>NC_135880.1:51407984-52685349 GCF_964194155.1 Cetorhinus maximus | reverse complement strand
TCCACATTTTATTTTTATTTATTCATTTTATGGGATGTGAGCTTCGCTGGCTCAGCCAGCATTTATTGCCCATTCATAATTGCCCTTGAGAAGATGGTGGTGAGCTTCTTGAACCGCTGCAGTCCATGTGGTGCAGGTATACAAACAGTGGTTTTAGGAAGGGAGTTCCAGGGTTTTGATGCAATGACACTGAAGGAACGGACATATATTTCCATGTCAGAATGGTGAGTGGCTTGGAGGGGAGCTTCCAGGTGGTGGTGTTCCCATGCATCTACTGCCCTTGTTCTTCTAGATGGTAGTGGTCGTGGGTTTGGAGGGTGCTGTCGAAGGAGCCTTGGTGAATTCCTGTGGTACACCTTGTAGATGGTACACACTGCTGCCACTGAGCATCAGTGGTGGAGGGAGTGAATGTTTGTGGAAGGGGCTCCAATCAAGCAAGCTGCTTTTGTCCTGGATGGTGTCAAGCTTCTTGAGTGTTGTGGGAGCTGCAATCATCCAGGCAAGTGGAGAGTATTCCATCACACTCCTGACTTGTGCCTTGTAGATGGTGGACAGGCTTGGAGGATTCAGGAGGTGAGTTACTCACTGCAGGATTCCTAGCCCCTGACCTGCTCTTGTAGCCACAGTATTTATATGGCTAGTCCAGTTCAGTTCCTGGTCAATGGTATCCCGCAGGATTTTGATAGTGGGGGATTCAGTGATGGTAATGCCATTGGACATTAAAGGGCGATGGTTAGATTCTCTCTTGTTGGGGATGGTCATTGCCTGGCACTTGTGTGCTTCAAATGTTACTTGTCACTTGTCAGCCCAAGCCTGGGAATTGTCTACGTCATGCTACATTTGAACATGGCTTTCTTCAGTATCTGAAGAGTTGGGGATGGTGCTGAACATTGTGCAATCATCAGCGAACATCCCCACTTCTGACCTTATGATGGAAGGAAGGTCATTGATGAAGTAGTTGAAGATGGTTGAGCCTAGGACACTACCCTGAGGAACTCCTGCAGGGATGTCCTGGAGCTGAGATGATTGACCTCCATCAACCACAACCATCTTCCTTTGTGCTTGGTATGACTCCAACCAGCAGAAACTTTTCCACCTTATTCCCATTGACTCCAATTTTGCTAGGGCTCCCTGATGCCACACTCTGTCAAATGCAGCCTTGATGTCAAGGGTAGTTACTCTGACCTCGGGAGTTCAGCTATTTTGTCCATGTTTGAACCAAGGCTGTAATGAGTTCAGGAGCGGAATGGCCCTGGTGGAACCCAAACTGAGTGCCAGTGAGTAGGCTATTGCTATGCAAGTGCCGCTTGATAGCACTGTTGATAACCCTTTCCATCACTTTATTGATGATGGAGAGTAGACTGATGGGGCAGTAATTGACTGAGTTGGATTTGTCCTGCTCTTTGTGTACCTGACATGCCTGGGCAATTTTCCACATTTCTAGGTAGATGCCCATGTTTTAGCTGTACTTGAACAGCTTGGCTAGGGGCGCAGCAAGTTCCAGAGCACAAGTCTGCAGTACTATTACCAGACTATTGTCAGGGTTCATAGTCTATGCAGTATCTAGTGCCTCCAACTGTTTCTTGATATCACATGGAGTGAATTGAATTGGTTGAAGACTGGCATCTGTTATGCTGGGGACCTTCAGAGGAGGCCAAGGTGGATCATCCACTCAGCACATCTTACTGAAGATCTTTTGCACTCATGTGCTGGGCTCATTGAGGATGGGGATATTTGTGGAGCCTCTTCCTCCAGTGAGGTGTTTAATTGTCCACCACCATTCACACTGGATGTAACAGGACTGCAGAGTCTAGATTTGGCCCATTGGTTGTGGAATCGCTTAACTCTGTCTATCATTTGTTGCTTATGCTGTTGGCACACAAGTAATCCTGTGTTGTAGCTTCACCAGGTTGACACCTCATTTTTAGGTATGCCTGGTGCTGCTCCTGGCATGGCCTCCTGCACTCTTCATTGAAACAGGGTAGATCCCCTGGCTTGATGGTAATGGTAGAGTGGCCAGGCCATGAGGTTACAGATTGTGTTCGAGTACAATTCTGCTGCTGCTGATGGCCCAAAGCTCCTCATGGATGCTCAGCCTTGAGTTGCAGATCTATTCAAACTCTATCCCATTTAGCACTGCGGTAGTGCCATATGGTATCCTCAATGTGATGGCGGGACTTTATCTCCACAAAAACTGTATGGTGGTCACTCTTCTTGATACTGTCATGGACAGATGTATCTGCGGCAGGCAGGATGGTGAGGATCAGGTTGGTTCCCTCACCACCTGCTGCAGACCTAGCTTAGCAATTATGTCCTTTAGGACTCTGCCAGATCAGTGTCTGGTGGTGCGACTGAGCCTCTCTTGGTGATGGACATTGAAATCCCCCACCCAGAGTACATTTTGTGCCCTTGCCACTCTCACTGCTTCCCCCAAATGGTGTTCAACATGGAGGAGGTTCACAACCATATCAAACAACCCAGTTAAATAGAGAGTTGGATACTCAAACTATAAGAGTACGGGTTCCATGTTGAGTACCAGTCAGGCCAGTGGACTATCTTTCATGACATTTATTGCCAACAGTCTGTCCTAATACTCATGAAGAAAAGATTGCCGAACAACATCTTAACTATGGAAGCCTAAACGTAGTGCCAAAGTTACTAAAATTAGCTGACATCAAAGCAACGACAAAACTAGATGAGGCATTGCACAAGTCTGATGGCTATGGAATCATAAAACTGGAAAAATGTGATTGAGAGAGATTGAGAGAGCATTTACAAACAAAACGATGACACACTACAAAGTCTTCGCAATATTTGAGATGAGCTTACCTTTGCAATTACATCTGACCTTGTGTTACATGGCAACTGTATTAACATTCTTCAGTCATTGAGGGAATATGTTATAGATACTTGCACATATAAGGTTACCAGGGAATTGTCAAACAACTCCTTAGGGAAAAGGTACATTCCCAGAATTGGCCGCATGATAGAGCACAAGGTCAATTCAGTATTTACCATCTCAAGCAACCACAATGTGAAATCTTTGTGATCCTCTCAAGATGTCTGCCGTACCTCCAGGACCATGGATTGAAGTTAGCGATAATTTTGCAGATTTTCCCACTGGTGAACACCTGTTTCCTGTCACTGTTGGCTACAGCAGATTCCCTGACCTTGAAATAGTTACATCAGCATCAATAAAAGTGGTCATCCCTAAGCTTGAAAAGGTTTTTGCTATTTGGAGTCCTTCAAACAGTAAGAAGTAACAATGAAACCCCCATTCAACAACAATGAGTTCAGCAAATTTGTGAACCACCTGGGCTTCACTCATTAAAAAATCACACCCTTTTGGTGAAGAGCTAATGGAGAAGTCAAAAGATTTATGTATACATTGAGAAAAGTGATATGTACAGCCAGAGTTAAGAGCTAGTCAAGGAAGTAAGGGTTGTATTGCTTTCTTCGCAATTACAGAGCGACTCCTCACTCAACTATTGTAAAGCGTCCTCCAATGCATAGACATCTTCCTGAGCCACCCCATGGAGCTAATGATCAACATGTACACAAATGAGGACGGAAGGATCGAATGAAAGTAAATACAGAGCAAACCTTGAAATTTAGAGCTGCACCACTAAGGCTAGGAGATAAAGTGAATGTGGAACATGATGGTCATGTTGGAAAACAAACAATGTGCTCTGACATCCAGCCATTTGTGACCAACAGAAAAGGATCATCGATCACTGTTAAGCATGGTTTGCAAATCATCACTCAAAATTCAACGTTCTTCAAAGCACAGAAAACCCCGCTCCTAAGCATTGAATCCAATTTAGTAATCAACATTCCGAATGAAGAACATGAGTTGAATGATACGCCTGATGTGGGGACGATATCCTACTCGTGACAGAAACTGTCCACCATACTTAAATGATTATGCCATGAAGTGAACAATTTTTAGTTGGTGAACAAATCTTTCATCTCATTGTACATGACTGGGTGCATTGTTAAATTAATAGAGAAGTTAGAATATGTAATTGTGTTATGGCTGAAGTTGAATTTTCACTTTATATTTAAATATGTTATTTGCACTTTTGAAAATAGACCACAGAAACACACTATGCCTCTTATTTGCTAAGGAGGCGAGGGATGTAGTGTTTGACAGATGCAATTTGCACTTTATCCATGTAAGGCTATCATAATCTTGTAAGAGCAGAGGGAGTCTAAAGGGGGAATAAAATAATCCATGTTTTAACAGCATGTGCAGCAGTTCTGCTTCTTACTGAATCTTGCTGAATCTTACTGTTTCTTCCCAAGAACTTCATCCCCTCCAAGCCACACACCACCCTGACATGGAACTATGTCACTGTTCCTTCACTATCATTGCATTGAAATCCTGGAATTCCTTTCCTAACAACACCGCAGGTGTACCTACACCAGATGGACTGCAGCAATTCAAGACAGCACTCCACCAAGGGCAATTAGAAATGTATAATAAATGCCAGCCTTGCCAGTGATGCTCACATCCCAGAAATTAATTTTTTTTAAATGTGATAGAAGTAGGAAGTGTAGATAGACACATGATGCTGGCTCATTTGCCTGGATATGATTTGCATTTGAACATGATGCGTATATGTATGAATGTATTATATATTTGTATTTTTTACAGGAAATAAACATTTTTGATAGATTCATTTGTGTATTTCTACTTCAAAAGTAAAAGTTAATTTAGCTTTTAAAAGTGGAATTGTAACTCTCTCACCCCACTGTAACCAGTAAAAATTAAGCAGTTCTTTTTCCCAATCTGATAACACCACTCAGACAATTTTAACATTGGGCGATTGAAGCATTCACCTGACCTGGGTGGGTGCCTCTGTAATATCCACTAATTGGAGCCTGGTCACTCAAAAAGAATCCTGAACTATCTTAATAGTTACTGAGCACCATTGTCACTGACCAGTGTGGTAGATATCCCCCTCCACACGTGTTTTTTTCTTGGGCAGGCATCCAATACAACAGACCACCCAGTATTGCTGGCTTGAGGCCTGGTCCAATTTGAGAATCAGGCATCTTGAACATTTTGTTGGTGGGCTATGAGCAGAAAGTGAGGGCAGCCAGTCAGACTCCAGAATATTGACCAAGCTTGGCTGGCCTATGCTTGCAGAAACAGATACTTTGTGGGAGGACAGGTGAGATTCTGTCCTCAGTGAGGAAGAAGGGGTGAGTGGTGGGGAAGCAGGGTGGGGGGCTGGGGGGTAGCAGTATGGTAGAAGATCTAGCCATGTCTGGGGATCTATTCAATATAATACAGTTTAGGTTTGATGGATATAGTGGTGTACTGCATGTTACGCAATTTTATCCTACAAGACAGGCATTCTCTTGGGGAAAAAAGGGTTCCAAAAGCAAGAGGGTTCTCAGACAGATAACTTCTAACAGCATAGAGAAAATGCACGACATGAGCTAATGCTAGCTGTAAAAGACACTTGTGCCAACCTAAAATGGGATACCTTCTCCTAATTATCTCATACCCACTGCATAAATAGTCCTGTATACTATAATATCTGAATAAATATAACTAGTTGCTTTTTATTTCCAGAGCAAAAGCAGCAAAAGCAATACAAGAGAGACATTGGAGTGCATGTGCTGCAATCTGTTTACTCCTATCATTGGGCTTTCTGGTGCTCAATTAACAATATGCAAGGACCATACACACCTTTCTCATTCCCACTACAGATAACCTTTGTCTTTCCATGTACCAATTCACATGGCTGTTACCACCTCATTAAATGCCCAAATCAACTGCCTTAGATTTTAGCTGATGAATCAATATTGGCCAGGGCACTAGAACAACTCCCCTGCTCTTCTTTAAATACTGTTATAATCCTGGACCTGACACCCAAGTTTTTGGTAAGAGCTGGTTAGGGACCAATAATGTTTTGTTTAAAGTAGACAAAGTGCCAGGCAATGACCATCTCCAACAAGAGAGAATCTAACCATTGCTCTTTGACGTTCAATGGCATTACCATCGCTGAATCCCAGACTATCAACATCCTGGGAGTTACCATTGACCAGAAATTGAACTGGACTAGCCATACTGTAGCTACAAGAGCAACACTCAAGTAGTTTGACACCATCCAAGATGAAGCAGCCTGCTTGATTAGCATCCCATCCACAAACATTCACTCCCTCCATCACTGATAAGCAGTGGCAGCAGTGTGTATCATCTACAAGGTGCATTGCAGGAACTCACCAAGGCTCCTTCGATAGCACCTTTCAAAACCATGGCCACTACCATCTAGAAGGACAAGGGCAGCAGATAGATGGGAACACCACCACCTGGAAGTTCCCCTCCAAGCCACTCACCATCCTGACTTGGAAATATATTGCCGTTCCTTCACTGTCGCTGAGTCAAAATCTTGGAACTTCCTCCCTAACAACACTATGGGTGCACCTACACCACATGGACCGCAACAGTTCAAGAAAGCAGATCACCACCACATTCTCAAGGGCAATTAGGAACGGGCAATAAATTCTGGCCTAGCCAGCAATGCCCACATTCCATAAATACATTTTTTTAAAAGTTTGAGATTCAAGACACTTGCTAAGAGAAAAAAGCCACAAAATGCCATGGTTTTTTTTGAACAAACAAAAATAAACTTTACTACACAAGGTAATAGAGATAAAACAAGTTACAATATTTATCTTATTCTCTGACATTCATGGTTAATATGAGGTACATATGAATAAACAAACAGCCTGTAGCCAAACACACCACATTGCACCATAAATGGCAGATGTGACCAAGCCAGATTTCACAAATTTCTCAATAACCCATGCAGACATCAGTAACACTGTGAGTCAACCAATCCCATCAAAACTCTGGCCAGAAATTTCCGCCCCTGTGGGCTTTGGGCATCATGGCTGGCAGGGTGGACCATAAGGCAAGAAAGACAAAAATTGGTTTCACACTGGCATGAAAGCACAGCGGGATCGTCAATCCCATTGGAGGCTGGAGTGAACCTGCATTGCATCCGGTAATGGGGTGCAAAGTATGGCTCGACTGGAATCGACCCCCATGTCAGATTTACCATTATGCTGGCGGGAAGTACGCCAGCCCAGGACAAGTGTGATGTGCAGAAGTTGGGACTTACTGTTAGGGCCTTGCTCATGCCGCGGGTATCCGAGGAGCAGAAGATACTGGAGTCCTACAGTTACCGCACTCCGGAGGAATATGTGCATCACATATTGTGGGTTCTCATGGTAATGGCTTTGTTGTGAAGCAGCTCACGGAAGGTGGGAGGTCTCCATTGGTATCTGAGGTCTGCTTCTGAACATCATGGTCTTGGCCATGGGCTGCTATGGATGATTGGTGGGGGTTGGGGGGAGAAGAATGCCCAGCTGTGACTGGGAGAGCAAGGTGTACTGGGATAGGGTGGTTGGGTGGGAGATGAAGGTCTAGGTTTGACTGGGAGAGAAAGGTGTACTGGCGGGGTGAGGTTGCATTTGTGGTGGGGGGGGGGGAACAAAGGTGTCAGGGGATGGTGAGATTGGGAGGAGGGGAATTAAGGTGTTAGAGGGGTTAGGGGGGAGGGAGCACTTTGGGGGGAGGTAAGACTTAGGGGGATGAAGCACTTCAGAGGGAGGAAGGAGTCTGGGAGGAGGAAGGAGTTCAGAGGGGGAAGGAGTCCAGGTGGAGGAAGGAGTTCAGAGGGGGAAGGTATCCAGGTGGAGGAAGGTGTCCGGGTGGAGGAGGAAGTCCGGGAGGAAGAAGGAGTTCAGAGGGGGGATGGAGTAAGGGTGGAGGAGAGAGTAAGGGCGGGATGTCCAATTGAACGTGCAAGAGTGGGTTCTGTGGAGTCAATGACTGCCTCCTGGGAAGCGAACCGAAGGTGGGTGTGGTAGGAGGGAATAGTGCGTATGAGAGGGGCAGAGTCAGCCGCAAGGGTGGGAGGCTGAGGGTGTGATGGTAGCAGTAGAAGGGATGGTGAGGGTGGTTGGTGGGGACTCGGAGGCAGACACAAGCCCTGGGGGTGGGAAGGAGGAGGTCAGGGAGGTCAATGTGGATGGGGGTGGGATTCTCAGGAAGGTAGGGAATGTGCAAGCTCACCTGGACATCCTGGAAAGAAAGGGGTTGATAGGTGGCAGTGGAGATGTGGAAGGTGAATCTAGGAGGGTCAACAGTGATGGGGGGAAGGACATGGATGACTGAGAGGGGGGAAAGGATGGGAGAGCTGAGAAGAAACTTGACTACGAGCATGTTTTTTGGATTGAAAGTGAGCAGAGCCTCATGTTGGACAGGCACAGGTGCTGCATGGGAGTGTGATCATTGAGTGGGCGGAGATGCAGGTCGGCTCAGATGGACAACTGAAAGTGAGCCCAAGCAGGCAGCATTGAAAATGCTCAGGACATTGAGATGAGTGTAATGGAGGAAGGCTCCGTGTGGATGGGATATGGCGTCCAGCGTAAGGAAGCGGCGAGGGAACAGCGTGGCGGGCAAATGAGAGCCTGCCCGCAATCAAAACGGCATGTTTCTGGGAATGTGTGATTGATGAGGCGGAATTGGGACTTCACTGTGTGAAAAGGTGTCATTGCGGCCAGCAGGTAAAATGTTCATTTTCCCGCCCACTACTGCACTTAGTGCAAATCTGGGACAATTCTGCCAATAGAGTAACTGATTTTGGAGAATGGGTGAAAGGGTATCTATAATAACAACAAAGAAAATTACATTTAAATGCTTTTGAAATGTTGTTGGAGACATTCAATTACAACCTGGCTATCAGTCCCCTTTATCTGTTCACGTTTCTAATATTAACTCAGCATTTTAACCTATCGTATTTTGGAACGTGGTTTAAACAAAGTTGGAGCAATAATAAATAAACATTTTAAAACATAAATGATCAACAGCATTAATGGTTTTAAGATGTTCTGACAGTGCAGGCGTGTGAACTATTGGATATTTACAGAATTGACAATGCAAAGTTTTAAAAAACGGTTTTCTTCAGAGAGGAATATGTTGTTATGGTGATTTTTTTTCAAATTTCATGCACATATTTCTATTTATTGTGAATTAACAGCCTTGTAGGGTGCAATTTTCATGCTAGCACAGTTTCGCAGAATGTGAGCTGCACAGATGCTGTCGCACCAGCATTCCATACCAAGGAACACCTTCAGTGGCAAATGGACAGACTCCCACATGGCTATAAAGAGTTTGATTTGACTATCGGTATCAGGAAGGCAAATATCATGGTCTAGGATGTTTCCATACTGCTATTAATCAGCTTTGACAATGCACTGCTGGAGCTTGTTGATAGCTTCACACCTTAAACTGTCATTTGATGTTGAAATCAACATACACATCACAAAAGCTGCAGCTGCTATGTCCAAGCTGAGCAAGAGAATTTGAACAACAGCAATCTGACTGAGAACACCAAACAGCGAGTATACCAAGCCTGTCTCCTCAGCTCACTCCTCTACAGTACTGAGACCTGGACAGCATAGCAAGGGAAAAGGCTGAACAGTTTCCACCTTCATTGTCTCATTATCCTTGTCGTCTCTTCACGTACAAAGTCACCAACACAAAAGTCCTGGAGCATACTAATTCTGCCAGTAACAGTGGGTGGAATTTTCTGTCTCTGTTGGCATCGGGCGTCATGGTGGGCATCATCATGGACACTATGGCGGGAAGGCCAAAAATCGGTTTCATATTGTCGTGAAACCAGTTTGCAATTGTCCGCTCCACCCGTCAATGGCGGGCTGCATTTCCCACCGCCTGACATCGGGAATGCCATTTTAATACATCTGCATATCATTATAAGCCCTGCTTACTGGAATCATACCCCCATGCTGTATCATCCAGGCCCGTCGGTGTCATTGCACTTCACTCAGGACTTCAAGGTTGTTTGCCTACCTTTCTTCGGGCAGCAGTCGCAGTCATTAGTGCCAGGCTTCGCAGGCAGCACCACAGCACTTTTAAGATGGCTCATGGGCAGGGCCTACCAGGCCAGCCGTAAGGCGGGGGTGGCTTTTCAGTGGCTGCAGGGCTAGGGCTTGCTTGGGGAGGGGGGAGAAGTGGCCTCAGGCAAGGGAAGAGGCTGCAGGATGAGGGCTGTACTGGAGAAGAGGGATATCCCAGGGCGTGTGTGGGGGCACATGTTGATCTGTGCAAGTGGCCTCAAGATGGTGAGAACTGAAGAGGCAGTCTCCAGAGGAGATGAGGCCAGATGGAGATGTGAGGGTTTGAGTGAGAGGGTGAGCATGATGTCCCTTGAGCTGGCAGTGAGTGAGATGCCAATGAATGCGTGATGGCCTTGTGAGTATGTGAGCTTTGAATGATGAGATGGTAGTCTTAACCTGGTGGCATGGATGAGATCATTCATCTGTTTTCTGCACTGAGTAGCTGACCTCCTGTGTGCAGCATGGGCACTGACCACCTCTGCCACCGCCTCCCAAGGCAGAGTGGTGAGACTGATGGGCCTTCTGAGGCCAGAGCAGGAGCAGAGGACAGAGGAGGCGTCCCAGGGATGTGTCACTGAATCAGGGGGCTGCACTCTTCTTGGCTTTGGGACCATGTCTTCAGCGCTGCAGTCCTGGGCTGCAAGCATTGAGAAGTATGCACGCAACTGCAGTTTAAATGTGGCGCCCTGTGTGAGGAAGCAGCGAGGTAATGGTGCGGTGGGTAAATCGGGGGCTACCCACTAGCGAGATGGCATGTTTCCTGTGACTACATAATTACTGAGGTGGGAATGGGACGATACAGCGTGAAAAGCCGCCATTGCAGCCCATTGGGTAAAATGTCCTTTCTCCCACCTGCTATCACTGGGACTATTTTGCCCAAGGTTTACGATGATTTGGCCATGTTCATTGGTTGAATGATAGCTACATACCCAGAGACCTTCTGTACGGTGAACTAGCCACTGGTTTCCTGGACTCCTATTCCTCTGCTACAAGGACAACTGCAATTGAGATATGAAGACGGCGGCAGTGACACAACAACTGAGAGACAGTTGTTGATAGCTGAGATCTCTAAAGGATGACTGTTCAGGTGAGCATCGGAAGAGGTGAGAAGAAATGGAAAACTCAGCTGTCTGAGAAGAGACTGCAGAGCAAAGAGAGGCCAGCAAACCCTGCACCTTCTCAGCCCAATGCATTCATCTGCAGCAGGTGCTGCAGAGACGGCCATACGAGAGTGGGGCTCCTGAGACACACAAGGTGATGTTTATCTGTTGACCACCAAGGCCCAAACCATCATCTCACGAGATGATAGCTGCAAATAGCCAGCGCAGGGACCCAAGTGTCAATTTAAAGACTACTGCTATTTTTTGGGGGGGAATGTTATTTCATTGGTTCTTTGTTGATTTGGTTTCAGTAAATTGACAGATGAGAAAGTGTTCACAGGCATGATGTTCAGAGAAACTGATAAATGGGGAATGATGGATAACTGGAAATGATTGCATGGAATATGTATGCAAGGAGCCAGTGCACCAAGGAAAATAAATCAAGGCATGACATAGCGTTATTAATTGATTGGCTGATTTCAGTAAACTGCTGGCCTTCAGCATGTATTCAGTTCGTATAACCGGCTCAAGCTTTTTATATTATCCTTGCTTTTGTTTTGCATTTTGTTATTATGGGAAGAGTTACTGCTGAGAGGGCCAAAGTTGAAGAAAATTAATCTCAGCCTTTTGGCTTTAAAAATAAAATGTTTTAAAAACTAAACAGAACTTGAAGTAAGTTAATTATGTTTTCAAAATGTGGGGCACTCCTGTCCTGTCAGCAGTTTGAGAAACTATGCCAAAGATGGTGGCTGGGTAGAATTGTGAAGCACTGGTTGCAATGACTACACATTTATAAAAGACAATAATCAGTTTATTGAGTAGAAGCAACTTGATAATATACACAAAAGAGGCTTTATTGGTTTATAACCATCATCTGATCCCTGAATTAGTTCTATTATATTTCTTAACTGGGAAACCAGCATGGAGTGCTTCTGGTCAGTTTCGCTGACTGTTGCAGCAATAATATATGTTATTGAGGTCATCTATAGCTGGTCCACTCCGTAATGGATTGAAAATTTTACAGCTTCACGACAGACATATTGGGTTTTAACCGGACTTCTCTAAATCACAGAATTACCTCCTCTAGCTGTTCTTACACTGGGGCTGGAATTTTCTGGCCCTGTTGGTGTCAGGCATGGTGGGTGGGGCCAAAATGGCGAGAAGGCCAATAATTGGTTTCACGCCATTGTGAGACCAATTTGTGATCATTCACTTCACCTGCCAATGACGGGTCGTGTTTCCCACCGCCGTATGTTGGGAACATAATTTTAATACTTTAACAACTCATTATGAACCCTGCTCGCAGAATCATCCCCCAATGCTGGATCATCCGGACACATCGGCGTGCTTCACAGCTGTACATAAGCGATGTGCACCTGGCGAGCTGCACTTCACTTGGGACTTTGAGCTTTGTTTGCCTACCTTGCTTCAGGCAGAACTTGCAGTCATCAGCGCCAGGCTTCGCAGGCAGCACTGTATCATTTTTAGGAGGCACATGGGCAGGTGTCTACCTACCACACCAGCCATAAGGTGGGACTGGCTTTTCAACGGTTGCAGGACTAGGGTTTGATTGGGGAAAGGCGAGAAGTGGCCTCAGGCAAGGGAAGAGGCTGCAGGGTGAGAGCTGTAACAAGGAAAGGAGTGTCCCAGGTCATGTGTGGGGGCACAAGTTGATCTGTGCAAGTGGTGTCAAGTTGGTGAGGGCTGAGGAGGCAGTGTCCAGAGGAGATGAGGCCAGTTGGAGATGTGAGGTTGCCTGAGAGAACGAGTGGTGATGTCCCTTGAGCTGGTAATGAGTGAGATGCCAGTGAATGTATGATGGGCTTGCGAGTGTATGAGTTTAGAGTGATGAGATGGTTGACTTACCCAGATGGCATAGATGAGATCATTCATCCATTTTCTTCACTGGATGGGCAACCTCCTGTGCAGCATTGGCACTGACCACTTCTGCCACCACCTTCCAAGCCAGAGTGGTGAGACTGATGGACCAAAGCTGTCAGGATGGGGGCAGAGAACATTGCGGCAGGCCTCCATGATGTCCAGAAGGTGTCCCAAGGATGCGTCACTGAATTGGAGGGCTGCACTGTTCTTGGCTTTTGGGGCCATGTCTTCACCGGGGCAGTCCTGGGCTGTGAGCATTGAGAAGTACGTATGTGGCAGCAGTTTAAATGTGGCGTCGTGCGTGAGGAAGCTGCGAGGCGATGGAAAATTGGAGGCTGCCCACCAGGGAGATATTGTGTTTTCTCTGTTTGCATAATTAATGAGGTGGAAATGGGACAATATGGCATAAAAACCCAAAGCAACATTTTTCCCGCCCGCTACTGTACTTTGTGCAAATCTGGGACAATTCACCCTAGGATTCAAACTTTACCCATCAGCTAGCCATTTTTTTTATTGCTAGTTTTCAGGTGAAAGTGTTTGAGTTTCCTTCTTAATAACCTCCAGTAATCTTTCACTTGTATATTTTTTAAAAATCTGTCCATTTTACATTGTGGAAACTAGTCCTGGTGTTAGATCATTAACCTGGAATATCAATCTTACCATATCAACAGAAACTGCCTGACTCTTTTGTTTCAAATGTCCAACATATGCAGCATTTTTCTGTTAGGAACTGCAGATGCCCTCTACATCAGATGTTTCCACACTTTACTGCAAAGGAATCCCACAAGTCACCAGATTTCCATTCTCTAGACCCAGGCATTGTGTGTGTTATGAATTCAACATGTCAAATGTTTTGTATTCTGTGTTGTATTTTGCAAAGTTATCTCTCCTCATTCTTCCAGATTTGTCTGCAGCCTTTGACATGGTTGGCCACACAATCCTCCTCCAACATTTTTCCATTCAGGTGATTGGGACTATACTTGCCTTGTTCCATTCTAATCTATCTAATCATAGCCACAGTTCTTGCAATGGCTTCTCCCTCCACACCCACACTGTTATCTCTGGTGCCCCCCAAAGATCAATCCTTGGCCTCTTCCTATTTATCACCCAGATGGCATGCCTCCGCGATATCATCCAAAAACACAACGTAGTTTTTACACGTAAACTATAGTGACACCCAGCTCTACTTCACCATCACCTCTCTCAACTCTTCTGTATTGCTAAATTATCAGACTGCTTATCCGACATTCAGATGAGCAGAAATTTCCTCCAAATAAATATTGGAAAGTCTTTGACCTCAGTCCATATTCCAAACTCAGTTTCCTTGCTACGGGCTCCATCCCTCTCCCTGGCAACTGTCGGAAACTAAACCAGACTGTTCACAACCTTGGTGTCATATTTGATACCATGACGAACTTCTGACCACATATCCACACCATCACTCAAACTGCCCATTCCCACCTCCATAACATCACCCAACATCGCCCCCCCCTTAGCTCACCTGCTACTGAAACACTCATTCGCACTTTTGCTATCTTCAGGCTTAACTATTCCAATATACTCCTGACTGGCCTCCCACATTCTATGCTCTGTAAATTTGAGGTCATCCAAAACTCTGTTGCCCATATCCTTACTTGCACCTATTCCTTTCCACCTATCACCCCTATATCCATTGCATGGCCCCTGGTCAAGCAAAGCCTTAACTTTAAAGTTCTCATCCTTGTTTTAAAATCCCACCATGGATTTCCACCTCCATATCTCTGTAATCTGCAGCCCCATGATAATCCAAGGTATCCACACTCATCTAATGCTGGCCTCATTACATCACTGATTGCAATCGCTCCAACGTTGATGGCTGTGCCTTCAGCTGCCTAGACTTTAAGCTGTGGAATCCCTTCCTTAAACATCTGCACTTCTTATGTTCTTTAAGATGCTCTTTAAAATCTACCTCCTTGACTCAGGTTTTGGACATCTGACCTAATATTGCCATGAGGTTCAGTGTCTAAATTTGTTTTATAACATTCCTGTGAGGCACCTTGGGATGTTTTATTATGTTAAAGGCACTATATAAATATACATTGTTGTTGCTGGATCTTCTGTACTTGTTGACATTTAAGATGTTAATCCTTTTGCTGCACACTAACAAAAATCATTTCCTGCATTGATGCCACTATATTCCTTTGGCATTGCCTCTCAGAAATTAAGACAAGAGGCTCCTAGAGATATATCAGTTCTTGCTGGGATTTTTCCAGACAGAAAATTTGAAAGCCACTACTGACACAGTGGTTCTGCTCCTAGTGATTGAGGTGAAACCTACCCTGACTTGCAACTGACATTCAAGAACATAAGATATATGAGCAAGAGTACGTGGCCCCTTGAGCCTCCTCCATCTTTCAGTAAGATTATGGCTGAACTTTTATATCAAGTCCACTTTTCCACCCTGTCTCCATATCCCAGAACCAAAGACGGGGGGGCTGGGGATGCCACAATGTATCCAGGGATTACAAACTTCTCACAAACAGCCAGCATGATGGTCTAGATGGCAGGGTGTGGATGCCTGTCCTGGTGCCATTTAAACATGGTGTCTGGACCTTTGACCCCGTGAGGTAATGGCACGGCTGGTGACTTCCTACTCATCTCTGATGCATGATTGGGCAGGGCTCTTGCCTCTGCATATCTAATTGGTTGGCTGCCATGTGTTTGCACATGGCCAGCCACTCCACCTCGAGGGGAAGTACCATACTCTTCCGGTCCATCAGCAGATCTGAACCCAAGGAGAAGATTCCTACCTAAGTATGTGGCATGAAATTTAAGCTGTAGTAGTAAGAATAACATGTGGGTGCATTCTGTTCAAATAAATACAATAAAGCAAAATATTGTGGATGCTGGAAATCTGAAATAAAGAAAGGAAGAAGGGGCATACGGACTCGAAACATTAACTCTGTTTCTCTCTCCACAGATGCTGTCAGACCTGCTGAGTTTCGCCAGCATTTTCTGTTTTTATTACAACAGATACAGGCTCTTTATGCAAAAATAACTTCCTTCCAGACTGACACATGAAACAGACGCAGAATTACAATTCCTCTCAGGGAAAAAAAAATCTTGAGCAAAGAAGTAAGCATCGGCAGGGACAAAGCTATGAAGTTTCTAGCCACAAAAAAAAAATACCTTTCATCCTGGTTCAATGTGGTAACATTGTGGTAATAATAATTTTCAATAAAAATGTACAATTTTTGAAGACTGAGGTCATTGCGTTGAGAGTTGATATAAAACAGACTCACCCAGGGAAAGCAGATAGATCACAGTCATGACGTTTCTGTAGCTAATATCATTTTTAAACTTTTTTTAATGCCTATAGTATTAATGGAAACCAGTGCTGTATGGCAGATTAATATGGGTTGTTAAAAAACAGTAATCTGGGACAAGATACATTGCTGGCTTCTGAGATGTAATCTGCATTCTTCTAACCCTTCTGAGAACGGAGCTTGTACTGACATTGATACAGCATTGGAAACTGGTGGGAGGCAACCACGATAATATTCTTTAAAGGAAACTCACCAGCTCTTACTAATATTTGACTGATGTTTGGAACACAATTTGCTGGTGGTTTAAAGTGCTCTTAGATGATCCTGGAGCATATGTAGTCACTATTGAACGTCCTGAACTCAAAGGGCTTCAGGCAACACTTTCTTCCTACAGTCGTCCAGCAATTCCACTCTGACCAGAAGAGACGCAGCAGCAATGGGAGGAAGAAGCAAATAAAGCGTTGCATCTGAGGTGGAATTAATAAGAAGGTATGCTGGCAGTTATCCTTACCCTCTCAACAGAATGTATAGGCCCAGGACAACATACCTACATTTAGTTGAGGAGCACAGTATGTAAGGGACTGCCCTTCTTGCCACAGAATTGTGCCACCCCCTATAATGATACCTTTGACCATCTGCCACAGCCAACACGACACAGCCTGTTCCAGTCAATGTCACCCCAATCTCAATTTCTTTGCTTTCAGTTTCTCCCAGGTTACAACAGAGGATATCAGCAGCATCAATCAGTCTCACTGCATATCTGTGCTGAGCAGGTGGCTGATGCCATATTTGCTGGATGGATAACCACAGCCAGCATGATAGGGCTCTGTAGGATATGTGCAGTTGTTGGTTTCACCCAAGTCTAGGATCTCACTGACTGCACCCAAATCATGTTGCTTTATTGCATCACAAATTAATGAATGTGCAACTGGTGTAAGTTCACCATGTATCATGAAGATCTGCGCTGGCTGTCCTGCCAGCTTTCACGATGCTTTTTGTGATAGTTCTTCATTCCCCCATTCTTTGCCCCAGAATGGCAAATGAGAGACTGGTTGCTTGGGGGAAAACAAACTTGGCTCACAAATCTTGAGGAACCTGCAACCAGTGGTCAAAGTGTGCTATGATCAGACCCAGAGCTTGAATGGAGTCCTCATTTAGCAAACCATTGGATTCCTATAGTAACAACCCCACTGCTTAGACCCATCTGATAAGTTCCTCTGACCCAGCCCAGAGGATTCTGGTTTCATGTATACTGCCTTATTTCACTTTACAACAACAACAAATTGGACACATCTGAATTTGGGCCCTTGGCAAGCAATGTTATTTGCCAGAAGGGCAAATTCAGAAAGTTGCTTGCTGAAGTCCTGAAGTGAATCATAGAATCAAACAGCACAGAAGTAGCCTATTCAATCCATTGTGCCTGTACAAGCTCTGTGAAAAAAAAATTAAATTAGTCCCATTCCCCTGCCCTTTCTCCATAGCCTTGCAATTTTTCATTCAAGCTTTTATCCAATTCTGTTTTAAATCTTATATTTAATATTGAATCTGTTTCCATCCTATCAGGCATTGCATTCCAGATCACTGACTGTATAAAAAACATCTCCACTTCTCCCCTTTGGTTCTTTGACCAATTGCCTTAAATCTGTGTTCTCTGATTCCTGATTCTCCTGCTATTGAAATCAGTTTCTTCCTATTTATTCTATGAAAACTGTTCCTAATTTGGAAAACTCCAAATAATCTCCCTTTAACCTCCTGAGAATAATTCCAGCTTCTCTAGACTCTCCATGCAATCTTATTGCTGGCACCATTCTCTCAAACCTCCTCTGCATCTACTCTAAGGACTTAGCATCCTGCCTGAAGTGTGGAGTCCAGTGTGCAGCATGAATACTCAGCTAGCTGACTCAGTGTGAGTGTGCAACCAATAATGCTAAGCTGATGTCAAGCTGATTTCCCACTCCCTCCCCTCGGTTTAGAACCATACAGAGTTTAATTGACTTTTTATGCACTTATTTTCTCTGCAGACTCAACTGTAATGACTGCATTTCTGATTTGTGTTGTTGCTAAATCCCTGCTGTGTAATTGGAAAAGCTCTAAAGTAACAAAATAAAAAAATGTTGTTCAGGATTTTTAGTACCAAGGTCTATATGTTTCTCTCCATGGTTCCTCTTGTACATGCACATTAAAACCTCAGGAGATAGACTGACAACATAATGAGTACAATGTACTTGGAAGTTATCATTACATAGCAATGTGCTCCTTCCTTGATGTAGGTTATTAGGCTTTATTTTCAAGCAAATTAAATTACAATAATGTAAAATTAGGACATTTAGACAACCTGTGACAATTATTATGAATAATACAATGTTTCATTTTTCATCAATGTCTTTGTCTTTATTTCACTGTGTGAAATAGATGATATTTCTAATGATTGCAAGGTAAGGGTGATGGCGTTTCCTGATTGTGATTTCACTGAAGGTTCTCACCGACAATAGTTTACATGGGATTTAGTCTTTTTTGAATATAGCAATGCTAAAGTTCCTATTGGACAGCTTTGAGAAAATCAGATTATTAGTTTGGATAGGTAAGTTGAAACCTTATTCTGGCCATGGCCAGAAATAAGTAGTAATTCTACGGATTTACATTTATCATCCTTGGCATTTTGTCCAAAACAAAACCTCACAGTTCAATGTTCTCTTTGTCAGGAGGCCGCTTTGCTTTCTCTGTCAGATTGAAGGACAGTCCCTGGGGGGGCGGAGCTGCTTCTGTAACAGCATTGTTACAGAAACAATGTATTAGCTACTCCCAATAATAAAATCTGTTTGAGCAATATTCAGGTTAGCTAATACTATATTTCCTGTTGAGGTTTCAGAAAATTGATGAAAACTATTTGATATTAATAACAAGTTTATTATGCTGCTATTCTATGACAGTTTTACTAATAATACTATCCAAATTAAAATATACCTTATCCAATATTGCTTGTCTTTGTCAATTAAAGTAATAAAAAAATCAAATTTTATTACACCTATCAAAATAAAAGGATTCAGAAATCAGTCTTCAGTTGAAATTGTATTGCTTTTAACACTAAATGGTGTCATGCACATACTTGGTTTCTAGCTGTTGATAATCATAGATAGCTTGGACTTAGTCACTAAGAGGCCTCTGTTGAAATACTCACTTATCTGCCACGGCCTGACAACTGTAATTATCATTGGCTCATGGAATACAAAAGCTGTGTCCATAACAGGATAGCAAATTCACTTTAGGACAAAAATAAATCTGTACAAAAAGAAGACATCAACACCCCAGAGCCAACTCCATTTGTGTCAAGATTGATCTTCCCTGAGAACTGTGTGCTGTGCACTTCATTTTACTGAGCCATTTCAAAATGCTGTATGAGCACAAACACACTCTTTGTACAAATAATGCAATAAATCTAACTGAATCATTTTATAAAATAATGGGAAATTAAAACATGTATTTTATTTAAAGTAGGATAGAAATAATTAACGTATTTCTATTTCCTTTACTGTCTTTACTTTGTGACTATGGAATATATGTTTGCGTATTTGCACCTAACTTTTTGTATAGCTTTTCACAAAACCAACCATTATTTCCTCAATTTGCATCTTCAGTATTTGGGATTAACTAGTATTAAAAAAAATGCGTCATCCAAAATGTCACTTGATTTTCAGGCTAGTGAGTACAATAATCTATTTTTAAAGCTCACTTCAGGTCTACTGAATAATCTTAAGACTAATTGGCGGAAATGTTCTATCATTAGCTTAGTGATCAAGTAGCAAGAGCGCCAGAAGTGGTTCAAGCCCTCTTTTTGTGCTTTTAGAAAATCATTGGCCCAGATTTGTGACTTTGGGCATTTTTAATGATAACTGTAAATCTGTTTGGGAGCAGTAAATATGCGAGTGGTGTAATTACTGCCAGTTCACTGTTTCATTTTGCACTTGGTAATGTGTACTCCCAGTCATTAAGTGTCAATTAATTTGATAATTAAGGACAGAATGTTAAAATAAATGTACAGTTTTTTTCAAAGATAAATTGCATCCTTAAAACTTGGCTATTATTAGTCCAACTTGGAATCACTTTGATTCCACAAAATGTTCCCAGAAGCACAGCTTGTACCAGAAGCAGCAGGAACATTGTTTACTGCATTAGAAATAGCTGCACCACTACAACTGGGATCCATGAGGACATGTTAAATGTTCTGGCCTCCTGGGTGGAGAATATGAGCCAAGACCCAGGAGAACCACAATGGAACTTGATTCAGCCTTGATGTCCTCTTCTTAACTTACTGTTTATCGCATCAGGGATACTATGCAATCATCAATCCTCAGTTCCCTGAACAACAGTGTCTAGTTTTTGACACTTGCAATGAACACAGTGAGCACCGAGCTAACTTCCTCAATAATGTAATAAGAGCAGAAAATGTTGAAAATGCTGTAGATGACAGGGGTCTCGCCCACCGGTTGGAGGCCTAACGGGAGACCAGCATTGCTCTTCTCTGGGAGGCCCGACACTATACTGAGGTAATCAGGCACTTATTTGGACAGTGACGTGCCTCCCACACAATCAAGCACCAAGCAGGGTGGAAATCCTACCCCTGAGAGCTGCTGGCCTCTCCAGCACCAGCAGCACCACCAGGACTGGTGACCACCGCCAGTACCACAGTGGGGTCTACCCAGAGGATCGCCAATGGATCCCCAGATAGAGGTGAGTGTGGGCAGGATAGAGGTTGCAGCGAGAGGTTCTTGGCCATGGGTGGGAAGGTTTTGACTTCAAGGGCAGAGGGCTGGCTTCCGCAGAATCCCCCTCCTGATGCGTGTGAATGAGGAGCTGCCTTGCCCCCCTACCCGCCAATGGGCAGCTGGCAAATGTAACAGGATGGCGAACCCCCGCCTGTCGCTGGTTGAATACCAGCAGTGATGGGGTTAGGCCTTTGAGTGGCTACTTAACGGCCTCAGCTGGTCTCCGGGCAGAAGGGCTGCCCAGAAGCCTTTCCGCACCAGATTTATCGTAAGGAGAGGGGCAACGGGATCGCCAGTCCGCACCCTCCTGCCCAATCACACGGCCTCCCCCTCCTCCAAACTTGCCTTGCGGGGGCAGGCATTAAATTCCACCTTGTGTTTCAGTTCAATGACCTTTCTTCAAAAATTGCATCTACTGAATCACCTCTTTACATGGCTACAGGTCACTCTATATCTGGGCAAGGTGACATTGCATCTTGAATGTTTGGGTACTCCAGCTTGGCAGCATCCTGACAGCAATAACAGTCTAATAAATACCCTGAATTTTTGACAGGCTAGAGCATAGAGTTCCAGGCAGTTTGTTAGACAATTCACTTATCTAAACAACCACCATGTAACTCTACAGTGTTTTGCACTCCAGTCATACCAGACTGCTCAACTAAATTGATCATGTTGCATAGTGTATTGCTCCTTAATCCCTATTCTCTTGACCTCCTGTTTCTATTTGTTAATGTTCAGTGTTTCTTGTTCATGCTCAGGCAGCTCTTACATTTCCCAATAGATGTCCCTGAGCTGACTTCTTTCCATGTTTCTTATAACATTTGGCTTGGCATGTGATGTATGTTTCTGCCTCCATGTGATAGAAGACTATGAGCCTGCAACTCATCTGTAACACATGGTCATTTTATTGTGGGAACCAGTAAGCTGCACTGCTTACATATTCAAAAAGACATCTCTAGTGATTTGAAAATAAATTGAACAAAACAAACTGAACAAAGAAAGTATCACTTCTTAAACAGTTTGAATTAATGAATGAGATAACTTGAAATAATTAGTGTGGAAATTTAATAGGATTGTAAAAATGAATGTCACACAACAGATTAGTGCAAGCCATTGTACTATTCTGGAACAAAGTATTTGACTAAAGGCTAGAAATCAGTACTTTTGAAATATCCCTATATTTACAGGTTAACATTTTCATGAATATGGGGAGGTGTTATCACTTAGGCCAGGATTTTCCATTCGCTGGGGTGGTGTGAGGGGAGCAGGCGCGGACGGGCACGGACCCGATCACCGCCCGCAATTGGGTCCGCTCCGCCATTTTACGCGGGCGGGCCAATTAAGCGTATTTCCCAACTCCCATGGATAGCGGGAGTGTGCAGGATGCGGCGGGCGTGCCCAAACCGCCGGGTCCAATGGCGACCCGGCAGTCTGTTTAAAAGAAGGCCTGGCAGCCTCCTGTAGGCTGCTCACAAAGGCCAGTTCTAGGCTGCACCAGAGGGGTTCGAGCGTGCAGGCCAGGCTGGAGGGGAGCCAGAGGAGCAGGCCAGGCTGGAGGGGAGCCAGAGGAGCAGGCCAGGATGCAGAGTAGGCCAGCAGCTCCTCTTGTTTTTCTGATGACTGCCTTGTTGCCCTCCTCGAGGAAGTGGCAGCACGGCGGAAGTTGTTGGTCCCCCAGGATGGGAGGAGGAGGCCCCCCCACATGTGCCTGGGAGGAGGTGGCGGAGGAGGTGAGCTCCCACAATGTGGTGCGGTGCACCTGGGTCCAGTGTCGCAAGCGCTTCAATGATTTGTTGCGCTTTGGCAGGATGAGTACCATCCTGGCATTGGGCATTTAACCCAGCAGGTAGCCTTACCCCCTGAGGCCACCCACCCCCCCCGACCCAACCCCACCCCGCCCCCCCCATCCCCCCCACCCCACCCCCCACCAACAAGTCTTACTGTCATGACTGCATTGAATCATTTTGGGCATTTTTTTCTTTGCTGGGTGGCCAAGCAGATATTACCCATGCAGAGGTCAGCCTGAATGGGTCATGAGGAGATAAGTTCTCCCCCGCACCATGTGTTGTTCTTAGTCGCATCTGACTAGTTTGACGGCAATCTGGAGGAGCTGCAGCTAGGCGCATACTCAGAACGCCAGGACATGTCCTATTCAAGGTAATGAGATGGTGGAAGGGGAGCCTCAAGGTGTCATGGCAAAGAACCATCTGGTACCCTCTACGCTGCATGTGGCTGCACCTCCTTGCTATGGGAGGAAATACCGTGTGGTTCCTAATGTGATGTAGGCAGCATGTGTCCAAGGGGTCGATGGGGGAGGTGGGGAGCAGGCCTAGCATCTTGGTCTGAGTGACCAGCAGCAGCGGGGAGAGGAGGCACTGGATGCCTGATATGCCCCACTCTGGTTGTGGTGTGGCTTGCGCGTGCAGAGTCCAGGTGCAATTTGCCCTAATGAATGCTCTTCTCTCTTTTTCAGGAGAAGAATGCTCATAATGCGGCCGAGCGTGCGAGGACTGGAGGCGGCCAGGCACAGCTCTGCATATTAAACTGTTTCGAACAGGAGGCCCTTGAGCTGGAGAGGCAGCATGCACCCAGGTCCAGTGGTGTCAGTGAGGCTGGGGTACCATGGTCAGGTATTTAAGACAAACAGTGAGGTCTGCATTCATCTGGACCTGGAAAAATTTATTAATTTTGCTTCCAATCTCCACCCCTCCATCATTTTCACATGGTCCATCTCTGACACTTCCCTTCTCTTCCTTGACCTCTCTTTCTCAATTTCTGGTGATAGTCTGTCCACCAATATTCATTACAAGTCTACCGACTCCCGCAGCTACCTTGACTACAGCTCCTCACACCCCGCTTCCTGTAAGGACTCCATCCCATTCTCTCAGTTCCTTTGCCTCCGTCATATCTGTTCTGATGATGCCACTTTCAAAAACAGTTCCTCTGACATGAATTCCTTCTTCCTTAACCTAGGTTTTCCACCCACGGTGGTTGACAGGGCCCTCAACCATGTCCAGCCCATCTCCCGCGCATTCACCCTCACACCTTCCCCTCCCTCCCAGAAACATGATAGGGTCCCCCTTGTCCTCACCTATCACCCCACCAGCCTCCGCATTCAAAGGATCATCCTCCGCCATTTCCGCCAACTCCAGCATGATGCCACCACCAAACACATCTTCCCTTCACCCCTCCTGGCGGCATTCCGCAGGGATCATTCCCTCTGGGACACCCTGGTCCACTCCTCCATCACCCCCTACACCTCAACCCCCTCCCACGGCACCTTCCCATGCAACCGCAGAAGGTGCAACACCTGCCCCTTTACTTCCCCTCTCCTCACCGTCCAAGGGCCCAAACACTCCTTTCAATTGAAGCAGCATTTCACTTGCACTTCCCTCAATTTAGTCTACTGCATTCGCTGCTCCCAATGCGGTTTCCTCTACATTGGAGAGACCAAACGCAGACTGGGTGACCGCTTTGCAGAACACCTTCGGTCTGTCCACAAGCATTACCCAGACCTCCCTGTTGCTTGCCATTTCAACACTCCACCCTGCTCTCATGCCCACTTGTCCATCCTTGGCCCGCTGCAATGTTCCAGTGAAGCTCAACGCAAACTGGAGGAACAGCACCTCATCTTCCGACTAGGCACTTTACAGCCTTCCGGACTGAATATTGAGTTCAACAATTTTAGATCATGAACTCTCTCCTCCATCCCCACCCCCTTTCCGATCCTCCTTTTTTCCAATAATTTATATAGATTTTTCTTTTCCCACCTCTTTCCATTATTTTAAAATGTATTTCCATCCATTGTTTTATCTCTACCTTTTAGCCTATTTCGATCCCTTCCCCCCACCCCACCCCCACTAGGGCTATCTGTACCTTGCTCGTCCTGCTTTCTACCCTCAATGTCACCTATTAGCACATTTCTTAGCTAATATCACCACTATCAACACCTCTTTGTCCTTTTGTCTATGACATCTTTTGGCAATCTTCACATATTGCTGGCCCTCTATCCAGCTCTACTTGTCCCACCCCCCCTTAAACCAGCTTATATTTCACCTCTGTTCTATTTTTCCTTAGTTCTGTTGAAGAGTCATACGGACTCGAAATGTTAAATGTGTTCCTCTCCGCAGATGCTGTCAGGCCTACTGAGTTTTTCCAAGTATTTTTATTTTAGTGAGGTCTGCATTGTCCTCCCAACAGCCATAGCACTGAAGATTGTTAAATTAGTTATTGTTGCAACATTGCTGGGTCATAGAGTCATATAGTCATTGAGGTCTACAGTACAGAAAAAGGCCCTTCGGCCCATCGAGTCTCCGCCAGTCAAACAAGTACCTAACTATCCTAATCCCATTTTCCAGCACTAGGCCCATAGCCTTGTATGCCATGGCATCACAAGCGCACATCCAAATACTTCTGAAATGTTATGAGGGTTTCTGCCTCTACCACCCTTTCAGGCAGTGAGTTCCAGATTCCCACCACCCTCTGAGTGAAAAAAATTCTTCCTCACAACTCCTCTAAGGCTCCTGACCCTTACCTTAAATCTATGCCCCCTGGTTATTGATCCCTCCACCAAGGGGAAAAGTTCCTTCCTCTCTACCCTATCTATGCCCCTCATAATTTTATGCACCTCAATCACGTCCCCCCTCAATCTCCTCTGCTCCAGGGAAAATAACCCCAGTCTATCCAATCTCTCCTCATAACTAAAACTCTCCAGCCCAGGCAACATCCTGGTAAATCTCCTCTGCACTCTCTCCAGTGCAATCACACCCCTCCCATAGCGCGGATTCTAGAACTGCACGCAATACTCTAGCTGTGGCCTAACCAGCATTTTATACAGTTCCAGCATAACTTCCCTGCTCTTATATTCCATGCCTTGGCTAATAAAGGCAAGTATCCCATATGCCTATTTAACCACCTTATCTACCTGTCCTGCTACCTTAAGGGACCAGTGAACATGCACACCAAGGTCCCTCTGATCCTTGTTACTTCCCAAGAACCTACCATTCATCATGTATTCCCCTGCCTTGTTTGTCCTGCCCAAGTGCATCACCCCACACTTAACTGCATTAAATTCCATTTGCCACTGATCAGCCCATCTGACCAGCCCATCTATATCCTCTTGTAACCTAAGGGTATCCTCCTCGCTATTTACCACCCCAACAATTTTTGTGTCAATTGGTTCTGGAAGGTTGAGCACATAATGAGCTGGGGGGGACAGGGATGAAGTTTGTCATTGTCTGCACGCTAACTGATCCAATGTCCTTGTTCTTCCTTTCAGCATCATCAGAACACGGCCGGGAGGAGGAGCTGCGGATGCCCCCTCTCACTCCTGAGGGACCTGAAGTCTCACCAGCGTCACACCATTTCTGCGAGGCAGGCACCAGCACAGATACTAGGATCTCGGTGGGAATTAGAACATCGGCTAGTGTCCTGGGGCACAGCGGTGAGGGCACTTCACAGTTGCTGGAGGAGCTGGCAGAGACAAAGTGCCCATTGCGCCAGCAGTTGGAGGACTGCGGGGGACGAGGCACATGCTCAGTCGGTGCCTGATGATGTGCCTCTGGAGTCGTCCGCGACGCAGCAGCTGCAGGAAATACAGCCGGGTGTGCGGGAGCATCTGGGGGAGATACATGAGGCTATGCTTGACTTGGTCTCTGTGGTGGAGGAGTCTATGCGGACGCTCACTGAAGCTATGAGCCAAATGTCCGAGAGCCATGCGCCCTCCATGGAGAGAGTGGCAAATCTCATGGACAGCCTACTCCAGGAGACCTGCCCCCACATCAGCAATGAGCTCAGCTGGTCACTGCCAGTGTGGGAGATGGTGTGGGCATCAAGTTTCCCAGCTCGTTGCACATCCATCCATAGTGAGCAGGGAGGTCCGAGGTGACCTCACATTGGCGCAGCAGCTGCCTGTCGTCTCCATGGGCTCCTCTCAGGGCACTCCAGATGAGGGCACCAGCTCCTCTGCCCCTCTCCCAATTACTGTATCATCCGGTGAGGCTGTGACAATTGGGGAAATGTCAGCTGTGGAACAGGCAGCTCCATCCCAGGCGGGGCCAGCACAGGCTCCACTGGCCAGAGGACGACCGTCAAGGTCATCAAGGCCAACAGGACAGCAGAGTCAGCAGGCTGTCTCAGATGCCACTCCGAGTGATAGGGCAGCACGAAGACGTAGCACCCGGAGAAGAAAGCATAAGGCTCCCACATTAGGCACACCACGAGTTTTTCACTGGTGCTTTTGTGTTGGCCCGAGATTAGGTCCTTAAGATTTATTTTTGATTATTTACACTAGTGTTTAATAATTGTGAGAATTTCTGAATCACATATTAAATCAAAGATGTGTGACCATAGCTGAGGGCGGCACGTTTCTTCTGCATGTGTATGTTTAAGAAAAGTGTCATGAGTGTTTCTTTGGACATTCAACTTTATGTACAAGGCCCTTAGTTCCTGCTGATGAACTGGCAGATTTTGCACTTAGGTGTCAAGTATCGAGACGCCAGGCAAGGCTGGTCCTGGTGATCCACCTGTGTTGTGCTAACTGAAGGTTCGTTGGATTAAAGACTCACGGGTGTCCCTGCCTCCCTGGAGTATGCCCGGGTCAGCGTCTACCCCTTCAGCATTTCCCTGTGCGTGCTCATCCTCGGATTCGCTGCTGGACTCATTGTGTGCAGCCGCAGACACTGCGTCGACGTTTTCATCGCCCACTGGGTCCCCCCCTTTCCAGCGCAAGATTGTGGAGAGTGCAGCATGCTACCACTATCACTGACATACGATCTGGGGGGGTACTGGAGTGCCCCCACTGAGCGGTCCAGGCATCAGAAACATGCCTTGAGAAGACCGATTGCTCTGTCCATCACAGCCCTTGTGGAGGCGTGGCTCCTATTGTTGCGCTGCTCAGCTTCTGATATTGGATGGCAGAGAGGCATGATGAGCCACCTTCTGAGGGGATAGCCCTTATCACCCAGCAGCCATCAGTCAAGCCGGGCCGGAGCACTGAAGAGTCCCGGCACCTGGGAGTGTCTGAGGATGTAGGCGTCGTGGAAGCTGCCTGGGTACCTTGCGCAGACTTGTAGAATCAGCATCCTGTGATCACACACTATCTGCACGTTCATGGAGTGGAAGCCCTCCCTGTTGGCGAAGGCACCGGGCTCACCTGCCGGTGCCTTGATGGCCACATGTGTGCAGTCTATTGCACCCTGGACGCGGGTGAGACCAGCAATGGCCGCGAAGCCTCTGGCTCGCTGTGTCTGGCTTGCCTGGTCCCAGCGGAAGTGGATGAAGGTCAATGCACGTCAGAACAGAGCGTCTGTGACCTGCTTGACACAAGTGTGGACAGCTGATTGGGAGACACCGCAAAGATCACCCACAGAGCCCTGGAATGAGCCAGAGGCATTGAAGTTGAGGGCAGCTGTGACCTTCAGAGCCGCTGGCATGGGGTGTCCGCCCACACAGTTAGTGGAGATCTCAGGCCCAGTCATCTGACAGATATAGTTGACTGTCTCCCTTGAGAGACGGAGCCTCCTTCAGCACTGCACCCAGACATATTGAGGTAGCTGCTTCGCCGCCTGTGTACCCTGGCAGCAGGATAGTGGTGTCTTCTGCGGCCCCTTCCGCCTTGGACTACCTCTTGGCCCTGCACCCGTTGTGCCTGCGCCTATACTCCCAATGGTGGCTCCCCTGGAGGCTGAATGTGCGCTCCTGGCCTTCTCCTCCTTCTAGCCCTCCCTTCCTCCTCAGAGGAGCTGCCTCTATTGGACAGATCAGATTCCATACCCAGGCTAAGGGAAGGCCTCCTGAAAGCTACAGTGCCGGAAAAGATTCCTCACTGCAGAATGTTGACCTGAAGGTTAAAAGATGAGGAAAAGCTGCTGGGATGCGTTCTGAAGTATTGCAGATCACACAGGCAAGTTTAAAATACTTTCTCCAATAAATACTTCTCAAAGCAGATTCACGACCCCACTGAGCCCTTTTATCCCGCCCGTGGATGAAGTTAATAGAAAAGTCTCTTACCCACCTGCCCGTTGCACCCATGCGCCAACCCAAAGATCGCACAGGCACCAAAAAATTGGCATTGATTGAAGACTAAAGGGCCTTAACTGGCCCCTTAATTAATGGCGGGCGCACATCAGACTTCAACGCGTGCCTGCCCAGTGAAATATCGCGTTGGCGCGCGGTGATGTTGGGACGCTCGCTCGCACCATTTTATGCACGGACATGTGGGGCTCACCACCACCACCCCCCCCGCCCCACCACCACCACCCCCCGCCATGTCAAACAGAAAATTCTGCCCTTAGTTTCACTCTCCTACCCCTTATAGCATAATAATAACTAACTGGAATGATCTCACTTCAGCAGGGACCAAGGTTCTCACTGAGCGGGGCCTTCCTGTAGGAGGTCAGGGCCATAACCTGACTTCTCTGTTCATTGTGCCCTGTTATTTCCTAGGATCATCTAGCGAAAGGAGATGGTTGACCTGAATTTGCAGAACTAAGACTCCAAATATTGCAGATGGATGAAGGGAACCTAATAGAGGGTCCCTCTCACTCCAATCCAACCCCAAATCACAAGAACGATTAGTGCTACTTTGCGGGACTAGTCTCGCATGAATGGGATTCATCACTTCACTTTCCTGATTCCATGCTTTGAGATTGAAAGGGACAAGAGTAGATCATATGACCCTTTGCATCTGCTTGGCCATTCAATAGATCATGGCTGATCTTGGACTTCAATCCCACTTTCCTGCTCAGTCCCCATGGGCTGAATTTTATGCTGATTGGGCAGGCACACGTCCAACCCTATCGGGCGTGAAATCGCGTGAGATAACGTTTGGGTATCCTGATGTCATCCCGCGCTCGTGCAATATTTTGCTCGGTGGGCGCGCTTCCATCTTTTGAATTAAACCCATTAATGGTGCAATTGTCTGTCATTTTACGGTTGGCGGACGGGTGAATCAGCCAGGCAGCCTTTGCATTTTTCATCAAACCTCATCCACAGGCGGGATGAGATTTCTGTGATGAACAAGAAATAAAAATAAATTTCTGTGGACAGCATTTTCTTTAGCTAAATTTTCAGGTGACTGATTATGATGCATGGACGCCTTTTTTTCAGATTTTGAAACCTTTATTTTTGCTGCTTTAGGTCTTCAGCTTCCTGAGTCAGCTCTCTGCCTTCGGGAAGCTTTCTGTCAGTGCTGGCCCACGCCTGGGTTGACGTCATCGCCCACCCCCTTCCCACCCTCACCCGGCAGCGCTAAGCTTTTCAGCCGTTAACTGGCTAGCCAGCGTGAAATCGCGGTCGGGCGTCAATCGCCATCGACAGTCCGTTTCCCAGCCGATCCCAGGCCTGCCGATCGCGCCCGCCTGCTGAGCTAGCTAAATTCAGGCCTATATCTCTTGAATACCATCAATTTGTTTAGATTTACCAATGCCTAGAAAGTCAGCAAGTTTCTTCATTTTTGGGATCCATTTTGCATCTTTAAGGTGCCTTAACTGCTCTTGTGATGATGTAGCAATAGTCACACTGCATCGTCACCACACCTGCTCTCCCAGCAGTTACCAGTTCACTTTTTGCATTGGGAATTCTACAGGGATGCAGCCGGAATTAAAATGACCTGCAACCCAGGAAAATGGGGTGAGGTTGGAGTGGGAGAAATATCACCTTACCACTATTCTACCCCAAGAATTCTACCTCAGATCTAAAACATCCAGCAGAATATGAGTACAAAGCAGTAGTAGTGATTGAAAAAGAGACTCAATCTATTTCAGAATACTAATTTTCTTTTTTCATTCAATGAAAAGATTAAGGCTCAAATGAATTAACATTATTACATAATTTAAAACAATGAGAGAGTGAAACAGACGGAGATGAAGGGTTATTGTCGGAGTTGACCATCAGTAGTAGTGTTTTGGTGGCCCTTATGTTTAGTGGGCTGAACAGCCTCACTTCACAACCAACTGGATTCCCTGAACTGCATCAAAGGCTTATTAGGCTTCATTGTATTTTCGTAACTTTAATTCCATAGAGATATGAAAAAATTCTCAGAAAACAGAGGTTTGAAACCATTAATATTATTGGCCCGAAAAAATCCCTGCCTTTGTCTTTAACCCTACCTGGTTTCTATTTCAGCAGATTTATTGGTTTAAAGTTCAATTTGATTCCATAAGCATGCGATGCAAACAACAAGCAAGCTGATATACCTCTGTAAGAAGTAATTTGTCACAAATAATAAGGGGCTGCAGGGCTGGGTCTGTGCTGGGGTTTATGGGTGGCAAAGGTTGCGCTCAGACACATTACTCAGGGGAGGGTACGAGGGGGCTAAAGTTGAACAGTGTAAGTGGCCTCAAGATGGGGATTGGTGAGATCCTCATGGGCCATCCATTTCAAAATGCTCAGGGGATAACAAACGGACACGCAGCAGAAGTACGACGGGATCAAAGAATACAGGGGGTGGAAGGCAAGATCTGTCAGGGAGGGAAACTTGAACATAAAGCTCCTCCAGGACAATGGAAGAGGTATGGAAACATTCCATACTCACACAGGGAGGATCCAAGCTGGTCTGACAGTGAGAGTTCTGCAGCACCATCTTCCAACCTGCAACAATGGTGCAGTGCTAAGTTAAAATGAAGAGAATTTCTGCTGGTGAGGGCTCTGTGAGCGGATTGGAGGGCAGCTGCATGCACTGGGGGGACCGATTACATTGGCACACAACTGAACTGTGCATTTCCAAACGAGAAGAAAGGCACAGCTGAGACATGTTAGGAGTTTTTCAATGACACTGCATGGAATCAGGAAAGTGAGGCAATGATGTCCGTTCATACGAGACTAATCCTGCAAAGTGGCATTAATTGATCTCTTTGTTTTAACCCTTTGTGCGCAGCATGGAAATTCCCCAGGGTAATAACAAACTCCACAACAATTGGGCGAATCGACAAGCTCCAGAAGCCTGTTAGAAAGTTGGAGCAGGACAGTTCACTGAAGAGAAGCCTCAGGCCCCCCTCACATAATCCCATTTCCTGAATGAACATTCATCCTCGTGTTTATTCCCAACAGTGCAGTATTAGAGTGCAGTGAATGAGGATCCCAGGGTCTGAGTTGAAGACAGCATTTCCAAGCGCCTGGCCAAAGCAATGTCATAACAGACTATTGCGGGGGGAACCTTGATATGCACCCTGCACTGTCCATCATTTCAAGGACAAGTCATCTCTTACACAGGAACAAGGCCCTTGGACCCACATTCACTGATGAGCCATTGACAGAAAGAGGACCCTTGGAGACTAATCCTGACACTTGTCTCTTTCTCATTGATATTGTAGAGAAGAGACCATCAGGAAATTGGAGGCTGGATTTATTGCTGCCTGCATTATCGCTTATAGGCAGGTGAGAAGTAGGAGAAGCTTGGGACTGAGGTGCCTGGATAACCAAGGGGAGGAGCAATATCCTCATCACCAAGGGCCAGCAAGGCCTCCTCCAGAAGCATGTGTAGGTGGCTCACAAGACCCAGGGTCTACAGAACTTGTGTGTCGTATCTGCAGATGAACGTGAACGAGTGTCACCGGTCACTCCACGTGTCCAGGGATCTGATGGTTCACATTTGCTACATTCTCCAGGAATTGGTGCCATGGGGACTGGGAGGGCATCAATTGCCAATGGCTCTGAAAGTAAAGGCCACTCTGAACTTCTATGCCAGTGGCTCTTTCCAGGGTTCTACTGGGGACCTCTTTGGAACCTCGCAAATGTCCACTCACAAATGCACTCATGAGGTGACAGACACCCTTTTTTGCCAAGGCCCACAATTACTTCAACTTTGACAAAGATCAAGCAAGCCGGGATGCCAGAGCACTGGGCTTTGCTGAGATTGCCGGATTTCCACAGGTGCAATGCGCCATCAACTGCACTCATATGGCTCGAAAAGCTCCCTGGCAACAGGCACTGTCATCTGTGGTGCATTCTTCCAAATCACACTGACATCCAGCACTCTCAGTTAGAGATCCTGTGCTGCATTTATCCTCAACTTGAAATAGATGCGGACCACCAGAGCATGACGGCGTCAAGCGCTTTCCTGCCAGGCATTAAAATGTCTCCTCTTTAATGCTGGCATTGTGTCCTCATGGCCAGCCCTGGCCCTTGCCACGTCCACAATGCACACACACCATGAAGCCTCAAGGGAACACATCATTGCTAATAAAGAGCACTCAGCTTCATTACATCCCCACTCCTATCCCATTGCTTCCCTCAACATTGTCTAAAGCAATTATGTGCACTTCCAGAGCATACTCAAAGGCTCTATTGAACTATAGAAAACACCATTTGCAATTAGCATCAATGACCTCGGTGAGTGACCAGGGGAGGCAATGCACAGCACCGCATCCCTAGTTTGTGATGAAGGCCTTGTCCCCACAAGACACACAACCGCAGGGTGAAAGATGCTCAAGGTTAGAAGTTTGAACACCAGGACTACAATGTAGCTGAGAGGGGCCAAGCTTTGTCACCTTAAGGTGGCAAGGTGCCCCCACTTATTGGTGAGTTTAGCAGATGTACACTCTGAAAGTCGAAAACAGGGTTGGCTGGCAGCAGCGCATACGAGCTCTAAGTACAGGCTTATAGCATGAAAACCCTGCCAAGAGACAGAAAGCAATTGGATTTGCATGATATATGACCCTTCTCCATGCGTGAACACATTTCCTTAGATGCTGCACATTTGCCTTTCAAGACTGCAGACGAGTTAGGAGAACACCTCTGCCTCAGTCTTACACAGCCAAGCATAAAGCGTGTAAGCAAGGTTCGTTCCACAAGCACACTTATTAAGATTGAGACATTGCTGATGTCAAAAATGACGTGCAAAAGGGACACACACTGTGGTGATATGGAAGCACGCAACATAGACAAGAGGCCCATGATAGAGACATGTGCGACAAGCAGGGGTAGGGATCATAGTATCATGCCTGATTGGCAGTCTCACAGTTCCTCATAAAAAAGAAAAAAAAAAGACATACACAAGACGAGATGTGAAATGGGTACGATTCTATTTATGTTTGTGAACAATACATGCATGTTGTGAACACCCGTGCTGCTGTTGTACTCCTAAACCTTTTTAACTTTCCTAATCCAACTGCTACATCTTGATCTTCCCCTGACATCAACACTGGACGTGGAGGTAGCCTGTTGACAACTGCGCCCTGTTGCCTACGATGGCCTTTGCTGGTGTTCTCTGGAGGGCTGAGGCCTGGAGGGCCCCGACCTGCATTGGGTGTCCTGCTGTGGGACAGGTGCACTCCCCTCGGCCTGTGGAGCTGGAGGTGATGGGGTCACAGGAAGAGAGGATTTGGATCAGCTGGATAGTTCCAAGTCACCTGGTTGGATGGCCCCAGGGTGTCCAGCTGCTGGTCTTCCTCCCTATGGGAGCCCGAGCACCCCTGGCTAACTGCTTGAGGAGAAGGGGCAGCTGGAGTGAGATTTAGGTGCCCCGTGCTCTCTTGTGTAGCCTCTGATGGATGACACCAATGGCTACAGTGATGGAGTGCTGCTCCTGCAGTGGTGCAGAACCAATGTCCTGGATTAAGGTCTCCACAGCAGCTGCAAGTCTGCCAGTGTTGATCTTGGTGCTTTGGCATGCCTGTGCTGTCACCTCAGACTGACGGTAGGCAGGCTCCTCTGTCATATGTTGCAATCAGAGGAATGCAGTTGACATCCCTTCCTTATATTCCCTTGACTGTCGCTGCAGCTCCAGTGACTGATTTAGAAGCGAGTCCAGAGGCACGTTATCTGACTTGGATTCAGCAGAATCATGGTGTCCAGCAGTCCTCTGAGTGCCGGTGACCTCGGCTGTCCTGGCATTCGCCTGTTGTGGAATTGATTGTGTGTTATGTTCACCAGATCGTGACCCAGAGCCTGCTCTAGAACTAGGACCTACCAAGGTGTGTGTCTCTGTGCTGGTGGAGGGTGTGGATGAGCGCTGTGATGGGTCTTTTTTGGTGTTCTCTTCTGCCTCCTCATCCGAGGTGTCCTCGGGGCTGGAGAAGAGGCTTGTGGACTTTGTTGGGCGCTTTCCAGCGGTACCTGTGAGAGAAAGGAGAGATAATTAGTGCATGGCAGGTGACTCCAAAACAGGTTGTCCGAGGGGTGAGTTGGTGCAGGATCTTCACTTGGGTGTGTTCCACCAACCTCACTGTCGGCGCAGGCACAATTGATGTCCTCTCCAGCCAGCTCGATGGCTCAATTCTGAACTTCTATGAGGACCTTGATGTTGGGCACCCCACCTCCGGTCTGGGACCTCTCCTTTTTATTGTGCACGAGCTTGTCCTACATAAAGACAGACAGGGTATGAGCTAGATGCATACCAGGTCAGATGAGAAGGATGCTTGGCAAGTGTGGGTGGTGAGAGGAGCCATGGGCAGCATGAGGACACAATTTCCAGAGTAGATGAGCCCAAATGGAGATGTGAGGGTGCGTGTGAGAGTGAGCGGTGATGCCCCTTGAGCTGGCAGTGAGTGAGATGCCAGTGAATGTGCGATAGATTTGTGAGTGCGTGAATTGAGAATGACAAGATGGTTAACTTACCCTGGTGGAATGGGCGAGATCATTCATCCTCTTCCTGCACTGGGTGGCTGACCTCTTCTGCACCATGTCGACACTGACCACTGTGGCCACTGCCTCCTAAGCCAGATTGGTCACCTTGCTGGATTTCCTGCAGCCAGAGTGGGGGTAGAGGACATGGCAACAGACCTTGACTGTGTCCAGCAGGCTCTCCAGTGAGGCGTCACTGAATTTGGGAGCTGCTGTCTCCTTGGGTTTCGGGGCCATGTCTTCAATGGAGCGGTCCTGGGCTGTGCACGCCCGTACTTTAAATAGGGGGCAGAATTTTTATGGCTGTCGCAGTGGGGGCAGGACCAGAAAATGTGGAAAGCCCCTCAAAACTCTATTGACTATGGCAGGGACAGAAGATCCCTTTGGTGGGAGGGGCTGTAAAGTTTTGTCCATGGAGTGAGGAAGCAGTGAGCTGATGGCACGACAGGTGAATCAGAGGCAGCTGCCAGTGATCTGGCGTGTTTCATGTGCGCGCATAATTAATGAGATGGGGAGCAGACAATATGGCGCAAAAGCCCACCATTGCGGCCGATGGGTACAACACCGTTTTTCACGCCCGCTTCCGCACTTAGTGCAATGGGGGGAAAATCACGCCCTAAATATTTCTGGATACAAGGAAAGATAGGAAAGGAAGGAAAGGAGGGAGGGTGGCAGAATTGATTAAGGGGAACATTGCAATGCTGGAGAGAGAGGATGTCCCAGAGGGGTCAAGGAAAGAATCCATTTGGCTAGAAATAAGGAACAAACATGGTGCAGTTATGTTGCTCGGTGTAGTCTATAGGCCACTAACCAGTGGGAAAGATGTAAAGGAACAAATTTGCAAGGAAATTACAGAGAGATGCAATAATTATAGAGCAGTTAAAATGGGGAACATTAATTATCCAAATATAGACTAGGATAGTAGTAGTGTAAAGGGCAGTAAGAAGAAAGAGTCCCTTTAGCATATTCATGAGAATTTTCTACAGAAGTATGATTCCAGTTTAATGAGAAAGAAAGCATTGCTAGACCTGGTTCTTAAGAGTGAGGTCGGCCAAGTGGATCAAGAGTCAGCAGGGGAACATTTAGGGGACAGTGATCATTGTATCATAATATTCTGAGGACATGGGTTAAAATCTCACCATGGCAGCTGGTAGAATTTAAATTCAATTAATAAATCTGGAATATAAAGCTAGTCTCAGTAATGGTGATCATGACAACCTTAATCAATTGCTGTAAAAATCTATCTGGTTCACTCATGTCCTTTGGGGAAGGAAATCTGCCACCCTTACCTGGTTTGGCCTACATGCGACTCCAGACCCATAGCAATGTGGTTGAAAATTAACTGCGCTCTTAAATGACGTGGCAAGTCACTCAGTTCAAAGGTAATTAGGAAAGGACAACAAATGCTGGCTCTGCCAGCGACACCTACATCCCATGAAAGAATAAAGAATAAGGTTTAAGTTGGCTATGGAAAACGGTGAGGAGCTTAACTGATATCGTCACCTATGAGGGTAGCGATGCCCACCAGAGGCTTGATTTTCTTGTTGGTGGCAAGAATCGGGAGGTGGGTTTGATTCCGGTCATGAACCATCCCAAAGCAAAACAGGAAGCAGCTGCTATTTTGACCAAGCCAGGTGTTACTTGCCTAAGGGATGGGTCTGCCTTCCACTGAAGCTGACAAAGGCTCAGGAATAGAGGCTGGTGAGTCAAAAAGCAGGTCACGCTGCGATTGACTTTGGCAGCCATTGCTGTGGCTGCTGTTTGCACAATAATGTTTTAGGACAAAAGTTGGCAAACTTAAAATTTCCTACATTTTGGAGGGCAATGGGTAGCCTGGAAACAGGACAGGGTAGGCTGGTGACGTGTTCTCCCAGCACATTTCTCTCATTTTACATGGGGATTTGCACTTCTTAGCCAACTATAAGTATGCTAATTAGTGGGCATACTGAATTGCGGTGGCACACATCAATGATCTCCCCACAGGTCCCAAGGAAATTCAGAGCGATTATAACACCATCGGTTGAAACCAGAAAAAAATACAATATAGACATTTATTACACCACCTTCATGGTGCAGTTGGTTAAAACGATTGATTCTACAATTTCCATTCCTTGATAAAATGGCACTGTTGTCCTCAATTGACGGAAATATCACAATAGAATAAAAACAATGCAATCTCCCTATTTATCAAATGTGAAGCAACACAGTATTTTGTATTCAAAAGCAAAATATGGGGTATTCGGGAAATCTGGAGTAAAAGCAGAAAATGCTGGAAATACTCAGCAGGTCAAGCAGCACCTTTGGAGAGAGAAACAATAATAATATTTCAGGTCTGTCTTCTTTCATCTGAAGCAATAGTGACACCTGTAATATAGAACCACTGAAATCATAGAAAAGTTAAGGCACAGAAAGAGTCCATTCAGCCCGCCATGTCTGTGCCTATTGAAAAAGAAAAAAATTAAAAATTAGCCACCCATTCTAATCTCACCTTCCAGCACCCAGTCCGTAACCTTGCAGATCATAGCACTTTAGGCACAGGTCCAGGTGCCTTTTAAATGAGTTGAAGGATTCTGCCTCCACCACCAAGCTAGGCAACGAATTCCAAACACCCACCACTCTCTGGGTGAAGAAGTTTTTTGTCATGTCCCCTCTAATCCTTCTACCAATCACCTTGAATCTATGTCCCCTGGTAATTGATCTCTCCACTGGGGGAAACAGGGCACCCCTGTCTACTCTATCTAGGCCCCTCATAATCTTGTACACCTCAGTCAGGTCACCTTTCCAGCCTCCTCAGTTCCAAGGGAAACAACCCCAGCCAATCCAATCTCTCCTCATAGCTGCAATTTTTAAGCCCTGGCAACATCCTTGTAAATCCAGTCTGTAACCTCTCTAGAGCAACCTTGTCCTTCCCGTAATGTGGTGAGCAGAACTGTACATAAAACTCCAGTTGCGGCCATCCATCCAGTCAGGCTGGAGCACTGAAGAGCCTCAGCACCTGGGAGTGTCTCAGGATGTAAGTGTCATGGGAGCTGCCACAATACCTTGCACAGTCTTACAAAATACGCATCCTGTGGTTACACACTATCTGTACATTCATTGAGTGGAATCCCTTCCTGTTGATGGGCTGGTCCACTGGTGCCTTGATGGCCACGTGTGTGCAGTTGATTGCATTCTGGATGCGGGGGAACCCAGCAATTGCTGCAAAGCCTCTGGCTTGCTCAGCCTGGCTGGCCTCATCCATATGGTAAGAATAAAGGTCAATACCCGCCTGAACAGAGCTTCTGTCACCAGCTTCACGCAACTATGGACAGATGATTGGGAGACTCCGCACAGACCTGGAAAGAGCCGGAGGCATAGAAGTTGAGGGCCACTGTGACCTTCAGAGCCACTGGCATGGAGTGTTCAGCCACATACTCAGAGCTCTTCTCAGGCCTAATCATCTGACAAGTGGAGGTTATGGTCTCCCTTGACAGTCAGAGCACCTCAGACATATTGAGGTAGATGTTTCACCACCTATAAGCCCTGGCAGCAGGATAATGGTGCCTTCTGTGGCCCCTTCCACCTTGGACTTACTGCTGGCCCTGAGTCCCTTGTACCTGCGCCTCTCTTCCCACAGGCCCCTCTCCTGGAAGCTGCATTGGGACACATGGCCTCCTCTTTCTTCTGCCCCTCTCTTCCCCCTCAGAGGAGGTGCCACCAGAAGAGACCACAATCCCCATTACCAGAGTAAGGGAAGGCTGTCTGTTACCTGGAAGGGTTCACATGGTCTGAATCCTCCGGGGGTCTTGGAGACACCAATAAGTCCTGAAATAATGTGTGGAAATGTTAACAATGAAGGCCCGAACAGAGTTGAATTTTCCAAGTATCAATATCAACCAGCAGCAAACTATCTCCAAAACTGTTCATTACTCACACCGGAAATGCCATTGAACCTTTTTGTCTTGTCCTTGAATGAGGTTTAGCAAATTGTTGGCTGCCCGCCTGCCTGTTTTGCCTGTGTGACGAGTGCGAAATCGAACTGGTAATGCAAAATACAGCTTAATTGCCTTTTTTAATGGCCTTAACTGACCTCATAATTGATGGCGGGCATGGCTTCGACTCCCATACATGTCTGCCAGCCGAAATATCAAGCGAGTGCGCGATGACTTCAGAATGCTCACCTGGCGTCATCACGTGCTATTTTACGCTCAAGCGGGTCGTATGCACGCCTGCCCGCTCAGTGAAAAATTCTGCCCAATGTGAACAAGAATTGTGAAACTAGGTCCTAAATGTACATTGTGTCACAAAGCATTGAAAACCTTCATTTCAGTCTCTTTTTTTTGGAGAATTTCCACTTTCTTGATAATTCTGGTGTATGAGCTGGCTGCAAGGGATTCTTAAAAAGCCAGGAAGTGAAAATGTCTGTGTCTACCCAATTTGTTTTGGAGGAAAGACTGTGGTGCAGTGAGTGGTGCAGTTATCATATTATCTTTGTGTGAATTGGCAACCCCAACCCTTTGACAATAATTTATTCTCCATCATCCATTAAAAATTTCTTCAGCTACAGAACTAGCCTTTCACTAATTCATTTATTTCTAATATCCTGATCAAACTCTATTATTTAATTTGAGTCCAGATCAGTGAAAATGTGTACAGTTCCACATGAAGAAATTAAAGACAGAGCTCAATAATTACAGATAAGCATCCTTCAGTAAAATCAAATGATTGAGAAGCTGATGTGCAGTACTTCAATCACAACAATAAATCAGCCAGATCCCAATTTAGCTTCAAAACAAATCAGCTAATCACGAACCTCTCAGTCTCATGATCAAGAAATGAAATCATTTGATCGATGTCCAAAAAAAGCAGTAATACTCAAGACCATTAATAAAATTTAGCACCTCAGTCTCACTGCGAAAATGGTTTCTTATGGCAAAAATGAACTGGATGCATAAAAAGCACAAACAGTGAATCAAAACAGCAGAAATTTGGATTCACATCATGGAACCAGGAATCTCCTTGACAGCATGCTTACAATTATATTGTTTGCTTTAATTTTTATGATGAAGTGATTGGCATTGTTATAATATCAGAGCGATGGAGATGTACTATTTGTCTTTCATGAGATTGCAATTAGAACAGACCATAAGACTGACTTCTGCTTTAGCCACATTCCCATGCTTATGTGCCACTTGACAATAGAAAAGACAAAGTGGGTAACATTGGTCTTGAATGATAGCCCATTGCAAAGCAATGGAAAAGAAAATGGGGTGGGTGGAAAATTGGCTTTTAATTCATTGCCTTAGGTTTACGTTTTTGGGTGCTACGTCTTGGTGCTGACCCCTCGCTGGGAGTGGCATCTGAGACAGCCTGCTGACTCTGCTGTCCTGTTGGCCTTGATGACCTTGGCAGTCGTCCTCTGGCCCGTGGAGCCTGTGCTGACCCCGCTTAGGAGGGAGCTGCCAGTTCCACAGCTGGCATCTCCCCAGTCATCGCAGCCTCATCGGATGTAACGGTCACTGGCAGAGGGGCAGAATAGCTGCCGCCCTCATCCAGAGCGCCCTGAGAGGAGCCCACAGACCCGACAGGCAGCTATTGCGCTGACGTGAGGTTGCTTCAGACCTCCCTGCTCACCATGAATGGATGGGCACCAAGCTGGGAAAATTGGTGCCCAGGCCATCTCCCACACTGGCACCAACCAGCTGAGGTCAATGCCAATGTGGGGACTTGCTTGTCCGAGCGCATCCCCAGGAAGCCCTGATGGGTCTCCTGGAGGAGCCTCTCCACGAGAGTCGCCAGTCTCTCCATGCAGGACACATGGCGCTCGGAGATGGAGCTCATTGCTTCAGCAATAGCCTGCGTAGATTCCTTCACCATGGACACCAAGCCAAGCATAGCCTCATGTATCTCCACCAGTTGCTCCCGCACACCTGGCCACATTTCCTGCGCTTGCTGTGTCACAGACAACTCCAGAGGCACGTCATCAGACATCAACTGAGCATGTGCCTGGTCCCCTGCAGTCCCCCGACTGCTGGCACCATAGGCACTCTCTGTCTCCGCCAGCTCCTCCAGTGACTGTGAAGTGCCCTCACCGCTGTGCCTCAGGACACTAGCCGATGTTCTAATCCCCACCGAGGTGCTAGTATCTATGCTGGTGCCTGCCTGGCAGAGATGGTGTGAAGCTGGTGAGACTTCAGGGCCCTCAGGTGTGAGAGGGGGCCTCTGCTGCTCCTCCTTCCGGCCCTGCTCCGCTGATGCTGAAAGGAAGAACAAGGACGTTGGATCAGTTAACGTGGAGACAATGTCAATGTGCATCCTTGTGCCCCGGATCATTATGCACTCATCCTTCCACAAGCAATGGTCAAGCCATGTTGCAAATTTCAATCACTGAACATTCAGCACTGCCATGGCTGTTGGGAGAACAATGGAGACCTCATTGCTGGGCAAACATACCTGCCCGTGGCACCCCAACCTTATCAACACCGGTGGACCTGGACGCATGGCGCCTCTCTAGATCTATGACCTCCTGCTCGAAGTGGCTGAGAATCGCCAACTGTGCCAGCCCGCCGCCAGTCCTCACCCACTCAGTGGCATTATGTGCATTCTTCTCCTGAAAAGGAGAGAAGAGCATTGATTAGTGCTAATTGTACCTGGACTCTCCTCGTGGATGGCCCACCCCAACCAGAGTGGGACATTGTAGGGCTCCAGTGTCTCCTCACCCCGCTGCTGCCGAACACCCACACAAAGATTCTAGGCCTGATCCCCACTACAACCCCCTTGGCCAAATACTGCCTACATCACATTAGGCACTGCATGGTCTAACCTTCCATAGTAAGGAGGCACAAGCATGTGGAGCGCAGAGGGCAGCATATCAATCGGTGCCACGCCACCTTGAAGCTCCCCTCCCAGCATGTCATCACCGTGACTTTGACATGTCCTGGAATTCCAGCACTGCGCCAAGGTGCAGCTCCTCCAGGTTGCCCCCAAAACAGTCATGTGGGTCTCAGTGTACCACATGCTGTGGGGGAAGAACCCATCTCTTCACCACCCTCTCAGGGTGACCTCGGCATGGGCAATATGTGCTGGCCCACCCAGCGAAGGACACATGCCGTCAATGATTCAATGCAGTCACTACACTCAGACTTGGGGGTGTGGCATTGGGGCGAAAGCCTACCTGCTGGGTTAAGTGACCAATACCAATATGGTACTCAGTCTTCCTGAGCGCAACAGGTCATTGAAGCGCTTGCGACACTGGACCCAGGTGCATCGCACCACGTCGCGGGAGCTCACCACCTCCTCCCAGGCACATTTGGTCATGTGGGGGGGCCTCCTCCTCCTGTCCTGGGGTATGAGGACCTCCCGCCATTCTGCCACCTCCTCGAGGAGGGCAGCAAGGCAATCATCAGAAAAACGAGGGGCACAGTGCCCCCCTGCCCTACCCTCCTGCCTGGCCTGCTCACCAGCAGCGCTCTGGGAAGCCCTTCCACTGGCCATGATTTGCAGCCTTTGAGGGGCTGCAGCAACGTATTACAACAAGCCGCCAAGTTGCCATGGGACCCAGCGCTCATTGCAGTCCCGCCGCTCGCTGCCCACCCACTCCTGCTGTCCTCGGGAGCCGCGAGTCACGTGTAAAATGGCTTCGCGGGCAGCAGTCAGGTGGCCGCCCACCCACGCCCGCTCCCACTCTGCCCCCACCCCCTCCACCAGCCAGAAAATTCAGCCCTTAAAGTACCAATGGACATACTATCAGGAGAGATGTGGTAAAGAGAATAAAATTAAACCAAAATTAGTTCAACCATCAGGTTGAGGCAGAGTTGATGCAGCATGCACTAGATTATGGTTAGACTAAAGACAGGATTTTCCCAAGACTTCAAGATCCCAATTTGGGATCAAGTATGGGTCCAGCAGGTGCACTTGCTAGCAGTGGTGTCCCTGTCGGCTTAGCAATATTCTCAAAGGCAGTCTCCTAATTGGCTGCCTCCAAGCTCACAATCCAATTAAAGATGACAGGTGGAATTTATATGCTGCAGATCTGAAACCTTGGCAGCCCCATCGAGAGAGAAAGGCACTGCCAAGACAAGTTGAAGATCGAGATTTTGAGGTGCACTGGGCTGGGCAAGTCAAGAATTAAAAACCAGGGGATACAGGCGGGCAGGACCCTTCGGATGACCTACTGGGGCCATGGGGGCAGTCTGCCCTGCCCATGCCCACCTCAGAGCCATGGAGCCTCCAGTTCCAATGACACCACTGGACGGCTGCAGGGAGGCTACCTTCATGAAACTGGCAGGGAACCGTTCCATCGCCAGTGGACTGTGAAAATTGCCCTTAATAGGGCCTCCAATTATTTGAATTGGCTGCTTCCTTCTGTTTGACAGACAGCTGACCCATGTCATTGACCTGAAGCTCTCCATAGATGCTGCCTGAATTGCTGAGCATTTCCAGCATTATCCATTTTGATTTCAGGTTTCCAGCATCCACATGTTTTGTTTTTGAGATAGCTGTAACAGTTGGCTACAGTGGCATCACCTTACGCCAATGAATATGTAAATTGTTGGCATATATTACTATATGATAAGCTATATTATACCATCTATGGCACAATTCTGACTTTTTTTTCTTTTCATGAGCCTTTGTTTGTTTATGTGTTTGATTAGTGTTACCAAACCAAATTAGTTTGGTTCACTTTGTAGGGTAAATTTTTACAATAGTTAATTAAACTGTTGATGTGGAGCACCAAGCTTAAGGCTCCAAAATTTCCTGGGCTGATATCATGGAGTTGGCCATGATTAAATATTTATGGCGAGCAGCCCTCCCAATTCAGCCTTTTGCACAGAAATCATCAAAGAGGTGGATGAGGAATTGCATGAAAGATCAGCTCTTAAACGACTACTGGATAAAGTTAATGGGATGCATCCACCTGAAAGTAAGTGGCTGTTTAGCCAGCAGCATCCTTTTTAGCCTTCAAAAATACTGTAAATATTTTAAATGTCAACTTCAGCCTTTCCGGAGGCTGCTGAAGGGAAGAAGGAGTAAATAAAACAAATGGGGCTGTAGGAAACAAAGCATAGGAATTCTTTTAGAGCCAATTGGGAGGCTCAAGTCTTCCCATTTTATAAGATGAATGTTAAGCTGCTTGCCTCATTCGTAATACCCAGAAGGTAAGTCCCAGGAAGTTGGGAGTATGGGGTGTAGAATGCATATGTATATACAGCCCTAGATTACAATGACTAAGTGCTTTCCCACCTACATAATCAACTTCATGTGATAAAATAGTAGCGATTATAAGGTGCTATTTAATCAGCAGAAGAAATTGTGGATGGATTTACTATTTAGTTATTAAACTCAAAAAGCTTGGGATGAAAGGAAAAAGACTGCAGCTTGGGTATATTGCAGAAATTCCCAAAAGTCTGCATGCCATGTGGTTGCGACTTTAAAAATAGTGTAGGAAAATAAAAACATTATGCACCAATCAAAATATTATTCCGTGCTTTAACAGTAATTTTTTGTCATTTTATGTTTTGGTTGTGTTAGCAGTTTATTGTTAGATGATGCGTTACTACCAGTGCAATAATTTTTTCAACATTTTCAGCATATTTAATAAGATATGACCAAAAGGAATTAAATTTTCCACTGCAAATGGGCTTTATTCATGTATTCACATAAATGTGGGACCTTAAGCTTAAGAATTAGCATTTTGTTTATACGTCAAGTTCCTGTAAGCATAAAATATGCCTTTTAAATATTGAAACAATGCTTGGATTTTTTCTTTTTGCAGAGACCAATGCTCAGGAGATTACCAAAAGGATAATTCTCTCTGTCTATTAGTTTGTTTTATGGGCCCATTGTTGATCTCCATTTCATTTTCTTTATTTTTCCTCTGGTACAATGACTTTGACACACAATTGATTCATTCATTCTCAGCTTGCGCCAAATTAATCATTGAAGTGTAATCTACTTAGTACGGTTGATTGTTTTTAGTGCTCGAATGCACTAAACAACATACAAAGGACCATTAATGGCAGATTTATGCTGCTGTGTTCTGTGGAGAATCCAATGCACTGTATTCTATGTATGGAACCAGGTTAGTCTGATGTCCAGGTAGACAGTGTTCATTTAATTGTAGCTCTAATAGTCATATTTTGTGTGGAGAACATATTTCTAAGTATATTTACAATTGATAAATACTACTTCAACCATACTTTGAGCACCAAGCATCTTTTTCGATTTAAAAAACCCTTATATATTATATTACACTGGATGAAAATAATATGAAGTACAACATGTACAATGAAACATTTTTAAAATTGATTGATGCTAGGTTATCGTGACAGCCAACTAGCATATCACAAACAGCAACTGAATGAGTGACTGGTTAATCTGTCTGATTTCTGCCTGTTATTGCCATCTCTCAGAACTGCTGCACATGCCATGCAGAACCTGATCAGTAAGCTCAGGCTGTCTAGGGGCAAGCTGCAGGGGTGCAGCCAGCTGCGGATCACTGCCTGGAGCAAGCTGCCATGAACAAAGATCACCTCAATTCCATGAGTATTTTGTAGAGCATTAGGAGCCAACCACCTTCTGGCACTCACAAGGTGCACAAAAACAGATTTTAAAAATCCATGTTAGGTGCCTGGGGGGAGCACAATGTTAAAAAAGTGTAGGATGATTTCCTGCTCTTTGCAATTCACTGCAATATAACACTGATATGACAACTTGTAATTGATGGACATTAAAACCATTCAAGAAAGGCTGCACATATCTGGTGCTGGTGTCTTGACTCAGATGATGATTATTGACATGGAGGGCAAAGAGGTTGAGGTGTTATCATGTTGTCATGTCATGTGGATGCGGGAATGCCCCTTTATTTGAAAATGGAGGAGAAGGAGGTAAGTCTTCTTCTATGTTCCAATGAGGAGAAGACTTCAGTGATGAGTTTTGCTGTGATGCCTCTTGCAGTAAACACTGCCTGATTCTCCTTTGCTCCATCCTGTGCTGCTTCGCCCCCATGCCAATACTATATAAGGACATGTCAATATGGAATGCCATTTTTGTTCCTGAGATAACTGCACAGCGAGTAGATATGTAAAGAGTAGAGAGAAAGGTGAAAATACGCATAATAAATGTCCAGGTGTTAAGCAGCAACTTAAAAGGGAAATCCAGCCTGTAATGGATGAGCCTTTTAAATAGCACTGCTGAAGCCCAATTTCAAAGAAACATCCTACAATAACCACAGGACCCTTACAGATATATATTAATTATCAATTAACGTACTTCAGGCACCTGTTCTTGATGGCTTGACGGAGCCCAGTCCATGAGGAGCAGTACACTTCTACCATGGGGCAGGTATGCATGTCTTAATGGTTATATTGGATGCATAGATGCTTTTTATGGGCATGCCATAAATGAATACCTAGACTTGTAATGGTGGTCCTCCCGCAGAGGAGAAAGTTGTATCCTACGTGCTTCCTTTAGAAGGAGAGAAGACATATTGCAGTTTATGGTGCCCTGCATGAGGAAGCGGCAAGGCAGGTAAATTGGAGGTTGCCTGCCTGTGAGATGGCATGTTTCCTGTGGCTGCATCATTAATGAGACAGGAATGGGACAATACAGCATTAAAACCCGCCATTGCAGCCGACTGGTGAAACTACTTTCTTCCTGCCTGCTACCACACGTTGGACGGAATCATCCCAGATTTTCACTATGTCTCTTTCACAGAAGTGCCCTTGAAGATAATAAAAATTCTTGGGGCAGGCACAGTGAGTTGAGAAACAGGTTTTGAGTAAAGAAGGTGCTTGCTTGAATGTTTGAAGTGATTGAGAGTTTGCCCAAAGAAGTGAGATTCCCCTGCCACCCAGATACTGGGGGGAAGAAGTATTCTAGCAAAGAGGTAAAGGAAGCTATCTGATTGTTAAAAGTATGCATTTCAACAAGAGCCTTGGCTTGGCCACACTTATGGGGTTATTGAACGTCTTTCAGCATTGTGTGACAATTCTTCTAGTGGTGGAGGTTGCATTGTCTGTCAACTACCTCCAGGAAGGCTGCATTGTACTTTGGAGCCTCCTGCCCTATGTGCACATTAGACAGTTATTTTAGCTCTCATAAGAACATAAGAAATAGGAGTAGCAGTAGACAATATGGCCTGTCGAGCTTGCTCTGCCAATCTATATGATCCTGGCTGATCTTCAGCTTCAACCCCACATTCCGCCTGCTCCTCATATCCCTTGATTTCTTGAAAGACCAGCGACAACAGCTACAACACTGGTATCTACCTAGCCTGCAATGTCGAAAATTGCCCAGATATGTCCTGTACACAAAAAGCAGGACAATTCCAATTCGACCAATTATCACCCCATCAGTCTACTCTCAATCATCAGTAAAGCGATGGAAGGGGTCATCAACAGTGCAATCAAGCAGCACTTGCTTAGCAATAACCTGCTCACTGACGCCCAGTTTAAGTTCCGCCAGGGTCACTCGGCTCCTGACTTCATTACAGCCTTAGTTCAAACATGGATAAAAGAGCTGAACTTCGGAGGTGAGATGAAAGTGACTGCCCTGATATCAAGGCCGCATTTGACCAAGTGTCGCGTCAAGGAGCCCTAGCAAAACTGGAGTCAATGGGAATCAGGGGGAAAACTCTCCACTGGTTGGAGTCATACCCACCTGTGGTTGTTGAAGGCCAGTCATTTCAGCTCCAGGACATCATTTCAGGAGTTCCTCAGGGTAATGTCCTCGGCCCAACCATCTTCAGCTGCTTCATCAATGACCTTCGTTCCATCATAAGGTCAGAAGTGGGAATGTTCGCTGACGATTGCACAATGTTCAGCACCATTCCCAACTCCTCAGAGACTGGAGCAGTCCATGTCCAAATGCAGCAAGACCTGGACAATATCCAGAATTGTGCTGAAAAGTGGCAAGTAACATTCGCACCACACAAGTGCCAGACAATGACCATGCCCAACAAGTGAGAATCTAACCATTGCTCTTTGACATTCAATGGCATTACCATCACTGAATTCCCCACTATCAACATTCTGAAGGATGCCATTGGCCAGAAACTTAACTGGACTAGCCATAAAAATACTGTGGCTACAAGAGCAGGTCAGAGACTAGGAAGCCTGTGCCAAGTAACTCACCTCCTGTCTGCCTAAAGCCTGTCCACTATCTACAAGGCACAAGTGAGGAGTGTGATGGAATACTCCCCACTTGCCTGGATGAGTGCAGCTCCCACAACACTCAAGAAGCTTGACACCATCCAGGACAAAGCAGCCCGCTTGAGTGGCTCGCCATCCACAAACATTCACTCCCTTTACCACTGACGCACAGTAGTAGCAGTGTGTACCATCTACAAGATGCACCGCAGAAACTCACCAAGACTCCTTAGACGGCATTTCCCAAACTCACGACAACTACCATGTAGAAGGACAAGGGCAGCAGGTACATGGGAACACCCCCAACTGGAAGTTCCCCTCCAAGCCACTCACCATCCTGGCTTGGAAATATATTGCTGTTCCTTCACTGTTGCTGGGTCAAAATCCTGGAGCTCCCTCCCTAACAGCACTGTGTGTGTACCTACACCAAATGAACTGCAGCAGTTCAAGTAGGCAGCTCACCACCTTCTCAAGGGAAACTAGGGATGGGCAATAAATGCTGGTCTAGCCAGTGATGCCCACATCCCTTGAATGAATTAAAAAAAGACCAAAAATCTGTCTGTCCCAGCCTTCAATATATTCAACAATGAAGCATCCATAATCCTCTGCGGTGGAGAATTCCAAAAATTCACAACCCTTTGAGTAAAGTAATTTCTCCTCATTTCAGTCATAAACGATCACCCCCCTAACCCTGAGACTGTGCCCTGATTTTCAGGACCCACTGACAGGGGATAAAGCCTTTCAGTATTGAGCCTGTCAAGCCCTTTCACAACCTTGTATGTTTCAATGAGATCACCTCTCATTCTTCTAAACTCCAGAGAATATGGGCCCAATTGACTCAACCTTATATCACAGGACAACCCTCTCATTCCAGGAACCAACTGAATGAGCCTTCACTCTGCCACCTCAATGCAAATTCTTCCTTCCTTAAATGTGGAGACCAAAACTACACAGAGTATCCCAGGCGTGGTCTTACAAAGCCCTGTACAATTGTTGCAAGACTTCCTTATACTTGTACTCCAATCGGCTTGCAATAAAGGCCAAAATGTCACTTGCTTTCCTAATTGCTTGCTGGACCTGCATGCTAACTTTTTGTGTTCTTTGTAAAAGTGCACCCAAGTCTCTCTGAACATTCACATTTACTAGCTTCACACCTTTTTAAAAAAAAAATTGCTTTTCTAATCTTATGACCAAAGTGAATAACCTCACACTTCCCCACATTATACTCCATCTGCCATCTGGTTGCCCCATTCACTTAACCTGTCTGTAGCCAGGATTTTCCAGTCCAGTCAATGGGCTTTTGCCTGTCTCTCCAAATTTTCCATCCCACCCGTGACATTTCTTGCCACAGGCGGAAGTGGATAATCCCGGCCTCTATCTTTTTACAGCTTCTTTGTGTCCTCCTCACAGCTTCATTCCCACCTAGCTTTCTATCATCATCAAACTTAGATACATGACTTTATGTCTCTTTGCCGAAATCATTAATGTAGATTGTAAATAGCTGAGGCCCCAGGACTGATTGATCCTTGCTGTACTCCACTGGTCAAAGCCTGCTAACTTGAAAATGCTCCATTTATCCCTACTCTCTGCTTCCTGTCCATTAACCAATACCCTATGCTATCTATGATAATATATCTATGCTAATATAGCTCCATGAGCCTTAATCTTGCATATTAACTTTTTGTGTGGCACCTTATTGAATACTTTTAGGAAACACAAGTATACTACATCTACTGGCCCCCCTTTATCTGCTCGATTAGTTACATCCTCAAAAAAACTCTAATGCGCTTGTCAAGCACAATTTCTCTTTAATAAAACCATTTGGGCTTTGCCTGATCATACTATGATTTCCTAAGTGCATTGTCAAGACTTCTTTAATAATAGATTCCAGCTCTTTCCTGACAACTGATGTTAGCCTAAATGGCCTCTTGTTCCCTATTTTCTTGAATGGCAGTGTTATATTTGTTAACTTCCAATCTGCTGGGACTGCTCCAGAATCGAGGGAGTTTTGGAAAACCTTAGCCAGCACATCCACTATCTCTGTAGCTACCTCTTTTAGAACCCTGGGATATAGCCCATCAGGTCCTAGGGATTTGTCTGACTTTAGTCCCTTAAGTTTCTCCAGTACATTTTCTCTGCTGATATTAATTACCTTAACTTCCTTATTCTTTTTCACCCCTAGGTTACCCTTTACTTCTACTGTGAAGACAGATAAAAAGGCTCTGATTTTCACAGAGTTCCACTGACACTGGAGATCATTAAAAATGGCGGGCGGGATGCAATTCTGGGATTCCTGCCCTATTCCCAGTGGAGAATAAGGTGCAGGAAGTGAGCCCACACCCTGCACTCCCAAACTGGCTGACTCCATTTTTGGGTAAGTATTTCATACCCCCCACCAATTCCGGCAATTTTCGTAAAAACAAGTCAACTTTCCAAGGACACATGGTTCACAGTCCCTCAGAGGATTTTCCAACCATAGTCTGGATTCAGGAAACTTTTGAAAGGTATGTTCAGGAGATCTTACCCATTCTCCAATGTCCCCATGCTCTTCCATGCCCCCATGCCCCATCCATGTCTCCTCACATCCTCCATGCCCACTCACCCAATATGCACTATAGAACCAATGAGCCATATAATAACAATGGCAAGTCTTGAAAATCACTTAAAAACACATGGATTCAGAAATCTGCTTTGATAGAAACTATTGCTTTTACTGCCTCATAAAAGTGTCAAGTGTCAAAACAGGCCTCTGCCAAGCTAATCCATTAGTGAGTCTTTGAGCTCAGCCAAGCATCCATAGTGAGGTCATCTGTGAACTGTATCAACAGAAACAGATGACTAGATATCTTATTCACCAGATGGCCTCATTATGAATGCTTGACTGAGCTCTGATGCTCACCTGCTCACCGATGGATTAGCTTAACAGGGGATCTGCTTTCACAGCTGGAAGTAGAATGTTTGCTTTAATTGATCATCATCTTTATGATGTTATAATAAGTTATTCTTTCTTTGAACTCTTTCTTTCAATGTCTGTATATTTATTTGGACAAGATTAAGAGGTGTGTAATGAGATAAAGCTTCTGTTATTGATACCATAGTAGCTCTGTCTGATAAACATTTTATGGGGTTACAAGAGCAGCAGTTTCTTTGTAAGCAGATTTATGAATGAGTGTGTTTGTTAAGTGCATTTTAAGACTTGCCATTGTTATTATAAGCTTCTTTGGTTCTATAGAGCAAACTGGGTAAATGGAAATGGAAGATGCAGAGGGACCATGGGAAGAGCATTAGGGGTCATGATAGGCATGAAGATAGCATGGAAGCACACAGGCGGCATGGTGAGTGTGTGGGGCTACGGGGATGTGAGGCGTGTGGGATATAGAGCCTAACAGTCTTCATAACATTTAGACCAATTCTCAGAGAATGAAAGCGGCCCTCAGACTAGCCTGCCTCGGCACTTGCCCGCTTCCATGGCCAAATCCAAACTGCCTATGGAGGTGGCAGGCCCAGACCCAAGCTGCCCTTGCCTCCCCAGAATGAAAATATGGCGGGCGACTGCTTTTTTGAAGGAGACAAGTCCGCTGATTCGGGAACTATCCCAACTCGATTAGCAAAAAAACAATCCCAAGTATTTGTTCAACTCCTGGCGACAGCACTTTCACTGACTCAATGGAACACCACGGAGGGGAGGGAAGTGCCATTTCAAAATGCTGACACCAAGATTTCTATTTCTGCTGAGAAGCAATGTCAGATTTTAACATGTCAACTTTTAAAATTTGCACCAGAATTGTATTTAATTTTGTCCCAGTGGCGGTAAGCCAACAAAGGATATTATGTGGCCTCCAAACAGCCCTGCATGGCTTCTAAGGGTTCAGGGATGAAATTGCAGCGGCTGCTGTTGATTTCACATTGATAAGTGCCCGGACTGCCCTGCAACATAGCTGCCAATTGTAGAAGAAATTATTATATTATAAGTCTATGTGGCACTTAAGTTTTTAACCTTATCTAGATAGGTTATTACCATTATTCTGAGGCTTTGTTACATGACTATGGATTGTTATTGTTTGATAAGTGGGACATGAATATGGGACAAAAGACTCCAGGACCAGTCTCCATTCATTTATATCCAGAATGCCAGATCAAATCAAATCAAATGTGATTGGCAGCAACAAAGGTTAACAATCTAATGTACCCTCACTTTATATTGTCTGGAGCTACTACTGGGGTTACACAAATCTCTCAGTTGTTATCAGCTTCTTTTATATCATCCTCAACAGGGTGCTGAGTCACCTGCCCCTGACATGAGGCAACACAGCAACTGCTGCTGTTCTCAGGGTCAACCTGCCTGTTTTGAAACTGGGAAGATCTGTATTTTAACATCTCACAATGCAAAAGCAGCCAAAATGCATGTTCTGAAGTCAAGTAGTTGAAGGGCTTGTTGTTAAGAATGCTAAAACATCTATGTGGCTTGCTGTATTTAAGCAGGGTAAAAGAACAGTAAGAATCAGGCACCATTTACTGCAAGAGGCATCACAGCACACATCTCATCACTGAAGTCTCCGCTTCTGTGTTACACTTTCTACCTCTGACACTAGAGACCTGCCTTCTTCTCCTCTACCTTGAAATAAAGGCACATTACCACAGTCCACAATCCATCCATTCGACATGACAATACACCAGTTCGCTTTGCTGCTACATGCCAAGAACTTAACCAAATTGTTGGTACTTGTAATGAATCTTGTAATGATTTCTTGGAAAATCAAAATCTTACAACATAGTCTGTTGTAGTTTATTTTGATTAGCTTCTAAAAGAATGCAACCACTGCAGCATCGAGAAAAGTCCTTTGAACAAAGGTTAATTTAGTGTTTGAATTGAGTATTTCAATGTATTATCTATCGATGCGTGAATTGAATCAGAAGTAACTTTGGTTATAAAACATGTCAGTTCAGATAATTTTGACAGAAACAAAATATAATTTTATGGGATTATAACTATTCTTGAAGCTTTAGTTTGACAACTGAAGACAGATATATACATTTGCTCATATCATAAATTCAATGACATAAAGGGGAAAACATCCAAATTGGATAAGCTGTGACCTTAAATGGAATTTAATATCAAAGTAGAATACCTTGGCAAAGTCAAAACTACCTGTTTTTTTTTTAAAGCACAGAAAATGTTGAAAATGCACACTTAACAATCACCTGCAAAGGAAAGATAGGAGAGGATTTTCCCCTCATCGGGCGGAAATGGCGGGCGGGCCCAGGAGCAGCCACAGAACGGTCCGCTGCCCGCGATCAGGCCCCAACCATTAATTGGCCAGCCAGCAGAAAACGTGCACTGAGATCCTCAGCGCTGCCGGGGTGGGGATGGGAGGAGCGCAAGCGCTGAAGTTTGCCCATGCGCGGGGGTCCGCTCACTGAAAGCTCCCCGAAGGCATAGAGCTGCCTCAGGGAGCTGAAGGAGTTAAAAATGAAAAATAAAGATTCAAAAAATAAGGGAAACATGTCCCCACACGTGACTCTGTCACATGAACAGGGACATGTTAAAAATGAGTTTAAAGGTTCAATGAGAAGGATCATCCATCTGTGGTTAACAAACGTGGTCAGTGAGAGTATCCAATCAAAAACTAAGGCATACAAAGCGGTGAAAACTAATGGTAGGCTAGAGGATTTTGAATTTTTTAGGAACCAGCAACGGATGACTGAAAAGCTAATAAAGAGGGAAAAATTGATTATGAAAGTAATTGGCAAAAAATGTCAAAACAAACAGTAAGAGCTTCTATGGGTATATAAAAAGAAAGAGAGTAGCTAAAGTGAGCATACACTTAGAGGATGCGATGGGATAACTGATAATGGGAACTGAAAAATGGAAGATACTTTAAACCAATATTTTGCATCAGTCTTCACAGTGGAGGACACTATAAACATCCCAAAGATGTCAGATAAGCAAGGAGCTAATGGGAGGAAAGATCTTGCAACAGAGTTTATCACGAAGGAGAAAGTATTTGACAAGCTAATGGGACTAAAGGCAGACAAGTCACCAGGGCCTGATGGCCTGCATCCAAGGGTTTTAAAGGAAGTGGCTGCAGAGATAGTGGAGGCATTGGTTGAAATATTCCAGGACTCAATGGATTCCGGAAGGGTTCCAGTGGATTGGAAAACCACTAATGTGATGCCCCTGTTCAAGAAGGGAGGGAGACAAAAAGCAGGAAACTATAGGCCAGGCAGCCTAAAATTGTCATTGGGAAAATGCTAGAGTCCATTATTAAGGAAGAAGTAGCAAGACACTTAGAAAAGATTAGTGCAATCAAACAGAGTCAACATGGTTTTGTGAAAGGGGAATTATGTTTGACAAAGTTGCTAGAGTTCTTTGAGGATATAACAAGCAGAGTTGATAAAGGGGAACCGGTAGTTGTAGTGTATTTGGATTTCCAGAAGGCATTCGATAAGGTGCCACACAAAAGGTTATTGCAAAAGATAGGAGCTGATAATATTGGGGGTAATGTATTAGCATGGATTGAGGCTTGGTTAACACACAGAAGACGGATAGTCGGGATTATTGGGTCTTTTTCAGGTTGGAAAGACATAACTAGTGGAGTGCCACAAGGATCAGTACTAGGGCCTCAATTATTTACTATCTATATTAATGACTTGGAGGAGTGGGCAGAGTGTAATGCATCCAAATTAGTTGATGATACAAAAAATAGGTGGGAGGGCATGTTATGATGAAGACATAAGGAATCTGCAAGAGGATATAGATAGGTTGAGTGAGTGGGCAAAAACTTGGCAGATGGGGTTTAATGTAGGAAAGTGTGAGGTCATGCACTTTGCTAGGAAGAATCAAAAGGCAGACTATTATTTAAATGAAGAGAGACTCCAAAAAAGTGCAGCACAGAGGGATCTGGGTGTTCTTGTGCATGAAATACAAAAAGGTAGCATGCAGGTGCAGCAAGTAATTAAGAAGGCAAATGGAATTTTGGCCTGTATTGCTAGGGGGTTGGAGTTTAAAAATAGGGAAGTCTTGTTACAACTGTACAAGGTGTTGGCAAGGCCGCATTTGGAGTACTGTGTACAGTTTTGGTCCCCGTATTTAAGAAAGGGTATTCTGGCATTGGGTACAGTTCAAAAGAGATTCACTCAGCTGATTCCTGGGATGAAGGGATTGACTTATCAAGAACGGTTAAACAGGTTAGGTCTTTATTCATTAGAGTTTAGAAGAATGAGGGGTGATCTTATTGAAACATACACGATTCTGAGGGAGCTTGACAGGGTAGATGTTGAGAAGATGTTTCCACTAGTGGGGGAATCTCAATCTAAGAGACATAGTTTCAGTATAAGGGGGCACTCATTTAAAACTGAGATGCAAAGGAATTTCTCTTCTCAGAGGGTAGTGAATGTCTGGAATTCTCTACCTCAGAGAGTTGCAGAGGCTAGATCACTGAAAGTATTTAAAGAGGAGGTAGATAGATTTTTGAAATATTGGGGAGTTGAGGGCCATGCGGAACAGGCACAAAAGGGGAGTTGAGGCCTGGGGCAGATCAGCCATGATCTTATTGAATGGTGGGGCAGGCTTGAGGGGCTAAATGGCCTACTCCATCTCATAATTCTTATGTTGTAATGCAGAGCTTCTCAGAGACAGAGGCTTCATATGTTCTGACTTGCCTCCATATCCTTTGAACAGAGACAGGAACGTAACATTTATGGATTGCATTCTCCTTGACGGGTTTCTGACTCTCCTTTCATCTATTCTGTGTTGTTCCCCTTTTGCTTCTTCTATGTAATGACAAAGAGCGCAGGGAAATTTGGGTGAAACATTTTAAAGTTACCCAAAATGGCTTGCACCTACATATTCTTGGTTAAAATAAAATGTCTCTTTCCTGCATGGTAAATTCAAACTTGTAACTATAGTAACAGGTGTTAGCAACAAGTTTTTTTCACACTGGTATGGAACAGAGTTACTCCAATGTGTTTGTACTAATATCCCACAAAATAGAGTTAAAAGCTGACACGGATATTCATCTTTCATGTCCTTGCAATGTCTCAACATGCTCCACAGTCAATGAATTATTTTTGAAGTGCAGTAACGATTGCTCTGGGGAAGCCAATTTGTAAACAGTGAGAGCCAATAAACAGCAATGAGATGAATGACAAGTTAATTTTCTGAGGAATAAATGTGACTGGAATGCCAGGAGAACACAATTGCTATTATTTACTTTGTGCAATGGAACCTTTAACATTCACCTAAATAGCCAGATGGGGCCTTGGTTTAATACCCTGCCCAAAAAATAGCACTCCCTTAGTGTTGCATTGAAGCTTCAGGCTAGATTATGTACTCAAGTCCTGAAGTGGGGTTTGAAATCATGATCTTCTGCTTCAGAGATGCAAGTGCTACTAATGAACCAAGCCACCATGAAGGAAGATGATTAGGTCCTGTTTTGCAGATTCTATCCAATAAATGCATGTGGTGGAAAGACAAAAACATTATGGGCAGAATTTTACTGGTCCCTGTCGGCAGATTTGCAGATTAGGGGATCCTAAAATTCTCAGGTGGCCTTTCAACCACCTTCCTACCCGCCCCCGACCTGTCTGCAATGTCAGTACAAAGGCCTGCCTGCCTTTGACTCAACTGAGGCCCTTAAGTGGTCTTGTAGATGGTTAGCAGGCTTTGTCAGGAGGTGAGTTACTCACTGCAGAATTCCAAGTCTCAGACCAATTCTTGCAGCCACAGTATTTATGTGGCTAGTCCTGTTAAATTTCTGGTTAATTGTGACCTCTAGGATGTAGATTGTGAGGGATTCAGCAATGATAATGCCGTTGAAAGTCAAGGGGAGATGGATAGATTCTCTCTTGTGGGGGATGGCTATTGGCTGGCACTTGTGCGGTGCAAATATTAGTCACCACTTATCAGCTCAAGCCTGAATATTGTCCAGGTCTTGCTGCATACTGACACGGACTGCTTCACCATCTGAGTTGCGAATGGTGCTGAGCATTCTGCAATCATCAGTAAACATCCCCAATTCTGACTTTATGATGGATGGAAAATCATTGATGAGGCAGCTGAAGGTAGTTGGGCCTAGGACACTACTGTGAGGAACTCCTGCAGTGATGTCCTGGAGCTGAGATGATTGGCCTCCAACAACCACAATGATCTTCCTTTGTGCTAGGTATGATTCCAAGTGTGCAGAGTTTTTCCCCCAATTCCCATTGACTCCAGTTTTGCCAGGGCTCCTTGATGCCACATTTGGTCAAGTGGGCCCTTGATGTCAAGGGGAGTCATTCTGACCTCATCTTTTGAGTTCAGCGCTTTTGTCCATGTTTGAACCAAGGCTGTAATGAAGTCTGGAACCGAGTGGCTCTGGGGGAACCCAAACTGACCATTGGTGAGCAGGTTACTACTGTTTGAGTGATGCTTGATAGCAGTGTCAACAGAACCTTCCATCACTTTACTGATGATCAGGAGTAGATAGATAATTGGCCAGTTTGGATTTGTCCTGCTTTTTGTAGACCTGATATTCCTGGGCAATTTTCCAGATTGCCGGGTCGATGCCAGTGTTGTAGCTGTACTAGAGCAGCTAGATTTGGGGCGCAGCTAATTCTGGAGCACAAGTGCTGGGATTATTGCTTATTGCTGGGATGTTGCCAGGGTCCATTGCCTTTGCAGTTTCCAATGTCTTCAGCTGTTTCTCAACATCAGTTGGAGTGAATCAAATTAGCTGAAGACTAGCATCTGTGATGCTGGGGTCCTCAGGAGGAGGCTAAGCTGGATCATCCATTTGGCACTTCTGACTGAACATGATTGCAAATGCTTCAGCCTTGTTTTTTACACTGATATGCTATGGGAACCTTATATTTGATGGGGGTATTTGTGGAATCTTCTCTTCTGGTTAGTGGTTTAAGTGTCCACCACTATTCACGACTGGATGTGAAAGAACTGACAGGTTTAATCTGATCTGTTGGTATTATTAGATCAGATATTGATCATTGCTGCCCAAGGTCAGTGCAAGTCCTTTAGGGATTGGCCGGAATTTTCCAGCCCGGTTGGTATTGGGCTTCATGGTGAGCACGGGGACAATAAGGCGAGAAGGCCAAAAATCGGTTTCATGCCGTCATGAAATCAGTTTCCGGTCATCTGCTCCACCCTTCAATGGTGGGCCGCACATCAGGAACTTAATTTAAATACTTTAAAATCTCATTATAAGCCCTTGCTTGCTGGAATCTTCCCCCCACATCAAATTTACTGCCCATATCGGCGTGACTTCAGAGCAGTGGGCTTAATGACTGCCCTTAAAAGGCGTGCACCTGGTGAACTGAACTTTGAGCGCAACTCAAAGCTGAGTGCACACAAGCTTAAGCAGTGCTCGCGAGCATCGCCCAAAGGAAATCAAGGAAGAGGTGCCACGCGTTCCCGGGGAGCGCAGGCAAGTCACTTTGTCCTGGCTGGCTCTCAGTATTGTACCAGGGTAAGGGCTCCAGTGCAGGTCAGAATGGGTGGGGGTGGGGGCCAAGGCATCACAGATAGACTGAAGGAAATACTCAAGCATAAGCAGGTGGGGTAGATGGCAAGGCAGCCCAGACTGAAGGGAGTACTCAAGTACATGACCGGGGGGTGGGGGGCAAGGCAGCACAGACTGAAGGAAATACGCAAGTCTGTCGGGTGGGTGGGGGGAGGGGGAGGGCAGTGAGAGAAGCTGCCACACACTTAGGAAAGCTTGTCAAAAGTGAGCATTCTTCTGCAGCTGTGACCATTCAGCTGGAGTTCCATTGACATGTTTGGAGTCAAGCTTCTGACACCTTTCTGCCCACTGAAGTAATGCAAAAGCATGAAAGTGCCACCAAATGCTCCAGAAATTTTCACCCCTCAGGTGCAGAATGCAAATTAATTTGCGTTTTAGGGGTAGCAGAGCAATTGTCTGATTGTGCAAGTTGTGCAATCCCCTTGCGAAAGGTGGCCATGGCACAGTCACTGGTGGATGTGCTCACAGACCCTTGCAATGTCTTTATTAAAGTGTGAAGCAGTATCCATCATGATTCAAGCTAACAGCGCAGCCTTGCAGTGTGGTTTAGGAGAATGCCTGCGCATGAGCAGAGAGCACAGCATGCAGTCCAGTGGCCAAAGGTGCTGCCAATCGGTCAAGTGGAGAGGGATACAGGTGGGTGGGGTTTCGGACAGCCAATGAGTGCACTACACACTGGCCATTCAAGTGGCAGCCAGCACTTTCCTGCATGAATGAAGGGGCCTCGAGGCTTAACCAAGAGCAGTTCTTAGGACACATATGCTAACCCACGCATCTCTGTCTTTGATCCTGAAGGAGGAGAACATCAGGATCATGGAGCCTGGTGATTTAGTGGTGTGCCTCATGGCTTACAGGGTCTAAGACTAGTATATTAAACTTAAATAAGGGCAACTATGTGGGGATGAAAGCTGAGCTAGCTAAAGTGAACTGGGAAACTAGGCCAGAGGATAGGTAAATAGAGAAGCAGTGGCAGACATTTAAGAGAATATTTCTGGGTATTCAGAATAAGTGCATTCCTACTATAAAGAAAAAATCTAAGGGGAGGACCTACCATCCGTGGTTTAGTAAAGATGTTAAGGAAAGTATCAAGCTTAAGGAAAAAGCCTACAGCTCCGTAAAGATGAGTGGCAGGACAGACGTTTGGACAAAATATAAAGAACGGCAGAGAATGACTGAAAGGTTGATCAGGAGAAAGAAATTAGAGTATAAGAGGAAGCTAGCTAGAAATATAAAAATGGATAGCAAGAGCTTCTACAGGTACTTAAAAAGGAAAAGAGTAAGTAAGGTGAGTGTTGGTCCTCTAGTGAGTGACAGTGAGGAGTTAATAGTAGATAATAAGGAAATTGCAGAAGAAATGAACAAATATACAGAGGATACAAAAAGCATTCCAGTAACAGCTGCAGATCAGGAGGTGAAAGGGAGAAAGGAACTTGGTGAAACTGAAATCACTAGGGAAATGGTACTGAGCAAACTAATTGAGTTGCAGGCTGGCAAGTCTCCAGGTCCCGACGGACTGCATCCTAGGGTCTTAACAGAGGTGGCTAATGAGGTAGTCGATGCACTGGTGTTAATTTTCCAAACTTCGCTGGATTCTGGAAAGGTTCCATCAGGTTGGAAAGTAGCAAATATAACCCCTCTATTCAAGAAGGGAGGGAGGGAGAAAAAAGGAAACTGTAGGCCAGTTAGCTTGACGTCTGTCATGGGGAAGTTATTAGAATTGATCATTAAGGAGGTTAAAGCTGGGCACTTAAAAGAGCTCAAGGCAATAGGGAAGAGTCAACATAGTTTTGTGAAAGGAAAATCATGTTTAACCAATTTATTGGACTCTTTTGAAGGAGTAACAGGCACAGTGGATAAAGGGGAGCCTGTAGATGTACTGTACTTGGATTTCCAGAGGCATTTGATAAGGTGCCACATCAAAGATTATTACGGAAAATAAAAGTGCATGGTTTAGGGGGTAACATAGCAGCATGAATAGAAGATTGGCTGGCTGGCAGAAAGCAGAGAGTATGCATAAATGGGTCTTTTTCTGATTGACAGGATGTGCCGAGTGGAGTCCCACATGGGTCTGTGCTGGGGCTTCAACTTTTTACGATTTACATCAATGACTTAGTTGAGGGGAGTGAAGGCATGGTAGCTAAACTTGCAGATAACGCAAAGATAGGTGGGAAAGAACGGTGTGAAGAGGGCATGAGGTTGCAGATGGATATAGATAGGTTGACTGAATGTGCAAAGATCTGGCAAATGGACTTTAATGTGGGAAAATGTGAAGTTGTTCACTTTGGCAGGAAGAACAAAAAATCAGAGTATTGCTTAAATGGAGAACGGCTGCATAATTCTGAGGTGCAGAGGGATCTAGGTGTTCTAGTACATGAGTCACAAAAAGTTAACATGCAGATGCAGCACAAAATTAAGAAAGCTAATGGAATGCTATCCTTTATTATGAGAGGGACTGAACATAAAAGTAAGGATGTTATGCTCCAGTTTACAGGGCGGAGTTGAGACTGCACTTCGAATGCTGTGTACAGTTTTGGTCTCCTTACTTAAGGAAGGATGTAAATGCTTTGGAGGTGGTTCAAGGGAGGTTTACTAGATTGATTCCTGGAATGAGTGGGTTGTCTTATGAGGAAAGGTTGGACAGACTGGGCTTGTTTCCACTGGAGTTTAGAAGAGTGGGGGGGGTGATTTGATTGAAGTATACAAGATCCTGAACGGCCTTGACAAGATGGATGTGGAAAGGATGTTTCCTCTTGTGGGTGGGTCCAGAACTAGGGGACGCTGTTTTAAAATTAGGGGACGACCTTTTAGGACAGAGATGAGGAGAATTTTTTCTCTCAGGGGACTGGTCGACTTTGGAACTCTGTACCTCAGAAGGTGGTGGAGGTGGGGTCATTGAACACTTTTAAGGCAGAGGTGGATAGATTCTTGCTAGGCAAGGGAATCAAAGGTTATCAGGGTTAGATGGGACCCTGGAAATCGAAACACAAGAAGATCAGCCATGATCTTATTGAATGGCGGAGCAAGCTCGAGGGGCCGAATGGTCTACTTCTGTTCCTATTTCTTATGTTCTATGTTCTTATGTTCTTACAGGGAGCAGAGAAGAAGAAGAAGAGCGCGGTGGAGGCACCTGGCTCGGCAGTAGGAGGAGCACCTCACTCAAGATGAAGGAGCGGCAGGGCTTGCTTGCACACGCAGTAGATGATCTACAGCAAGCCATCGCCTGTAGGCTCCTCACTAGACCCAGGGCCTATAGACGATGCTTATCATTCTTGCAGGTGACCGAGAACCAATGTAACCGAAGACTGCGCATGTCTAGGGTACTGGTCGGTCACATGTCACCTGCTGCAGGATTTGGTGCCACGGGGACATGGAGTGCATCCACTGCCGGTGGCCATGAAAGTGACTGCGGCGGTCAATTTTCACACCAGTGACTCCTTCCAAGGCTCCAGCAGTGACCTGTGTGGGATCTCACAAGCCTCCATGCACAATTATATCCAGGATGTCACGGACGCCATCTTCTCGAAGGCTTTGTGCATTTTGCCCGGAATTAGGAAAGTCAGGAAGCAAGAGCATTAGGATTAGCACAGATCTCTGGTTCTCCACAGGTGAAGGGTGCCATCGACACCACTCACATAGCGTTTAGATCTCCGTGGTAACAAGCAGTCAACTATGTTAACTGCAACGGCTTCCACACTCTGAATGTTCAGCTGGTGTGCAACCACCACAAATGCATTCTACAGGTCTGCACATGATTCCCAGGGAGAATCTATGACTCCTACATTCTTAGCAGGCCTCAGATCCCTGACATCTTCCAGGGTCCAGAGAGATTGCAAGGTTGTTCCTCAGTCTGCAGGGTGGCTCCTCAATCTGACACCTGCACGGTGGCCTCACACTGCAGCAGATCATCAGGATAACTAGGCTCATACTGTGACCCGGACTTTGGTGGAGCAAATGATAGGCATTTTGAAAATGAGGCTCCGGTGCCTTGACAGGTCTGGTGGAGAAATACATTCCCCCAAGGGTACTGCGCATCATCGTAGCTTGCTGTGCACTACACAACCTGGTGCTGCAACAGGTGGAGGACCTGGCTGAGGAGAAGATGAAAAAGCTACACGCCTTCTCCTGAGGAGGAGGAGGATGTTGAAGGGGATGAAGGTCATGTGGTCCTTGAAGATGAGGATGATGGTGATGAGTTCATCGCACTAGGCAGATGAGGCAGACATGCTGAGGAGGCCCTCATATCTGCAAGATGCGTGCAGGATGATTGACAACATGGAGTAAGGTCAGTCCAGACAACCTCACCTTGTATCTATGAATGTTTGACTTCCATGTGGCTGATGGCAGCACACATATCCTCAGTGCTCAGGATCATGTCATAGAGATGCAGCGGAGGCCTAATTCATCATTAGATTCCAGGAGGATGATGACGAAAGGCGGTGAGGACACTCCATAGATCTTCACATGGTCTCTGAGAATGTCTGACTCCTGTCTGGCCGAGGGCAGCTCGCTTGCGTTCTGTGATCAGGGTCATATCATAGAGATGCAGCCACTTTAAATGCACCAGATCCTTTGCCAGGCTTCAGCACCTGACTGTTTTCAAGAGCATGCTATCACCGGACACAGATGCTGAAGAGATGGATGGCCAGCCCCACCTCAAAGGTGCTGAGAGTGCACGGGGGGGAATGACGGAACTCAGTGACGCCTGCCCATCACATTCTGGCAGCAATGACGAACACCAGTCACTAATATATCCAGTGAGTGTGAAGTCAGACCATTTTGGTCAGAAGGATACACACTGCACAAAGAAGAGGCCCTGGACTGAGATAATTGCCTTTATCTTGCGCAGGAACCAAGGTGAGTGACACGAACACTGCTCATCAGAACAAGGAGCCATAGGCAGGGAGACATTGTTGAGAGTTTATTTACAATAGTGAACATTATGTACAGTGATTAACACCCATGCCCACACTGTGCAAATATGCCTTCTTCATGGCCAGCATTTTATGTTCAGCGTGCTAAGGCGGGCCAGCACCGGAGTCGACTGCGCGGGCGCCGAACTGTCAAAGGCCTGTTAAGGCCATTAATAAACTAATTAAAGCAATTGTTAGGGCTGCCCGTCCAACCTTAAGGTTGGTGGGCAGGAGAAGAGCCCAGGTGGCCTTTGCATTTTTCATGAAACCTCATCCACGGGCGGGATAAGTTTTCATGAAGGGTTTATTAATTAAATAAAATTTTTAATGAAAATTCAGAAACATGTCCCAGCTCAAGTGAAACTGTCACATGAGGGGACATGTCTGAATAATTTTATTTTTTTATTTTTTCCATCTTTAAAACTGAGCTTAATCTCCCTGAGGCAGCTCCATGTGCTCTTTCTGTGCTCTTCAGGTAGTGCTGAGCACTATTGGGCACGCGTCATGCTGGGCAGGCCATAATTAGCCCGCCCACGTAAAATGGTGGCGTGCAGCCGATCGCAGGCAGCGATCGGCACCGTGCCCGCCCACACCCATTACCAACCGACCTGCCCGTCGTGGAGAAGATTCCCCCCCACCTTCCTAATCCTTCCGCTATGTCTTGGTGCTTCCTTGACATCTACTAGTCAGCCAGCCTGCTGACTGACATGCCCTCTCTTTGATGACCTTGGTGGGTGTCCTCGGGAGGGCTGAGACCAGAGGGCCCTGGTCTGCTTTTGGGTGTCCTGCTGTGGGCCATATTAACCCTCCTTGGCCTGTTGAGCTGGATCTGTGGGAGTCACAGGAAGAGTGGATTTGGATCGGCTGGACATTCCCGGAGTCACCTGGCTTGATGGCCCCGGGGCGTTGAGCTACTGGACCTCCTCCCGATGGATGCTGGACGGCCCCTAGCTGACTCCTTGAGGACAAGGGGAAGCTGGTGTGAGACCAAGATGCCCTGCACCCCTCTCGTGTTGACACTGTTGTAGACTAACTATGGTCTCAGCGATGGAGGTTAGCACACACAGCAGTGCAGGACTGATGTCCTGGACCAAGGTCTCAATGGCAGCTGCCATTCTACCAGTGTTGACATTGGTGCATTGACATACTGGTACTATCACCTCAGACAGAAGGCAGGCGGACTCCTCCATCGTGCCTTGCAATCTGAGGAGTGCAGCGGACATCCCTTTCTGGTGTTCCCGAGTTTGCCTGTGCAGATCCAGCAACTGAGGTATGACTGAATTCAGGGGCTCCTCATCTGACTCGGACTCAGCAGATTTATGGCCTCCAGCAGTCCTCCAGTGTTAGAAATGTGGGCAATCCTTGCCTCCACCTGCTGTGGATCAGACAGTATGGTACGCTCACCAGATTGTGATCCCAAGGCTACCCTAGAACTAGGTTCCACTGAGGTGTGTGTCTCTGTGCTGGTGGAGGGTGTGGGTGAGCGCTGTGATGGGTCTTCAATTAGGGTGTGATCAGATTCTTCTTCCATGGTGCCTTTAGGTCTTGAGTCGTGGACCTGGCTTGCGGACCCCCTCGGCTGTTTCCCAGATGTGCCTATGAAAGCAAGGAGATATAATTAGTGCATGGCAGGGGACTGCGGAACAGGGGACCTCACTCATAGCATGGTTGTCTGATAAATGTTGCACTGCTAGATCTTCACTTGGTTGAGCACCACCAAATTCACTGTCAGTACACGAACGACCCAGGTCGTCGACTGCCAGCTGGATGACTCTATTTTCGAAGGCTATGAGGACCTTGATGTTGAGCATTCCTCCACCAGTCTGTGAACTCTCCCTTTTGCTGTGTGCCATCTTGTCTTGCATGAAAACAGATGGAGAGAAGGTAAGCAGGACGCCTGCCAGGCCAGATGAGAAGGATGCCTGGTATGTGTGGGTGGTGAGTGACTCCATGGACAGGATGAGGACATGATCTGGAGGTAGATGAAGGAGTGTGTGAGATGGTGAATGGTGATGTCCCTTGAACTGGCAGTGAGTGAGATACTTGTGGATCTGTGATGGGTTTGTGAGTGTGTGAGTTGAGAGTGACTTACCCTGGCAGAATGGAGAGGATCATTCATCCTGTTTTGGCACTGGGCGGCTGTTCTCTTTTGAGGAGCGTTGGCACTGACCACCACTGCCATGGTTTCCCATGCTGGATTGGTGACCTTGTTTGCTGGTCTTTGCCCAGAGTGGGGGTAGAGGACTTCACGGCGGGTGTATACTTCACCCAGTAGGTGCCCGAGGGAGATGTCACTAAATTTTGGGGCAGCATGTTTCCTCCCTTTGGCAGTCATGACTTTCATGCACCTTTCGATCCCTTAGAGAGTTCTAACTCTGTGCAGAGGAGCTCTTTAAATTTGGTGTCCAGGTTATTGAAGTTCTGAGGCGACCGTGGGGCGGGTCAATCAGAGGCAGCCCTGCCAATGATCCAGAATGTTTCCCATGCATGCATTATTAATGAGTTGTACACGTCGGGAATGGGACAATATGGCACAAAAGCCCACCATTGCGGCCGATGGGTAAAACAACATTTTTCACGCTCGCTACCGCACCTAGTGCAAATCTGGGATGATTCCGTCCATTGTCTAATAATCAGTCTAACTGGATGCCTCCTAAGAGTCATCTGAGACAATAATGAGACTAAATTACTTTCCTTGTTTATGTGCAAGCTAATTGACTCAACCACCCGCACTGAAGTGATTTAAGTCAGGGTAAGACAAAAAAATGCAAGTCACAAATCTGAGGTTTAATCTAACAAAGAAATTCCATGACTACTTTTTGCATCTGTATGTTGTTTGTCTGTCAGGGTTCAATATGAGCCAGCTAGAGGCAATTGTGGAGGATCACTACTGGTAGTGGGTGAGATGGAATTGGGCCAAATTGAAAATAAAGTTTGCCTTGGGGTTCTGCTTATTCCATTTCTGTGATAATGTGGATGGGAATTTCAACCGGCACAACCTTTATACATTGGCATTGAGCTGGAAGAACATAATAGCACTTGTGTTCCATCACATCAAGTGCATCTTAAGTTGGATGAACAAAAACTCAACTAAGATAGGCCTCTGGTCCCTGCCTATTTTAGCTTTACTAATTATGGCTGAGCAGAGTGAAAACAATAGCACAGGCACGTCTATTTAAGAAGACAAATGAAATATCAGCTGTGAAGCATGGGAAATTTATTTTGGGATGAGAATGCAGCAATGTTAATAATAAACTTAACTGCTTTATTTAAATACATCATTGACCAGACATAACACTCTTAATGGAGAATTATAAAAACAGCATATGAACATTTAATTTAGAACAAGCCATATTGAAATACTTTATTTAAAAAAGGATTTTATTTCAAAGCAGCCTAATTCCAAATGAACAATAAATATCAAAAACAGTTTACTGCAGGTGCTGGGAATTTGAATGAAAAATGAAAAATCAAGGAACACCCAGCAGGTCAGACAGCGTCTATGGAGAGAGAAACTGAGTTAAGGGCCCTGGTTTTAATAAACCCCAACTACTGGAAACTGGGAAAGGTGCAGTTATGATAATTCAAGGGATTTATCCCCACCTGATACCAGAACCTTCCAACCGTTCCCAGATTTCATGCTGAAGCCTCGGGGGCAAGGGGCGTGGTTACAATCTTGTTAGAGACTGTTAAGATTTAAAGAGAAATCCAAATTCCCCATGATTAACTTACAGGACTACGCCTCAAGATTTCACATTTTTATGTAAAAATAAACTTTAGTGTATATAATAATTAAGCAAAGCAAGTACTATTAACTTAACGTTATAGTTTATTAATACTTATGCTATGAACTCAGTTCAACTTTTACTTTCCCCATAGAGTTCCCTTATAAAATCTTGAAAGTTCATTCGCTCTTCCTGGGACCAACTCAAAGGTCACAGCCCTTCAAAATTCACTTTTATTTGTCCTCTGTTCTAGTTATTCTCCGAGGTATGACATTTCATGGGAATCCTTTTATTAGTCTTTGGCTGAGTGACCCTACAATTTTTCCTCAAAGACAACTTGAATATGGACTCTTCAGTTCAAGCATTGACTTCACTGCCTTCTTGCTTAGGGACTTAAACATCAGGAACTCCTTTTAGTTCTGAAAGGACCTTAAGGCTTCCACAGCTTCTATAAAGGTGCCGGTCCTACAGCTGATTCAAACTCCTGGCCTGTTCTGAACTGATTGACTACTGACTACTTGTTTCTGTGAGCCAAATCACACACACACAAATAGATAAATCAAACAAAGGAACATTCTAACCCCCCTTCACAGCCCGTCTCCATGGCCTTGTAGCATACCTAGGGTGTTTCAAACAAAAATGTAAATTAATTATTTTCACCTTCAACACAACTCTTTCATTCTGTGACTCATTTGAATAATTTATATCTCTAATGGAATGTTATGACACTCCTTTCTGGAATTGCTAGCTTTTAGCTTCTTTTATTGAGATAAGTGTAAACTTTTTGGCTTTACCAAGAGCTGAATGATAGATCATCCATTGTTTCTCACTATCAGCCCTGACCTTGTTGAATAAACACAGGTTTACCTTGCAAGTGTAATAAACCCAGGCTTGTTTCAGTTACATTTGCATCAGTTTATCAACCACATGCCCCCATTTACCTACAAACACAATTTTAATTCTTAAAACTAAGTTATATTCTAAAACCTATGAATTATGAACTAGATCTCTGCAGCAGTGGGGTACAGTGTCGATACCCCCATTGGGCAAATCTGTTGGGACCCGGATCCTGGGGCAAAAGAGGACCAGAAGCTAAGTTTTAATATTTTATTTTTGGTATACTTAGGCCAGCAGGGATAGGAATGTTCCTCTGGGCTTCACAAAGAAGCCTTGGGCCTACCTTGAGCTGGGCTAACCACTCCCAATCTTCAACAGAGTCTCCGTCCACCTCCAAATCCCAGCCAATAACATTCCTCCGCTCCTTGCACAGAGTGCTGGGGACCATGCACATGGGTCACTGGCTGTGGCCTTGTGCCTCCAGGTAACTTCAGACTGTCAGCAGGTAGACACCCTGGCCAGTTGCTGGGCGGGATTCTGTATAGGTTTATATAAATGAGATTTTGATGTTAATATTGACAGGGCCTTCACATCCTTGGCCTTGCAACCTATCTTATCCATACACTTCACACCATCCTGTATAAATCATAGCCAGTATTTCAGGTCGATGACCTTTCATCAGAATTGGAAGATGCAAGTGATGAACAGCTTTTAAGAAAGTGCAGAGCCGAGAAAAAGGGGAGGCAGAAAAGGAACAAAAGCAAGAGGCCAGTGAAAGGTAGCTGGACAGAAATACCTTTCATTATCTGTTTTTTTTAAAAGCATTTTTTCAAGCATTTATTAACCGGTAGTATTTTTGAATAAAGTTAAGACATGCAAATCTTGTTAAAGCAGGATTGAATGGGCTACAAACTGAATTGATGTTGTGCCCAGTTCTTATGATGTATCATTTTTATAATTGTGTGGTTTATAAGATTATTATGTTTTTAGACTGTATCTCTAAATTTAGGATAAATGAAGGGGGTTGTGTGACCTATCCTGAAGTCTGACTGATAGTAAGCCTGTGTAGTTTGTTTGTTAGGGAGATGACACTTGGAGAGAATGGCAGCAGTCTCTAAATCTACAATGGCTATACTTTGAACCTCGCACAGTCCCAGAAAGGTGTTGCAGGTATTGGGTTGTAAACAGTTATGCTGTAAAATACTTCTAAGATGAAAAAGAGTTGGGGTCAAGAATAGCTAATCAGCATTTCTACTTGGATGCAAGGCTAATGTGTTGCACAGAGGGCAGAGGAAGTCATTTTTGAAATCAGGTTACAAGTTTCCCATCAATGAATATCACGGAGAATATTGTGTGATCAGAACAGAGGATTGTTTGCTATAAGGGTTGTAATTCCATGGAGAGAGCAATGATTGATAAGTATAAAAGGGGAATATGCCTTCATTTAGTTTAAAACATCAGTAAAAGCCTACAAAACGAAATAGTGCTTAGTCAAAAGTGCACATATTCACTTGCTATAGTAAAAGTTTTAAATGTGAAATCTTGTTGTGTCATTCTTTTAGCTGTCAACTGGAAGTTCAAGTCTCTTTTTAAAAGTTATATGTCTCAACAGAGATCATAACAAAATCAAGAGTGAGAGTTGAGAGATGATGGCTGCGCAAGCTTAAAGTTTAAAGCTGTAGCTTTAGGTGAGAAAATGAATATGTAGAAGTAATTGATTTTTATATCAAGAATTTCACACCATTCTTATTTTATATGTAGTACTTGATATTTTTTATGTGAAACAAATGAAACTGTGAATAGGTTTAAGCAGAAATGAGAGGATTTCAATCCAAAACGGTTTTGACTCTTATAGCACAAAGGATGCTAATTGAAAGAATGTTGTGCTCTGTAGCAATCCCTGATGTAGCAACAGAACAAACAATTGGTGAAAGCTTTACCAAACTTGATATTAGGACCTGATCTTTATGCAGTTGGAATGTAAATGCATTGCGGTGGTTCAGATGGAATAAAAGATAAGCACCAATGCCATTATTATCTCTGAGAGCCTATTTAAGTTTTTGGGGGCATGCAGGCCAGCTACCCCATCCCTCTGCTGGAAGGCCTGTTCCATTTAATGCTGTAAAACTGCATGTGGGATGCCCCTCCTTTATTTACCCGCATTAATGAAGCTTCCAGCTATTGTTAATTGCACCAAAAGATATGGAAGGCCAGTTTAGGGGCAAAAGAGTTTTGAAACCTGCAGCAAAGGCATCGAGTGACACTTAGACCTACAGATGCTAAATGATTAGCCTGTAGTGGAGGGAAAACAGTTCCCTTCTGTACTAGGCCCTTTTTCTCCATCAGAGGCTTTGGGGCATTCCCATCACCACCCCAATGAGCAGCAATAAAAGAGGCTGGTGGGAGGGAAATGGATTGGGAAGCTTGCATTTGGACATGGTGGGCAAGGAAGTGATGGTCAGCAGCAGGGGTTGGAGGAAATAATTTAAGGCTGGGATAGAAGGTGCTGAACTTCCCAACTGTTTCTGCCTCTATTCAGTCCAATTTAAGCAGGGCAAGGGAAGGACAAGGGAAGGACAATATTTTCTCATGTAACAAAAATGACTGTGCTTATTTGCAGCATGATTGAAGAAGAGAATGAGAGCAAAAAACTTCATAGAATCATAGAATTATAGAATAATACACAAAGGAGGGGGCCATTTCACCCATCATACCTGTGCTGGTTCTTTGAAAGAGCTATCCAATTAGTTGCACTTTCCTCATTGCCCTGCAAATTTTCCCTTCCAAATATTTACCTAATTTCCTTTTGAAGATTATTGTTGACTCTGCTTCCACTGCAGATTATGACCATTTGCTGCATAAACATTTTTATCTCATGTCACTTTTGTATTTTTGACCTTAAATCTGTGTCCTCAGGTTACCAGCCCTTTTGCTGTTGGAAACAATTTCTCTTTATTTTCATTGTTAAAACTTTTTATGATTTTGAGCACCTGTATCAAAGCTTTCCTTAGCCCTCTCTGCTCTAAGGAGAAGAACCCCAGCTTCTGTAGTATCTCGCTACATCACTGAGGTCCTTCATTCCTGATATCATTCCCATATATCTCCTCTGCATCCTCTCTAAGGCCTTGACATGCTTCCAAAAGTGTGGTGCCCAGAATTGGCCACAACACTCAAGATAACCAGTATTTTATATGGGAAGAGCATAATTTCCCTGTTACTTTGTAGAGCAAAGGATCTTGCATGCATTTTTAGCAGTTTCTCAATTATTCTTCCACCCTCAAAGATTTGTCTATGTGCACACTCTGTTCTTGCCTTACTTGTTAAAATTGAACTTTTTAGTTTATATTACCACTCATTGTTCTTTTCACCAAAACAAATCAGTTCACGGTTCTCTACGTTAAATGTCACCTGCCATGTCTCTGTCCATTTCACCAATTTGTCCAGGTCCTGCAGAAGTCTGTTACTATCTTCATCACTATTTTGCTACATGTCTGAGTTTCTTCAGGCTTTGCAATTATGCCCTGTATACCCATGTAGTAATTATGGCTTTATTTAGTCTGTAATGCACCTTGAAGAATAATACTTGTTAGGAAAGATCACATGACCTGTAGTAACCAATAGGAGAGTAGCGCAGGCTACCTCTGCAGTCAGTGTCGAGATAGAGTTGGAGTTGAAAGCATACATGTAATTGCTGCACAGTATCTTGCAAATAAACTTAATTGTTCCACCCAAGAAATGTCTACAGATCAACTCTATCACTAATAGTACAGCTTGGCCACCCTACAACAAACTGGTGACAGGATTGAACAGAAGAAAAGAAGGATAAAACAGGATTGAACAGAAGAAATCAAGTTGAAAAGAAACTGGCACTGTACATCGCCCAATGATTGTAAGTAGCAAGCTCCATTAGAATTGAAGAAGTTATCCTTTCACAAAATGCCAAAATTTGGGAGAATTGGTCCTCTTGAACCAGCCACGGATTGGTCTTAATACATAGAACGCCTTATGTTCTTTCTTCAAGCGAACAAGATTACGGGGAAAGAGAAGAGGCGAGCGATCCCCTTGAGTACTTGTGGGAGCAAAATCTACAGTTTGAGTGAAAATTTGACGACACCCAGTGTCCTAGATTTGAAGAATTTTGATGAATTGGTGGACCTCATGAAAGATCACTTTCAACCCAAGCCCTCAGTCATGATGCAGAGGTTTAGGTTTAATTCATGAAACAGAGCCCTGGGTGAGATAATTGCATGCTATGTGTCAAATTTGAAGTAGCTAACAAAACATTGTGAGTTTGGTATGGCTCTGAACAACATGCTCAGAGATCATTTAGTGTATGGTGTGAAAGATGACTCTATTCAGAAAAGATTATTGTCCGAAGTGAATCTGGATTTGAAGAATTTGCTAGAGATAGTGTTGGCCATGGAAAGCACAGTAAGAGATTCACAAGCAATACAGGGTGTGCAAAATGGTACCGTCCTCCACTACAGGTGGGAAACCTCAGCCGAGGGTGGCGCGAAAAAGCGAGACTCTGCCGAGAAGCGGGAAACAGCCCCCGCTAGAGCAAAAGAATAAAGAAAAATAACTTAGCAGCAAAATTGAAGAATAATTTTAATAGAGGTGGAAACAATCAGTCTTTTAGTGATTGACAGTTTTAAAAAATCGAATACTACTATTGTCACAGAAATGGACATATGATGAGGCAGTGCAAGGAAATATTCAAACAAGCTTGGACACAAAGGAGAAGCCCAATGAAGTCTACAATGTAGAAGCATCTGAAACAACAAATTCTGACATTTACTCGTTGCTTAATCTGAAAGTTGGAAAGTCAGAAACAATATTTGTCAGAGTGAAAGTAAATAGCAAACCTCTTAAAATGGAAATAGACACGGGAGCTTCCACTACCGTAATTGTGGAACATACTTTCAGATATCTGAATAACGGTGAATGTCAGTTAAGCTTGGAATGAAGAGCAACCAAGTTAAAAACTTATACAGCAGAAGACATTCAAGTAAAAGGCATAAGCAGAGTAATCGTCCACTATGGAAACCAACTGGCAAAGCTACCAGTGTTCATATTGAGCGGCAGATGACCAAGCCTTCTAGGGCAAAATTTGTTAAGGTAAATCAACCTTGATTGGCCATTAAGATTCCAAAAGGAAACTGGAAGCATTCCTGTTTTGAGAAGGGAGTGTGTAAGCACTCAACAACCTGAAGAAATGCAGGCTGTCTTAAGCCAAAACCTGGAAGAACAGCAGAAGGAACTCAAAGAGACTTTGCTTGATGACAGGGTTGGAGACAAGGTGAGCAACCTTTGAAGGGAAAAAGAAAACCTGTTGAAAGAACTTCACACGCTACAAGATTCCCTCAGGTCAAAGTTTGTACCTCAGGGAAAGTATGAAGAGAAACAGAAAGAATTCAGCACCTTTCTGAACAAACTGAAGCATCAGTTGGCAGAGAAGACACAACAATGTACAATTTCCCAGGAGGCAGCAAACAAACACGAAAAAGAGATGAAAGAGCTGAAGCTTCAGCTAAATGAGGCCAAAGAGGCTTTGGAAGCAAAAGTTACAGAATTTTCTAAGAAGCAGACAGAGAATGAAATTTTGGAAGGCTCAGCCACTGATCTTAGACAAGTTGAGCTTGCATCTGAGAGAAATCTGGCCAACAGTGAAGTCAAAAAAAGGCCGAGATTAAAGTCAGTGCTAGAAAGAAGAAGGTACATGGAAAGAAGATACAGAAATACTAATAGGGCCTTAACTCTGGCAGCATAAGAATACACTTTCATACATAAGTCTGGCAATCAAATCGCAAACGCCAATGCTCTTAGTTGTTTGCCTTTACAAGAAAATGATGAGCACGTCCCAGTTCCACAGGAACTTGTTTTATTGTTAAATTTCTTCAATTCCTCACCGATATGTGCTCGACAGATAAGGGACTGGGCAAGTTGGGACCCAGTCCCATCTCAAGTATGAGAACAAATGCTACATGGTTGGTCTCAGGAGCCCATATCTGATGAAATGAAACTGTACTTCAACAGAAGACATGAAATAACCAGCCAGGATGGCATCTTATTGTGGGGAGCACAAGTGCTAGTTCCTCCAAAGGGAAGGGAACCACTTTTAATTGAACTATACAGTGCCCATCCAGGAATTTCCTGAATGAAGTCCATGGCACACAGCTATCCATGCTGGCCAGGGATGGATGGCGAAATAGAGAGTTTAGTAAAGAACTGTGCGCAATGTCAGCAGCTGCAAAAGCTGCCAGTGACAGCTCCATTACACCCTTGGGAGTGGCCAGGTAGACGCTGGGTACAGCTACACATTGACTACATTGGGCCTTTCCTGGGAACAATGTTTCTGCTCATTGTCGATGCCCATTCAAAATGGTTGTTCTATGAGTGAAGTCATCAACATCGGGCATAACAATTGAGAAACTATGTCAAGTTTTGCTATTCAAGGACTACCAGAAGTAGTCATTTCAGATAATGGCACCGCGTTTACGAGTGCTGAGTTTCAACGGTTTATCAGCCTCAACGGTATCATTCATGTGAAAACGGCACCATACCACCCTTCCTCAAACGGACTGGCTGAAAGGGCCGTTCAAATGTTCAAGACAGGCAAGAGAAAGCTAACTGCTGATTCCTTAACAATCAAGCTAGCACGCTTTCTTTTTCATTACAGGACAACCCATTATAGAACAACAGGTGTCACACCTGCTGAGTTATTGTTGAAATGTCATCTCAGGACAAGATTGAGCTTGATAACACTGAACTTAGAGGGGAAGGTGGAAAGGAGTCAGGGATGTCAGAAAACTAGACACAGCTGACATAGTCACAAGAGGAAATTTACCTTGGGAAAGCTGGTATACGTGATTTGGTTCCACCAGTGATCATGGCCGGGTCTGCCCTTCCTGTTGAGAAAACTCAACCCAGGACTGACGTGTCTGATGTTCCTGTAAGAGTTGAGGATACAGAACTGCAAGTGCCCACCGAAGCACCTGATGTTCAGGCAACTCCGGGAAAGGAGGTACCTGGCAATGAATCTGAAGTTGGGGATCTGCGACGTTCCACACGTACCAGGAAACCACCTGAAAGACTGAACTTGTAAATTCCTTACCCAGTGTAAATATTATGTTGTCTTGAAAACTATGTACTTGTAAATATAATATGTATAACCGAGTTAAAAGGGGAGGAATGTAGTAATTATGGTTTTACTTAGTGTGTAATGTACCTTTATGAATAATACTTGTTAGGAAAGGTCACATGATCTGTAGTAACCAATAACAGAGGCAGTGAAGAGTTAGAGTTGGAGTTGAAAGCACACGTGTAGGAGCTGCTGGGTATATTGTAAATAAACTTAATGTCTCCACCCAAGAAGTGTATGCAGATCAACTCTATCATTAATAGTACAACTTGGCCACCCTACAGCAACCCATGTCCAGTCATTAATAAATATCAAGAAGTGAAGTGTTCCCAACACTGACCACTATAGTCACCACTGCAAACTTCACTCCAGAATCTACTCTCTGCTTTCTGCTCCTGAGTCAATTGTGTATTCATGCTGTCACTGCCCCTTTAATCTCATGGCCTTCAATTTTGCCAACAAGTCTATTAAGTGGTATTTCATCAAACATCTTTTGAAAGTCATACACACAATATCAACTGCACATCAATTGTTCTTCATTAAATAATTCAATCAATTTAGTCAAACGTGATATGCCTTTAACAAATCTGTGCAACTTTCATTATTTATTAATTCATCATTTTTCAAGTGCCAGCTAATTTTGCCCAGGATTATTGTCACCAAAAGCTCCCCCATCATCAATGTTAGGCTGACAGGCCTATAGCTGCCAATTATTTCCCTTTCCCCTTTTGAACAGGGGTGTAACATTTGCAATCCCCCAGTCCTCTGTCACCATTCCCACATTTAAGCAGAATTGGAAGACTGTGGTTAGAGACTCCACAATTTCCTAAAGATGTCTTAAAATTCTCATGTATGCTGTAAATAAGTCGTATTGTAAAATGAACATACTTTCGTTGAAAGTGTCAAAGGCTTTTGTGTGGCCTACCTTGGTTGCCTCAAGGATCTTACTGTATGAGTTAGCTAACTAGCTGCTTGTATTACGATATGCATTAGAGAACTGACAGCATTGTCTGCAATGCAGCTTTGAACATATTAGTATGGGTTTTGGTTGTTACTAGGACATGCTTTCTGCTTGATATAAGCAGTTATTATTTAATAAAGATAAATACGCCAGATAAATGCATCGAGCAGCAGAGGAGACATATAAATTACATGTAAATAAGGCAAGAAGCGATAACAAGTGATTGTTTGGTTATGAGTGCCAATCAATGTGACAACAAAGATAGTGTATAGAGTCTAATGAAATAGAAAAACAGAAAGAAAATTAACCAGAAAGGTTACTGATTGCTTAATTATGGAAGTTAATATGCATGAAATCAAATCCCTTGGAGGCATACAGAGAACAGAGCATGAACAATGAAAACATTTATGAGGATTTTGGTCCCTTAATTTGCTTCACTTGTTATGCACAAGCCATATTTACTGAATGTTTTTCATATTTATGTCATAATTTTAAATATATTGGAAAACATATAAATTGTAATCGATCCTTTTTGTCTATCATAATTAATGTCACATTCTTAAAACAAATCTGTGCCACATCTCTTATAAAGCACTTTTGATCCAGATTTTGCAGTAAGAATAACGTTCACCATTATTCTGGAAGAAATTGGACAGCAACCTCTGTCATCAACACATGCACAGCTAAACATGGAAATCAGGAAGCTGCTGTCTGAGTTGAGTTGCTCCACCACAAGCTTCACTCTAACGGTATCTTTCTGAGAGACTTGGCACTGAAATCCAGAGAAGGGCATGAAAATGCTGCCCTTACCCATGAGACACCAACTAAATATGCCAGAAAGATTGGGGCTGGTGCATTCAAATGTAAGTAAATTTTCAAAGGCATGATAAGTCTTAATTACTGAAAATAACCTCTCTGGGCTTGAAAATTTACTTTTAAGGGTAAAGAGTCACATTCCTTTAGATTTTGATTATTATTAGAGATGTAAAATTTTAAATAAATATTACCTTTGTCTCTATTAACTCTCTCTTAATCCTATCATTCCTTGTTTTTGTTTGACATTCTGTACATGATTTTACATTGAAGTAAATATTCTAATTTACATTTCCTGGTTTAGATCCTGCATGCCTCAGTAAGGTTTCTTCAATCTATGTGGCTGAGGAGACACATCATTGCTTGTCCTGTACACACAGGTTCCAGATCCCCTGGAGAGGGTAATGTGCTGTTTTGACTCTTTAATTAGTGCAAACATACAGTTCAAGTGCTCACAAAAAGCCTGTGGACAAGTTTAAACACGATGAACATTGAGCACCATTTGTTTGCTGCTGACCATAAGATCCTTGCCATCATTAAATTGAACTTAGAAGAAAATATAGCCTAAAACAGGAAAGCTTTGAAGCAATTTTAAGGGATCTAATAGGAAAACAGCTGGAAAAACATACTTTAAAAATAAAACAGCCTCTATGGATTTAGGAAGGGAGGTCATGCTTAGCATGTTGCTGGAGTTTTTCCAAAGATATCACTGCCGTGACAGGCAAGGGAGTTAGTTAGAATTTCAAATAAATATTTCATTAAAAAGGTTTCCATATTGGGGATTGATGGTAACAGGAGCTGTTGTGTAACAGAATGGGGATGGGAAGGTAATGCAGAGTGTTGAACAGCTCAAAAGCAGGAAAATGGAAGTAGCCATGAAGTAACATTTTTTGAATTATATGCTTCAAGGTGTCTATCCTAGGGATTAGTCTCAGGATGCCTGCTGTTCATCATAGGTGATTGAATAAGAGTGCCAAAAACAAGATTCGTACATTTGAAATGGTATTATCATTGAAGGCTGTGTAAATGTGAAAGCTAATGCAATTAGATTCAAAAGAATTTTTTGAAACCAGGAGTCACTAAAGAACAAACAAAGCAATGTGAACGCATGTAAAATAATTATGGGGCTAAATTAGATCAAATGGGCAAGGGGAACACGATGTGCAATGAACTCGTGCCTGCTGATTGAAATGCAGGCAGAACATCAACTTCATGCTGCTTCCTCATTAGAATGATTTTTTTGTGTGAGGTCAAGCAAACCGTGCTGTTCACCAGATGCAGGGAGCCCAAAAATTGTAACTGTCTAGCTAAGTTTAAATTGAACTGAAAGCCAGCTTGCCCCTCTTAAATGGGAGGTTCATTGTGGCTGTAGCAAGAACTAGGAATCACGCAAGAAGTGAATCTGTCTGGAGAAAAAGTGAGGATGGGCTCCAAGGTTTTTGGATGCTGCTCTCGAAGTGCTGATAAAGAAAGTGGAGAGGAAGGAAAGATGGCCTGTATCTGCAGGAGGCCCCCCAGACACACAGTGAAGAGGCACAGGGAACAGATAGCCATGGAGGGCAGTGCCAGGACTCGGCCTCCTGGATGCAGTGACATAAGAAATTTCATGACCTTAACTAAGTGTCAATGTCAGCGATTGCACCTTCAGATGCCATATCGTACCAATTGCAGCACTAGCCTCAGACACTGCTCAATTCACCATACCCCATCAGTCACCTACCTACAATGTCTATCAGTCAGGACCCATGCCTGTCATTCAATGCTACACAGCAACATTAGATATTTAGCGCTGTTGTAGGCTTCACACCCACATCTCATTGCTTGTAAACAATGCAAACTATTCAATCATGATAGCTCCATCGTCCAAACAGATTTCACCACACTCACTGACAAACTTTCCTCTCTTTCAGGACAAGGCGGCCCATAACCAGAGGCAACATGCCCTACATATGCTAACCCATATGAAGGAGACAATGCTAGCCATTATTGGAATGGCCATTGCACAGGCCGTGGCCAGTGGCAGTGCTGAAAACTTTGAAGACAACAGTCCCGGATTCTCCTTCTCACATTCCAAAATCTGGCTCACCCTTACATTCCACCACCACTCTCCTCCACCCCCACTCCCCTCAACCTTACCTTTGTGCCTTTTCCCTTTCACATACACAGGAAGTGCAAGATGGCCAGGCTGTGAAGCAACACCAGCAAAAGAGTGATAATTAAGACACAGTCTCTTCACTTGATTTCACATCTGCTGCTGACACTGTGTATATCTTAGATGGGTGGTGAGAGACCGGGCAGGGGTACACTGCGGCCAGTGTAAGGACAAGGGCAGCACAGGTGGCAACTCGCCTGAGAAGGAGGTGATAATGGGCTCTGCTGTAGAGGATTCAGATGAACACTTTGATGGAGCAGCCTACAAAAAAATGCTAATGGATATGCACAACAAAATACTTTCCGGCCAGGATTTTTCACACGGCGTGCGGGGGTGGGCCCAACACGGCAGCACATAAAACAACGCGCGATGACGTCGGGCATGCGTCCCGACGCCATCGCGCTGTCTCGCGATGTTTCGTTCAGCGGGTACGCACCGGAGTCAGCTGCGCGCCCATCGATAATTGGTTGGCCTATTAAGGCCATTAACAAAGTGATTAATGCCAAGTTTACGCTGCTCCTGCAACCTTACGGTTGGCAGGCAGACGAAAAGGCCAAGAGGGCTTTACGTTTTTTAGGAAACCTCGTCCACAAGGGATGAGGTTCCCTAAAGGTTTTACAAATTAAATAAAAAGGTTTTCTGAAAAATAAAAACCTGTTCCATCTCATGTGACGCATTCACATGAGGGGACATGTTTCATTAAATTTTTATTACATTCATAAATTGTTTTCAAAAGCGCTTCAATCTCCCTCAGGCAGCTCCGTGCTCCAGGGAGACTGTGCACTCTTTCGCACGCATGCACAAAAGAGCGCTGGACCCTACTCTCCCTCCTCCCACCGCCTGCACTGGTAGCGCTCCACTCGTGTATTACGCTGGGCAGACCTTAATTAGCCAGCCCACGTAAAATGGCGGTGTGGAGCCAATCGCAGGTGGTGGTCGGCTCTGCAACCCCCCCACCCCCGACTCCCGCCGAGCCCGCCCAACGCGAGAAAAATTCAGGCCTGTACCTTAGGCAGAAAGCCTAGGCACAGATCCTCTGAGCAGCAGAAACGATGAGCAGATTGCCGCTGTGCTCGCAAATTCTCCTAACATGATGCTGCTGCACCTTTCTCCCGGGGTCTTCTGATCCTGACGTTTATAGGAATGCACAGTGCAGCGTCCCTCAGGGAAATCTGTCAGAGCAGAATAGAGTCAGGAGAAGACAGGACACGCCTCTTTTTTACAGCACCAGTTATCCAGCCTGAATTCTAGTGGATGGATGAGTGAATGGGTGAATAGGTGAGTGGGTAGGCTGGCTAAATGGGTAGGGTTAGTGAGTGGGTAGGGTGGCTGGTGGATAGGTGGGTGAGGTGAGTTGGTGGATAGGTGGGTAGGGTGGGTAGGCAAATAGGGTAGCTAGTGTGGGTGACGTGGGTGGCGTGGGTAAGTGGCTGAGGTGAGTTGGCAGGTAGGTGTTAGAGTGGGTAGCTGAGTAGGGTGGAAAGTGTGGGTGAGGCGGGTAAGTAGGTGAGGTGAGTTGGTGGATAGGGTGGGTAGGTGAGTAGGATGGGTAGGGTGAATAGGTGGGTAAGTGGGTGAGTGGGTAGTCAGGTCAGGGGATAATCAGGTTGTGGGGTGAGTGAAGTTGGGTCAGGAAGGTAAATGGGTGGCGTGAAGGGGGTTTAGGTGAGGGTGATAGTCAGGTTTGATCAGGAGGGTAGTTAGTTGGTCGAAGGTAGTCGGGTGATCGCGAGGGGTAGTCAGATCAGAGGGGGGTTGGTAATCAGGTTGGGAGGGTTGTTGGGTTGGGTTGTGGGGGTAGTTGGATGGTCATGGTTAGTCATGTTGGGTAAAGGGATAGTCTGGTCCAGTTAGGGGGTGGTCAGGGATAGTAAGGCCAGGTCAAGAGAGTAGTCGGGTTGGGTTAAGGGGGGCAGTCGAGTTGGGGGATTTTCAGGGAGAGTCAGGGGGTTTAGTTGGGTGGTCGGGGATTTGATTTGGGAATTGGTTGTGTAGTTACCTAGGCGGTAGACTAGGTTATAATCTGTCCAACATTTCCTGAGTAATTATCCAGGTAAGTGTGTTGGATCTATCTGAAGCCTCCAACTCTAGCTCAGAGATGGAGACTTCCATGGAGGATCCTGTGGAGCAGGGGAATTGCCCAATGGAAGTTTAAATTCCCAGGCAATTCCCATGTAGGTCAGTGTGTAAGGACTTTCACAGGGTCCTGAAGTGTATCTTCTATCTTTTGTCTCATCTCCAACAATCTGGAGACCGGAAGAGATGGGCCCTGCAGGCAACATTAAAGTGGAAGGAGAAGACCAGCACCAACTTGGCTTAGGGCTTTATGCAGAGCTGGCCACTACTCCCATGCTTGAAAGGATGGGCTTCAAGATCTGCATTAAGCCTTCATGCCGCTTAACACCTGTGCCAACTGTGCAAGTTTCAGACAGTGTTGGCATGAGCATTGTGCTGATAAATGGCACCAATGTCGAATCAGTATTGGGTCAAGATTAGCATTATGATTTATATGTTCTGCACACTTTCGGAAGATGCTCACTGCGCGTGTACTAATACCCGCTCCAAAGCAGTATCTGGCGTGATTCTTAGCAGACAGCACATTTGATGCCATCTTGGTCCCCAAGTGGCAGCCACCCCCTGTCAACAGGTGTTACCGAACTCGATTTGTCACTCTTAATATGGGAGCAACACACTAATATAGGGAGTGTGTGTTGAATGGAATAGTCACATCAAATGTTACTTAAGAAAGAGATCTTAGATTGTTGGGTAAAACAACTTAACTGACCAATCCAATGACAGAATCAAATAACAAAGAGCTTGTATTGGTCATAAGGATAGACCCCAATCCCAAAAGGTAACACAGCTATAGCGTAAGACACTTTTTGGACCTCAGATGTAGTATTATGTTTAGTTGTTGTCATTATGCTGTAACAAGAATATTATTACTTTTCAGAGGATACAGTACAGGGCAGAAAAATAGGAATCAAAGTTATTAGAAAAGCTGAAAGAAGCTAACACGATTTGTTGGAAAGAAGAAAAATTCAAGGTGACCTTATGAAAATGTTTAAAGTTCAAGAGAACTAACGAAGGTGACAAGTTTTCACCAGTAAAGGTTTCAAAAGCTAATGGGCAGTGTTTAAGTAATAGGAAATTATGAGTAAATGAGCATACAAATTACAATGTACCAATCCCACTCCTTTGCTCCCTTCCCATATCCCAAAGATTCATCAGATAAATAGGGGCCGGAACCTTACATTGATTGGGTGGGCACATGCCTGACCTGAACGCATGTGAAATTGTGCAAAATGACGTCAGGTATGCATCCCGACGTCATCGTGCATGCAAGCAATATTGAGGTTGGCAGGTGCGCGTGAAAGTCAGAGCTGTGTCCGCCGTCATAAGGCCAAAAGACGTAGGAACAGAAGTAGGCCATTCGGCCCATCGAGTCTGCTCTGCCATTCAATGAGATCATGACTGATCTGATATTCCTCAACTCCACTTTCCTGCCTTTTCCCCATAACCCTTAATTCCCTTACTGATGAAAAATCTATCTCAGCTTTGAATATACTAAATGACCCAGCCTCTACAGCCCTCTGCAGTAAAGAATTCCATAGGCTCACTACCCTCTGAGAAAAGAAATTCCTCCTCATCTCTGTCTTAAATTAAAGGGCCAACTAAGGTCATTAAAAACCCTATTGTCCATGATTTTACGTTGCCTGTGCAATTTAGTCATCGTTACATGGGCATAACGGGTAGGCGGGCAGCCCGTTTTTAACAAAATCTCATCTAAGGGCGGGATGAAATGTCTGGGGTGAAATATAATAGAAAATGATATCTGGGGGCTGATGTTTTTTGAGTTTTGCTGTCAGGTACTTGAAGGTGCTGCATAGACACAGTTTGCTGAATTTTTTTCTTCTCATTTAATCTGTACAGGTGTGCAGCTCCCTGAGGTGGCTCTGCAGCAGCTGCCTGCCTTCAGGGAGCTCACGAGAGGCGTCCCTCAGCACCCTCACTTTTGTCGGCACCCACCTTCTCCCTGTCCCCCTCGGCAGTGCTGAGGCTTGTTCAGCGTGCATTTCATGCTGGCTGGCCACTAATCGAGTCCGCTTCCGGCGCACACCAAGTGTGAAATTCAGGCCAGGGATTCAGCTATAAGGAAATAACACAATGTGTAAAAGATAAATAGAATATCTTACCATTAAAATTCATTGAAATAATTAGTATAGGTGGGCTCAAAAAATACAGCTCTAGAGGGAGCTTTTAAGGAAATAGGGGGCAATTTTAACTGAACACTCAACCAGTTTCTATTAGATGTATGGTCAGTTAAAAACACCCAGGTTACTTATCTGCCCTTGAGTCACTGGGAGCTGAGATGCTGGATTTTAACCTGCTCAACTGAGGAGGAAGCAAAGACACCTGCCCAAGGATAGCATTCTTTTTGATGTGTATGTCAGAACCTGACTGCAATGGGTGAAGAGAGCAGGGATGAGGATCAGGCTAGACCAAAATGGAAATGTTTAAAAACCGTTTTTAAAATGTTCCTTGTGGAGGCAGGGTGGAGCAGGAATCTCAGCAGAATACTACATGATTTCCCATAGACTTTCCGGCTGGAACTGGTGAGAAGTTGGCTGACAGAGTTTGACTGAGGTCTAACATTAAATATTCCGGGCCTCATTTCTGGAGCAACTGGTAATTTTATACCTCCACCGCTACTCATCAGCTGTAAACTGGAGTTAAAATCAGTCCAATAAAGTTAGAAGATGGGAAACTGAAGTTGCGATGAACTAAAGTAGGCCCGAGTAATTTGTAAGTTAAATGCTCCTTAACATGTTTCTGAAATTTCATATGGTCCGTCTGGAATACCAAAATGGTTGTATTAGTGCATATCCATATAAAATCAGACCCACCTAATGTAATATCAATGGGACGGATAGAGACAAAAGGGAAACACTTGCTTTCTTTTGTGCAGCCTTGTAGCCCAGGAATGTGTATTCGGAATACACTAGTCATAAATGAACTGCCACAGCTCCTTAGATCACATTAATAAAAGCTCCTCCAGTTTCTCCTCCAAATAGGCAATTAATCCAAGATACAAAGGAGGCTGACAAATGAGAAGTGAGTATAAACATAAGAATATTCAACTAGTTCACAGCTCTACACTTGAATTTACCATTGATTGAAATAAAAGGTCAGGTTGTGAGCTAAAGGATCCCACAAGAGCAAACAAAACAGAAATTAATTTCGGAGTATGTGTTACAAATATAGTTTATTGATGTGCCTGACATTTGGAAACCTCTGTTGTAACTTGGAAAGGCCATTATACAGTTTGCATTTTGAAAGCAGTGAACCTTCAGTCATAAAAAGGTCACAGGTAATGACCTATATTACCAATCCTTGTAATGCCAGAGGCAATAAGATATTGCTTGCACTGAGCACGCTACGCTTTTTGCTAGAATTTCTGAGTTACGTAATATTAAAAAGGGATGTGGAAAAATTGTCTCAGTATGATAACCCATAATTTATAATGTCACTGTGAAAGAATATGAGATGACTTATATTTGCCTCCTGATATTTTGGCATTGCAATGCAATTTCACTATTTTTAACAATTACATGTTGCTTTAATGGTTAGGCTGAAGTCCTTTCTTTCTGCCATAACAAGCACTTTCAGATGAAGTGAGTCTGATGTGAATTATAAAACATTTATCTACAGAGGTGCTTCATCGTGTAAAGCCACAAAGGAAATACAAGTGGATTGGAAATAAAAGCTGAGGAAAATTACTTCAATATTAATTCTTTTGTACAGAAAGTAATTTGTTGCAATATTGATTTTCTTCCCCCAAAATGTTAAGGCAAGTTCCAGATTTGTGTTAAAACATCAGAACCCTGGAATGTTAACAGGTTCAAGCAAACTCATTTGTCCCCAGGGCAACTAGTTTTGCTTCTTTTTAGTTGGTACATGGGGTTGTGCCCTGATTATGTCAAAGGTTCAACAGAATTTCAACTTTGGCATTCGGAAGGCCCACACAAGGCAAAGGTCAGCAAAACCCTTTGATAGAAAAGATTACCACACTATCAATGTCCAGTTACTAGTGAATTCCAGGAACACCATCATTCAGGTCTGTGCTCAGTGCCTAGGGAGCTACCAGACTGCTTTCATGCTAAGGCAATCTACCATTCATTCCCTGCGAGGAACCTGACAAGACGGTTGTTTGTGCAGGTAGGGTGGACGGTGGGGCGTTGTGGGGTGGAGGGGGGGCGGGGGTGGTTGGGAAACGACACACTAACCCATGCAGACTTGCTGATAGTGACCCCTCTGAAACCTGAACCACATGCATGCAGCATAGATACAATCACAATCTTATGGAGCATCCAATAAGGTTACTCAAACTTTCAGCTGTGACTCTAAAGTTACCTGAGTCTTACCTGAGTCAAAAGGTTGTGGGTTCAGGTCCCTACTCCAGAAACTTGAGGACAAAAATTTAGGCTGGGACTCCAGTGCAGCACCAAAGGAATGCTACACTGCCGAATGTGCTGTCCTTCAGATTAAGCATTAGCTGAGGACCCATCTGCTCTCTCAAGTGGACACAAAAGATTCCATGACCACTATTTTGAAGAACAGAGGGGAGTTATCCCTGGTATCTGGGTCAATATTGATCCCTTAATCAACATCACAAAAACAGATTGTCTGGTCATTATCAGATTGCTGCTTGGAGATGGCTGCCATGTTAGCTACAATACAAAAGTGACGATACTTAAAACAGCCTAATTGACTCTAAAGCACTTGGTAATCACCTGAAGTCATGAAAGGTGCTATATAAATGTACTTTTTTCTTTCAAGCATCTCCACTGCTCAAAGACCTCCCTGCAATATGCCCAGATCGTATAATACTGCATATTGCACAGCATTACATTGTAGAGAGGCACGCAGGTTGAGGAGGAGTGTTAACTGTATATTTGTATTTAATCATATGCAGGTGGTGAGCATTAACTGGGGATCCATTTGTGCGAGTTGGTCCAAGCCAAGTGGAACATGCCGTCTCCGAAGGCACAAAAATGGTCACCAAATACACCAACTCCGTTTAGGTCGATCATTCTAAAGATTAGAAATAGGGACAGTTTGAAACTGTGGTTGCTAGTTTAGAAACTGCATGCTTATAACACGTATCTCTGCAAATACATGCTTATAAAAGTTCTATCCTTCACCTCCTGGCTTTCAGTAATAAGGATAAATAGCAGTAGCCACAGCAGTCATCAAACAAGGAAGATCCAGGGGAGGAAGATGTGTCAGTAGAGGACAGGTTGGAGCCGTTGTTGTTATATAATGATGATGACAAGGAGCTGCAAACTACCTGATCCTTCCCTCTTCAGACCCAGCTCACACTGATTTTACCCCAAATTAAACTCAACCCCAAGCCCATGAGGGTGTCTGACAAGAAGAAAATTCCAAAATAAGAAAGGAGGATAATCTGCAGAAAAATGTATGCTGCCATATGTAGATAGTTCTATACATGTTCAAAGGCATAAATGCCAGTTAAATAAAGATACAATTGTACCGGATTTATTGGGTACTTAAGAAGTAGTAATTGAATTTATTCAGTAAAGGCATTATTGCAACACAAAATACTGGGATAATGACATTCGAGCATTAGTTAGGAAAATCAAAGAAGTCTATGTAGAAAGACCTGTCACAAATATGAGATTTAATGAGGTGGTTATGTTTTAAACTGTCTCTTTTCATTCCAGGTAAAATGGAGCATGTGACCTATTCGTTCTGCCCAGTGTTAAGCCAATATGACCTGGTTACCATGGGGACTACAGCCAGGTCAAGTCCTATTGAATCACAAGTGCCAGGTTAAACACCTGGCAGAGGGAGCTGTTCTTGCTACTTCAGACTTAAACTCTCAGAATTACTGATTCAGAGACACTGGACAGAGAAAGAAATGCTATTAGGAGAAGATTCAGGAAAAAAATATTGCTGTGAGCAGCAGGGGAAATGGCTGTTCTCTGTAGCCACCAAGCAGAATGTGGTGAGAGAATGCTCTCTGGGGGAAGAGATGGAACCCATGGAAATCTAAGGATACTGAAAGATTCACCTTGGCAAGGCTGAATGACGGAATCACTGAAGCAGGCCTTGCTGCTGGAAGATGGTTTGGGGATTCTCAGAAGACTGAGAGGAATGATTTTCGTTGGACACTGAGGAGATGGTGTCGTAGTGGCAATATCACTGGATGAGTAATCCAGGGGCCCAAACTAATGCTCTAGAGACATAGTTCAAATCCCACCCCGGCAGCTGCTGGAATTTAAATTCAATTCATAAATCTGGAAGCTAGTCTCGGTAATGGTGTCCATGATAACTAGCATCGATTGGTGTAAAAACTCATCTGGTTCACTCATGTCCTTTAGGGAAGGAAATCAGCCACCCTTACCTGGCCTGGCCTACGTGTGACTCCTGACCCACAGTCAATGTGGTTGGCTCTTAACTGCCCTATGAAATGTCCTAACAACCATTCAGTTCAAGGGCAAGTCCATTCAAGGGATGGACAACAAATGGGTTTACCAGTGATACCCACATCCCACGAAAGGTGGGACAGGAATTTCCCTTCATCAGGCAGGGGCGACAGGCGGGCTTGGGAGTGGACACAAAACGAACCGCTGCCCACGATCGGGCCCCGACCAGGATTTCATGTCGTCAGGCCAATTAAGGTCCGCCCAGTGTGAAACACGACAGAGCAGATAAAACAGCATGAGAGCGGTGGAGCAAATAAAACAGCTGGTGGTCCCCCAGAGCGGGACTGGGAGGCAGTGAGAGAGGAGCAGCGATTTTAAAGTGTAAGGAGAACCAGGCCCGAGACCAGAGAGGGACCAGGAGGCAGTGCAAGAGGAGCGGCAGCCTTGGTAAGATTTAAAAAGAGTGGGAGCTGAGATTCAGAGCAAAGATTTTAAAAAAGCTGGAGCTAAGAATCAGAGCGGAGATTTAAAAAGAGCTGGATCTGAGAGTAAGAGCGGAGATTTAAAAAGAACGGTAGCCGAGAGTTAGAGCGGAGATTTAAAAAGAGTGGGAGCTCAGAGTCAGAGCAGAGATTTAAAAAGAGCTAGAGCTGGACTCAGGGCTGAAAGAGGCACAAGGACTGAGTGAGAATTCCGGAGAGGCTCAGGCTAAAAGCAGCACGAGGACAGAGTGACAGCATGGCTGAAAGCGGTACAAGGATGTCATGATTCAAAAAGCAACATGATGCAGGGGAAGCAGCTGATTGGTAAGTAGGGTCAGATGAGTACCTTTACTTCTACTTTTTCTACTAATTAAACTGCTGCAGTCCATTATCTTAAACAAAATAAGGTGAGGACTTTGGTTTGTAATGGGAGTGTTTGGAGTGGAATAAGGCCCCTGGCGTAATTAGTATTCTTTAAAGGGAGTAACTAACGTTACTAATTCTCTAAAGGGAAGTCATGGCAGCAGAGTTTGCACCTGTGATATGCTCCTCCTGCACTATGTGGGAAGTCATGAACACTTCCAACCTCCCTGGTGACCATGTGTGCAGGAAGTGTGTCCAGCTACAGCTACTGGCTAACTGCATTTCAGGGCTGGAGCTGCGGGTGGATTCACTGTGGAGCATCCGCACTGCTGAGATTATCATGGGCAGCATGTTCAGTGAGATGGTCACACCGCAGGTAAAGACTGAACAGGCAGAAAGGGGATGGGTGGCCACCAGGCAGAGTAGAGGAAGCCAGGCAGTGCAGGAGTCCCCCGTGGCCAAACCCTCTCTAACAGAAATACCGTTTTGGATATTTCTCAGGGGAAAGCAGCAGGAGCCAAGTCAATGGTGCCACGGGTGACTCTGCTGCACAAGAGGGGAGGAAGAAGAGTGGCATGGCTATAGTGATAGGGGATTCAATAGTAAGGGCAACAGACAGGCATTGTGCAGCCGCATAAGAGACTCCAGGATGATATGTTGCCTCCCTGGTGCCAGGGTGAAGGATGTCTCGGAGAGGCTGCAGGGCATTCTGAAGGAGGAGGGTGAACAGCCAGTGGTCATGGTACATATTGGTACCAACGTCATGGGTGAAAAAAGGGATGAGGTCCTACAAGCTGAATATAGGGAATTAGGACGTAAATTAAAAAGTAGGACCTCAAAGGTAGCAATCTTAGGATCACTACCAGTGCCACATGCTAGCGAGAGGAGAAGTAACAGGATATATCAGATGAATATGTGGCTGAAGAAATTGTCTAGGAGGGAGGGATTCAGGTTCCTGGGATATTGGGACTGGTTCTGGGGAAGGTAGGACCAGTACAAGTTGCAACAGGATGAGTTGCATCTGGGCAGGACCAGGACCAATGTCCTCAGGGGGGTGCTTGTTAGTGCAGTTGGGGAGGGTTTAAACTAGAATGGCAGGGGGAAAGGAACTTGAGCAGGGACACAGAGGAGGGGGAAACAAGGAAAGAAACAAAAGACAAAAAAGTAAGCAAAAGTGGAAGGCAGAAAAAACAAGGGCAAAAAACAAATGGGGTCATAGTGCAAAATAAAGATAAGATGACTAACAGGGTTAAAAAGACAAGTCTGAAGGCATTGTGTATTAATGCGTGGAGCATTCACAATAAGGTCGATGAATTAACAGCGCAAATAGATATAAACTGTTATGATATAGTTGCAATTACGGAGACATAGCTGCAGGGTGACCAAGGATGGGAACTCAACATGCAGAGGTATTCAATATTTAGGAAGGCAAACAGGGAAAGGAGATGGGGTAGCATTGTTAGTAAAGAAGGAAATCAATGCAATAGTGAGGAAGGATATTGGCTTAGAAAATCATGATGTGAAATCTGTTTGGGTAGAGATAAGAAACAACAAGGGGCAGAAAACATTGGTGGGAGTTGTATATAGACCCCCCAACATAAATGGAGATGTAAGGGAAGGTATTAAGCAGGAAATTAGAGATGCATGCAATAAGGGTACAACTGTAATCATGGGTGACTTCAGTTTACATTCAGCTTAGACAACCCAAACTAGCAATAATACTTTGGAGGAGGATTCCCTGGAGTGTGTGCGTGATAGTTTTTTAGACCGATACATTGAGGATACTAGAGAGCAGGCTATCCTAGACAGTCTATTGTCCAATGAGAAAGGATTAATTAACAATCTTGTTGTGCGGGGCCCCTAGGGGAAGAGAGACCATAAAATGATAGAAATGTCCATTAAGATAGAGAGTGAAGAAGTTGAATCCGAAACCATAGTGCTGAATCTAAATTAAAGGAACTATGAGGTTATGAGGCGCGAGTTGGCAATGATGGATTGGGGAACCAGGGTTGACCGTGGATAGGCTATGGCTAATATTTAAGGAACATATGCATGAATTACAACAATTATTCATTCCTGCCTGGCACAAAAATAAAACAGGAAAGGTGGCTCAACCATGGCTTACAAAAGAAGTTAGGGATAGTATTAGATCCAAAGAGGAGACATATAAAATTGGCAGAAAAAGCAGCAAGCCTGAGGATTGGAAGCAGTTTAGAATTCAGCAAAAGTGGACTAAAAGATTGATCAAGAAGGGGAAAATGGAGTATGAGGGTAAATTTGCAAGGAACACAAAAACTGATTGTAAAAGCTTCTATAAATGTGTGAAGAGAAAAAGATTAGTAAAGACAAATGTAGGTCCCTCACAGTCAGAAATGGGGGAAGTTATAATGGGGAACAAAGAAATGGCAGAAGAATTGAACACATATTTTGGTTCTGTCTTCACAAAAAGGACACAACTAATTTCCCAGAAATGTTAGGGAACCAAGGGTCTAGTGAGAGGGAGGAATTGAAGAAAATCAGCATTAGTAAAAAAATGGTGCTAGAGAAATTAATGGGGTTAAAGGTTGAAAAATCCCCAGGGCCTTATAATCTACATCCCTGAGTACTAAAGGAAGTGGTTCAGGAAATATTGGATGCATTGGTGGTCATCTTCCAAAATTCTATAGACTCTGGAGCAGTTCCTACAGATTGGAGGGTGGCAAACGTAACCCCACGATTTAAAAAAAGGAGGGAGAGAAAAAACAGAGAATTACAGACAAGTTAGACTAACTTCAGTAGTGGGGAAAATGCTAGTCTACTATAAAATATGTAGTAACAGAACACTTGGAAAGCATTAATGGGATTAGACAAAGTCAGCATGGATTTACGAAAGGGAAATCATGCTTAAATAAGCTACTGGAGTTTTTTGAGGATGTAACTAGTAGAATAGATAAGGGAGAACCAGTGGATGTGGTGTATTTGGATTTCAAGAAAGCTTTTAATAAGGTCCCACATAAGAAGCTAGTGGGCAAAACTGAAGCACATGGGATTGGGGGTAATATACTGGCATGGATTGAGAATTGGTTGACAGACCGGAAGCAGAGAGTGGGAATAAATGGGTCTTTTTCCGGGTGGCAGGCGGTGACTAGTGGTGTACCACAGGGATCTGTGCTTGGGCCCTAGCTATTCACGGTATATATAAATGATTTGGATGAGGGAACCAAATGTTATATTTCCAGGTTTGCTGATGACATAAAACTGGGCGGGGTTGTGAGTTGTGAGGAGGATGCAAGGAGGCTTCAGGGTGATTTAGACAAGTTGTGTGTATGGGCAAACACATGGCAGATGCAATATAACATGGGTAAATGTGAAGTTATACACTTCGGTGTGAAAAACAGAGAGGCAGAGTATTATTTAAATGGTGATATATTGGGAAATGTGGATGTACAAAGGGCTCTGGTTGTCCTTGTACACCAGTCAATGAAAGTAAATAGGCAGGTGCAGCAAGCAATTAGGAAGGCAAATTATATGTTGGCCTTCATTGCAAAAGGATTTGAGTTCAGAAGTAGGGATGCCTTACTGCAGTTATATAGGGCCTTGGTGAGACCACACCTGGAGTATTGCTTGCAGTTTTGGTCTCCCTATCTAAGAAAGGATATACTTACCATAGAGGGAGTGCAGCGAAGGTTCACTAGGCTGACACCGGGGATGGCAGCACTGTCGTATGAGGAGAGATTGGTTCGACTGGGCCTGTATTCACTAGAGTTTAGAAGAATGAGAGGGGATCTGATTGAAACGCATAAAATTTTAACAGGGCTAGACAGTCTGGATACATGGAGGATGTTTCCCCCGGTTGGGGAGTCTAGAACCAGGGGCCACAGTCTCAGAATATGGAGCAGGCCATTTAGGACTGAGGATGAGGAAAAAGCTCTTCACTCAGAGGGTGGTCAACCTGTGAAATTTTCTACCACAGAAGGCCATGGAGGCCAGGTCACTGAGTATACTCAAGAAAGAGATTGATAAATTTTTGGATATTAGGGACATCAAGGGGTATGGAGAGAAAGTGGGAATATGGTGTTGAGATAGAGGATCAGCCATGATCATATTGAATGGTGGAGCAGGCTTGAAGGGCCAAATGGCCTACTCCTGCCCCTAGTTTCTATGACTCAATGACTCTATGGCTCCGCACTGGCCGGGAAGGGCTGAGCAGGGGCGGGGACTTGTCGGCCGCCAGGTCCAATGGTGACCCGGCAGCTGGTTTAAAAGCGGCCCAAGCAGCCCCTGAAAGCTGCCACAGAGGACGTCCCCTGATCCAACACTCTGGACCCAAGTGCAGCTGGACACGGCAGTTGGAGGGCAGGTTGGGTGGGCACTTGGGCCCACACTTCTCTTATGAGTGCCTCACCGTCCTCCTGGAGGAGGTGGATGCCAGGAAGGACATGCTTGTCCTCAGGCATGGGAGGAGGTGGCAGCGCTGTTCAACAGCTGGGTCATGGTGCGGCACTGTTGGGTGCGGTGCCGGATGTGCTTCAATGACCTGCTGCACTCAGGGAGGGTGAGTAATATGTTGGCATGGGTCAGTGTGCAGATGTGTTAAGGTCTGGCCATCCCCCCATGGAGCTCAGGGGTGCTAGATTCTGGGTGCCAACTGTCAATCACGCAGGAGCTGAGCAAGCGGGTGAGCCCTGGCTGCTTGGACTGAGTGCCCTGCGGCTTGAGGGCCATGACTTGGATGTGCCCTGCCAGGTGCTCCTCAGCTGGGGTTGACCAGGCTGCAATGGTGCTGCAGGTACAGGGTGGACTAATCAATGGTCCTCTGTTGTTTCAGGAGAAGACGGCCCACAACAAAATAGAAAGGTCACAGATGGGCGGAGGCCCCGCTAGCCTCCTAATCCTCTGAGATATGAGCAAGATGCCCTGGAGATTGTGAGCCGGCACGCCCTATGTGTAATCGTGCGTGGAGAGGTGGGGGTTCCAGACAAAGGTAAGAGTGTAGTGCACGGAGGTGAGAATTTCTGCTTGTGCTGCCATTCTAGTGTAGTGCCATCATAGATGTGAGACTCGAAGCTGGAGTCCCCATTGATAATTGCAAGACAAGGGCACCACGATGCAGATCTCTGTCGTCTCACCAGGGTGCCTGGCATGCACAGTGAGATTGTGATGACTTTAACTAATGACATTTCCTTCTTCTCCCTTTTAGGGTCGCCAGCAGGCTTTCGCCCTCCAGACCCCGAAGAACCACCACTGACACCACTGACACCTGCATCACACCTGCTCTCTGAAGCAGGCGCCAGTGCAGATACCAGCACCTCGGTGGGCAATAGAGTGGCGTCTAGTATCTTGGTGCACACTGGTGATGGCACTTCACAATCACTTGAGGTGCAGGCGGAGGCAGAGAGTGCCCAGGGCGCCGGCAGTTGGAGGACTGCTGGGGACCAGGACAATGCTCAGTCGAAGGCTAATGATGAGCCCCTGGAGTCATCCATTAGGCAGCAGATGCTGGATGTCCAGCAAGATGTGTGGGAGGATCTGGCGGAGATCCATGAGGGTATGCGTGCCACGGCCTCCGTGATGGAGGAGTTCATGTGGAGCATGAGCACTGCGTTCACCATCATGGCCGAGCGCACTGCCTCCTCCATTGAGGGAGTGGCAACTCTCAGGGAAAGGCAGCCCTAGTATCAGAATCAGGAGTTCCTTGGATTGGAGCATTGGATCAAGGCATCCCTGGTGTCTCTGCCTCCCTGCAGGTTACTGAGGTCTGGCTGCACACCCCCAGCATTCTCCTCACCGTGCTCCTCTTTGGACCCACTACTGGACTCATCATCTGTGGCCTGTGGAGCTGCGTCAGGATCCTCTTCCTCCAGTGGTTCCCCCCTTGCCAGAGCCAGGTTTGGAGAGTGCAGCATGCAACCATGATCAGTGACACATCCTCTGGGTAGTATTGTAATGCTCACCCTGAACGGTCCAGCCACTGGAAGCGCATCTTGAGAAGACATACGGCCCCCTCTATCACTGCCCTTATGGGTGCATGATTCATATTGTAATGCTTCTCTGCCTCTGTTCTTGGGTGGTGGAGAGGAGTCATGAGCCACCTTTTCAACAGATAGACCTTGTCACCCAGCAGCCATCCATCCAGCCGGGCTGGAGCACTGAAGAGTCTCGTCACCTGGGAGTGTCTCAGGATGTAACCGTCATGGGAGCTGCCAGGGTATCTTGCACAGACTTGCAGACTCTGCATCCTGTGGTCACACACTATCTCTACGTTCATGGAGTGGAATCCCTTCCTGTTGATGAAGGTACCCAGTTCACCCGCTGGCGCCTTGATGGCCACATGTGTGCAGTCTATTTCAACCTGGACGTGGGGGATCCCAGCAATCGCTGCAAAGCCTCTGGCTCGCTCAGCCTGGCTGGCCTCATCCGTATGGTAAAGAATAAAGGTCAGTGCCCGCCTGAACAGAGCTTCTGTCACCAGCTTGACGCAGCTGTGGACAGCTGATTGGGACACTCCACATTGATTCCCCCACTGAGCCCTGGAAAGAGCCGGAGGCATAGAAGTTGAGAGCCATTGTGACCTTCAGAGTCACTGGCATGGGGTGTCCATCCACACAGTCGGAGCTGATCTCAGGCCCAATCATCTGGCAAATGGAGGTCACACTCTCCCTTGACAGGCAGAGGCTCCTTCAGCATTGCATCTCTGACATATTGAGGTAGCTGCATTGCTGCCTGTAAACCCTGGCAGCAGGATAGTGGCATCTTCTGTGGCCCCTTCCACCTTGGACTTCCTGCTGGCCCTGCGCCCCTTACGCCTGCACCTCTCCTCCTACAGGTCCCTCCCCTGGACGTTGCATAGGGACACCTAGCCTCCTCTCCCTTCTGCCCCCTCTTCCTCCTCAGAGGAGGTGCCTCCAGTGGAGACCACAATCCTCATTAGGAGGGCAAGGGACGGCTGTCTGATACCTGGAAAGACCCACATGGTCTGCATCCTCCTGGGACCTGGCAGAGAGCAATGAGTCCTGAAATGAAACCTGGAAACACTAAGAATGAATCCCCGAACAGAGATGAAGCTGCCAAGTACCAATAAGCACCCAGCTGCACACTATCTCCAAAACTCCTCACTATTCACGTTAGCAATGCTGCTGACCCTTTTTATCCTGCCCTTGCATGAGGTTTGAGAAAATGTCGGCTAGCGGCCTGCCCATTTTGTCTAAAGGACGAGCAGAAAATCACATGGGCAAGGAAAAATCATAGTCAATTGAATTGTTAAGTGCCTTAAGTGGCTGCTTAATTAATGATGCGTGCCTGCTGAGTGAAATATTGCGCGGGTTCGCGATGACATCAGGACGCTCGCCCGATGCCCTCGCGCGCAACTTTACTCCCGATTGGATCAGGTATGTGCCAGGCCGCGGGACAAAAAATTCAGCCCATGGGTTCAAATTCAACCATGGCAGTTGGTGGAATTTAAGTTCAATTAATAAATTTGGAATTGACAGCTAGTCTCAGTAATAATGACCATGGAATTATCAGTGATTATCATAAAGATCCATCTGGTTCACTAATGTCCTTTAGGGAAGGAAATCTGCCATCCTTACCTGGTCTGGTCTACATGTGACTCCAGACCCATAGCAACGTAGTTGACTCTTAATTGCCCTCTGAAATGGCCTAGCAAGATATTCAGTTCATTGTCAATTAGGCTTGGGCAACAAATGCTGGCCTTGCCAACAATTCCCACATCCCATAAAAGAAGAAAGAGAAAAAAAAAATTGGATGTTATGATTCAGCAAAACAGGGAGAAGCAAGCCTGTTAGAAGCCGGGTATAACTTTGGACTGGTTCCATTAAAGGCGATAATTCCATAGAGAGTGCGGCGTAATGTATACATCTGGCATGGGGTTATCAGTCTCGTTAAGAATCCAATAAGGAACACATGCTCTATAGTTTTGAATATTAGTTGCCTACTAAGTAATATTTGGCCGATTTTGGTTTTAGTTTGCTTGTTAGAGTAAAGGTCTTAAAATTTAAAATCTTTTGTGATTCCTTTAAATTGTTTACTGGGAGCATAAGTCTCTTTTTAAAAGTTATTGGTCTCTACAGGCATTGTAACGGATGCAGCTGACAAAATTGAAGACTGACTATACTTATTTACACAGGCAGCTGTCAAAACTGTCCATAGGCAAGGTACTTTGCAGTACAAACAAATTAAATGAGCTGCATCCTAAAATTTTCACTATAAAATATTCCTTTATACAATGCAAATATTTTTTCTATGACAGGAAAGACTGATGTAAAATTGAAGATACCAATTGCAAATTGATGGAGTACTCAGCAGGAAAAAGCAATCAGTATCTTCACAGTACAATGCAAGGGTGATCCACACACTGAAGGAGAGGAACACACATATTTGTGTTCTCAGAACCATGAAGTAATGAGTGCCATGCACTATAAAATGTGTCACACATTATTTGCACTCCAACAACATAGGACTCAGCATGTGCCCTTTTTGTTATAAATATGTCAGAACCACAGGACCAAGAAGATCAACACCATGAGAGAGATTTTAACTTTGTGATTTAGATTGCACCACGTGTCTAGCTATGAAATTGAGGATTCTTCACAAGTATAAAAGGTCGTGTAAGTCACATGCCTCCTTGCAGTGCATGAAAGCAGCAGTTAGTTCACAGCTGGTTGATGTTTTGCAGCAAAGGGTTTGTTGCTCTGAGGATTACCATTGAACAGCGTAACCCCACAGAGAGCAGGGAATGTTAGGTGCTGCCAGTGATGGTGCTGGGGCACTGATGTCCTCAACTCAAGACATATCCAGAGGGCAATTCATTTAATGACACAGCAACTTTATATAAGTGGTGATGCCATGTTAGGGACATAATGGCTGACCCCAGAAACCAGGCATTGATATACAGAATATTTGGTGATGATCGCACATCATTTGAAAATTATGATGAATGGGTGCAGTTAATAGGAATGACAAATCTTTAACAAAAGCCATCTGCATCCTAGTCCTGTTGGATCCTGGGGCTGAATCTAATGTGAGCTGCATGTCAAAACAGAACATCTGTCATGTTGGAGCACTGAGCTGCAAACTGGTTGATCCACTGTCTGGAAGGGCTCTTACATAACAGTTGAGTGCCTTCATCACTTTGTACTGTCAGTGGCAGCTGAGTGCTGATGTTGCTTTTTCTTCCAGTAAATACCACAATTCATCCATGGCTTTTTTGGTGAGGCATAGGGGGAAATTCCATAATCCTACTCTCCCAAAAGGTGCCTTGCAACGAGCACTGGTCTGAGATAGGGTTACAACATCTTTAGTATAATTCTATTATCTGTTTTGCTATTAGCTTGGTATTCAACTGTCAGAATGGGGGTGCAGCATTACTTCAGTCAGTCCCAAAGCTCCATTGCATGTGATTTCATTGCTGCTGACTCTGAGAGCATTGGTAAGGTCAGTGGAAGAGAACCTCATTTATTTGGGGGATGTGGGTACATGCATCACAGTGGATAGGTCTCCAGCATCTTCTTGTTGTATCCAGCTGGGAAATTCTGCTCTCACCTGCCTTTGGGAAAAAAGGTTGTCAATGTACCCAATCCCACTCATGTTTCTTCAAGAACAAGGAATCTTTTTTTTAAAAAACTTATCAATCTGAAAGATGTCCAGGCCAATTGTTTGACTTGGATTTTGGGTGGTGCCCACTTATATCTATCTGAAAGCCTCATCTCAATGGGCATACCAGCCTTCAGTGCTGCAATGGGGCCCCGAATGAATTGTGAAATTAGAAATCCCAACATAGGGGATCGCTGTTTCCTATCTCCATTCCCATGACAGCATTTGCCTTGTAAGCAGCAGGTCTTGTAAACTTGGACAGCAAATCTTGGACATGCCACAGCAGAGATGTGGCCCAACTGGCTTCCTGTCATTTTTCAGTGGGTTCTGCTGGAGTTCCAGCTGGATACTGCTAATATTTGAGACCATAGGCTAGGAATTTCTGCACCCGATCGGGACTGGTCTGTTTGGTGGTGAGATAAGAAAATCTCGTGAGAAGACCCTAGGCCCGTTTCCTGGTGACGTAAATCCAGGAAGCGATTGTCCCCTCCCTCTATCAATGGTGGGCTGCGCTTCCCACCGTCGAAAGCCAGGAACTTATATCTGAATACATTTGCATCTCATTATTGTGGCCACACGCCCCCATGTCAAATTTAAATCCCATGTCAGCATGATTTTAGAAAGGCATGATTTACAACTGCCTTTAAAAGTTGTGCACCTGGCGACCTGAAATCAGAGGTGAGTGTACACAACTTAGCTCAGCACTCACGAGAGTCCCAATGCAAGGAAGCGGCTCCGCAGATTTGGTGGGGGTGGGTGGGGTCCACAGTCGCTCCACCCTGGTTGGCTTGTGGTGCCTAGTCAAGGGCAATAGTGCCAGAGAGAAGATAGATTAGGGAACCTTGGGACAAGGCTAACAGTGCCGGAGAGAAGAGAAACCCGGGACAATGCAACAATGCCGGAGAGAAGGGAACCTCAGGGCTAGGGAAACAGTAGTGGAGAGAAGGGAACTTTAGGGCTAGGGCTACAGTGCCCAAGAGAAGGGAGAGAAGGGAGCTTCATGGCTAGGGAAATAGTGCAAGGGCTTGTCACGGAGCAAAGGCTGAAGGTTGCACACCAGCACATACTGGGGTAGATGGGGCGATGAAAATAGCCAGGCAAGTAGAAAAACATGTCAAAGATGAACGCTCTTCCACAGCTGAGAGCGTCTAGCTTGAGCTCAGTTGACATGCTTGGAGACAGGCTGGTCAAGCAATTGGGCCCACTCAAGCAACACAAATTCCTGAGAGTGCCAATGATTGCTCCTCTACTTATAACGTGCAGATTTCAAAACTGAATGAATGCTATGGTGCTGAAGAATCATTGGGCGACTGGACAAGCTTTAGGCTCTCCTTGGGAAAGATAGCTATGGAGCACTGATGGAGGGGTGCGCTCCTAATCCTTTGCATTATGTTTAAGTAGACGTTGAAAAGTGTCCCACATGGTCCAAGCAAACCGCAAAGCCTTGGACTGCAGGTTATGACAATGCCTGCGCTGGGCATGAGAGTTCAGGATGCAGTTGAGGGGCCGAACCTGTCACCAGTCATGTGGTGTGGGGCTGGGATGGGGAGGGGGTTTTGGTCAATCATCATGTGCGTTAAACACTCGGCGTCCATGTGGTGGTGAGGACTCTCCGGCATGCGTAAAGGGGTCAAGACAGGCAGCTGCTGGCAATGACTTGACCAAGATGATCCTTAGAGGCGATTGCGGCCCTTGCGTCTGTCCCTTTGACACTGCAGTGAGGAGACCAGCAGGAAGATTGAGCTTGCTGATCTCGCTGTCTGCCTGATTGTTTATAGGCAGGAGAGAAGAAGGAGAAGACTTCGATGGAGGCGCCTGGTTCACCAAGGGAGGAGCAGAATGCTCAAGACCAAGGAACAGCACGGCCTCCTCTGCATGCAGAGGGTGAACCTCACAGAACTGTCGCTCATTGGTGCATCGCTAGATCCAGTATCTATAGACAGCGCATGTGCAACCTGCAGATGAGCGAGAACCAGTGTCATCAATGCCTGCGCATATCAAGGTAACTGATCACACACATATGCCATCTTCCACAGGAATTGGCCTCACGGGGACTCAGAGGGTATCCACTGCCGTTGGCAGTTAAAGCTATCGCCATGCTCAATTTCTACAGCTGGTTCCTTCCAGGGCTCCTCTTGGGAACCTTTGTACGACCTCGCAAGCCTCCATTCACAAATGTATCCAGGAGGTCACGGACGCCCTTTTTGCCAAGGCTCACAACTTTGTCAATTTCTACAGGGTTCAGGCAGGTCAGGAAGCAAGCACGCTCAGATTTGCTGAGATTTCTGGATTCCCATGGGTGCAGGGTGCCATCGACTGCACTCATGCGGCTCTTAAATCTCCCTGGCAACAAACAGCCCAGTACGTGAACCATAAAGGCATCCACTCCCTCAATGTTCAGCTGGCCTGTGACCATAACAAACGGATCATACAGGCGGTTGCAAGATACCCCGGAATTGTCCACAATTCGTACGTCCTCAGCAGGTATCAGACCCCTGGCCAATTCCAGGGACAACACAGGCTGCAGGGTTGGCTCCTTGGGGACAAAGTCTACCTGCAAAGGACATGGCTGATGACACCCGTGTGGTGGACTTAGACTTCTGGTGAGAGAAGGTACAAGGAGACTCATGCTGCAGCCTGGAATTTGGTGGAGCACACCATAGGAATCCCAAAAATTAGGTTCCAGTGCCTTGACAGATCTGGCGGAGCACCCCAGTACACACCCCAGAGGATGTCATGCATCATCTTGGCTTGCTGCGCTACACAGCCTGGTGATGCAAAGCGAGAAGAACCTGGAAGATGAGGAGATGGAAGAGATGCATGTCTCCTCTGATGAGGAGGAAGTCGAAGGGGATGAGGGCGATGAGGTCCTGTAAGGAGGGGGTGCAGGCGATGAGGCCATTCCACTGGCCAGACGAGGCAAGTGTACTTGTGAAGCCCTCACTAGACTTCAGGAGGAAAATGATGAGAAGCAGTGAGGTCACTCCTGAGATCTTCACATTGGATCTGGGAACGTCTGACACCTGTCTAGCTGAGGGCAGCGCACACACACTTTGTAAAGAGGCTCATATCATCAAGTGCTTCTGAGATACAGCGGCCACATGGACTTTAACAGCTTTGGTAGGCTTCATCACCTGTTCCCTTCAGCACCACACCTTCACCTGTTAAGAATGCTGATGAGATTCAGGGTCGGCGGCAACCCCACCTCTAAGGTGCTGAGAGCACACAGAGAGCATCACGGAACCCAGTGACACTTGGATGCGAGATTTTTGCAGCAAACATAAGCCACATCAAGGTGCAGGTATCACTGATCTGGAGGGTGACTTGAACCCAGACAATCACTGTGCTCAGACGTTCATACACTGCACAGGGGAGAGGCTCTGGACTGTGACATTTGCCTTTGTTTTATGCAGGAACCAAGGTTTTACATCTGATTGACATGAACGCTGCTCAACATAACAAGGAGCCATAGACAAGGAGACATTCTTGGGAGTGTATTTACAATAGTGAATATTAAGTACAAGTGAGTAACGCCTATGACCACATTGTGTAACTACATCTTTTGACCTTTTGTCTTGGTGCTTCCCCAGTATCCACAGTGGAGGTGGAGGCAGCCTGCTGACTGCTACGCCCTGCCTGTGATGACCTTGGCCGGCATCCTCTGGAGGGCCAAAACCTGGAGACCCCTGGCCTGCTTTTTGGGTCCTGTTGTGTGTCAATGGCACCATCCTCGGCTTGAGGATCTTGAGCTGCTGGGGTCACAAGAAGAGGGGATTCGGATGGGCTGGTCACTCCCGGGGTCACCTGGGTGGATGGCCCCGGGGTGTGCACCTGCTTGAGGGCCCCTTGACTCCTTGAGAGGGAGGGGCAGCTGGAGTGAGCTCGAGATGCCCTGATCCCCCCTCACGTTGACACTGATGGAGGCCACCAAGTGCCTCAGCAATGGAGTGCAGCTCCTGCAACAGCGCAGGATCGATGTCCTGGACCAAGGTCTCCGCAGCATCTACCACCCTACAGTGTTGACCTGCCATTGCCACCACCTTGGTCGGAAGGCAGACAGAATCCTCCATTGTGTCTTGCGCTCCAAGGAGTGCAGCAGACATCAACTCCCGATGTTCCCGAGCTTGTCTTTGCAACTCCAGCAACTGAAGTATGACTGACTCCAGAGGCTCTTCATCTGACTCGGAGTCAGCAGATTCCTGGCCTCCAGCAATCCCCTGAGTGTCAGCACCCTGGGATGTCCCTGCCTCCAGCTGCTATGGATCAGACAGTGCGATGTGCTCAGCAGATTGTGACTCGGAGGCTACTCTAGAACTAGGCCCCACCGAGGTATGTGCCTCTGCACTGGTGGAGGCTGTGGGTGAGTGCTGTGATGGGTCTTCAGTGTCGGTGTCTGGAGTTCCTCTCCCGCGATGTCCTCGGGGCTGGAGCCAAGGACCTGACTCATGGACCCCCTCGGTTGCTTCCCAGGTGTGCCTGTGAAAGCAAAGAGAGATAATTAGTGCATGGCAGGGGCCTATGAAACAGGACACATCACTCACAGCATGGTTGTCTGATGTATGTTGCAGTGCTGGTTCCTCACTTGGTCGAGCACCGCTGACCTCACCATCAGCACAGGAACGGTCCACATCCTCGCTGGCCAGCTGAATTTCTCTATTTTCAAATTCTGTCAGGATCTTGAGGTCGGGCATTCCTCCACCAGTCTGTCATCTCTCCCTCTTGTTGTGTGCCAGCTTGTCCTGCATTATATCAGATGGAGAGAGTGTAAGCAGGGTGCCTGGCAGGCCAGATGTGAAGGATACCTGGCATGTGTGGGTGCTGAGTGGTGCCATGGATGGGATGAGGACACGATCAGCAGGGCAGATGAAGATGAGTGTGAGAGGGTGAGTGGTGATGTCCCTTGAGCTGGTAGTGAGATCCCTGTGGATGTGTGATGTGTTTGTGAATGTGTGAATTGAGAGTGATGTGAAGAGTGACTTACCCTTGCAGAACCGAGATCATTCATTCTCTTTCAGCATTGGGTGGCTGTCATCTTTTGGAGTTTTATGGCACTGACCACCACTGCCACCTCCTCCCATGCTGGATTGATGACCTTTCTTGCTGGTCTTCGTCCAGAGTGAGGGTAGAGGACATCTCGGCGGGCCTCCACTGAACCTAATGGTGCACCAGTGATGCATCACTAAATTTGTGGGCAGCATATTTCCTAACTTTGGCAGCCATCAGTTCCCAGCAACTTCCTATCCCTTGGAGAGTGCTAGCTCTACGCAGGGACTGCCTTTAAATATGGCGCCTGGACTACTGAAGTTCTGAGGTCACAACAAGGCGAGAGAATCCAAGGCTGCCCTTCCAGCGATCCAACGTAAAACTGGTGCCTCTTTAACAATGTTCCATACAAAACCGTGTGAAATTCCGCCATTGCCACCAATGGGTGAAACGTTGATTTCCCTGCCCGATATCGGACTTTGCCGATTTCAGGGAAAATTCCCCCGACAATCTCCTCAGGCTGTGCTCCTTGGACAGATTAAGGTTGATCTGTTGACTGTGGTAGATATGTTGCCTGGGTTAATAGTGTATTCTTACAATCCTCCTATGATCACACACTTCTCTGTCCTTGCTTCACCTTCTACTCCAGTATGTTCAGCTGAGTGAGGTTTGTTGATGCATCTATGCTGACGTGCCCTTACAATGTCATTTCCTTTTCTCTGTGTTGGGCCTCTCAACTCAGTCTGTTGCCTTAACACAACCTTTATAATGGGCACAATGTGTCCTAGAAGCCAAATGGAAGTAATGTGTTTTCAATCAATTGGCATTTGACAAGCCCGTAACAAGGATTTTAAAATGATGCCCAACAGTAAACCACAATAATTCACATTTAATGGATAGATCCCAGTATATTCTTGTGAAGTAAATACTGTTAAATTGTATGAGTCAAAAGATATATTTATTCCTTTCTGATGTGTTTAGAGGAAACATAAGAACATAAGGAATAGGAGCAGGAGTAGGCCATTTGGCTCCTCGATCCAGCTCCGCCAGTCAATTTAATCAAGGCTGGTCTGATTGTGGCTTTAACTTCACTTTTCTGCCTGTCCGACATAACCCTTCACTCCCTTGTCAATCAAAAATCTGTCTAATTGAGCCTTGAATATATTCAATGACCCAACTGCTCACGGGGTGGTGGGGTGGGAAAGGGTAGAATTCCAAACACTAATGACAGAGAAGAAATTCCTTGTCAGCTCCATCTTAAATGGGAGACCCCTTATTTTGAAACTTTGCCCCCTAATTCTAGATCCTCCCATGAGGGGAAACATTCTCAGTATCTACCTTGTCAAATCTCCACAGAACCTTATATGTTTTTATAATATCACCTTTCATTCTTCTAAACTCTGGCGAGTATAGGCCCAACCTGCTCAAATTTTCCTCATAAGACAACCCTTTCATCCCAGAAATTAGCCCAATGAACTGCCTCCAATGCAAGTATGTACTTCCTTAAGTAAAGTGATCAAAACTACACGCAGTACTGTAGAAATGGGTCTCACCAATACCCTGTACAGCTGTAGCAAGGCTTTACTACTTCTATACTCTCCCCATTAAAATAAAGGCCTATATTCCATTGCTTCCTAATTACTTGCTATACCTGCATGTTGACTGGTTTGTGATTCATGTATAAGGATCCGAATCCCTTTGTACTACAGCATTCTGTAGCCTTATTCTATTTAAATAATATTCTGTTTTTCTACTCTTACTGCCAAAGTGGACAACCTCAAATTTTCCCACTTTAAATTTCATCTGTCAAATGCCTGCCCACTCACTTAACCTATCTATATCTCTTTGCAGGCACTTTGTATCCTCCTCAGAACTTGCTTTCCTACCTACCTTGTATCATCAGCAAATTTGGCTATAATATAGTTGGTTCCTTCATCCAAGTCATTAATTTAATTTAAATTAATTAATAAAACCTGGAATTGAAAGCTAATCTCAGTAATGGTGACTATGGAACTATCATCAATGGCCATAAAAACCTATCTGGTTCATTAATGTCCTTTAGGGAAGAAAATTTGCTGTCTTTACCCAGTCTGGTCTACATGTGACTCCAGACCTACAGCAATGTGGTTGACTCTTAACTGCCCTTGAAATGGATGAGCAAGGCATTCAGTTCAAGGACAATTAGGGATGGGCAACAAATGTTGGCCTTGCCAGTGACACTCACATCCCATGAAAGAATATATATTAAAAAAATATATACATCGTAAATAGTTGAGACCCCAGCACTGATTCCTGCAGCTCTCCACTATTTACAGTTTGCCAACTGAAAATGATCCATTTATCCAGTATCGGTTACCTGTCAATTAGCCGTCCTCTAACCATGCTAATAAATCACCCTCAACACCATTTGCTTTTTTCTTGTGTAGTAATATTTTACGCGTCACCTTACATCCACAAAGGACTTGAATAAATTTGTCAAACCCAATTTACCTTTCACAAAGCCAAGTTGACTTTGCCTGATTGTACTAAGATTTTCTAAAAGCCCTGCTACTATGCCTTTAATAATGGATTGTAGCATTTCCCCAATGACGGACACATGCACTGTGTGATACAATTTTAAATTAACCCATCCAATGGGAATAGATCAGTTTGGATCAGGTGTCCATTGACTTTAATGAAGGGTTAAATCAGGCAAAGGTAGAAAGCAGGGTAACGGGCGAACAAGACATAGGACACGGGCCCCAAAGTTTTGGATGAATTTAAGTTTATGGACGGTGAAAGTTGGGAGGCTGTCCTTTTTTAAAATCTGTTCATGGGATGTGGGCATCATGGGCTAGGTCAGCATTTATTGCCCATCCCTAATTGCCCTTGATCAGAGAGCAGTTAAGAGTCAACTATATTGCTGTGGGTCTGGAGTCACATGTAGACCAGACCAGGTATTTTATTCCCTAAAGGGGATTAGTGAACCAGGTGGGTTTTTACGACAATCAGCAATGGTTTTATGGTCATCACCAGACTTTTCATTCCAGATTTTTATTGAATTCAAATTTCACCATCTGCCATGGTGGGATTCAAACCCAGGTCCCCAGAGCATTACCCTGGGTTTCTGGATTACCAGTCCAGTGGCAATACCACTACATCACCACCTCCTCAGTTCTGCAGTGCATTGCATTGTTGTGTCAGGAGGTAAGAAAGGGATGGATGAGACTTGCAGCAACATATGGACTGAGGCATGGGCAGAAATGGGAGATGTTACAGAGATTTAAATAGGCGTTCTTAGAAATGGAACTGATATGGGGTTGGAAGGAAATCTCAGAGGCAAATAGGTCAGCAGGGTTATGAGCAGTCTGGTCCAGCCAGCGACAGTGGTCAGAGAAGGTGATGGCATCAAAGTGAGAAATGGTCATTTATGACGTGGACTGAAGACATTGATTTTGGTCTTCCCAATGCTAAATGAGAGTGAATTTCTGCTCATCCAGCACTGGATATCTAACAAGCAGTGTGACAACAGAGAAGCAGTGGAGCCCATGAAAGAAGTGGTGGTGAGGTCAAGTTCAATATCGTCAGTGAACATGTGTAAGTTGACATTTTTGGATGATGCGGCTGAGTTGCAGCATAGATTAGAGATAGGTAGAAACAAAAATAGATTCAAAGGTAATAGTGTGAGTGTGGAAAGAGAAGCCCTTGTAGGGGATTTTCTTTCTCTGACTGGATAGATAAGAATGGAACCAGATTAGGGTAGCCCAATCTAGCTGGATAACACAATACTGTGCAATTGACAGAATGTATGTACTCTCTTACTGCCCGTGATCTGTGTGCATTTTCTTGCCCTTGGAATGTGTGTTCAAATTTAGTAATTCAACAGCAAGTTTTTCTGAGTTTGAAAATAAAGAAGGTTATATATTCTCACACACTTACCCAGAATTAAATGTATTGTCAGACACATTGGTCCTCACACACACATGCACAAATATTAGATACAGATAAAAGTCATGCACTATTATGGATTAAAGGTATCCCAGTCTCTTCTATGATCTCTTTCCTGCATGGTAAGCCTGCAGTTGCTTAGATGGTTTGGATGCTTCCCTTCCCTATTGTTAAATCAGCATTCACTACTCCATTCGCTACAATACTTCACTGCACATCCTTCTGTTTCTAATGCCACACATTATACCTCGCATATGCTGAGGCTGAAGAATATCCTTGTTGGGTGCTTGAGTCTCTTGCAATCTTTCTCTTCTCACTGAACTCTCAACTTCACACACTATGCGTGACTGTGGCCTTCCACCTTTCAGGATCCTGGGATTCACCTAGTATGAGCACTGGAATACATAAACAAGCAGAGAGACCAGGTTCTGAGGGTGGCACTTAGATGTTTTCAGTTCAACATTAAGCAAAGGAGAATTAGTTACATGCAGAATGTACAAGAGGGGAAGTAAATATGTAATTTTTTTCATTTAAATGGTACGCATATTCTCAGTTATCTAAGATGAACACCATTTTGGTAGTAATGTGGCAGGGCATTCAGAAGGTGAGTGGAAGGACTGGGTCAGATGAAAGGTGAGACAGTCAGTATGCTGGAGATCACAATAATTTGTTGCCTTACATCTCTGGTAGTTGGCAGTGGTGTTTGGCTTTGGTCTTCCTTATCATCCTCTTCTTTCTCCTCCCCCGCTTTATTGTTCTTCTCCATTACTTTCTTTAGTGGTGGCTGCAATATTTGATCTCTTTGAATTGCATAACTGAGTAACATGCAACAATCCTCTCCAGACCTGGAGACTCACTCAGGGCTACCCAGCAGGGCTCCTCAGGATCAGTCCAAGTACTGCAACCTTTGCTTGAGGATGCCTATGGTGTTCTCAGTTAGAGCTCTAGTTTCTGTGGCTCATTGCATCCCACAATGACTGTGCCTGGGTTTCCTGACAGGAATTTTGTGCCAAGATATAGGGCATACCTCATGTTTCCATAGAGCCTGTCTGATGCCTGCTAGTCTGAAGGGGAGACAGAGGAAGTGAGGACTGGTGCAGAATGAAGGTATCATGACCATGCCAGGAAACCAGGCAGAGACATGCCCTAATCACTCTCTGTGATCACACACCAGGCGCTGAATTTTATGCTTCATGGGCGGGTGCACGCCTGACCCGATTGGACATAAAATAGCACAAGAAGACATCGGGCGAGCATCCCGATGTCATCCGCATGTGTGCAATCTTCAGGTCGGCGGGCACACACGGGAGTCGGAGATCACGCACCATCAATTAAAAGGCTGCTTAAGGCCATTAAAAACCCAACTGAGGCCAATTTTACGTGCCCGTGTGATTTTGCACATGTCGCACGGACAAAATGGGCAGGCGGGCAGCCCACATTTTGCGGGATCAAAAGAGTCAGCGGCATTGCCAGTGTGAGTAGTGAGGGATTTAGAAGATTGTTTGCTACTAGTTGCTTATTTGAGCTTGACAGCTTCCATCTCCATTCTGAGCTTCACTCTTAGCATTTCTAGGCTACATTCCAGGACTCATTGGTGTCTCCAAGGCACCTGAAGGACTTTGACCATGTGGACCCTTCCAGGTATCAGACAGCCTTCTGTGGTCCTAGTAATGGGGGTTGTGGTCTCCACTGGTGGCACCTCCTCTGAGGGGGAAGAGAGGGGCAGAAGGGAGAGGAGGCCAGGTGTCCCAATGCAGCTTCCAGGAGAGGGACCTGTGGGAGGAGAGGCGCAGTCACAAGGGGCGCAGGACCAGCAGGCAGTCCAAGATGGAAGGGGCAACAGAAGACGCCACTAACCTGCTGCCAGGTCACCTTAAAACTTCATCACACTGATCCATGCTGCCATGGTACTCAGTCTTCCCGAGCGCAGCAAGTCATTAAACCTTTTGCAACACTGCACCCATGCGCGATGCACAATGTTGTGGCTGCTGACCTGTGCTGCCACCTGCTCCCAAGCTCTTTTTGTTAGGTGTGGTGGCCTCCTCCTCCCATCTCTGGGGACAAGGGTGTCCCTCCTGGCAAACACCTCCTCCAGGAGGACCGCGAGGCACTCATCCGAAAACCAGGGAGGGGGGGCCGATTAACCACTCGACCTGCCCCCCCGCCTGACGTCTCCAGCCACACTTGATGCCATAGCTTCAGTGTTCACAATGCAGAAGATATGCTCTTCCCTGGCAGCCTTCAAAAGGAGCTGCCTGTGCTATTTTTAAACCGACTGCCAGGTCGCCATTGTACCTGGCTGCCGACAGACCCCCGCCCACCCCTTCCCAATCATTGGGAAGCCGCGTTTCACGCTGGGCGGGCTTTTATTGGCCAGTCAGCGTGAAAATGCAACTGGGGGCCGATCATGGATGGCAGCCCATTTCCCGACCGGTCACATGCCCGCTGATCCCGCCTGCCCGGTAAATCTCAGGCCCAGGTGAACATCTACGGAGTGGAACCCTTTTCTGTTCCAAAACATAGCTGGCTCTTGACAGGAACTATGCAGGGTAACTAGTGAACTTTCAAGGAGGCCTTTCATTTGTGTAAATCAATTGATGCAGGCAAATATGACAATTTTGTTTTCCTTTTTAGTAGTCTGCATTGGAAAGGTTATGCATCACTGCTTTCTTGGGAGCAGGACATTTATTACCTGCTTAATGGTTGCATGCACAGCAAACTAGCTGATGTCACTTAAGTTGCTTGTTCCAGCCTGGAATGAGCCTGCGGTTTAGAAATGAGGGAGAATATAATGTTCACAGCCACAGGCAGTGCTCTGTGTGCCCTAGTGTTTGGTTCCAGTTTCTGCTGTAACAGATAAGACAGCTTTATGAATGCCAATCTGAAATATAGCTTTCTCACAAACTGCTGCTCTGTGATGTCAAGGTAAGAGATGCTGCTGTGATACACAAGCATGCTTTAAGGCCTTCTTTACTTCTTTAAAGGAAGGCTGTGCATCTTAACAGCTGTGAAGGCGGAAGAAGGTTGTAGCGGCAAGGTGGTCCTGGCTATCATGGTTTGACAAATTGCCGAAATCTGATCATCAACCTGCTAAGATCGTGTGGACAATGACTGTGCCCCAAGGTGCCGATGTTAAACAAAGTCACACGCAAGCTTCTACCAGGGACGATAATGACTTCTTACCTCCCTTGCCCTCTTCAATGCAAATCTGCATTGCCACTGTTACAACTGATGTGGCTGCCTCGATGGTAATCCCAGTTACATTTCTGACATTCCCATTACTCCTGCAGCCAGTGTACATTTGTAGCCAAAAGTCAGGTTGCAAACAATAATTTTGTATTAAAGGATTTCCAAATTCAGCCAGAACAGCCAAAAAATGGCTCTAAATATCCCAGCAACCAGAAGCAACTAACCAGAGACTTAACTTTTAAGAGCAAAGTGCCATGGATGCTAAAAATCTGAAATAAAAACAGAAATGCTGAAAAATACTCAGCAGGTCTAGCAGCATCTGTGGGAAGAGAAACAGAGTTAACGTTTCAGGTCCCATGACCCTTTGCCTCAACCTTCCTTCTGACAATGGACCATCAACCTGAAAACCTCAACTCTGTTTCTCTCTTCATGGATGCTGCCAGCCCTGATGAGTATTTGCACTATTTTCTGTTTTCATTAGAGAGTTATTTTAATGGAAGTGGGAATCTGCTTAAATATCATTGCTTTTGCCAACTCCTTCAGTGTTCACGCAATGTTTTACTTAGCTGCTTTGGGAATGATCAAATCAAATGCTCTGAAGCATCAATTTCCCACTTGGGTCCTAATTAAATGTAGAGTATCTACATATTTTATTAAGCCCAGGTTGCCTCCAGACAGCCACTGACCAGCAGCCGCCTACTGGAGTGCATTAACCAATAACCATTAACCAACAGCCTCTGTGTTTAGTGCACTAATTTAATATGTGGAATGGTGACTAAGCATTCCAAAACTGGACAAAGCACATTCAAAGGTCTACCCATTATTATAAGAATCTTCATCTCTTATATTAGTTCATGTATTTGATTGATATATACTATCTTAAACGTAGCTTCAGAGAAATTGGCTTTAACCAATGTCCGTTACAAACAGCCATCATGTTAAGCTGATTTAGAAAAGTAGTCTTGATTACTCAAACTGAGTGCAAAACCAGAATGTTTATGAATCTTTTAAATTAAATTTGTAAACATTATTGAGATATAATAAATTTATATTACTGATATATATGCATGTGATTACTGGTTTTACTTACATATGTATAGAAAGTTAATTAAACTAGTCATTAATTCAATGTCATCGACAGTGTTATCAAATAGCACTTACACAGAAATAATCTGCTTACTGACGCTCAGTTGGGTTCCACCAGGGTCACTCAGCTCCTGACTTCATTACAGCTTTGGGTCAAACATGGAGAAAAGAGCCAAACTCAAGAGGTGAGGTAAGAGTCACTGACCTTGACATCAAAGCCACATTTGACCAAGTGTGGCATCAAGGAGTTATAGTAACACTGGAGACAATGGGAATCAGGGGGAAAACTCTCCACTGGTTGGAGTCATATCTAGCACAAAGGAAGATGGTTGGAAGTTAATCATCTCAGCCCTGGGACATCACTGCAGGAGTTCCTCTGGGTAATATCCTAGGCTCAACCATCTTCAGCTGCTTCATCAATGACCTTCCCTCCATCATAAGGTCAGAAATGAGGATGTCCACGGATGATTGCACAATGTTCAACAGCATTTGTGAATCCCCATTTACTGAAACAGTCCATGTCTATATGCAGTAACCCCTGGACAATATCCAGGCTTGTGCTGATAAGTGGCAACCAACATTTGCACCACCCAAGTGGTAGGCAATGGTGATCTCCAACAAGGCAGAATCTAGTGATCTCCCCTTGACATTCAATGGCATTACCATTGTTGAATCCCGACTAACAACATCCTGGAGGTTACTATTGACCAGAAACTGAACTGGACTAACCATGTAATTACTGTGGCTACAACAGCAGGTCAGAGGCTAGGAATTCTGCGGCGAGTAACACACCTCCTGACTCCCCAAAGTGTGTCCACCATCTACAAGGCACAAGTCAGGAGTGTGATGGACTACTCCCCACTTGCCTGGATGAGTGCATCTCCAACAACATAGAAAAAGCTGGACATCATCTAGAATAAAGCAGCCCACTTGATTGGCACCCCATCCACCACTTTCAACATTCGCTCCATCCAACACCAAAGCACAGTGGTGGCAGTGTGTGCCATCTACAACAGGTTTGGCCAGCCTTTTCATGTGGGGTGCCACATTTCAACTTTTTTCTCATTCAAGAGGCTGATGGGCAAATTTCTGAAAGATAAGGTTTGGCATAATATTAAACATGAATTTGAAAAAAAAGCTGTTGTATGAAAAAAACAACTTACTGAACAAAGAAAAATGTCAAAGCAATGAATTGATAATTTGAAAAAAATGAGTCATAAATAAAGATGATCATTATAGTGTGAGAGGCTGAGAGTATGTGTGTCCGGCTCATACCCAATCTCAGGGTGCTCGCACACTCACCCTCACCCACTGTGAGAGTGGGTGATAGTGCTTGTTGGTGTGTGGGGGTAAGGGTGAATGAGAACCTTGAGACTGGGAATGAGCCAGGCACACACAGAAATTCTGCCCTCTCACTCTCAGTCAGTCTCCCCTCTCACACTCTCCTCTCTCTCTCACACACACACACTCACACTCTCCCCTCTCACACTCTCCCTACTCACACATACATGCACACTCTCAAATTCTCCCCTCTCACACACACAAACAAATGACAAACAGGTAGGGTCTCTGCAGGGATAGGTGGTTGAAGAAAAGATTTTATAAAACAAAGGATAAAGTTCACAGGGCTTCGATGCTGTCTGTCTGGAGCTCCCTCGTATGAAGACAGATTGCTAGTCCTGAAGTTCTCACCAATGGAACTTCGGCATGGAGGAAAATAGAGCTGATCAATCTTTCTCATCTCAGCCTCTCGAGTTTCCAAAGACAAACAAGTCCCATTGAGATGAGGGTTCCTAGCTGGATATTGTTAACCACTCTATTTCAGGCAAGGTAAGGAGAGTGCAAGCTGGGCAGCTTCGCTTTCTCAGTTCATTCCCAATTGAGTTCAAAAAAACAAATTCAAAACTTAAAGCTTATCTCCATCAGGTGATTTACAGCAACTCACCAGGCCTTTGCCTTTAAACCAGATTTTTGCCCATAAATTGCAGTGATTGCAGTTCAATAAGCAAACAGCTCTCGCCCCTCAAGTGCCATGCTGGTCAGTTGATTTCTTGGAAAAGGCATGCTTGTTCACATTGCAAGGTGAACTTATGACTTTCTTAAAAAAAAATCCCAAGTGTCCAAATAATACGATGTCCTTCCAAATTTTAAAAGAAAATACAGTTCTTGAAGATATTCTTCTAACAATATATGCAGTAAAGGTTTCGAGCTAAGAGTTGTCTCTATGTCTGCTGGTGCACATGGCCCTGTCCAACACTAGACTGACTCTGAGTTGCCGGTCATGTGTTCTATTACATCACTGTATGGACGGTATATATTCAGTCCCATGCTAACTCTATATGTGCCAGACCCTTATACTACACAACACAACCTGTTAAATTTTCCAATTTTGTTGATGTTGGTTTAGTCTTATTGTATTCTGTAACCTATGTACATGTATCATTTTACATTTTAATGTATAAGTTGTATATTTTCTAAGCAGGGGGGAGTGCAGTATATTGCAAACCTTAGCATTTTGTCATATCGTTCTCTTTGCTGCCCCCTCTGGTGGGGACATGTAAATGAAGTTAGTTCAATAATGGCTGCTTACAGTAAGATCACAAGGTAAGTTTTTCTCAGTGCTTTACACGACAATACTAACTTAAGGTGATAATTAAAACAGGCAATGCCAAATGAGCTGTCCCTTACTGACCTTGCCTTATTTCCATTTGACTGAAGCCATCACCCTGGCATGTTACAAAAAAACAGAAAATAACAAGGGTCAATTAAAATACATATTATCAAAATGTTAAAAAAAATTGCCTGACTAAAATTATTTCTTGAAATAATAGAAAGGAAAAAATGAAGATCAAGTCAAAATGCAAGCTCATATCAACCTACTAACGATAGATCAAGCACAAGGACAAAAAAATGAGTTTCTCTCATAGTCCTAACATAAATTAGAAGTATAATTAGAAAGTAATTAAATGAATAAGTATGATTCACATTTCAACTAGTGAACTGTGTAATTCATGTTAGGGATCTTACATCAATGTGAAAAATAGTTATGTAGGTTTGCACATCTGCCACCTAACCTCTCGATATTATACTCAATGATGTTTTGACTATAATGTTATGGATGATCCAAAGTTTCAGATCAGTGAATAATGAAAAAGACTTAGAGAGCTTGATTTGTCCTCATTAGAAGAAAGAAATTGAGGACATGCTTCAAACATTTACAATGCTATAAGAAATTGAGAAGATGCACATGGGCAAGCCTTTTGTGCAGAACCAGATTAATAAAATACAATGATTACAATTGAGAAAATTGTAAGCTAAATACAAGTTGACTATAATTGTAAAACTACTACTCAGTTTAAGTTCAGTCCCTTGATTTCCTCATCTTAACAATAGAATGCTACTGCATAGTGACAATTCTTTCAAGGCACAGTAGGAGAGAACATAAAAGCGCTAATTTATGGTATGTTATAGCATGGAGCCAGGCCATTTGGCCCATCAAGTCTATGTTGATTTCTTCCTCCATTTGAGCTCTGTCTTCCAATTCCATTCTCTTGCTCGCTTTCTGTGATAACTTTGATAACACTTTTTTGTAAATGATTATAATTATTTTTTGAAAGTACGTGCAAATTTTGTTTCAACTATGGATTGTGGAACAACATCACATTTTTTTTCCTTGTATAAATATTCTTTCTAATCCCCATCATTTTTTCTGATTGTCTTATGATTGCGTTATCTGGCTACTGAGTCGCCAAACCAATTGCAACAATTTATCACCATTTACCTGATCCTAATCCTTCATCATTTTGAACTTTCTCTTAGATTCTCCATTAACCTTCTCAGTTCCAATGGAGAAAGCTTTAACTTCTTTCTTAACAATAACTCCTCAGCCCTGGTAACAGTGAATCTACACTGCATCTTTTCCATTCCATGTGCATCCCTGAGTTCCTTGCTGGTTGTGTTTTCGACAGCCAAGGCCCTACAAAATTCCTTTTTTAAACCTCTCTGCCTCTCTCCTTACGTTAAGTTGCTTAACTCCTTAAAGCCTACCTCTTTGACCAATCTGTTCATCACCTCTCCTAATTTCTCCTTATATGGTTCATTGTCAAATTTTGTCTGACAACATTCCTGTGAAGTTCCTTGGGATGTTTTACTATGTCAGAGGTCTAATATAAACGCAAATTATTGATAATATCCTTCCTATAATGGAGTTTTCAAGATTACAAACAGTAATCTTAGAGCTATAACTAAAATCTAAAAGCATTATTCCCTCCTTGTTTTTGTAGTGGGAGGGGGAATTTTAACCCCCAAAATGGAGGGGATTGGTTTGGATGGCAAGATAAAAAGCAAAAACACTCTGAAACAGGAATCCAACCACACCTCAAACCCACCTACTTCCAGTTTTAATGGAGGTGGGACAAGAGACAGATGACCAATCCACTTGCAGGGGGCAGGTTGGTCATTTAAATATTTTAATGAGACTCTGTGCCCATATTTTGGCAATTCTTTTATTTTTAACCACAGGGGCCTGGTTTCCCAGGGCTCTGAAAGGCCAACAGCTGAAATGAGATGAAATGTACTGAAGTAATGAGGTAGGTGTTTTTACAGCTCTTGTGTTCCATGAGGAGCAGGAGCATTTTTATCCAGGCCCAACAAGCTTACCTTTAAACTCCATCCATTCCCTCAATCTGTCTACTCCTTGCCCCACGATTGGAAAGCTCACTGACCACTATCTGACACCCCCCAAAGCACCATCATCACCACCCACAATTGTGCTAAGAACCCCCTCCCACATGTCACCCCCCCTTCACCAATGATTCTTTTCGCTTCTCCCCGCACTGTTGGACCTACCTGCTTACAGTCCAGCAAGACTGTGGGCTTTTGTTGGTGGATTTTTACTGCCTAATAGGCCTCTAGCCTGTCAATCAGGTTGGCAATGGGCGTGACACCTGCAGAAAAAAAATGTAAACACATCCTGCTGTTACATGAGAAACTCATACTCCCAGGTGTCCAAACTTCAAAACAAACTCCACATGGAAGCTATCTTCAAGTTTAAAATCCATGTCTATGTCTAGATTTTTTATTGTAACATATACCAACATTTAAAACAATTTAATCCATCACAGCACAAGCCAATATAACACAATTTAACTTAAACAGCAGAGTACGTAGGTTAACACTACTGAGTAAATATTTATGAATTAGTTTGGATTCTTTTCAAGAGTGCTATTAATCAGGATTCTGAAGATGCATTGGAGTCCAAGGGTGAAAACGATTATTGCCTCCCTGTGGGAAAAGCCTACAGGGAAGAGGGCTGGCTGAAATTCCTGCATTTGCAGATGGATGTAAAATAATATTTCTGTCTGGCAAGGCTAGGAATTTGAGACAAGGCTAGGAGTTTTGAGTCTTCCATGGAAGGCAGATGGAAGTTTAAAAATGAAAACAGAAATTGTTGGAAAAACTCAGCAGGTCTGACAGCAATCGCGGAGAGAGAAACAGAGTCAATGTTTCGAATCTGTATGACCCTTCTTCAGAGTCATACAGACTCGAAATGTTGATTCTGTTTCTCTCTCCGTGGTTGCTGTCAGACCTGCTGAAATTTTCCAGCATTTTCTGTTTTTATTTCAGATTTCCAGCATCCGCAGTATTTTGCTTTTATTGAAGTTTAAAACTGTTGGTTCCAAATTGCCCCTGGTTTTAACTCAGGGTGTATTCTGTGAATGTGGCTGGCAAGGTGAAGTGCAAGCTTACTTGATTCTATGGAAAGCAGACCCAAGCCTTGTTTAAATCCCACCAGCCAATTTTCCACCTGCTCTGTGTGGTAAGCGGGAGGAAACAATGGAAAATTACATGGTCCAGACATAAAGTGGGCATCGCCATTAGGTTAATACAAGCAGACATAAGAATATTACAAATTGTTAAAAACTGTACTTTCTTTTAAAAATGGGCATTGTTGCACTTTTAAAATGACTGCCACAGATCACCTGATTTTTGGAACTGCAAGGTGGCCAAGATTCTGGAAGCTTCTAAAGGTAGGTTGTAATGACCACAGCCTTGTGGAATGTCACACCTGCTATTGTCAGGACTCACTCCAAAACAGCAAGGACAATACAGCCTCAGACATAATACCTCCAGCACTGCCAGGTAACAAAGGGGAGCTGCCGAAATTCATTATGCACAAGGAAGTGCTAAGGACATCTGTCTGCCTCCATTGTATGCCAGTGGTTTTGACCATGTGAGATGGGAACTACTTTGTTAATATGAATAGACTATTGATTGCTTCCCATCGTATGCCAATGGCCGGTCTTCACATGACCAAAGCTTTTTCATTTCTGAAAGGTTTTTTTTTTGTCATAAGTCGTGCTTGATTGCAGACAAAAGACAGCACTGCAGAATGCAGAAATAACATCACTGCAGAAAGCTAACATCTAGCCACAAGGCTTAAAGTTTAAAGCCTCCTCAAAAACCTGTTTCTGAAAGATCTATCGTGAACCATCTTGGAGTCTACTATAAAATGGCTTCACAAAGGGAGGGAGGGCCAATGAGCACAGCTATCAAACTGCTGTAATCGACCAGGCTAAAAAAGAACCAATCCGCAGTTTGTTGAAATAGAACTAAAGAAACTCCTCTCTCCCCACTACCTGATTGTATTTTCTAAGCCACCTGTTAAAGCAACCTCTAACAATTCAACATCACAACTGCAGAAACAACTCTACAACCTCAAGATTTTCACTTCAGACAATGCAACACGTCTTCTTCAAAACATACCAATCCTGCCCCAAATATGGACCAATCTTGATTTATGTTTATAATTATTATATCTTCATTGTGTCTTCAATTGTGACTAATCTTTGTGTGTGTATGTGTTAGTAACTTTGGCCAGGATTTTTCAGTTGGCATGCGGGGACGGGCCCGACACGCCGTCGCGTAAAATGATGTGCGATGATGTCGGGCGTGCGTCCTGACGTCATCGCACTGTCTTGCGATGTTTCGTTCAGCAGGCGCGCCAGAGTCGGCTGTGCGCCTGCCGATATTTAAATGGCCTATTAAGGCCATTAAGGAAGTAATTAATGTAATTGTTAACGCTGCCCATTGAACCTTAAGGTTGGAGATGCGGGATGAAGTTTCCTAAAGCTTTTATTAAATAAATAAATAAAAATGCCAAGATATAAAAACATGTCCCATCTCATGTGACACACTCACATGAGGGGACATGTTCAATTAAATTTCTTCCCCATTTATTTAATTATTTCAATATCAATTCAATCTCTCTGAGGCAGCTCCGTGCCTCAGGAAAATTGAAACGGTCTTCTGCGTACATACGTGAAAGAGCGCTGGCCCCAACTCTCCTTCTCCCCCCCACCCCTGCCAGCACAGGTAGCGCTGAGCACTACGACTCACGTCTTACGCTGGGTGGGCCTTAATTGGCCCGCCTGTGTAAAATGGCAGCGCGGAGCCAATCATGGGCGGCGATTGGTTCCGCAACCGCCCCCACCCGCTCCTGCCAAGCTCGCCCACAACCTGAAAAATTCAGGCCTTTATCTTTTCTTAGGTAACTTGAAGAGCAATAATGTGAAATAAACTAAGCTTTTCAGTTTTAAGTAAAAAGGCTTTGATGCTGGATTATTTTAAATTGAATTTCTCACTCCAAGGGTAAGAAAATACATACTCACATACAAATACATTGTTCATGGGCAACTTTGAGGAAACATCGCTTAAAGATTCTGTGACATATGTCTAACATTCAGGAATGTGAGGCGGTTATTCCAGATCATAGGAGATGTATACCTTCCTTATGGGGAGGGAAAGTCACTTTGGGCGTCATTTTGTGAAAGGATGAAAACAGATGCTGTGCTAAGAAGATGTGCCTATTTGAAAGTTTTACTTTAGCACATAGCTTGGGGCCTAATTGCTGATTATCATAATTTGAAATTATCTGCAGGTTTAGCATCCAAGGCTAAAACTGTCCAAGACTGGACATAATTTTCATGGAGCAATATTTGTGGGCTTCTGACATCCACTTCAACTGAAGTTATGGAATGTGCTGACTGACATATAGAGACCCATAGAGATGGCTAAGGGACCAATGGAGAGGGCACACAGGTTCTTGGATGCAGCACTTGAGGTCCTGGTAGAGAAGATCCAGAGGAAAAGCAATGTCAATTGATATTGTCAATAAAAATGAGGAACTAGTGGACATGTTGAATAATTACTTTGTATTAGTATTTACAGTAGATGAAGAGGTCAGCATGCTGGAAATCCCAAATAAACTAATATTGAATCAGAGATGGGAGATGGATTTTTCATGGAGTTGGGAATTAGTAAAAAAAAGGCTGTTGAATGGCAAAGGTGGAAGTCCTTCCTCCATTTCCATCTCTGGCTATTTTCAGCAGTAAATGAAAGGGGTGGGTTGGGGACCCTACACGCTGCTGTTTAGAAGTTGCTGGCGCCAGTCCGGAAGTGGGCATTTCAAAACTTAGGGAATTTTCATGGAAGCTTTTGTTTTGGAAACTTTCCTAAATCACACCTGGTGAGCGGAACCATGGAACCACGGATTGGATGCAGCAAGAGTAAAAAAAGGTGAGTAAAAACAGTGTTACCCCCTTGGTAATCATGAAATGCTATAGTCTGAGCTATACCTGTATTTACTGAAGTGACTGATGACAGTTATGTGATTGGAAAAGGTAAGTGGCCATTAAACAACATAGTTGCCAGGTTGTTTCTTCTGACAAGTGCCAAGCTGACAAGTTAATGAACAGCTTTGTAAAAGTGAAAAAGTCTTCAGGTTGATTAGAATAGATCATCCGCTGGATAAAATGTTATTCTACATGGCACAATATAGTAAGGCTCGCCCAGTGTGAGATCTAGAGCCATTTGTTTAAACTCTTCCCAAAGCTTTCGTTCATTCTTTACAGAATAGTCAGACATGGTGTCCTAGTGGTATTGCTGCTGGACTAGTGACCCAGGGTAATGTACTGGGGGACCTAGGTTCAAAACCAACCAAGGCAGATGATGGAATTTGAATTCAGTAAAAATGTGGAAATAAAAGTCTAATGACAACCATGAAACTATTGTGGATTATTGTAAAAACCCATCTGGTTCACTAATGTCCTTCAGGAAGGAAATTTGTTGTCCTTACCTAGTCTGGCCTACATGTTGCTCCAGAACCACAGTAATGTGCTTGACTCTTAGCTGCCCTCTGAAATTGCCTAGCAGAGGGCAGTTGTATCAAACTGCTATGAAATCACAAAGGCACCTGGCGTTGGCATTGACCTAGGCACTGGAAATGACAATGGAAATATCAACCCTGTCGATCCTATAAAGCCCTCCTTACTAACATCCAGTGCCAAAATTAGGAGAGCTGTCTCACAGATCCGTCAAGCAACAGCCTGACATAGTCATCCTCATGAAATGATTAAATTAAAGATTTAAAAGTGTATTTAAACATGTCCCCTCATGCAACTGTGTCACATGAGATGGGACATGTTTTTATATTCATGAAAACATTTTTTATTTAATTAATAAAAGCTTTAGGATACCTCATCCTGCTCGTGGATGAGGTTTCCGGCCTTTTCGCCTGCCCGCCAACTTTAAGATTGGATGGACAGCGTTTACAATTACCTTAATTAGTTCCTTAATGGCTTTAACAGGCCATTTACATATTGGCAGGCGTGCAGCCAACTCCAACGCGCACCTGCTGAACGAAACATCACAACTCAACGTGATGATGTCGGGACGCACGCCCCGTGTCACTGGTGTCAGTTTACGCATCAGCGTGTCAGGCCCGCCCCCACATGCCGACTGAAAAATCCTGCTGCTGGAAATATACCGCCATTCCTTCATTGTTGATGGGTCAAAATCCTGGAACTCCCTTCCTAACAGAACTTTGAGTGTACCTACACCACATGGACTTCAGCGGTTCAAGAAGGCAGGACACCACCACCTTCTAAAGGCAACTAGGGATTGGCAATAAATGCTGGCCCAGCCAGCGAAGCCCAAATCCCGTGAATGAATAAAAGAAAATGATACATCTGGTTAGCTGTTTGAAAGCTTTGACAGATGCCTGAGCTTTTGGATGCCTATTTGATTATGTGCTGGAGATTGTATTTACACAGCAGTCCTGGGGACTGTGAGTTTGATGTATTTGACAGATATATCAGCTTCTGAAGAAGATAATAATTTTTCAAATACCTGTCAAATGATGTTTGTTCATTTTGACTGGTTTATGAGCTTTTCAAAAGCTTCCGAAACCTTAATATAGGGCTTGTAAGTTCTGATCATAAAGTGGATACTGGGTTGTTCAGTTTAGGAGCGGGGGCCAAATGGGTAGAGAGTAAAAGGAATTAAAGGGTGATGGAATGAGGGCAATTAAGGGAGAGGTGGAGTTAAAGGGGAGTTCGGAAGTTGAAGGGGTGTGACAGGTGTGAGGGCAGTGAAGGAGATTGAGGGGTTAGCAGAGTGAGGGGGTGAGGTGGGATGAAAAGTGTGAAGGGGGTGAAGAGGTGAAGGGGTGAAGGTGGTAAGGGCGAATGGGGCTTTACAGTGATCTGAAGAACTGAACCGATGTCTATGGAATTGGAGCTGGGCTCACAATGTTGGAAACATTCTCAACTCCCGATTCTTGCCTTCATGTTGAAAATCCGGCATGGGGACTCCCCAAAATTAAGATAAGCAAAGTAACAGTAATGAAGAAAATAATAGCAATAAAGAGCAACAAATATCCAGGATTGGATAGCTTCCATCCCAGGACATAGGTGAGTACATTGCAAAGGCCCTTATTATAATCTTTCGAAATGTCCTCGATTTGAGGTCTGTTCCTTTAGATTGAAAATCTGCCCATATTACACTATCTTTTCAAGAAAGGTGAGTAAGGAAAGTTAGGGAATCACAGACCACTTAATCTAACACCTGTTATCAGGAAATTATTAGAGGCTGTAATTAAGGGTCAGCTGACTAAGTACCTTGAATAATTTCATCAGATCCGCCCGAGTTAGCATGGGTTGTTAAGGAAAGGCCATGCCCGATGAAACTGATTATTTTTTGAAGACATGACTAAAGAAGTGGACAGGGGAATGTTAAGAAGTGGACAGAGGAATCTGAAGAATTGAACAAGGGATTGTTGAGAAACGGACAAGGGAATGTCTTTCCATGCTTTTTACATGAACTTCCTGACAGCCTTTTGATTTAGTCCATTATAGGAAACTAATTTTGAATAGAAGACAAGTTATTGACCTAATTAGAAATTGTCTGAGTGGCAGGAGACAAAAGACCAGGAATGATGAGTAAGCACTATGACTGACAAGGGAAATTAGCAGGGTCCTGCAGGGAATTGTATTGGGGCCTCAACTATTCACTGTATTCACGAACAACTTTTTTGATGGGATAGGAAGTCACGTATCCAAATTTGCTGATGCAAACGTTGGTGGCATTATAAGCAGTGTAGATGGAAACATTACATTTCAAAAGTATATTGATAAATTAAGTGAATGGGCATCTCTGTGACGAATGGATTTCAATGTAGACAAACATGGGATCATCTACTTTGGATCTAAAGGCTAGAACAGTGTAAGATTTTGGTCAGGGTGTCATAGATTACCCAAAAGGTGTCAAGGATACAAGTTGTGCTCTGAAGCAATTTAGTAAGTTGAGATATGATACAAAAGTTAAATAGACAGGAAAGACATACAACTGGAATAGGTGAAAGGATTTACTGATTCAGAATCAAAAAAAAGATGGATGAAGCTCAGTTGTAGTGTTAATTTCTTCTAATCATCCCTGTTAATTACAGTATCTGCTCATCATTCCTAGCCTCTTGTCTCCTGCCACTCAGCCATTTCTAATTAGGTCAATAACTTGCTTTCATTTCAAAGTTACTTTCTTATAATGGACCAAATCAAAGGCCTTCTGGAAGTCAATATATAATCTCTTCAGTCTACCTGAGTTAACCGAAGTTGAGGCTGAAGCCTGAATGGATTCATTTTGAAAAGCTCTCCCTTGTCCATAGGGACTTTTCCCTCTTGACTGCCTGTTTATATTTCTCAGGAGCTCCTGTCAATCACTCATCCAATCATGTCTTCCCATTCAAATGCCCAATTTCTGAATTACAGATACATAAGACAGACAGCATCCTCTTTCCCCTGGCATCACCTTATTGCTTATCTTTTGTAACAATACCCCTCCAATTGTTGGGTATAAGGCTCAATCTTATCAGGTCCAGGAATGACTACATAAAGGCCTTTGCCCAAAGGAGAGAAAAGCTTCATTGTTAAGAAGCCTCAGTCTCAGCATTTATTTTAAAATTATTATTTCTAGCATCTTTATTATATTTTCAGAACTACTCTTTCTTATAATTATATTATTGATGCTGCCACTTTCATATAACAGGGTATTTTATAAATGGCAAAAAGCTAGAAACAGTGATGGCCCAATGAGACTTGGGGAGTACAAGTAAATAGATTAAAATGTCATGAACAGGTATAGAAAATGCTATTGGAATACTAACCTTTGTATCTAGAGCACCAGAAGACAAGCGGGAATAATTCATGTTTTAACTATACAAAGCCATGGTGAGACCATGCCTGGAGTACTGTGAGCAGTTCGGGACATCACAACTTAGGAAGGATATATCGGCCTTAGTGAGAGTGAAATGTTGATATACCAGAATGATACCTGGATTCCAAGGGTTAAGTCACCAATAGAGATTGAACAAACTAGGGTTGTATTCTCTAGAATTTAGAGCGTTAAAGGAAAATGTTGAATTAAGTTTATAAAGTATTACATGGCTCTGCAACAACTAATTTACTCATAATCAGCTGGTTGCTGTTAAGAGAGGGCATTAAATCGATCTGTGCAGTATCATTAACTGTGTTAACTGGCAACTTAAGTGGCAATCAGCTTCTTAACAAGTGGCTGTTCCTCATGCGAGCTTCAACTCCTTTACCAAGATAGTGTTTTGTTCTAAGTTTGTGATACACTGGTGTTTCAGTTTAAGATCCCAACTTGGCCCCCTCAGAGGCTTCTCAATGCCTAAAGCTTTTGGAGATAATCGGCCCTATAGCTTTTTCTGGGGTTGATTCCCTTCTGTCCTGGCTTCAGAATAGGCGCAGTGGCTTCCTGCTAAAGCCGAGTTAAACTATATTCAGATCTGTATTACATAGAAACATAGAAAAATAGAAAATAGGAGCAGGAGCAGGCCATTCGGCCCTTTGAGCTTGCTCTGCCATTCATTATGATCATGGCTGATCACCCAACTCAATAGCCTGCTCCAGCTTTCTCCCCATATCCTTTGATCCCTTTCGTTCCAAAAGCTAATTCTAAATCTTTCTTGAAAACATGCCGGGCAGAATTTTTCCATCGGTGAGCTGGGGGTGGGAAACCCCCGACGTCATCCCACCCCATTTAAATATTCAGGAAGGCGGAATCAGCTGTCCGCCCACCGACCTGTCGATGGCCAACTGAGGCCATTGACAGGATAATTAAGGCAATTAAAGGCCCTGCCCATCCAATCTTAAGGCTGGCGGGCAGGCCAGGAGCCCCAGCGGGCATCTGAAAAAGCATGAAACCTCATCCACTGGCAGGATGAGGTTTCATGTCAGTTTTAAAAAACATTAATAAATTTTCTGTGACATTTATTAACATGTCCCATCTCGTGTGACATTGTCACATCAGGGGGACATGTTAATAAATGTTTTATTTTTCCATTTTTAAAGTTTCAAACACTGTCAGTGATCTCCCTGAGACAGCACTTTGCCTCAGGGAGGTGCGTTCTCTTTCGCACGCATGGGTGAAAGAGCGCGCTCTGACGGTTGGGGAATCCCTTCCCCCCCCACCCAGCACAGGAAGTGCATAGCGCTTCCCGTCGGGCGGCCTGCTGGGCGGGCCTTAATTGGCCCACCCACTTAAAATGGCAGTGGGTCCGTTTCGGGGGCGACGATCAGCTGCCTGCCCTCCGCTGAGCCGGTGGGGCCCACCCGCCCATCAAATCAAAATTCTGCCAACAATGTTTTGACCTCAACTACTTTCTGTGGTAGCAGATTTCACAGGCTCACCACTCTCTGGGTGAAGAAATTTCTCCTCATCTCAGTCCTAAATGGTCTACCCCATATCCTCAGACTGTGACCCCTGGCTCTGGACTCCCCCACCGTCGGGAACATCCTTCCTGCATCTACCCTGTCTAGTCCTGATAGAATTTTATAGGCTTCTATGAGATCCACCCTCATTCTTCGGAACTCCAGCAAATATAATCCTAACCGACTCAACCTCTCCTCATATGCCAGTCCTGCCATCCCAGGAATCAGTCTGGTAAACCTTCGCTCCACTCCCTCTATAGCAAGAACATCCTTCCTCAGATAAGGAGACCAAAACTGCACTCAATATTCCAGGTTTGGTCTCACCAAGGCCCTGTATAATTGCAGCAAGATATCCCTGCTCCTGTACTCGAATCCTCTCGCTATGAAGTCCAACATACCATTTGCCTTCTTTACTGCCTGCTGCACCTGCAACTTACGTTCAGCGACTGGTGTATAAGGACACCCACATCTCATTGCACATTCCTCTCTCTCAATTTGTAGCCATTCAGATAATAATCTGCATTCCTGGTTTTGCTAGCAAAGTGGATAACCTCACATTTACCCATATTATACTGCATCTGCCATGCATTTGCCCACTCACTCAGCTTGTCCAAATCACACTGAAGCATCTCTGCATCCTCCTCACAGCCCACCCTCCCACCCAGCTTTGTGTCATCTGCAAATTTGGAGATATTATATTTAGTTCCCTCATCTAAATCATTAATATATATTGTGAATACCTGGGGTCCCTGCAGTATCCCTCTAGTCACTGCCTGCTATTCGGAAAAAAGACCAATTTATTCCTACTCTTTGTTTCCTGTCTGCCAATCAGTTTTCTATCCATCTCAATACACTACCCCCAATCCCAAGCGCTTTAATTTTACATGCTAATCCCTTATGTGGGACTTTGCCAAAAGCCTTCTGAAAGTTGAAATAAACCACATCCACTGGCTCTCCCTCATCAACTCTACTAGTTACATCCTCAAAACATTCCAGTAGATTTGTCAAGCATGATTTCCCTTTCAAACATCCGTGCTGACTCTCTCCGATTCTGCCACTGTTTTCCAAGTGCTCAGCTATTAAATCTTTTATAATGTACTCTAGTATTTTCCCCACTACCGACATCAGACTGCCTGCTCTATAATTCCTTGTTTTCTCTCTACGTCCCTTTTTAAATAGTGGGGTTACATTAGCTACCCTCCAATCTGTAGGGACTGTTCCAGAGTCTACAAAATCTCGGAAGATGACCACCAATGCATCCATTATTTCTAGAGCCACTTCCTTAAGTACTCTGGGATGTCGATTATCAGGTCCTGGGGATTTTTCCGCCTTCTATCCCATCAATTTCTCCAACACAATTTCCCCACTTACACTGATTCCTTTCAGTTCCTCCCTTTCACTAAACCTTGTGTTCCCCAACATTTCTAGTAGGTTATTTGTGTCCTCTTTTGTGAAGACAGAAACAAAGTATGTATTTAGTTGGTCAGCCATTTCTTTGTTCCACATTATAAATTCCCCTGTTTCTGACTGTAAGCGACCTACATTTGTCTTCACCAATCTTTTTCTCTTCACAGACCTATTACATATAGAATGATGCTGTCTGATTTTGGTGGATGTCCTTGCTGCTCTAGAGCAGGTAAGTAACACAGGACATTCTAATGACAAGCAGATAGGGTAAAAGTTGCCCCATTAGTTGGAGACTCAATCTAGCTTTTTAAACCAAATTTCTGATAATCATTGTCTGAGCATCACTTCTTTTCTACTTCTGAGATGAAGGCATAGTTGCCATATTACTTGTTGTGCATATTGATTCTAAGATTACATTGGCATCATATTCAATTCCATACTTACATGGCTTTGCCTCTAACCTCATAAGTACACATCAAAAATTGGACTTCCATCTTTCCATCCTTCCAGGGGCTTGATTGTCAATTCGGGGTCAGGAATCAGAGCCCAGATAATATCCAGGTCCCAACCCTACACCATATCTGCATTGCTCACGCAATGCGATTTTCACATAGAAATGCTCTCATTGTGCTGGCAGCGAGCTCAGTGGACAATTGGTGGCATTGAGCATTACCAGAAGGTGGGAGGTGCCTGCAGAGCATGAGTAGCAAAGGGAGACAGTCAGGATGGGGCATGCCGCTGCCTTGCAGAGGAGAGGAGGCAGCACTTTGGAGGGCCAGCAGCTTCATTGCATGTAAAAAATGGCCAAATGGCCAAATGGAAGGTGCTGCACCCAATCCAGTACAAAAACCTCTAGTGCCAAACATTTCCCATCATAAAGAATATGCTTAAATTCTCCCCAAATTGAACCCAACACCGTTGCACTCATGTGCACCAGACTGTTTGGGTTTGACAATTTAAGAGTTTAAAATCACCCGTTAGCCCTCCCCAGCTCATTGACAGTCTCCTCAAAGAGCTTCTAATGCCATTAATTGGAGATGAGTAGGTTCTCCACTTCTCCACCTCTCTGGCCCTGCAGCGCTTTGGAAATTTCAGTGCATACCAGAGGAATATGCAAACTGGCATCCCATCCAGAAACACTATTTTAAAAGCCCCTCTATTCCTCCACAGGTGATTATAAGTCCTGACTCAGACTCTGTCCCTTTTGGATTCGACAGGCATTTACAGCATTTGCTTCTGGAAGAAGTTTGCGGGATGCTGAAGGATGCTTGTGCTTGCATTTGCCATAAACAGGCCATTCTATGCAAATGGGACACCTCATTGTGTACTGACAACACTGGTCAGGTGGCAATTCAATGTCGTACTGAAAACAACTGGGCCTTAACTTCAGTGCCCAGTCTCACTTAGCCCACAGGATCTGAGAAAGAATATGCAGTGAAAGATTTGGAGTTCAGAAAAGATGCCAGAAACATTTTCAAAACTCATGGTCTTCTCTCTTTGAAGAGTGGCCATGTAGCTTCATATATAATGGCTGTGACTATTTCTGAAGCCCTCCTTAAATCACACGAACCTGGGATAGCAGGTGGGTGCTGGTCACATCAGGTGGAATGTCCCTTGAGTTTTTTATACGAGGCTGACACCCAAGCATGTCGTGGTAAAGAGGTAAATTGGCCAGGGTTTTCTAGTGGTGGGGCGTGCTCGGCGGGCGGGTCCGGGAGCAGTCAGGAAGCCAGCCGCAATAGGGCCCCATCAACAATTTCACGCTGGTGGGCCAAGTAACGGCCAGATAGCATGAAACGCGCGCTGCAGCGTTTAGTGCTGCCAGGGTGGGGGCGGGAGGAGCGCGAGCGCTGAAGTTCGCACATGCGCGCAGGTGCACGCAGTAAAAGTTCCCTGAGGCATAGCGCTGTCTCAGGGAGATGAAGATTTTTAAAATAAAAAAAAAAGCTTAAGTAATGTCAAAAGCATTCCCCTATGTTATGAATGAAATTTAAACATTTTTAGTTAATTTTTATTTTCTGTTGGAAACCTCATCCTGCCAGTGGATGAGGTTTTCTAAAAAATCCAAAGGTCGCTTGGCCTTTTCACCTGCCCGCCAACCGTAAGGTTGGACAGGCAGCAAAAAACTACATTTAATTTTTACTTTAATGGTCTTAATAAGCCTGTTAATGCTGGGCAGGGGGGCTGCCCCCTCCTGCGCCTGCCCTCTGACCGAAATATCGCGTGAGTGCGCAATGACATCAGGGCACTCGCCCGACGTCATCACAGGGAATTTTACGCTCGTTCGGGTTGGGGGCACACCATCTGATGAGCGTAATATTCTGCCCATTGCATCTGAGGACATTGTGGATGTTTGTCGTGGTAAGAAACATTGAAGTCCCCAAATTTCTACATGGCGAGTTGTGTCAATGAATCCTGAATAGTAATCACCATAGTCGCAGACATCACATTTGGCAGCAGAATTGCATGCACACCAAGACATGACAACCAGTCTTGAAAGTAGCATCACCAAGGTTTGCTGACACATCACATGTGATAAGACCAAGACAATGATGACCGGATGGCATCCAGGCTCTCCCTTCACCATTGGGTAACAGAAAATTGAAAAGGTTGAGCACTTTCCCTACCTGGGAGGCAGCATTTCTAGGGAGGGTGATGTAGAGATCGATGTCCACACAAGAATTCACAAAGCAGCATCGGTTTTCCAACAGCTCCACATAGCCTGGGCACCCAACACCATCAAGGCCATGAAGTTGTGATTCTACATGACCATAGTCCACAATCCATGCCAACGAGACATGGGAGAGAACAGCAAAAGTGTCACATCAGTTGAATGTCTTTCACCAGCACTGCCTATATAAAGGTCTTGGGCTTCATGTGGAGAGACTGCATCAAAAACAAAGAAGTGCTACAGAGAACTGATCAGAGACACCTGCAGGACATTGTGCCGGAGTGACAGCAGATGCAGGACACATCCTTTGCCTCCTGGACATATGGCCCACCCGAATGTCTGTGAATGGACACCACTAGGCAGAAGCTGACAGGGTCGGCCAAGGAAGACCTAGTAAAGTATATTTAAGGAGGACCTCCAAGAGAGGGACACCACCTGGGCTGGAGCAAAAGAGATTGGGATGGACCGGGGCCAGTGGTAGAGACTTACTGCCCATTGTCCTGCATGGAACCAGAGGAAATAGGTCTAAGTCTAAGATTAAGCAAAAACCAGATGGGGAATTTCTTTTCTGTAGCTTAAGGTATAAATTCTCTTGACTAGTGTTTAAACAATGTTGCTTCTACCTTGTTTGCTGAAGTAAATTCAAATTCAAAATTCAAATATCTTTTTAAAAGTTATTGGTCTATACAGGGATCAAAACATTTCAAATGACATATCAAACTGTGTTTGAAAATTACAGAGTGCAGTTTTTAAAAAGTGACTTCTGGATGAAGATCCCAGTGCCAGCTACTGCAGCTGCAGGTAACTAAAGAAATCACAAGCAGCTGCCTCCCCTGGATGAGTCAAGTGTGTCTTTACCCTTATTTTAAAGAATGACTTCCACTGAATTATCTGGAATGGACAGTTTATATATATAACCAAGAAATGCTGTGCTGTAACACCATTGGTTTTCATTATGTATATTTTAATTAAGTGCATTGGGAGTATCATATATTCTAATTAGCTGTATGGGAATTCATGTGCAAATTATGGGAAGGGACTACTTGTTTTTGAAAACTAGTGGTATCTATTTCGGGGTGAAAAACTGCCAAAAATGGCTTCCATCCTCTTTTGCAGGTCAGTCAGGTGATTGGCCTTGATTTTATTCTCCAGCAGCGTTGCCGGTAGGGTGAAATGGTTGTCACTACAATACTGGCATCTACCCGGCTATGTGGAAAATTGCCCTGGTATGTTCTGTATGCAAAAAACAGGACAAATCCAATCCGGCCAATTGCCGCCCCATCAGTCTACTCTCCATCATCAGTAAAGTAATGGAAGGGGTCATCAACAGTGCTATCAAGAGGCACTTGTTTAGCAATAACCTGCTCACTGATGCACAGTTTGGGTTCCACCAGGATCACTTAGCTCCTGACCTCATTACAGCCTTGGTTCAAACATGGACAAAAGAGCTGTACTCCTGAGGTGAGGTGAGAGTGACTGCCCTTGACATCAAGGCAGCATTTGACCAAATGTGGCATCAAGGAGCCCTAGCAAAAGTGGAGTCAATGGGAATCAGGGGGAAAACTCTCCACTGTTTGGAGTCATACCTAGAACAAAGAAAGACGGTTGAGGTTGTTGGAGCTAAGTCATCTCAGCTCCAGGACATCACTGCAGCAGTTCCTCAGGGTAGTGTCCTCAGCCCAATCATTTTCAGCTGCTTCATCAATGACCTTCCTTCCATCAGAAGGTCAAGTGTGGGGATGTTCGCTGATGATTGCACAATGTTCAGCACCATTCGCAACTCCTCAGATACTGAAGCAGTCCATGTCCAAATGCAGCAAGACCTGGACAAGATCCAGGCTTGGGCTGACAAGTGGCAAGTGACATCTGTGCCACACAAGTATCAGGCATTGACCATCTTCAACAAGAGAGAATCTAACCATCAACCTTTGATGTTCAATGCCATTACTATCACTGAATCCCCCACTATCAACATCCTGGGGGTTACCATTGGCCAGAAACTGAACTGGACTAGCCATATAAATACTGTGGCTACAAGGGCAGGTTAGAGGCTAGGAATAGTGCAAAGAGTAACTCACCTCCTAACTCCCCAACGCTTGTCCACCACCTACAAGGCACAAATCAGGAGTGTGATGGAATACTCCCCATTTGCTGGATGAGTGCAGCTCCCACAACACTCAAGAAGCTTGACACCATCCAAGACAAAGTGGCCCACTTGACTTAGCACCACATCCATAAACATTCACTCCCTCCACCACAGATGCACAGCAGCAGCAGTGTACCATCCAGAAGATTTACTGCAGGAATTCACCAAGGCTGCTCTGACAGCACCTTCCAAACCCATGACCACTACCATCTAGAAGGACAAGGGCAGCAGACAGATGGGAACACCACCACCTGCAAGTTCCCCTCCAAGCCACTCACTGTGCTGACTTGGGCCTGAATTTTTCAGGCGGTGGGTGGGCTTAAAGGGGGCGGCCGCGGAGCCGATTGCCGTCCGCGATTGGCTCCACGCTACCATTTTACGGGGGCTGGCCAATTAAGGCCCGCCCAACATAAGATGCTAGCAGTAGTGCTCAGCGCTACCTGTGCAGGCGGGGGGAGGAGGGAAAGTTGGGGCCAGTGCTCTTATGTGCGCAAAAGAGCGCTTCAATCTCCCTGAGGCACAGAGCTGCCTCAGGGAGATTTAGGGCTTTTGAAATGATTAAATTAAAGATTTAAAAATGTATTTAAACATGTCCCCTCATGCAACTGTGTCACGTGAGATGGGACATGTTTTTATATTCATGAAAACATTTTTAATTTAATTAATAAAAGCTTTAAGAAACCTCATCCTGCGCGTGGATGAGGTTTCCGGCCTTTTTGCCTGCCCGCCAACGTTAAGATTGGATGGGCAGCGTTTACAATTACCTTAATTAGTTGCTTAATGGCTTTAGCAGGCCATTTACATATTGGCAGGCGTGCAGCCAACACCAGCGCACACCTACTGAACGAAATATCGCAACTCAACATGATGATGTCGGAACGCACGCCCAATGTCACTGGTGACAGTTTACGCATCAGCGTGTCAGGCCCACCCCCACATGCCGACTGAAAAATCCTGCTGCTGGAAATATACCGCCATTCCTTCATTGTTGCTGGGTCAAAATCCTGGAACTCCCTTCCTAACAGCACTTGGGTGTACCTACACCACATGGACTTCAGTGGTTCAAGAAGGCAGGTCACCAGCACCTTCTCAAGGCAACTAGGGATTGGCAATAAATGCTGGCCCAGCCAGCGAAGCCCACATCCCGTAAATGAATTAAAAAAAACAATACATCTGGTTAGCTGTTTGAAAGCTTTGACAGATGCCTGAGCTTTTGGATGCCTATTTGATTATGTGCTGGAGATTGTGTTTACACAGCAGTGCTGGGGACTGTGAGTTTGATGTATTTGACAGATTTATCAGCTTCTGAAGAGGATAATAATTTTTCAAATGCCTGTCAAATGATGTTTGTTCATTTTGACTGTTTATGAGCTTTTCAACAGCTTGCAAATGTTATTATAGGGCTTGTGAGTTCTGATCATAAAGTGGATACTGGGTTGTTCAGTTTGGGAGTGGCTACCAAATGGGTAGAAAGTAAAAGGAATTAAAGGGTGATGGAATGAGGGCAATTAAGGGAGAAGTAGAGTTAAAGCGGTGTTCGGAAGTTGAAGGGGTGTGACGGGTGTGAGGGCAGTGAAGGAGATTGAGGGGTTAGCAGAGTGAGGGGGTGAGGTGGGATGAAAAGTGTGAAGGGGGTGAAGAGGTGAAGGGGTGAAGGTGGTAAGGGCGAATGGGGCTTTGCAGTGATCTGAAGAACTGAACCGATGTCTATGGAATTGGAGCTGGGCTCACAATGTTGGAAACATTCTCAACTCCCGATTCTTGCCTTCATGTTGAAAATCCGGCATGGGGACTCCCCTTAATTAATATAAGCAAAGTAACAGTAATGAAGAAAATAAAAGCAACAAAGAGCAACAAATATCCAGGATTGGATAGCTTCCATCCCAGGACATAGGTGAGTACATTGCAAATGCCCTTATTATAATCTTTCAAAATGTCCTCGATTTGAGGTCTGTTCCTTTAGATTGAAAATCTGCCCATATTACACTATCTTTTCAAGAAAGGTGAGTGAGGAAAGTTAGGGAATCACAGACCACTTAATCTAACACCTGTTATCAGGAAATTATTAGAGGCTGTAATTAAGGGTCGGCTGACTAAGTACCTTGAATAATTTCATCAGATCCGCCCGAGTTAGCATGGGTTGTTAAGGAAAGGCCATGCCTGATGAAACTGATTATTTTTTGAAGACATGACTAAAGAAGTGGACAGGGGAATGTTAAGAAGTGGACAGAGGAATCTGAAGAATTTGACAAGGGATTGTTGAGAAATGGACAAGGGAATGTCTTTCCATGCTTTTTACATTAACTTCCTGATGGCCTTTTGATTTAGTCCATTATAGGAAACTAATTTTGAATTGAAGACAAGTTATTGACCTAATTAGAAATTGTCTGAGTGGCAGGAGACAAAAGACCAGGAATGATGAGAAAGCACTATGACTGACAAGGGTAATTAGCAGGGTCCTGCAGGGAACTGTACTGGGGCCTCAACTATTCACTGTATTTACGAACAACTTTTTTGATGGGATAGGAAGTCACGTATCCAAATTTGCTGATGCAAACATTGGTGGAATTATAAGCAGTGTAGATGGAAACATTACATTTCAAAAGTATATTGATAAATTAAGTGAATGGGCATCTCTGTGACGAATGGATATCAATGTAGACAAACATGGGATCATCTACTTTGGATCTAAAGGCTAGAACAGTGTAAGATTTTGGCCTGGGAGTCAATGATTACCCAAAAGGTGTCAAGGTCACAAGTTGTGCTCTGAAGCAATTTAGTAAGTTGAGATATGATACAAAAGTTAAATAGACAGGAAAGACATGCAACTGGAATAGGTGAAATGATTTACTGATTCAGAATCAAATGAAAAGATGGATGAAGCTGAGTTGTAGTGTCAATTTCTTCTAATCATTCCTGTTAGTTACAGTATCTGCTCATCATTCCTAGCCTCTTGTCTCCTGCCACTCAGCCATTTCTAATTAGGTCAATAACTTGCTTTCATTTCAAAGTTAGTTTCTTATAATGGACCAAATCAAAGGCCTTCTGGAAGTCAATATATAATCTCTTCAGTCTACCTGAGTTAACCGAAGTTGAGGCTGAAGCCTGAATGGATTCATTTTGAAAAGCTCTCTGTTGTCCAAAGGGACTTTTCCCTCTTGACTGCCTGTTTATATTTCTCAGGAGCTCCTGTCAATCACTCATCCAATCATGTCTTCCCATTCCAATAACCAATTTCTGAATTACAGATACATAAGACAGACAGCATCCTCTTTCCCCTGGCATCACCTTATTGCTTATCTTTTGTAACAATACCCCTCCAATTGTTGGTTATAAGGCTCAATCTTATCAGGTCCAGGAATGACTACATAAAGGCCTTTGCCCAAAGGAGAGAAAAGCTTCATTGTTAAGAAGCCTCAGTCTCAGCATTTATTTTAAAATTATTATTTCTAGCATCTTTATTATATTTTCAAAACTACTCTTTCTTATAATTATATTATTGATGCTGCCATTTTCTTATAACAGGGTACTTTATAAATGGCAAAAAGCTAGAAACAGTGATGCCCCAATGAGACTTGGGGAGTACAAGTAAATAGATTAAAATGTCATGAACAGGTATAGAAAATGCTATTGGAATACTAACCTTTGTATCTAGAGCACCAGAAGACAAGCGGGTATAATTCATGTTTTAACTATATAAAGCCATGGTTAGACCATGCCTGGAGTACTGTGAGCAGTTCGGGACATCACAACTTAGGAAGGATATATCGGCCTTAGTGAGAGTGAAATGTTGATATACCAGAATGATACCTGGATTCCAAGGGTTAAGTCACAAATAGAGATTGAACAAACTAGGGTTGTATTCTCTAGAATTTAGAGCGTTAAAGGAAAATGTTGAATTAAGTTTATAAAGTATTACATGGCTCTGCAACAACTAATTTACTCACAATCAGCTGGTTGCTGTTAAGAGTGGGCATTAAATCGATCTGTGCAGCATCATTAACGGTGTTAGCTGGCAACTTAAGTGGCAATCAGCTTCTTAACAAGTGGTTGTTCCTCATGCGAGCTTCAACTCCTTTACCAAGATAGTGTTTTGTTCTAAGTTTGTGATAAACTGGCATTTCAGTTTAAGATCCCAACTTGGCCCCCTCAGAGGCTTCTCAATGCCTAAAGCTTTTGGAGACAATCGGCCCTATAGCTTTCTCTGGGGTTGATTCCCTTCTGTCCTGGCTTCAGAATAGGCGCAGTGGCTTCCTGCTAAAGCCTGAGTTAAACTATATTCAGATCTGTATTACATAGAAACATAGAAAAATAGAAAATAGGAGCAGGAGTATGCCATTCAGCCCTTCGAGCTTGCTCTGCCATTCATTATGATCATGGCTGATCACTCAACTCAATAGCCTGCTCCAGCTTTCTCCCCATATCCTTTGATCACTTTCGCCCCAAGAGCTAATTCTAACTCTTTCTTGAAAACATACCGGGCAGAATTTTTCCATCGGTGAGCTGGGGGTGGGAAACCCCCGACGTCATCCCACCCCATTTAAATATTCAGGAAGGCGGGTGGACAGCAAAATCAGCTGTCCGCCCACCAAGCTGTCGATGGCCAACTGAGGCCATTGACAGGATAATTAAGGCAATTAAAGGCCCTGCCCATCCAATCTTAAGGCTGGCGGGCAGGCCAGGAGCCCCAGCGGGCATTTGAAAAAGCATGAAACCTCATCCACTGGCGGTTCTATGTCAGTTTTAAAAAACATTAATAAATTTTCTGTGACATTTATTAACATGTCCCATCTCGTGTGACATTGTCACATCAGGGGGACATGTTAATAAATGTTTTATTTTTCTATTTTTAAAGTTTCAAACACTGTCAGTGATCTCCCTGAGACAGCACTTTGCCTCAGGGAGGTGCATTTTCTTTCGCACGCATGGGTGAAAGAGCGCACTCTGACAGTTGGGGAATCCCCTCCCCCCACCCTGCACAGGAAGTGCATAGCGCTTCCCGTTGGGCGGCCCGTTGGTCGGGCCTTAATTGTCCCACCCACTTAAAACGGCAGTGGGGTCCGTTTCGGGGGCGGCGATCAGCTGCCCGCCCTCCACTGAGCCGGTGGGGCCCACTGGCCCGTCAAGTCAAAATTCTGCCCACAATGTTTTGACCTCAACCACTTTCTGTGGTAGCAAATTTCACAGGCTAACCACTCTCTGGGTGAAGATATTTCTCCTCATCTCAGTCCTAAATGGTCTACCCCATACCATCGGACTGTGACCCCCGGCTCTGGACTCCCCCACCATCGGGAACATCCTTCCTGCCTCTACCCTGTCTAGTCCTGATAGAATTTTATAGGCTTCTATGAGATCCACCCTCATTCTTCGGAACTCCAGCGAATATAATCCTAACCGACTCAACCTCTCCTCATATGTCAGTCGCGCCATCCCAGGAATCAATCTGGTAAACCTTCGCTCCACTCCCTCTATAGCAAGAACAACCTTCCTCAGATAAGGAGACCAAAACTGCACTCAGTATTCCAGGTATGGTCTCACCAAGGCCCTGTATAATTGCAGCAAGATATCCCTGCTCTTGTACTCGAATCCTCTCGCTATGAAGGCCAACATACCATTTGCCTTCTTTACCGCCTGCTGCACCTGCAACTTACCTTCAGCAACTGGTGTATAAGGACACCCAGGTCTCATTGCACATTCCCCTCTCCCAATTTATAGCCATTCAGATAATAAGCTGCCTTCCTGTTTTCGCTAGCAAAGTGGATAACCTCACATTTACCCACATTATACTGCATCTGCCATGCATTTGCCCACTCACTCAGCTTGTCCAAATCACACTGAAGCATCTCTGCATCCTCCTCACAGCCCACCCTCCCACCCAGCTTTGTGTCATCTGCAAATTTGGAGATATTGTATTTAGTTCCCTCATCTAAATCATTAATATATATTGTGAATACCTGGGGTCCCTGCGGGACCCCACTAGTCACTGCCTGCCATTTGGAAAAAGACCCATTTATTCCTACTCTTTGTTTCCTGTCTGCCAATCAGTTTTCTATCCATCTCAATACACTACCCCCAATCCCAAGCGCTTTAATTTTACATGCTAATCTCTTATGTGGGACTTTGCCGAAAGCCTTCTGAAAGTTCAAATAAACCACATCCACTGTCTCTCCCTCATCAACTCTACTAGTTACATCCTCAAAACATTCCAGTAGATTTGTCAAGCATGACTTCCCTTTCATAAATCCGTGCTGACTCTCTCCGATTCTGCCACTGTTTTCCAAATGCTCAGCTATTAAATCTTTTATAATGTACTCTAGAATTTTCCCCACTACCGACATCAGGCTTACTGCTCTATATTAACTTGTTTTCTCTCTACATCCATTTTTAAATAGTGGGGTTACATTAGCTACCCTCCAATCTGTAGGAACTGTTCCAGAGTCAACAAAATCTCGGAAGATGACCACCAATGTATCCACTATTTCTAGCGCCACTTCCTTAAGTACTCTGGGATGTCGATTATCAGGTCCTGGGGATTTTTCGGCCTTCCATCCCATCAATTTCCCCAACACAATTTCCCTACTAACACTGATTCCTTTCAGTTCCTCCCTTTCACTAACGCCTTTGTTCCCCAACATTTCTAGTAGGTTATTTGTGTCCTCCTCTGTGAAGACAGAACCAAAGTATGTATTTAGTTGGTCAGCCATTTCTTTGTTCCCCATTATAAATTCCCCTGTTTCTGACTATAAGGGACCTACATTTGTCTTCACCCATCTTTTTCTCTTCACATACCTACTACATATAGAAGGATGCTGTCTGATTTTGGTGGATGTCCTTGCTGCCTGTTTCAAAGAATAGGTTAAAAGCGTGGGCATCAGGATCTTAGTCGCTCTAGAGCAGGAAAGTAACGCAGGACATTCTAAAGACAAGCAGATAGGGTATAAGTTGCCCCATTAATTGGAGAATCAATCTAGCATTTTAACACAAATTTTTGATGATCATTGTCTGAGCATCACTTTTTTTCTGCTTCTGAGATGAAGGCATAGTTGCCATATTACTTGTTGTGCATATTGATTCTAAGATTACACTGGCATCATATTCAATTCCATACTTACATGGCTTTGCCTCTAACCTCATAAGTACACATCAAAAATTGGACTTCCATCTTCCATCCTTCCAGGGGCTTGATTGTCAATTCGGGGTCAGGAACCAGAGCCCAGATAATATCCAGGTCCCAACCCTACACCATATCTGCATTGCTCACGCAATGCGATTTTCCCATAGAAATGCTCTCATTGTGCTGGCAGCGAGCTCAGTGGACAACTGGTGGCATTGAGCATTACCAGAAGGTGGGTTGTGCCTGCAGAGCATGAGTGGCAAAGGGAGACGGTCAGGATGGGTCCTGCTGCTGCCTTGCAGAGGAGAGGAGGCAGCACTTTGGAGGGCCAGCAGCTTCATTGCATGTAAAAAATGGCCAAATGGCCAAATGGAAGATGCTGCACCCAATCCAGTACAAAATCCTCTAGTGCCAAACATTTCCCATCATATAGAATAATCGCTTAGTTTCTCCCCAAATTGAACCCAACACCGTTGCACTCATGTGCACCAGACTGTTTGGGTTTGACAATTTAAGAGTTGAAAATCACCCGTTGGCCCTCCCCAGCTCATTGACAGGCTTCTCAAAGAGCTTATAATGCCATTAATTGGAGATGAGTATGTTTTCCACTTCTCCACCTCTCTGGCTCCGCGGCGCTTTGGAAATTTCAGTGCATCCCAGAGGAATAAGCAAACTGGCACCCCATCCAGAAACACTATTTTAAAAGCGTGTCTATTCCTCCACAGGTGATTACAAGTCCTGACTCAGATTCTATCCCCTTTGAATTCGAGAGGCATTTACAGCATTTGCTTCTGGAGGAAGGTTGCGGGATGCTGAAGGATGCTTGTGCTTGCATTTTCCATAAACAGGCCATTCTATGCAAATGGGACACCTCATTGTGTACTGACAACACTGGTCAGGTGGCAATTCAATGTCGTACTGAAAACAACTGGGACTTAACTTCAGTGCCCAGTCTCACTTAGCCCACAGGATCTGAGAAAGAATATGCAGTGAAAGATTTGGAGTTTGGAAAAGATTCCAGAAACATTTTCAAAACTCATGGTCTTCTCTCTTTGGAGAGTGGCCAGGTAGCTTCATATCTAATGGCTGTGACTATTTCTGAAGCCCTCCTTAAATCACACGAACCTGGGATAGCAGGTGGGTGCTGGTCACATCAGGAGTTTTCTATACCAGGCTGACACCCAAGCATGTCGTGGTGAAGAGGTAAATTGGCCAGGGTTTTCTGGTGGTGGGGCGGAATTGGTGGGCGGACCCGGGAGCAGTCAGGAAGCCAGCCGCGATAGGGCCCCATCAACAATTTCACGCTGGTGGGTCAAGTAACGGCCAGATAGCATGAAACGCGCGCTGCAGCGTTCAGTGCTGCCGGGGTGGGGGGCGGGAGGGTCGCGAGCGCTGAAGTTCGCACATGCGCGCAGGTGCACGCAGTAAAAGTTCCCTGAGGCACAGAGCTGTCTCAGGGAGCTGAAGATTTTTAAAATAAAAAAAAGCTTAAGCAATGTCAAAAGCATGCCCCCTATGTTATGAATGAAATGTAAACATTTTTATTTAATTTTTATTTTCTGTTGGAAACCTCACCCTGCCAGTGGATGAGGATTTCTAAAAAATCCAAAGGTCACTTGGCCTTTTCACCTGCCTGCCAACTGGCAGCAAAACATTTCATTTAATTATTACTTTATTGGTCTTAATAAGCCTGTTAATTGTGGGCAGGGGGGCTGCCCCCTCCTGCGCCTGCCCTCTGACCGAAATATCGCGTCAGTACGCAATGACATCAGGGCACTCGCCCGACGTCATCACAGGGAATTTTACACTCGTTCGGGTTGGGGGCACACCATCTGATGAGCGCAATATTCTGCCCATTGCATCTGAGGACATTGTGGATGTTTGTCGACGTAAGAAACATTGAAGTCCCCAAATTTCTACATGGCGAGTTGTGTCAATGAATCCTGAATAGTAATCACCAAAGTTTGCCAGAGGTGAATCTTGCAAAATTTTGTGAGATCAGCTCATTTGCATAGCTAAAGGGTCTTGCATTTCAGGCAGCAGCTCCCCAGCCTCTGAGTCAGAATGCTTCAGGTTTGAGTATCACTCCATGACTTGTGGACCATGAAAGAGCAGAGCCAATAGTGCAGGAAAGCCAGAATGTATCGGTGCTGGTCTCTAGCCCCGATAATTGGGGAAGGTCAGTGCCAGGAAGGGCAGCCAAATATCGAACCACCTGATAAATCCAAAACTGATCATTGATATCACAGAATCACAGAATCTTAATGGCACAGAAGGAGGCCATTTGGCCCATAGTGTCAGCACTGGCTCTCCAAGTGAGCCTTGTGACTCAGTGCCATTGCCCTGCCTTTTCCCTGTACCCCTGCACCTTGTTTCTATTCAAATAATTATCTAATACCCTCTTGAATGCCTTGATTGAACCTGCCTCCACCACAATTCCAGGCAGTGCAATGGAGGTGAGAAGGGTGTTCAATCAGCATTGTGACGACCACGTGCTAGAGGGAAAGAATCTCCCACATAACCCTCACAATGAAAGTCATTTTTGGGATTAGAAGTTACCTGTTTGGGAAAGGAAAAAAGAAGAAAGTCCTAGGAGTTGTGAATAACGACTAGCTCCGGGAGACTAAAGTGTCCATTTCAGGGCAGCATAAAGTATAACCATAGCAGGAGAATTTTGGTTTCGTGAAAAGCTAAATGAAAGAGTCCATGGTGCCCATGCTAGTCTTGACGCAATGGCTGGATTCACGGTATAAGGCTTTGAAGGTGTTAATAGACTGATGTTGGATGCCATACTGTCCTGCAATGTACCAGAGCGACTGCTGATGGATGCTACCAAAAGCCTTCTTGACGTTAATGAAGTTGATAACAAGTGGCTTCTGATAATCTAGGCTCTGATCTTTGATGTTCCTGAGTGTAAAGTTGTGCTCGCTGCTTGATCTGTCACTCTGGAAACCTGCCTGTTCTTCACAGGAGTGTGGCGAGGCAGCATACTTTCTTCATTCCTTTTGCTTTTGGTTATTGTGTTCTCCATGAGGAAGGTGATGGTGGGTGCTGACTTTGGCACCATATGGCAACACCACTGGTTGACCGAGCTGGATTTCGCAGACATCACATTTGGCAGAAGAATTGCACACCAAGACATGACAACCAGTCTTGAAAGTAGCATCACCAAGGTTTGCTGACACATCACATGTAATAAGACCAAGACAATGATGACCGGATGGCATCAAGGCTCTCCCTTCACCATTGGGTAACAGAAAATTGAGAAGGTTGAGCACTTTCCCTACCTGGGAGGCAGCATTTCTAGGGAGGGTGATGTAGAGATTGATGTCCACACAAGAATTCACAAAGCAGCATCGGTTTTCCAACAGCTCCACATAGCCTGGGCACCCAACACCATCAACAAGGCCATGAAGTTGTAATTCTACATGACCATAGTCCACAATCCATGCCAACGAGACATGGAAGAGAACAACAAAAGTGTCACATCAGTTGAATGTCTTTCACCAGCACTGCCTATATAAAGGTCTTGGGCTTCACATGGAGAGACTGCATCAAAAACAAAGAAGTGCTACAGAGAACTGATCAGAGACACCTGCAGGACATTGTGACGGAGAGACAACAGATGCAGGACACATCCTTTGCCTCCCGGACATATGGCCCACTCGAATGTCTGTGAATGGACACCACTAGGCAGAAGGTGACAGGGTCGGCCAAGGAAGACCTAGTAAAGTACATTTACGGAGGACCTCCAAGAGAGGGACCCCACCTGGGCTGGAGCAAAAGAGATTGGGATGGACCGGGGCCAGTGGTAGAGTCTTACTGCCCATTGTCCTGCATGGAACCAGAGGAAATAGGTCAAAGTCTAAGACAAAGCAAAAGCCAGATGGGGAATTTCTTTTATGTAGTTTGCCTCCCTTGGATGAGTCAAGTGTGTCTTTATCCTATTTTTAAAGAATGACTTCCACTGAATTATCTGGAATGGACAGGCTATATATATAACCAAGAAATGCTGTGCTGTAACACCATTGGTTTTCATTATGTATCTTTTAATTAAGTGCATTGGGAGTACCATATATTCTAATTAGCTGTATGGGAATTCATGTGCAAATTATGGGAAGGGACTACTTGTTTTTGAAAACTAGTGGTATCTATTTTGGGGTGAAAAACCGCCAAAAATGGCTTCCATCCTCTTTTGCAGGTCAGTCAGGTGATTGGCCTTGATTTTATTCTCCAGCAGTGTTGCCGGTAGAGTGAAATGGTTGTCACTACAATACTGGCATCTACCCGGCTATGTGGAAAATTGCCCTGGTATGTTCTGTATGCAAAAAGCAGGACAAATCCAATCTGGCCAATTACCGCCCCATCAGTCTACTCTCTATCATCAGTAAAGTAATGGAAGGGATCATCAACAGTGCTATCAAGAGGCACTTGTTTAGCAATAACCTGCTCACTGATGCACAGTTTGGGTTCCACCAGGATCTGTTAGCTCCTGACCTCATTACAGCCTTGGTTCAAACAAGGATAAAAGAGCTGAACTCCTGAGGTGAGGTGAGATTGACTGCCCTTGACATCAAGGCAGCATTTGACCAAATGTGGCATCAAGGAGCCCTAGCAAAAGTGGAGTCAATGGGAATCAGGGGGAAAACTCTCCACTGTTTGGAGTCATACCTAGAACAAAGAAAGACGGTTGAGGTTGTTGGAGCTCAGTCATCTCAGCTCCAGGACATCACTGCAGGAGTTCCTCAGGGTAGTGTCCTCAGCCCAACCATTTTCAGCTGCTTCATTAATGACCTTCCTTCCATCAGAAGGTCAAGTGTGGCTATGTTCGCTGATGATTGCACAATGTTTAGCACCATTCGTGACTCCTCAGATACTGAAGCAGTCCATGTCCAAATGCAGCAAGACCTGGACAATATCCAGGCTTGGGCTGACAAGTGGCAAGTGACATCTGTGCCACACAAGTGTCAGGCAATGACCATCTTCAACAAGTGAGAATCTAACCATCAACCTTTGATGTTCAATGCCGTTATTATTACCGAATCCCCCACTATCAACATCCTGGGGGTTACCATTGGCCAGAAACTGAACTGGACTAGCCATATAAATACTGTGGCTACAAGGGCAGGTTAGAGGCTAGGAATAGTGCAAAGAGTAACTCACCTCCTGACTCCCCAAAGCTTGCCCACCACCTACAAGGCACAAATCAGGAGAGTGATGGAATACTCCCCACTTGCCTGGATGAGTGCAGCTCCCACAACACTCAAGAAGCTTGACACCATCCAAGACAAAGCATCCCACTTGACTGGCACCACATACATAAACATTCACTCCCTCCACCACAGATGTACAGCAGCAGCAGTGTACCATCTACAAGTTGTACTGCAGGAATTCACCAAGGCTGCTCTGACAGCACCTTCCAAGCCCATGACCACTACCATCTAGAAGGACAAGGGCAGCAGACAGATGGGAACACCACCACCTTCAAGTTCCCCTCCAAGCCACTCACTATGCTGACTTGGGCCTGAATTTTTCAGGCGGCGGGCGGGCTCGACGGGGGCGGCCGCGGAGCCGATTGCCGTCCGCGATTGGCTCCACGCTACCATTTTACGCGGGCTGGCCAATTAAGGCCTGCCCAGCATAAGATGCTAGCAGTAGTACTCAGCGCTACCTGTGTGGGCAGGGAGAGGAGGGATAGTCAGGGCCAGTGCTCTTATGAGCCCAAAGGAGCGCTTCAATCTCCCTGAGGCACAGAGCTGCCTCAGGGAGATTTAGGGCTTTTGAAATGATTAAATTAAAGATTAAAAAACGTACTTAAACATGTCCCCTCATGCGACTGTGTCACATGAGATGGGACATGTTTTTATATTCATGAAAACATTTTTTATTTAATTAATAAATGCTTTAGGGAACCTCATCCTGCGCGTGGATGAGGTTTCCGGCCTTTTTGCCTGCCCGCCAACGTTAAGATTGGATGGACAGCGTTTACAATTACCTTAATTAGTTCCTTAATGGCTTTAACAGGCCATTTACATATTGGCAGGCGTGCAGCCAACTCCAGTGCACACCTACCAAACGAAACATCACAACTCAACGTGATGATGTCAGAACGCACGCCCAATGTCACTGGTGTCAGTTTATGCATCAGCGTGTCAGGCCCACCCCCACATGCCGACTGAAAAATCCTGCTGCTGGAAATATACCACCATTCCTTCATTGTTGATGGGTCAAAATCCTGGAAATCCCTTCCTAACAGCACTTTGGGTGTACCTACACCACATGGACTTCAGCGGTTCAAGAAGGCAGGCACCTTCTAAAGGCAACTAGGGATTGGCAGTAAATGCTGGCCCACACCCCGATAATGAATTACAAAAAAGCCCATACCCATCTTTCCCACAACACCATTTATGGATGCATTAAGACATTAGTGAGGGTGCAGAAAAGATTCATGAGAATGGTTCCAAGGACATGCAAGTTCCATTCCGAAGATAGACTGGAAAAGTTGGGACTGTTTTCCTTATAGGAAAGAAGGCTGAGAGGAGATCTGATCGAGGTATTCAAAATCATGAGGGGTCTGACAGGGTAGATCGGGAGAAGTTGTTCCTACTTGTGAAAGGATTGAGAACAAGACAGCACAGATTTAAAGTAATTCGTAAAAGAGGCAAAAGTGATATAAGGAGAAACATTTTTATGCAGCGAGTGGTTAGGGTTTGGAATGCATCGCCTGATAGTGTGATAGAGGGAGGTTCAATTGAAACATGCAAAAGGGGTTTAAAATCTTATCTGAAAAGGAGGTATGTGCAGGGCTACGGGGAGAAGGCAGGGAATGGTATGAGGTGAGTTGCTCATTTGGGCAGCCGGTGCTTACATGATGGGCTAACTGGCCTCCTGCACTGTAACAATTCTGAGATTCAGTGATTTGAAGGTCTCCCATTAGGTTTCTGTCATTGCCACAGCACAAGTCACAAATGATAGTCTCTGTGACTAGTATGGTACACTATCACTCCTCATGTTTCTCAACCCTTCTGCAGCCTTTGACATGGTTGATAACACTACCATCCTTCAGTGCATATACCCCATTGTACCGCTCAGAGAGACTCTATCATCTGGTTCCACTCATGCCGATCATAGAAAGAACATCTCCAGCAGTAACTCCACCTCTCACCTTTCCACCTCCCGCATCATTACCCTGGAATGCACTAAGGATCTACCCTTGGTGCCCCATAATTACACTTCTGTGAAGCACATTGGGATGTTTTAGCATGTTAAAATGCAATTTTTTTGTGATTGTTTGTTCTCTTTTTGCTTCTTTTTTTATATAATGGTGTCTTGTTTTGAACTCAAATGCCTTACTATGAAATTGCCCCCTGAGTTAAAGAACCAGCATTGATCAGCGGCTGTGAAACTAATTAACAAACAGCTGCTTTGCCTCTTCCACAGCTGATCCCAACCAGGAATTTTGGCCATTTTTGTAAAAAGCAAATTTAAAGACAAGGACAGTTGAAGGCTCTTGAAGGTGATAGTGAGAGGATAAATTGCTTATCTGCAAAGAAAAGCAACCAGACGATGAAATTACTCAGCCAGTGCACAGTTGGCCAATACACAGTTAGCATAACTGTTGTCAGTTTGAATCTGATAGTTCATTTTTTCATGTAAATAAAAAGCAATAAGAAAAGTCCTGCAAATGCGAAATCCTGAAACAAAACCAGAAAAATCTGTAACACAAATCAATCAGTATATGTGGATTAACAGTCAGATCAAAGGTTAATTCTGGACCCATCTTCAGCTCTGAAGTAGATTCAGCCTGAAGTGTTCTCTCTGCAGGGATTCACAGCTCTGCTGTATGTTTATGTAATTTTGGTTTCATTCTTCATATATATTTTAGATTGTTTTGTATTGATGAAACCAAGGCCTGGATTTTTGTCAAATTTGGCAATACGGGAGGCCTTTAAAAATAGTGGGTATGACCTGATTCTGGGATTTCCACTCCCATTCCCATTTCCGGCAATTTTTTGCCAGTGTGGGATAAGGGTGCAGGTAGCCAACCTGCGTGCAGCACTCTCATCCTTGTCGACTCCAGCACAGGAGTGGGAAGTTCAACCGCCCTGTGATTTTGATGGAATCAGGCCCTTTCTATAAGTAGACATAGTTCAAGGCACCTCAGAGGAGCCATGAATCATGGGGAACCCTCGAACTCTAATCCTGAGTGGGGAAATAAAAAGAAACAACTACCTGCTCCTGGAATTTGTTTAACAGGCCACTTGCTTTGAAATATATATATAAAACATTCCTATTCTTTCAGTTTCGGTGGACTCCAATGTTTGGAACTGTAATAGCTTATTTTGACAGCTAAACCCGCTATGAATGCTTGGCTGAGTTTCAAAATCACTGAGCCACTTATCTCAGTAGGGGTTATTTACCTAATTTTATTCACAGTTTTACAAGAAAATTAAAGGATTATCTGTCATTGATGTAGTTTGTGAGTAGTTGTACATTTTTACATCTTAATGAGCACTTAAGGGAATTATTTTTTTAAATGGCTCTGGAGATGTCTTTCAGTATGAAGTATGTTTGAGTGACAGCTCTCAAATGGTTAGATGTTTAATTTTTTTACATCCATAGTCCTGAGGGACCATACATAGTGGATACTGGGTAAGTAGCTATGGTGGATACATGGGGGTTTGGAGAGGGCAGTGGGTATGAGGGGGCATGGGGCAATAAGGAGTCATGGAGGGGTCACAGGGGCAAGGAGAGAGAATGAGGGTATGACAGAGCTTGGGATTATGACGGGTATGGAAGCATGGAAGGTGCATGGGTGTATAAAGGGGAATGGGGGGTATATGGGTTGGATGAGGGGTGAGGGCCTGACTTTCAGGGCCGAATCTTCTCAGGAATATGCAAAGTCTAATAACAAGCGGGGAGAGTAGCATTGGACTTGCTGATGGCAATGGCAGCTTTTTTCCACCATATCATCCGGCAGTTTGGTTAAAAATTGCAGATGCACAGGTTTCATGTCAGATCGCTGGCGGGTGGCCTCTGAATCACCTGCCCTACCGTGACCTCAGGCTTTCAGTAATCCAGGCACCATATTTAAAGGGTGCCCCTACACAGCGCCAGCACTCTCTAAGGGATTGAAAGCTGCTGCAAAGTCATGGCTGTCAAAGGAGGAAACAGGCTGCCTCCAAATTTAACAACATCTCCCTCAAACAGTTGTCGCAGTGGTAGCCTGCCACAATGTCCTCTACCCCGCTCTGGATGAAGACCAGCAAGCAAGGTCATCAATTCAGTATGGGAGGTGATGGCAGCGGTGGTCAGTGCCAGCACACTCCAAAAGAGTACAACCATTCAGTGTCAAAAGAGGATGAATGATCTCCTTCATTCCGCCAGGGTGAGTCCCTCTTCTCATCACTCTCAACTCACACATTCACAAACTCATCACACATCCACAGGGATCTCGCTCACTGCCAGCTCAAGAGACATCACCACTCAATCTCTCACATACACCTTGTTCTGTCCTGTGGATCGTGTCCTCGTACCGTCCATGGCACCCCTCAGCACCCAAACATGCTAGGCATCCTTCTCATCTGGCCTGGCAGTACTGGTACTGCTCTACCAGTGTTCATGCAGGACAAGCTGACACACAACAAAAGGGAGAGGTCGCAGTCTGATGGAGGAATGCCCGACATCAAGGTCTTCATAAACTTTTAAACTAGATCCATCCAGCTGGCCAGCCACAATCTGAAACATTCCTGTGTTGATGGTGTGGTCGGCAGTGTTCAAGCAAGTGGGGATCCAGCAGTGCAACATCCATCAGCGAGTGAGGTCCCTCAGATGAGGAGCCTCTGGACTCGGTCATATCTGGAGCTGCAAAGGCAAGGTCAGGAACATCAGGAAGGGATGTTCGCTGCACTGCTCAGATTGCAAGGCATTATGGAAGAGTCCATCCACCCTCAGTCTGAGGTGATAGCGCTGGCATGCCAATGCACCAAGGTCAACACTGGTAGGAAGGCAGCTACCATGGAGACCTTGGTCCAGGACATTGATCCTGTACTGCTGCAGGGGCTGCACATCATCACTGAGGCACATGCAGGGAACCATCAGTGTCAATGCGAGAGGGGGCTGGGGCATCTCGAGCTCACTTCCAGCTGCCCCTTCCTCACAAAGAGTCAGCCAGGGTCCCTAGGGCACCCATAGGGAGGTGGATCAGCAGGTACACACCAAGGGGCCATCTACCGAGGTAACTCCGGGAGTGTCCATCCCATCTGAATCCCCTCTTCCTGTGGCCCCAGCAGCTCCATCTCCACAGACCGAAGAGGGTGCCACTGCCACACAGTAGGACACCGAATGTTGACCATTTTAAATACACTCCCAAGGGTGTCTCCTTGCCTATTGCTCCTTGTTATGTTGAGCAGTGTTCTTGTCAATCAGATGTGAAACCTTGTTTGCTGCACAAAACAAAGGCTACTGTCGCAGTTCAGGGCCTCTCTCCTGTGTAGAGGGTAGCTTTTTGAGCACAGTGATTGTCCGGCTGCAAAGTCATTGCCAAGATTAATGATGTGTGCACCTCCATGTGACTTGTGTTTGCTGCAGGAATCTCATACCCAAGCATCATTGGGTTCTGTGATGTTCTCTGTGTGCTCTCAGCACCTTAGAGGAGGGGCTGCCCCTTCTCCCAGCCCCATCTTGACACCTTTCCTGACAGGTGAAGGTGTGGTACTGAAGGGAATGGGTGATGAAGCCTGCCAAAGGATCAAGTTGTCTTAAAGTCCATGTGGCTGCTGCTTCTCGGCAGCATCTCAATCATATGAGCCTCTTCACAGAGGGTGGGTGCGCTGCCCTCAGCCAGACAGGTATCAGATGTTCCCAGATCCAATGTGAGGATCTGAGGAGTGTCCTCACTGCATCTCATCATCTTCCTCCTGGAACCTTGTAGCAATGAGGGCCTCACGAGTACACCTGCCTTGTCTGGCCAGTGCAATGGCCTCATCACCTGCACCCTCACCTTACAGGACCTCATCACCCTCGTCCCCTTTGACTTCCTCCTCATTACAGGAGATATGCAGCTCTTCCATCTCCTCATCTTCCAGGTCCTTCCCCCTTTGAATCGCCAAGTTGTATAGCACGCAGCAAGCCACTATGGTGCAGGACACCCTCAGGGGAGTGTATTGCACTGCTCCACCAGATCTACCCAGGCATTGGAACCTCATTTTCAGCATGTCAATGGTCTGCTCAACAAAATTCTGGGTTTGCGATATGAGCCTTCTCTCACCAGGAGTCTGAGGCCACCGCATGAGCATCATCAGCCAGGTCCTTTGTGGTTAGCCCTTGTCCTGAGGAGCTAACCCTGCATCCCATGTGGTCCCTGGAAGATGTGAGGGATCTGAGGCCTGCTGAGGATGTACAAATCGTGGGCACTTCTGGGGTATCTTGCGCAGACTTACAAGATCTGTCTGTAACAGCCACAGTTGGCTGAACATTGAGAGCGTGGAAGCCTTTGCAGTTAACATGCTGGGCTGCTTGTTGCCAGGTAGATTTAAGAGCCACATGAGTGCAGTCGACGGCACCCTGCACCTGTGGGAATCCAGAAATCTCAGCAAATGCCAGCATTCTTGCTTCCTGGCTTGCCTGATCTCTGTAGAAATTGAGATAGTTGTGAGCCTTGACAAAAAGGGCGTCTGTGACCTCCTGGATACATTTGTGAGTGATTGCTTGCGAGTTCCTGAAAAGGTCCCCAGTCGAACCCTGGAATGTGCCGCTACCTTAGAATTGAACATGGCAATAACTTTAACTGCCAATGGCAGTAGATGCCCTCTTTGTCCCCATGGTGCCAAATCCTGTAGAAAGTGACATATGTGCATGACCAGTTCCCTTGGCATGTGCAGGTGTCGGCAACACTGCTTCTTGCTCATCTGCAGGTAGCAGATGCGCCGTCTGTAGACCCTGTGTCTAGTGATGGACCTCCGAACGACAGCTCTGTGGGGTTCCTCCTCTGCGTGCAGAGAAGGCCATGTTGCCCCTTGGTCTTCAGGTTTCTGCTCTTCCCCTTGGTGAACCAGAAACCTCGTTTGAATTCCTCTCCTTCTCTCCAGCCTATAAGCAATCAGGCAGACAGCAAGATCACCAGGCTCCATGTTCCTGATGGTCTCCTCGCTGCAGTATCAAAGAGAGAGACCCAAGGGTCAGCAGTTGTTTCCTAAGGACCACTCTTGGTCAAGTCATCACCCACAGCTGCCTTCAAGGGCCCTTAATGCAGGCTGGAGAGTCCAGGCCACCACATGGACGTCCAGTGTATAGTGCGCATGATGGCTCATCGTACCCACACCCAGCACTGCCGCACACCACATGACTGAATGGCAGCAGCTTCGGCCACTTGACTGCACCCTGAACTCTCATCTCAGGTGCAGACATTTTCCTAACCTGGACTCCAAAGCTTTGCGATTTGCTTGTACCATGAGGGTGACTTTTCAATGTCAACTGAAACATAATGCAAGGGACTAGGAGCGCACCTCTCCATCAGTGTTCGATGGCCACCTTTCCCAACTGGATCCTCAGGCTTGCCCAGTCACGCAATGGTTCTGCAGCACCAGAGCACTCATTTGAGTTTGAAGTGTGCAAGTGAGGGGTTAACAGTAGAGGAGCAATTATTGGCACTGTGAGAAATTAGTGCTGCTTGAGTGAGCACATTTGCTTGACTAGGCTGGCTCCATGAATGTCAATTGACCTCAAACTAAACGCTCTCAGCTGCAGTGGAGTGCTTATCTTTGACATGTTTTGCCATCAGCCTGGCCGTTTTCTTCGCCCCCACATGTGTTTGTGCTCAAACTTCAGTTGGTACTGCCATGAACCCAACAGTACAGTTGCCCTTGCCCAAAGTTTGCCTTCTTCCCCTTCCACCCTGCACTGTTGTCCATGCCCTGTGGATTCCTGCTCCCCCTCCTACATGGCACTGTTGCCCTTGCCCCGAGGTTGCCTTTTTCCCCTTCCCCCTTGCACTGCTGCCCTTGCCCCGGCACTACAAGCCAGCCACAAAGAAACCACTGCGGAGACTTGCCTGCACCCCCCCCACTCCAAACCTGCAGAAGGGATGGGATCATTGTGATCACTATACAAAGGTGGGTACGCTCACCTCCGAGTCCCCCTTGAGGTTGAGGTCACCAGGCATATGCATTTTAAATGGCAGTTGTAAATCATGCCGTTGTGAAATCACGCCAACGTGGGATCGTGGGGGGAATGATTCCGGCGTGTAACCGCAATAATAAGATGCAAATTTATTAAAATTAAGTTCCCAACGTTTGATGGCAGGAAATGCAGCCTGCCATTCATGGGGGGATGGGATACTTGTGTCCTGGATTTATGTGGTCGGGAAATACGACTTGGGCCTTCTCGCGAAATTCTCCGATCTCGACACTGAAGACACTTGTCATGATCGGACATGGAAAATCCCAGCCTCAGAGTTAGAACTTGCCCAATGCCTGCCAGCCTCACCATTTGCCAATCTCCATTTCCAACTCAGGTCTGGCTTTGGAGGCGGTGGGCTCCACTCCATCCTGCCCCATCTCCCCGGAATGAAAATATGGCAGTCGGGCCCCTCCTTAACGGAGACGAGTTTGCAGAATCATGAACGGGAATGGCTCAAGCTTCCCAGCTGCTTCACGAAAATCCGGCCCTGGCTGTGAAATTCCACAAATGTCTTGCACTCCACAGGGAAGTGAAATTTTAAATTCCTAATGGTCTGAAACATATGCATATAATCTGTTTAGATGCTGCAATGCCCAACATCAAGGCATTAATCACTCAAAACCAGCTCCAGTTGGCAGGAGATGTCGCTAGAATGCCTGACACCAGACTCCCGAAGCAACTGCTCTACTCAGAACCCGGTCGTTGGGGGACACTCCCATGTCAGTGGAAACATTTTAGGGTTGTCCTCAAGGCATTGCTGAAGAGATCAAACGTTCCTACCGACTTATGGGTGTAAGATTTTGATTTGGGGCCACAGATACCTAAGATAGGCAGACCATAAGACGTAGAAGCAGAAGTAGGCCATTCGGCCCATCAAGTCTGCTCCACCATTCAGTGAGATCATGGCTGATCTGATAATCCCCATAACCTTTGATTCCCTTACTGATTAAAAATCTCTCAGCCTTGAATATACTTACCAATACAGCCTCTACAGCCCTCTGCAGTAAAGAATTCCTGCCCTCTGAGAGAGGAAATACCTCCTTATATCTGTCTTAAATGGATGACCCCTTACTCTGAGATTATGCCCTCTGGGCCTAGACTCTCCCACAAGGGGAAACAACCTCTCAGCATCTACCCTGTCAAGCCCCCTAAGAATCTTATATATTTCAATAAGGTTGTCTCCCATTCTTCTAAACTACAATGAGTACAGGCCCAACCTACTCAACCTCTCCTCGTAAAATAATCTCTCCAGACCCAGGATCAAACTAGTGAAACTTCTCTGGACTGCCTCAAATGCCAGTATATCTTTCCTTAGAAAAGGGGACCAAAACAGTTCACAATACTCTAGGTGTGATCCAACTAGTGCCTTGTATAGTTTTAGCAAGACTTCCCTATTTTTATACTCAATTCCCTTTGAAATAATGGCCAACGTTTCATTTGCCTTCCCTATTATCTTCTGAATTTGTATGTTAGCTTTTTGGGATTCATGCACGAGGACCCCTAAATCCTTCTGTGCTGCAGCTTTCTGCAGTCTTTCTCCATTTAAATAATAATCAGCTCCTCTATTCTTCCTGCCAAAATGCATAACCTCACATTTTCTACATTATATTCCATCTGCCAAGTTCTTGCCCATTCACTTAACCTGTCTATATCCCTCTGTAGACTCTTTGTGTCATCCTCACCACTTGCCTTCCCACCTATTTTTGTGTCATCTGCAAACTTGGTGATGTTCCCTCATCTAAGTCATTAATATATATAATAAATAATTGTGACCCCAGCAGTGATCCCTGTGGCACTCCACTAGTTACAGGTTGCCATCCTGAAAATGCCCCCCTCATCCCAACTCTCTGTCTTCTATTAGTTAGCCAATCCTCTATCCATATACTATCCCCAACACCATGGGCTCTTATCTTATTAAGTAGCCTTACGTGTGGTAACTTATTGAACGCCTTTTGGAAATCCAAATATATTACATCTACTGGTTCCCCTTTATCTATCCTGCTTATTACCTCCTCAAATAATTGTAATAAATTTGTTAGGCATGATTTCCCCTTCATGAAGCCATGCTGACTGCTTGATTAGATTATGCATTTCTAAATGATCTGCTTTTACATCATTTATAATAGACTCTAATATTTTCCCAATCATGGCTGTTAAGTTAACTGGCCTATAGTTACCTGTTTTTTATCTCTCTCCCTTTTTGAATAATGGCATTACATTGGGACTTTTCCAATCTTCTGGGACTTTTCCTGAATCTAAGGATTCTTGGAAGGTTACTACCAATCCATCCACTATCTCTGTAGCTACTTCCTTTAATATCCGCGGATGCAACCCATCAGGTCCAGGGGACCTAATGGCCTTTAGCCCCATTTGTTTCCCCAGTACTTTTTCTCTAGTGATATATTAGTGTATTTATTTCCTCCCCCACTTTTTCCCCTTGATTATTTAGTATTTTTGGAATGCTACTCATGTCTTCTACCATGAAGACTGAAGCAAAGTATTTCTTCAACTCCTCTTCCATCTCCTGGTTCCCCATTATTATTTCCCCAGCCTCACTCTCTAAGGGGCCTATGTTCACTTTGGCCTCTCTCTTCCTTTTTATATTTAAAGAAGTCCTTACTGTCTGTTTTTATTACTTGCTAGTTTACCCTCAAAGTTTATTTTCTCCCTCTTTATTATTTTTTGGCCATCTTCTGTTGGTTTTTAAAACTTTCCCAATCCTCTGACTTAACGCTAATCTGTGCTACATTGTATTTTTTTTTCACTCAATTTGATACTATCCTTAACATCCTTGGTTAACCATGGTTGGTTTATTCCCTTCCTAGAATCCTTCTTCCTCACTGGGGTATATCTTTGTTGTGAGTCATGAACTATTTTCTTAAACATCTGCCATTGTTCGTCAACCGTCTTTTCTGCTAAACTCCTTTTCCCAGCCAACTCTGCCCTCATTCCTTTGTAATTATCCTTATTTAAGTTTTGCACAATTGTTTCCAACCCAAGTTTCTCACTCTCAAACTGAATGCTAAATTCTAGTATGTTATGGTCACTTACTCTTTTACTCTGAGGTCATTTATTAAACCTGCCTCATTACACATTACCAGATCCAAAATAGCCTGATCTCTGGTTGGACCCACAACATATTGTTCTAGGAAATTGCCCCGAATATACTCTATGAATTCTTGCTTGTGGCTACCTCTGCCAATTTAATTTTCCCAACATGCATGAAGATTAAAGTCACCTATGATTAATGTACTGCTTTTTTTACATGCCCTCGTTATCTCCTGATTTATTCCCTATCCTACAATATAGCTACTGTTAGGGGGCCTATAGGCTACTCCCACCAGTGTCTTCTTCCCCATGTTATTTCTTACCTCCACCCATATGGATTCTACATCTTCCGATCCAAGATAATTTCTTGCAATTGTACTTATTCCATCTCGTACTAATAAAGCTACCCCACCACCATTTCCTTCCTGCCTGTCATGTTGAAAAAGCACTAGATTAAACACTCTATAGTCTCCATAATGTAGTGTGGCACTACCACCATGGAAAATGGGATAGATTTCAAACAGATCTAGCAACTCAAGACCGGGCATCCATGAGGAGCTGTGGGCCATCAGCAGTAGCAGGATTGTACTCAATCACAATCTGTAACCTCATGGCCTGGCATATCCCCTACCCTACCATTGCCTCCAATCTAGGGGATAAACCCCGGTTCAATGAAGAGTGCAGGAGGGCATGCTAGGATAAATACTCCTGAATATTTAGTACCTAGCTTTGATCTCCTTGTAACCACGGCTATTCATAAGTAATTTTAAGATAGTTTATTAAGAAGCAATAGTTTATATATGATGCATTAGTTAGTTAGACAGAAAACATATATGACCTGTGACAGTTGAGAGCAGTTTACCAATCCCAGAGGATGGACAGACAGTTGATGCAGAGTGCGTTGATCTCAGCAGTCTGCTTTCTAGTCAAAGTATTGGGAAAGTTTTCTCTCAGTCTTTCTCCATCTCACCTGGACCACCTTCCATTTAAAGAAGGCAGCTGCCTGATGAGCACTGACCCCTGGCAAGGACTGCCCCCTGACGAGCACTTGTTAAGATACACTTTTTCTAGGACTGGGAGCTTACCCAGTGTCAATCACCTATTCAAACCCTTCTGAACAATGAATACAGCACAGGTACCCAATATGTCAGTGGTGTCACTTCCATCGCTGTTCATCATCCTGCCCAAGGTCAGTTTTTTAGATTATGCCATGCAGAGGGTCATTCCCTGGCCCTTTCTAAACACTCTATAGTCTCCATCATGTAGTGTGGCACTACCGCCATGCAAAACGGGATAGATTTCAAACAGATCTAGCAACTCAAGACCGGACATCCATGACGCACTGTGGGCCATCAGCAGCAGCAGGATTGTACTCAATCACAATCTGTAACCTCATGGCCTGGCATTTTCCCTACCCTACCATTGCCTCCAAGCTAGGGGATAAACCCTGGTTCAATGATGAGTGCAGGAGGGCATGCCAGGAGCAGCACCAGGCATACCTAAAATTGGGATGTCAACCTGGTGAAGCTATAAAACAGGACTACTTGCATGCCAAACAGCATAAGCAGCAAGTAGTAAGCAGGGCTAAGCGATCCCACAACCAACGGATCAGATCTAAGCTCTGCAGTCCTGCCACATCCAGCCGTGAATGGTGGTGGACAATTAAACAACTCACTGGACGAGGAGGCTCCACATATATCCCCAAAATGACAGAGGAGCCCAGCACATCAGTGCAAAAGATAAGGCTGAAGCATTTGCTACAATCTTCAGCCAGAAGTGCTGAGTGGATGATCCATTTTGGCCTTCTCCAGAGGTCCCAGCATCACAGGTGCCATTCTTCAGCTAATTCAGTTCACTCCACGTGATATCAAGAAACGGCTGAAGGCACTGGATACTGCAAAAGCTACGGGCCCTGCCAATATTCTGGCATTAGTACTGAAGACTTGTGCTCCAGAATTTGCTGCACCCTTAGCCAAGCTGTTCCAGTACAGCTACAACAGTGGCATCTACCCAGCTACGTGGAAAATTGCCCAGGTATGTCCTGTACACAAAAAGCAGGACAAATTCAACCGGGCCAATTACCGTCCCATCAGTCTACTCTCCATCACCAGTAAAGTAATGGAAGGGGTCATCAACAGTGCTATCAAGTGGCCCTTGCTTAGCAATAGCCTGCTCACTGATGCCCAGTTTGGGTTCTGCCAGGGCCACTCAGCTCCTGATCTCATTACAGCTTTGGTTAAAACATGGACAAAAGAGCTGAACTCCTGAGGTGAGGTGAGAGTGACAAACCTCCACATCAAGGTCGCATTTGAGAGGCCATGGCATCAAGGAGCCCTAGCAAAAGTGGATCCAATGGGAATCAGGGGGAAAACTCTCAGCTGGTTGGAGTCAAACCTAGCACAAAGGAAGATGGTTGTGGTTGTTGGAGCTCAGTCATCTCAGCTCCAGGACATCACTGCAGGAGTTCCTCAAGGCAATGTCTTAGGCCCAACTATCTTCAGCCGCTTCATCAATGACCTTCCTTCCATCATAAGGTCAGATGTGGGGATGTTCGCTGATGATTGAACAATGTTCAGGATCATTTGCGACTCCTCAGATGCTGAAGCAATCCATGTCCAAATGCAACAACACCTAGACAATATCCAGGTTTGGGCTGACAAATGGCAAGTAACATTCGCGCCACACAAGTGCCAGGCAATGACCATTTCCAACAAGAGAGAACCCAACCATCGCCCCATGATATTCAATGGCATTACCATCACTAAATCCCCCATTATCAACATCCTAGGGGTTACCATTGACCAGAAACTGAACTGGACTAGCCATATAAATACTGTGGCTACAAGAGCAGGTCAGAGGCTAGGAATCATGTGACGAATATCTCACCTCCTGATTCCCCAAATCCTGTCCACCATCCTACAAATCACAAGTCAGGAGTGTGATGGAATGCTCCCCACTTGCCTGGATGAGTGCAGCCCCCACAACACTCATGCAGTTTGATACCATCCAGGGCAAAGCAGCCCGCTTGATTGGCACCACATCCAAAAACATTCACTCCCTCCACCACCGACGTACAGTGGCAGCAGTGTGTACCATCTACAAGATGCACTGCAGGAATTCACCAAGGCTCCTTCGACTGTATCATCCAAAACCACGACCATCTAGAAGGACAAGGGCATCAGATAGATGGGAACACCACCACCTGGAACTTCCCCTTCAAGTCACTCACCATCCTGACTTGGAAATATATCGCCGCTCCTTCACTGTTGCTGGGTCAAAATCCTTGAACTCCCTTCCTAACAGCACTGTGGGTGTACCCACACCACATGGACTGCAGCAGTTGAAGAAGGTAGCTCACCAGCACCTTCTCAAGGGCAACTAGGGATGGGCAATAAATGCTGGCCGAGCCAGTGTAGCCCACATACCATTAATGAATTAATAAAAACTTTCATAGATAAGGGGATACACAAGACACTGTCCTACCAACTTAGGAATGTCAAAATCGAAGCCTGAATTAAGTGACCCTGACGTTTCCAAGAAGTGTTAATCGTTCCCTGCTTAAAAATTGGCCTTTCCAGAGAGAGAAAATCAATGCAGTATTAACTAATATCATAACAGTATATAATATACAGAAATATATTAAGGGCCCTAATTTCTTACATAGGAGTCTGTGGCTTGAGACTCACTCAGCAAGGGTCTAAACGCATGGAGAGATTTCATCAGGAGTATGCAGGAGCAAATTCGAGGCATGAAGAGAGTGTACACACTTCCAAACACCTTATTTTCCCAGTCCTTCAAGCATGTGGCAGGATCTGCTGATCATGCATTGGACTTAACAGGCATCTCAGAGCCCATTAAACTCGAATTTATCTCTAGTAACTGGTAAATTATCCTCGATCTCAGGGACTGTCAAAGAAGACTGCAATATGCACTAAACCATTGATATATTTGTTTTAAAGTTAAGGCTGAAATTAAGGGATGAATGAATCTAGAAGGGGCCATAGTTAATTGACTCAGATGTAAATGATTCTGGAGGGTTTTGCCATTAAAGAAAGGTGCAAAATGTTTGTGGATAATGATTGGGATTAAAAAGAGAAGAAGTGAATATTTCAGAGTGAATAAACTAAGTTCTGGGTCTCAATCCAACGCTTGTTGGGCACAGAAAGAGCGTTCATGATATGGCTCAACTTCCCCACTGTTTCCCAAAGAGATAAATTGATGTATGAAGATATGGAACAATCAAAGCACAGTGGCTATGCCTACTTGTTCTCCCCCCCAACTCCTTGCACACACCAAGGGGAAAATTTTATGTTCCCCTGCCTGTGGATTTGCAGGGGTGGTTGTAAAATTCCTTGGATGGCCTTAGTTCCACTGGGCAGTCTGTAATTTTGTGGCGGGACGGGCGAGGTCTAGTCTGGCCTGTCCACCCCTGCCCCAGATAAGGCCCTTAAGTAGCCAATTAAATGTCATTATAGGGCCATTTCCCGCCCAGCCTCAATTTTCAGGCTGGCAGGGGGAGTTCAGGGAAAGTGACCCTGTTCAGGCCTCGGGTTGGGTGTGGGGTGGCGGGGGGAATGCCTCTATCAACAACCTTCTTTTAGGGGTACCCCCCCAAAAGATCTGGCCCCACTGGGTGCTCCCTCCCCACAACCCGCCCCCACTAACCCCCCCACCTAAAAGTCCTGCCCCAATAGACTTTCTAGGAGGCATCACTGGTTTGAAATTGCCATTTCTCTTTATTCTCTTTTACCACACCTCTTATATAGAATTTCAAAGTGGGGAAGTTATGCTGAACCTATATCGAGTCTTAGTTAGACCAAGATTCTTAGAGCACTGTGTGCAGTTCTGGTCAGCATATTATAAAAAGGATATAGAGGCACTGGAGAGGGAGCAGAAAACATTTGCCATGACAATACCAGAAATGGCTAAATGGCTTGTTTCTATGCTCTATATCCTGTGTAATTCTATGTAAAGCGAAATAACAAACCAATAGTTTGAAATAAGCAAGTAAGCAAAAGTAATTTGTGAAATATTAATCAATTATCAAATGTAATGCTTAGGTTTCAGTTCTGACAAATATGTCAGTTTCAATAACAATAACTTGCTTTTATATAGCACCTTTAACATAATGAACTGTCCCAAGACTCTTCACAGGAGCATTTTAAACACAATATGACACCGAGCCAAATCAAGAGATTTTAGGTCAGATAACTAAAAGGTTGGTCAAAGAAGAATATTTTAAGGAATGTCTTAAAGGAGGGAAGTGAAGTAGAGGCAGAGAGTTGTAGGGAGGGAATTCTTGTGATTGCAGCCTAGACAACCGAAGGCATGACCAACAATGGTGGAGCATTTACAATTGGGAATCCACAGAAGGCTGGAATTAGAGAACCATGGATATCTCGGAGGGTTGTGAGGTTGGGGGAGATTACAGAGATAGGGATGGGCAGGGGCATTAAGGGATTTGAAAACAAGGATGAGAAATTTAAAGTTTAGACTTTGCTTGATCGGGAGCCAATGCAGGTCAGTGAGCACAGGGGTGGTAGGGGAATTGGACTTGCTGTGAGTTAAGACAGTCAAGAGTCCATGTTTTTGGTAAAATTAATGTAGTCTAGAGCCAACTCAAAAATATAAAAGCACCCTGAATATTTGAATTTGAGCACAGGAGTAGTGAAGTCTTATTTCAATTATATAAAACCTTGGTTAGACTCTACCTGGAGTATGGTGTACAGTTTTGGTCCCCTTACCTAAGTAAGGATGTTATTGCCATAGAGGGAGTGCAATGAGTGTTCACCAGACCAATACCTGGGATGGCGGGACTGTCTTATGAAGAGAGATTGGGGAAATTGGGCTTGTATTTTCAAGAGTTTCGAGGAATGAGAGATGATCTCATTGAAACCTATAAAATGCATAAAGAGATAGACAGGGTAAATGCAGGTAAGATGTTTCCCCTGCTTGGGGGCCTGGAACGAGGGGGCACAATTTCAAAATAAGGGAGAAGCCACTTAGGACCGAGATGAGGAGAATTTGTTTTACGCAGAGGGCTGTGAAACTTTGGAATTCTCTACCCCAGAGGGCCATGGAAGCTGAGCAATTGAGCATGTTTCAAGGAAAGCTTGACAGATTTCTAAATACCAATGACATAAAGGGATTTTTTTTTTAATTTATTCACAGGATGTGGGCTTTGCTGGCTAGGCCAGCATTTATTGCCCATCTCTAGTTGCCCTTGAGAAGGTGGTGGTGAGCTGCCTTCGTAAACCACTGCAGTCCTTGTGTAATAGGTGCACCCAAAGTGCTGTTAGGAAGGGAGTTCCAGGATTTTGACCCAGCGACAGTGAAGGAATGGCCATATATTTCCAAGTCAGGGCAACTTCCAGATGGTGGTGTTCCCATTCATCTGCTGGATCTTGTCCTTCTAGGTGGTAGTGGACGTGGGTTTGGACGGTGCCGTCTAAGGAGCCTTGGTGAATTCCTGCAGTGCATCTTGTAGATGGTACACACTGCTACTACTGTGCATTGGTGGTGGAGGGAGTGAATGTTTATGGATGTGGTGCCAATCAAACGCACTGCTCTGTCCTGGACGGTGCCCAGTTTCTTCAGTGTTGTAGGAGCTACACTCATCCAGGCAAGTGGGGAGCATTCCATTACATTCCTGACTTGTGACTTGTAGATGGTGGACAGGCTTTGAGGAGTTAGGAGGTGAGTTACTCGTCACGCGATTCCTAGCCTCTGACCTGCTTTTGTAGCCACAGTATTTATGTGGCTAGTCCAGTTCAGTTTCTGGTCAATGGTAACCCCAGGAAGTTGAGAGTGGGGGATTCAGTGATGGTATGCCATTGAACGCCAAGGGGCAATGGTCTCTCTTGTTGGAGATGGTCATTGCCTGACAATTGTGTGGCGCGAATGTTACTTCCCACTTGTCAGCCCAAGCCTGGATATTGTCCAGGTCTTGCTGCATTTGGACATGGACTGCTTCAGTGTCTGAGGAGTCATGAATGGTGCTGAACGTTGTGTAATCATCAGCGAACATCCCCACTTCTGACCTTATGATGGAAGGAAGGTCATTGATGAAACAACTGAAGATGTTTGGGCTGAGGACACTACCCTGAAGAACTGCTGCAGTGATGTCCTGGAGCTGAGATGACTGACTTTCAATAACCACAATCATCTTCCTTTGTGCTAGGTATGACTTCAACCAGCAGAGATATGAATATGGGGATAGTGTGGGAAAAAGGCATTGAAGTGGATGATTAGCCATGATCATATTGAATGGTGGAGCAGACTCGATGGGCTGAATGGCCTATTCCTGTTCCAATGTTCCTATTTCCAACCTGGAAGTTTATCTCTTTTATTAGGCATTTGATAAAGTGCCACATAATTGGCTTGCCAGCAAATTCGAAACCCATTGAATTAAAGGGACTGTGACAGCATAGGTATAAAGGTATAAAGTTGGCTCGGTGTAGGAAATGGAGGGTAGTAATGAACACTTGTTTTTTGCATTGGAGGCCTTCATTTTGCATTGGAGGTATTCAGTAGGGATCACTGTGGATCAGTCTAGCACCATTTCTTTTCTAGATATATATGCATTAATGGCTTGGGTGCACAGGGCACAATTTCAAAATTTACAGATGATGCAAAACTTGGAAATATACTGATCTTCATGGACGATAATCTTCAAGAGGATATTGACAGGCTGGTAGAATGAGTGGACTCATGGCAGATGAAACCTAATGCTGAAAAGTGCAGGGAGAATGAGGGGAGGCAATATAAACTAAAGAGTACAATTTTAAAGGGGATTCAAGAACAGAGAGTCCGGGGGGTATATCTGCACAAATCATTAATGGTGGAAAGGCAGGTTGAGAAAGTAGTTAAAAAGGCATACAGGATTGTGGGTTTTATAGATAGAGGCATAGGCCGGGATTTTCTGTGCCCGCAGATGTCAGGCGTGTTTGGTGGCATGAGCAGACAATATGGCGCAACCGGTTTCAAGACAGCGTGAAACCAATTTGTGATCATCCGCTCAGCCCGCCGATGGCAGGGCACGTTTCTGCCATCTGACATCAGGAACCTCATTGTAATACATCAGCATATCATTATAAGGCCAGCTCCATTATAAGGCTGGACTCATCCCCTCCAACACTAGATTGGCCGCCCATGTCAGTGGGAAAACATGCAGAATGTTTCACAACAGCATATAAGAGATGTGTACCTGGAGGGCTGCACTTCACTCGGGACTTCAAGGTTTGTTTGCCTACCTTGCTTTGGGCATCACTCACAGTTATCTGCACCAGGCTTCACAGACAGCACCACATCACTTTTAGAGGGGGGGCTCACAGTTAGGTCTCTACCTTCCAGATCAGCCACATTTGGGTGTTTTTTCAATGGCTGCAGGGCTAGGGCTTGCTTGGGGAAGGGGGAGAAGTGGCCTCAGGCAAGGGAAGAGGCTGCAGGACGAGAGCTGTAATAGGGAAGGAGGGTAACCCAGTGTGTGTGTGAGGCACATGTTGATATGTACAAGTGGGCTCAAGATGGTGAGGGCTGAGTAGGCAGTCTCCAGGGGTGATGAGGACAGATGGACATGTGCGGGTATGTGTGTGAGAATGGGTGGCGATGTCCCTTGAGCTGGCAGTGAGTGAGATACCAGTGAATGTGCCTTGAGTTTGTGAGTGCCCAGGTGATCCAGTGTGGATGGATGATTCTAGCGAGCAGGGCTTATGATGAGATGCCAAAATATGAAATTAGGTTCCCAATGTGCAGTGGCTGGAAAAACGGCCCACCACTGAAGGGCGGAGCTGACGATTGCAAACTGGTTTCATGGTGGCATAAAACCAATTTTTGGCCTTCTTGCCTTATTTTCCGCTCATGCCCCCATGACGCCTGTTGCCAATGGGTTTGGACTATTCCGCCCTTAAATTTTATATTAAACCAAGAAATTCTAGTTGCAGGTAGTTTTGCATTGCTTTTGGAAGTTTTACTATGTTTAATACTACTCATAAAGGTATGATATTTTATAGTACTTCATTTATCTCATTCAAGCACACACAATTCTTAGAGGGCTCAATGGGGTAGAGCTGAGAGGGTGTTTCCCCTGTCTAGAGAGTCTAGGACTAGGGGGTCATACTTTCAGGATAAGGAGCCAACCATTTAAGACTGAAATGAGCAGAAATTTCTTTACTCAAAGGCCTTGGAATTCTCTACCCAGATGACTGTGGATGCTTAGTTGATGAATATATTCAAGACAGATTGATGGACTTTGGGGCACTAGGAGAATCAAGGGATATAGAGATGTGACAGTAAAGTGGAGTTGAGTGCAGCCATGATATAATTGAATGTCAGGGCAGACGTAAAGGGCTGTAGGTGTAATCCTACTCCTATTCCTTATGTTCTTATGTTCATCCGCTATCACTTCCAGCAGGAAATTCCAAAAATGACAGCAGAATCTGGGGTTCACTGAATGTCTCCCCATTGTATTTCCTGCCCTTACTCTGAAACTCAGTTCAGAAAATCTGAGTCAATGCTTCCTTAAGAAAAGCTATGCAATTGAATTGAAAAACAATGATTGTTGAATTCAGCTTTAAACAAAATGTGACAACTAGTGAGCAAAAAAATATCCTTTGATTAAAGTTTGTAACTATGATGTGTAGTTCTCATACGATTAAGCAATCTGGTGGTGTTAATGACTAAAATGTAACTTTGGTAATAGCCTACACTCTGAAACAGCACTATTATTAAGGATATATTGTGGCTAATACAGTACCCATATCACATGTGCAGGAGAGAGTGCACGGTTCAATAAAATTGCGTAGAATGTGCAATTTATATATTCTGGGCACATTACATTCTCGGGCAGTGAATTTTTTTTTGAATCCAATGTCAGTGAAAAAGCTGACTGACAATAGTACAATCGATTCCTGCAACATTAACCCTTATCAATTTAAAATGTATTGATCTCCAAATAAATATATATCCCTTTGAAATGTAATTTTGGCCAATGTATAGATTACAAAAACATAAACAATTCACTTCAATTACATACAATTCCTGATCCAAGCATTATTTGAATTTCTTAGCATACCGTTTAATTTTTAACCTGGGCACGAAAGCTCAATTTAGAAATGTAATACATTTCTGTAAAATATTTTTTGATCTATATATACTGTTGATTTTCTGTTGAATTACTAAATGAATGATTAACTAATTATACAGCAAATTAGCTATTTACTCCTGTAGTTTATAGAAGGCCTAAGGATAAGCATTAGGCTGAATCAATTATAACATTTTTGATACACCAGTTTGAATTAATCAGATTTAACTACATCTTTAAAATTCCATGGTTTTGCAACTTAATTTGACAGATAATAAATTATTATTCCAGCATAATATCATTTGTCTGTATTCATTTGCAGCTATCAAATTCTCAACAATCCTCAGAAATGTTTCTAGCTGGAGAGGTACAGGAGGAGAATCTCACTGCATGTTGTTAATAACACAAATGAAAATAAAAGCAAAATAAAAGATGCCAAGATCAACCTTTTTTTTATAGACAGAGCTTTACTATTTTAACCGAACAGCTGTTGTAGCTTGTAGATTTTGAGACACGTGATTTTAATTCTTGTCTAGCTAGAAACATTTTCTGTCTCTTGCACCTGATTATGAGGAGATCATGAAGACCAGTGAACCAACTTACCCATAGTTTTCTTTACTTCTCTTCATCTTACATTTTTGCAGTGAGTGGTAATGATCTGAAGCCCACTGTCCACAAAGATAGTGGATGTGGAAACAATCAACAATTTTCTGGTACTGATAGTTTGACTTGACAGCTGGATTAATTTTCAAATATGGCCATTCTGCAATTACAAAAGATTTGCCCTTGCAGTTCGTAGCTTACAAAAGCAGGGAAGTTATTGTATTTTGGCAAAAGGGATTAATTTAATGGCACAGTTCAAAAGAGTGTGCAGGAAGAGAGTGACCTAGGGCAATGCATATGTATCATTCATTGAATGTGGCAGAGAGTGTTGAGAGAGTGGTTAGCAAAGCATATGAGATCTTGGGCTTCTTAAATTGAGTACGAATGCAAGGAAGTTATGCTGAACCTTGATAAAGCTCTGGTTAGACCCCAACTACAATATTACGTACAATTCTAGTTGATACCACACTTTGGGAAGGATGCGAGGTTCCGTGAGGGGATGCAGAAGAGGTTTATCACGATGGCTCCATGGATGGGGATTTCAGTTCCAAGCATAGGTTGGGAAAGCTGGGATTGCTCTCCTTGCACCAAAGGAGAGTGAGAGAGAATTTGATCAAAGTGTCCAAGATATGGCAGGTTTGGAAAAGGTAGGCAAGGAAAAACTCTTCCTATTAGCTTATGGCATAAGTACTGGGAGACAGATTCAAGGTTTTGAGCAAATGCAGGGGGAATACGAAGAGGAACTTTTTTTACACAGCAATTGGTAATGACCTGGATCCTGCTGCCCACAAGGATAGTGGAAGTGGAAACAATCAATGATTTCCAAAGGAAATTGGATGAGCACCTGAAGGAAATAAACTTGCAGGGCTACGGGGATAGAGCGGAAGAATGGGACTGATTGGATTGCTCCATGGAGAGTTGGCATAGACCTAATTGGCTGAATGGTTTCCTTCTGTGCCGTGAATAACTCCAAGAACATAGATGCACTGCATGCAGAAGTTTGACAATCTGAATCGAGTTGTTGAGATGAGTGTGCTCCATCTTCAAATGGTGTATCTTACCAGCTACACCACTAGCCTCATCCACTGCACAATTAGTAACGACCCCAGCATCCACCTACCACTAATCTCTATAAATACTCCCTCAGTTCATATGATTTACTTTACCTCATACACTTAAAGTCATTGCAAGACTCATACACATCATAGCTCATGCACTGACAACTATTCAACTATGACAGCCATATGACCTGAACAGATTGCAGGACACTCACTCCTTTTTTTCTTATAGGAGAAGGTGGTAGATGGCAGGAGGTAGCAGGAATGAACTGGCAGAGGACAAGCATGCCTGCATGTTTTAATCCCCATGGAGGAGACAGTGCTAGTCATCATGGAAATAACATTGCTGAGGCTGAAGGAGCTGGTGGCACTGAAGGGATCAATAATGCTGGTATTTGCATACCGTACCCTTCTTCCCTCATCCCTCTTCCCTTTCATCTCACAATCTCTTCTGACCCATCAGATGCAGATAGTGTGAGCATGCACTTCTTACTTTCTCCTTCCCTCACCACAATCCTACCATTTCCCCTTTGCATTTCAGGAGAATTGGAGCCTTCTCAGTCAGAAGAGGGAGAAAAGGAAGACAGTGAAGATGAATAACTTAATAATTACACTTACTGCTACCAGGTCAAAGACAGACACTGCATGTATTTTAGAGCCTAAAAGAGAAGAGGGATCAGCATGTGATGAGACAGCATGCAGAATCCTTAGAGGGTGGAAGGATGGTGCAGGTGCCAGTTTGCCTGAGGGTGAGGTTGCACCCTAGTTATGCTTTGAGTAGTCAGATGAGAACTTTGTTGGGTCAGGTTACCAAACAAGGCTGATAGGTGTACATACCCAAATGCTTGGTGCCCTGAAAACATTGCCAGAAATCCTTAACACAATGTCAAGAGCTATGGAGGAGTCCGGCACCAACTTGGCACCAGTCTTTGTACATACCTTGGAGCTCATGCTTTCCAACATGGACAGGATGGTGGCTTCATCAGCACAGTTTTTTAACTCCACATGATGGCTGATGTTACAGTGCAAAAATCTTCAATGCAGCTCAAACAGCTTCCACCAAACGTCTGAACACTGCAGTAGAATCTCAGACAACTGCCTTGCACACTCACGCTGCTGCCATCATAGCCATGATGTTCAAAGGGGATCCTTGGGAGTCACAGCAGTCCATTAATTTGTTCTCTAATAGATCTCTAGGAATTTTGAGGTACCATCCCAGGAGAATGTCAGTGGATCTAAGGAGCATGAACCTGCTGTCCTCTGTCCCATTCATTGACACTCTGCCAGCCCCCTTGCTGTTGCTTGTCAGCCAGTCAGCCCTGATGGTGCAGCCCAATCAAGATGGTGCAATATGAAGTTAGGCCTTCTAGGCCCAGAGCTGTTCAAAGTCAACTTCCATAGCCGTCTGAAAGTCAGAACCCTTCATAGTACACGCTACAGCCACTGGAGAAACACTTTCTTGGAACACTATGACAAGTAAAGGCACACAGGATATAGGCATTAAGGGAATGCAGAGGAGTGGTTTGTTTAATTTTATATGCATTATTTAATAAGTGTGTTTCTATGTGAGGTGAGATGAGAGTGACTGCCCTTGACATCAAGGCTGCATTTGACCGAGTGCGGCATCAAGGAGTCCTAGCAAAACTGGTCTCCATGGGAATTGTGGGGAAAACTCTCCGCTGGTTGGAGTCAAACCTAGCACAAAGGAAGGTGGTTGTGGTTGTCGGGGGTCCGTCATCTCACCTACAGGACATCACCATAGGAGCTCCTCAGGGTAGTGTCCTCGTCCAACCATCTTCAGCTGCTTCATCAATGATTTTCCTTTCATCATAAGGTCAGAAGTGGAGGTGTTCGCTGCTAATTGCATGATTTTCAGCACCATTTGTGACTCCTCAGACACTGAAGCAGTCCATGTCCAGATGCAGAAAGACCTAGACAATATCCAGGCTTGGGCTGACAAGTGGCAAGTAACATTCACGCCATGCAAGTGTCAGGCAATGACCATCTCCAACAAGAGAGAATCCAACCATCTCCCCTTGATGTTCAATGGCATTACCATCACTGAATCCCCCACTATCAACATCCTGGGGGTTACCATTGTCCAGAAGCTGAACTGGACTAGCCATATAAAGAATGTGAATTTTCTGATTGTTTTATTTCTATGTTGTCAGTGATAGAGGTCAGGTAAGGTGTGGGATTGTTGGCAATGGAGCGCATGGTTGAGGTTACTGGCATTGTGGATGGATAATCTGAAGATGTAAAGCTTGATGTGATCGACATTGTGTCCTACGTTCCACTTTCTCAACTTTTTCCTGCACTTCCTCCTCCTCTTCCACTGGAGTGGCCATGTCATTCAGGGATAACATTCAACGCTCAGTAGCCAACTTTTTACTTGCCATAGTGGTTCAAATATAAGTAGAACAGAGGTTTTTCACAGAATCAGCAAATCAGACTACACTACCAGGATTATAAGCATTCACCTGCACGGTGTGCTGCCAGTTGTTGCACACCAACTTCACATTGAGATAGTGGTATTCCTTTTAGTTGATAAAAATGGACAAGTTCAGATAAGAAGTATGGGCCAGTGGAAACAAGATGAATGTGTTAAAAACAAAAACAGAAATACCTGGAAAAACTCAGCAGGTCTGGCAGCATCGGTGGAGAAGAACAAAGTTGACGTTTCGAGTCCTCATGACCCTTCAACAGAACTAAGTAGAAATAGGAGAGGGGTGAAATGTAAGCTGGTTTCCCGGGGGGGGGAAGGGGGGGAGTTGTTGGGACAAGCAAGCAGTAATAGGAGCAGATAACCAAAAGATGTCACAGACAAAAGACCAAAGAGGTGTTGAAGGTGGTGATATTATCTAAAAGAATGTGCTAATTAAGATTGGAGAGCAGGACGAGCAAGGTAGCTCTAGTGGGGGTGGGGTGAAATAAACCATGGGTGGAATAAACCATGGGTGGAATACATGTAAAAATAATGGAAATAACTGGGAAAAGAAAAATCTATATAAATTATTGGAAAAAACTAAAGGGAGGGGGAAGAAATGGAAAGGGGGTGGGGATGGAGGAGGGAGTTCAAGATCTAAAATTGTTGAACTCAATATTCAGTCCGGAAGGCTGTAAAGTGCCTAGTCGGAAGATGAGGTGCTGTTCCTCCAGTTTGCATTGAGCTTCACTGGAACAATGCAGCAAGCCAAGGACAGACATGTGGGCAAGAGAGCAGGGTGGAGTGTTAAAATGGCAAGCGACAGGGAGGTTTGGGTCATTCTTGCGGACAGACCGAAGGTGTTCTGCAAAGCGATCGCCCAGTCTGCTTTTGGTGTCTCCAATGTAGAGGAAACTGCATTGGGAGCAACGAATGCAGTAGACTAAGTTGGGGGAAATGCAAGTGAAATGCTGCTTCACTTGAAAGGAGTGTTTGGGCCCTTGGACGGTGAGGAGAGAGGAAGTGAAGGGGCAGGTGTTGCATTTTCTGCGGTTGCATGGGAAGGTGCCGTGGGAGGGGGTTGAGGAGTAGGGGGTGATGGAGGAGTGGACCAGGGTGTCACAGAGGGAATGATCCCTACGGAATGCCATCAGGGGGGTGAAGGAAAGATGTGTTTGGTGGTGGCATCATGCTGGAGTTGGCGGAAATGGCGGAGGATGATCCTTTGAATGCGGAGGCTGGTGGGGTGATAAGTGAGGACAATGGGGACCCTATCATGTTTCTGGGAGGGAGGAGAAGGTGTCAGGGCGGATGCGTGGGAGATGGGCCAGACACGGTTGAGGGCCCTGTCAACCACCATGGGTGGAAAACCTCGGTTAAGGAAGAAGGAGGACATGTCAGAGGACCTGCTGAGCTTTTCCAGGTATTTCTGTTTCTGTTTTTGTTTTGGATTTCCAGCATCCGCAGTTTTTTGCTTTTATCTTTTGTATTCCATCACACTCCTGACTTGTGACTTTTAGATGGTGGACAGGCTTTGAGGAGTCAGGTGGGTTATTCATCGCACGATTCCTAGCCTCTGACCTGCTCTTGTAGTCACAGTATTTATATGGCTAGCCCAATTCAGTTTCTAGTCAATGGTAACCCCCAGAACGTTTATAGTGGGGGATTCAGTGATGGTAATGCCATTGAACATCATGGAGCAAAGGTTGGATTCTCTCTTGTTGGAGATGGTCATTGTCTGACACTTGTGTGGCATGAAAGTTACTTGCCATTTGCCAGCCCAAGCCTGAATATTGTCTAAGTCTTGCTGCATTTGGACATGGACTGCTTCAGCATCTTAGGAGTTGCAAATGGTGCTGAACATCATGCAATCATCAGCAAACATCCCACTTCTGACGGAAGGAAGGTCGTTGATGGAACAGCTGAAGATAGTTGGACCCTGAGGAACTCCTGTGGTGATATCCAGGAGCTGAGGTAACTGACCTCCAACAACCATAACCATCTTCCTTTGTGCTAGGTATGACTCCAACCAGAAGAGAGTTTACCCCCCTGATTCCCATTGACTCCAGTTTTGCTCGGGCTCCTTAATGTCACACTCTGTCAAATGTGGCCTTGATATCAAGGGCAGTCACTCTCACCTCACCTTGGGAGTTCAGCTCTTTTGTCCATAATTGGACCAAGCCTGGAATGAGGTCAGGAGCTGAGTGGCCCTGACAGAACTCAAACTGGACATCATTGAGCAGGTTATTGCTTGATAGCACTGTTGATGACCCGTTCCATTACTTTACTGATAATGGAGAGTAGACTGATGGGGCGGTAATTGGCCAAGTTGGATTTGTCCTGCTTTTTGTGTACAAGACATACCTGGGCAATTTTCCACATAGATGCCAGTGTGGTAGCTGTACTGAAATACAGCAAGCCCTGGAGCACAAGTCTTTAGTAGTACTATTGCTGGAATATTGTCAGTGCTTCAGCTGTTTCTTGATATCTCATGCAGTGAATTGAATTGATGCAACTGAGTGGCTTGCTAGCTAACTCAGAGAGCATTTAAGAGTCACATGCAAGCCAGGCCAGGTAAGGACAACAGATTTCCTTTCCCTTAAAGGGCATTAGTGAACCAGATGGTTTATACAACAACTGACAGTGGTTTTACAATCATCATCACACTTCTAATTCCAGATTTTTATTGAATTCAAATTCAATCATCTGCCATGGCAGGTTTCAAACCCAGGTCCCCGAAGCACTACCCTGGGTCTTTAGATTACTAGTCCTGTAACAATACCACTCCACCATTACTTCACCTCCCCAGCCTTCAAAGAAGAGGAGGCAGGATCCAGGACTTAAGAGGGAAATCCGGGTTCTTGCCAGGGCCAGATTGACAGGCTCCAGGTTGACAGACTTCAGCAAGGGGATTTAGGAACCAGGATCATCAGGTTGGGGGAAGGAGAAATGCGCGGTGGGGGTGCGGTAGGTTGGGGGAGTGTGAGGTTGGTGGAAACTAACTTGTTGAGGGGGCTATATTGGACACAGGTTTCCTGACATGGGTACCTCTCCCTAGCCTGCAAACAAGGCCACCAGGTACTTGATCTTGGCACCTGCTGCCACGAGTAAATTCCCAGCGATGATGGGAGGAGGCTGTTAAGCAGCCATTAATTGGCCACTTAAGGTTATCAATTGGCCCACAGTTGGGCAGGCTACCCAAGGCCTCCCCATTGCAGATCAAATACTGCAGAGGCAGGTAGATGACGGGCATGGCACCTCCACCATGGCACCCAAATTTATGCCCTATTCCTGCCTGCCAACCCACCCCTGAGGAGGATGGGGGTGGGGCAAGGGGCCAAAATTCCAGCCATGATCTTTGGAGAGGAAAGGCAGGTTGGATAGAGGTTGTAGCTTGCAACATTGGAGGGGTTGAGTATGAATTTTTAGAACAATGAGGTGATGATGACTGTTTTGAAAGGGAAGCCCAATAAACTAATCACGTGTAGGGTCACAGTTGGGAAACTACACATGATCCATAAAGACCCCTGCTGCTGATTGGTAAGCAGTAATTCCTGCTGCTTCCCTTTGTTTACCTTCTATTATCAAGACAGTGGACCGATGTATTTGTATAAGGTCACCAAAGTGACCCCAGCATTTCAGCCTCCAATGCAGTCAGTGCATGTAATAGAGGATGAAGTCCATATTAACAGAAGAACATGGCCTTTCTGGATTATCCACATGCAAAGTGATGCAATTGGGACTATGGCAGTGTTTCACAAGCTATTTCCAATGTGACCTCATTTTAACTCACCACCACCCTCTCAAGGGCAATTAGGAATGGGAAACAAAGTCTGGCCTTGGCAGAGATGCCACATCCCATGAATAAATACGTAAAAATAAAAATACTCTGAAAATTAACATGACCCCAGACATCAGCAAAACGAAGCAACATAGTAACAATTGGTATGATATTATTAAAGTTTGCATATGATAGATCAACATATAATACATCATATCAATATGAAAACCTGTTTTTAAAGTATTTGTAAAAATATTATTATTTTCAGCACTTACACAGGTTTCAGGCAAGCTCTCCATATTCCCTGGTGACAGAGAACTTGGTAAAGCCCCTCTCCACCTACCCACACTCACATGGTAATCAGCTCTTCTCCCTCACCACACACACAACCATATTCCCAACCTGCCTCCCCCCACACACTCGCTCATACCGTCCACCCCATACCACTCAGCCCTCACTCACTCAAGTCCCCCACCCAGAGTACATTGTGCACCCTTGCCACACTTAGTTCTTCCTCCAAGTGGTATTCAAGATAAAGGAGTACTGATTCATCAGCTGAGGGGGAGCGATAGGTAGTAACCAGCAGGAGGTTTCCTTGCCCATGCCTGACCTGGTCCAGAGTTGATGTTAAAAATTCACAGAGCAACTCCCCCTTGACTGTATACCACTGCACCGCCACATCAGGGATAGTGATTGTGTCCCTTGTTGAAACTATGCTGCAGTTCTGCCAAAGGGCCATGAAGGCTCGAAACGTTGACTGATTTCTTCTCCGCCGATGCTGCCAGACTTGCTGAGTTTTTCCAGGTAATTCTGTTTTTGTTTTAGTGATTGTGGTGTCTGGAACATTGTCTGTAAGGTATTATTCTGTGAATTTGACTATTCAGCCTGTTGCTTGACTAGTCTGTGGGACAGCTCTCCCAATTTTGACAAGCACAGAATGTACTCTGGGTGGGGAACTTCAATGTCTATCACCAAGAGTGGCTCCAGAGCACCACTACTGATCAAGCTGGCTGAGTCCTAAAGGATGTAGCTGCTAAACTGGGTCTGTGGCAGGTGGTGAGCGAACCAACGAGAGGGAAAAATCTACTTGATCTCATCCTCACCAGTCTACCTGTCGCAGGTGCATCTGTCCATGATAGTATTGTTAGGAGTGACCACTGCACACTCCTTGTGGAGACAAAGCCCTGTCTTCACATTGAGGATACCGTCCATTGTATTGTGTGGCACTATCACCATGCTAAATGGGACCAAACTCACAACTGGGCATCCATGAGCATGCATCAGCAGCAGAATTGCTACATTGATAGAATTTTTGGTGCCTGGGTTCATCTGCCCAGTTTCATTCCTTTTTGTAGACTTTAGCACTTTGTTACAAAGAGCATTTAAGAGTCAACCACATTGCTGTGAGTCTGAAGTCATATATAAACCAAACCAGACCAGGTGAGTACAGCATATTTTCTTCTAGGAAACCAGATAGGTTTTTATGACAACATGGTTACTATTACCAAGACTAGCTTTTAATTCCAGATTTATTAATTGAATTTAAATTCCACAAGCTGCTAATGTGGGATTTGAACCCATAACCCCAGAGCATTAGCCAGGGCCTCTATATTACTAGTCTGGTGACATTACCACTATGCTACCATCTCTCCTCAAAAAGGTACCAAAATTACTGCTGTGATGATGAATTCACATGTGCCTAATAAAAATATTTTAATCAAATGAAACTACTTAAGCTGATGTTATATGCATTATATAAGTATATAAAAATACCAATAGGTGGTAAGGAGGTGTTACAGAAAATAAATTACGCATTGCGTATAGCAGATTCACATCTGCAGTTGGTGATACTAGGTTCATTTTTGTAACTCATTCCTTCCTAAGATGTGTCTTCTAAATAGTAATTTCCCATTAAGTGATATCCTCTTTGCCAAGGCATTTCATTCATTCGTCAAGTGTTCACTTATCAGGAAATCACAGTTTAGTGACCATACAAACACACCGTCGCTCAATTTGTTGCATGCTTTGAATTGTAATGGAACCGTCATGATGTAGATTTGTTCATACTGTAATTTCTTTCAACCACAGTTTAACAGATTGTTGAGATAGCAACAGCTGAGGAGCATATTATACTGAAGGTAATGGGATAAGATAAATGTTATTTTTACTGTTTACAGCAGCCTATTTGTGATTGTTACACTGACACAAGGATAGATATGCTGGTCAGCAATGCTCACGTGCAAACTCTTTGTGCATTACTACTATGTTCTTGTGGGCCCTGTAACTATGTGGGTGTTAATTCTTTAGTGTTGAATTTCAATGGTGCACAGATGATATGAAAAGACAATGTTATTGTAATAAGTGCTTGTAAATGTAACTAGGCATGTTTCTGGACAGAGAGTCAATGAGTGATAAGATAGGTATGTGTGAAATCAATTGAAAGAGGGACATGCTTCCTGGGCCTAAAAAGGTTTATGTTATTTAAGTTGCTCCCATGACATCCAAATGTGGTGTAAGAATATGTGTGTTGGTAGTGGAGATACTGGCCAATCCCATAATGAGAGGATTCAGGTCAGGAAGGCAACTCATTAGTCAAGTTGGCAGATATGGAAATAAATTTAATTCATTTGGACTGCATAAGAAATGGAAATTTCTCTCAAAGTGAGCTGGAAAATGCACAACCCCTCAGAAAGGATATTGCCAGAAAAAGTTACAAAAACAATAGCCAACATAAAATTAAAAAGTAACATTCAAATAATACATATTGATCGTTCAACAGTAACATACTATAGTGCAATCTGAACATTAACACTGAGCAGGTATAATGGTCTGTACAATATTAATCCCTCCAACTGTAATAGCTTGATCTCAGCAAAAGAGAATGCTCTGGACGTGATGGCTTAAGAAAAACAATAAGATACATACAACTCTTGAGGGAGAATCAGAAAGCACCCAGGAATCTGCAGGATTGATCCATAAATTTACAGACTACAACTACAGATATATAAATTGTTAAAAGTGAAAGTTACATGTTCATTCATAGACCAATATTTTCGAATTTGCAACAATTAATTTTCAGTTTCTATACAGTATTTCTTGGGAGATAAATTATGGGTTGCATCTGGATTCTTTATCTACATATGGCTGCAGTGATTCACTGCTGCCCATTGATGGGTCTGATTGGGTTGCAATATCTTGGCTGATGTAGTAACCAGGTACACCTTCTTAGGATATGTTGTACAAGTTAAACAACAAAATCTCACTTTTAATATTCAAAGCCAGGAGGAACATTCTTGCTCCTCCTGGCTCCACAGCAAGGCCTGAATTTTTAGGTCAGTGGGCAGGCGCGATTGGCGGGCCCGGGATCGGCCGGGGAACGGGCCGCCAACTGCGAACGGCCCCTGACCGTAATTTCCTGCTGGCTGGCAAATTAATGTGAAGCACATGCTGAGAAGCTGTAGGGGTGTGGGCATGAAGAGGGTGGGCGCTGATGTCAACGTGGGCACAGGCCAGCATTGAGAGACAGCTTCCCCCCTCAGGGAGCTAAAGGCCTGAAAAATCAAAAACAAAGGTTTCAGAAGCTGAAAGAAAGTGTCCATGCATCATAATAAATCACCTGAAAATTTAGTTACTGAAAATGCTGTTTACAGAATTTAATTTATATTTTACTTCATCACAGAATCCTAATCCTGCCCGTGGATGAGGTTTCATGAAAAATGTAAAGGCCGCCTGGTCGATTTTTCCATCCGCCAGCCATAAGGTTGAACAGGTCACGAAAAATCGGAGTCAATTGCTCCGTTAATGGTTTTAATTGCCCTCTTAATTGTCAGCGGGCACGCTTCCGACTTTTGCACGCGCCTGCTGATAAGTGTAAAATTCTGCCCCAAGTTACTATAAATGTTTTTACTTAATCCTTTTCAGTGGCAACCTAAAGTGGTCCATTGGCTGCTGTGCTCTGGGGAAACTAATTGCAACATGCTCGACAGATGCAGTTAAAGAGAGTTTCAATGTGAATAAATTTCGAATCAGCTCTGCGAGTTCACACTGCCTTCAATCACCAACTCTTTTGCCGTCTGCTTCTGCTCTCTCTCCCACCCTTTCTCTTTGCTAATCACAATCCAATTTGACAAAGGTTTGAAATAGGCATTAGGTCCCTGTTTTGCACAGGCAATGAGTCTAATGTCTGTTTCAGGCAAACCCCTGGATGATTGCAGGGTGCCCTAATCAAAGTGGCATGTAACACATTCCTGGCATGAATTGAATATGTATATGCCATGTGGCATATTGGACCCTTCAACACTTGTTACTTGCCCAAAAAATGGGTGCAGCACAATCGGATTTCTATGCCATTAAGTTGACCTAAGGAAAATAAATGTGTCTTCTAAAGCTACAAACTAAATAAGGAAGAAAAAAGAAAGATTTGTATTTATTTATCACCTTTTACGAGCTCCAGACTTTGTAACCAATGAGGTGCTGCTTAAATTGTAGTCACTGTTATAATGCAGGAATTGCAACAGCCAATTTGCACACAGCAAGCTTCCACAAAAGCAACATAATAACATCAAATAATCTGTTTTGAAGGCGTTATTTGAGGGATAAATGAACTTCACTTTTAGAATGTTGTCCACATGTATGGGATGATATGACAATAAATTATTACAAATTGAGAAAATTATCACAAAGGTTGTGCAACAAAATTGTATGCCTTGAATATTCACTGATTAAAAGCCTATTGTGGTTTTGTAAATGTAATTTAGTACTGGTGGATGGATGTATGGATGAATATGAATGCAGTTCACAGAGTCCAAGACATTTTGGAAGATAATCATTAAGAAAAAAGGAGGACTTGCGTTTGTGTGGCACCTTTCACAATCTCAAAGCGATACAGCCAATGAAATATTTTTAAAGTGTAGTCACTGTTGTAATGCTTAGGAAACACTGCAAATTGGCAACAATTCCCATAAACAGCAATGTAATATTGGCCAGATGATCTGCTTTTGTGATGTTGATTCAGAGACGAATATTGGCAAGGACACTGGCAATAATGCCCCTGCTCTTCTTCAAAATAGTGCCACAGGATTTGCATTACAAAAATTCACCTTTGACAGCACTTTCCAAACCCATGACCACTACCATCTAGAAGGACTAGGGCAGCAGATAGATGGGAATACCACCACATGGAAGTTCCTCTCCAAGTCACTTTCCATCCTGACTTGGAAATATATCACTGTCACTGAGTCAAAATCCTGGAACTCCCTTCCTAACAGAACTGTGGGTGTACCCACACCACATAGATTGCAGCGGCTGAAGGAGGCAGCTCACCATTACCTTCTCAAGGGCAACTAGGGATGGGCAATAAATGCTGGTCTAGCCAGTGAAGCCCACATTCCATGAATGAATAAATGAAAAAAAAGGGACCCTGTATGTCCACCTGAGAGGGCAGATAGGGCCTCAGTTTAGCATTTTATCTGAAAGACAACACAGCACTCCCTCCAACTGCACTGGAGTGTCAGCCTAGATTTTTGTGCTCAATTCTAGAGTGGGACACAACATCTTGACTCAGAGGTAAGAGTGCTACTAGCTCAGGCACAGCTGAAACTCACAAGGGCCATACCTGACTCTTGTGTGATATTGAGCTTTTAATAGAAAACTGATGTAATGATGTACTTTTCAGTTCATTGCAAGAGAAATCTAAGAAATTAATTTTTCTGTAAGTGTTTTATTGATCTTCATAGTAATACCTATATAAGCCTGGAAGGCACCAGTATATAAAAAAAAAATGGCACTGATCTTCCGAGCAGGGGCAATGACAAGCTAATTGCCACTGTGCTCGAAAATTCCCCCGACTTGATGCTGCAGTGCATTTCCTCCAGGGTTTTCCAATCCCAGCTTTACAGAAACGCTCAGCGCAACATCCCTCGGGGAACTCCGTGAGAGTGGAGTAGACTCAGGGAAAGACAGGACATGCTGCCTTTTAACAGCATGTAGCTGCCATTTGGTGAGTTTAAAGGTTCAGGTCCACTCTTTGGATGTTAGCGAATAGGTGAGTGAGTGAATGGATAGATGAGTAGGGTGGGTAGGCAATAGGTAAGTGATTGGATAGCCAGGTCAGGGGGTAATTGGGTCAGGAGGGTAGTCAGGTGGTCGGCAGGGGTAAGCAGGTCAGGGGATAGTCAGGTCTGGTCAAGGGGCAGTTGGGTGGTCGGGGATAGTTGGGGTTGGTCGGGAGGGTATTTGGGTCGGTTCAGGAGGTAGTAGAGTCAGGTCGGGGCTGGTCGGGGGGGAGTCGGATCGGATTTGGGGTAGTCGGGTGGGGGTGGAGTTAGTCGCTCTGGTCGGGGGTAGTTGGGTTAGTGGGGTAGTGAGGTCGGGCAAGGGCACATAGTTGAGTTTTGTCAGGGTAGTCGGGTTGGGTTGGGAAGTAGTTGGGGATCGGGGAGGTAGTCAGGCTTCTGGGGGGTTTTGGAGTTACCCAGGTGTTAGACTAGACTTTAATCTGTCTAACATTTCCTGGGTAACTATCCAGGTAAGTCATGCGGAACTGTCCCAAGTCTCCATCTTTAGCTCAGAGTCAGAGACATTCGCATAGGGCACTGGGGAGCAGGGGAATTGCCCATTGTAAGCTTAAACTTCCCGCATGGGCAATTCCCACATAGGCTTACACTTTGGGACTTCTGCAAGGTGCCAATGCACACCTTCAATCATACATACGGCCTCTGATAATCCAGGGACTGGAAGATTTGCCCTATTTTGTGTGTATCTTCCCTAATGCTGGTAAGTAGAATTAATAAAACTCCAAATTCAGCTTAAATAACTCAGAAGGTGATTTGCTTCTTAAATTTATGTTTATGACAATGTTAAACAGGAGAACAGTGTACAAATGAAACTACACTTTAGAAATAGGGCTTCTGTTTTGTTAAGCTAGACATAGAAAGCACTGAGTGCTCAGGATTTTACATCACATGTCATTAAACATTCCTACAAAAGATGCAGTGTTAATGATGGTGAGGGTTGACTACTAGTGCTAGTGCTAATCAAAGAACTAGTTTGACATAAGAGATTTAACAGATAAGCTCATTAGCGTGTAAAATGGAGAAAGATGGTCCTCTGACAGTAATAAATTATTGACATTATGAAAATAGTGGAAATAATTTAGCCATTTTCCCCAACAAACTTGCCATACAAAAAAAATGTATTTATTAATTTATTAGTAGTCAAATTAAAATATGTGAAATCAGCTCATTTGTCTTTCGCACAAAACATCCAGTTGACATGGAGACAGGAATCACCTTACTCTGTGCTATGTAGACCACCTGAATGCGTTGACAGAGGTTCAATAGCACCCTATTAATAGTGAAATGACTGAAGTCCAGACTGACCCATGCAGTACTGCTTTCTCTTTCCCAATATTTCACAACCCCCAAACTATTGGAAGCACTCATCATGAGTAAACAAAAACAGGTTACCAAAAAGAGACAATCTACTCCACCAGAAATAAATCACGACCTTTCAAAAACTGAGTAAATAATGTACCAACATACAACAACTGACCTATCCTGCCTAAATATCTAAACCTTCAAATTCAATAAGATCAACCATGATCTTATTGAATGGTGGAGCAGACTCGAGGGGCCAAATGGCCTACTCCTACTCCTTGTTCCTATGTCCTATGTTCACCTATTTCAAAAAGCAGTGCTTTTTAAAATAAAGCATAAACAATGCTCTTAGGACTAATTAACTCACTGGTTAACACAGGCTTATATGAGAAGAGAAGGTACAAAGGAGAACAGGCAAGCTGGGAGTTTCCTGGCTGCATTGGGCAGAATTCCAATATCCAGAAGTTGTTGGACAAATTGTGCTGCTCTACCTTTAGCTTCTCAAAAATGCCATTTCGCTGCCTGTTTAGCAGTGACATGCATTAAGTGTCATGCAGTTGCTGTATTGATGAGGTAGATGCAAACTAAACTTGGCACTGAAAGCTAAGTATGGTCATTTCAAGTACAAGTACCCTTTTAACAACGTGATAAATGTTAATTGCTTCCAACCTCTCTGGCACTGAAAATCAAGCACTACAAGTATGGACTCGTTTCTTCAAATATTGATTGATGTTGGAGATCTAAAAAAAATCAAATTTATGCTTTAACTTCTTTCTATTTATTTTCTTATTCTCTTGCCGAACAATCTATACCACAGGACAAAAGGATGCTGAATGATTGGCAAGTTGTCTCTGACTAGCATTGCCATTATGAAAGCAACAGGGAACAATAAGCTCCCGAAGCTCATGGGTAATTCAAAAAAGGCACAAGGCTTGAACATATTCCTTTTGTTTGCACGGGTTCCTGTGTATGAATGTATGTTGCTTCTAGGAAGAATAAATGAGCCACATTATGAGCTCAGCTGATTACCTTAAATTGGTTGTTAGTGTAGCTATTAGTGCACTCAGGATTGTTCAGCAAGTGCTGCCCAATTACAGAATTACATCTGACAGTATACGAGCCTATTGCTTTCTCCATGGTAAAGCCTTAGCTAATCAGAGTCAGCTTACCAACCAGTCAGCACCCTTTTCTCCTTTAATATAAATTGTTGTGATTGTTGAAATTTGGCATTCTTGCATTTGTTCTGATGAGTGCAAGATGAAAAGCTTCTGCAACAAGTTTCTCTTTTCAGAAATATTCAAGTTCTGTTTTCTTTCTCTCTTAATCCAAACTTTCTCTTTCACTCATTATTTATCTTTCTTTGCCTGATTTGACCCTAATTCACCACTTTTAATTTATATGTCCAGCTCAGCTCTCCTGTTGTTCATTTCCCATACCTTAAATATAATTGATTAAGGAGCTACACAGTTGCTTGCCCTGTTCACTCAGGTCCCAAATGCCCTGTTGTCCTCAACGCAGTGTCATCAGTTGGCACTTACAACAACTTAGTGGGTAAAAATGTTTTGAACTGTTGGGTGCAATGGAAAACTAAATTAATATCAAAATCTGGCTCATTATTTTGTCTGGTACCAGGACATTCTCCAGGAAAGAAGCTAACTCATTGGTTTATTGGTGGTGCCATGATAAGCATGCAGTTTGGCAATGAAAGTAAAACCTTTGTGAAAAACAGGAGATTAGTTAAAAGCTTATCTGTCAAATATTTGTTTCGTTGGAAATTTCAGGGAACAGCTCCAGTAATTTATCTTACTAATTCTGTAATTGCTTAAGAATGGATTTAACTTCATTTTAAAGGAATTAATGCAGTCAAATGACTGCATTTTTTTGTCATCTAGAACATATTTAGTGCACAGACTAAAGCTATTTGTTTGAAACATTGAACAACCACTTAACTATACCACAATTTTAGGTTCTGAATTTGTATCCATTTATAACATTAAAGCGCTTAGAAACAAAAGGCATTGGTCAACATCATGATACAGTATTAAAACTACTTCCATTTGTTAGAGTTCAAGGGTGGAATTGTCCCAGATGTGCACTAAGTGTGGTAGTGGTCAGGAAAAAGAACATTTTCCCTGAGGCCACAATGGCAGGTTTTGGTGCCGTATTGATCCAATCCTGCCTCATTATTCATGCATTCCCAGGAAACACACTGTTTTGATGGCGGGCGGGCTCTTATTCACTCACCACAACACTTCATCATGCCAGGCGACATATTTAAAGTGCAGCTGCACGGACACCTCTCCATGCTCTCAGCCCATGACCCCTGCACAGAAGGTATGGCCCTGAAAGGCATGAAGGCTGCAGCCCCCCCGGTTTAATGATGCATCTCTCAAGCACCTTTTGGACGCAGTGGAAGCCTGCCGTGATGCCTTCTATCCCCAATCTGGCCACAGGAGGGCAGCGACATCAGTAATCCAGCATGGGAGGTGGTGGCAGCGGTGGTCAGTGCCAACGCCCTGAAAAAGAGGACAGCCACCTAGTGCCGCAACAGGGTGAATGGTCTTACCTGTTCCGCCAGGGTAAGTCACTCTTCTCACCACTCTCAACTCACACAGTCTCAAACCCATCACAAATCCACAGGGATCTCACACCACAAGGGAGAACACCGCTAACTCTGACACATGCCCTCACAACTCCATCAGGCTCATATCCTCTAGAGCTCACGTCCTCATCCTGTCCATGGCACCGCTCAGCACACAAACATTCCAGGCAGTGCCATGTGTCCTGTTCACACTCGCTCCAACTGTTTTCATGCAGGAGAAGCTGGCTCACATCAGCAGGGAGAGGTGCCAGACCGGGCTCACATTAGGCCCCTCTCTCAATTTGAGGAGTGTGCCATCATGCTGACCGGTGAGGATGTGAACTCGGCCTGTGGCGATGTTGAGGTTGGTGGCAAACACCTACGTGAGGATCCTGCACCACGTCATCCCTCTTTCAACACAAATGTGAGTGCTCTATCTCCTGCTTTTGACACTGCTGCCATTGCACTAATTATCTCTATGTTGGTTCACAGGGAGCTCTGCCAAGCGACAAATGCCCTCAGCCAGCCAGTCCCTCAGTTTCATCCACATCCTCACCTCCAGCCAAGAGGACACCTCCTCCATTGAAGAGCTGGAAATAAGCAGCCTGGAAGACCCATCACAGCGATCACCCACACCCTCCACCAGCACAGAGATGCGCACCTCGGTGGGACCTAGATCTAGAGCAGGCTCAGGTTCACAATCTGGCGGTCACCTCACGGACACGTGTCCGCAGCAGAAGGCGGCTGAGCTCCCCGGCACTTGGAGGACTACTGAGGAAGAGGCATCTGTGGGGTCCGAGTCAGATGATGAGCCTTTGGATTCGGCCTTCGAACTCATCCTGGAGAGTCAGCAGAAGGCAGGGGAACGTCAAGCAGAGTTGTTAGAAGCCGCCAACAGAGTGGCACGTGAGTCAAGGGATGTGTCCGCCTGCTCTCTGATGAAATGGTGCCCACATATGTGCATATGGAGTTCTCCATAGGGAGGATGGTGGATGCCATGGAGACCGTGGTCCAGCAGAATGCGGGGATGTGTGCAGACCTGCATTCCATCGCGGGAACCATAGGTGAGTTCCTGCAGTGGCGACGTGAGAGGGAAACGGGGCACCTCAACGTGCCTCCAGGTGCTCCTTCCACTCAAGGAGTCAGGCCGGGGCCCTGGGCACCCGGATGGAGGAGGAGCGGCTGCTGGACACCCCTGGTTCACCCACTCAGGAACCTCAGACGCTGTTCGTTCCCTCTGAATCCCATTTTCCTGAGACCCCCCCTCAAACTCATCCTCTGTCACTGCAGCGGGAGCAGCTGGCGCACAGGAGGACAGCCAAAGCAAGCCTCAGCTCTCCAGAGGTATCAGAGGCAACAGGGCCAACCATTGCTCAGGCTATCTCCATCCCTGCTGTGGATGTCAGGGCAGCAACTGGAAGTCTAAAGCGTTCAAAAGTTAAGAAATTCTGATCACGGTTGCATGGGTGAACACATTTTGTCACTGTACAATCTGGAAATGTATTCACTTTCACTGAATAGTGTGTAATGGTGTCTTTCAGCTTCATTGACAGGCTTTGTGAGTCCTCCCACTGCATCTCCCTCCAACTAGCAGTTCAGCTGCACACAGCCAGCCCATGAGTGATTCTGGAGGGAGAATGGCCTTTTGGAGCCATGTGCAAGCACTCTCCCAAACACACGGATCCTTCCTCCATCACACTCACCTCAATGTCCTGAGTATTTTCAATGCTGCCTGCTGGGGTTCTCTTTCAGTTGCCCATCTGAGCTGACCTGCATCTCCACCCACCCTCTCCCATGCAGCACCTGATCTCGCCCACCACGACTCTCGTTTCATTTCAATTTGACAAACATGGCGCGTCTAACGTTTTTCTTCAGGTCCCCCATCCTTTGCCCTCCCCAGGTGACCCACTTTCTTTCCCCCATCACTGTCGACCCCCCTGGCATCACATCCCACCTCCCCTCTGTGACCCACCAGCCACAACCCTTTTCTTTCGGGAATGTTCAGGTGAACGTGCACATTCCCCTCCTTCCTGAAAATCCCACCCCAATCCACATTCACCTCCCAATCTCCTCTTTCCCACCCCCAACAGGGTCTGTGTCTTCATCTGAGTCCCCACCAACCATCCTCACCGCCCCTTCTACTGATACCATCGCACCCTCACCCTCCCAAACTACCGCCTCACTCTGCCCTCGGTCATTCTCATCATTCCCTCATACCTCGCCCACCCTCAGTTCACTCCCCAGGAGCCATGGACTCATCAGAGCCCTCCTTGCACATTCACCTGAACACCCACCTCTGGATGCCTTTCCCCCTTGGAAGTCCGTCCCCCCCTCCCCCCCCGGAACTTCATAACCCCCCTAGACTCCTCCCCTATCCCCAACTTAGGCATTCTCCCTTCCTGACTCCTCCCTCCACCCTTACTACTTCCTCCCCCTGGACTCTTTCCACTCTCTGCACCCGTTCCTCCCCCGAGACGCCTCCTTCCCCCCAAACCCCTTCCTCCCTCCGGACTCCTTCTTCCCCCTAAACTCCTTCTTCCCCATGGACTCCTTTACCCTCCGAAATCCTTCCCTTATGCCTTCCACCCCCCTTACACCAACCTCCCCAGTTGCCGTCTTCTCCCTCATTACCCACCCCTTCCCCCATAGTCTCCCCCCACTACTCCCAAATGCATCCACCCTGACTCCCCTGTTCCTCCCCTCCCTACCTCATCCACACCCCCCACCCCCCCAACCAATGTCTCTTCCTCTCCCAGTTGAGCCTAGACCTGCCTCTGCTGCCCCACAGTACATCTTTCTCTCCAAAACACAGCTGGGCCTTCCCCTCCATCTCTCGGCCATCGATTTTTGACCTTCTCACCACATTGTCTGCTCGTGCTGCTGAACACACCCGACGCCAGCGGGCACGGAATATTCAGCCTTAAAAGGTTTGGGTTGAGATTGCAATAGGCATGTGCAAACACTGTGCACTATCCTCAGCGATTTCATCTTAGACTTTTAACCATTAAACATGATTTCTTGAGACAAATTCCTAAAACACCACATTGAGATGTTTTGGTCCAGGTTATAGCTGTGTAGTACCAACCAACAACATATTTTAAGTACTGGAGTTCTCATCGGTATTTAATGCTTAATAATATTTGCTGGTTATTTTTCAAAAGTAAACATATATATTTTTCATGCTTTCCATAACCCATAAAAAAGGCATTTTGAAAGGTTTACCAATTTTTGATACAGTGTTTGTGTACTTGCATTAAGCAATGGCCTGTCCAAGTGTGCAGCAATGAGACTACTTTAAAAAATGGAATTCTAAATCATGTGTGTAATATCATATTTCACTTATTACTTCTCATGTTTCACTTGATAGTAGTGGGAACAAAATGAATGGAATAATTTCTGTGCAAATAATGGATATTTTTTTGCAAGATTTTGAAAGCAAGGAAATTAGTGCGACCCTGCTGAAAATGGCCCACTTGTAAATTGCCAATGGGTATACTCAACACACGTGTGTTGTGTACTTGGTGCCCTTGTGTAAAGTGTTTTCATTCTTCCCAATTGATAAACTGGGTATTTGGTTAATTCAGAAGTTCTGCCACTACTGGGAAGAATTATTTATCACTATATAAATTGTAAGTTCAAAAGCTTAAATAAATATATATTTCCTGTTATGCATCGACTAGTTGTCAGAAGAGTCAAGCAGTTATAAAGTGTAAAATGTCCACGAACAGATACATGCTGCTATTGGCTTCCCGCTGTGAGCATATGACACTTGCCACATACACGGCCAAATTTTCATCTCCCAATGGTGGTGCGAATTGGGTCACCAAACGCTGAATTTAGTTTTTTTTTCGCTGGAAAAACAATTTTCCTGTGCCTCGCTGACCCAACATCATTTTTGTGTGGCCTTTCACTGGGTCAGGAAAGCCTTGGGTGCAAAATGTACACACATGTCTTCCGAGGGTGGGGTTCCCATTGTGAGGACCACAGGAACATTGTTTCCTTCCGCACACTATTTTTGTGTGCTGGTGTGTGTTTTGTAAGCCCTAAAAACACGCCTCCTTGGAGACTTTGCGACTGTAGCGTTCAATCGTTTTGTGTTTTATTATGTGAGTCTGTTTACTGTTGATGCTTTCTGTGCGTGTTAGGTTAAGCCTGGGTGTGGACTCACAGATAAGCAACCAAACTGTAGAAAGAGCTGAAAGCCAGAGCTAAAGCATGGTGCAGAATTTTGCCCTCATCAGGCGGGCGTGCCTGAGAGCGGTTGCGAAGCCAACTGCCGGCTGCTATCGGGCCCCAACATGGATTTCATGCTGCTTGGCCAGTTAACGGCCAGCCAGAGTGAAATGCGTGCTACAGCGCTCTGCGCTGCTGGGGTGGGGGCGGGAGCAATGTGAGCACGGAAGTGTGCGCATGAGCGGGGGTGCGTGCAGTAAAAGCTCCCTGGGGCACAGAGCTGTCTCAGGGAGCTGAAGAATTTTAACAATAAAAATAAAGATATTAAAAATAATAAAAACATCTACCCTCATGTGACTCTGTCACATGAGCAGGGACATGTTAAATAGCAGTGTTAAAAGTTTTAAAGTTTTTTAAAATCACTGGTCAAAACCTCATCCTGCCCATGGTTGAGGTTTCGACAAAAATGCAAAGGCCACTTGGCCTTTTCGCCCGCCCACTAACCGAACGGTTAGACGGGCAGCGAAAAATTTGAGTCCATTAGTTCTTTAAGGGCCTTAATAGGCCGCTTAATTGTCAGCGGGCGCACATGGTAGTCAGCAGCGACTGAAATATCACGCGTCATTTTACACTCATTCAGTTTGGGCGCGCGCCTGCCCGACAAGAGTAAAATCCTGCCCATGGAGTAGACATTTTAAAGAATTGTAAATGCTCCTTACCAATGCTCACCAAGGCTCCTTAGACAGAACCTTCCAAACCCACGACCACTACTAGCTAGAAGGACAAGGCTATTAGACAATGGGAATACCACCACCTGGAAGATCCCCACTAAGCCACTCACCATCTTGACTTGGAAATATATTGCCATTCCTTCACTGTCACTGGGTCAAAATCCTGGAACTCTGTGCCTAACAGCCCTGTGGATGTACCTACACCACGTGGACTGCAACAGTTCAAGAAGGCAGCTTACCATCACCTTCTCAAGAACAATTAGGGATGGGTAATAAATGCTGGCTTAGCCAGCGAAACCCACATGCCTTGAGTGATTAAAAACTCCGGGTATACACATAGGGTGGAATCTCCTGCAATTGGTGGGAATGGGGCGGCCGGGGGACAAAAATCTGTTTCCCAGTGTCAAGATGAACTGTCAAAATGTTGTTCTCGGGATTTTAGAGGCGGTTCAAAGGCAGGTCAGGCTTCCCGATGAGCAATGTCAGGAAGCCCATTTGTATGCATTAGCATCTCATGCATGTTCATTAAAAGTTTATCTCACCAGTATTAAGTTCACCCTTCAGATTAATTTCCCCGTCAGCGAGAATTTAGTGCCATCAGTTTTATAACTGTATATAGGTAGCGAGGACCTGGCAAGCTTCAGCTCATCCATAACTCTGAGGTCAGTAAAATCTGCTGTCACCTTCTTGCAGACCACTCAGCACCTCACTCATACCAGGTGCCAGAAGCAAAAGCTGTGCCAAGGCTAAGCACAGGAGGAAGGAGCAGCAGGGAAAGGGGAAGGTTGGAGTGAAGGCAGGAATGAAGGCAGGACAGGGGAGGCAGGACCAGTGGGTAAGGGTGGAGCGGAGGCAGGACGGGTGGGGGGAAGGGTGGAGTGGAGACAGTAGAGGGGGATGGTGGACCAGCAGGGAAGGGTGGGAGACTGTCCTGGGAAAGAAGCAAGATTGTCCAGGGTATGGTTAGAAGGCTGCCTGGGGAAGGAATCCAGACAGTGTGGGGCATGTTTAAAAGACTGTCTGGGGAAGGAAGTCAGACTGTCCAAGACACATTTAGAAGACTGTTAGGAAAGGAAATCAGACCACCTGGGGCGTGTTTATAAGACTCTAGGAGGGAAGTCAGACTGTAGAGCATTGTAGAGAGATGCCTCTAAAGGGAATGAGCTGTGAGTTCCTGAATTTGGTCCCACAGGTTTGATGGAGGGTACTGGGACTCAGAGGGTACAGTCACAGTCAGAGGAGGGAGTTGTTTCTGGAAGAGCAGACCTGCAAGACTCATGGTGGGTTGAGTGGGAGTAGTGGATGATCTCATGGGAGAGTCTCAGAGAGTCAGGGTACAATTGACTTCGAGAGCGAGAGGGGTCAGAGTCGGGAGGGCATGGGCATGTCGACAGTGAAGGAAATGGGGAGAGAACAAGAATGTCAACATAAATAATAATTGGGTTCAGGGTAACAGAGTGAGGCAGAATGGTTGCATGAGGGAGAGGAAATAGGAGGCAGTGATTTTGGAGGAGGACGTGGGGATCTTTGTTGCTAACAGGAGGAGGATAGAATGTGTTGGAAATGCTGACATAACGTCAAATACACTACCTTCAAGATCTAAAAGTTGTTGTGCAGTTACTAAAACTCACAGACAATTGAAATGGGAGGGGTCTCAGATTGGGCGGGAGGAGTTAAAGACTCAACTTTTAGGCGGAGTGAAGAGCCATCCATCCACAAATTGTGGGCGAGAGTGTTGTGGAGGTCTACCTGTGTGTAGAGGTGGCAGCTAAAAGGCTTAATCTGGTACCACACAAAATCAAGGAAGAGCAAAAATAACCACTATGGCCAGAAATTTCCCTGAATTGAATGAAGTGCGGTTGCAGGAATGAAAAAAGACGCTTTTCCACCCAGCTGTAAGGCAGGTTTTTGCACCATATCGTCCGCTTCCTACCTCATTAATTATACAGCCACGGAAAACGTGCCATATTGTTGGCAGGCAGCCTCTGAATCACCCTCCACACCGTTACCTCACCGTTTCCTCACTCCGGGTGCCATATCTAAACTTTAGCCGTGCGCACAGTTCTCAGTACTTGAAGCCTAGGACTGCTCCAGTGAAGACATGGCCTCAAAAGCCAAGAAGGGTTCAGTGATCTGTCACTGGAATGCCTTTTGGAGGCTACCGTGATGTCCTCTACCCCCGCTCTGGCTGCAGGAGGTCCAGAAATCTCACCATTCTGACTTGGGAGGTGATGACAGTGGTGGTCAGTGCCAACTCTGCACAGAAGAGGTTTGCCATTCAGTACAGAAAGAGGATGAATAATCCAATCCATGTTGCCAGGCTAAGTCAACTATCTCATCACTCTAAACTAACACACATAAACCCGACATCACTGGCATCTCACTCACTGCCAGCTCAAGGAGCATCACCACCCATTCTCTCACACACACTCTCACATTTCCATCTGGCCTTATCTCCTCTGGAGACTGCCTCCTCAGCCCTCACCATCTTGAGGCCACTTGCACAGACCCCACACACACAGTGGGATACCCCTCTGCCCCAGTGCAGCCCTTTCCCTGTAGCCTCTTATCTTGCCTGAGGCCACTTCTCCCCCTTCCCCAAGCAAGCCCTAGCCCTGCAGCCAATGAAAAGCCACCCCCGCCTTATGGCTGGTCTGGTAGGTAGAGACTTGCCCGTGAACCCTGTAAAAGTGATGTGGTGCTGCTTGCGAAGCCTGGTACTGATGACCACGAGTGCTGCCCAAAGCAAGATAGGCAAACAAACCTCAAAGTCCTGAGCAAAGTGCCAGGTGCACATAGCATATGTATTGTTGTACGTTGACGTGAACTCATGGTCCAGCATGGCGGGATGATTCCAGTGAACAGGATTTATAATGAGATTCTAAAGAATTGAAATTAGCTTCCCAATGTGCAGTGGCAGGAAACACAGCCAACCATTGACAGGTGAAGTGGAAGATAGCAAACTGGTTGTACAATGACACAAAACTGATTTTTGCAATCTCCCGATATTTTCCGCTCACGCCAGTTATGATGGCTGCCACAAATGGGAGCGGAAAATCCTGGCTTGTGTCTTCTGCCAACACAAGATGGCCGTTGATACCCATCTCTGCAAGCACACTTGTTTGCACATGTGCAGAAAACCAATGACACATTTTGTCTTTCCAAACTTGGGTTGAGTCAGGGGCTGTTTTTAAATTATAAAATACCATTGTAAATTGATCTGGCATGATCAATGATATGAGGGTCTGTGTGCCATGGTCTCTGTTGTGGAAGAGTCCAAACGGAGCATGAGCACTGCATTGACCCTCATGGCCGAGCGCACTGCCTCCTCCATTGAGAGAGTGGCGGTTTTCATGGAGTGGAAGCTCCAGGAACAGAATCAGGGGTTCCTGGGGTTGCGCTCGGACCTGCAAGCCCTCACACAGGCAATGACCTCAGGTGGTCAGTGCCAGTGTGGGAGATGGATGAGACACCCAGTATCCCAGCTAGGTGCCTGTCCATCAATAGTGAGCAGGGAAGTCCAGAGCGACCTCAAGTTGGCGCACGAGCTACATGTTGTCTCTGCAAGTTCTTCTCAGGGAGCTCTGGATGACGGCAGTAGTTCCTATACCCCTCTGCCAGTGACTGTGGCACCTGATGAGGGTGCGGTGACCAGGGAGATGCCAGCCGGGGCATTAGCTTCTCCCTCCCAGGGGGTGCCAGCACAGGCTCCACTGTCCAGAGGGCGATTGCCAAGGTAACCAAGGCCAACAAGACAGCAGTCAGCAGGCTGCATCCAATGCCGCTGCAAGCAAGGGGGGCGCGCACCAAGAATTAACACTCGCAAACATAAGTTTAAGGCACCACGAGGGACTGTTTATGGGTGATCTTCTGTTGTGTAATGTTTTGTTGATGCTTTATGGTCTGGGAATTAAGACTAGAGAAGGTGATGTTAATTTTTTTGGATTGCCAAAATTAGATAAGTTTTGTTTTTGTCGTAATGGCCTGAGTATACTTCACCTTTGCTTTTTTTTGGTGTGGAGTGCGCCAGTATGTAATGTTGGACATGAGTGGCTCTAAACTTTATTGCACAGGCACTGAGTGGACTTTGGGTTCAAATGAACGGGTCATTTCAGACACCCGGGATGGAGGCGGCAACCCTGGCATGAGGAGGAAGCAGATCTTTGGTAGCCTAGCTGAAGGAGCGTTGGATCAAGGCGTCCATGGTGTCTCTGCCTCCCTGAAGGATACCGAGGTCTGCCTCCATGTCCTCAGCATTCTCCTCACTGTGCTCCTCTTCTGACTCACTACTGGATTCATTCTCTGTGGCCTGTGCAGCTGCGTCAAGATCCTCTTCCTCCAGTGGGTCCCGCTTGCCAGTGCCAGATTGTGGAGAGCGCAGCATGCAAACACTATCCGTGACACCGACATTGGGGGGTATTGTGATGCTCCCCCTGAACAGTCCAGGCACTGGAAGCACATCTTCAGAAAACCTATGGTCCTCTCTATCACCAACCTTGAGGAGGCATGACTCCTACTATAACGCTTCTCTGCCTCTGTTCTTGGGTGGCGGAGAGGCGTCATAAGCCACCTTTTCAACGCTAGCCCTTGTCACCAGCAGCCATCCATCCACTTGGGCTGGGGCACTGAAGAGCCTCGGCACCTGGGGGTGTTTGAGGATATAAGCATCATTGGAGCTGCAGAATCTGCGTCTTGTGGTCACACACTATCTACACGTTTATCGAGTGGAAACCCTCCCTGTAGACAAAGGCACCCAGAAGACCTGCTGGCGCCTTGATGACCACATGTGTGCAGTCGATTGCACCCTGGATGCGGGGGAACCCAGCAATCACTGCAAAGCCTCTGGCTCGCTCAGCCTGGCTGGTCTCGTCCATAAATGAATAAGTGTCATTACCCACCTGAACAGAGCTTCTGTCACCAGCTTGATGCAACTGTGGACAGTTGATTGGGAGACTCCACAAAGATCCCCCACTGACCCCTGGAAAGAGCCGGAAGCATAGAAGTTGAGGGCCACTGTGACCTTCAGAGCCACTGGCATGGGGTGTCCACCCTCTCAGGCTCAATCATCTGACAAATGGAGGTCACGATCTCCTGGAGAGGCAGAACCTCCTTCAACATTGCACCTCAGACATATTGAGGTAGCTGCATTGCTGCCTGTAAACCATGGCAGCAGGATAGTGGCGACTTTTGCAGCCCAGTTCACCTTGGTCTACCTGCTGACACTGCGCCTCTTGTGCCTGTGCCTCTCCTCCCCTGGGAGCTGCATTGGGACACTTGGCCTCCTCTCTCTTCTGCCATGCTCTTCCTTCTCAGATGAGGTCCCTCCAGCGGATGCCACAATCCCCATTACCAGGGTCACAGAAGGCTGTCTGGTACCTGGAAGGGTCCACATGGTCAAAATCCTCCCGGGACATTGGAGACACAAATGAGTCCTGAAATTAAGCCTAGAAATGCTAAGAATGAAGCTCAGAATGGAGATGAAGTTGTCAAGTTCAAATAAGCAACCAGCAGCAAACTATCTCCTAAGCTCCTCACTATTCACACTGGCAATGCTGCTGACCCTTTTTATCCCACCCATGGATGAGGTTTTGCAAAATGTGGGCTGCCTGCCTGCCCCTTTTGCTCATGAGACGAGTGCGAAATCACATGGACAACGTCAAATCAGGTTCAATTGGGTTTTTATGTGGCCTCTTAACTGATGGTGGGCAAGGCCCCGCACCAGCCAACCTGAAGATTGTGCGATTGCGGGATGGTGTCAGGACACTCGCCCGACCTTTTCTCATGCTATTTTACGCCTGACCAGGTCGGGCACGCATCCGCCTGCGAGGCATAAAATCCTACCCTATAGATATATGTTTCTGTTTCTCAGTCACATTCTAAATATTGGTTTACGCATGTTGATACCCCATTCTTTGTTTTTGTACATTTAGACAACACAGCTGCCTTGTGAGATATATTTCCAAACAGCAGGCATGATATTTCTCTAAACATTTCACTTATTTAATCAGAGATGTTTCACATAAAATGCAGAGTGACACACTGAAATTGTTTTTGATTACTTTTTTAGAGAAAGCAATTGTCAGGAATATTAACAAGCCTAAATGAAAGACAGAAAACAAAAGAACACAGGAAGTAGGGGCAGGAAGGAGACCATTCAGCCCCTCGATCCTGCTGCACCATTTGATAAAACCATGGCTGATCTGACTGTGGTCTCAACTTCACTTTCCTGTCTGCCCGCCATAACCTTTGACTCCATTATTGATCAAAAATTGTTCTAACACAGCCTTGATCATTTTCAAGTGACCCAGCCTCCACTGTTCTCTGTTGAAGAGAATTTTACAGACTAACGATCACCTGAAAGAAAAAAAATTCTCCTTATCTCAGTCTTAAATAGGAGACCCCTAATTTTTAAACTCTGTCCCCTCAATCTAGACTTCCCCACATCCTCTTAGCATCCAACCTGTCAGGTCCCTGCAGTACCTTACGTGTTTCAATCAGATCACCTCTCATTCTTCTAAATTTCAATGGGTATAGGTCCAACCTGCTCAGCCTTTCATCATAAAATAATCCCCTTCAGCGCAGGGACCAGTCGAGTGAACCTTCTCTAAGCTGCTTCCAATGCAGTTATATCCTTTCTTAAGTATGGAGACCAAAACTGTACACAGTACTCCAGATGTGGTCTCACCGACACCCTGTACAACTTTAGCATTACTTCCCTACTTTTATATTCCACTCCCCTTGCAATAAACACTTATCATGAAGGGAAAAAAAAATGACCTGAGTGTTAATACTAAAAGAAACAAAATGGAAAACTGATGATCAGATGTTAACAAGGGTAATTGTCAGATTAATTCAAACTTCAGATTCAGCTTCAGGCTTCTGTTTAGCATTTCAATGCCACATTTGAAATTACAGTTTGAGCTACAAATGATGAAACAGCTAGCATTCAACTATTATGTAAAAAATTGAAGACTTTCACGTGTAATCCATAATGTTAGAAGTGTGGCGGAAATCTCAGGGATAAGGGTTTGTTGAACCATCATCTCCTCCTTGCCATGGATTAGCTTCATTATTTGTTATAATCTAATGACTATACTAAAAGGTAAACTGTGAAGAAAGCAGTAACTGCAACATAATTACATTGATAAAAAGGGCAAATCATTGAAAAGGTACTTAGATGCAGATATTAAACATTGCTAGTGGATTGTTGTTACAAACTGCATGATATCTTCTGAAAGTCTTGCCTTTTGTTCTGTTCATTTTATGACATCAGCAGGCTCTTGAAATGGTTTCTGTACAGACAGATACAAATTGAACAGCCAAAGATGGACTTTGATAATTTACCATTTCACTTGGCTCGACAAAAATCTGCAGTGCATGGTGGTTGAGAAAGTAATAAAACACAATCTACAGGCCCTCAAATGAACTCTCACGTCAGCTTTGTTATCACATACACCAGCTGAATACAAATACTTTCGGACACAATAGGAAACTGTTTTGCTGTAAATTTTATATGTGTAGCAGGATTTGCACACAGTAAAGTTTCACAAACAATAAATTAGATTAATTAAAGATTTTGGGTGGAATTTTCAGTGCCCGCTGGCATCAGGCATGCTTGGTGGCATGATCAGACAAGATGGCGCAATTGGTTTTAAGATGGTATGAAAGCAGGTCGTGATCAGCCGCTCAGCGCGCTGATGGCGGGCCACGTTTCCCACCATTGGGCGTCAAGAACCTCATTGTAATGCATCAGCATATCATTATTAGGCCTGCCAGCTGGAATTAATGCCCCTCTCACTGGATCGTCTGCCCACATCGGTGGGAAAACACACCCCACGTGTTTCACAACAGCTCAGAAGCAACATACACTTGGTGGGCTGCACTTTGAGGGGAACTCGGAAGTGAGTACACAATAACATTATGCAGTGCTAGCCAGGGTCACCTGTTAGACTTCAGACTTGAGGGCCGCTCGGGCAGGGGGGGTGGGGGACAAGCGCAGCCCTGCCATTGAGATGACATGGGGGTGGGGGGCGGGAATCACCGCCCCTCCACCCCCCAACCACCCCGCCCCTCCCACAGCCCCTGGCACAGACTGCAAAGTCATGAGCATTTTAGTGGACTGCAGAACAATTGGATGACTGCACACGTTGCACAGTCTCCTCACTAAAGCTGGCCGTGGAGCAATCACTGGTGGATGCGCTCACAACCCCTTGCACTGTCAACATCCTGGTTTGGACCAGGCAGGCCTCCACAGCATCCAAAAGGCACCCAAGGGACGCATCGCTGAACATGGAGGCTGCAGGCTTCCTCAGTTTCAGGGCCATGTCTTCCGTGCAGCAGTGGTGAGCTGGAAGCACTGAGATGTGTGCTTGCAGTTGGACTTTAAATATGGCACCTGGCATGATGCAGTGGCGGGGTGATGGTGGGCGGGCAAATGAGAGCCCACCCGCTATGGAAATGGCATGTTTCCCAGAAGTGCACAAATAATATGGCGGGTTTGGGACGATACCACGTGAAAACCCGCCATCGCAGCCAGCAGGTATAACATTGTTTTATCCGCCCGCTACCACACTTAGTGCAAATCTGGAATGATTCCGCCCTTGATGTGGTTAAAGACAGATCATTAGCAATGGTATACAAAAGCAAAATACTGCAGATGCTGGAAATCTGAAATAAAAACAGAAAATGCTGGAAAAACTCAGCAGGTCTGGCAGCATCTATGGAGGGAAAAACAGAGTTAACATTTTGCGTCCATATGAAGAAGAGTATCTCTTTATCCTTCTCAATCTAGTCCACCTCTTCCTTTATGTTCTCATTATACAAAGATGAATGATGAATTCCTTCATCCTCCGATACTTACAATCCTCTCTGCTGCGCAATGTTGTGCAGGACGCAATTCATCACTATCATTCTGGACACCCTCACTAACTGGTACTCAAGGGTGCCTCCAAACCTATCTGTGCAAGTGAAATACATCTTCAACATTCCAATAGTTTACCCTATAACATCGTTGCTGGTCATGTGGCTCTCACTGTAGCATTTCTGTGCCTCCTTGATGGGCTTCCTCATAGTTTGAACCATGTTTGAAGCCTTGTCTCCTAAGAACCTTCAGTTGCTTGCTGAAAAAAAAAGACATTTCTTGTCAAAGCTTTTCATCTTGCACTCCTCAGGACAATTCGCAAGAAAATGCCAATGTCAGGGGAAACAACAAACTTATACTTTTTGAAAAATTAATTTATGGAATGTGGGCATCACTGGCTAGGCCAGCATTTGTTTCCCACCCCTAATTGCCCTTGAGAAGGTGGTGGTAAGCTGCCCTCTTGAACCGCCGCAGTCCATGTGGTGTAGGTACACCCACAGATCTGTTAGGAAAGGAGTTCCAGGATTTTGACCCAGCGAAAGTAAAAAACTGTGATATATTTCCAAGTCAGGATAGTAAGTGGCTTGGAGAGGAACTTCCAGGTGGTGGTGTTCCCATAGTGTCTGCTGCCCTTGTCCTTCTGGTTGGTAGCAGGCACGGGTTTGGAAGCTACTGTCTAATGAACTTTGGTGAGTTCCTGCCGGGCATCTTGTACGAGAAGATAGTGCTGATTGGTTGGCAAGTGCACTCTAACTGATGGAGGTATTGCCATGGGGAATGCACCAGTTGCTTCCGCGAATGGACAAATTTTGCTAAATAATCCTCAGTGTTCTAAGAATTATGCTGACAACCAATTTAAGATTGTCAGTCGTATGTGGTGCATTTGCACATACTCGAAGCTACATATGTTAATCGACAGGGCCCTGTTCCTTAAAAATAGAAAGAATATGTACACACACTGCGCCTGATTCAGCTAAACAAAATAAGTGACAGCCATTTGCTGGTTCAATCCTCAGGGCAATGTCTTGGCCAATCAGATTCAAGCTGCCTGGTTTAAATTTCAAACAATGCTTGGCAGTCAACTGCCAGTCAACATCAACTGGTACATTCTCCATGGCAACACCTTTACCAATCAGGATCCACTTGCCAACCAATCAGCATTGTTTTCTCATACAGTATAAATTTGTTGTTTCCCCTGACATTGGCATTTTCTAACGAATTATCCTGATAGGTGTAAGACGAAAAACTTCGACAAAAGATGTCACTTTTATCAGCAAGTTCTCAAGTTCTGTACTGCCAAATGACTATTTGAAAACCTTCGGTTTGCTTTCTGGAAAGAAAAGGTCTGAAATATTGGACTCCCCAATATTAATACATAATAACAACTTCCATGAACCCTGATATACACCTGCATGAACCTGTTCTTGTGGTTACACACCAGTTACACAAGGGTACAAATATATCCCTTGTGGTTTATAAAAACTCCTAGTTGTTGTGCTGGTGCTGGGATTGCTATGTGTTCTGTTAATGGCACCTTGTATCTGTGGGAATCTGTGGGAAACCAGCCCACTGATGAACCTGAGTGCTTGCTAGTTCTGGCTGTGTCATCACTAGGAATGTTTTGAGGAAGTAACATCGAGGGTTGATGAGAGTAATGTATTTGATGTAGTCTATTTGGATTTTAGCAAGGCTATTGACAATGGTCCAAAATGGCAGACTGATCAGTAAGTTGAAAGGTCATTCAAAGGAATGTGGCATGCCAGATCCAAAATTGACTCTGTGGCAGAAAGTAAATGGTAATGCTCTTCAGATGTCTTTGTGACTGGAAGACTGTTCCCAGACGGGGTCCACAGTGTTCAATGGTTGGTCCTTTCCTGTTCACGGTATATATCAGTGATTTTGACTTAAATGTAGGGGGCATGAATAAGTTTGCAAATGTTATGAAAATTGACTGAATTGTTGGTAGTGAGGAGGGAAGCTGTAGACTGCAGGAATATATTATTGTTCTCGTCAAATGGGAAGTAAGTGGCAGATGGAATGCAATCCAGAAAAGTGTGCGGTAATATATTTGGGGAGGACAAACCAGGCAAGGGATACACATTAAATGGTAGAATACTGAGAAGTGTAGAAGAACAGAGGGGTCTTGGAGTACATATCTGCAGATCCCTGAAAGTTACAGGGCTGATAGTTAAGGTGATTGGAAAGGTATATGGGTTACTTTCCTTTATTAGCTGAGACCTATAGTATTAGAGTAGGAAGGCTATGTTAGAACTGCAGAAAATACTTGTTAGTCCACAGCTAGAGTATTGTATACAGTTCTGGTTACTGCACTACAGGAAGGATGTGATTGCACTTGACAGGGTACAGAAGAGATTGATGAGGATGTTGCCTGCAAAGGCGAATTTTAGTGATGAGGAAATATTGAATAGGCTCGGTTGTTTTCTTCAGAACAGAAGAGGCTGAGGGGTGATTTAATTCGGGTGTATAAAATTCTGAGCAGCCTAGATATAATGGGTAGCAAGGACCTATTTTAGACAGGGAGGCCAATAACCAGGGGACATAGATTTAAAGTAGTTGGTGGCAGGAATAGAGGAAAGCTGGTGAGCATTTTTTTTTACCCAGAGGGTTGTAGGGATTGGAACTCACTGCCAGAAAGGTTAGTAAAGGCAAAATCATTGAATAGAATCATTGAAAGTTTGCAGCACAGAACGAGACCACTGGGCCCATCATGTAGAGCAGGGAGGTGCACAGGATGGAACTGCACAACAGGGAGTTGCACAGGGTGGAGGGCACAGGAGGGAGGTGCACAGGAAGGAAGGGGCACAGAATGGAGGTGCACAGGAGGCAGGGGCAGAGGATGGATGTGCAAAGAAGGGAGGGGCACAGGAAGGAGGTGCACAGGAGGCATTGGCACAGGAGGAAGGTGCACAGGAGGCATTGGCACAGGAGGAAGGGGCACAGGAGGGAGTAGCACAGGATGGAGGTGCACAGGAGGCTGGTGCAAAGGAGGGAGAGGCAAAACAGAGAGGTGCACAGGAGGGAGGGGCACAGCAAAAAGGGGCACAGGAAGGAGGTGCATTGGAGAGAGGGCCACAGCAGGGAGGTGCACAGCAGGGGGTGCATAGAATGGAGGTGCACATGAGGGAGAGGCACAGGAGAGAGGTGCATAGGAGGAAGGGAAACATGATGGATGTGAACAGGAGGGATGGACACAGGATGGAGGTGCACGACAGGGAGGTGCACAGCTTGGAAAGGGGATGGGGTCAGTGGAGGGAGGTGCACAGGAGGGATGAGCATTGGAGAAGGGATGGTCAAAGGAGGCACTTTATCATATCATAATGTTTACTGACAGAAACTGCTTTTTTGATCTTTCAGAAGTGCAGGCAGAAGTTGTCATGTCAGCTCGTGGCAGGCATAGAAACAGAGAAAGATTTATGACATGTTTGGCCCATCACATCTGTGCTGGCCAATTCTACTGTTCACTTCTTGGTCAGCAGATGTCATCACATTTAAAAAAGCACTTGGAAAATCATTTGAGGTGCCATTACCTTCAGGGCTGTGCACATCCCTCCTGTACACATACTTCCTCTGACCAGATCCCCTTTCCGAGCTGCGTACCTCTCTGTCGCACACCTCCCTACTAAGCATCATCCTGGTCTGACAGAGCCCTTCTCCTTTGTATCTGCCTCCTGTTCACCTCGCTGCTGTGCCCCTCCATCCAGTGCCCAATCCTCCTGTTCACCTCCATCCTGTGCCCTTCCCTCCTGTGCACCTGCTTCCTGTGCACCTGCCTCCTGTACACCTCCCTCCCATGCCTCTCCCTCCTGAGCATCTCTCTCCTGTGCACCTCCTTCCTGTGCACCTTCCTCCTATGCACCTGCCTTCTGAACAACTTCCTCCTCTGCACTGCTCTTGTAGGCATCATTCCTTATGCCTATCTCTTGTGCGCACAGGCTGATGTCACCACAACACATTCTCAGTGCCATGAGTGGTGATGGTTTTCATCTTCTGATGTATTCTTAAGCACATCCATCTTGATCTTGTCAGTTTGAATGCCTTCAAAGCTTAGAAAAAAAAATGTATTAACACAAATGAGCTAAATTCAAGAACCTCCGACCCTGGGTGGAGGGATCACAATGCCCAATTAAATTGGACCATTTAACTGCAACACACACAGCATGCAAACACCATTTTGCCTGCTGTTTAATCGCACTGCTGAGTGCCTGAGCAGGGGGTCAATGCTGTGAGTAGCTAGTGCCAGTGTCATGCCCAGTAAAGGCATGTCTTATTATGAACTTGCAGTCAATACTTTTAAAAATTGGACCCAAACAAGCTGTTAAGATGGCTGCCGCAAATTATGTGACCTTTGGCATTTGAACTATAGACTGCATCAAATCTCCAGCAAATACCTAATTCAATATAGACATAGTTGAGGGTACCTCACAGCCACTTGTGGATTCACACTTCCCATTGTTTAAGGATGGGCCAACACTCAAAGACTAGGGGCCTGAATTTTTCGGATGGCATGATCACACTTCCCTCCATCCGAAGGGATGACTCTGAGTGCCCCGCAGCTATTTGACGCTCGAATGAACGCTAAGTGGCTGCATGCAGACTTTTGCCCCTCACTCAGGAGGAGGTCCTGCCTTAAAGAGCTGCCAGCCCATCAGATGATGGGCTGCAGTGGACAGGAGAAGAAATGCAGGAGGACGTTGGTGTCTATGTCTGGGCACCCGAGGCCCAGGTAAGTTCAAGGGTTCCCAGGGTGAGGAGGGTAGGTGAGGCCTGGGGTGGGGAGGGGGCAATTGGGATGTCGGGGGAGAGGCTGGCGGAGGTTGGGGAAGGGAGATCCGAAGGCCACTGGACCTTAAGATGGGGGAGGGGGGGTGCCTGACTTCAGAAGGGGCCTTCTGATAGAGGCCCCTCCTCCACCCCACCCTCACCAACTTTGCGCCCAAGATGTACCTCTGTTCTATTTTGGGCTTCCCCCACGGAAGTTCCATCCTCCTGCCAGCCTAAAATTGTGGCTGGGTGGGGAATGGCCTTGGGGTAAGGGTGGGCTTTCAGTCCGAGGCCTTGCCCACCCCAGCATAAAATTGCTGCGTGGTCGGGACGGGCAGGAACCAAGAGGAAATCCCATTCCTTCAATTCCCCCCCCACCCCCCCACTCCGCCACACTCCCCACCACGGCTTAAAAACCCCCACAGTGGGGAAGTTGTAAAATTCTGGCCATGGAGTTTCCAGGCTCTCTGTCTGCATGGCCTGAATTTTTAGCATGTCGGGTGAGTGCGATCGACGGGACCTGCAAGCAAGCGGATGTGAAACCCCGGCCGCGTTCGGTTTCCGACAGTGATTTCACGCTGGCCAATTAACTGCCGGCCAATGTGAAACACGCGCTGAGAGGGGCTCAGTGCTGCCGGCAGGGGTGGGAAGCGGGTGGGCGCCGAAATCACAAAGGGCAGAGGTTTTAAAAAGAGCTTCCTGCAGCCTGGAAGTCTGCGCTCAGAGGTTCATGGAGCTGCTGTGGAACTTGCATTTTTTGACGCTTCGGGTGCCTGGGAATGTCATCGTTGCCCGGAGCCCATGCCAGGTGTGAGGGAAGTGCCTGGACCCAGTTTGCACCCCCCCCGTTATTCGGAGGAGTGCCTTAGGGTCTTGCTGGGAGCAGAAAGTGACTGTCGCAGAATCCTGCTGCCACAAGGTGGCAACGGGAGGCCACATCACGTGATGAAGGAGACCTGGACGGAGGTTGCAGGCCTGGTCGGCGGCCATGATGTCGTTTGCGGAACCTGGATCCTATGTCGGGAAAGGTTCAATGATCATCTACGCTCTGCCAGGGTCAGTATTGATTTCAGTTGGAACAGTGGACACATGTCTTTGTGGGTGGCAGCACTTGTTGCTGCTCACAGCTGTGAAATGCAGAGCCCAATGTGGCACTTAATTCTGTGCCTTCGTAGACCATGGCTGGCATGTATGTCAGGATGACGTGTGACAATGTGAGGGGCAAGTGAACCAGTGTTTTTGTGGGGGTTCGGGGCTGGAAGGTCCCAGGATGTTGAGGGGTACTAAGGAAAGCATTTTTGTCCTTACAGGAGAAGAGGAGTTACAATGCACAGGAATGGACGGGTGGAGGGATACCCAACCTTTTTATCCCAAGTCAGGCAGAGGAGTAAGCACTAGAGATGGCCTGCGAGCATAGAATTGGGTCCACTGGTCATGGAGAGGAAGGGATGTCAGATGAGGGTGAGAGTTTAGTGGACAGGGAAGAGACTGGTGGAGGGCATGAGAGATGTAGGGCATTGTTTCTAAAACTGACATGTGAAATCCATTTATCCCTGTTGCTCATCCATTCAGAGGAATTTGCTCAACCAGATGTCCATTCTGAGAAGCAACACGACTGCGTGCACACGGACTTCATTACGATGTTTGATACTGACATTTTTATTTCCTCCCTCAGATGGCACATGTTCACGACCGCAAAAGGACCCAAGGATCATTCCATGACCTCTGAGGATGACAAACTTCCAAACGACGCATCACATCCTCCCTCTGCACCATACACAAGTGCAGATACAGGCATGTTGGTGGCCACGTACGTATTGGATCAGATGGTAATGCACAGTGGTGAAGGCACGTCACACTCGCTTGAGGAGCTGGTGGAGGCAGAGTCCCCAGGGTGCCGACAGTCAGAGGATTTATGGAGATCAGGACGATGCTGAGCCCGAGGCAGATGATGAGCCTCTGGAGTCGTCCAGCAGGTGGCAGATGCTGGATGCCTAGCGGGAAGCATAGGAAGACCTGCAGAGATCCCTGAGGGTCTGCGTGCCATGCTCTCTGTGTTGGAGGAGTCCATGTAGAGTGTGAGCACCATGTTGGCCCAGAACACAGGGTGCACACTTCCTCCATAGAAAGAGTAGCAATTCTCATGGAGAGGCAGCTCCAGGAACTCAATCAGGGCTTTCTGGGGTTGTGTTCAGACCCACGAGCCCACTTACTGGCTGTGACATCAGCAGGTCACTGCCAATATGAGGGATGGCTCCAGTGCACATTCCCCTTGTGCACCTCCCTCCTGTTGATAATGGCCAATAAGTTTAAATCTTCCCTTTAATAGGAAACATGGGACTGAATTGTGCATTCGCCTGGTGGACACACATCTGAAAAATTTGAACGCAAAATGGGGCGCGATGGCGTTGGGAGGGCATCCCGACATCATCGCACCACCTCACGATATTTCGGTCGGCGGACACGTGCGGATGTCAGAACTGCGCCTGCTGATAGTTAAAGGGCCAATTAATCCCATTTAAAGGGCAATTGTCTGTGATTTTGAGTGGCTCGTGTGCATTTACGCTCAGTGCATGGACCACTCGGTTAGGCGGCCTTCACGTTTTTTATGAATTCTAGATTCAAGATGGGATAAAAGGTGCACAGGATCTTGGCAAGGTGAGTAGTTAGGAGTTTTGATGTGAGTTGGTTCATGTTGGTTTACAGATAGTTTCTGGCATTTTTTTGGTGTCTTGGAGATATTTCAGCATTTGCAGAGGCTTTCTGCTGAGAGGACCCTTCAGTGCAGAAACCTGTGCAACTACTGGTACAAAAATGGGGATATGTTCTCTGCTGAAGGGACCTTCTCAGAAGAGGCAAGGGTGCCAGAATGGAGAGGAGGCCAGTTACCCACAGGCAGTGTCCCAGAGTCAGACCTGTGGTACGAGGGGCGCAGTCAGAAGGGGTGCAGGGCTAGCAGGAAGTTCAAGGCAGCAGGGTCCAGAGAAGGTGCCATTACCCAGATGGTAGAGCTTACAGGCAGTGTTCATGCTACCTCAACATGTCTAAGGTTCAGTGCTGCAGAAGGATCCACCTCTCCAGAGATGCTGTCAACTCCAGATGCCCTAAAATGATCGGTCCCAAAATCTGCTCCAACTGTATAGGTGGCTGTAGGGGGTGGTGGTGTGTGTGTCAGCTCCACCTCTGACTTCTGAGCGGTTCGAATCGTTCCCACTCCCTGGGTTCTAGACTTATTTGGGGGTTGTGACAAAGTGCAGCAGACAACTGGTTTTGGTGCAAGAAAAAAACTGAGTTTATTGAAGTCACAAATGAACTTATAACATGAGGATTACACTGATATTATACAGACCTACAAAGTACACTTTGTACTCCCACCCCCCAAAACCTAACTAAATTGAACTAGGAGAGGTCAGGGATCATGCTCACTAACCAGGGTTCCTTGACAGTTCGAAATCCAGCCAGGTAAGCCGGTTGTAGTTTTGGGGTACGCTTTTTGTGTCCTCTGGGACCTGCCGTCCCCACGTGGTCCTGGAATGTGGAATCTGCGAAGGTTCTTCAGTTGGGTGGAGGGCGCGGTTGTGGGTGGTCGATATTTGTGGAGGGCTGCGGTTGCGGCCTTGTTGTCTTCCGTTGAGCCTGCCACCCCGTGCCCCTCGCCATGATGTTGCCTGTGGTCCTGCAAACCTCCAGATCTCCTCCCTCCGCTTGGCTCAGCTCCCTGCTTAAACTGCTGACTCCTGATCTCCTGGCCCAGTTATACTGTTTTTTTTAAATTTCTTATCTCAGTCCAAATCAAGGTTAGTTCTTTGTTTGATTTTGGTGGGCTTCCCCAGGTGATTGATGTCTCGTTGTTGTTAATGGACTCGCATGATGTTTATCATTGTCTTCCTGCCCCCGTAACTAGTCTTGAACTGAAAGTCATTGTATGTGTGGAGTATTGATGGGTTCGCACAATTGCATTGATTGTGGTCTTCCTGCCCCCGTAGTTAGTAACGATTTTTTATGCAAGATTTTGATGGGCTTTAGTTTCATGTTGATTGTTTTAAAGGGAAGAATGCGTATTCTGTCTCCTCTCGTTGTCTGGTTTCAGATAAAAGTCCAAAAGCCATATCCTTGTTGATGATATGAAAAATGTGGGAATTTGAGAACCCTTCAGGCCACCCTATGCCCCCATGGCTTTTAAATTGCCCCGAACTTTTATGCCTCTGGTTCTTTCCAGAGATCAGTGGGAGAACATGGACAAAAGAGCTGAACACCCAAGGTGAGGTGAGAGTGACTGCCCCTGACATCAAGGTAGCATTTGACCGAGTGTGGTATCAAGGAACCCTCACAAAACTGGAGTCAATGGGAACCTGGGGGCAAACTCTCCACTGGTTGGAGTTATACCTAGCACAAGGGAAGATGGCTGTGATTGTTGGAGGTCAATATTCTTAGTCCCAGGACATCACTGCAGGAGTTCCTCAGGGTAGTGTCCTCGGCCCAATCATCTTCAGCTGCTTCATCAATGAGCTTCCCTCCATCATAAAGTCAGAAGCGGAGATGTTCGCTAATGATTGCACAAGGTTCAGCACCATTTGTGACTCCTCAGATACTGAAGCAGTCCATGTCCAAATGCAGCAAGGCCTGGACAATATCCAGGCTTGGGCTGGCAAGTGGCAAGTAACACTCATGCCACACAAGTGCCAAGCAATGACCATCTCCAACAAGCGAGGATCTAATCATCGCCGCTTGACATTCAATGGCATTACCATTGCTGATTTCCCCTATTATCAACATCCTGGAGGTTACCATTGACCAGAAACTGAACTGGACTAACCATATAAATACTGCGGCTACAAGAGCAGGTCAGAGGCTAGGAATCCTGTGGCAAGTAACACACCCCCTGACACCCCAAAGTCTGTCTACCATCTACAAGGCAGAAGTCTGGAGAGTGATGGAATGCTGTCCACTTGCCCGGATGAGTGTAGCTCCAACAACACTCAAGAAGGTTGACACTTTCCAGGACAAAGCAGCCTGCCTGAGTGGCATCCCATCCACAAACATTCACTCCCTCCGCCACCAACGCACAGTAGTAGCAGTGTGTACCATCTACAAGATGCACTGCAGGAAATCCCTTAGGCTCCTTAGAGAGCACATTCCAAAACCATGACTGCTACCATCTAGAAGGACAAGGGCAGCAGACACCACCACCTGGAAGTTCCCCTCCAAGCCACTCACCATCCTAACTTGGAAATGTATCCCCGTTCCTTCACTGTCGCTGGGTCAAAATCCTGGGACTCCCTCCCTAACAGCACTGTGGATGTACATACACCATATGGGCTGCAGCGGTTCAAGAAGGCAGCTCACCATCACCTTCTCAACTGCATTTATCGATGGGCAATAAATGCTGGCCTAGCTAGCGTTGCCATGTCACATGAACAAATTTTTTAAAAGTAGCGGGAGACAGATTTGTCTGCATTTATCTGACTCCCATTAAAGAGATAGTGTTGACTATTATTGGGGTGCACATTGCTGAGGCTCTGGCCAGCAGAGGTGTTGAAACTATCAAAGATGACACTATTCTTGTACTCAATCCTGCTTCCTGCTTCCCACAACCCACATCCCACCTCCCCCTCACCATACACTTTCTTTTGATTTAGATGTTGGAGTTGTTGTAAGCAGTGTACCTCTTACTTTATGCCCACTCCCCAAAATACGACTGTTATGTGTCCATTTGATGTCTCAATGATGAGATCTTGAGACTTGTATGTTTAAAGATGAACTATTTATTGTTAGACTTTAACTATGCACAGATCCTAGTTCAAGTCTGGCATGATGCTGCTGTCTCCATGCAGGCAGCTTCTAGAGTGTTCTTTCTGGACTGTTATCTCAGTCTATTACCATGTGACCATATACATCATACTTTGGTGCTATTATTTAGTCCCACATTAACCCTTTCTTTGCCAAGCACCTTTACATTGCAATGGCATGCAGACACATACAACAGGGTACAACATCCCCCTTTCTTCTCAAATGAAAACTTCCCTCCCTTCCAAAGGAGTATTTCAATTCAATCTTTACTTGCTATCCCTTCTCCCCCACCTCAAGTCTCCAACTTTATAAATTCAGACGGTCTTGAGGCTTGACAGTTCTTCCATATTTCGGTCTGTCACGTTCGGAGGAATGGTAGTAATATTGTGCTTCTGGTATTTGGTTATCTCCATTTGATTCGTTTTTTTGCGCTCCTTCGGGTTGCATTTCTCTTTATTAACAACCTGTCTGCTTTTTCCGGACATTGTGGGTTTGTCCCATCCCTTCCGAAGGGAATGTGAACTCTGTTCGGTCTGAGAGTGTACTCGAATTTTCTTTTTCCATGGTGTCCGCTATGTTCTTGCTGGTTGTTTATGTTTGTCAAATGGAACCTTCATTTCCATTTGTTTCACTATTTCAGCCAAACATTTGTTTGCTGTTTCATGTCAGATTGGTTTGCAAGGTTATGAATCTTTCATTCATCTCAGCTTTTTCTTCTAGTTCCTTGCACTTCATTATTGGATTTAGAGTTTCTGATCCTATTTCTGTCTTTTCTCTCTCTGCCTGCAACAGAACTTTGTTCTTGTCCTTTGTTTTGGTTTTACTGTTGGCCCGTTCTGTCTATGGCCAAGTTTTAACTTGTTTCAGCTTTGTAATTGTGCTATTCGTGACTTCATTATCCACTCGCAGCTTGGAAAGTTCTGCGGCTTTTCCTTTCAATGCCTCTTCATTTTCATTCAACTGATCCTTCAGCTCTTCAGTCTATTTCTTGTAGCTTTTGGCTTCCTCCTGGAAGATTGAGCATTGCTGAGTCTTCTCTGCCAACTGGTTGTTCAGTTTGTTCGGAGTAATGTTAAATTATTTTTGCTTCTCTTTGTAACTTTCCAAACAAATAAACTTTGTCCTGAGGGTTTCATGTGGCATGTGAAGGGTCTTCTAGAGGATTTCCTTTTCTTTGTAAAACTCACTTGCTTCATCTTGAGTTCTCCTGTAATTCAATAGAGTCACCTTGAGTTTCCACTGCTGTTCTTCAATTCTGCTGTTTAAGACAGTCTTCATTTTTTCATGTTGCTGAATAGTCATGCATTCCTTTTACATTTGATCTTGAAGGACAATCAACTGTTCTTTCAAGTGTTTATTTTGGTGTTGACCTCCCAGCAGCTCACACTGGGCTTCAATGCATCGCCTCACCGCCACTGATAATTCCAACCCAGCTTTTCCGAAGTAATATTCAACATTCTTTTTAGCTCCTCGTGTTTTTCCATGACTACATGTTTATTCTTCGGGGAGTCTTTCAGGGTCACAACTCCTTTGGATGCCTTTTCTGCCTGCTGTACATCTGTTATGAGTGGCTATACATTTGGTTGAGTTTTCCCAATTCCTGCTTTGATTTTCCAACTGTGGAATTGAGGGTCATAGTTTCCTCCTGATATCTTTGTTTCATCTCTGAAATTTGTTTTTTTCAATCTCGAACAGTTGGTTCAAACAGAACATAAGTTTACCGTGCATTTTCAAAGAAATGTGCTCAGCTTGAATCTCGTGCTTCAAATCTTCAAGTTCAGCTTTGCTGTGAACATTTTCCTGTTGAACAGCTTCATTTTCAAAAAGCTCTATTTTTACACCTTTCAGCTGCTTCTCAGTCATTTCCTTCTTCCACATTAAACTCTTCGGCCCGTACATTTTATTGCACAGACATGGTCGGCAACCATCTTGTGGTTTACTTGAATATTGTCTCCCTTGCTCTGAGGGCTTCCATTGCCCTCACTCTGGAAGCTTTTGTCGCCCTTGCTCTGAAGTTTTTTGTTGCTGTCGCCCTCTCTCTGGAGTCCTTTGTTGCTCTTTATTGGGAGTTGCCCTCTCTCTTGGGTCTCTTGTTGCCCTCAGTGCTTTATTGAGGGTGTGCTAGACCTTATTCTAGGGTCTGCACTTACCACAACTTGAAGTCTAAGATATCTGTCGAAGCCTTTTAATATCTCATGAAATGTTGTCGAGTATTGATCTATATGTTGGCGGTGGAGTACTTCACCAGCAAATGAACCAAGCAGGAATGCAAACTTGTCAACTTGTAATGCTTCAGATTCCTTATTTAATCCTGTAATTTTCCTGTAAACTAAAAATTGCCTTCCCCAAGAATCCCATTCTTTGGTCTGGTTTAGCCATTTCCTTATCCAAAATGCACCTGGCTCTTCTAATTTTCTGTCTATGGACCTTATTTTTCTTGTAGTTGCAGCTTTAAATGTCATTGCCCCTTTAAGGCTGTGTGTGCAGTAACCATTTTTTTTTCTCACTAAGGCTGACTGCAGCCTGTCAGTTTCTCTCTGTGTGTTTTTCGTGTGCTTTTATGATCATGGCAGGATCTCCAGCAATTATGGTTGCTTTTTTTAACTTCTGAAACTACAGCAATTTCTTCTCTGGGATGTAAAGAGCATTTTCAGGATGATTCTTTTGTTTACCTTTAACTCTACAGGAACTTTTCTCTCTTTCTTTTAAATCTTCCGCACTCTGGGATCCTTCCTAGCAATTCAGTGATCAGCCATTTTTAAAAACTTAAAGCTACAGCACTTCTCTCTGTTCCTCTGCTTGCCATGAAGGGCAGGTTCTTCTTTACTCTTAAATTCTGTAGGCTTTTCCTTTTTTAACTGTGCTCTGCAGGTTTTCCTCTACTCTGCTGTTTTTCATTTTAGCCTTTAGACTTTTTTTTTTACTTCAGTCTGGCCACCACGTGTTATGGTGTCAGCTGTAGGCCTCCCTGCAGCTCTCCTTCAACTGCCCTCTGGATGCTGAACCCTGGGACCACCACCTATTCTACAATGTAAATACAGCTTATTTTTTGTAATTTTTGCTCACCATCTTATGAACTGACTAGGTTCTTTGACTCTGCATAATGCAGGGTCTTGTAATGTTTTGCATTTTTGCTCACCATCTTGTGAACTGACCAGTATTCTTCACACTGCATCACTCAGGGTCCTGCAATTTTTTTGTATTTTTGCTAGCCCATGTTTGTGATCTGACAAGATTTCTTCACTCTGTGTCACTTGGGGATCTAGCAATGGACCGCCACTCATTCTGGTGGATTCCTCAACTTCCAAGTCTGTAGCAAAGCTGCTTCAACTGCTTCTTCTTAGGTGCACATCTCTCTGGTTTGGCTTCAGTTGCTTTTAGTTTTTCATACTTTGGGATACTGTTCTGAGTCCATTGTTTAAAATGCCACATTTCATATCACCACTGATCACCATGCTGTGTAACACCACTGATCATCATTTTGTATTATGGGTTTGTCATCTCAAAGATGAGATTTTAAGGCTTGTATGGTTAAACGTGCACCATTTATTGTTAATCTTTAACTATGTACGAATCCAAGTTAATGTTATGCATGGTGCTGCTGTCTCCATGCACGCTGCTTCTAGAGTATTCTTTCTAGACTGTCCTCTCAGTCTACTACCATGTGACTCTATACATCATACCATGAGTGGTTCTATTCTTCAATCCCACATTACCCCTTGCTCTGCCAAGCACCTTTACATTACAATGGCATGCAGGCACATACAACATAATACAACAATGACCTTACTCTTGTGCCTTTCCCCTTTCAGGTATCCAATCTGTACCTGGCAACCTAGCTAAACAGTGAAGGAACAGCAAGAAGACAATGATGATGAAGGGACAGCACTGTCACTTGATTTCATGTTCGCAGTCATAAGCTCAGGTACTGACATTGCGTAATTTAGGTTCTTTGACTGCAATGTCAGTACCTGAGCTTATGACTGCGAAGGTGGCATCTGCACATGGTGATACACTACACACAGATGGTTGCAAACAGGGCAGGGAGCAGGGATAGCACGCATACCATCTTGTTGGAGGACTCAGATGAGCACTCTGATGGGCAGCATACAGAAGAAGACTGCTGAGTATACAGAGAAAAATACTTGGTGTACTGGAAGGCCTGCCAGAAAGTCAAGGTTCATGAAGGAGTCTAGCACCTATTTAGCACAGGGTTTTGCATAGAGCATGGAGTACATATTTTCTAGCATGGGAATGGTGACCAGCTCTATCAACACACTTGTGAACATAACCATGATGCTGCATCTGATGGCTGTCGTCCCATTTCCCATTGCAGCACAAGCAATGTCCATCAGGATTCTGAATGTTGCATTGGAAGCTCTGACTGAAGTCAAGAAAACTCATCTGGCTACCATCATGGATGTGGATTACAGTGTGTAAAGGGACTTGAAGGGTGTCACAGCAGTCCAGCAATCTGTCCCCTAGCAGATTACAAGGATTGCTAAGGCATGGTTAAGTGGCTGTGGTTCCATGGAGCACAAACATCCTGCCCTCTCTTGGGAAATCAGCTTTCATCCTCCCACCACTGCCACTTTGCCAGTCAGCCAGCCCAGGCTGTTGCCACCCATGCTCAGATGACACAGTCTAAAGTCGGGCCTTCTCAGTCCTGAGATGCTCAGGGTCATCCCCTGAGACCATCATGACTGCTGCCATGGTACTGGATAGTGACCTGCATGAATCTCTGAGTATAATCACACTCCATTGGACATCGAGGGAGTGAAATCCCCTTTGGTTCCATGTAGGGCAGGGTTGATCTGCAAAGTGATGTGCATGCAGTCAATAATACCCTGCACCATGGGCACTATTGAAATCCAAGAGTACCCGTAGCCTTTCTCTCTTTTATACCTCTTCTAGTCATGCTATGCATACGCTCTGATAGTCAAGCTGCAATTCAAGGGGAATGCACTCAAGTCCGGGAACAACTGGTTTATGGAGAAGCCTTGAGGTCAGCAAAACATCTTGAGCACCCATCTGCTCCCTATAGACTTTGGAAAATTTAATCAACTATGCAAAGCAGCAAACAGTTGTAGAATCAAAGCAACAGCCTAAAGAAATCAACAAACAACTAAGCTGTGAGCAGCTGATGATCCCTTTAGGATTCATGGTTAGTCCTACTTACTGCTGAACGCATGGTTCGAGGTTAAGGGAGGGCATCAGCTGGTGGAAATCATGATCTGCTTGCTATACTTCCAGCAGCCATTCAATGTAGTCGCTAACACCCTTACCAATATGGCGTCCAGTCTGACTCTCTGAAAAGTGTGCGCTCACACTACTGAAGCCATTTTGGTCCACAAACAGCACCCACAGAACCCAAATAACATGCGCTGTCAATCGTATTTTGCATCAAGAACTCTGCTAAACTGCTTGCAAAAAGGAACTGGGATGTCAGCTGAAAAAGGAACCTTCTATTCAGATGAGGTTGTCAAAAGCTTAAATACCCATCTGAATTGTGGCTCAATCTCGCTGCTGTTTCACAGGTCAGTTTAATGAGATCCTGTGCTATAAATGGAAAATTGAAAACCAAGTAAAATTCAATTGAAGAAGATCTGATTAACGACTCTTAAGAATGTTAATTTCAGCAATAAGTACTGACTGGCCTCCACTAATGAGTGGATGATCTATCTCGGCCTCCTCCAGGGGTCCCCAGCATCACAGATGTCAGTCTTCAGCCAATTTGATTCACTTCATGTGACATCAAGAAATGGCTGAAGGCACTGGATACTGCAAAGGCTATGTGCCCTGACAATATTTCGACAATCGTACTGAAGACTTGTGCTCCAGAACTTGTTGTGCCCCCCAACCAAGCTGTTCCAGTACAGCTACAAAACAGGCATCTATCCAGCAATTTGGAAAATTGCCCAAGTATGTCCTGTACACACAAAAAAGGACAAATCCAACCCAGTCAAGTACTGCCCCATCAGTCTACTCTCCATCATCAGTAAAGTGATGGAAGGGGTCATCAACAGTGCTGTCAAGCAGCACTTGCTTAGCAATCACCTGCTCACTGACGCCCAGTTTATGTTCCGCCAGGGCCACTCAGCTCCTGACCTCATTATAACCTTGGTTCAAACGTGGACAAAGGAGCTGAACTTAAGAGGTAAGGTGAGAGTGCCTGCCCTTGACATCAAGGCAGCATTTAACTGAATGTGGCATCAAAGAACCCCAGCAAAACTGGAATCAATGGGAACCAGGGGGAAATCTCTTTGCTGGTTGGAGTCATACCTAGTACAAAGGAAAATGGTTGTTGTTGGAGGTCAGTCATCTCAGATCCAGGACATCATTGCTGGAGTTCCTCAGGGTAGTGTCCTTGGCCCAACCACCTTCATCTGCTTCATCAATGACCTTCCTTCCATCATAAAGTCAGAAGTAGGGATGTTTGCTAATGCTTATATAATGTTCAGCACCATTTGTGACTCCTCAGATACTGAAGCAGTCCATGTTCAAATGCAGCAAGACCTAGACAATATCCAGGCTTGGGCTGACAAGTGTCAAGTAACATTCATGCCACACAACTACCAGGCAATGACCATCTCCAACAAGAGAGGATTTGACCATTGCCCCTTGATAGTCAATGGCATTACCATCGCTGAATATAAATACTGTGGCTAAAAGAGCAGGCCAGAGGCTAGGAATGCTGCGGCGAATAAATCATCTCTTGGCTCCCCAAAGCATATCCACCATCTACAAGGCACAAGTCAGGAGTGTGATGGAATACTCCCCTCTTGCCTGGATGAGTACAGCTCCAACAACACTCAAGAAACTCGACACCATCCAGGGCAAAGCAACCTGCTTGATTAGCACCACATCCACACATATTCATTCCCTCCACCAGCAACACGCAGTGGCAGCAGTGTCTACCATCTACAAGATGCATGGCAGGAACTCACCAAAGCTCCATAGACACCACCTTCCAAACCCACAATCTTACAAGGGCAGCAGATGCATGGGAACACCGCCACTAGGAAGTTTCCCTAGAAGCCACACACCATTATGACTTGGAAATATATTGCTGTTCCCTCACTGTCATTGGGTCAAAATCCTGCTGGATGTCTTTCCCTAACAGCACTCTGGGTGTACCTACACCACACGGATTGGAGCGGTTCAAGAAGGCAACTCACCACCGCCTTCTCAAGGGCAATTAGGAGGGCAATAAATGCTAGCCTGGGCAGCAATGCCCACACCCCATGAATGAATAAAAAATGAAAAAATGAAAAACTCAGCTTTGCCGAATAGGTTTCTCATTGCCTTCCTGACATACTTCCATTAAACATGTAAGTGGGCATGTTGAAGCCAGGGTTGCAGAAACAATGTCAACTTCACTTATTTTAACTCCTGACATATTCCAAACGACCGGTTCTTGCGAGTGGAAATTTCACATGATGAGTGCGATCTCTTCTAGCATTATGGGTGGAATCTGGCCGTGTCCCACAGAAATTCAGGGCTGGTATTCCCTTTCTAAATGTAGCAGGCATTTAAGCTAGACATGCCTTCTTTCTGAGTAACTGAGTTTGCATGTATTAAATTGTCTCAACCATTTGATTCTTCATTGGCTTTTTTAATGCTAATTATTCCATGTATAGGCTTAGGAGCATATATTCAATAGTCATGAAATATTAAATACAATGTTTTAGTTTGGCACTAATAGCCTGGAATGGTTAATTTTCTTTCAAAGTATTGTTCCAATCTCTGTTTCTTCCTATATCAATCAAATATCCTATTTATTATGCAATTTTTATGCAAATAAAAATATGAATGCTGTTATTTTCTCATGGCTGTCTCAATATATTTCAGAAGTGAAAATACAAGTCTTGATTTTAAATTTAAAAATCATTATTCTATACCCAAAGGTTAAAATGACAGCGGCTGGATTAAAGCCGCCTTTGATTAAGCACTGTTGTCTGTCCTTTGGACCTTGAAACTGGTAGGAAGTAGATTTTTATCTATTATAGGATGAATGTCTATTTATAGTGAAGACCGATAGATTGGCCCGAAGCTTCTGAGGAGTGGCAATCACCGTCGGACTGCCACTCCGCTCCTACTTTTCTGTGCCACGCCGCAGCTCCACTTTTCTGGATGGGACTTCCAATATTGGCTTCTCCAGAAACGCAGAGTGTACCTGAAATCCAACCACTTCATCATAGCACTGGATTGTGGGGGGAAGGTAAGCCAGGTCCCGTTTATACAGCACTAGCTGCCATATTCTGGTAAGTGTTCACTACCACACTGAAAAACAGGAATATTTAAACAGCTTTTCAGTATGCTAGTGTCTGGGTGAAAGGTGAATGTGTAGGTGAGTAAGGCAGTAGGGTAGGTGAGGTAAGTGGGTAAGTGGAGCAGGGTGGGTGAGGTAAGTGGGTAAGGGAGCAGGGTGGTAGCTGGGCGAGGTAAGCAGGTAAGGGCTAGGTGGACACTGGGTGAGGTGGTAGGTGGTTAGGGTGGCAGATGGGTGAGGCGGTAGTTGGGTAGGGTGGGAGGTGGGTAGTGTGGTAGGTGGGTAGGGTGGCAGGCGAGTGGTGTAGTATAAAGGGTTAATAGGTATCATGCAAAAAAGCTCATATACATCATCAGTGATGTCAGATCAAGTGTCTCTAGAACTCAGAGAAAGATGGTTCTGGAAGGAGCCTTGTGCTTATCTGTCCCTGTACATGGTTGTAAGTAGTTAATAAATGTTTGGAAGTTCCTGAATGCCTTGATTCCAGTAGTCTCAGTTAACACACCTTGGGACTATCTCTGATAATACTTCATGGTGGCAGCAGTAAATTTGTTGAATAGCAAGGATCCCCGATGAAACTTCTGGTGGTGGGAAAGTGAAAGCCACCAAAAATAAAACAGCAAAGGAACTACTGCGGCAAGAGGAAAAATGCCAACAGAGCCCCAAGCCAGCCAAAATAAAAGATAATCATGGAAAATGTCCTATCTCTACCCGACTTCCTTAACTATGTGGAAGGCGCACAATCAAACAGCACATTGGCAAAACTGGTGTTGCAGATTCAACAAGTATAGGACCGCTTCAGGTTTAGCACAGAAACCTGAGAAAGAGCAGGTGAGCACACCCCTCTATTCCATTGGCAGCAATGCAGGTGACAATTTAGTATGACAGGGTGTTAATGAGGACACAGCAACCTATGAAACTGTTATTAAGGCCTTCAATTCATATTTCAGCCTTTGGAGGGACCCTATTATAGACTGGGCGAGATTTAACATCCAGAGAAAGTGTTGATTTTTTCATTAATGACCTGTATCATTTGGCTGATAGCAGCATGTATAGGGCTCTAAAGGGTGAACTCAACTGAGTCCACATTGTGGCGTGAGTGTTTGATAAAACCTTATCTAATTCTCTGCAGTCCCAAGGAAGAGTTAACATTGCCCAAGGAGGTTCAAATAGCGAAACAGGATGAGCCACACAAGCAGAACCAAGTGTTAATCTGGGGTGATAGAGAACCTTTGTGGAGTCAGGCCACTGACTCAATCCAGATTGTGAGCACTAAAGGTACCAGTGTACCCACTAAAAAGCAGACCCAGAATGAAGAGAGGGCGGTCGCTTCCATTATCCAGTGCTCCAGTTGTGGTGCAAAAAAACTCCTTGTGGGGGGAAACTGTCCCACCATACATGCAGTCACTCCTGCAGGAGGTGGGACAACTTTAAAGCTGTTTCCACAACAGAAAGTCTCCAATTCCAAAATTTAAAAGTCTCGTTTAAAGATTTTGATTATGGCTCATGAGGTTTGACCCCACTACAGAATATGTCCAGGGTAAACATCAAACCACAGCTGTTGCTTTGTCCCACATCCCCGTGGGACACCTTCACAGAAAAATGTAAACTTTGCTGAGGATGTGGAGCCCTACATCTCTTTGTCTACCAAGCTCCTTACGGCAACTACTCAGAAACCAGGAGAAATTCAAGCAGCCCGGAAAGCTGATGCCGAGTGTGCATAGATACAGAAGTACTGTTACTGGATGGCCTGTGTATGTTCCTAACAACTGTATTTTGAAACTACTTTGAACAGCATCATCACCTCATTCTTATTGATAACTTGTTAGTTTGTAATGACTGCATAGCCATTCTTAGGGTCCTCAGCCTAGGCGTTCTCCAACACACCTGTGTATCACCAAATGCGGAGCAAGGACTTGCAATTCAGTCTGGTGGCCAGGCATCTCCAAAGCTGTTGGGGACATGACTTCCAATTGCACCACTTGTGCCATCCATGGACAAGGCCACAAGGAACCACTGATGGCATTCTCCTTCCCATCACAACTTTAGGGATAAAAAGACAACTTATTATTTAAACGGAGGGAAACTTCAGAATGCTTCAGTGCAGAGGGATCTGGGTGTCCTCGTGCATGATTCGCTGAAAGCTAGTATGCAGGTATAGCAGGTAATAAGGAAGGCAAATGGAATTTTGGCATTTATTGCTAAAGGAATAGAGCATAAAAATGGGGAAGTGTTGTTGCAACTGTACAAGGCATTGGTGAGACCACACCTGGAGTACTGTGCACAGTTTTGGTCCCCTTACTTGAGGAAGGATGTAGTTGCATTGGAGGCGGTTCAGAGGAGGTTCACTAGATTGATTCCAGAGATGCAGGGCTTGTCTTATGAGGAGAGATTGAGCAGTTTAGGCCTATACTCGCTAGAGTTTAGAAGGATGAGAGGAGATCTAATTGAGGTATATAAGATGCTAAAGGGGATAGACAAAGTAGACGTGGAGTGGATGTTTCCCCTTGTGGGGCATTCTAGAATGAGAGACCAAAGTTCTAGGCTAAGGGGCGGTAGATTTAAATCAGAGATGAGGAGGAATTACTTTTCTCAATGGGTCATGAATCTGTGGAATTCATTACCTCAGAGTGTAGTGGATGCAGGGATGCTGAATAAATTTAAGGATTTAGACAGATTCCTAATTAGTAACGGGTTGAAAGGTTATGGGGAGAGGGCAGGAAATTGGAGTAGAGGCCGAAATGAGATCAGCCATGATCGTATTGAATGGCGGGGCAGGCTCAAGGGGCTTAATTGCCTACTCCTGCTCCTAGTTCCTATGTTCTTATGTTATGTTCTTTTTCTCTTCAAGGATAAAGCCTTTCTTATTGTCATGGATTGTTACTCTCGGTGAATTGAGGTCAAATGGCTACACGGGCCCACCTTAGCAGTGGTTATTGTCGTGCTGAAGGAAATATTTTTCACACATGGCATCCCCAAGCTGGTTGTCTTAAATAACGGCCCACAATTCACCAATGTCTGCTTCAAATGCTTTATGGAGACATACAGCTTTGTCCACACCACCAGCTCACCCAGATACCCACAGACCAATGGTGAGGCTGAAAAAGGGGTCTGAACCATCCAACCCCTGTTGAGGAAAAATGATAATGTCAACCTAGCCTTACTGACCTTACTGAGTACTGGTCTACCCCACTGCAGAAGGGTCTAGCTCCATCAGAACTCTTAATGAGTAGGAGTTTATGCATACAGCTCCCAAGTCTCCCGTATACCCTTTAACCATGGCTCGAGGTGACAGTGTTATGATATGACAGGTTGTATTTGCCAGGTTGACCAAATCCACAAGGGAAACTTGGCAATGCTATCACAATGATTTTGCAAATTGTATTTATTACAAGAAGACTTGTGCACTGAAGTAAAAAGTAATGATTCCACTACCACCTTTAGAGATTTTAAAGATTAAATTCAAATATTCATTAACAAAAGAAGAAAAAATTAAACACACACAAGTTTACAGTTACACAGTTATAACAGTTCCAAAATTTCTACTTAACCAGACTTCCCACTACACACCCCCTTTAAGGAAACAGTGCAAACAGGTTCCAAATTTATAAAGCTACCCAGCCATATTACCACAAGCACCCACTGGACAATGGAGTTCCAAAGGCTTTTAACACAACTTTGGTTACTGGAACAGCAAACAGTTGCAGGGTGGTTGAGGCTTTTTCTCCAAGTCTTCCATCCTTCTTTGAATATATTTTACTCCTTTTGATTTGTACATTCCATTGTTTTCACTTGTCTTTAGAAGTTACTTTTCCCAGAATATAAAAATCTTTCATATTCTCATTATGGCCAGAACATTTTGGAAAAATCAATGTAAAAACCTTGCCTTACTTATCTTCCCAGTTGTAAACATTTTCCATGTCCCTTTGAAAATCAAACACCTTTCCACTTTTCTAAAAATGCAAATTTCATTCACACTGTCTCTGCTGACCTTACCCTAGCTTTACTTGTCTTCATTTCAAATGACTGTTTTACGCCTCACTTCTTTGATAATTTAAACCTTGCTGTACAACTATCTCTAGTTTAATTAAATTAACCACATTCACAGAACCATGCACACACACACACACACAATCCTGCTTTAAAGTATCCCACAATAATATTAGGAAAAGCATAATATTCCTTGACAACAGAGATCAAAAAGTTGTGAGAAAAAGAGGACCACTATCATGAGCACCAGACCCTGACATATAACCGTCGCCACAAAGCACAGGGTTTACAAACACTCCCTCCAGAGGTGTCTGTCTGGGTCCACTGGTCTGGCCAGGTTTTGAGTCAGTCCATTCATCCACGCTCCTGTCTTGTGCACACTGACCACCACAGGACAGATCTGCATTGGTATCCACTAGCAGATGACCTTTACAGGATTTGATTGGATTGACAACTGGGAAGACAACCCAGCCAAAGGGGTGGGGGGGGGGGGGTGGGGGTGGGGGGGGGTGGGGGGGTATGTAAAGTAGGGTGTATATATAGTTAATGAGTAATTTATTGAGTAGAATAAAATACTTGGGGGAGATGTAGTATAAGGATTAATAGCTATTACGCTAATAGCTAATATATATGTCATCAGTGATGTCAGATCACATGCCTCTAAAACTGGAAGGAGCCAAATGCATATCTATCCCTATACATATTTGCATATTGTTTATAAATGTTTCTAGTAGTCTCCATTAACACACCCTGGGACCGTCTCTGATGATACTTCAGGTAGGGTGTCAGGTGGTGAGGTCGGGTCAGCGGAGTAGTTGGGGGGGTCAGGGGGTTGTCGGGCATTGAGGTTGGGTCAGGTTGAGTTGGGGAGAGAGTCAGAGGGTCGGGTGGGAATTGGGGGGACAGGGGCATGTTTTTGGAGTTGAGGGGGGAGTCAGTGTAAGCGATTATATGGGTGCCCAGGGGTTAGGCTAGGATTTTTCTGTCTAACATTTCCTGGGTAACTATCCAGGTAAGGAAGTCAGAACTGTCTGAAGTCTCCGGCTCTAACTCAGAAGGTTGAAGGTTTTCTTATTAATTTGTGGGAGAGTGGGTGCTAAGTTTTTTTAAATTTAATTGGTTGCAGTAAGTTTCCTGTTAAGGAACTGGTTGAGAGAAGTAGGGATGAGCCATATTTTTGAGTTTGAAATTAATACTTTAACAGGATGTCACCTTTGTGGCGAGGAAAGTTTAAGAGCTAGTGATCCAATCATTTGGCTTAATGATCATATGGAAATAATGCAGTTTTCTTTCAGCCTTTTACTAAATCAGATTGTCAGATTAAGGTGTCATTATCTGTCCTGTGAACAGAATACTTATTTGAAGTGCCAGCATTCCAAATGTTGCAAACATGAAAGGCATATATCATTTCATACCAATAACATGCCGCACACAGTTGGATATTGATATTTTACCACACATTACAGAATTATTGCAAAATATTGATTATAACATCTAAAATAATTTATATATACAGGTTAAAGGTGACTGAGAAAACTAGCAGGTTAACCATGAAATATTTAGTTTTCAGGTACTGATGCTATGTCAAAGATCTCAGGGTATAATCATTTTCATTCCCACTGATAACAACATACATTCAGCACCAAAATCACTGAGAAGATTTACTGGAAGTGGATTTTAGGTGGATGGGGGTTGGTTCAAATGTCAACACACATCCCCACCTACCCATCCCCGGGTATTATTTACATCCCTTGGCCAGCTATCCCATAGAGGGTGGCTCTCAGCGGGGAGCAGCCCCTGCCTCTACCTGATGCAGGTCCCTCAATCAGGCACTAAGTGTCTTTGAATGAGGGACACCACCTCCCCAGGAGCCCACAAAAAATCATTCCAGGGTTTGCTTTCTGCATGGTGAGTACCATGCCCACCACTAGGTGGAAACAAGTGGCGGTGAGATGAGGCCCTAAAGTGAGTATTAATTGCCCATTTAAGAGTTTCAATTTGTGGCAGGGGGCAAGACCATCACGAGGCTTCCCATCATGGGGGTTAAATATTCCTGCACACAAGCTGTTCAGAAAAGATAGGAAAGGAACAAAAGGAGGACGGGTGACGGTATTGGTCAAGCAGAGCATTGTAGTGCTTGAGAATGAGAATGTCCCAGAGGGTTCAAGAACAGAAACAATTTGGCTAGAGCTAAGGAACAAAAAGGATGTAATTACATTGCTCGGTGTAGTCTATAGACCACCAACTAATTGGAAAGATGTAAAGAAAAGATTTTCAGGGAAATTTCAGAGAGATGCCAACATTATAGAGTGGTTATAATGGGTAACTTTAATTACCCAAATGTAGACTGGGACAGTGGTAGTGTAAAGGACGGAGAGGGGCAAGAGTTCCTAGACTGTGTTCAGGAGAATTTTATACAGTAGTATGTGTCCAATCCAACAAGAAAAGGATGCACTGTTGGACCTGGTTCTTGGAAATGAGGTGGGATCAAGTGTTAATGGGGGATCATTTAGGAGACAGTGATCATTGTATCGTAATATTTTGGATGATGGTAGAAAAGGATAATATGCAATCCAGAGCAAGAATAATTAACTAGGGGAGAGCTGACTTCAATGGGGCAGGAATGGAGCTGGGCCAGATAGACTGGAACCAAAGGTTGGCGGGAAAAACTATAACTGAACAATGGGCTACCTTCAAAGAAGAAATGATTCGGGCACAGTATATTCCCTTAAAAGGGAAATGTAGAGCAAATAAATCCAGAGCTCCCTGGATGAAAAAGGAGATACAAATTAAGATAAAGAAGAAAAAGTGCGCTTCTGACAGGTGTCAGGTAGGAAATACAACTGAGAACCAAGTGGAATACAGAATGTTCAGAGGAGAAGTGAAAAAGTAAATAAGAGAAGCAAAGAGGGATCATGAGAAAAGACTGGTAGCCAACATAAAGGGGAGTCCCAAAGTCTTTTATCAGCACATAAATAGTAAGAGGGTGCTGAAAGGGACCAAAAAGGGGATTTACACATGGAGGCAGCAGGCATGGCTGAGGTGTTAACTGAATAATTTGCATCTGTCTTTACTAAGGAAGCAGATAATGTCAATGCCATGGTGACAGAGGAGGAAACTCTGTCACTAGAAGGGTTCAAAATTGATAACAAGGAAGTGTTGGATAAACTGTCAGTATTTAAGGTTGACAAGGCACCGGGGCTGGATGAGATCCATCCAAGGATATTGAAGGAAGTAAGAATGGAAATTGCAGGGGCACTGGCCATAATCTTTCAGTCATCTCTAGACTCAGGGGAGGTGCCAGAGGACTGGAGAATTGCAAACATTATGCCCTTGTTCAAAAAAGGTTGTAAGGATAAGCCCAGCAATTATAGACCAGTCAGTTTAACTTCAGTGGTGGGGAAGCTTCTAGAGAAAATTATTTGGAATAGAGTTACATGGAAAAATATGGGTAGATTAGGAAGATCCAGCATGGATTTCTAAAGGGGAAATCATGTTTAACTAACTTGCTGGAGTTTTTTGGAGAGGTAACAGAGAGGGTTGATGAGGTAATGCTGTGGTGTACATGGGCTTTCAAAGGCATTCAATACAGTGCCACACAACAGACTTATGAGAATAAAATGGGTAGTAGCAATGTGGATACAAAATTGGCTGAGTAATAGGAAACAGAATGTAATGGTCAAAATATTTTTCGGGCTGGAGGAAGGTTTGTAGTGGAGGGGTCGGTATTGGGACCCTTGCTTTTCCTGATATATATTAATGATCTAGATCTTGGTGTGCAGGGAACAATTTAAAAGTTTGTGGGTGATACAAAACTTGGAAGCATTGCAAATTGTGAGGAGGACGGTGTGGAACTTCAAAAGGACACAGATAAGTTGGTGGAGTGGGCAGATAGGTGGCAGATAAAGTTCAATGCGGAAAAGTGTGAGGTAATTTATTTTGACAGGAAGAACATGGACAGGCAATATAAAATAAGGGGTGCAATTCTGAAGGGTGTGCAGGAGCAGGGAGGCCTAGATGAATATGTGCATAGATCCTTAAAGTGACAGGACAGGTGGAGAGAGAAGTTGATAAAGCATATAGTATCCTTGGCTTTATTATTAGGAGCATAGAGTACAAGAGCAAGGAGGTTATGCTGAGCTTATATAAGACACTAGTTAGACCTTAGCTGGAGTATGGTGTACAGTTCTGGGCACCACACAATAAGAAGGACGTGAAGGCATTGGAGAGAGTGCAGAAGAGGTTTATAAGAATGGTTCCAGGGATGAGAAACTTGAATTACGAAGGTATATTGGAGAGGTCGGGACTGTTCTCCTTGGAGAGGAGAAGGCTAAGAGGAGATTTGATAGAGGTGTTCAAAATCATGAGGAGGGTTGAATAGTGTAGATAGGGAGAAACTGGTTCCCGCTCATCAAAGGATCAAGAGCGAGAGGACACAGATAAGTGATTTGCAAAAGAAGCAAGTCTGATACGAGAAAAAATTTTTTCACACAGCTCGTGGGTCAAGTCTGGAATGCATTGCCTGGAAGTGGAGGCAGGTTCAATTGAGGCATTCAAGAGGGCAAGAGATGATTATTTGAATAGGAACAATGTGCAAAGATACAGGGACAAAGCAGGAGAATAGCACCTAAGTCATGATGCTCATTTTGAGAGCTGGTGCACGGTAACATTCTGTGATTCTGTGACTTAATCACGGTAAAGTGGCAAGCCTCCACCCGATTAAATGTCCCCCGCACCAAACTTGCCATGGTGAGGGCATTAAATTCCGCCCCAAGGCTACCGTAGTCATGGGTCATGTAACTTTGCGACCAGGTAGGGAGGTGATTGTAGGCCCAGTGATATAGAAGTAGATTAGCGGTTGGTGCTGCTTGGGGAGAGTAGGGGCAATGATCTGGCAGAGGAGTGCAATGGGGATGGAGGTGGGTATTTGGCATTGAGCTCATATTATGGGAGGTAGCAGTTGCTGGCAGTGGTCCACATCATTTCAATGTGGAGCATGGACAAGCATGGCTGCTCCTCTTGGTTCCACATTCAGCTAAGAATATGTTCATCATGTAACCTTGTTGGTTGCAGCTCCTTTCAGGAGTACATATGAGGCCACATTAAGCCTTTGTTTCCCTGAATGCAATTGGCCTACATACAGAGCACCCAATATTTCGTAGGTAGCTTTAAACAGGCCCTTTATTTGCATGTGCAATGAGCCTAAAACCTACTTCAGTTATGGGCTCTGCATATAGATTTTTTTTTCTATGGCGGGTGGCACACTTCTAGCTCATAAATGGTGTGCGCTTCTTGCCCACTATATAGGTGGCTTGGGAGACTGTTTAGCAACTGAAAAACAGGCGCTGCATGGTCAAATCTCTCTGGCTACCATGTTTCTCTGCTAGATGTAGAAGAGCAGCAGCTTTTGGGAGGGTCAGCAGTTGGTCCCCAAGTTTTCTGATGAATTAGTAGATTTGATGCTGGCAGAAGAACAAAGGCCTGATAGGTTATGTCTCCTATTACCACGTTGAAGTTGAAAGTCTTGACCAAATTTAAAACTCTATTCTGCCATAAACATACAATAATATGACCAAATTAGTATGTAGTGTATTTCACACCCACTGCAAGGTATTTAATGACCATTAGATGAAATTGTCATTTAAATCAACTTGTTCCCAATTCTACTGCACATTGATAAATATTTGTGCTTATGAACACTTTGGGATTATTTTTTTAACAGATCCATTCCGTGGGAAATTGATGTGGTCAGGACTTCACTGGAAAGTACGTGTGGTAAAACAGGCAATATGATTATTTCACTGTCCCACCGGGCAATTTAGGTTCAAATTATCCCCTTCATTTCAGCATTCTGAATAATTTTTAGCCCCAGAGAAGTGTCATTATCAATTTAGTTGACGGTTGTTTTCTTGTCAACCTTAATTTTAGTAATAATAGACATTCTCTGACTAGAAAATAAACTGTGGCCTTCCTTATCATCTGTTTAAGAAGGCTAAATCAGAATGTTGTAATTATATTTTTTCTTTGACAGCTGTAAATTCATCAAGTTTCAGCTGACTATTCTCTAACCTCCTTCCCTCATGCTGTGTGAAAAAGATAATTATAGTATATATTTTGAAATGGTAAAGGCCAACAAGTTTTAAGGAAAGTTACCCTGTTATTAGATGATACCAGTGCTTGCCTACAGACGGCCACTAAAAGTTTAATTTGTTATTAAAGAGCTTTATTTTTGGCTGAGTAGTTGCCCTAAATAATTTGCAAAAATAGGGGTGATATGCAAAACACGTGCAGAATCAGTAGCACATGGCCCAAAGCCCATGTAGGGAGGATCAGACCATTTTCTAATTTTGGTTTTACATAAATGAAACTGGTGAGCACCCTGCTCCAAACAGGGATTACAGGCCAGTTCCACAATTGTGGCAGGTTGGGAAATTGGCCAGCTCCTAGGTTATGTAACCTGTCAGATTGAGCCCTGGGCAGGGAGACGATCCTGGAAGGGCAATGGTGGCAAGCATGGGCCAATACTAAGCTACATTACTTTTGTGGAGCCTAGAGGATTTTTTTTAACACCGCATAAAAGTAAAAGATAAAGGAGTTTGGGGCATTTTGTGAAGCAGCTACCAGAGGTCCCATTAATGGCCATTGGTTAGGTCGCTCAATGCATGGTACGAACTTTTCTCACCCAGAAAAAGCCGGTCTATTGGACCCATTTCCGACCTACCAGAAAATGAAGGCAGCCATTAGGCATCCAAGAGACAGCTGAACTTGCCTGATGATTTTCCTCTGTTGCTTTCAGGTGGAAAACAGGAATGGCAGTTGCAAATTTGTCTTAGGCATCTTTTTGGTATAGGCACTACTTAATTTCAAAGTGCTCAGTTTATTTAAACCTTCTTTGGAGGGATAAGACAGATAAGTAAAATCAGTCCTGCATCATATGTTCCAAAAAATTAGATTATTGAAATTCCATCTGATCAGCTCTTAGATTCATATTGGTACCAATTTCAAACATAATTGGAATCAAATTGTTTTTTTTTATCAATGTGAACATTCATTGTGGATTTTCTATTAAAATTTTCAAGACTGACATTGATAGACTTTTGTTCTGCAAGAGTATAAAGGGCATGGAGGGTTAATGGAGTTGAGTTGATCTCATTAAATGGCAGAAGAGGCTCGAGCAGCTGAATGATCTGCTACTGTTAGCATAGGTTGAATCTTGAGTCCTTTGAAAAATGTCAATCACCAGGGCCATTTCCGGTTCTGACTCTATGGAGGTTAGAGGCGTGGTGATAGGTGGAGTCTTCTGGGAGGCGGCAACTTAAGGACAGCGGGTAGGTTCTCGAGATGTGTGGTCCAATCAGAGGGCCCGCAGCACTGGACAGATGGCAGCCTGACTAGGAGAGGTGGGCCCTACTGAAGCAAGTAGGGGAATACAAGGATACCTCAAGATGGGGACACCCTTGGAAGCCTGCTGAAGGTTTAACATAAGGCTCACAACTATTAGGGGTATCATTAAAGAGGGGAAACACCTTCATATCAACAGTCATAGCCCTGGCTGCAGATTTTGGATTCATGCAACTCAGTAATGGGGCCAGTGAGATGAAGGACCATAGGCCCTCCGGCTTGCTGCTGGGAGGCCGCCTCCCAGTTGCTGCTGGCTCCCGGCTCAGCGAGGGGGCCGGGCCGACAGCAGGAAAGTCCCTGAAGCATATGCACCTTGGCCCTAAGTGGGTCCTTAAAAGATACTAATTGACTACCCATCACTACAGGGCAGGTAGCTGCTGCCGCTTAGAGCCCACCTTTGGCAAAAAGACGCAGATTGAAACGTATCAAGGAGCCAACTTGGCAGGCAACTAACAAAATTTGCCCCTGGCTCCGCTTCCTAAGCTGCCTCCACAGGATTTGGATGATTCCATCCTATGTAATTAGTGTTTTCTTGGTCAGTTGGAAAATTAATTATTTATGAACCAGTGGTTTTGAAGAGAGCGATAGTAAATGCATGCAAACACAATTCTAAAAGTTTCATTTGTAGAAGTGCAGTGTCACAGGCACTACCTTTTTTCATTTGATCCTTGTAATCATTTAATAATTTTACAGTCAGGCAGGTAAACTTTATTATTGATGACCTTAAACTTGCATGATCATTCTATTGTTGGGTTGTCTTGGAAGATGTTGGGTGTCTTATTCTTAGTAAGGGATCTGGATGGAGGCAAAGATCCTTTTTCAAAGTAACCTTTATTTACATACTTAACAATGTACAGGGTTACAAAGCTCTCGGACAGAGCCTCTGCTCATCTCACAGGGCAGAATCTTGCCCTTGGATGGCGGGCGGGCCCCACCGGCTTGGCAGCGGGCGGGCAGCCAACCCCCGCCACTGAAACGGGGCCCGCCATCATTTTAAGTGGGCGGGCAAATTAAGGCCCGCCCAGCGACATCCACAACGGGAAGCGCTATGTGCTTCCTGTGCGGGGGGTGTGGGAATCCCCAGCTGTCAAAGTGCACTCTTAAGCGCATGCACGCGACAGAGCGCACTGCTTCCTGAGGAAAAGTCCTGTCTCAGGCAGAATACTGATAGTGTCAAAAACATTGAAAATAGAAACATTAAAAAATTATTAACATGTCCCCCTAATATGACAGTGTCACACGAGATGGGACATGTTAATAAAGACCACATAAACTTTATTAATTTTTTACAATACGGACATGAAACTTCATCCTACCTGTGGATGAAGTTTCATCAATAACCTAGAGCCTGCTGGGGCTCCTGGCCTGCCCGCCAGCCTTAAGGTTGGATGGGCAGGTCTTTAATTACTTTAAATAGCCTTTCAGTTGGCCATTGCCAGGTCGGCGGGCGGACAGCTGATTTCGCTGTCCGCCCGCCTTTCTAAAAATTTTAATGGACTGGGATGACATCGGGGATTCCTCCCAACGTCATCCCGCGTCATTTTCCCCTCGGCGACCGGGCCCCGCCCCCAAAACGCCGAAGGGAAAATCCTGGCCTGATTCTCCTCATTCTCTTCCGTATGACATCATGATTACATGTTATGCACATGCTCAGTGGCTATTGTTAGTGTTAGGGTTAACCCTTTACACTACATCTCCCCCCACAAGTCTTTATTTCTACATGCTATGTACACGTCATCCTACACCTCCCCACAAAAATCTCTGATTTTGTGGCAGGTTCACCAATCTCCCTGACGGTGTATGGAGTTCTTATTTGAAGATGTTGAGGATTTGTTTGCTGCAAACTCGTTCTCATTTCTTGTTTCCATCATTATTGGTTCTGTAGTCGTAGTTTCACCCTGAGGTTCAGGGTATGCAGTCTATTGCTAATGTCTTCTTGTTCATTGAAATCAAGGCACTTCAATTTCTTTGGATGATATTGGTTTCTGTTTGGACAAAGTATGATCTTGGTTATTGCAACCTCTCCATTATGGTATCTTCTCGCTGCTGGTCCCTAATCCACACCATCTCTCCTCTTTGCAGTGCGGGCAGGTTGTGAGCCCTATGTAATTGGTAAATCCTGCAGGGCCATGACGACCGAGCCTCCTGCAGGGCCATGACGGCCCAGCCTCCTGCAGGGCCATGACGACCGAGCCTCCTGCAGGGCCATGACGACCGAGCCTCCTGCAGGGCCATGATGGCCGAGCCTCCTGCAGGGCCATGACGACCAAGCCTCCTGCAGGGCCATGACGGCCGAGCCTCCTGCAGGGCCATGACGACCGAGCCTCCTGCAGGGCCATGACGACCGAGCCTCCTGCAGGGCCATGACGGCCGAGCTCTGGAAGCGCAGGTCTGTCTTGAAGTCCTGAGCGATCTCTCGCACCAGGCGCTGGAAGGGCAGTTTGCAGATGAGCAGCTCGGTGGATTTCTGGTAGCGGCGGATCTCCCTCAGAGCGACAGTGCCAGGTCTGTAGCGATGAGGCTTCTTCACTCCGCCCGTAGCTGGAGCGCTCTTCCGGGCCGCTTTAGTAGCCAGCTGTTTGCGGGGAGCAACTTCCACATTGTTGCTGGCAAATATTGGTTGCTTAAGTTTGTGAAGGCCTCAACTTCCTTGACAAAATTTTTATCTTCTTGTTCTGGGTAGTTGGTGGGTATCCGCGATAGAATGTTAGCAGTGGTTTTTCCCTGCACAAACTCCAGAATATCATATCGCATCAGTCTCAATTGGAATCTCTGGATCTGGGGTGGCATCTTTGAGATTTCCTTTGTATTCAAGTAAAGTAACAAATGGTTTGTGATCAATTTCAATCCTGAACTGTAGGCCTGAGATGTAGTCAGAAAATTTTCAAATGCCCAATTTGCTGCTAGGGCTTCTTTCTCTATGACAGCATAGCACTGTTTCGTCTCAGTTAGGGACCTTGATGCATCATAGAGAGGTGTTCTTGCCCCAATAGTTTGAACCTGGAACAAGACTTGACCCAGTCCTGTTGCTGATGCTACAGTAGTTGGAAGTTTGGGATCATAGTGAGCTAGGATCTCTGAAGATATCAACATCTTTTTGATTCACTCAAATGATTGGTGTTAATGCTCATTCCAGCACCATGCCTGGCCTTGCCTCAAAAGTTGTCTCATAGGTTTGTTTATTTGACCTTGGTGGGAAGGAATTTTCCCAGTTGGTTCACTATACCTATAAACCCTTGGGCTGGAATTTTTAGGTCAGTGGGCAGCTGCAATCGGCAGGCCCGGGAGTGGCGGGGGAACGAGTCTCCTCCCGCGATTGGCCCCTGACCGTGATTTCACGCTGGCTGGCCAATTAACGGCCAGCTAGCATGAAAGGTGCATTGAAAGGTTCAGTGCTGCTGGGGTGGGGATGGGCAGAGGGCGAGCACTAAAGTCAGCGTGGCGCGGGGGAGAGTGGAATGAAAGCTCCCTGAAGGCAGAGAGCTGCCTCAGGGAGCTGATGAATTTAAAATCCAGAAAAAATGTCCATGCATCAGAATGAGTCATCTGTGCATGGATGTTATGAAAATTCTGTGCATAGGTTTTTTAAAATTTAATTATGGAAACCTCATCCCGCCTTGGATGAGGTTTCCTGAAAAATGCAAAGGCCGCCTGGCTGATTTTGCCAACTGCCAAGGTTGGATGGGCAGCGAAAAATCCCTTTTAATTGATCCTTTAATGGCCTTAGTAGGCCTCTTAATTGTCGGTGGGTGAGTTGCCACCTCTTGCATGTGCCCACTGACTAAAATATCGTGCGAGTGCGCAATGAAGTCAGGACGCTCGCTGGGCGTCACCAGACGCTATTTCACGCTCAAGCCTATCGGGCACGTGCCCGCACACCAAGTGAAAAATTCTACCCTTGGAGTTCAGTGATATACCCGGGCAGCAGAAATTCTCTTACGTCTTTTCTTTTCTGTGGGTTCGCAGTGATTCCTGTTTCCTGGATATTATGCCCTAAAGAATTTTATTGTGGGTTTTGAAAACTCACACTTCTCACTAAATGTTAATCCAGCACCTTGAAATGTTTTTAATACTTTTCTTACTCTTTTGTCATGTTCCTCCTTTGTTGAGCTATGGTTTAAAGCTTCGTCCATGTGGCATATGACGCCTTCCATATCTTCCAAAATGTTGGACATCGTCATAGAAGTCATAGGGCTGAATTTTTCCATCGGCGAGAAGGGTGCGGGGGCCCACTCGCCGACATGAAAATGGCGCGGGATGACGTCGGGGGGAATCCCTGATGTTATCCCACCCCATTTAAATATTCAGGAAGGCGGGGGCACAGCGCGATCAGCTGTCCGCCCGTCGACCTGTCAATGGCCAATTGAGGCCATTGACATGATAATTGAGACAATTAAAGGCCCTGCCCGTCCAACCTTAAGGTTGGCGGGCAGGCCAGGAGCCCTGGCGGCAAATAGATAAAACATGAAACCTCATCCACCAGCGGGATGAGGTTTCATGTCGGTTTTAAAAAGTATATTAAAGTTTTTGTGCAATTTATTAACATGTCCCATCTCGTGTGATATTGTAACATGAGGGGGACATGTTAATGATTTTTTTATTTTTCTATTTTTAATAGCGATCTCCCTGAGGCAGCACTTTGCCTCAGGGAGATGTGCGCTCTTTCATGCGCATGCGCGAAAGAGCGCACTCTCGCATTTGGGGAATCCCCCCCCCCGCCCGCACAGGAAGTGCATAGCATTGGCCCTCCCACTTAAAATGGCAGTGGGACCCGCTTCTCCGGCAGGGATCAGCTCCCTGCCCGCCGCAGATTGGGTCGGGCCCGCCCGCCCGACAGGCAACAAATTCAGCCCATAGATTCATAGCGGTCTACAGCACAGAAAAAGTCCCTTCGGCCCATCGGGTCTGCACCGGTCAAACAAGTACCTAACCATTCTAATCCCATTTTTCAGTACTAGGCCCATAGCCTTGTATGCCATGGCATCGCAAGTTGGATTTTGCACATCCAAGCACTCCTTAAATGTTATGAGGGTTTCTGCCTCTACCACCCTTTCAGGCAGTGAGTTCCAAATTCCCACCACCCTCTGGGTGAAAAAGTTCTTCCTCATATCCCCTCTAAACCTCCTGCCCTTTACTTTAAATCTATGACCCCTGGTTATTGATCCCTCCACCAAGGGGAAAAGTTCCTTCCTGTTTAACCTGTCTATGCCCCTCATAATTTTATACAACTTAATCAAGTCCCCCCTCAATCTTCTCTGCTCCAGGGAAAATAACCCCAGTCTATCCAATCTTTCCTCACAACTAAATCTCTCCAGCCCAGGCAACATCCTGGTAAATCTCCTCTGCACTCTCTCTAGTGCAATCACATCCTTCCTATAATGCGGATTCCAGATTTGCATGCAATACTCTAGCTGTGGCCTAACCAGCATTTTATACAGTCCCAGCATAACCTCCCTGCCCTTATATTCTATGCCTTGGCTAATAAAGGCAAGTATCCCATATGCCTTCTTAAGGGAGCGGTGGACATGCACACCAAGGTCCCTCTGATCCCCGGTACTTCCCAGGGTCGTACCATTCATCGTGTAAAACCATACCTTGTTTGTCCTGCCCAAGTGCATCACCTCACATTTATCCGGATTAAATTCCACTTGCCATTGATCAGCAGATCTGACCAGCCCGTCTATATCGTCCTGTAATCTAAGGCTATCCTCCTCACTGTTTACCACCCCACCAATTTTTGTGTCATCCACGAACTTACTGATCAATCCTCTTACATTCAAGTCTAAATTGTTTATATATACCACAAACAGCAAGGGACCCAACACCGATCCCTGTGGAACCACACTGGACACAGGCATCCAGTCACAAAAACACCCCTTGACCATCACTCTCTGCTTCCTGCCACTTGGCCAATTCTGGATCCAATTTGCCAAATTGCCTTGGATCCCATGGGCTCTTATCTTCGTTATTAGTCTCTCATGCAGAACCTTATCAAAAGCCTTGCTGAAGTCCAGTAGACTTCAAATGCATTGCCCTCATCTACACACCTGGTCACCTCTTCAAAAAATTCAATCAAATTGGTCAGACATGAACTCCCCTTAACAAAACCATACTGACTGTCCTTGATTAATCCCTGCCTCTTTTTCCCTTGTCCTTTGTAAAATCTTTGGTGCGGACGTGATGCCAAAGGTAGATGGTTGAAACAGTAACATCCAAAAGTGTTATGAAGGTGTTTAGAAGTTTGGACTTCTGATCCAGCGGTGACTGACAAAATTCACAGTTTGTGTTGAGCTTAGTAAAGACTGTACTCTTCATGAGATTTTCTAGGTTCTCATCTACAGATGACATTGAGCGTATCTCCCATTCTATCGCCTTATTCAATTGCATTAGGTTGACACAGATTCTGATGGATCAATTTGGTTTTGGAATGCCACATGGTTGGTTTCATAACTGGCAAAATAACCCCTTGTTGAAGGATCATGTCTAGTGGGAGTGGGAGTGGGGCCATCCTGGGTGTAAACAGACAAATGGGTTTTCTACCTTTAGCTTGATGTAGTACACAAATTTTTTTATTTTCCCAAGCCTCTGAAGGTTTTTGGAAACTCTTCTAAATTTTAAAAAATTTATTCATGGGATGTGGGTTTTGCTGACTAGGCCAGAATTTATTGCCGATCCCTAGTTGCCATTGAGAAGGTGGTGGTGAGCTGCCTTCTTGAACAGCTGTAGTCCATGTGGTGTAGGTACACCCACAGTGCTGTTCGGGAGGAAGTTCCAGGATTTTGACCCAGTGACAGTGACGGAACGGCGATATATTTCCGAGTCAGGATTGTGAGCTGCTAGGTGGTGGTGTTCCCATCTATTTGCTGCCCTAGTACTTCTAGGTGGTAGTGGTCGTGGGTTTGGAAGGTGCTGTTGAAGGAGCCTTGGTGAAGTCTTGCAGTGCATCTTTTAGGTGGTACACACTGCTGCCACTGTGCGTCAGGGGTGGAGGGAGTGAATGTTTGTGGATGTGGTGCCAATCAAGCGGGCTGCTTTATCCTGGATGTTCTCAAGCTTCTTGAGTGTTGTGGGAGCTACACTCATCCAGTCAAGTGGGGAGTATTCCATCACACTCCTGACTTGTGTCTTGTAGATGGTGGACAAGCTTTGGGGAGTCAGGAGGTGAGTTAATTGTCGCACGATTCCTAGCCTCTGACCTGCTCTTGTAGCCACAGTATTTATATGGCTAGTCCAGTTCAGTTTCTGGTCAATAGTAACCCCCAGGATGTTGATAGTGGGGGATTCAGTGATGGTAATGCCATTGAACATCAAGGGGCAATGGTTGGATTCTCTCTTGTTTGAGGTGGTCATTGCCTGACACTTGTGTGGTGCAAATGTTACTTGCCACTTATCAGCCCAAGCCTGGATATTGTACAGGTCCTTCTGCATTTGGACATGGACTGCTTCAGTATCTGAGGAGTCATAAATGGTGCTGAACATTCTGAAATCATCAGCGAACATCCCTACTTCTAAACTCCTGATGGACGAAAGGTCATTGATGAAGCAGTTGAAGATGGTTGGGTCGAGGACACTACCCTGAGGAACTCCTGCAGTGATGTCCTGGAGCTGAGATGACTGACCTCCAACAACCACAACCACCTTCCTTTATGCTGGGTATGACTTCAAAAATTCATAGTCTTGTTCTTGATCATTGACTTCTTTAACTTTTAACGATAAGGTTCAGACCTATAGAGGCTTCCCTGCTGAACAAAGAACATTCCTCGTACTGAATGACATATAGTGTCTGAGAGATTTTTTCTGTCTTTGTGCCTTGATGTTGCGTCAAGCTAACCTTTGACTTTTAACTTGATTCCTCCTGCACCTTGTTTGGTAGACGGAGGGTGCAGAGTAACTTTTGCAGCCACTTAAACTCCATCAGACTGAACTAAGACTCCAGCTCCTCTGTCCAATTTAAATTCTGTATGATGTCCATTGACTTCAATCTTAGCACTCCAGTATTGGCTTTTGTTCTCTTTGATTTCACTGAGAAAAGGGATTTCCTGGCTGTCTGGTTGCTGTGCTTTTAGTATAGAGCTTCCTTTCAAAGATTTTTCTTTCTGCTTTGCAAACACAGGCTTTTTGGAATGACGCACTGTTTTAAAATGACCAACTTTGCCGCATTCATGACATTCTGTGATATAGGTGGGACATTCTTCAGGTCTGTGGGTCTTCTTCTCAACACAGCAAGGACATCGTAAAATCGCAGTTGGCACTCCTTAAGTATGCTTCCTTAGTTGCTGCTGCAATGCACCTTCAGCTTTGCACCCAATAAACTGAATGGCTTCAAATAGCTTTTCCCATGGGGTTTCTCACTCACTGCTTACAAACACTTGGCTTTGCTTTCACACTTAGGCCTGCCTAGCCAGCTGTATTGCTTTGCTCAGCGTCAATTCTTCTCTCGATTGTATAAAGTCTGACAGGTCTTTCAAAACACTGACAGCTATTCTGGCTCTTAGGAAATCATCTTTTAATGTTCCGTACTCACAACTGTCAGCCATACATAAGGGCATAAGAAATAGGAGCAGAGGTAGGCCATTCGGTGCCTCAAGCTTGCTCTGCCATTCAATAAGATCAGTGCTGACCTGCTTGTGTTTCGAATTCCATATTCCCATCTACCCCTGATAACCTTTGATTCACTTGACTAACAAGAATCCATTTACCTCTGCCTTAAAAATATTCAATGACACCCACCTCCACTGCCTTCTGAAGCAAAGAGTTCCAAAATTGCACAACCCCCTCTGAGGGAAAAAAAATGCCCCTCATTTCTGTCCTAAAATGGTTCCCCATAATTTTAAAACAGTGCCCCCTAATTCTGGGCTCATCTACAAGAGGAAACATCAATTCTGCATCCACCTTGTAAATGCCATTCAGGATCTTATATACTTCAATCAAGTCACCCATCACTCTTTTAAAATCCAGTGAAAACAAGCCCAGTCTGTCTAACATATCCTCATAAGACAATCCACTTATTCTAGGTATCAATCTGGTAAACCTTCTTTGAACCTCCAATGCATTTACACCCTTCCTTAATTAAGGAGACCAAAACTGCACACAATATTCGAGATGTGGTCTCACCAATGCCCTGTGTAACTGAAGCATAATATCTTTACTTTTATGTTCAACTCCACTAGCCTTCTTAATTACTTGCTGTACCTGCATACTAACGTTTTGTGACTCATGTACTAAAACACCTAGATTCCTCTGCACCTCTGAATTCTGCAGCCGTTCTCTGTTTAAGTAATAGTCTGCTTTTTTATTCTTCCTACCAAAGTGAACAACTTCACTTTTTCCAACATTATATTCCATCTGCCAGATTTTTGCCCACTCACTCAACCTATCTATAATTGTCTGCAACCTCATATACACCTATCTTTGTGTCATCTGCAAATTTAGCTACCATGCCTTCACTCCCCTCGCCTAAGTCATTGATATAAATTGTAAAAAGTTAAGGCCCCAGCACAGACTCCTATGGGACTCCACTCATCACATCCTGCCAATCAGAAAAGACTGATTTATGCATACTCTCTGTTTTCTGCCAGCCAGTCAACCTTCTATCCATGCTAATAAGTTACCTTCCCACCCCCCCCACCACACCTCACACCACGAGCTTTCATTTTCTGCAACAACTTTTGATGTGGCACTTTATCAAATGCCTTCTGGAAATCCAAGTACAGCACATCTACAGGCTTTCCTTTATCCACATGTTACATGTTACTCCTTCAAAGAACTTCAATAAATCAGTTAAACATGATTTCCCTTTCACAAAACCATGCTGACTCTTCCCAATTACCTTGAGTGCCCACCTATAACCTCCTTAATAATTGATTCTAGTACCTTCCCCACAACAAACGTCAAGCTAACTGGCCTATAGTTTTCTGTTTTCTGCCTCGTTCCCTTCTTGAATAGAGGGGTTATATTTGTTATTTTCCAGTCTGATGGAACCATTCCAGAATCTAGGGAATTTTTTAAATTTATCACCAACGCATCCATTACCTCATTAGACACTTCTTTAAAGACCCTAGGGTGAAGTCCATCAGGACCAGGAGACTTGTCAGCCCATAGCTCCAGTAGTTTGGTCAGTACTGCTTCCCTAGTGATTGTAATTTCAACAAGTTCCTCTCTCCCTTCCACTTCCTGATTTACAGCCATTACTGGGATTTTTTTGTGTCCTCTATAGTGAAGATAGAAGCAAAATATTTGTTCATTTTATCTACCATTTCCTTATTATCTACCATTAACTCCCCATTGTCACTCTCTAGAGGACCAACACTCACTTTACTTACTATATTCCTTTTTTAAATGCCTATAGAAACTCTTGCTATCTGTTTCTACATTTCTAGCCAGCTTCCTCTCATACTCTAATTTCTTTCTCCTCATTAACCTTTCAGTCATTCTCTGCCATTCTTTATACTCTGACCAATTATCTGACCTGCCACTCATTTTTATGCAGCTATATGCTTTTTCCTTAAGTTTGATGCTTTCCATAACTTCTTCGGTTAACCATGGATAGTGGGTCCTCCCCTTAGAATGTTTCTTTATAGTAGGAATATACTTATTCTGTGTATTCTGAAATATCCCCTTAAATGTCTGCCACAGCTTCTCTATTGATCTATCCCCTAGCCTAGTATCCCAGTTCACTTCAGCTAGCTCAGCTTTCATCCCCACATAGTTGCCCTTATTTAAGTTTAAAATACTAGTCTTAGACCCAACTCTTCTCCCTTTCAAACTGGATGTAAAATTAAATCATATTGTGATTGCTGCTACCTAGGGGTGCCTTCACTCTGAAGTCATTATTTAATCCTGTCACATTACACAATACCAAGTGTAATATAACCTGCTCTTTGGTTGGTTTCAGAGTCTGCTGCTCTAAAATACTATCTCAAAAGCATTCTATGAACTCCTCATCCAGTTTATTACTGCCAGTCTGATTTTTTCAGTTTATATGTAGATTAAAATCACCATGATTATTGCTGTCTCTTTATCACAAGCACACAACATTTCTTCTTGTATACTTTTCCCTATATTGCAGTTACTGTTAGGGACCCTGTAGACCACTCCGACTAGTGACTTCTTTCCCCTACTATTCCTCATCTCCAGCCACGCCGATTCTACATCCTGATCTCCTGAATCAAGGTCATCTCTAACTATTGCACCAATGCCATCTTTGAACAACAGCACTACCCTTCCATCTTTACCTAGCTTCCTATTCTTCATGAATATTGTATACTCCTCAATATTCAGGACCCAATTCTTGTCATCCTGCAGCCACATCTCCGTAATGGCTATCAGATCATATTTATTTACTTCAATGCGCGAATTCATCTCTCTAATCTGATTTGCCCTATGCCAATTTGCATGTGGCTCAAGTAATAATCCAGAGATTATTACCTTTGAGATTCTACTTCTTAATTTGCTACCTAGCTTCTCATACTGATTATGCAGAACCCATCTCCTGCCTATGTCGTTGGTACCTACATGGATCCTCCTCCTCCCACAGCAAATTCCTCTCCAGCTCTGGGCAGATGTCCCAAACCTGGCACTGGGCAGGCAACAAAGCCTTCTGTAGTCTTGCTCTTTGCTGTAGAAAACAGTGTCAATGCCCCTCATTATATTGTCCCCTGTTACCACTACTGTTTGCTCCCCCAACTTGAACAGCTTCCTGTACCACGGTGTCATGGCCAGCCTGCTCATCCACCTTGTAGACTTCGCTTTCACCCACACAGGTTTTGAGCAAGGCAAACCTGTTTTGACAATTGCAAAGTCTGAGGCTCCTCCACTCCTGTCTGCTCGGTCCCATTACCTGCGTCACTGATGGTCACATTCTCCTGCCCGTCACTGCTGACCAAAACAGGTGACCCTATTCTAAGAGGTTTGACTGTCTTCTGGAACGAAATGTCTATGTATTTCTCCCCCTCCCTTATGTTGCACAATGGCTGCAGTTCAGCTTCCAGATCAATAACCTTGATCTGGAATTCCTCTAATTGCTTACACTTTCTGCAGATGTGTTTATCATGGATTGCCTTGGCATCCAAAAACTCCCACTTTTCACAGCTGCAACACCTGTCCTGCCATTGTTACTTATATTATTTAGTTAATTTAAGTACTCACTTAATTAACTTTGAATAATTCCCATGTATACCACACTTCTTTCCCCCATGCACCAAATTCCCATGTGAACCTAACTTGCAACTCACTCCATCTCCATCTCACTCTGGTGTAGTTGCCTGTCTCCTCGCACGCCCTTTATAGATAAATCAATTCCTTCACCTGGTCTTTGATTTTGATGATTGAATTTTTCCCACTCTGATGATGTTTCAACAGAGACTGAAATATGAATCAAAGGCTCCAATGACATCCTTGTAGAAGATGCTGTCTCCTTGTTCACCCCCTGTCTGGCCAGCATGTCATCTGTGATGCTACTGATGGCATATAACAGGTTATAACCTGGTCCTTGTTAGTCTTGCTCACGAGACCTGAAGCATTTCGATAACGGGTGAAATGCTTTCTCCAGTTTTGCCATTTCTCGGCCTGTCCCGGACTTTCTACGTCCTGGAATGATTCTGGGAGAGGTAGGGTAGAATTCACTGCTCACCCTGGGTGGAAGTTTTGGTTTGCCGTGCTGCTTTCTGTGTTGGTCACTGGGCTGACATCGTGATTACCCTCTCTGGTCCAATTACCAGGTAGGCCTCGAAGTCCTTCACCTCTGCTGTCTGCTGCTGCAGGGTTTCTCCTCAGGCTGTTTCCCACTATTTTACACTGCTTTTCCATGGGTCTGGTCACTATTTTCAACATCTATTTAGGGCCCACACAGAAGTCCATGAGGAGGTAGGCAAGAAAATGAAGGACTGGGGAATCACACTGCTAGATCAATGAATGCTGGTGTTCAGGACAACAGCAATGATTGGCCGAGTAACCTGTCAATCGGGATGGTCTAGGTGCCAGATTGACTGCTTTGGATATTGACCATCCAGAATGACGGATTACTCAGCCAGTGTGCCTGGTCCCCCCTACAGCATGGGACCCAGCAATTAACACCACCTGCAACCCCTCTCCCGGGCCCTGAATATGTTGACAGCAGTGACGCATGGTCGGTGTTAGTTAAACAAACTCCTTAGCTTTGCTCAGGTCCCCTCTCCCTTCCCTGTTGACCAAGACTTGGGGCCTAGTCTGTCTTTCTCTCTCTCTCTCTCTGTCTCTCTCTCTAGCTCTGCTCCTTAAGCATAAAGGCAATGAAAGTTTTATTAGTTAGCTCTGCTGCTTGGCACATTTTAACGTCATTTTTATTAATTTTTTAAAAAATGATCAACTGATTGCTTTGACATTGTTTTTTTTTGGATCAGTAAGTTGTTTATATTTTCTTCAGAACTTAACTGTTTTTTTGAAATTCATGTCTAACGTTGTGCCAAGCCAGCTTTCAGGCAGCTGCTGCTGGATTTCTTGCTGAAGGGGAATGAGAAGCTCACAAGAGTCTGATTGCTTTTTGAAGGGCTGGCAAAAGGAGTTATTTTTGCTCCAACGTTGGAAATGCTCAATACATCTGGTGGCATCTGTACAGAGAGAAACAGAGGTCAGCGACCCTTTGTCAGAACTAATGTAGATTGTGGACCTGAAACGTTGACTCTTTTCTCTCTCCATAGATGCTGCCTTTTCCTGCTGAGTGTTTCCAGCATTTTCAGTTTATATTTCAGATTTCCAGCATCTGCAATACTTTGCTCTCTTATTATGTGCTCCATGCTAAGAATTTGTAAATGTGGTTAGTTTCAATCTAAAATGAGAAAATATTTATCACTCAATGCAAAGTGTAATTCTTCTGTTAACAAAGCCTACTTGTGTGGGTAGAAATAGCACATTATTGCAGGTCAATTTTTTGGTTCTAATTTATTGGAAGGTTTTGCCATTTTTAAACTTGGAAGTGAAACCAGGAGTCATGCGCCAATAGAACGTACATGGGATTGCTGTTCGAGGTTCTTGTGAGGTTCAATTCTTTTGGTTGTTGCCCTCCGGATATTGCACAGGGCTAGCTTCAAAGATGTGGAGCTGTTTACATGATATGAAAGACCACGTTGTGTATAATTTTTTGACAAAGCCATGGTTGTAAAGTGTATCATACTGAAAACTGAGCTTTCAATGGGCTTTACAAATAGATGCAAAGAGTACAAAAGCCAAGAAGTTCTTCTTAAGTTATGTGAAACAGTTCGACCCCACTGTGACTATGGTTCCCAATTCTGGTGCCTGAAGGATGTGAGGGGAAGAGTTAAAGTGACTGGGGGTCGGAGATAAGGGGCCTGGAAACAGAAGAAGCATCAGGGCCCATGATTTCTCTCCCTGGCCTTGCATCAATTGTTGTGTCGTCATGGAAGATGTTTTGTGTCTTCCTCTTAGTAAGGGATCTGGCTGGAGGTAAAGATCATTTCTCAAAGTAGCTTTTATTTACATACTTAACAATGCCCAGTATTACAAAGCATTAGGGCAGAGCCACTGCTCATTTCTCAGATTCTCCTCATTCTCTTCCGTGTGATATCATTATTACATAGCTCCTTATGCACATGCTCAGTAGCTATTGTAGAGTAGTGTTAGAGCTAACCCTTTACCCTACAATCATGGTTAAGTTTATGACTTGTGAAATAGTATCCTGATTTTTCAATATGGGTTTGCAATGTATAGAACTATAAATAATAGAAGAAGTCATTGCTGCCTCCTTCACAAAGGGTAAACCTTGAACTCTCACTTGCTGGTGGCATGTATCTGTGATTTATTGTGTTGGCACATATGGTACTTTTTAACAAATTGCTGAATTTAAAAAATTCACAAATATAGTGAACAAGCTCCTAACTGCAGCACTAACTCATGTGCACTGATCTGGAATTCAATCTCCAACATAGCCCTTCATCACATTCCCACAGTAAGCAAGTTGAATACAGCAATTTTTTCAAAAAGTATTGATAGTATAAGAATGATGTCTTACATATTACAACAAATTTTATGGTTTGAAACCTCTAGTGGTCTTTTACACTGAGTGACAAGCCAACCCTGTATGTCGCTTGAAAGGACTAAGACATGCAATTGTAATGAATATTTGATTGACTGACTAATAACAAACTTTACAAGCACTAAAGTAGTAAAATCATATTTTTAATAAAATGTACCTCCTTTGATACTGTTCTCCATTATTAGTGACAAAAATGACATTATCTTGAGGGAGAACATCAGCCACTTCTACTGTTCCTTCAGGGTTATCAAGGTTATGCAGATAATACATTAGAATACAGCTAGGTTCCTTCAATTTTATGTGCCTGGGTGTATGGGAACACAGCATGGTAGAGGACATACATAGAATTAAAAGTCAATTAATGCTAATTTATTGAATTATCAACTAGACAAAAAGATGGAAGTAATTGAGTAGCAAATCTAAATTGTAAATCGGAATGGTTGAATTTAAATTGTAAATCGAAATGGCTGATGTGTAAAAATGTACAGTGAAATGTGAAAAAGATCATCACCTAAATTATTTAGATAAATGGATTTTACTCTGTATTTAGAGATGCATAGATTATTTCAGGCACTTGTAGCCCATACTTTACAAATTATGTAAACATTTACATCAGGATGAAATCATCTGGCAAAATCATCAGTTTAACTATTATTACAAATAAACATGTTGTAAACCTCCTATCATGTTAAATAATTGAGACTTAAATATAAAGTAATTTCTGATCCTTTACCCAGTCATACAAATCCCAATGCACAGCCATATCTGATTTTGTTAAAAAATTAATATAAACTGCTTAAAAAAGATATTGCAAAAGAAAGCAATTTTGCATATAAATATTTCACATTCAGATAGATTTAGCAAATATCCAGGCACCCATATGTTATTAAAAATCAGGATATGGTGTTCACAAACCTCTGCCCACTGTGTGGATCAGGCAAGGTCTTGAGTATTGAAGGAGCATCTGAGGACTCCCATCCATTTTTCACTGCCTGTATCCCATTTCTCAGGTCATCCCCATGATCTTCTGACTGATGTTCTAAGATTGTCTGAAATGCTCTCACATAAAACGTACCAGAGTTACATGTTAATATTACCATAAATATTAATGAGATATAAATTAGAGCAGGCATCCATATAAAGTGGGCAATTAGAGTTGGAGATCCTTTCATCTGACAGGAAATCAATGGCAGAAAAGCATATTTGTAGTGCCTGTGAAAGTGCGCTTCAACAGTGGGTCTTTGAGACCTGAAATTTTCAGTGTTTTTTCTTAATAATTACTTTATTATTTGAGAGTTATGTGTCAGGTTTTAAGCAGCTTTCGAGTGCAGCTGGCATGAAGTGAGATTCACACATAGTGATATCATGTTGCAAAGGTGTTACATCTGTAGAAAGAGCTCGTGCCTAGATTTGGCCGGCTTGTAGGAGTTCAGCAGACTGAAAAATACCACGCAGCGGCAGCTTCTGAAGGCTGCTTCATTATTGTGAGTAGAAAACTCAAAATGGTTGAGCAACACTAGGAGGAATTCCATTTTCCAGTGTTGCTTTTGATGTCTTTCTGCAACATACGCAGCAAAGAAAACCTGCCCTGTTTCAGACCCTAGGGCACTGTTACAACATTTAGATCTGCAGAAGTTGTTCGCGTGGGTTCCTTAGAGCTGGTCAGTCAATAAACGGTCTTAATGTCTCAGGTTCAGGAATATCCCCCTACTACTAATGTTTGATCCTAGTAATCTCTGGAGCATAACAGTAGCTTCCCCTTGTGATTTGATCTAGAAATCATATCCTCATGTGTGTTTTTACAACCTTTCAGTGAACAATACTTTAGTGAAACAAATCACAGAACTAGTTTAGAGAGCAAATTAAAGTGCAGAACATCAATTTTATTCCAGGGTTTAAGTTCAGAAAATAGGAAACACAGGATGAACTTCTTTACTTAAATGCTGGGTGTAAATCTAGGTTACAAGCAAGGGTGGTGGAACAAGAAACCTTAATGGGCTTTAAGAGAAATCAGACAAGTTCAGGGTTCAGGGTTCAAATGGGATTCAGCGTTATAAGAAATGCACCAAGGAAATAGCACGGGTAGGTTGTGGACAGAAAGTCTCTCCTGTCTGAAACTATTACTATACCTCTAGGTTAGAATTAAAACTCACTTTCTTCATGAATTTCAAACTGTTCTTCCTGAAAATAAATCAAATCAATCCTGCCATATTATCCATGGACTAACTTAACCTTTTTCTCATCAGCCTCCTAAGCTTTAGCTGTGTGTATTGTCCATCTCAAGGATGTTTACTTCAGAACCTGCTTGTACTTATAGGGCGGAATTTAATGCCCCACCAGCGGCAGGTTTGGAGGCCGAGGGGCATTTAATAGGGCAGGAGGGTGCCGGGTGGGGACTCCTCTGCCTTCCCATCCAAACACTAATTGAGGTCCTCCATTGTACAATTAATGCATTCAACCAGCAGCTGGCAGTGGGATGGGGTTGCCACATGGGAAGCCTGAAAAGCAGACCCTTTCGGGTTAGCTTGCGGGCTTCCAGTGGGGGAGGGGGGGAAGGGGTGGTTCACTTGTTCTAAAGTGGCAGCTTGAAGAACTCGGCACCAGGAGGCTGGGGACAGGGTGGGGTGGGGAGGCACTGAAGACAACCCCCCTGCCCTTGCCTCAGAAACCCCTTCCCCTTCCCATGACCCCAACCCGTGATCCCCTCCCCACCCTCATCTTTGACCTCTGGTCCCTAGCTGATTCTGGTCCCTCAGGTGAGAGTATTGCAGGCATCTGCCACTGCTCCCGGTGGCATTGCCACTGCCTGCAGTGGAGAGCTGCAGGCCTCTGATTGGCTGGCAACTCATGGGAGGCTGGGAATCTCTGCCACCTGGCCCACTGCCCTCCCACCCACCCCGGGACTCTTAATCCCAGGGAAAGCCTGAAGCTGGCCTCTTAAGTGCCTAATTGGCAATTAATTACGGTAGGCTTGAAGATTGAACCCATCACCTGGATTAAATTCTGCCTCAGTCTCTGCATATTTCCCATTGCCCCTTTTCTTCTTGCGTTCCCAGTTAATGGGAGGACTACCCCCTGACGTCTTCCTTATTGAGGAGCTAACCAACTTAGCTCCTTTTCAAGAGTTTCTTCTCAGCAGAGAACTGACTGTGCTAGTAGTGTATTGCCTGCCTGTTTGTTAGGTTTCTGCTGTAGGCTTCTAGGGGGCGAGCATGAAACCAATGTTAATGACCTTAGGCCAGCTAATGGCTGCTCAAGATCCGCCAATACAAAATTCACTTGTGACTGACTGCTTGTGTGCATGCTGCAGTGGTTAGTTTCTTCGGCAATTAGTAACCAAACCAGAAGGACTGCTGGAAGCTGCCACCAAGAGAGTAACTTTCAGCTTTAATTACCTTACTGCAACAACCAGAGGTGCAAGAGTGCTCAGCTTACATACATACATGCGAACTAGGTACAGGAGTAGGCCACTCAGCCCTTCAAGCCTGCTCCGGAACTCAATAAGATCATGGCTGATCTGACTGTAACCTCCTGCCTACCCCTGGATTACCTTTCACCCCTTTGTTAATCAAGAATTTATCTAGCTCTGCCTTAAAAATATTCAAAGACTCTGCTTCCACTGCCTTTTCAGAAAGAGAGTTCCAAAGAGTCACAACTCTCTCAGAGAAAAAAATCTTCCTCATCTCTGTCTTAAATGAGCGATCCCTTATTTTTAAACTTTAACCCCTAGTTCTAGGTTCTTCCACGAGAAGAAACATCCTCTGCACATCCACCCTGTCAAGACCCCTCATGATCTTAAAGGATTCAATAAGTCACCTCTTACTCTTCTAAACTCCAGTAGATACAACCCTAACCTGTCCAACCATTCCTCATAAGACAACCCTCCCATTCCTGGTATTAGCCTAGTAAACCTTCCCTGAACTGTTTCTAAAACATTTACATCTTTCCCTGAATAAGGAGACCAGTACTGTACACAGTAATCTGGATGTGGTCTCACCAGTGCCCTATACAACTGAAACATAAACTCCCTACTTTTGTATTCAATCCCCCCCACAATGAACAACAACATTCTATTAGCTTTCCTAATTACTTGTTGTACCTGAATACTAGCCTTTTGTGATTCATGCACTAGGACACCCAGATCCCTCTGCATCTCAGAGCTCTGCAATCTCTCACCATTTAGGCAATATGCTTCTTTTTTCATTCTTCCTGCCAAAATGGACTATTTCATACTTATTAAATCTGCAAACCATTGCCAGCCCCGGCTCAGTTCTCCTGTCCGACAGGCTCAGCCCCGCCCCATTCCTGAATTTCCTAAGGAAAGTCTGAGCCAGCCTATTGTACAGACACCTCCACCCGCTCCCCCCACAGACCGGCAATCTGTTTCTGGGACAGCGACTAGTGCCCAAACCCACCAGAAGTATGCAAACAAAGAAGCCGACAGATCATATTCCATGGTCCTGCCTGCAACGTCAATAGGATTGTAAACTAATTTGAACACAATTCAATTTCTAATCACTGCATTTTTCACATGCAGATGCATTTGATTAGAAATTTATTAAGAACTTACAAAATTGGAATCATTGACTACTTGAAGCAATTACCAGTGTTATGTTGTGAAGAGGGATTGGATGTAAGAGTGTCACAAAAAAGAAACAAATAGATTTGTGTCCAATAGTTACTGAAAGAACAGAGACCAATCCATATACCTTTGAACACTAAATTTTCTAGGTGGTGGACAGTTCTATTTACTTGTGATGGAAATACATTTGATTCCTTTTGGCCTAGTTTGTAAACAGGATAGGACATATATCTCACCCAAACTTGCTGCAGCTCTTCAGTATTTGCTGATGTCTCTGGATTGTCACTCTGCAAGTCTGACATCAAGTACTGGATGAGTGAAAATCTCCAATACAACATTAGGAAGAGCAAAGTCATTGGACGAGTATGATGTGCAGAAGTCGGGACTCACCTTTAGGGTCATGGACAACTGAGGAGAAGATGATGCTGGAGCCCTACAGCTACTGGACCCTGGAGGAACACGTGCATCGCATGCTGGGTGGATCCTCATGCATATGGCTCCACCGCGAAGCAGCTCTCGAAGGATGGGAGGTCGCCATGCAGCAGCTTTGACTCCGCTGAGGCTTCAGAATTTTACGGACTTCGCCACAGGCTCACACCATCTCCCACAGTCTCCGCTGATGCTTAGGGCCTGCTTTGGAACTTCATGGTGTTCGCCAATGGCTGGTAGGGATGATCAGTGAAGGTGGGGAGGGAAGGGAGGTCTAGATGTGAGTGGGAGATGAAGGTATAACGGGGGTGGGTGGGATGAGGTTGGAAGGTGGGGGAAGAAGGTACCAGGGGGTGGTGAGGTTGGGAGGGGAGGGCAAAGGTATGGGGGAGGCAAGCTTGGTCGGAGGGGGGGTTGCGGGGCGAAGGTGCTGGCAGGGGGAGTGGGGGGTGCGGATGGTGTGAGGGTGTGAGGTTGGAGGCGGGTGGCGAAGGTATCAGGGGAATGAGGTTGGGAGGGGGAGGGAGGGTGTCCAGGGGGTGGAGGGAGTATGGGGGAAGGAGGGTGTAACGGGGGAGAACACTGCAAGTGGGGAGGTAGATGTAAGGGAGGAGGAAGGCGTAAGGGAGGGGTTTCGGAGGGGGGCAGGTGTTCAGAAGGAGGAGGGATTTGGCAGGGGTTGGGAATGGTGGTGTCCGGGGGAGGAAGGGTGGAGAAAGGCTTAAGGGTGGAGGAAGGAGTAAGGGGCTGGCAGAATGTCCAGGTGAACATGCAAGGGAGGGGTCTGTGGAGTAAATGACTGCCTCCTAGGGAGCGAACTCAGGGTGGGCGTGGTAGGAGGGAATGGTGATGTGAGAGGGGGCAGAGAGAACCGGCCGGGTGGGAAGGTGAGGGTGCATTGGTACCAGTAGAAGGGCCGGCGAAGGTGGCTGATGGGGACATGGAGGCAAATACGGACCCTGGGGGTGGGAAGAAGGAGGTCGGGAAGGTCAATGTGGACAGGGTGGGATTTTTAGGAAGGTATAGAACATGCATGTTCACCTGGACATTCTGGAATGACAAGGGTTCGGGCTGTAGGGTAATAGTGGGGAGGTGAAAGATTCACTCATGGGCTGGCTACAGTAGCTGAACTGCTACTGGTGAGGGCGATGCAGGGGGAGGACTTGTGAAGCCTGTAAATGAAGCTGAAAGAAAAAATTACACATTATTCAGTGAAAGTGAATATATTTTCATGTTATAAAGGGAGAAAATGTGTTCACCCGTGCAACCACATGTGATTGGAATTTCTTAACTTTTCTAGCGGGTTGGAAACAACTCGTGCAATGGTTGGCTCTGTTGCCTCTGATGACTTCAGCATGTGTCCTCTGGAGAGCCAAGGCCTTGATACAGGAAGGATCTACGGGCATGGGAGAATGCTTGCACAAGGTACCGAAAGCTCCTGCCACACACACACTTCTCCCTCCAGAATCACTCGGTCAGCTGCTCACAGGCAAAGGGGACTGAGAGAGAACAGACAGCATCTGAGATTCTTGAGTGGATGACCCAGGGGTGTCCAGCAGCCGCTCCTCCTCCCTTCGGGTGTCCAAGCCCCCAGCCTCACTCTTTGAGGGGAAAGAGCACCAGGAGGGGCATCAAGGTGCCCTGTTTCCCTCACACATTGCCACTGCAGGAACTCATCCATGGCTACTATGATGGAGTGCAGGTCTGCGTGCACCTTGGCATTCTGCTGGACCAGGTTTCCATGACATCCGCCATCATTCCCATTGTTACGACTGGGATGGGAGGAGTGCCGAATTATCAAGCCCCACCACTCTGCAGGCTGTATCATTAATTTTCTCACTGATATGGCCAATTGTTTACCTATACTTCTAGTACCCAGGCGAAATGAGACTCTGACCAGGCTTCTTTCAAAAGACTCAGAATGATTAATTTATTTTGAAACAAAACTTCTTTTAATAAGATGCAAGCACTGGTTAATTTACAATTGTAACCTTCCTAAAGAAATCCCCCAGCACACACACACATGGACAAACAAAGGACAAACAGATAGAGTCTCCCTGCAGAGATGGATTTTGGGTGATGGGTATTATAAAATAAAGGATAAAGTCCGCAGGGTCTTGACGCTGTTGACCTGGAGTTCCCTCATGCGAAGACAGGCCGCTGGTCCCGGTTGATACCTGAAAGTTCTCACCAACTGGTGCAGGTCCAAATGCCGACCAGTTACACTCAGATGAGGGCTCTCTGGTTACAGGCTGATAGCCACACACAATTTTAGGCAAGGTAGAGAGATGGAGCCAATTGGGATGGCCTTCCTTCCCCAGCTTGTTCCCTAACAACAACTGCCTTCAAAACAAGCAGGTTCACAACTTCCACTTCATCAGAGAGTAGGCTGATGAAGGCATCGATTGGGGGGGTGCATGTCAGGGACATGAGGTTAGAGGGGGCATGAAGGTGTCGGGACACACTTGACACACGCCCACTCCTCCGACTCATGTGTCACTCTGATTAGGACTTCCAACAGCTCTGCGTAATGTTCCCTCATCTTCTTCTGACTCTCCACGATCAGTTGAAAAGCCGAATCCAGAAACTTCTCATCTGACTCGTACCTCACAGATGCCTCTTCCCCAGCAATCCTCCAAGTGCCAGGGAGCTTGGCTGAACATGCCTCCTCCTGCTGCGGACATGTGCCCGTGCAGTGGTCTCCAGATTGTGAACCCGAGTGTGATCTAGATCTAGGTCCCACCGAGGTGTGAGTCACTGTGTTGGTGGAGGATGTGGGTAAACAATGTGACAGGTCTTCCAGGCTGCTTATTTCCAGCTCTTCAGTGGAGGAGGTGTCCTCTTAGCTAGTGGTGCAGACCTGGATGGAGCTGAGGGACCGACTCACTGAGAATGTTTGTCACTTGGCAGAGTTCCCTGTGAACCAAAATAGAGATAATTAGTGCATGGCAGCAGAGTCAAAAGCAGGAGAGAGAGCGCTCACAGCTGGGTTGAGAGAGGGATGATGTGATGCAGGATCCTCATGTTGGTGTTCGCTGTCGACCTCACCGTCACCGCAGGCACGGTCCACATCCTCACCAGTCAGCACAATGGCACACTCCTCAAAGTGAGTGAGGGGCCTAATGCTGGCCACTCCACCCCCGGTCAGGGACCTATCACTCCTGTTGTCAGCCAGCTTCTCCTGCATGAAAACAGTTGAAAAGAGTGTGGCCCAGATGCATGCCACTGCGTGGAATGTTTGTGTGGTGAGAGGAGCTGTGGGCGGGATGAGGACACGAGCGCCAGAGAATATGAGCCTGATGGAGACGAGGGTGTGTGTGAGAGTTCGTGGTGTTGACCCTTGAGGTGTGAGATTCCTGTGGATGTGTGATGGGTTTGGGAGTGTGTGTTGAGGTGGTTTACATTGACAATGTTAGAAATGTGAGTCCCTTTTAGAGTAAACCAGGATAAGTTTCAGAGTGAACTGAGAGCAGGTGATGTTCATTGACTCTTGTGCTAAAGAGCTGGATTTCTCTCTTGTAAGAAGGTTTTTGCTTCTGAACAGGGAAAGGATCCAGAAGGGAAGACTGGAAACTGGCATTTGTACTAAACTATAGTCTAACAATAAAACAGTTGTGATTCAGAGATTGTCTTCTGCTGCCTGATTCGGTAAATGGATATCCACCTGTTAAACAGACTCACCCTGGCGGAACAGATGAGAGTATTCATCCTCTTCCTGCACTGGATGGCTGACCTCCTCTGTGCTCTGGTGGCACTGACCACTGCTGCCAACGCCTCCCAGGCTGGATTATTGACTCTGGATCTCCTGCAGCCAGAGCGATGGCAGAGGAGCTTATGATGGCCTTCCACTGTGTCCAGCAGGCACCCCAGACAGGCATCGCTAAATTTGAGGGCTCCTATTACCTTTGCTTTTAGGGCCATCTGTCGCCTGGAGCAGTCCTGATCTATAGACATGGGCCAGGGTCTTTAGGTCAGCGAGCGGGGGAGCGGGGCCTACTCGCCGATGTGTAAAATGACGTGGGATGAAGTCGGGCGGAACTCCCGATGTCACCCCGCGTCATTTCAATTTTCAGGTTGGCGGGGGCGCAGCCAAGTCAGCTGTGCATCCGCTGACCTGTCAACGGCCTATTGAGGCCATTTAAAAAGTAATTGACATAATTATTGGACCTGCCCGTCCAATCTTAAGGTTGGCAGGCTGGCTGGGAGCCCTGGCGGGCTTCAGAGAAAGCATGAAACCTCATCCACGGGTGGGATGAGGTTTCATGAGGGTTTTTTAAAATTTAATAAATGATTGATTTAAAGTGATGGACATGTCCCAACTCAAGTGTCACATGAGGGGGCATGTCAGGGAAATTTCGTCAGTGCACCTTTACCATTTTTAAATTCGGCGCCGATCTCCCTGAGGCGGCACTTAGCCTCAGGGAGATCAGTGCAATCTTTTGCACGCATGCATGAAAGAGCACACTCCCGGCTGAGGGAATCCCCCCCGCCCGCACAGGGAGCGCATAGCGCTTCCTGGCGGACGTCACGCTGGGCGAGCGCCAATCGGAGGCGCGCCTGCCTGCACCCGCTCCTGCACTTTCCCCCCAACGGGGGGAAAATTCTTCTCATGAAGTAGGTTGCAATCTTGTGTATTTAAATATGGCGCTCAGAGCGAGAAAGCACTGAGATCGGGGCTTGGCAGGCATATCCGGGCTCGCCCGCCAGTGATTCGTACTGTTTCCCACGAATGCACTATTAGTGAGGTGGGAAGTGCCAGGAAGGGGAAAATACAGTGCTAAAATCCGCCGATGCGGCCAGTGTGTAAAATTCTTCACACCATCTACTGTACTTAATGCAAAATCTGGGATGATTCCGCCCAATGTCTTTGTTCTCCACCACAAAATCTGCTCTCTAATCACTGACTCCATCGCTCTCCTTGTCAACTACCTGAGGCTGAACTAAACAGAATGCAACCTTGGTGTCATATTTAATCTCAAGATGAGCTTCTGACATATTTGTGCTGTCACTAAGACCATCTATTTCCACCTTTTTAACATCACCTACCTTTGGCTCACAGCTCTATTGTAATCCTCATCTATGCCTTTGTTGCCTCTAGACTTTACTATTCGAATGCAATTCTAGCTAACCTCCCAGTTTCTACCTTCCGTAAACATACGAATTAGGAGCAGGAGTAGGCCACTCAGCCTCACGAGCCTGGTCCGCCATTTAATAAGATCATGGCTGATCTGATTGTAACCTCAACTTCACTTTCCTCCTACCCCCCGATAACCTTTCAGCCCCTTGTTAATCAAAAATCTATCTAGCTCAGCCTTAAAAATATTCAAAGACTCTGCTTCCACCACCTTTTGAGGAAGAGAGCTCACTCAAAATTCTGCTACCTATGTCCTAGCTTGCACTGAGTCTCTTTCATCTATCACCCCTGTAGACCCTGACCTACGCTGGCTTCCAGTTGATTTAAAATTCTTATCCTTGTTTTCAAATTTGTCCATGGCCTCCCTCCTTATCTCTGTAATCTCTTCCAGCCCCACGACACTCCAAGATGTTTGCACTCCTCTAATCCTGGAGACTTACACACCCTCAATTTATAATTGCTCCATGACTGGCCATGTCTTCAGCTGCCTAGGCACTAAGCTCTGGAAATCCCTCCCTAAACATCATCACCTCTCGATATTGCTTTTCTCCTTTTAGACAGTCCTTAAAGCCCACTTCCTTGGCCAAATATTTAACCATTTATCCTAATAACTCCTTAACTGGTATGATCAAGTTTTGACTGATAATACTGCTGTGAAGTTGGGATGTGTTACCATGTTAACGGCGCTATATAAATAAAAGTTGCTGTTGTTGTTTATGCAGCATATGTTGAGGTAGGAAATCGGAGAATCTAACGGTGTGTGAGCTAAGTTCACTGCTTCCCAGAAAATTGTCCCTTTAATGATTCATCAGCAGTGCTGTTATTTACAATATGAAAACTAACAAATTAACTGGAATGTGCTTCTCAAAATGTTTGTTATCACTTCAGGAAAATATACACTCTCCATTATGGGAATCATTTTTGCTCATCATCTATGCAGATATATGGTTTAATAATTATAATCCAAATGCTTGTTAGAGAAAATTATTGACCACGGGGTCAGTTACGGGGTCGCTTTGCTCACAAACAAGTTGCACGCTTATCTGTCAGCAGGAGAGTCGATTACAATATACTGCAGATGCAGGGACCAATACGAAATGAAGCACATGCTATTTAATTACACAGAAAACAGAACACGAACATGATGTGTACTTCCCCAACCAGGCCCTAAGCTCTTTGCAAAAACTGCTTCTCCTACAGTGAAGTTTTTTTCATGACTGTGGTAATCGTGTTCATTTTTCTGGGCCTCCTGAATTCTCGCTACCCTCCCCCCTAAATTTGGCCTTATGAGGCTCAAACGTGCCCTGAGACATCTCTTGATTAATAACTCTGCAGGGGCAATACCAGTGGTTGTATGTGGTGTAGTCCTATAGCTGAGCAGGAAACGTGATAACTTCATTGCTATAGAGTCTCCATCTAGTTTTTTCATTCAGGCCTTGAAGGTCTGGACTGCCCTTGTGGTCAACTCATTGGATGTAGGGTGGTATGGCGAGGTCTTAATATGTGTTATGCCATTGAGACTTGTAAATCTTTGGAATTCCCCGCTGGTGAATGCTGTTCCATTATCTGATACTATTATCTCTGTTAAACTGTGTATCGCAAAACTTTGACGCAATCTGTCTATGGTTGTGACAGATATGGGTGATCTCACCTTGTATACATCCAACCATTTGGAGTGTCAATAAGTAAGAGGAACATTGTGCCAAAAAAAGGCCCCACCGTAGTCAATGTGGAGGTGGACCCATGGCCTTCCTGGCTATTCCCAAGGATGCAGTGGAGCAGGAGGAGGCAATTTCTGCATCTGTTGGCACTGCATGCAGCTGTTGACCATGTTTTAGATTCCAGTGCCCATCCGTAGCCACCAAAAGTAGTTGCGTGCCAACATTTTCATTCTGGAGAGCAGACCTGCATGAGAAGAGCAGCGGGAAATAAAAACTGGTGGCAGAGAGCCCCTTCAACCTGTTCCTACCTGTCAGAGCCAAAGTGTGACGTCAAAGGAAAACAGGTAGGTGATTGGTGGGTATCTCTTCCGTGTCTCTTTTGATTGGCCAAGTGGTTTAAATCAGGAGATGTTATTACAGCTGAAGAGTACAGATAAGAAACTCACTTTTGAAATATTTAACATCCAAATTAATTAATTAAATAGAATAGAGATGGCTGGGCAGATGATGTGTTGCAGCCCTTAGATTAATTACATCAAATCTGAACCATGGTCAGGAACAGGATGGTGTGACTGCGAGTGAGGCAGGTGTGGGGATCCAGAATTTAGCTTTGGAGGAGCCTCAGCCAGTGCCCTTGTCCAATAGGTATGAGATTCTTTCTCCCGGTGTGGACGAGGGCACAGACTGCAGGAAGGATGAGCGAACTGACCACAGCACCGTGGTATAGAGTGCCATTCAAGTGGGGGAGAAAAGAGAAATGTAGTTAGTAATAGGGAATATATAGTTGGTGGAATAGATACGGTTCTCTGAAACAAAGACAGAGTCCCGAAGGCTGTGTTGCCTACCTGGTGCCAAGGTTTAAGACATCTCTTCTGGGCTGGAGAGGAACTTGGAGTGGGAAGGGAAGGATCCAGTTGTCGTGGTCCACATAGGTACCAACAACATAGGTAGGACTAGGAAAGAGGTTCTGCTGAGGGACTACGAGCAGCTCAGGGCTAAATTAGAAAGCAGAACCACGAAGGTAATAATCTTCGGATTACTACCTGAACCACGTGCAAATTGGTGTAGGATAAATAAGATTAGAGAGGTAACTGCGTGGCTTAAAGATTGATGTGGGAGAAAAGGGTTCCAATTCATGGGGCACTCACCACTGGGGAAGGACAGAGCTGTTCCGTTGGGACGGGCTTCATTTGAACCATGCTGGGACCATTGGCCTGGTGAATCGTATAACTAGGGTTGTAGATAGGACTTTAAACTAAATAGTGGGGGAGAGAGGGTTCAACTGAAGGGAAGTTTAAAAAATCAAAAAGAAACGAGGGAGCAGAGATGCAGGGTATTGAAGACACAACTGATAATCAAAGTGTGACAGGAAGGGGCAGAAAATATAAGCTGAAGAGTGCAGCAGAAATTAGAACCAGAATTAGTAATAATGGTAAAAAGTCAAAGCTTAAGGCTCTTTATCTGAATGCATGCAGCATTTGTAACAAGATAGATGAATTGATGGCACAAATAGAAATGAATGAATATGACTTGATAGCTATTACAGTGATGTGGTTGCATGGTGACCAAGACTGGGAACTCAATATTCAAGAGTATTCGATATTCCGGAAAAATAGGCAAAAAGGAAAAGGAAGTGGGGTAGCTTTGTTAATAAAGGAAATTATCAGTGTGGTGGTGAGTAATGATTTAGGTGCAATAGATCATGATGTGGAATCAGGTTGGGTCGAATAAGGAATAGCAAGGGGAAGAAGTCACGGGTGGGAGTTGTCTATAGGCCCCCGCAGAGCTGCCTCACTGTAGGACAAAGTATAAATTGGGAAATAATGGAGAGGTGTAAAAAGGGTGGTATAAATGTCATGGGTGATTTTAATCTGCATATTGACTGCGCAAATCAAATTGGCAGGGTAACATGGAACACAAATTTGTAGAGTGCATCAGTGATTGTTTCTTCGAGCAATATGTTACAGAACCTACCCAAGAACAGGCTATTTTAGGTCTAGTAATGCGTAATGAGGTGGGATTAATAAGAGATGTCATTGTTAAGGATTCTCTAAGGGGTAGCAATCACAACACAGTAGAATTTCAAATTCAGTTTGAGAGCGAGCAATTCGAGTCTCAAACCTGTGTCCTCAACTTAAATAAAGGCAATTACAGGGGTATGAAGAAAAAATTGCCTAAAGCGGGCTGGGAAAATAGAAGGTCAGTGGATGAGCAGTGGTAGACATTTAAGCAGGTATTTCATGATGCTCAGCAAAAATGTATCCCAGTCAAAAAGAAGGATTCGATGAGAAGGATGAACCACCTGTGGTTAACATAGGTGGTCAAGGAGAGTATCCAATCAAAAACTAAGGCATACAAAGCAGCAAAAACTAGTGGTAGGCCACAGGATTGGGAATGTTTTAGGAACCAGCAGCAGATAACTGAAAAGCTAATAGAGAGAAAAGTGATTATGAAAGTAAATTAGCAAGAAATATAAAAACAAACAGCAAGAGCTTCAACGGGCATATAAAAAAAAGAGAGTCACTAAAGTGAGAGTGGGACCCTTGGAGGATGCAACTGGAGAATTACTAATGGGAAACAGGGAAATGGCAGACACTTTAAACCAATATTTTGCATCGTTCTTCACGGTGGAGGACACTATAAACATCCCAAAAGTATCAGATAAGCAAAGAGCTAATGGGAGGAAAGATCTTGCAACAGTCTGTAGCACGAGGGACAAAGTATTTGACAAACTAATGGGACTAAAAGCAGACAAGCCGCCAGGACCTGGCACAAAAATGGGGGTAGGATTTTTAAGTTTGCAGATGGCACAAAGATTGGCCAGATGGTTAACAGTGAGGTTGAGTGTCTTGGGCTACAGGAAAATATAGATGGGATGGTCAAGTGGGCAGATAAGTGGCAGATGGAATTTAACCCTGAAAAGTGTGAGGTGATACACTTTGGAAGGAGTAATTTGACAAGGAAGTCTTCAATGAACGGCATGACACTAGAAAGTTCTGAGGAACAAAGGGACCTTGGAGTATGTGTCCATAGATCTCTGAAGACGGAGGGGCATGTTAGTGGGGTGGTGAAAAAGGCATATGGGACACTTGCCTTTATCAATCGAGGCATAGATTACAAAAGTAGGGAGGTCATGTTGGAGTTGTATAGAACCTTGGTAAGGCCACAGCTGGAGTACTGTGTGCAGTTCTGGTTGCCACATTATAGGAAGGATGTGATTGCACTGGAGTGGTTGCAGAGGAGATTCACCAGGACGTTGCCTGGGATGAAACATTTAAGTTATGAAGAGAGGTTGGATAGACTTGGATGGAGGCTAGATCACTGAAAGTATTTAAAGAGGAGGTAGATAGATTTTTGAAATATCAAGGAATTGAAGGCTATGAGGATAATGAATGGTGGGGCAAGCTTGAGGGGCCGAACGGCCTACTCCTGCTTCTATTTCTTATTTTCCTATGAAATGCCGGGATCAGCACAATGCCATTTTATCAATAATGTTTGTCTTCCTCTGGGACGCACAATGGCTCTTGATCCCCACAAAAAGATGCCTTCCTTGCAGTTGAGCTCATATCTCCTGTTAAAATAGGGATTCATTTTGTCAGACTTTGGCTCGCTAGACAATTCCTGCAAGACTTGTTCCCTTATGTGGGACAAAGCTGGTTTGCAGTCTGTCCATTCTCTGATCTGTTTGGCATTCACTGGTGATAAATTCAGAAAGTTTAATAACAAGACAAATTCTTGAGGGATGGGGACGTTCATATTGCTGTCCTTTAGAGGTAATCGGCTCAGCGTGTCAGCATTGGCAATCTGGCTTCCTGGCCGGTGGATAAAAGTATACTCGTAAGCAGCTAGAATCAGTACCCGCCTTTGGATGCGTGCTGAGGCAATTGGGGGGTATTGCCCTATCTTTCTCAAACAAGCCTAATCGTGGTTTGTGATCAGATACAATGGTGAAGTGGTGACCATGGATGTATTGGTGGAATTTCTTAATGCGAAATAGAATGGATAAGCCTTCTTTCTCTATTTGGGGGTATCTTCGTTCTGCCACACTGAGTGTTCTTGAGATGTAGCCAATGGACCGTTTGGAGCTATTCGCCATCCAGTGGGAGAGTACTGTCCCCGCTCCATAAGGGGATGCATCGCAGGTCAAAATCAATTCTTTCTTTAGGTCGAAATGTACCAACAGGGCCGAGGAATGTAGCAAATGTTTTACTTCTGTAAAAGCCTGTTGTTGTGGAGCTTGCCAAGTCCACCTGTGGTTGTTCTTGAGTAAACCATATAATGGAGCCAGTACTGTTGACAAATTTGGGAGAAAACGACCATTGTAGTTAACCACTCCCAAGAAGGACTTGAGTTCTGTAGCATTTTTCGGGGCTGGCGCTTCACAAATAGCTCTCACCTTGTCATCTACTGGGTGAAGGCCCTGTGAGTCGACTCTACGATGCAGGTAAATCACTTCTTTTGCTTGAAAGATACATTTTTCCCTTTTCAAATGTACTCCGGCTTGTGAGAAACACTTCAATTCCTCTTCCAAGTTAGCTAGGTGTTCATCATCAGTTAGTTATGAGGACATCAGCGAGATAAACTATCACATGGGGTAGACCTTAGAGTAAATTTTCCATAGGCCGTTGGAAAATGGCAAAAGCCGGTGAGACTCTGAAGGGTAACCTGTATACTGGTATAATCCCCTATGCATGTTGATAGTCACAGAATCCCAAGAGGTCTTTTTGAGCTCGACTTGCTGGTAAGCGTGGCTCATGTCACGTTTTGAATATACAGTTCACCCTGCCAACTTGGAGTACAATTCATCAATTTTTGGTATAGGATGCCAATCAAGTCTGGCCACTTTATTAACAGTCAACTTGTAGGCCTCACATATTCGCACACTCTGGTCAGGCTTTAGTGCTGGAACTGTGGTAGAGTTGGGGGTATGCCGGGCCATGATGTCACAATCTGTAACCTCATGGCCCGGCATATCCCCCACTCTACCATTACCATCAAGCCAGGGGATCAACCCTGGTTCAATGAAGAGTGCAGGAGGGCATGCCAGGAGTAACACCGGGTATACCTATAAATGAGGTGTCAACATGGTGAAGCAACAGCACAGGACTACTTGCATGACAAACAGCATAAGCAGCAAGTGATAGACAGGGCTAAATGATCCCACAACCAACGGATCAGATCTAAGCTCTGCAGTCCTGCCACATCCAGTCGTGAATGGTGTTGGACAATTAAACAACTCATTAAAACTCCACAAAATATCAAGAAACGGCTGAAGGCACTGGATATTGCAATGTATATGGGCTCTGGCAACATTCCAGCAATAGTACTGAAGACTTGTGCTCCAGAACTTGCCACGCCCCTGGCCAAGCTGTTCCAGCGCAGCTACAACACTGGCATCAACCCAGTTATGTGGACAATTGCCCAGATATGTCCTGTACACAAAAAACAAGACAAATCCAACCCAGCCAATTACCGCCCCATCAGTCTACTCTCGATCACCAGCAGCACTTGCTTAGCATTGGCCTGCTCACTGATGCCTAGTTTGGGTCCCACCAAGGCCACTCATCTCCTGACCTCATTATAGTCTTGGTTCAAACATGGACAAAAGAGCTGAACTCCCGAGGGTGAGGTGAGAGTGACTGTCCTTGACATCAAGGCAGCATTTGACCAAGTGTGACATCAAGGAGCCCTAGCTAAACTGGAGTCAATGAGAATCAGGGGCAAAACTCTCCGCTGGTTGGAATCATACCTAGCACAAAAGAAGATGATTGTGATTGTTGGAGGTCAGCCATCTCAGCTCCAGGACATCACTGCAGGAGTTCCTCAGGGTAGTGTCCTCAGCCCAACCATCTTCAGCTGCTTCATCAATGACCTTCCTTCCATCATAAAGTCAGAAGTGGGGATGCTCGCTGATGATTGCACAATATTCAGCACCAATCATGACTCCTCAGATACTGCAGCAGTCCATGTCCAAATGCAGCTAGACCTGGACAATATCCAGGTTTGGGCTGACAAGTGGCAAGTAAGATTCGCTCCACACAAGTGCCAGGCAATGACCATCTCCAACAAGAGAGAATCCAATCATCGTCCCTTGATGTTCACTGGCATTACCATCACTGAATCCCCCACTATCAACATCCTGTTGCCATTGACCAGAAACTGAACTGGACTAGCCATATAAATACTGTGGCTGGAAGAGCAGGTCAGAGGCTAGGAATCATGCAATGAGTAACTCACCTCCTGAATCCCCAAAACCTTTCCACCATCTGCAAGGCACAAGTCAGGAGTGTGATGGAATACTCCCTATCTGCCTGGATGAGCACAGCACCCACAGCACTCAAGAAGCTCAACAGTATCCAGGACAAAGCAGCCCGCTTGATTCGCACCCCTTCCACAAACATTCACTCCCTCCACCACCGACACACAGTGGCAGCAGTGTTTACCATATACAAGATGCACTGCAGAAACTCACCAAGGCAGCTTAGGCAGCACCTTCTAAACCCACGACTGCTAGCATCTAGAAGGGCAAGGGCAGCAGATACATGGGAACACCACCACCTGAAAGTTCCCCTCCAAGCCAGTCACCATCCTGACTTGGAAATATGTCACTGTTCCTTCGCTATCACTGCGTCAAAATCCTGGAACTCCCCTCCTAATAGCACTGTGGGTGTACCTACAACACATGAACATCGTTCAAGAAGGCAGCTCACCACCACCTTCTCAAGAACAATTAGGGATGGGTAATAAATGCTGGCCTATCCAGTGACACCCACATCCCATAAATAAATATTTTTTTAAAAATTTAAATGGTGTATGGCTAACTGGCCTGTCGTTACCTACTTTCTGTCTCCTTCCTTTCTTGAGTAGCGGAGTTACCTTTGCTCTTTTCCAATCTGATGGGACCTTTCCAGAATCAAGAGAATTTTGGAAAATTAAAATCAATGCGTCTATTATCTCAGCAACCACTTCTTTCAAGACCCTGGAATGAAGTCCATTAAGTCCAGGTGGCTTGTCAGCCTTCAGTCTAATAGATTTCTTAGTACATTTTCCCTGGTGATTGCAATTGTTTTAAGTTCCTCTCTCTCTTTCATCTCTTGACTTACAAGCATTTCTGGGATGTTATTTGTGTCTTCTACAAGGAAGACAAATATAAACATCTGTTTAGTGCTTCTGCTATTTCCTTATTTCCCACTATTAATTCCCCAGAGTCACTCTCTAAAGAACCCATGCTCACTTTAGTTACTCTTCTCCTTTTCAAATACTCGTAGAAACTCTTGCTATCTGTTTTTATATTTCTAGCTAGCTTTCTCTCATGCTCTAACTTCTCCCTACTTATTTTTTTTTAGTCATTCTTTGCTGGTTTGTAATTCTGCCTAATCTTCTGACCTACCACTTGTCTTCACAAAACTGTCTGTTTCTTTCAATTCAATGCCACCTTTAACTTCCTTAATTAGCCACAAATGGTACATTCATCACCTAAAGATTTTCTTTCTCACTGGAATGTATCTTGGCTGAGTGTTGTGAAATGTCTCCTTAAATGTCTGCCACTGCATTTTTACTGACCTACCCTTTAACCTATTTTCTCAGTTCACCTTATTCAGCTCATCTTCGGACCCTTGTAACTGCCTTTATTTAAGTTTAAAACATTAGCCTTTCTTCTCTTGTCTTCTTCAAACTGAATGTGAAATTCAATCATGTCATGATCACAACTACCTAGGGGCTCCTTTACTATGAGGTCATTCATTAATCCTATTTCATTACACATGACCAGGTCTAGAATAGCCTGCTCTCTGGTTGGCTCTTGAATGTTCTGCTCTAAGAAATTGTCCAGAAAATATTCTATGAGCTCATCTTCCAGTTTACATTCGCCAATTGAATTCATACAATCTATATGTAGACTAAAATCGCCCATGATAATTGTAGCGCCTTTCTTACAAGACCCCATTATTTCTTCCGGTCCTACAGCGTAGTTACTCTTAGGAGGCCTATAAACTACTCCCACAATTGACGTCTTTCCTTTGCTTTTTCTTATCTCAACCCAAACTGATTCCACATCTTGATCTTTATAACTAAGGTCATCTCTCGTTATTATACAAATGTCCTCCTTAATCAACAGCAAACCATATCACCCTTTCCAAAATAGTGATTCTGTCAGCAGCTTTCACGTATTGTGAATGAAGTTTAAGAATGTATTCAGCTTGAAAGTTAATTTGTATACTGGAAACTTTTGGTGATAGCAAAAATATATGATGCAATTAGTCCTTGCTATTTAAGACATGGTCCTGAATTAATGCTTTAATCCTTTGTGGATTGCCATTGCATTTCTGCGCTAAGGTAAGATGTCAGGAATCACTTCAAGTTTGCTTGTTTGGATACATAAAATGTTATCTTATGATTTTTACATTAAGCACTTGGAGAATTTCTCACTTTAGCTCCCCTCCAAACCAGAAAAAAAAACTATCTTATCTTAATTAGCTGGAAGGTAATCTGTTTGGGCCTGAAGAGATACAGACTGCAACACCACCGATACATTTGTGGCAGGGTGGGGAGAGGCTGGTGAGCCACAGGTGGGGTGAGGGTGTGGGTAGTGCACTGTAGTAGTTAGGCCCCAGATGAGCCTTGAATGGCAGTAATGGGGGAGTGGGCTGGAGGAGAGGCAGAGACCCTGCTACTCATTGTTTCAGTTTTACTTTAGATAGGTAGTTGGAAAGGCAGTTGAAAAAGGGAGCACAGGTTAAAATGGCAGTAATCAAATTTATGACAGATGTCAAAAAGTTCTTCACACAAAGAGTGATTAGCATGTGGAATACCCTTCTGAGTAAAACAGTGGGAGTAAAAAGAAACATTGAATTATTTAAGCAACAGCTGGATGCTATGATGGGAAATTATTGACCTAATACAGGCCAAATAGTTTTTCTGATCCATACCTCTCCTGTGATTTTGTGATGTGAAAGTTTCATTGATGGATTGAGAATGAATTTACAGAAGGCAGGTTAAACTCCAGAAACGCTGCAGTAGGAAAAGATGAAGTGCTGTTGTAGAGATCGAGATAAGTGAATACAGATTGTTTTGACCATAACAATAAAGAAATAAATGTTTCAATAAAATTGAGAATTGTGAGTGCAGAGAAATAGTGTTGACTTTTTCCAGTTTGTTAAAAGAGCAATTTCGGAGTGGAAGCAAAATCACAGTGTAGATCAACACCAAGGCTGGAAAGAGAAGGAGACATGTTGATGCATATTAAGAGGTAATGATCAGGTCTAGGCTTGGAACTAAAAACACAGTAGCTTGTAAAAATTAGATAACTTGCCAGTTTATCCTTACATTTCTGTGCAGTAGTTTCCTATGTTAAAGGTGCTATATAAATGCAAGTTATTGTTGAAATTAAAGTGATTGCGAGTTGAACAATTCCTGTTTGATACTTGTGTGATCAACAATTTGACAGGGGCAGCAATTGATCCCTGTGTTAGGCTGGAAGGAAGTGGAAGCAATAGTGGCTTTGGTTGGCAATGCTGTGCTATTTTGCAGGTGTCCATTTAGTCGATTCAGCAGCTGTGAAGCTGAATAGACATTGACCTGGAGCCTGTGGTTAGTGCCAAGTAGGTGTACTAGTGTTTGCAGATATATTTAGTGATATAATGGTGTACCAGGCAGTCCAGCTGTGGTATCTACTAATCTCCCTCACCTTGCCTTCTTTCATCTTGTACAACTTATCAATAAAATAATGCAATTGGGGTGGTAGTCCTATCATTATTTTTAAACTGTTCTGCCAACTAGCACAGGGGTAGTACAGTAAATGGGTTTTCACTGACTTTCAATGAACAGTATATAGGCCACGTTCATGAACTTCATCTGTATCCTCAACAAATATCAGTGACTTGGATGCACTTCCCCTGCAATTTTCCATCTATTGAAGGTGAAAGTTTATTCCCACTTATTCCCTCTTTCCTCATTTGCCTATTCTTTTGAACTCTTGTAAACACACTGGTTCTAATGGGATACTTCAGATAATACTCAGATGCCTCATTTCTACATAAGAATTCCAACAATTTCTTATGTAAGAACAAAGGAGTCAAAAAGAAATAAATTGAGTCAAAGTACAGATACATAACATAACACCTCACCAAACGAAAATCCATTAAAACTCATTAAAGATTCATAATGTGCTCACTTTGCATTTTAAAAATTCTTTCATGGGATGTACGCGTTGCTGACTAGGCCAACGTTTACTGCCCATCCCTAATTACTGTCGAGTAGGTGGCGGTGAGCCACCTTCCTGAACCAGTGCAGTTCACCTGGTGCAGGTACACCCACGGTGCTGTGATGAAAGGGGTTCCATGGGATATCTTTTTACACCCACTGCAAATGTACAGGCAAAATACATAGTGGGATTTCATCATAAACAACAGGAAATCAGATATGTTTACATGTACAACTTGCTTAAATATTTAAATTAAGTCCCCTCAAGACCAGCCTGTACAGATATAATGGCCACACTAAAATTGCAGGTCACAAGAGTTCCAGCAGAGTGAGTGGAATAATTTGCTACCATGATTCCCAACCCATACCCACCAAACTGTGCTGGTGGGGATGGTTTCATTGGCTGAAGATGTTCTCCTCATAAATGTATACTCTATTAAAAACTTGTGGGGTCCAAAAAGTCATTTTTTTAATATGATTCTGTGACTGGCAATCGGGTGTATCAGCCAGGGATATTATTTGGATTGGGGTAAGTATGTCATTTTAGGAGATTTGTCATACCAAAGTTTGTAATTAAAAAGTTTGAACATAATGGGGAGAATTTTCCTATGGTGGGCGGGCTCGGCGAGAGCAGGCAGGGGCGGGTGCGGAACCGATCGCTACTCGCAATCGGCTGCGCGCCGCCATTTTACATGGGTGGGCTTTTATTGGCCCACCCAGCGTAACGCACGGCCAGTAGCACTCAGCGCCACCTGTGCGGGCGGGGGGAGGAGGGAGAGTCGGGGCCATCGGCTTACATAAGGAAGTTGGTCAAGGATGATGACACAAAGAACATGAGGAAGGGGATGATGAGGAAAAGACCAAGGGTGACTCCTTGGGGAATTTTGGGAAGGGAGAGAGGTAATTGCTGGAGAAACTTTGTTTGAAATGATGCAAAGGCAATGCCATGGAACTAGGTGGCAGAGGGCAAACACTCGACAAGGTTAGCACAATGAACTCGGGTCAGCAGGACGTTCTCTCATTAGCCAGTCAACAATGGCACTCACAGCATTGGGGCTCATCTAGGATATCTGCCAGCCAAACAGGACAAAAGCCTTAAGTGGGGTGGTGGGGGTGGGGCATGGTGGTTCTGGATTTCCTAATAAGAAGAAGGGGCTTAGGAATCCCTGTGGGCAAAAGGAATAGGTATCCATGATGTACTACTGTGGGGCAGAAGAAGAAGGAATTTTTCCTCTAATCCCAACAATCTTATCCCCGCATCCTCCACCAGTAATCTCTGATAACCACTCCTACCAGTGATCTCTGATCATCCTCCTGCAATTGGCAACCCCCATCGCCTGTCATCTCTGACCCCCCAGCCCCTATCACATGATCTCCATCATGCCCAAATTACCTGCCACCCACTCCTCGGCTCCTTTCCCACCTAAGAGGTAGACAGCCTGTCAATTTTGCTTGTTGATGGGTAGCTTCCTGAAAATGTATTAAAAAAATTCTGCAGCTAAATCCTGCAGGGCATCCAAGAAACCCTGCTGTCTGGGTTTCCCATACCAGAATTTTCCCCCTGAAAATCAGGACAATTGAATCAGAGCTCTGAACATTTTACATTGTAATGATGCTGACTGTTCAATATTTATCAATTATTTTCACTCACTCATTTGCAATTTGTGCTGAAAACTCTTTGTGTTACAAGGTTCACCTGTCCAAACTTTTGATGCAATCACACGACCCTTAGAATGGTTCATATGCAGGGCCATACAACAGCATAGCACACATACAGGAGGCATTTAGAGCCTGCCTCATTGAAATCCAACAGTTTTGTGATGCATCATGTGTCTGGGTGAAGAGAGTTAGCATGCTTTGCGTTTTTGTGTTCTAATTTCCTTCTCATTTACGGCCCACAATGCTGGCTAGCAGCAATGCAAAAAGGACAGCCAAATGTCTAAGCCTCTCCCTGTCAGTACACAGCCTCTCCATCAGCAAGTCCTCAGCTGTGGCTCCTCTTGGCAACACACAGAAACTGGGTGCCTCGTGGCGGCAGGCTAAAGCTTCATTGAAACTCGGAAGAGGTTTGATCTACAGACATGCAGTGTGCAGGCCCACCAGCAAGTGGACAGGCCTTAGTTTTTTTATTATTCATTCAGGAGATGTGGGTGTCACTGGCAATGCCAGCATTTGATGCCCATCCCTAATTGCCCTTGAGAAAGTGGCGATGATCTGCTTTCTTGAACCGCTGTAGTCCATGTGGTATAGGTACATCCACAGTGCTGTTAAGAAGGGAGTTCCAGGACTTTGACCTGGCGATAGTGAAGGAACATTGATATATTTCCAAGTAAGGCGATGAGTGACTTGAAGGGGAACTTCCAGGTGGCGGTGTTCCCATGTATCTGCTGCCCTTGTCCTTCTAGTTAGTAGTGGTCGTGGGTTTGGAAGGTGCTGTCTAATGCCTTGGTGAATTCCTGCAGTGCATCTTACTGCTGCTACTGTGTGTCAGTCGTGGAGGGAGTCAATGTTTGTGGATGGGGTGCCAATCAAGCGGGCTGCTTTGTCCTGGATGGTGTCAAGCTTCTTAAATGTTATTGGAGCTGCATTCACCCAGGCAAGTGGGGAGTATTCCATCACACACCTGACTTGTGTCTTGTAAACTGTGGACAGGCTTTGGGGAGTCAGGAGGTGAGTTACTTGTTGCAGGATTCCTAGCATTTGACCTGCTCTTGCAGCTACAGTAGTTATATGGCTAGTCCAGTTCAGTTTCTGGTCAATGGTAACTTCCAGGATGTTGATAGTGCAGGAGTCAGTGATGGTAATGCCATTGAACGTCAAGGGGCAATGGTTAGATTCTCTCTTAGTGGAGATGTTAATTGCCTGGCACTTGTGTGGCATGAACAATACTTGCCACTTGTCAGCCAAAACCTGGATATTGCTGGGTCTTGCTTCATTTGGACATGGACTGCTTCAGCATCTGAGGAGTCGCAAATGGTGCTGAACATTGTGCAATCATCAGCGAACATCCCCACTTCTGACCTTATTACAGAAGGAAGGTCATTGATGAAGCCACTGAAGATGGTTGCGCCTAGGACACTACCCTGAGGAGCTCCTGCAGTGATGTCCTGGAACTGAGATGACTGACCTCCAACAACCACAACCAACTTCTTTTATGCTAGGTATGACTTCAACCAGCGGAGAGTTTTTCCCCTGATTCCCATTGACTCCAGTTTTGTTAGAGCCCCTTGATACCACATTTGGTCAAATGCAGCCTTGGTGTCAAGGGCAGTCACTCTCGCCTCACCTCGGGAGTTCAGCTTTTTTGTCCATGTTTGAACTAAGGCTGTAATGAGGTCAGGAGCTGAGTGGCCCTGGTGGAATCCAAACTGCAGGAGCTCCTCAGGTAGTGTCCTTGGCCCAAATATCTTCAGCTGCTTCATCAATGACCTTCCTTCTATGATAAGGTCAGAAGTGGAGACGTTCACTGATGACTGCGCAATGTTCAGCACCATTTGCAACTCCTCAGATGCTGAAGCAGTCCATGTCCAAATGCAGCAAGACCCAGCAATATCCAGGTTTGGATTGGCAAGTGAGCAAGCGATTGCTAAGCAAATGCTGCTTAATAGCACTGTTGATGGCCCCTTCCATTATTTTACTGAGGATCGAGAGTATACTGATGGGGCAGTAATTGGCTGGGTTGGATTCTTCCTGCTTTTTGTGTGAAGGACATTCCTGAGCAATTTTCTACATTGTCATGTAGTTGCCAGTGTTATAGCTGTACTGAAGTAGCTTGGCTAGGGGCGTGGCAAATTCTGGAGTACAAGTCTTCAGTACTATTGCTGGAATATTGTCAGGGCCCATAACCTTTGCAGTAACCAGTGCCTTCAGCTGTTTCTTGATATTATGTGGAGTGAATCGAACTGGCTGATGCTGGGATCCCTGGAGGAGGCCGAGATGGATCATCCATTAGGCACTTCTGGCTGAAGATTGTGGCAAATGCTTCAGCCTTCTCATGAACCAAGCTCCCAGCTATAGGCAAATAGCCCCACTACTGTGGATACTCAGGCACATTGAAGGCTAAAGGAGTAACCCTGACAAAATATCTGGAGTGAAGCCCGAAGGCAGACTGATGTCTAAGCATGTCATCGCTCTGGCAACGCCTGCAAGCAAGCTGGTTCCGAGGGGACCGTGACATTTCGATAGCCCAGGATCTTCGTAAATTTTGCCCAGGCTTGTGCCTTGGTGAGATTTTGCTGCAGACGTTAACACAACGCAGGGGACAGCATTTACGAGTGAGAATCCAACTTAAATGGGTGCGAGAGGTCATCTCTGATGGTGGGAAGGACCAAATTGTTCCACTGGTCAGCCAATGCCCACTTCACATCGGGCAGCTCCCAACTAGTAAGGTGTTGAGCCGCCACTCTCCATCTCCTTCAATGGGTGTTTGGAGCTTAGAGTCTCTGCTCAACAAGTGGACGGAATTCATCGCATCAGGTGAACAAATTAAACAAACTAAAAGAAAGAAGATACAAACTCTTTGATTGGCAAGCTGGAATGTCAAGACCATGTGAATGGGAATGATAGAAAACTTCAGCTTGTCGATAACATGCACAAGACAGCTGTGGTCGCCATGAAACCTGATAGGTTGAACATTGACATAGCTTCCCCATAAGAGAGCAGGCTCACCAAGAGCGGACCACTGAAAGAAAAACATTATGCATTCATCTGGCAGGGTAAGAGTTCAGAGGAAAGGTGTCACCTTCACTATAGGGAACACATTACTCCCAATGATAGAAGCCTCACAAATGATTCAGAACATGTTCTCTCCATCTACCTCTCAACTCAAACAGGACTGATTACCCTCATGAGTATCCATGCTCCAACACTGTGCTTCACTACAGAGGCGAAAGACCAGTTCAATCAGGAGCTCATCAGAACACTACCTATTGGGGGATTTCAACACAAGAGTGGGTGCGGACAATGAAGCATGGTCCTCCTGCCTAGGAAATCATGGCTTAGGAAAGATAATTCAGAATGGACAGAGACTACTTGAGCTTTGCTGCTACCACAAGCTTTTTGTAACTAAGCTTTCTTTCAGACTAACCCATGTCACAAGGTGTCCTGGAGATAGGGTCAGGTTTTTGGCACCAATTGGAACTAATCATCACCAGGTGTGACTCTCGGAACAGCATTCTCAACACATTCAGCTACCATAGTGCTAACTGTGATACACACGTTGGAGTAAAGTAATGGAAGGGGTGATCAACAGTGCTATCAAGCGGCACTTGCTTAGCAATAACCTGCTCATTGATGCCCAGTTTTGGTTCCGCCAGGGCCACTCAGCTCCTGACCTCATTACAGCCTTGGTTCAAACATGGACAAAAGAGGTGAGGTTAGAGTGACTGCCCTTGCCATCAAGGCTGCATTTGATTGAGTGTGGCATTGAGGTGCCTGAGCAAAACTGGAGTCAATGGGGATTGGGGGAAAACTCTCCACTGGTTGGAGTCACACTTAGCACAAAGGAATGTGATTGCGGTTGTCGGAGGTCAGTCATCTCAGCTCCAGGACGTCACTGCAGGAGTTCCTCAGGGTAGTGTCCTAGGTGCAACCATCTTCAGCTGCTTCATCAATGACCTTCCTTCCGTCATAAAGTCAGAAGTGGGGATGTTCGCTGATGATTACACAATGTTCAGCATCATTCGCAATTCCTCAGATACTGAAACAGTCCATGTCCAAATACAGCAAGACCTGGACAATATCCAGGCTTAGGCTGACAAGTGGAAAGAAGTATTCATGCCACACAAGTGCCAGACAATGACCATCTCCAACAAGAGAGAATCTGACCATCGCCCCTTGACATTACCCTCACTGAATCACATACTATCAACATCCCAGGGGTTACCATTGACCAGAAATTGGAACTGAACTAGCCATATAAATACTGTGGCTAGAAGAACAGGTAAGAGGCTAGGAATCCTGTGATGAGTAACTCACCTCTTGACTCCCCAAAGCCTGTTCCACCATCTACAAGGCACAAGTCAGGAGTGTGATGGAATATTCCCCACTTGCTTGGGTGAGTGCAACCCCCGCAATGCTCAAGAAGCTTGACACCATCCAGGACAAAGCAGCCCGCTTGATTGGCACCACACCCACAAACATTCACTCCCTCCACCACTGATGCACAATAGCAGCAGTGTGTACCATCTACAAGAGACACTGCAGGAATTCACCAATCCTCCTTAGACAGCACCTTCCAAACCCACGACCACTATCATCTAGAAGGACAAGGGTAGCAGATAGATGGGGTCACCACCACCTGGACCTTGTTCTTCAAGTCGCTCACCATCCTGACTTGGAAATATATCTTCACTGTTGCTGGGTCAAAATCCTGGAACCCCCTTCCTAACAGCACTGTGGGTGCACCCACACCACATGGACTGCAGCAGTTCAAGAAGGCAGCTCAACACCACCTTCTCAAGGGCAACCAGAGATGGGCAATTAATGCTGGTCCAGCCAGTGAAGCACACATCCCATGAATGAATTAAAAAAAAGCACATCACTCCCTGGTGTGCACTAGGGTGAGGACACAATCCTTGAAGCTTTTTCAAAGCAGAAATGCCGTCCTTGTATCCACATCAGCCATACTGCCTAATCGGATAAAAACCAACTGTTCCATGACTCGATTGACAGTGCAGAAGCGAAATGGAACATACTTCGAGACAACATCAACAATACTGCACTCAGCAAATGGACAGTAAGAGTGGAAAAGTGCTGTCAGGTTCGGGATAACATCACTGTGACGGAGCCTATCATTGAAGCCAAGCAATCCACTCTCATTCATATCAAGAGAGATCTGAGCGAGAAATCTCTGAATGCACTAAGAGCCGCTCAAAGTAAATTTCAACAGGCTGCTAGGTGGTGTGCCATTGACTACTGGTTACAACTCTGCCAGAATATCCAGATGTCCTTCGACACAGGGAATGCCAGGGGCATCTATGAAGGGAATAAAAAGTTAACAGGTCCATCAACAAAGAAAAAAGCTTCATTGAAAACAAAGGCAGGGGAGGTCACTACCAACACCAATAAACTATAGGAGCGATGGGTGGAACACTGCCTAGAGTTGTATTCTAAGGCAAACACTGTCACTGAGGGAGCTCTAGATACTATAGATAACCTGCCTGTCATGGCAGATCTGGATATTGAACTCAACAGTGGAGGAGATTAGCAAAGCTGTTAATTCGCTTGCTATAGGCAAAGTTCCAAGTACTGATGCTATACTGCTTGAACTCATCAAGCACAGCAAACTGGCACTCCTGCAACATCTGCTGGGTCAAAATCCTGGAACTCCCTCCATAACAACACTGTAGGTGTACCTACACCACAGGGGCTTCAGCAGTTCAAGAAGGCAGCTCACCACTACCTTTTCAAGGGCAATAAGGGATGGGAAATAAATGCTGGCTTAGCCAGCGACGCCCAGGCCGCGTGAATCAAAAAAAGAAAATCTGCACAAACTTCTCTGTCTCTGCTGGAGGGCAAGGACAGTTCCCCAGGATATGAGTGATGCAGGATTGTGACCCTATACAAGAACAAGGGTGACTAAGGCAATTGCAACATCTATCGAGACATCTCCCTGCTGAACATGGTGGGGAAAGTGTTTGCCTATGTTGCCCTTGTCAGGCTGTAGGTCTTGGCTGAACACATCTATCCCGAATCCCAGTCTGGTTTCAGAACTGGAAGATCTACAATTGACGCAAGCTTCTCAGTCCAGCAGGTGCAAGAGAAATGCAGCGAACAGAGAACAGCACTATATATTGCCTTAATTGACCTCACTAAGACATTTGACCATCTGAGCAGTGGCAGTCTATTAAGCTGCCGGAGAAAATCAGCTGCTCAATGTGATCTCCTCTTTCCATGACAACGTAATGGGTAAGCTCAGCTATGATGGGGCAACATCAGAAGCCTTTGAGATCTGCAGTGGGGTCAAACAGGGCTGTGTATTGGCATTCTTCAGCATATTCTTCTCCTTGCTGCTGTTAAATGGTTTCAGGTCATCTACAGAGGGTGTCACTTTCATACCAGAACTGATGGGAAGCTGTTCAGAGTTGTTCACCTCAGACCCAAGACAGAGGTGCACCAATCTTCATCAGAGAGTTACTCAACACTGACGATGACTCACTAACATTCCATACAGAGGAACATCTGCAGCGACAAATGGACAGACTCTCCCATGGCTGTAGAGTTTAGTTTGACCATCAGCATCAGGAAGACAAATGTCATGGTCCAGGACGTTGCCATACCGCCATCTATCAGCATTGACACTGTGACGCTGGGGATTGTTGATAGCTTCACATATCTTAGGCTCCACAATCACAGCAATCTGTCACTTGATGCTGAAATCAATACACACAAAAAACTGCAAATGTTAAGTCCAAGCTGAGTAAGAGAGTGTGAACCACAGCAATTTGACTGAGAACATCAAACTGTGAGTCTACAAAGCCTGCACCCTCAGTGCACTCCTATACAGTGGTGAGACCTAGACAACATATGATAGGCAGGAGAAAAGGCTGAACAGTTTCCACCTTTTCTATTTCAGTCATATCTTCGCAGGACAGAGTCACCAACTCAGAGGTCCTGGAGCGTGCTAATTCCATCAGCATAGGCTCAATAATACTGGCGCTGGCTCAGCCACATTCAGATGGTTGCTGGCCATAGACCCAAAGACCTTTTGTATGGTGGGTCATGACCACTTGGCCATGATTTCCCGAAGCTGACTGTTTGGAAGGGCATTGGAAGTGAGCAGAAATGAAAAGGTCAGCTAACCAAGAAGAAAGCAGAGGCCAGGGAATCATGCATCTTCTCAGCCCACTGTCTTCCTCTGCAGCAATGCAGCAGAGATTGCCAGTGGGGCTCCTGAGCTCGCAGGCAATGCTTTACATAGCGTTGACCATCACAGCGCAAACCAATGTCTTACGAGATGGAAGGCTGCCACAGATACACACTAAAAACTTAATCATTCCTCAAACACTGATCCCACCCATGTTCACATACACACTCAGCTATTAACATATAACATGAGGTCTAGGTTGACCATGTGAATGCCAATGACCTCCGGCATTTTGAAAATGAAAACAGAACACTAAAATGCTGCTGTTGCTATTCAATGGGAAAGCATATTCAAATACTGGTCCTACGATCAATACAAGGTGTGAGGTTTCATATTTTCTCAAGTCATTTTTTATTACTTTTCCTTCCACCAGTAATTTATTATTCTTCAAATTACTCTGATCTCAAAAAATGAGCCAGGGTCACAACTCAAACATGGGATGAAGAGAAGGCCTCGTAGCAAAGTGGGAAATCTGACCCTGGTTCACGATTACTGAACTCCTTCCAGGGGAAGAAGGAATAATATTGTGATATTGAAAACCCTTTTCAGTTTTCAGACTGCTAACTTCCATGGGTGAAAATTCACAGGCTGAGGGGTGCACAGCACTAGAGGCACACAAGCAGAAAATTTACTTAAGCATGGAAAAACTATTTGATGAGATATATATGCATCAAATGAGCAAAGGAAGATGTGAGCACACCCACAAGTGTATCACAAGGTCATGTCTCTCGAAAGAATCAGCATAAATATTCCAAACCCTCATTGTTCTCAGCAAAAAAGAGCCCCAAGTGCATGATTAAAATTAGAGTTGATTTTGATAAATGGATAGAAGGATTTTCCACAGGGTTTTAGGGACCAAAAACTGTCATTTCCTCCTAGCAGCAATTCAATTGTAATCACAATGTGACAGTTAATTATGTGCTGTAGTGCACTTGTCACATTCCTTCCTACTAATGCTCAAAACATCAAAGACATTATCTCTAATGCCGACAATTATATCTAACCCTTCATTCTTGGAAATGTGTGTATGAATTTGTAAAAATGAATGCACAGAGGAATATGTCAGAAATTGATGTTAACAAAATGAATTAAAAAATGATTGAAACTGAGTTTGGGTTTAATGGGATGCATCTTTGGAGGCACAAAGTGGCAAATCTGTGAAAAAATGTTATTTAAGGACAATGATCAAAACTAAATGAATAAGGTGTATACAATAGGATTCCCTAAAATCTACGAAAGAGTATCCCATAGAAATCTTGCAGGGAACAATACCTGTCTTGCTGGATAGAGAAATTCCACCAAGGTGAAAATGGATCAGTTGTACCTACTTTAGCACCAGTACCAGGCCGTAGGGCTACAGGGCTCAAATAGCGCTCTTCCTCAGATTCTAAAAGCTGCAGCAATTTCTGGATTATGTCAAAGGAGAAAGGGGAAGCAAGTTTAAAGATTTTTAACAACTGTATACTGTATAATGGAGGTGTGAGAAGAGCCATATGAGGATTAAGAGGAAGTTTAAAAAAAGCAACAGCATGAAATCTAGCATGCTGCATTATGCTGGGCTATAAATTATGGCAAGGAAGCAACAAATTCTTCCATTCATCAAGAAAAGTGGAGGCCATAACATCCCTACTCTCCTACCAACTTACAATGGTTCTGAGCATATATATTGCTGTAGGGAAGAACATTTATTTTCAGGCTGACCTCACATCAACTTGCTAGTGTGTAGAAAAGGAGGTCTCATATCCCTTCTGATTTTTCCTGTGCATCCTGAAGGGCACCTGGAGCCACAGTACATGTTTGCCTGTGCCCAATGGTGAATTCTGCTTTAACTAAGAAATTACCATAGATCGTGGTATGTGACTTCCATGAACTAGGATCGACTTATAGGCCATGTACACGAAATGAACAGTCAGTGTGGGTCAGGGTGGACGACATTTTGAAATGTGAAAAAAAAATAACACCGGTGACCCATACTAAATTCACGTGGCACAATTTATTGAATTAATTAATTGCACAAAGATACCTTTAACCAAAATCAAAGCATTTTAAAATCATCAGATTCAGTGGGTGGAATCGTCCGCTCCCGTTTGCAGCGGGCGTCATAACGGGCGAGAGCGGAAAATATCGGGAGATCACAAAAATCAGTTTCACGTCGTCGTAAAACCAGTTTGCGATCGTCCACTCCACAAGACAATGACGGGCTGCATTTCCCACTGCCACGCGGCAGGAACCTAATTTCAATACTTTAACATCTCATTATAAGCCATGCTCGCAGGAATCATCCCCCCACGTTGGATAATCCGGCACGTCATCGGTATGATTGCATGCCGACGTGTTTTACAACTGTACACAAGTGACGTGCACCTAGCGGGCTGCACTTCGCTCGGAACTTCGAGGTTTGTTTGCCTGCCTTGCTTTGAGGATCACTCGTGGTCATTAGCGCCCGACTTCACAGGCGGCACCACATCACTTTTATGGGGGCTCATGGGCAGGTCTCTACCTCATGGAGCGGCTGTAAGGTATGGATGCAGGGCTAGGGCTTACCCAGGGAAGGGGTAGAAGTAGCCTCAGGCAAGAGAAGAGGCTGCAGGGTGAGGGCTGTACTGAGGACGGGGGTTATCCCAGGGTGTGTGTGGGGGGCACATGTTGATCTGTGAAAGTGGCCTCAAGATGGTGAGGACAAGGGAGGCAGTTGCCAGAGGAGATGAGGCCAGGTGGAGATGTGAGGATGTGTATGAGAAAGTGAGTGGTGATGTCCCTTGAGCTGGCAAGTGAGTGAGATGCCAGTGCAGGTGTGATGGGCTTGTGAGTGTGTGAGTTTAGAGTGATGAGATGGCTGCCTTATTCTGGAGGCACGGATGAGACCATTCATCCTCTTTCTGCACTGGATGGCCAACCTCTTCTGTGCAATGTTGGCACTGACCACCACTGCCACCGCCTCCCAAGCTGGAGTGCTGAGATTGTTGGACCTCCCGCAGCCAGAGTGGGGGTGGAAGACATCATGATGGGGCTGCAGAAGGCATTGCTGGCTTCAAGACCCATGTCTTCACTGGAACAGTCATCGGCTGCAAGTACTGAGAACTGTGTGAGTGGCTGCAGTTTAGATATACCACCTGGAGTGAGGAAACAGTGAGGTAACAGTGTGGCGGGTGATTCAAAGGCCACCAGCTAGCGAGGTGGCATACTTCCTGTGGCTGCATATTAATGAGGCGGGAAGCGGACGATATGGCGCGAAAACCTGCCATTGCGGCTAGCTGGTAAAACGTCGTTTTTCATGCCTGCTACCACACTTAGGGCTATTCTGGAACAATTCTGCTCATTGCCTTTGGCATCTTAAGCAAAGATTCCATCAAAGTAATTCTGAGTCACTTTGGCTAATAGCATCATTATAAGGATCCCAGTCTAGATAAGATTTGGCACTTTCACTTTCAGAATAATCTCTCCATAACAAATCATCTTCCTCTCCACCAATTTGACTGGATATTTCGCATCTTTTGAACCATCTGATGATACTGTGCACTAATCGCATCCCATAATTTGTTAATGAGATCACACAAAACATCAAGTGGGACAGCACATACATTTCCATTCTTTGTGATGGACTTTTCTCTGTCAACCATTCATCTATTCCATTTGACAACCTTGAATGGCGTGTTGAGGCACGCATCCAAAGGTTGAACTGCAGACATTAGACCCACTGATATAAGTGCAAAGCGGGTGTTATTTCTTTGTAGGCACCTCTTGATCTCATCAATTATTTGATCTGAACTCCTGTCCCATACTAATAAGGCCACATGGAAGGATATTTCAAACATTATTGATCCATAACTTGACCCCATCCCCATTCAATTCTCTCACTGTAGCACAGTTATTTAACAAGTTAGCAAATGTTACGACTTTTAGCTTGAAACCATTTCTTTGTTCACTATATGCTATCTGTTCTGTTTGGGTGTGTCTTAAACTCCTGCCACATCTTTGCAACATAGCCTGTATTGCCTGCTTGATCCCTTGTGCTAACTTACAGTTTAAGGTAAGTAAAACATGCATTTCTGGGGTGAAATATTGAGGCCGACTACTAATGCAAGCTTAGAATTTCAGAATTGGAAAAAATGGTCGACTTATACTCTGAGAGTTGCAAAAGCATGATTTTTGATGACAAAAAAAATTGGGTTGTCTTATACGCCAGGTCCATTTATATGCCATTATCTATGGCCGTTTTCTATAACAATTTAGGAACAATGGACAAAACAGAAGATATTAACCTTGTTTTCCTAGCATGCTTTGTCCAATTTTGTGACAGTGGGCACAAAATGGACAGCAAAACACTAACCAAAGAATCTGTCAAATTTGCATTCCATTGACTTCAGTGACGGAGCTTCATTTAACATTTCATCTATAAGGCTGCACATCTGACAGTGTAACATTTCCTCACTACTGCAGTCAGCTGCCAGCCTAAATAATATGCTCAACCTTGTGTGGTAGGCTAAAATCCATAGGTAGAATTTTCTGCCTGCAGGGCGGGCGGGCCCGACCCAATCTCCGGCGGGCGGGGAGCCAATCCCTACCGGAGAAGCGGGCCCCGCCGCCATTTTACGTGGGCGGGCCAATTAAGGCCCTCCCAGCATGACACCCGCCAGGAAACGCTATGCACTACCTGTGCGGGTGGGGGGGGATTCCCCAAAAGCGAGAGTGCGCTCTTTTGCGCATGCGCACGAAAGAGCACACATCTCCCTGAGGCTAAGTGCAGCCTCAGGGAGATCGCTGACACGTTGAAAAATATTAAAATTAGAAAATAAAATCCCTAACATGTCCCCCTCATGTGACAATGTCACATGAGATGGGACATGTTCATAATTTACATAATAACTTTATTAAAATTTTTGAAACCCTGCATGAAATCTCATCCTGCCGCTTGATGAGGTTTCATGTTTTTTCTAGTTCCTGCTGGGGCTCCTGGCCTGCCCGCCAACCTTAAGATTGGACGGGCAGGTCCTTTAACTGTTTAAATGATCTTGTGAATGGCCTCAATTGGCCATTGACAGGTCAGCGGGCGAACAGCTGATCTTGCTGAGCCCCTGCCTTCCTGAAAATTTAAATGGGGCGGGATGACGTTGGAGGTTCTGCCCAACATCACCCCGCGTCATTTTACGCGATGGCAAGCGGGCCCTGCCCCCTGCGCACCGACAGCAAAATTCAGCCCCATGACTTTCTGATTCAGAGAAGAGACTGCTACCACTGAGCCAAGGCTAACACCTTGGGCTAGATTTTAAGCACACCGTCAGCATGTTTGAAGTCGGGGGTGTTTGGAAAATGCAATGTATGACCTTCCCATCGCCTTTTCACCTGTCCCCCTACTTCTCTCTCATTTTAAGGGTGGGGCAGGGGAGGCATCAGGTATCCTGCTCATCATTGGGCCTATTGAGGCCCCTAAATGGAGAATCACTGGTCACTTAGTTGCTCCATTTCACCTCTGCTGCTATTTTATACATGGTAGCGTGTGCCCATGCCAGGTGAGTAACCTGACAGCTTTTACTGCAGGGACTGGTGTCAAACAAGGGGGAAACGTCCTTAGGGGACACATTGGAGGCACCCACTCAAAGGTCATGCCTCGCTTTATCCCTCACTACTGCCCTCTCAAACCCAGCCACCCACCCCCCTCATTGGGGGTCTGCCAGCCAGGCCCCACTGATTTCCTGGACTTACCTTGAAGTCCAGCTTTATAACCTCTTCTTCTTCGGGACTGCCTATAGTTCCAGCAGTGGCCGTCACTTGAACCTGCGCTGCTGGGACTACAGAGCAGCCCTCCAACCAGATTGGCTGGCGACTCTCTAAAACAGGGCTTCCTCCCCAGACTGGGGCAGAAATCTTACCTTGAAGCAATTAACATTGCTTCCAGTAAAATGGCTGCAGGGCAGCTGGCTTTTTGGTGGGTGGGCTCGCGGCCTACTTGTTAGTCGGTGGGCGTGGGTGGGTGGGGAGGGAGGGAGGGGGGTGGTGGGGGGAATATGGCACCCTGTAAAATCCATGCTATGGTGTCAATATTCAGTTACTGCAACTCCCCTATGTTTCAGAATGTGCAGTATCCTACATGATCCTCTCAGCAGGCCTTATGATGGAATTGCAGTATGAGCACATGTATGGCAATTTTTTCCAAAGTAATGATTTAACCCCAGTTGTAGTGCAACTGTTTGTAATAAGACTAACTTTGAGCAGAAAGAAAAGGTACTGAACTGCCCAGAAAGTTTTTGACTGCTTTTTACTCATTTTCCCCTTAATCTCATGTCTCCTGTATCTTAAACTCTGGCAGAAAAAATGTGGCCCTTGCACATTTTTACACAACCTCAGGAATTGTTTGGTACACGTGTTTCAATGTCAGTAAGTATAAGGAGCCAAAAATCATTTACCTTCCTCATGTTCTCCAATCGCAAGTCTGGTGGCAATGGTAAGAAATTGAATTTTTGCACGCCATTTTTAAAGGCCATTTACCCTTTCAGGGAGAGGGGTATGCCTGTGAATGCCATCATGATGCTAATCGGCCAGTCTGCCAAGTGAGGCCTGGTATATTGATCCAAACAAGGTCATTTGAACTCTGGACCTAGAATGTAGCCAAGACGCCAAAGAAAGCAACATTTTCCAGCTAAAGATTAGCCTTTTTACAAAGGGTCATTGTCCCTTCTGTAAAAGGTCGTCAACCTGAAACATTAACTCTGTTTTTCTCACCACAGATGCTGCCTAACTTGCTGAGCTTTTTCGGCATTTTCCATTGTTATTTCAGATATTCCAGCATCCACAATATTTTGCCTTTGTACTTATGTTTTCTTTCTGTCCAATCTTTTCTCTCACCCATTTTGGTGAGTTTGTCCATTCATATGAGGATTAAAGACTCATGGGCAGGATTTTATGTAAAATGATGTGCGGTGACAACGGGGGGAACTCCCGATGTGACCACGCCCCATTTAAACTTTCAGGAAGGTGGGGGGCGCAGCAAAATCAGCTGTGCGCCCGCTGACCTGTCAATGGCCAACTGAAGCCATTGACAACAACATTTAGCAAATTAATGGACCTGCCTGTCCAACCTTAAGGTTGGCGGGCAGGCCAGGAGCCCCGGCGGGAAGTAGAAAAAACATGAAACCTCATCCATGGGCAGGATGAGGTTTCATGTAGGTTTTTAAAAATTTAATAAAGTTTTTGTAAAAATTATGGACATGTCCCAACTCATGTGATCATGTCACATGAGGGGACATGTTAGGGAAATTTTATTTTTCTATTTTTAGCTTTTTGACATTTAGAGCTGATCTCCCTGAGGCTGCACTTAGCCTTAGGGAGATGAGTGCGCTCTTTCGCATAGCGCTTCAGTGCAGACGTCACGGTGGGTGGGCCTTAATTGGCCAGCCCACTTAAAATGGCACCGCACCCCCAATTGGGGGCCCCAATTGGAAGCACGCCTGTGTGCGCTCACCCTTCAACTTTGCCGCCCCCGACGGGGGAAAATCCTGCCCCATGTGTTTTTGCACTCTGACATAATTAGTATCGAATGTATCATGAACTTGAGGGAGAGTAACTTCCAAACAGAAGTTCTTAGAGTAACTTCTAAACAGAAGCTCAAACTCTCAGTTATAAAATGAAAGAATTACACCACAAGATTTCATGTTTTAAATACCAGAAGACCATAAGATGTAGGAGCAGAAGTAGGCCATTCAGCCTATCGGGTCTACTCCACCATTCAATGAGATCATGGCTGATCTGATAATCCTCATCTCCACTTTCCTGCCTTTGTCCCATAACCCTTGATTCCCTTACTGATTAAAAATCTGTCTATCTCAGCCTTGAATGTACTTAACGACCAAGCCTCTACAGCCCTCTGTGGTAAAGAATTCCACAGATTAACTACCTTCTGAGAGAAAAAAAATTCCTCATCATCTCTGTTTTAAATAGGCGTCCCCTTACTCTGAGATTATGCCCTCTGGTCCTAGATTATCCCACAAGGGGAAACAACCTCTCCGCATCTACCCTGTCAAGCCCCGCTAAGAATCTTATATGTTCCAATAAGGTCGCCTCTCATTCTTCTAAACTCCAATGAGTACAGGCCCAACCCACTCAACCTCTCGTCATAAGAAAATCCCTCCATTCCTGGGATCAACCTAGTGAACCGTCTCTGGACTGTCCCCAATGCCAGTATATCTTTCCTTAGATAAGGGGACCAAAACTGTTCAAAATATTCTAGGTGTGGTCGAACTAGTGCCTTGTATAGTTTTAGCAAGGCTTCCCTATTTTTATACTCCATTCCCTTTGAAATAAAGGCTAAAATTCCATTTGCCTTACCTATTACCTGTTGAACTTGTATGTTAGCTTTTTGTAATTAATGCACAAGGACCCCCAAATCCCTCTGTTGCAGCTTTCTTCAGTCTTTCTCCATTAAATAGTATTCATCTCCTCTATTCTTCCTGCCAAAGTGCATAACCTCACACTTTCCCACATTATATTCCATCTGCCATATCCCTCTGTAGACTCTTTGGGCTGGATTTTGCTGTCGGCGAGCAGGGGGCAGGGCCCGCTCGCCAATGGTAAAATGATATGAGATGACGTTGGGGGGAACCAATTAAAACAATTAAAGGCCCTGCCCGTCCAACCTTAAGGTTGGTGGGCAGGCCAGCGGCCCCGGCGGGCTTCTGAAAAAACATGAAACCTCATCCAAACTCATGTAGGGTTTAAAAAAGTTTATTAAAGTTTCAGAGAAATTTATGAACATGTCCCATCTCGTGTGACATTGTCACATGATGGGGACATGTTAAGGATTTTATTATTTTTCTATTTTTAAAGTTTATACAGATGTCAGCGATCTCCCTGAGGCAGCATGCGCGAAAGAGCGCTCTCGTGAATTTGGGGAATCCCCCCCCCACCGCCCTCACAGGAAGCGCATAGCGCTTCCCGGCGGATGTCACGCTGGGCAGGCCTTAATTGGCCCATCCACTTAAAATGGCGGCGGGGCCCGCTTCTCCGGCGGTGATCGGCTCCCCGCCCGCTGGAGATTGGGTCAGGCCTGCCTGCCCGACAGGCAGAAAATTCTGCCCTTTGTGTCTTCATCCCAATTTACCTTCCCACCTATTTTTGTGTCATCCACAAAGTTGGCGATATCAACTTCTACTGTACAAGAGTTAGTCAAAGCAAGTACTATTTATTCTTCAAGTCTGAAAATCTGAAGGGGTGGATAATTTTCCCCTTGCTTAACTGCAAGTTTATCTTTATTTTTAAGCCCCTTTTTCATAATCAAACATTTTGGGCTTTCTTTATGAAATAATAAGTTCCAATGGCTTCTTTTTGTGCAAACAACTCACTCCTTTGTTGGTCAAAATCTTTCTTAGTCACTTTAAGAATATCATTTAGATGCTTTGTATGGCCCAACAGAAAGGCTTGATTGATCTGATCCTTAAAGTCCCTTGACCCCATTCAGAATTAATCTTGTTTAATTATTTTTGAGAAATGTCAATAGCTTCTTCATTTTGGACCTTAATTTTATGTTCCAACACTTTGGGGAGAATTTTCTCCCTGTCGAGCGGGCTGGTTAGATGCGGGCATGGGGCCGATTGCCACCCGCGATTGGCTGTGCACTGCCATTTTATGTGGGTGGGCCAATTAAGACCCTCCAGCGTGACGCGCGCCCAGAAGCGCTCAACGCTACCTGTGCAGGCGGGGAGAGGAGGGAGAGGAGGGGCCTGCGCCTTTTCACGTGCATGCACGCGAAAGAGTGCCGAAATCTCCCTGAGGCAGGTCCATGCCTCATGGAGATTAACTTCAGTTTTAAACTCGGAAAAAAAAATTATTCAGACATGTCCCCTCAAGTGGCATGCTTATGAATTTTCAGAAATTTTTTATTTAATTAATGAAACCTCCATGAAATCTCATCCTGCCCGTGGATGAGTTTTCATGAAAAATGCAAAGGCCGCCTGGGCTCTTCGCCTGCCCGCCAACATTAAGGTTGGACAGGAAGCATTCTCAATTGGGTTAACTGTTTTATTAATGGCCTTAACAGGCCTTTGACAGTTTGGCGGGCGTGCAGCTGACTCTGGTGCATGCCCACCGAACAGAAGATCAGAATGACGCGCGGTGATGTCGGGACACACGCCCGACATCACCGCACATCATTTAGCCTTTGAGTTTTTCTCACAACTCACTTTGGGGTTTCAAACAGTCTTTTGTAATTTGTCTATTTACTTGAACTTCTGCTGCTGTACCCTGTGCCTTAACATTAGCAAGTATTTATGGTTCAGTGCCAGATGGCATTAACTCTTCAGGGTTAATTAAGGACTCAGTACTTCAAGGAGAGAGCTTTTAATTTGAAATTCTGCATGCACTTTTGCTGCTTCTGTAATGTCCATAAATGGGGTGGATTCATCAATACCTTTGCTTAAATTGGTTTCATGCCCAACTGAGTTACAAATAAGTGAGAAGTCTTTACTTGCAGGAACAATCTTTCAGTTTAAATTCACTCTATACAATGGGGTGTGCACACACTTCCCATCAATGCCCTGTATCAGTCCATTTTTATTCAGTGAACTCTTTGAAGAAATGTCTAAATATTTTGCTGATAAGCTCTGAGCTGAACCAATATATCTCAGGATAATTTTTTAGTCCCTTCCGTGGACACAAATGGAGTGACTTCCCCTTCAAATATAAAACTTCCACAATCTCTCACATCTCTATTTACCCCAATCGTAAATACATTAGAAGGTATTGGTTTTTCACAAGCTTCATTCCCTGATGTGGTATTCGCTGGAGAAACATGAGCCACCCTTACTAAAACTACAGCTTTCAGTTTTAATCTCCAGCAATCTTCTTTCAAATGTCCAACTTTATGACAATGAAAACATGTAAGTCTTTTTGATTCATTCCTATCCTCCGCATTATCTTTTTGACCGTCTTGAGGATTATATGTCTTTTTATTTCTGTTATCCCCACCATTATGATTAGAGTCTTGCTGACTATCAGTTGCTTTCTCTCTCAAGCCCCTGTTTAGGTTTGCAAACAATGGTTTGCTGCCACCGAGGTGTTTGTGAGTTAAATCAGAGCTACCAGCCAAAGCATCAGCTTCCTTTATATTTGAGACTTTACGACCCGCTGTTGGAATACATTTTTAAAAATTCTTCGATTAACACTTCCCTCACATTTCCAAAATTCTGTTCAAGTTTCAGTGAATGATACCAATAATCAAAATTCACCTACTTTTCCCTAGCAAATTCTACAAATGTTTGATTTTGTCTTTTTCTCAGATTTCGAAATTTTAATCAATAGGCTTCTGAAATCAACTGATATGTGTTAAGTACTGCAGTCCTAATGGTTTCACAAGCTGAAGACTGTTCATCTGAATAGATATTCAATGTCATTCCTACTAAAATACTTTGTAAAGAATGGTCCACCTCTCTTGTAGCCAACCTAGCTGAGTAGCAATTTTCTCAAAGAAAACAAATTGCCTTTCAACTCCTTTCTCACTGAACTTCTACACATCAGACAAATATCCCTAGCCAAATGAAAACCAGGAGTTAAATCTGACCCCTTGTCAAATTTACCAGTTATTCCCCATTCACAAAATCAAAGCCTCTCATCATCCAGTTCAAAGTTCCTTACTTCCCTTACTTTTGGAATTGAAGGCTTTCATTTTCTTTTCTTCTTTAAAATTCAAGGACTTCCTTTTCTCAAGCTATTTGGAACTCTAATTCAAGGATTGAATTTCCCTTTCTCTATTTCTCTTTACTCTCTCTTCACCTCCAGTTTTTTTTTCATTTTTCTTTCTTTTTCTCTCTTTTTCCAATTTCATGTGCAATTGAATTCTAGCCAACTCAATCTGCACTTTATCTAGGTAATATTTTCCTCCTCAAGTTTCAAATGTTGAGTCAACACATCAGCTATTTCCACTTTTGTAGTGCCTGCTTTGACTCTATCACTAGATTTTCTGCTATTACTTTTAAATCAACCTTTGTTAATTGTTGTAAGGCACTCAGGGATAACTCAGGCAACACCCCCTGCCCGCACAGGGAGCGCACAGCACTTCCGGGTGTGCGTCACGCTGGGCGGGCCTTAATTGGCCCGCCCATGTAAAATGGTGGCGCCCATTATCTTAAAACCCAGTGTGTCCTTCAGTTCCATTCTTTTACTTATATTAAATCCATTGAATTTCACGCCAACTTATTTTTAGGTTTCCTTGTCCCACTAAGTATTTTGTGCTCTTCCTCCACTGTGAAAACAGATACAAAGTATTACTTTAACAAGCCTGCCATTTCACTATTATCCTTTATAACCTTGCCATCATTTGTCCTTAAAGAGCCAAATATTCCCCTTTATCACACTCTCTTAACATATTTATTAGAACATTTGCTATTAGCTTTGATATCCCTTACAAGTTAGTTTCATATTCCTTTTTTCACCTCCTATTACTTTTGTTACATCCCTCAATGCTCTCAGGTGAGATCAGAACCAATAATACCTGTACACAGCCTTGCCCAACTGAGCCATAGCTATCTTGAGGAGCTATCCTTCCCCAGCCATCCCCAGGGAGGCAATCATGAATCAACAATGCTTCCTCCGACCTGATCTTCACCAAGACCAACAACAGGTACAGATGGTGCTGCTGATGATGGTGAAGGTGACTCCAGCCTTGAATTTTAGTGCAAGTAGTTTATTTTACCTCAGGGAATTTATGCTGAATTAGTCACTCAATCAGCAGTGTGCTGATACATATAGCAGATGTCAGATGTGTTGTTTGTCAGGGTGAACTCTTTCATTACTTTCCCTAAAGAGCTGTCCACACTGGAGGACACTGCACTCTTTCTGTTTGACAGATTTGCCCAAAGGGCAGGACATTATGGATGGCATGGATGTGGCCAGCTGGGTTCCATGGCCACTATGAACTAAAACTGATTCAAGTTGATTAATGTGCATGTGGTTTGTGAGTGCATGCATAAAATAGTCCAAATTAATTCCCGGTACCCTGGTAAAGACTAATGCAATGGTCACCTTAACTTCAAAGAAATTGAGTGATGAAGTTATGCTTCAGTGGTACTGAGACTCGGTCAGGCCCTCTCTAGATAACTGCATTCAATTTTGAACACCAAAAATGATACTAGAACTTAAATGGCTAAATTATGAGGCCAGGTTGCATAAACTTGGCTTGCAGTCCTTTCAGTTTAGAAGGAATTCAATTGGGTAGATGCAAAGAAACTATCTCCTCTGGCAGGGGAATCCAGAATTGCAGGCTTAATTTTAAAATTAGAGCTCATTCATTTAGGAGCAAAATCATGACACACATTTCACACAAAAAGGTAGTGACAATCTGAACTCATTCCTCAAGACTGAGCTCGATAGATTTGTTAGGCAAATGTATCAAGTGGCCTGGAACAAGGACGAGTGAATGGAGTTGAGGTGCAAATTCCCCACTATCAAACTGATTGGCAGAACATCCTGAAGGGGATGAGCGGCCTACTCCTGTTCCTATGTTGCCTATGGTAATGCTCACAATGTTTTTATTTTATGGCAAATCACCACACCACCATTGGCTGAACAAGGGAAGTCAATCTTGGTTTGTTGCTGTTTCAATGGTAACATGAACAAGAGATGAATAGCAATACAGTGAGACACATTCAGATGCCAGGGTCATGGTGGAATCCACCAGCAACATATTAAAACACACGCTCAGGTGCTTTGACAGACCAAAGGATTGTTTTACAGTATGGATTCTCAATGCTCTCAAACATCACAGTAACTTGTTGCAGGTAGTGTTGTAATATGCCTTTAAGGGATATCAGCATTACATGACCAGAAGGGAAATGTGTCATGTGATCCAGTCTTCATTTCACTTTTGCTTTGAGCAGAGCACAACCACAGCTCCTAATGTCTCCCACGCTATACAACTATGTAAGACTATTCTCATGTGTCTAGTTTTAGTAAATGAGCCCACAATATGTTTACACAATCCCTTATGAGTGATTGGTACCTTGTGTCTTATACAACAAATAAGCTCAAAGAATTATATAATTGTAAGAACACAATATGATCAGCAGTGGTGAGATAGGTAGCAGCAAGATTAAGTACAGGTATGACTTGGTGAACAGCCTTAGACCATGCTACATGGCATGAGAAGACATTCGATGTTTTCATCAGGTGGCAATGAAGTTGCAGCGTCGTGACTGCGACAAAAAGCTCTGGAGACACAGCACCAAGCTAGTGCTCATGTAAACAGCTGGTAAGCAGACAGATTCCTTGCAGTGAGATTGCAGCACATGGCCAGCCAGTTCCATGAGTGGGACAGTACGACGAGAGGACCAGCACCAGGTTAGCTCATTCGGGAAAGGCGAGTGACCAAGGTATGGGCTGGATCAATAATGAGCAAGGGAGAGTAAAAAAAAAAGTCATAAACTTCAGGCCAGATAAAGTTTTGATTGTAATGAGTGGCTTCAGGAGGGCCTGAACAATAAATTTAATAAAAAGCAAAGACGCCATTACTCTGTGGTGCATTCCTGCCACAATGTGTCGTCTTGGCGGAGCTTTGGAGAAGTGTGCGAAAGCAGCTATAGCGACGCTCATCTCAGGTACTACAGAAGAAGGAACGTCAAAGAGATATTGTAAGAATGTCCACTACATTCCCCAATTTGAATTGGGATGCAGCTCACCCACCATCCAAATTCAAAATGTTTAAACAGTGCACAGAGAGATGTTTTCTTAATTCGGGTGCACCTGAGCCAGACATGCGAGCCATAAAAATTTGCCTAGCAATTGGAAATGAAGGTCTACAAAGGCTGAACACATCAGGATTAACAGAATAAGAGCTAAAGGGTCCTCAAAAGATATGGACTACATTGGAAGACTGGTTCCGAATCACGCTAAACTTCCATGTTCATCGACTAGAGTTCATGTCACTTCGACAATAGCCTACAGAATCCATAGACCACTTTGTCAGCAGGTGCAGAGAAAAAGTTTCTTTTAAATTCTTTAACGGAATATAAGCATTGCTGACAAGGACAGCATGTGTTGCCCACCCCTAATTGCCCTTAAACTGAGTGTCTTTCTAGGCCATTTCAGAGGGCAGTTTGGAGCCTGGAATCAGACTGGGTAAGGATGGCAGATTTCCTTCCCTGAAGGATATTAGTGAACCAGATGGGCTTTTACAACAATCGATGATAGTTTCATGGTCACCATTACTGAGACTAATTTTCAATTCCAGGCTTTTTAAAAATTCATTGAATTTAAATTCCACCAGCTGCCATGGGTGGGATTTGAACCCGTGCCCTGAGGGTATTAGCCTGGACCTCTAGATTACTAGTCCAGCAACATTACCACTACACCACTAACTCCAAGTATGTAGTGTAATTTTTCAAACGCAGAACAGGAAGACAGAATTGTTGAGTTGGTGATTGCATCCACTCCCATGGACACATTCCAAAACAATCTGCTAGTCAAAGCCAAAATTTACAGCATTGAAGAGTTTCTCAGGGATGAATGTAAGTACTAAGCAATCCTCCCAGGTCAACAAAGCTTACAGGTAATGAGTGCAAACCCAATTGTTGATGCACTCACTGGAACACCCAACCTAGCAAGACATGTGGAAGGTGTGGATTTCTGCATGCACCAAGGAAATGCCCAGCTTTCCAGCAATTCTACAAGGTATGTAGCAGAAAGAGCCATTGGTAACAGCAGTGCACTACAGCAAAGGTTGATGCAGCTACAAAGAGCCATGCACTGATCCAATCAGGCCGCACACAACGGGTACATTCAAGCAATAAGAATGACTATCCAGCATCATGTCAAAAACATGTACATGAGGTGATTGGCAAACCAGACCATGACCATGAAGTGCACGATGAGACAAAGAGCGATGAACACATGTTTCACACCGTCAATCTTGTGGAAAACATATTTACCATCACACTATCCTAAGTGTTGCCAAGATTCAAATGATCTCTCCTAAGAAACTTGATAATTATTTGTTATTAGCTAAGATTGACACAGGGGCAAGTGCCAACATACTACCTCTGTGAATTCTAAAAGACATGTATCCACAGACACGGAAGGCTATGGCGAAACCTACTGCTGTGAAACTTTCGGCATACAATAGTTCACTAATTCAATATGCAGGATCTACAGCCCTGGAGTGCAAGGACAATCAATCCTCCTGGGTGTCAAAAATGTTCTACATCCTGGAAACTAAAGGCTCAGTAATTGCAGGTCTATCGGCATGTCAGGACCTCACGCTAGTAAAAATTGTTAGAATCGTATCTCTCAAGACTGAATTTTTCTTTTACAAAATGGAAGGACATGGCATGATCTGGACATCTGGATGCTAACCTGGGATTCTTTTTTTAAAAGGTCATAAGTTCACCTTGGAACTGTCAGCAAGCAGGCCTCTTCCAAGAAATCGCCTGACTTTTATGGTATTTGAGGAAGATCTGCTTGTTTGTTTTGAACTGCAATCACTTTAATTGATGGAGAAAAAATCTGAAAAGGGAGGTTGGCAACTTGCTGGAAATCACATGGGTGAAAGGAAAAAAAAAAGTAAGTTGTGAACCTACTGGTTTGGAAGGCAATCTTGTTGAGGAAGGAAGGCTACCCAGCTGGCTCCCTCACTCTACCTTTGCCTAAAACTGTGTGTGGCTATCAACCTGTAGCCAGAGAATCCTCATCTGAGTGCAACTAGTCTGCATTTGGACCTGCAAAGCAGAAACCAGTTGGTGAGAACTTCCAGACACCCACTGGGACCAATGACCCATCTTCACATGAGGGAATTCAAGGTCGAATGCGTCGAGACCCTGTGGACTTTATCCTTTATTTTATAATGCCCATCCTGCAAAGCCAATCCCTGAAGAGAGATTGTATCTGTTTGCTCTTTGTTTGTCTGTGTGTGTCTTGTGTGTGTGGTGGGAGAATTATTTAAGAAGAGATAGGTAGTTATACTTCCTGATTACAATTGTGTGTTGAACACTATTTGAAACTGGTTAAAAGAAGTTTTGTTTTAAAATATATTAATGATTCTAAGTTTTTGAAAGAAGCCTGGTCAGCATCTCTTTTCTTCTGGGTACTGGAAGCACAGGTACACAACTGGCCATTTCGGTAAGAAAATTAAAGGCCAGAATTGTCTCGTTGGCGTGCGGGCCCTGCATGCCGACACATAAAATGACTTGCAGTGATGTCGGGTGAGTGTCCTGCCGTCACCGCGCACCATTGGGATATTTAGGTGGGCAGGCAGGCGATGTTCTCCAATGTAGGCCCGGCATTAATTAGCCACCTAGTTAAGGCCCTTGAGGCAGCAATTGTCTGCTAGTTGGGAGGAGAGGTGCAGGCACAAGGGGCGCAGGGCCAACAGGAAGTCCAAGGCTGAAGGGGCCACAGAAGACGCCACTATCCTGCTGCCAGGGTATACAGGCGGCGAAGCAGCTACCTCAATATGTCTGAGGTGCAGTGCCGAAGGAGACTTCATCTCTCAAGGGAGACAGTCACCTCCATCTGTCAGATGATTGGCCCTGAAATCTGTGCCACTGTTTGGGTAGGCACCCCATGCCAGCGGTGCTGAAGGTCACAGCTGCCCTCAACTTTTATACCTCCAGGGGTCGGAGATTGATCTTTGCGGAGTCTCCCAGTCAGCTGTCCACTCTTGTGTCAAGCAAGTGACAGACGCTCTATTCAGGCGTGCATTGACCTTCATCCACTATGCTGGGATGAAGCCAGCCAGACATACTGAGCCAGAGGCTTCACTGCCATTGCTGGCTTCTCCCATGTCCAGGGTGCAATAGACTGCACACATGTGGCCACCAAGGTGCCAACTGGTGAGCCCAGTGCCTTTGTCAACAGGAAGGAATTCCACTCCATGAACGTGCAGGTAGTGTGTGATCACGGGATGCTGATTCTACAAGTATGCGCAAGGTACCCAGGCAGCTCCCATGATGCCTACATCCTCAGACACTCCTAGGTGCCGGGGCTTTTCAGTGCTCCAGCACAGCTGTATGGATGGCTGCTGGGTGACAAGGGCTATCCCCTCAGAAGGTGGCTCATGACGTCTCTGCGCCATCCAATATCAGAAGCTGAGCAGCGGTACAATAGGAGCCATGCTTCCACAAGGGCTGTGGTAGAGAGAATCATCGGTCATCTCAAGATGCGCTTCCGATGCCTGGATCATTCAAGGGGCACACTGCATTACCCCCCAGATCGTGTATCACTGATAGTGGTTGCCTGCTGCGCTCTCCACAATCTTGCGCTGGAAAAGGGTGACGCAGTGGGCAAAGAAGATGTAGATGCTGTTGCTGCGGCTGCACACAAGGAGTCCAGTAGTGAGTCTGAGGATGAACACGCACAGAAGAAGGCTGAGGGGGTAGACGCTGACCCAGACGCATACTCCATGGAGGCAGGGACACTCAAGAGGCTTTAATCCAATGAACCTTCAGCTAGCACATCACAGATGGACCTCCAACACAAGCCAGGGCTGCAGGTTCCATATTCGATACCTGAGTGCTAAATCTGCTGGTACCATGGGCACTCTCTTTCTCCGCCCGCACCTCAAGCAAGTGTGAAGTGCCCTCACCACTGTGCCCCGGGACACTAACCGATGATCTAATTCCCACCGAGGTGCTAGTATCTGCGCTGGTGCCTGCTTGGCAAAGATGGTGTGACGCTGGTGAGTCAAAATGTTCAGGGCCCTCAGTTGTGAGAGGTGGCCCCTCTGCCTCCTCCCCCCAGCCCTGCTCCAGTGATGCTGAAAGGAAGAACAAGGACTGTTGATTAGTTAAAGTGGAGACAATGTCAATGTGCATGCCCGTCCCCCGGATCATTATGCGCTCATCCTTCCATAATCAATGGCCAACCCATGTTGCAAGCTTCAATCACTGAGCATTCAGCAGTGCCATAGCTGCTGGGATGCACATGGTAACCTCAGTGCTCGGCAACCATACCTCCCCGTGGTACCTCAGCCTCACTGCCACCGGTGGACCTAGGCAAATGGCGCCTCTCCAAATCCATGGCCTGCTGCTCGAATCGAGGCACAATAGTCAGCTGGGCCTGGCCTCCGCCAGTCTGTATCCATTCAGTGGCATTGTGTGCAGTCTTCTCCTGAAAAGGAGAGATGAGCATTGATTAGTTCAGCCTGTACCTGGATTCCCATCACATCCCTGCCAACCCAGCCAGAGTGGGACATTGCAGGGCCCTGCAGCTGCCACACACTCACACAAAGAAGCCAGGGCTAACCCCACCCTTGACCAAACGCGGCCTCCATCACATTTGGCATCACAAGGTCTAACCTTGCAAAGCAAGGAGCACAAGCATGTGGAATGCAAAGGCCAGCAGATAGATTGGTGCCCCACAAACTGGAAGCTCCCCTCCCAGCATGTTAGCACCCTGACTTTGACATGCTTCGCAGTTCCAGCACTATGCCTAGGTGCAGATCCTTGAGTTTGCCCCCGATTCTATACTCTGGGTGTCAGTGTCACACATGCTGCAGATGCAGAACCCATCTTAGCACAACCATCTCAGGGTCAACTAGGCATGGGCAATATCTGCTGGCTCACCCAGCAAGGGAAACATGCTGTGAAGCATTCAATGCTTTACCTACACTCAGAGTTGTTGTGGGAGCGGGGGGGCACCTTGGGGGGAAAGGCTGACGGCTGTATTAAGTGACCTCTGCCAACACGGTACTCACCCTTCCCGAGCGCAGGAGGTTGTTGAATCTCTTGCGGCACTGGACCCATGTGCGTCGTACCACATCATGGGAGATCACGGCCTTAGCCACCTCCTCCCAGGCACGTTTAGTCAGGAGGGCAGCTAGGCACTCATCCGAAAACTGAGGGGCACACTGCCCCACTGCCCTACCCTCCGGCCTGGCCTGCTCCACTGGCCTACCTTCCAGACTGACCTGCTCACCAGAAGCCCTCTGGTGAGCCCTTCTACTTGCCATTGTGAGCAGCATTTCCAAGGCTGCCAGTGCTTCATCTAAACAGGCCGCTGCATTGCCATTGGACCCGGCGGTCATTGCACTCCCACCGCTGCCCGCCCACTCCTGTTATCCTTGGGAGTTGTGCATTATGCTGGGCGGGCCTTAATTGGCACGCCCGCCTAAAATGACCGCGCGGACCTGATTGCAGGCGGCGATTGGGTCCACGCCAGCTCCCGCTCAGCCTACCTGACATGTGGAAAATTCTCCCCAAACATTCAAATTAAGGCCTACAGAGTAGTGGGGCTTGATAATTCGTGCACTTCTCCCATCCCCATCATAACATAATCCATGGAATCAGTCAGGCATCACAAGGTAGACCAACCTCAGAAACTATTCCTTTCAGCTCAGGTTCATGACTTAACATTGAAATACCCAGAATGTTTTGACAAAATTTGCAGTTTTAAGGGAGCTTCGATGTTACTCTTGTAGAAGAATGCAAGTCCGTCAATTGATCCACCATGTAAGTGCTACATCCACATAAAAGACAAATTGAAGGCTAAACTAGACCAAATGAAGAAAGATGAAATCAAAAATAGCTCCTTCCTATCTACTCTCTGTGCCACTCAATTTTACACACCTCAATTAAATCTCCCTTCAACCTCTTCTATTCCAAAGAAAACCATTCCTCCTAGCAAAAATTCCCCATTGCTGGAAACAACTTTGTAAATATCCTTTATCTTCTCCCTGATGCAACCACATTCTTCTTGTAATACTGTGACCAGAACTGTAAACAATAACCTACCTAGTGTTTTGTACAGTTCTAGGCCTTGTCCAATAAAGGAAAGTATCTCGTAAGCCTTCTTGACTACTTTTTCTACATGTTTTGCTACCTTCAAGGATCTCTGAACATACACTCCAATGTCCATCTGTTCCTGTACACTTCTTAGAATCCTCAAATTTATTGTATATTCCCTTGTCTCATGTGCCCTCCCCAAATGCATTACCTCTCACTTCTCCATATTCAATTTTATTTGTCATTTTTCTGCACATCTGACCAGTCCATTGATATCTTCCTGCCGTCCACAGTTCAGAATCTTTTCCAATAACTTGCTCACTGAAGTTAGGCTAACTGGCCTGTAATTACATGTGCTATCACTTTCTCCCTTTTTAAACAATGGTATAACAATACCTGTCCCTCAGTCCTCCAGCACTGTGCCTGTAGCCAGAGAAAATTGGAAAATGATAGTCAGCATTACTGTTATTTCTTCCCTCGCTTTCCTTAGCAAGCTGGAATGCATTTCATCCAAGCCTAGTGATTTATCGTTCTTCTGCTTCTTCCTTCTTCCATTTTATTGGGGCTGCCACAATGTTGGTTGACTAGGCTTCACTGTCTCCTCCTGTCACCCATTCTCCTTCAATTCCCAACACGTTTAAATCTCTCACCACTGCATCTTTCCATCTAGTCTTAGGCCTTCCTCTTTCTCTTTTTATATTATAAATTATAATTGTCATATCATTATTATTATAATTATCATTATTCAATAAAATTTTTGTCCCAACACAAGACTTGGCATTGTCACTTATTCCTGTTACGGCCAGAGAATGGCTCCAAACCTAAGTGAGATACCAAAGGGACTCTCACGCCTCTACACCCTCTGAGGTGAGAATTTTACGCTTTGCAGATGGGCGTGCGCCCGACTCGATTGGGCGTAAAATAGCGCGAGATGGTGTCGGGTAAGCATCCCGACGTCATCCCGCACATGCGCAATCTTCAGGTTGGCAGGCACGTGCGGGTGTCGGAGCCGCGTCCACCATCAATTAAGAGGCCACTTAACACCATTAAAAAGGCAATTGATCCCGATTTTATGTTTCCCGTGTGATTTTGCGATCGCCGCATGTGCAAAATGGGTAGGCGGGCAGCCCACATTTTGCAAAACCTCCATGATCCCTGTTGTGGAAGTGTCCATGCACCTCATTGACCCTTTTGGCCGAGCGCACTGCCTCCTCCATTGAGAGAGTGGTGACTCTCATGGAGAGGCAGCTCCAGGGACAGAATGAGGGATTCCTGGGGTTGGGCTCGGACCTCCAAGTCCTCACACGGGCAGTGACCTCAGGTGGTCAGTGCCAGTGTGGGAGATGGATGAGGCACCCAGTATCCCAGCTAGGTGCCCATCCATCAATGGCAGGCAGGGAGGTGCAGAGCAACCTCACATTGGTGCACGAGTTGCTTGTCATCTCTGCAGGCTCCTCTCAGGTCGCTGTGGATGATGGCTGTAGCTCCTCTGCCCATCTGCCAGTTACCATGGCATCTGATGAGGCTGTGACGACTGGGAAAAAGCCAGCCGTGGCACTGGCCACTTCCTCCCAGGCGGGGCCAGCACAAGCTCCACTGGCCAGGGGATGACTGCCAAGGTTATCAAGGCCAATAAGACAGCAGAGTCAGCAGGCTGTCTCCAATGCCAGTGCCAGCGAGAGGGTCACCAAGATGTAGCACTTGCAAACGTAAGTTTAAGGCACCATGAGCACAAGAGGGACTGGTCATGGGTGATCTTCAGTTGTGTAATGTTTTGTTCATGTTTACTAGTCTGGGAATGAAGACCAGAGAAGGTTATGTTAATTTGTTTGGATTGTGAAAATGACATAAATTTTGTTTTTGTAGTAAGTTTCTATACCTTTTCGTAGCCTCCTTACATCATCTTCACAGCTTACAGTCCCTGTCCAAAAGCAATAAGACCTGGATAATATCCAGGCTTGGGCTGACAAGTGGCAAGTGACATTCGCGCCACATAAGTGTCAGGCAATGACCATCTCCAACAAGAGAGAATCCAACCATCACCTCCTGATGTTCAATGGCATGGCCCAGGACAGTCACTCTCACTTCTCCAGATACTCCGTCATGGTACCATTAACCATAAACTTAACTGGACTAGCCATATAAATACTGTGGCTACAAGAACAGATCAGAGGTTAGGAATCCTTTGGCGAGTAACTCGCTTCCTGACTCCCCAAAGCCTGTCTACCATCTACAAGGCACAAGTCAAAAATGTGATGGAATACTCTCTAATTGCCTGGATGAGTGCAGCTCCAATGACATTCAAAAAGTTTGACACCATCCAGGACAAAGCAGTCCGCTTGATTGGCACCCCATCCACAAACATTCACTCCTTCCTCCTTCCGATGCACAGCAGTGTGTACTATCTACAAGGTGCACTGCAGGAACTCACCAAGGCCCTTTAGGCAGCACCTTTCAAGCATACAACCATTGCCATCTATAAGGACAAGGGCAGCAGACACATGGGAACACCACCACTTGGAAGTTCCTCTCCAAGCTACTCACCATCCTGTCTTGGTAATATATCACCGTTCCTTCATTGTCGTCGGGTATAAATCCTGGAACTCTTTTCCTTACAGCACTGTGGGTGTACTTACACCACATGGACTGCAGCAGTTCAAGAAAGCAGCTCAGCACCACCTTCTCAAGGACAATTAGGGATGGGCAATAAATGCTGGCCTAGCCAGCGAAGCCCACATCCTGTGAATGGCCAAAAAAAAAAGTTCTCATCATCCCTACCATATAGCTCAATGTTACCTCCAAACATTATTGACCATGGCGCTTCCTGACTCATTTGCTCTGTTAGAACATCCATGACAATCAAGAAGAGGAAGGGCCTCAATGTCAGCACTTGGTACAATCCAACCTTGCCTTCAAAACTCTCAATCTCCGCATACTGCTTCTTACTCTTGTCTGGCATTCCTTATACATTCCAGTATTGGTTGCACATTCTTCTCAGGGGCTTCATGAATTTTAGTACATCTCCAGGCTCCTTCCCTAGGTACCTGGTCATAAGCCTTTTCTAGGTCAATGAATATAATCTTCATGTTGCATTGGCCTTCCCAATATTTCTCCATCACTTGTCTTAAAGCAAAAAATGACATTGGTGATGCTTCTTCCAGGCATGAATCCAAACTAACTTTCGTAGATTTCCACTATGTTTCCTCAGTCTCTGGTCCATGACTCTCTCCCATATCCTGAAGGAATATGATAGGAGTTCTCCTCAGTTGAATCTTGAATGTTTTCCTTTCATTTGAATATCAGTACCATAATGCCATTCCTCTGCTGGTATCTCATCCATTCCTGCAGCATTTCCATTTTTCATTTCACTTTCAATGATGCTAAATACCTTAATATTCCCTTCTTTACTAAGTTCATCACATGCATTATTTCACACTGCTCCTCCTTAACTATAACATCTGTTTTGTCCCTCTCTTTTGTAAAAACAGTCACAAGGTATTCATTAAGAATGCTGTCCATATCTTCCGCCTCCAATTGCAAGTAGCCATTTTAATCTCTAATTGACCCTACTCTTTTTGTGATTATCCTAATACACTTCATGTATCTGTAAAACATGTTTGGGTTTTCACTGATTTTACTTGTGAGTAAAAGTGTACAATTGCTCTCTTTGAGTGTACGGAGTTTCTCTGAGAGTTCCTCAATGAAGCTGTGGTATAGACATGCTTTGCAGTGTACAACTTGGCAGGCTGGTGTTTTCTGTCGTGCCCCCTTATTCTGCCTGCATTCACACACTGCTGTTCCTCCTTGTCCTCCATAATAATGATGTAATCTCTGATTCAAGAGCTATTCTGTTCAGCATTCTATATTCTAAAAATTCATTGTGAAAAAGATTATTCTAAATTTCTCATTTTGCGTCCCCTTCTTGTTATATTCTTAAGTTTATTAAAGGAACACACTTGGAACATTTGGGAAGTAGTCACAAAGATATAATAATGATGAATTAGATACCTACAAAAGGTTTTAATTGGGTGAAAAGGATACTGTGCATTGTGAAACTTGGACTGATTAACATTCATTCAATGTGCCTGCTACCTCTAAGTGACTAGCTGTCAGGGAGTGATGTAATAAATCAATAACCTCTTTCCTTTAAGCTTTCATAGGCACTATATAAGCTCTTGCTCTAAAGAATTGTGTTAATCCTGCTATTAGAAATCTCAGATGACACAAAAAACATGTCTTTTGGTGTTTGGAGTTCAGTAGAGGGTACTTTCTGGTTTTAGAAGCACTTTAATTCCTTTTTGCAAGTAATTGAACAGAACTTACTACTTTGCTGGTGGTTATCATACGTAAATAACAACCATAGGCCTGACTTTTTGCACAGATGGAGAGGCTCTATGTCTGCGCAAAAAAGCCGACAGTGGCCTGAATCAGGAAGTCCCGCCCCTAAACCTGGCCTCCACCATTTTTGCAGGGGAGATGGAATGGGGGTGTGTTCTAAATAGGGCATTCATGTTCATGGATGCAGTTGCCCATATGAATCAGCAGCTGCTTCCACTCATGTATGATTTTGTTGAGGTGAGTGTCTGAAACCCAAAGTGTGCAGATTTGACCAGGTAAGAGCAGGTCTGAACCTTGTGGATTTGTTTAGTTAGCCAGAGTACCCTTTTGGAGAGATAAAATACCCCTTTGGATATGGTCCTGGGACATATTTGGGGGAGATCAGGTGCCCTTTGGGATTATACAAAGTATACAGGATTGTGTATAAAAAGTGCAAAAACCTATTGGAACTGTCCAATTTGTCAAAGCTCTTTCAAAGCTGTCAAAGAACTGTCCAAGCTGTTAAAGAACTTCAAGCTGCCAAAGAACTGTCAAAACTAATGGAATTGACAAAACTCATTGGAACTATCAAAGCTGTCAGGGGATTAAACTCTGCTGGGCTGTCATAAAAACCCATCTGGTTCACTATAATGTCCTTTAGGAAACAAAATCTGCAATCCTTAACTGAACATGACTCCAGACCAACAGCAATAGGGTTGACCCTTAACCTCCCTCTGAAATGGCCTAGCAAGCCACTAGGGCAATTAGGGATGGGGAACAATTGCTGGCCTTGCCAGTGACACCCACATTCCATGAAAGAATAAAGAAAATAAAAGACTGTCACCGACCTTTTCAAAGATGGTTCCTCAAAGTCCCGCGTGAACAATGTATTTGTGAGGATGCATGTTTTACCCTTTATCCTTAAAGTGAATAATTCAGTTTAAAAATAACCCTTCACCAAAGCCTTTTTACTTAAAAAGGAAAAGGTTAGTTTATTTCACACTATTGCTGTGGAACTGCCTAAGAAAAGATAAGGTTACTAACATACACACACAAAAATTAGTTACAAATTAAGATAAAATGATATGTAAAAACATGAGTCAAGTTTAGTTCATATTCATCACAAGCCTTACATATTTTGAAGTCGAGATGTTGCTTGTCTGAAGTGAGGGTCTTAAGGTTGTAGAGTTGTCTCCACAGCTGCCACTGTCAATTTGCCGGAGGTTGCTTTAAACAGGTAGCTTAGTAGGTGGAACTAGGTTTACAGGGAGGAAAGAAGATTTCTTATTTCTGTTCTGCTGGCGTGGAACTTTTAACTGCCTAGTTACTATTGAGCAGACCAGTAGCTGTTTTTAGATGCTTTTCTGTCTGGGTTGAAGCTTGTTCAAGGTAGTTTTTACTTCTTCAAGATGGCTGAGTTGTATCCAGCCTCCTGCCCTGTTCAATGCTTTTTGCAGGAAAGTCAAATGGCAACTGTTATCATGTGACTTGTACAAGAACGACGTGTCACTTTCCTTATAAGACATCGACGCTTCAAACAGTCTCTCTCTCAGCTGTGGTTCTCAGCTTTTGTACTGGCCAAGGCAACGTTTACATTCTTACAATGAGGTGTAACCACTCCTGGATGAGACCAGAATGAACCATAATTAAATTAAAGATTGTCTTTTGTCCTCTCAGAAGCGGAGTCCCAGTCTGAAATCCACAATTCTGAGGTAGCAAGGATCCATTTTGAAACAATCTTTAAACTCAGTCCAAGGCTTTTTTTAAAAGTAACCTTTACATAAGTTTCTAAAAAATTATGTCATACTGTGCACTGTAAGGAGACACTGGCCAGGATATTGCCAACGGCGTGTGGGGGCGGGCCCGACACGCCGACATTCAAAATGACGCGCGATGACATCGGGCGTCCCAACGTCATCACACATCATTTAGACATTTCGTTCGGCGGGCATGTGCCTGTCGAACTGTCAATGGCCTATTAAGGCCATTAAGAAATCAAGCAGCCTTTAAATTTCTCAGGAAACCTGATCCACATGATGGGACATGTTTAAATAATTTTTTTCCTCCTTTATTAAAAAGTTTCACTATCAACTTAATCTCCCTGAGGCACGGAGCTGCCTCAGGGAGATTGCTGGGCTCTTACCGGCGCATGCGCGAAAGAGTGTAGGTCCCGACTCTCCCTCCTCTCCCTGCCCGCACAGGTAGCACTGAGCACTACCGGCCGTGCGTCACAATGGGTGAGCATTAAATGGCCCGCCCACGTGAAATGGCGGTGCACAGCCAATCACGGGCAGCGATCAGTTCCGTGCCTGTTCCCGCCCAGCCCGCTGTACATTGGTAAGATACAGCCCACAAATTTATTTCATGTCTGCTTGGCTCCTAAGTTATGCCTCTGGTGGATACTAGGTGAGTTGGCATGCAGGGGGAAAGGGCTATTGGGGCATGGGTTGGCATGTCTTGGCACTAAGTTGACAGAGGGGCTATAAAGGGCCATGGGGATGGGTGCGAGCATGTGTTGGCCTAGGGGTTATGAGGGGCCTTGGGGATGGGTATAGGGTGGCACGGGGGTATGAGGGACCATGAGGTTGGGTGGCTGGGCCATGAGGTGACATGGGTTGGCATGGGTGGGGCAAGGGTAGTGTGTGTGGAGGGCTGAGGTGGGTTGAGAGCTGGAGGACCGTTAATTTGTTTTGTTCATTTTTAAAAATAACTTCAACGGAGCGCCGGATCACAGAGGCAGGCCTTCCACCCCACCCGCCTCCGCACTCGTTCTGGGGCGACACGACTAGCTTCTAATCCAGCCAGCCAGTCCCCACTCCCACAATGAAAATTCCAACTTCAGGGCCCCTTTATCCCCAGATCAGGCTGGCCGAGGCTGGAAATATCCCACCTCTGTGCTCCTGACCCAAGTGCGAAAATCTGGGCCATAGAGTTAATTGTTATAGATTGGTAAGTATATTCTTTAAACTTGGTTTCTATCCAAGTGTTTTAATTAAATTATCTAAGGGACGATTATACTTTGTCAGTGATATCTTTATAACTGTAGAATTTTTAATAGCAGTAAATATTGACAGAGACACTAACATGCAGCTGCAGCTCTGTCATTTTTTGATTATTTTCCCACAGAAAGTATTTAGGAAAGTTACTTTTAATGTTGCCTTTTTAAAGCAAACACACTGACAAAACAAAAACAGAAAATGCTGGATAAACTCAGCAGGTCTAACAGCATCTGTGGAGAGAAAAAAACAGAGTTAACGTTTCGAGTCCGTATGACTCTTCTTCATGCTTTTGCACTTTGACAAAAGGTCATTGCTATGCTGATGAAGTTGTTTCCCCAAAAACGTGTAAACATATAGTTAGCATGCCTGAGCAATTAGCAAGTACCTCATGATCACTGATCGGGCAACAAACAATGGTCGCTGTTACACTTGTCTGCCCCTGTCTAATGTTGACGATATTTTACACTGCGAGTTGCTATTAGGGTGAGGTTGAAACAGCGCAGCCTCCTCGACAGACATCACCGAGCTGCGTAAACCAGGCAAACAACTGTGCAACTCCTGATCCAATCAGATTGAAGTAATGTGAAATTAGCACTGCAAAGACTGAGAAGGAAGTGCAAACTGGAATGGTGAATTCAATGCCAAATCAGATAGGGAAGTGAAGTAATGAGAAAAAGAGAAAGATTGAATTAAGAAAGAGAGAAAAAAAGAGGCAAGGAAAATATTTTTTAAAATTAATTTTAATTTTAAAAAACTCTCCAAAACAGCTGGAACCTGAAGGGATAAACATCAACTTGCTGTAATTTATTATGTTGCTAAAAGGGTACTTGAAGTTATATAAGCTTTCAGTTTATTACATATCAACCCAGCAAATGGAGGGAGTACATGCTGCTCAATGCATTTGAAATGGAGAACCAGACAGCAAGGTGCCACTTTCACAAATTACACAGCAAATCTCCAACAGCAATGCTTTGATTTCTACATTGAACCAGGCACCTGCCCTTGTCTAAGCTGTAGCAACATTTGTATAATAACAACAACTGCTACTAACCTCACTGTCATTGTTGCAGCCATTTTGGGCCAATATATTGGAAATTCTTTAATCTCTGAGAAAACAGAAGGGGATAGAAGAGACTTCCAGAATTTCCAAGGAGGTTCTTGCACTCATCTGCCAGTGAAAGGCCCTGGAAGGCTTGCTAAAATTATGTAAATGCTGCTACAATTACGGCAAATGAGAAGTTCCAGAGAAATTTACACCCAAAGACATAAGAACATACAAATTAGGAACAGGAGTAGGCAACTAGGCCCCTCAAGCCCACTCTGGCATTCAATAAGATCATGGCTGATCTGATTGTAACCTAAACTCCACATTCCTGCCTACTCCGATAACCTTTCACCCCCTTGCTCATCAAGAATATATCCACCCTGCTCTCATGCCTACATGTCTGTCCTTGGCTTGCTGCAATGTTCCAGTTAAGCTCAACGCAAACTGGAGGAACAGCACCTCATCTTCCGACTAGGCACTTTACAGCCTTCCGGATTTAACATTGAGCTCAACAACTTCAGATCATGAACTCTCTCCTCCATCCTCACCCCTTTTTGATTCCCTTTTTTCAAATATTTATTTTTAAATTTTTATATATACATTTTTTCCCCACCTATTTCTAGTATTATTTTCTAATCTTTTTTCCATTTGTTGTTTTATCCCCACCTTTTAGCCTATTTTGATCCTTGCTCCCACACTGTCCCCTCTCCCCACCCCAGCCCCACTAGGGCCATGTGTCACTGGTTCATCCTGCTTTCTATTCTTACTGTCACCATTAGCAGCTCCTTTAGCCAGTATCACCACCAACAACACCCCTTCGACCTTTTGTTTATGACATCTTTTGCAATCTCTCCTTTGCCTCCGCCTATCACTGACCTTCTATCCAGCTTCATCTGTCCCATCCCCCTTAAACAGTATATATTTCACCACATTTGTACTTCTGTTTAGTTCTGAAGAAGAGTCATCTGGACTCGAAATGTTAACTGCTTCTCTCCACAGATGCTCAGACCTGCTGAGTTTTTCCAGCAATTTTTGTTTTTGTTTCAGATTTCCAGCATCCGCTGTAATTTGCTTTTATTTAAGAATATATCCAGCTCTGCCTAAAAGTATTCAAACTCTGATTCTACCGCCTTTTGAGGAAGAGAGTTCCAAAGACTCAAGACACTCAGAGAAAAAAAATTCTCCTAATCTCAGTCTTAAATGAGCAACCCCTCATTTTTAAACACTGACCCCCTAGATTCTCCCACAAGAGGAAACATCCTCTCCACATCCATCCTGTCAAGACCCCTCAGGATCTTAAAGCTTTCAATCAAGTTGCCTCTTACTCTTCCAAACTTCAGCAGACACAAGCCTAGCCTCTCCAGGAAAGCCTGATTAGACAAATCTCTGATTCCAGGTATTAGTCTAGTAAACTTTCTCTGAACTGCTTCCAACTCATTCACATCCTTCCTTAAATAAGGAGACCTGTACTGTACAACATACTCCAGATGTGGTCTCACCAGTGCCATGTATAACTGAAGCATAACTTCTTCACTTTTTTATTCAATTCCCCTCACAATAAACAATAACATTCTCCTACCTTTCCTAATTATTTACTGTACCTGCATACTAGCCTTGTGTGATTTGTGCATGAGGAAATCCAGATCCCTCTGAATCTCAGAGCTCTGCAATCGCTCACTATTTAGATATTATGCTTCTTTTTTATTCTTCCTGCCAAAATGGACAATCTCACATTTGCCCACATTGTACTCCACTTGCCAGATCTTTGCCCAATCACTTAATCTTATGCTCCTTTTCACTTCCTTACGTCCTCCTCACGACTTACTTTCCTACCTCTCTTTGTGTCATCAGCGAATTGAGCAGCCATTCCTCGGTTCCTTTATCCAAGTCATTTATATATTTATAAATTGCAAAAAGTTGAGGCCCAGCACTGCTCCCTGTGGCACACCACTCATCATATTGTGCCAACTAGAAAAATACCCATTTATGCCAACTGTTCCCTGTTAGCTAGCCAATCACCTATCCATGCCAATATATTACCCCTTACACCCTGAGCCTTTATTTTCCGCAATAACCTTTGATGTAGAACCTTATCAAATGTCTTCTGGAAATCTAAGTACAGTACATCCACCAGTTCCCCTTTATCCACAGAAAATGTGACAAGGAGTCAAGAGCTCCAGTAAATTGGTTAAATATGATTTCCCTTTCACAAAACCATGTTGACTTTGCCTCATTGCCTTGATTTTTTCTAAGTGCCCTGCTATAGCATCTTTAATAATAGCTTCTAATGTTTTTCCTATGACAGATGTTAAGCTAACTGGCCTGTAGTTTCCTGCTTTCTGTCTCCCTCCCTTTTTGAATAAAGGAGTTACATTAGCTATTTTCCAATCTAATGGAACCTTCCCCAAATCTAGGGAAGTTTGGAAAATTAAAACAAGGCATTAACTATCTCACTAGCCATTTCTTTCAAGACCCTAGGATGAAGTCCATCAGGACCTTTATTTAAAAAAAAGACAAAGATATCTGTTTGGATTTTCACAGAGACTAATTTAGAAATGCTGGTAAATAGTTAGATGTCATTTTGTTTAAGCCAAGATGTAGGATCCACTGACTTGAAGAAGCTTAACATATTCTTTACTTTGTATAAGTACATAAAATATGTTTAATTGTACTGATTGAATTAGGTGAGTTGGGTCATATCAGCTGCTCTGCATGTTCACCTTACTAAGAACGAACGCAGTTTATTGATTTGTACTAAGCCATGTCTCTTTGAATACTTCCTTAGTCTGTCATCAATTGAAAAAACACACTCATAAGGCATGCATATTCAGCTCAGGTCATGGGGATACTGTTGTTATATCCTGGGTTATGACATCACATAGTTATAGTATGTCACTATATACCCTTTACCCCGCTATCCTTGCAGACTACCATCCCATCTCCAACCTCCCTTTTCCCTCCAAAATCCTTGAATGTGTTGCTGCCTCCCAAATCTGTTCCCACTTTTCCCGGAATTCTGTTTAAATCCCTCTAATCAGGTTTTCACCCTTGCCACAGAACTGAAACAGCTCTTATCAAAGTCACAAATGACATCCTACTTGGCTGTGACAGGTAAACTTTTGCCCCTCATCCTTCTCGACCTGTCTACAGCATTTGAGGTGGTGGATTATACCACACTCCCCCAGTGCCTCTCAATTGTCATCCAGCTGGGTGGGACTGTTCTATCCTGGTTCCATTCTTACCTATCCAACTGTTGCCAGAGAATCACTTGCAATGGCTGCTCTTCCTGCTCCCACATCATTACCACTGGTGTCTCCCGGGGATCAATCCTTGGTCACCTCCTATTGCCTCTTGGTGACATCATCAGCAGCAATGATCAGCAGAATTTCCTCCAATGAAATGTTGGGAAGGCCATTGTCTTTGGTCCTGTAGCAAACTCAGGTTCCTAGCTACAGACTCTATCCCTCTCCTTGGCAACATTCTGAGATTAAGCTAACCTGTTCACAATCTTGGTGTCACATTTGATCCCAAGATGAGCTTCATGCCATCACATAGACTATCTATTTGTACCCCCATAACATAACCTGACTTTGCCCTTGTCTTACCTTATCAGCTGCTGAAACCCTCAATCATGCTTTCATTCCAATGCACTCCTGGCTGTTCTTCCATATTCTACCCCTGTAAACTAAAAGTCATCCAAAACTTGACTGCCTATATCTTAACTCATAGCAAGCCCTGTTTCCCTATCACCCTAGTCCTCGCTGACCTACATTGGTTCCTGGTCAGACAATATGTTGATTTTAAAGTTCTCATCCTTGTTTTAAAATCCTTCCATGGCCTCATCCCTCCCTATCTCTATAGTCCCCTCCAACCCCACAAACCTCTGAGATACCTGCTCTCCTCTAATTCTGGCCTCTCGTGCATCCCCAATTTTAATTGCTCCTCCACTGGTGGGCACGCCTTCAGTTGCCTAAGCCTAAAGGCCTGCAATACCCGTCTTATGCCTCTGTACCTCACTTTCTTCCTTTAAGACACTCCTTAGACCTGCCTCATTGACCAAGATTTTGAACATCTCATCTAGTACCTCCCTATGCAGCTTGTTTGTTTCATAATGCTCCTCCGAAGCGTCTTGGGATGTTTCAAGTATTTTAAAGGTGCTCTATAAGTTGTTGTCGTTGTTGGACAACATGAGCTTTTCTGCAATTCTGTGCCCTAAGGAATAGTTAAAGGAACAGTCCAGGTTTCCAACTAACTATTTATTAGAATAAAGGCTTATGCACATCACCAAGATTTCCCTAATGGAAAAAAGGAACCTAGTCTATCCAAATGGGAGGTCTTGTGGAGCAGTGGGCAGTGTCCCTGCCTCTAAGCCAGGAGCTCCCTGTTGAAGTTCCACTTCAGGACTTGACGGCTACAGAAGGTGCATTTGTTAAGTGGTCAAACAAATTGACTACTGGCCACTTACGGGCCTCATTCTGCCTCCGATGCTATTTTACATGTGGTAAGGGAAGGTGGAGACAGGCAGTAACCCAGCAACTTTCACCACACAGGCTGCTGTTGGGCAGGAAGGGAAATTACCTCCTTTGGGGGGGTCCCCTGTGTCCATCAGAGGCAACGTTCCCTAGACTGTGCTCCCCTTTTCACCCACCCTATGGTCTCAAAAATCCTGCCCCCAACCACCCTCTCCCTCCTCGCTGGAGTTTACCAGGCAGACCCATTCAAAATCCCAGACTTACTTGAAGTCCGTGCTCCATGACTTTTCTTCCTCGGGGACTGCTTGCAGTCCCAGCAATGACCACTGCTCGATCTTGGCGGTGCTGGGGCTACAGAGTTTCCAGCCAATCAGTTTAGCTGGCAACTCTCTCGTTCCAGATGGGGGAGGATGTCCCACTCTGAATCAATTAAGGATGTTTCTAGTATAATATCATGACAGGACATCCGGGTTTCTGGTGGGCATGCTGACAACTGACCTTTTTGTTGGTGGGGCCGGGAATACAGCAACTCATAAAATCTAGCCTCATGGCTCAAAGATTGATGTATGGAAAATGGGTTTCAATTGATGGGGCACTGGCACCAGTACTGGGTAAAGGACTGTTGGGATGGCCTTCACCTGAACCACACTGAGACGGCAAGTCAAATAACTAGGCCTGTAGAGAGGGATTTAAGCAAAATAGTGGGAGTGGGGGAGGGTCCATGTGAGGGGAGATTTGGAAAGTTAAAGAGAAATGGCAAGGCAATAGTGTAAGGAAGCAATACGGGTAATGATAATCAGGTTGTGGCAGGAAGGGACAGAGCATATAAACATAAGAGTGAATCAGCAAATATGGTCAGAGAGGGGGCAAATAGCTTTAAGTTAACAGAGTAGGAAGAGGGTTTGGGTGAAAGGATATTTAGAAATTCAAAGATAAAAGTTGAGGTAACAGAAAATATATCAATGTGGTTAAAGACGAACTGAGTGGGACAGGAAAGGACAGAGAGTTTAGTTTGACAGTAACAAAAGGTAACATCCATTCAAGGAATAATAATAAAAATATAAAGTTGAAGTCACTTTACCTGAATATGCAGAGCATTCACAACAAGATAGATGAAATAGAGGCACAAATGGAACCAAATGGTTTAAATATAATTATCATTACTTGTCAAAGACATGGTTACAAGGTGACCATGATTGGAAAACAAATATCCCAGGGCAGGATTTTCCCCCCGTCGGAGGCGAAGTTGAAGGGTGGGTGTGCACAGGCACGCCATTTTACGTGAGTGGGCCAATTAAGGCCCGCCCAGCATGATGTTCACACAGAAGCACTATGTGCTTCCTGTGCGAGCGGGGGAATTCCCAAAATCATGAGTGCGCTCTTTTGCGCATGCGCACGAAAGAGCGCACTCATCTCTCTGAGGCTAAGTGTAGCCTCAGGGAGATCGGCCCCAAATGTAAAAAAGCTAATAATAGAAAAATAAAATTTCTCTAACATGTAAGAAGGGGTAGTTCTGTTGTCGGTGAGGGACAGTCGAGTGGTTGGGGGGACAGTCAGGTGTTTGGGAGTATGATTTGGAGGGGCAGTTGTGGAGTTATCCAGCTGTTAGACCAGACTTTAATCTAACATTTCCTGGGTAACTATCCAATAAGAGCTGCAGATCTGTCTGAAGTCTTTGACTCTGAGCTACAGTCAGAGACATTTTCACAGGATCTCAAGAAGAATGGGAATAGCCCAACAGAAGGTTAAAATTTCCCAGCAATTCCCACATAGGCCCACATGTCAAAACTTCCACAGGGTCCTGCATCTTCCATCATACGTCCAGTCTGTGATGATTTGGAGACCGGATGATTTGAGCCATTTTTTTGCGAAAGGGAAATCCTGTTTGAAAAATTTATTAAAGTTTTTAGATGATGCGACTAGCAGAGTAGATAAAGGGGGACCAATAGATGTAGTATACCTGGTTCTCCAAAAGGTAAAAAGGTGTCACACAAAGGTAAATACACCAGATAAGGGTTCATGGAGTTGGATAAGTTATATTAGCATGGATAAATGATTAGTTAATGGACAGGAAGCAAAGAGTAGGGATAAATGGGGTATTTTCAAGTTGGCAGGCTGTGACTAGTGGAGTGCTGTAAGGATCAGTGTTGGGGCCTCACTACTTACAATCTATGTTAATGATTCAGACAAAGATAAAGAGTAACATATCCAAGTTTGCTGACGATACAAAGCTAGGTGAGAATACAAGCTGTGAGGAGGACACAAAGAGGCTGCAAAGGGATATAAGCAAGCTAAGTGAGGTGGGCAATGAGGTGGCAGATAGAGTATAATGTGGGAACTTGTGAGGTTACTCACTTTGGTCGTACGAATTAAAAAAGAATAATATTTTTAAAAAGGCCTGAAACTTGTAATGTTGATGTTCAGAGAGGCTTGTGTTCAGAGAGACTTGTACAAGTACAAGTAACACACAAACTTAGTCTGCAGTTACAGCAAGCATTTAGGAAATCAAATGCCATGTTGGACTTTACTACAAGGGGATTTTTTAAAAATTCATTCACGGGATGTGGGCTTCACTGCCTGGGCCAGCATTTAGTGTCCATCCCTTGCTGCCTTTGAGAAAGTGGTGGTGAGCTACCTTCTTGAACCACTGCAGTCCATGTGGTGTAGGTACTCTCACAGTGCTATTAGGAAGAGAGTTCCAGGATTTTGAACCAGCAACAGTGAAAGAACGATGATACATTTCCAAGTCAGGATGGTGAGTGACTTGGAGGGGAACTTTCAGGTGGTGGTGTTCCCATCTGTCTGCTGCCCTTGTCCTTCTAGATGGTAGTGGTCATAGGTTTGGGAGGTGCTGTCTAAGGAACCTTGGTGAATTCCTGCTGTGCATCTTGTAGATGGTACACACTGCTGCTACTGTGTGTAGGTGGTAAAGGGAGTGATTGTTTGTGAATGTGGTGCCAATCAAGTGGCTGCTTTGTCCTGGATGGTGTCAAGCTTCTTGAGTATTGTGGGAGCTACACTCATCCAGGCAAGTGGGGAGTATTCCATCACACTCCTGAATTGTGTCTTGTAGATGGTGGACAGGCTTTGAGGAGTCAGGAGGTGAGTTACTTGTCGCACTATTCCTAGCCTCGACCTGCTCTTGTAGCCACAGTATTTATATGGCTAGTCCAGTTCAGTTTCTGGTCAATGGTAACCCCCAGGATGTTGATAGTGGGAGATTCAGTGATGGCAATGCCATTGAATGTGAAGGGGCGATGGTTAGATTTTCTCTTGTTGGAGATGGTCATTGCCTGGCACTTGTGTGGCACAAATGTTACTTGCCACTTGTCAGCCCAAGCCTGAAAATTGCCCAGGTCTTGCTGCATTTGGACATGGATTGCTTCATTATCTGAGGAGTCACAAATGGTGCTGAACATTGTGCAATCATCAGTGAACATCCCCACGTCTGACCTTATGATGGAAGGATCTTCATTGATGAAGCAGCTGAAGATGGTTGGGACGAGGACACTACCCTGAGGAACTGCTGCAGTGATGTCCTGGAGCTGAGGTGACTAACCTCCAACAACAACAACCATCTTCCTTTGTGCTAGGTATGACTCCAAGCAGTGGAGAGTTTTCCCCCTGATTCCCATTGACTCCAGTTTTGCTAGGGCTCCTTGATGCCACACTCGGTCAAAAGCGGTCTTGATGTCAAGGGTAGTCACTCTCACTTCACCTCGGGAGTTCAGCTCTTTTGTCCATTTTTAAACCAAGGCTGTAAGAGGTCAGGAGTTGAGTGGCCCTGATGGAGCCCAAACTCAGTGTCAGTGAGCAGGTTACTACTAAGCAAGTGCTGCTTGATAGCACTGTTGATGACCCTTTGCATTACATTACTGATGATGGAGAGTAGACTGATGGGGCGCTAACTGGCCGGGTTGGATTTGTCCTGTTTTTTGTGTACAGGGCATACCCAGGTAATTTTCCACATAGCCAGGTAGATGTCAGTGTTGTAGCAATATTGGAACAGCTTGGCTAGGGGTGCGGCAAGTTTTGGAGCTCAAGTCTTCAGTACTATTGCTGGAATATGTCAGGGCTCATAGCCTTTGTAGTATCCAGTGCCTTCAATCATTTCTTGATGTCACGTGGAGTGAATTGAATTGGCTGAAGACTGGCATCTGTGATGCTGGGGACCACCAGAGGAGGCCAAGATGGATCATCCACTTGGCACTTCTGGCTGAAGATCGTTGCAAATGTTTCAGCCTTTATTCTTGTATTGGAGTACAAGAATAAATAAATCTTGCTATAATTGTATCAGGCTTTGGTGAGACCACATCCAGTGTGCAATTTTGGCCTCCAAATTTAAGGTGGGATATACTTGTATTAGAGTTACTACAACAAAGTTTCACTAAATCGGTCCCAGATTTGTGAGGCTTGTATAATGAGAGGCTGAATACATTGGGTCTATATTCTCCAGAGTTCAGGAGAGCAAGAGGTGATCTCAGAGGAACATTCAAAGCTATGAAGGGGCTTGGCAGGGTTGATACTGAGAGGCTGTTTCCCTGGCTAGGGAATCTAGAACAAGGCAGCACAGTTTCAGGATAAGGGGCCGATCATTTTGGGCTGAAGTGAGGAGAAATTTCTTTATTCAAAGGGTTGTGAATCTTTGGAATTCTCCACCCCAGACAGTTGTGGTTGCGCCATCATTGAAGTTATTTAAGGCTGAGATAGACTGACCTTTGGTCCCTGGGAATCAAGGGATATGAGGATTAGGCTGGAAAATGGAGTTGAAACCCAAGATCAGCCATGATGATATTGAATTGCGGACCACACTTGATGGGCCATATGGTTTTCTCTTGCTCCTATTTCTTTTGTTTTTATTTAGTGTAATGGGCAGGTTTGCAGAGCAGACAGGTCAGATTTTTCTCTAGATACCTTACAAATATGGTTGAAAATGTGGAAAAGAAAAGGAATGTCTGTTATAGGTTTTAAATATATCTTACAAATAATGAGCGCATCGAGCAGTATCGGTGGTAATCACCACCAATCGTCATTGTGTTAGCCTGAAACTGTACGGAGAGGTATAAAAACAACAACTTATATTTACTTAGCACCTTTAATGTAATGAAAGTTCCCCAGGTGCTTCACAGCAGTCTTATAAATCAAAGAATGACACCGAGCCACAGACTGAGATATTATGTGAGATGACTAAAACCTTCACCAAAGTGGTATGTTTTATGAAGTGCCTTAATGGACGAAAGCAAGGTAGAGAGGTGGAGTGAAGCTTATTATCTAAATGGTGAGAGGTTGCAGAGCTCAGTTACAGAGGGATTTGGGTATCCTAGTGCATTAATCACATAAGGCTAGTGTGTAGGCACAGCAAGTAATTAGGAAAGCTAATAGAATGTTATCATTTATTGTGAGGGGAATTAATTACAAAGGTAGGGAGGTTATGCTTCAGTTGTACAGGTCACTGGTGAGACCACATTTGGAGTGTTGCATATAGTACTGGTCTCCTTATTTAAGAAAGGATGTAAATGTGTTAGAAGCATTTCAGAGAAGGTTTACCAGACTAATACCAGGAATGGGTGGGTTGTCTTATAAGGAAAGTTTGGACAGGTTAGGCTTGTACCCATTGGTGTTTAGAAGAGTAAGAGTGGACTTGATTGAAACCATTAAGATCCTGAGGGGTCTTGATAGAGTGGATGTGGAGAGGAGGTTTCCTCTTGTGGGAGAACATAGAACTAGGGGTCACTGTTTAAAAATAAGAGGTCGCTGATTTAAGACAGATGAGGAGAATTTTTTTTTCTCTCAGAGGGTCGTGAGCCTTTGTAACTCTCTTCCACAAAAGGCAGTGGAAGCAGAGTCTTTGAATACTTTTAAGGCAGAGCTGAATAGATTCTTGATCAACAAGGGGATGAAAGGTTATCAGGGTAGGCAGGAACATGGTGTTGAGGTTACAATCAGATCAGCCATGATCTTATTGAATGGTGGAGCAGGCTGAAAGGGCTGAGTGGTCTGCTCCTGCTCTTAACTTGGATGTCCGTGTGTGATGTAGGGGTGGAATTCCAGAGCTTGAAGCCTAGGCAACTGAAGATACGGCCATTAATGGTGCAGAAATTATGATTGGGAATGCACAAGAGGCCAGAATTAGAGGACACTGATATTTCTGTCAGTTTTGGGGTTGGAAGAGATTACAGAGTTAGGGAAGGGCAAGGTTATGGAGCAATTTGAAAACAAAGATGAGAATTTAAAAATCAAGGCATTGCTTGACCACAAGTCAATGTAGGTCAACGAGCACAGGGGTGATAGTTAAATGGGGCTTGCTGTGAGTTAAGGCAGCAACTTTGAATGACCTCAAGTTTACAGAGGGTAGAATGTGAGAGACCAGTCAGAAGTATATTAAAATAGTTGGGTCTAGGCGTAACAAAGACATGGATGAGGGTTTCAACAGCAGATAAACTGAGACAGGGGTGAAGTCAAAAAGGAAAATCTGAACTAAAGTACCAAAAATCATTCACTATCAAGGAAATTGTACTATTATCTTTTTAACTGAGTTACAATGTTCTTGTTGCAACATGCAGGTTTCATTTGTAGTTATCCTGCAAAGCTATAAAGCGGCATTGCACATTTTCACATTATTTTGATTTCAGTTAGCAATTCAATCAAAGGTATCATAGAATCAACCATGGCTTAAAACTAGTTTCATTAAAATAGAATCAGGAAAGTTACCCTAAGACTATAGCCTTATTAACAAGTTATATTCCTGGCCAAGATTGGATCTGCCTTCAGGAGCTTACTGTTAAAGGGAATGAGAAATAGCATAACAGTTGCAGCTCTTAAACCGTGACAGCTGTTGTTTCAAGTGGACGCCTTTGTTGTTGGGCACAAAAGGAAAACCAATCAGCATGACAAAATATAGATTAGCTGGTCATTCATCTTGCTGCAATTTATGGGGCTTTGTTGTTGGGAAATTGGCTGCCATATCTTTCTGCATAATATCAGTGACTATATATCAAAAGTAATTCAAAAGCACTTTGCAACATCCTGAGGAAGTGATAAGGTACTATATAAATGCAAGTTCCTTTCCTTTCCTTTCAAGCTGTATGAACAGAGGCAACCATTGGTTTGTCTTGTCATAATCCTATCTCTTTTGTCAATAGAAAAGATAATTACTTGCTTAATATACAGAAATGGCCATGTAGCATGTTAAATTCTCACCTCATAGACTTTAACATTTCTGTTTTTCTAAAAGCTATCCAATTCTCTTTTAGAAGAATTTGTGGAGTTTCACAAATAGCTTGTGTCAGATAATTTCTCATTCCCATCATCTTTTCTGAATATTTTCCCCTAACCACCTTCCCCTAACCTTTTGTGATGACCTTAAATTCATGCCTTTACCATCTGTTTACCAATGAAAACATTCTATAACTATTTACCACATTATAATCCTTCATAAACTAGAACATAGGAAGACCATAGTCAGTCACCCCTTTAACTTCTCAGCTCTGTTGAAAAAGCTAAATTTCTAAAGCATCTTCCCATCTAATTTCCTATCATTGATAACATCCTAGTGACAATGTGCTGTACTTTTTTTTCCATTTGAATAACATTTTTATAATAGTTTGCCAAAATTATACATAATGTACCAATTGCAACCTAACTAAATTTATACAAGTTGAAATAAACATTTTGCTTTTGTATTCTAATGCTGATAGGTATAAAGCCAAGGGCCAGCAATTTACCAATGACCACTTGTGGTCTGGAAGGTTGTTTTCCACAGATTAGTCAATCTACTTTACAATGTAGGCTTGTAAATTTACTTTCCATTTAGCACATGAACTATCACCAACTCAGAGGAATTAGACAAAGATTAGTGTATAATCAAGGAAATTTTAAATCAAAATACTGGGCAATCTGTTTCATCCAATTAATATCACTCTTACAACAAGATTAAATTGAAAAAATTACACCTGTGTAACATACAGGACAGAATGCTTACCCTTACTACAGTAGTTCCTCCATGCCAAGAAATCTGAGTGTAAAGTGACTCAGTTCCAATGTCAATGATGTATGTCTATTGCTAAGCTTTAAAACCAGTGTAATTTTCACTTTCTTCTACACCAACATTACAAGTACTTAAAATCAAATCAATTTACCCAATGCATTGAAAAGGAGTCACATGCATCATGTTACAGGTTCTTCATGCATATTGAAAATAATTTAATTGTCTACAAATCCTGCAAGCCAAGCAGCAAATATGGATTAAAACAAAATTTGATTGAGTTAACCCATTGACTCAAAGTACTAGGGCTAGAAATTTCCTTGGATAGCAGAGCTCCAGGCAGTGGTCTGGAAGTTTAGCACCACTTTTGTGTTTTTTCTTGTTCTGCAGGGCAGTTCCTGCACAACTCGCACTTCATATTCTGAGAGGAGCAGGCTGCATGCAAGGGTATCCCCAGTGTGCAATGGAAGACCATGAATCAATGCTATTGTGATTAATGAACAACGTACTGGATTTCCTTATGAACATATGAATTAGGAGCAGGAATAGGCCACTCGACCCTTTGAACCTGCTCCAACATTCAGTGAGACCTTGGCCGATCTGACTGCAATCTCTTGCCCTCCACCGATTCACCCTCTTTCACCACATTTGTTTATCAAGAATCCATCTACCTCTGCTTTGAAAACATTCAAAGACTCTGCTTCCGCTGCCTCTTGAGGAAGGGAGTTCCAAAGGCTCACTACACTCAGAGAGAAAATTCCGTCTCATCTTTGTCTTAAATAAGCGACCCCTTATTTCTAAATGGTGACCCCCTAGTCCTAGATTCACCCACAAGGGGAAACCTCCTCTCCACATCCACCCTGTTAAGATCCCTCAGGATCTTTCAATCAAGTTGCCTCATACTCTTCTAAGCTCCAGTGGATACAAGCCCAGCTGAACAACCTTTCCTCATAAGACAACCCATTCATGGTATTAGTTTAGTAAACCTTCTTTGAACTGCTTCTAATGTATTTACATCCTTCCTTAAATAAGGAGATCAGTATGTACACAGTACTCCAGATATGGTCTCACCAATGCACTGCACAACTGAAGCACAACCTCCCTACTTCTATATTCAATTCTCCTTGCAATAAACAATAACATTCTATTAACTTTCCTAATTATTTGTTGTACCTGCGTACTAGCTTTTTGTGATTCATGCACAAGGATACCCAGGTCCCTCTGAATCGCAGAGCTCTGCAATCTCTCACCACTTAGATGATATGCTTATTTTTTATTCTTCCTGCCAAAATGGACAATTTCACATTTTCCCACGTTATACTCCATTTGCCAATCTGTGCCCATTCACTTAACCTGTGTCCTCTTGTAGCTGCCTTAAGTTCTCTTTACAGCTTACTTTCCTACCTATCTTTGTGTAATCAGCAAATTTAGCAAACAAAGCTTTGGCCCTTTCATCCAAGTCATCTATATAAATTGTATGATCAATGTCTTCCAGCAGCATTAGGAAGAAGATAGCAGTGCGGGCACCATTCCATCAGACACTACAATCATTCAGATCAGATGAGTGCACCAGATTTAAGTGCTACCCACCTAAGCCTAAATGGAAACAGACATCTTGCAAATCATGAACCCGGTGCCTGGAAATAAAGGCAACCCAACTTCTAGCCCTTGGTTTCATCTAAATACCGATGACCAGCATGAAGAAATTGTCCTATGAGGACATTGGATTCTGCTCATTTATAGAATTAGAATAATTCATTGTATAGGCATACTTAACATCTATTTCTCTCCAAACAGACTACATGTCATTCCCTAGACTGAACCAATAAATGATAGCATGGATTCACACATCTGTTCTGGGACAGTCACAGAGTGTCCTCTTTCTGGGTATTTTGTCTTACAAATGTATTTTGCTGTAATTCATGCAAATCTTTATCGAGCCACCATTGGCCTGTAAACAGGTTGGCTCTAAAGACTAGAGAAACTGCAAAACTGTGACCTTATCAGTTTGTTGAAAGGATATATTGGAACAGAACTGTAAAGAAAATATAATTTTTTCTCAATATTATTGTGGGATACTGTGAAGCAGGCTTGTAGGGGCTGTGTGCATGTTGTGTGTTCATGTGCATGACTAATTTAATTAACTGAAGACAGTCAGATTGCAAGGTTTAAATCATCAAAGGGTTAAGATGTAAAAGCAGGCATTTTGAAGTTGAGATGGATGAGCTAAGAAGGAATCCCAGTAGATACATCCTGAATAGGATTTTACTATAAGATATAAATGAAGGGTGAATTTTTATCTGTTGAATTTCAAAGAGACAGAAAGGAAGTTTGACAACTGGCAAAGCTCATAAAAAAATAAAGCAAAGTTATTAAGTTTATTTTTCCTGGAAGTGCTGGCCATAAAGACAACACAAAATATTTTTAGATTCTGGGAAAGGTAAGTTTCAAAGGAAGGTTAAGAACAATGGGCTTAAAAGGCACAAGGGGAGAAAATATATTTAAGGAAAGATTGAAAGCTGTATGAGCTGAGTTGCCACATGAGATCTTGAAGCTGTGTGGAGCCAGACCTGTGAACAAGCAACCTCTAGCCACCCCAGAGAAGTGCTTGCTTTTTCCAGAAAGCCAAGATTTTGCACAAGCCTTGGATTTCCATTATTGAGTGAGCGGGAGTGAGAAGCCCTATGACATACCGTGTACTATCGCCAAGTTTGTGGATGACACAAAAATAGATGTGAAGGCAAGTGGTGAGGATGACACAAAGAGTCTACAGAGTGATATAGACAGGTTAAGTGAGTGGGAAAAAATATGGCAGATGGAATATAATGTGGGAAAATGTGAGGTTATGCACTTTGGTAGGAAGAATAGCGGAGCTGAATATTACTTAAATGGAGAAAGACTGAAGAACGCTGCAGCACAGAGGGATTTGGGGGTCCTTGTGCATGAATCCCAAACAGCTAGCATACAAGTTCAGCACGTAATAGGTAGGGCAAATGGAATGTTGGCCTTTATTTCAAAGGGAATGGAGTATAAAAATGGGGAAGTCTTGCTAAAAATATATAGGCACTAGTTAGACTGCACCTAGAATACTGTGAACATTTTGGTCCTCTTTTCTAAGGAAAGATATACTGGCATTGGAGGCAGTCCAGAGAAGGTTCACTAGGTTGATCCCGGGGATGGAGGGATTTTCTTATGAGGAGAGGTTGAGTAGGTTGGGCATGTACTCATTGGAGTTTAGAAGAATGAGAGGCAACCTTATTGAAATAGATAAAATCCTCAGGGGACTTGACAGGGTAGATGCTGAGAGGTTGTTTCTCCTTGTGGGAGAGTCTAGGACCAGGGAGCATAATCTCAGAGTAAGGGGGCACCCATTTATAATAGAGATGAGGAAGAATTTATGCTCTCAGAGGCAATCTGTGGAATTCTGTACCACAGAGGGCTGTAGAGGCTAGGTCATTCAGTATATTCAAGGCTGAGATAGACAGATTTTTAATCAGTAAGGGAATCAAGGGGTATGAAGTAAAGGCAGGAAAGTGGAGTTGAGGGTTATCAGATCAGCCATGATCTCATTGAATGGCAGAGCAGACTCGATGGGACGAATGGCCTACTTCTGCTTTCACATCTTATGGTCTTATGGTCTATAGCAACAGTGGGCACCTTGTGGTAATGTTACTGGATGTTTTATAGATTAATAACCTATTGGGATTGTTGCCTGGGAAAGGGTGTTTATTTGTGAGTTTAGCTAAGTAGAAATATTTTGGAAAATGTTATGAAACAAAATATAACTGTGTAACTGCAATCTTGTGTGTTTATGTTTTCTTTCTTTTGTTAATAAGTGTTTTAATTTGGTAGTGGAATCTTTACATCTGACCTCAGTGCACATACTTTCTCTTAATAAAATACAAATTGTAAATCATTGTGATAGTTTGGTCAAGTTTCCCTTTGGGATTTGATCAGTCCAGCAATTACCATCTGCCATTTTATAACAGGACAGTAACACTGAGACAAGGGAAGTTGCATTTTAGAATCTGATGTGCCTTCTTGATTATTTTCATACAATTCTAACTGTGGGATATGCTAACAAGATACATGAATGTACATCATTACAAGAAGTGATACAACATCACATGATTTTGCTCTCGTAGAATTTTGTGGTAAGATGTAAACACAGTAAGAGATGCTTCAATAAAGTTAATGTTTTCCATACTTCAGCAGTCTCTGTAAATATTCCAAGAATATTATAATTACATTTCAATTAAATACTTTGAACGGAGTAGTCTGGAATATATTTTATTGTTCTTCTGTAGAACCTTGGGAATCCAGCATCACCACTGAGAAGTTTCTAATATGACACAGTTCTGGCCTGTCTGCCCAGAATTCTGTGTACTTGTGCTTCCCCCAAGGCACTTTATTTGATTTTTGTTTTTAAATCACAAATTAACTGCACATTTACACAAGCCATGTCAGATTTATGAAATGCTAGGGCCACAAAATTCGATATGGCCTGAAAACAGACATGGGGATCAGGATGCGTGGTTAACCTTTGCCCATTTCTTCCAATGCAGGCAGCATCATTGCCACGATTATAGTATGCAGCCAGAGTTAAACATGCTATTGAATGGTTGCATTTCCTGAGCAGGGCTGCAGAGTCATGAGAGGCTAGAACCACTTAAAGTTAGCATGCATTACTTAAAACCAGTTTTCATCTTTTAAAAGAGAATTGCATTCTGACTCAGGAGGTGCTGGAATGGGTGGGGAGAATATCCAAGCAAGAAGACGACTGAAAATTGGCAAAATAGGAGAGTGAGCTCTAAGGTTCGCTAATGAAGCACTTAGTGCAGGAACTGGACAGGAGGAGAGATGTCCCCTATCCATAGGGAGCAAGAGGATCCCTAAGCAGATGCTTCGAAGACAGTGGGAGCAGATAGCCATTGCGGTGAATGACAGCAGGGCCACAGGAAGTTCAGTGACCTCCAATGAGTGGTTAAGGTCAATGAATACATCACACTTAGTACTGTTGCAAGCCTCACCCGCCACAATTCGCACCTTGCACATAATGCACCCAAACACATTGCACCATATTCACTGACACACCTCCCTCTCGCTTGCAGGACAAAGCGGCACCCAAATACAGGCAACATTACCTAATTGGTGGACAGCATATCTTTACCACAAGGGAGGTGGCAGTGCTTTTTGGAGCAAGCGCAAATTTAGTTGGAGCATTCATGTCAAAAACAGCGTCAAATCAGCGTTAAAAGCCAAATAAGAAAAAGAAAAGAACAAAGAAAAGTACAGCACAGGAACAGGTCCTTCGGTTCTCCAAGCCTGCGCCGATCATATTGCCCGTCAACTAAAACATTTTGCACTTCCGGGGTCCGTATCCCTCTATTCCCATCCTATTCATGTATTTGTCAAGCTGCCTCTTAAACACCACCATCATACCTGCTTCCACCACCTCCTCTGGCAGCGAATTCCAGACACTCACTACCCTCTGCGTAAAAAACTTGCCCCGCACATCTCCTCTATAGTTTTTTCCTCTCACCTTAAATCTATGTCCCCTAGTAATTGACTTTTCCACCCTGAGAAAAAGCCTCTGACTATCTACTCTGTCCATGCCACTCATAATTTTGTAAACTTCTATTAAGTCGCCCCTCAATCTTCGTCGCTCTAGTGAGAACAATCCGAGTTTCTCCAACCTCTCCTCATAGCTAATAACCTCCAGACCAGGCAGCATCCTGGTAAACCTCCTCTGCACCCTCTCCAATGCCTCCATATCCTTCTGGTAATGTGGTGACCAGAATTGCACGCAATATTCCAAGTGTGGCCTAATCAAGGTTCTATACAGCTGCAGCATGACTTCCCAACTTTTATACTCAATATGACGCCAGAATTTGCATACTCTACATATTTTCGGCTCATTCTCCCAGTGACTGCATTTATAACCTTCCCAAAATGGCACCCTGCTTGATCAGTACCAGAAGTGTACGCATGCAGTACTGATGCCATTTTGGATCTGAATAGCATCAGAAATATGGGTGTTACACAACCAAATTTTGCAACTTTGATGCCAAAAATCATGCCTTTTTAAATTGAATGATAAAATACTCAACGCTTCCTGTTTCCAATGTCAGGATTTACCTTTCTCTGAAAAAAAAGTAAACAATAATCTCTCAGCTCTTGCAATTGGCTGTATTTTCAGTTATGATGACAATAACATTGTGATGCAGCTAGAGGCTATAAACAGGAAATCATTTCCTGTGATTTATAATATAAACTGTATTTTGATTAGCTGATTAGTTGCTTTGCTTTTGACCATCTCCTTTTCCCAAACCTAGTATCACATCATCCACTAAGACCCAGGTAATATCATTGTTAACAAATAGAGGTAGTATAAGTAAATTATATTTGTATTTGTGGGTGTTAGGAATAAGTTTTAACTTTAAAGTTTAAGTTTGATTTGTATTTCTGTATTTGTGTGTTAAGAAAAGGTCAAGTCGAGTTTTAGTTGCACTTTAAAAGGTGAAACCTGGGATTGAGTTTCATTTTTGAGGGAGACAGCAGGTCCAAAGCTATTTATATACCTGCATTTCTAATGATTTCTACAACTCTAAGAGAAGTTAAAGTAAACATAAGAGTAGGAAAAACCGTGCTGCTACCTAGCAACAGGAGTCCACAGAGGCAGGACACACACACACACACACACACACACAGACCAAACTAGAAGAAGCAGTTTGAGTTCAGTTGGAAGAAGGTGCCAGGACAGGCAGGACATTAAAACAGAGATAGCAGGTTCCAAACCAAAGAAGAAAGTCCGCAAAATCCAGGGGAGTGGGACAGGAGAGAGTCCCAAGAAGATCTTCCAGTCAAAGGAAGGACAGCAATCTGGAAAAGGTCCTGTTAAGTGAAGTTAAGAGCAAGGAGCAGAGGAAGGCTCCAAGCTTCAAGCTTAAAGGAAGAAAAGCTGCAGGAAGTAGATTAAAGCGAGAGACCAGAAGGTCCAAAGAGGCAACTGAAGGTCTCTAACACTTTGCTATGGGCATGTGAAACAGTGGTGCACTGTTGATGGCTGAGTTGATGAAACAGAGTGCATGGAAGAAAGCTTGAATGCGTATGGTGACCCAGGGGAGAGGAACATCAGAAGGAGAGTTTAAAACCCTGGAAGCAGACTCTTGAGGAAGATGTCTATGTGAAATGTTGTTTTGGAAGAAGATTCCAAAGCAAGTTCTTGGAGAGTGAAGATTGGAAGACTTGTGTGAAAGACGGAGTTCAGTAAGACCAGTTGGCTCACGGTGTAACGAGCATCTGGGGAGAGTTGAGGAGAGATTCATAGCATCTGTTTGGGGCGGCATTTGTCACTTGGTTACAGAGTGTGGTGTGTCTGACCACAGGTTGCCTATCGGTTTACATGGACTGTGCACTTGCTGTGAACATTAGAGTATAAAACAGCTTGTGTAACTTGTGTTATCCTTACAAATCTGTACATATCTGTGAAGGCATAATTGTGGGTGAAACTGTAATGTAGTATGGTTCATCTTTTCTGGTTTAATAAATGTTTTATTCTTTTGTTAAAAGTTCATCAGCTAACTCCGGTGACTCTGTTCAGTAGCTGCCCTCCATGTTTCTAAACAAAAATTTAAAAATTAGGATCTGTCAAGCTGGGTTGTAGTAGTCCAGTAGTAACATCAGCTTGGGTCATAACATCATAAATATCTTAAGATAAAGAAAAATCAATAAACATGACTTTTGAATGCAACAGGCAAGACTCATATTGCGTAAGCCAACACTTAAAGTATAATGATATTCTGAGGTTGGAAAAAGCAAAGAAAATAGTGATGCACTGGAGAGGTATTGTTGTACTTGGTAAATCGATCCTGAATTTTAACTCAATGTAGAACTAATTTTATTCTTCTGGTTGTCCTACATTAAATTAAAGCCAGATATTTTTTTTAATTATTTCATGGGATGTGGGTGTCACTGACAAGGGCAGAATTTGTTGACCATCCTAATTGCTCTTGAACTGAAAGTTTGCTAGGCCATTGCAGAGGGCAGTTAAGAGTCATTGCTGTGGGTCTGGAGCCACTAGTACACCAGACCAGGCAAGGATGGCAGATTTCCTTCCCTAAAGGAAATTAGTGAATCAGATGGATTTTTATAGCAATCGCTGATAGCTTCATGGTCACTGTTACTTCGAATAGCTTTCACTTCCAGTTTTTTAATTGAGTTTAAATTCCACCAGCAGCCAAGGTGGGATTTGAACCCACATCCCCAGGGCATTAGTCTTGGCCTCTGGGCTACTAGTCCAGTAACATTACCACTATATCACTGCCTCCTCCAAAGTTGAGTTACCATAAAACAGTTTATTTGAGTTATTTAATTTGGCTATATTTATATGTATAGTAACAATTCGTTATACTTGAGTCTAGAAATTCACAATAATAATTGAGCTAGTTAGAAATATGTGCCAAAGGCTAGTAAAGTTAGGAACAAATATGTTTCTCTCCCTCTACTCAATCTTAAATTGTTTTTGGGGATGTGGTGAATAGCGTGCACTGTTCTTCAGACCATGCATGGACCTAGCTTCCTGAATTAAAAGGAGGAGCACAGCAAAGTACAGGCTTCACACACAGTGAGCTGGATTTTATGCAGCTCATCATGTGGGGGACCATGGCAGCCAGGCCCACATAATTGTGGGGGTGGCCCTGCTTCAGTTTCCCAGTGGCGAGTGAGTCAGAGGGCGGATGCAGGATTCCAGGATGCTGACGTTAGGATGTTAATTCGGCTCAATAATCAGCCAATTGATGCCCATTATCCCTGAGCCGCCGCAATTTAGTGGTGGCTCAGAGATTAAATGGAGGCCATGCAGGTCTCCCACACCCTCGGAAGGCCACCCAGAAATCCCTATCGATTTTGCCAACAACCACCCTGGGGAGGTCCCTTCCTATCAGGCACTTTGTGCCCGATCGAGGGACCCAGAATCAGGAAGGCGTTTGGCTGCTGAAAGACAAACCTGCTCTTGCCTCCCAGCCCTCTTTTCCCTCACCACGTGACCTCCACCCTGCGACCTCCTTCCCACCTTCACTCATCTGTGGTCCCTCTGCGATCCTGGGCCTCAGGTAGGTGCAGTGCTGCAAGCAGCCACTGCTCCCACTGTTGCTCGTGGCATGAGGTGCCACCAGCCTTTAACTGGCCGGCAGTTCTTGGCAGGCGGGACCTCCTCCACCACCAGGAACCTCAATCATAGGGAAGGTCCGAAAGTGGCAAGTTAAATGCCTGAAGGGCACTTGATTCTCTCGGTCTCTCATGGAACAGATGCAGGTTTCCCATCACTTCTCCGAACGGTGGACGAGATCCCATTGGCCAGACAAAATCCTGGCTGGTTGTGCGATGCATTTTTACTGCCCACATGAATGGAGTATTGCAGGTGAGCCTGCTTTTTGTTTGCAAGAATGACATGAACAAAAAAATTCACTATAATGGTAACTCCTTTTGGTGCTTCCATGCAACACGACTTAGCTAAAGAAGATAGGAAACAGCAGATGAGGGCTACCAAAAAGGTAGATGGCAAAGGAAAACTCTCCCAGTCTCTCACTACATCACCCTTCAGAACAGCAGACACAGACATGGCTACATAGCTAACCTTCTCAGATTGTATCCAGAATACTTTAATTTTGGTTCTGAAAGTTAAAACAGACAGGAAGCATGTCTACTGGGAGATCAAGGCTACACTCTTTAGCTTTGCAATGGTGTCATTAGCCAAGGAACATAAACATAACGTGAATGTGATTACAACAAGGATCCGTCTGCAACTGCCAAGATCATTACTGAGAACACCACTTGCATTTTGAAGCACAAATTCAGATGTCTGCACAGATCAGAGTTACAGCAGAGCCCATAGAGTATCCAGGGTCATTAACAACTGCATGCTTTGGTTCTACAAAAGGTGACCATGGAGATGTCCAACTTAGAAACAATGCCAGAGCACTAAGGCATAAAGTGAAATCAGTACAGTCAGGAAGACTAGTTTACCACGTTCTTATACTAATGGTCATAGTCTGGATGTCTTCCTTTTTATGTGCAGCTGGTCACAGTCACCTGTATAGAGAAGCACTTTGATGACTGCCTCTGTGATTTTGGTGGAGCCATGCAGTCTGGAGAGATTGAAGGGCTTCCCTGAACAGAACCTAATGCTGATTCCTATTGGTGACCTAATGCCAACCCTTATGAGAATCTTAGCTGTGATCAACAGAACAATTATTTATCAATAATTGCCATATGCATTTTTGGATCCTTTTCATTTCCAGATGCTGACCATGTTAACATCCTTGAGATTCAATTGAACATTTTCCTGATCTCAGATACTCTTGAAGACGTCTGTTATTTTGTTAACAAGCTTTGCAGTATTACTCTTCCAAATCTCTGCTGTAATGCTGTCAGGAGCCAGGGACTTTGCCTTGCTTGGTTGATTTGATTGCCTTTATCACCTTCACAGTAGAAGGAGGAAGAGACAGGCTTTCTCAGGAAACTGCTCAATTTGATGCATAGAATCCGCTGAGTTGTGGGAATCTCTGTTGAGGAGCTCATGAAGTGCACGTGCAGTTTTCATTACAGGAAGACATGCCGATTATGGCAAGAAAATTCTCAACCTCTGGATGTTGCACTGCTGGACCCTCACTTGGTAGAGCACCACCAACCTCACCATCAGCACAGGACTGGTCTAGATCCTCACCAGCCAGCTGGATGGCTCTGTTTTCAAAGTCCATGAGGACCTTGATTTCGGACATTCCGCCACCGGTCTGTGACCTATCTCCCTTGTTGTGTGCCAGGTCATCCTGCATAAATAGAGATAGAGAAATTGTAAGCAGGATGCCTGCCAGACCAGATGAAAAGTACTGAAGGGTTCTCAAAATTCCCACATTTTTCATATCATCAACAAGGATATGACTTTTGGACTTTTAAACTGCTGAGTTAAGTGTAAAACCCTGCAGACAGGAGGCTGGGCCCATGAAGGCCTGGGGCTGCACATGCCCGGGCTTGTTGAGAACATTGTGGATTGTTTTGCCTGAAACCAGACAACGAGAGGAGTCAGAATACGCATTCTTCCCTTTAATACAATCAACCCAGAGAAAGACTTCACCTCACATGAACCTGAAGCCCATCAAACTCTTGCATAAATAATCGCTACTAACTACTAAGGCAGGAAGGCACAATCAATTCAATTATGCGAACCCATCAACACTCCACACAAACAATGGCTTTCAGTTCAAAACTAGATACCAGGCAGGAAGACAATGATAAACATCATGCGAGCCCATTAAAAACAACGAGACATACAATGACCTAAGGAAGCCCACCAAAGTCAAACAAAGAACTAACCTTGATTTGGATTCCGATAAGAAATTCGAAAGACAGTATAACTGGCCAGGTCAGTTGCGAGAGAGAGAGAGAAAACAAGCTAGCAGAAGGGTTGCTGTTTTGAAAGCTGACAGGAGGGAAACCAGCTAGCAGGCAGTGAGCAGTTGGCGAACTGACTAAGGCCCTTGAGTCCTTCGAGAAGAGTAAAACTCCCGGAAGCGACAGCTTGCCGGCGGAGTTGTATTCGGCTCTGTGGGACTGGATTGGCCCAGACCTGCTAGAAGTGTACGAGAGTATGCTCCTGGCCGGCAGCATGTCAGAATCCATGAGGAAAGGCATTATCACCCTCATCTACAAGCACAAGGGGGGAAGGGAGGAAATTAGAAATTGGCGACCCATTTCACTGTTGAATGTGGACTATAAGATTCTGTCCAAGGTCATCACCAATTGGGTCAAATCCGCTCTGGAATTGGTGATTCACCCTGACCAGACCTGCACTGTGCCGGGCAGGAAGATCTCTGACAGCCTCGCGCTGCTCAGGGATACGATTGCCGATGTACAGGACAGGGGTGTGGATACCTGCCTCATCAGCTTGGATCAGGAGAAGGCCTTTGACAGAATATCGCACACCTACATGGTGGATGTGCTCTCCAAAATGGGGTTTGGGGAGGGAATTCGAAATTGGATCCAACTGCTCTATACTAACATCAGTAGCGCAGTCTCAATCAATGGGTGGGAAACAGATAGCTTTCCGATTAAATCTGGAGTCAGGCAGGGCTGTCCTCTCTCGCCTGTTCTTTTCAAGTGTTGCATAGAATCCTTTGCTGAGTCCATCAGGAAGGATCCGGGCATAAGAGGAGTGACGATCCCAAGCAGTGGAGGCACTCAGGTCAAAGCCTCCCTGTACATGGATGATGTCGCCGTCTTCTGCTCGGATCCGCTGTCGGTTCGCAGACCGATTCACATCTGCGACCAGTTCGAACTGGCCTCGGGAGCCAAGGTAAATCGTGGGAAGAGCGAGGCCATGTTCTTTGGGAACTGGGCTGACTGATCCTTTGTCCCCTTCACTGTCAGGGCTGACTGCCTGAAGGTGCTGGGGTTATGGTTTGGAGGGACCAGGGCATGCGTTAGAAACTGGAAGGAGCGAGTGTCTATGGTGAAAAGGAAACTGGGCATGTGGGAGCGACGCTCCCTCTCCATTGCGGGTAAGAACCTGGTCATCAGGTGTGAAGCACTCTCGCTGTTGCTGTACGTGGCGCGGGTCTGGCCCATTCCACACTCCTGCGTGGTGCCGATCACTCGCGCCATCTTCCGCTTTATCTGGAGGTCAAAAATGGATCGTGTCCGCAGGGACGCGATGTACAAGCCCCTAGATAAAGGGGGAAAAAACGTGCCCAACATCGCCCTCATACTGATGGCCACCTTTGTGTGTGGCTGCATCAAGCGGTGCGTAGACCCTCAGTATGCAAACACCAAGTGTCACTACGTGCTGAGGTTCTACCTGTCCCCAGTGTTGCGAAGGATGGGTCTGGCCACGCTGCCGCGGAATGCTCCAAGTAGTTGGACCGTACCACCTGTCCCTCGTGGAAAAATTTATGCAGAGAAACACCTTTGACCACAAGTCCATCAGGCAGTGGGCGGCACGTAAGGTCTTAGAGGCCCTGAGGGAAAAGGAGAGGGTGGATCCTGTGGGATGGTACCCCGAGCAGACTGTCAAAGTCATTTGGCAGAATGCCTCATCGCCAGAACTTTCCAACAAGCACCAAGACGTAGCTTGGCTGGTGGTGAGAAAGGCCCTCCCCGTCAGATCCTTCCTACACGCCAGGAGTCTCACCCCCTTGGCACGTTGCCCTCAAGGTGGCTGTGGTGGGGAAAAGACCGTCGTTCACCTCCTTGTAGATTGTGCCTTTGCAAAGAAGGTCTGGAGAAAGATGCAGTGGTTGCTGTCGAGGTTCATCCTGAGCAGTTCTGTGACACAGGATTCTGTGCTCTACAGGCTGTTCCCAAGGACACACACCGAGACAAACATCAACTGCAGCTGGAGGATCATCAACTCGGTGAAAGACGCTCTTTGGTCTGCCCGAAACTTGTTGGTCTTCCAGCGCAAAGAGTTGTTCCCGACCGAGCGTTGCAGACTGGCACATTCCAAAGTCCAGGACTACATGCTGAGGGACGCACTAAAGCTTGGGGCAGCCGCCGCAAAGGCGCAATGGGGAAGGGTCGCTGTCTAAGACCTTTCTGCCACAGTGCACCGAGGGACTGGGAACTGTTTAAATCCCCTCGGGCTGTACAGCTCAAAATGAATGTCTGCAAATGATTGTAATATTGTTTGTACTGACGCACCTGGTGATACATGTTGTAAAAGTTGAACCTGATTGTACCTTTGTAATGGTGTTTTTGAAATGGTTTGGAATGTGGTTGAAGATATTTTATGAATAAAATATATTTTTGCAAAAAAAAAAGTGAGCAGTTGGGAGCTGTTGAAACAGAGTTTAAGCAAGAAGATCTGGGGGTGACAGACTCAACCGAAGACAACAAGGCCGCAACCGCAGCCCTCCACAAACATCGACCACCCACAACCGCGCCCTCCACCCAACTGAAGAACCTTCGCAGATGCCACAGACCAGGACCACATGGGGACGGCAGGCCCCAGAGGACACAAAGAGCGTACCCCAAAGCTGCAACCGGCTTACCTGGCTAGGTTTCGAACTGTCAAGGAACCCTGGGTTGGTGAGCATGATCCCTGACCTCTCCTAGTTCAATTTAGTTAGGCTTTGGGGGTGGGACAAGGGTAAGGGGATTAGTAGAGTGATTTTCCCTCATTATGCCGTGTGTTCCCCATTCTTAACTAAGTGTACTTTGTAAGTCTGTATAATCTCAGTGTAATCCTAATGTTATAAACTCATTTGTGACTTCAATAAACTCAGTTTTTCTTGCAACAAAACCAGTTGTCTGCTGCACTTTGTCACAACCCACAAATAAGTCCAAGGTCTAGAACCCAGGGAGTGGGAGTGATTCGAACCGCTCAGAAGACAGAGGTAAAACTGACTCACACACTACCACCCCCTACAGAATGCCTGGACTGTGTCGGTGGTGGTGGTCCCATGGACAGGATAAGGACAATGACAGTGAGTGAGAGAGTGAATGGTGATGCCCCTTGAACCGACAGTGAGTGAGGGCCCTGTGGATGTGTGATGGGTTTCTGAGTGTGTGAGTTAAGAGTGACGAGAAGAGTGACTTACTCTGGTGGAAAGGAAGAGGTCATTCATCCTCTTGCGGCACTGGGTGGCTGTCCTCTTTTGAAGGGTGTTGATGCTGACCACCGTTGCCACTACCTCCCAAGCTGGGTTAGTGCTGTTGCTGTCCACCCTGCAGCCAGAGCGGGAGTAGAGGACATCCCGGCAGGCCTCCACAACATCCAAAAGGTGCCCAAAGGATGTGTCGCTGAACCTGGGGGCTGCAAAATTCTCCAGTTTCAGGGCCATGTCTTCTGTGCAGCAGTGATGGTCTGGAAGCACTGAGATGTGTGCATGCAGCTTGAATTTAAATATGGTAAAATGGCATTTTAGTCACCAGCCGCGATGGCGAGTTTTCATGCCGTATCATCCCAAGCCCACACATTATTTATGCACTTCCAGGAAACACGCCATTTCCATGGCGGGCGGGCGAATGTCATTTTCCCACCTGCTACAGCACTTTGTCCCAGATTTGCACTATCCGCCTAACATTTTATCCATTAAGCCATCACAATATCCAATGAGTTCAGCTTGTCCCTGTCAGTGGTATCTTCCCCTTAGCATTTACACTAGGATCTAGAACCAACCCTTATATAATCATGTCTTACTGTCGCTGACAGTCCCTTATTTCGAGGATGATATCTCCTCAGGGCAGTGAGTTTGTGCCATGAGTCTTCATGTGACTGGAAAAGCTGATTCTCAACCAATCTCAAGGATGTGCCATGAGGTAGTGAGATTTGGAGTGCAGGATTTTCTTCCTTTTCTTTCCTTCTCCACCGCTGCTCTGCCACACCATTAAAATGGTGTGACTCTAAGCGCGATGCAACTAGAAGGACAAATTGTCACCATTCTGAAGGATTGGTAGCAAACTCCCCCCAGTCATTAATGTCAATGCTGTTATGCTTCAATGAGGCCTTCAGAGTGTCTTTGAAGCATTTATTTTCTACTCCTCTGGAAAATTGGCCATATACGAGTTGAGAAAACAGGACCTGGTTGGGGAGACAGTTTTTGGCCATCTGGACACAGTATCTAATCCGTCGTAGATGATTTTACAGGAGTTTTGCCTGAACGCTTATGCAGCTGGCTTCAAGAAGGACACTAGCATTTGTTTAATGGCCCTCCCTTTGAATCAGAGGATGTGGCAGAGGCAGTGCTCTTGGAAATTCTCTAGAATTCTTATGTATCACTGTCACACTTTCCAGGTGTGGCTGCAGTACAAGAGTGTGGTGACAACAACTGCTCTGTATACTAGGATTTTATTGACTTGCTACGGTCTTTGTTGTCTAACACTCGCTACCATAGTTTGTAGAAGGCTGAGCTGGCACATCTGATCTGGTATTGGATCTCCTCGTCAATGGTGGTCTTCTGAGCGAGGCAGCTGCCAAGGTTTCTCCTTCTTGACACAATGTGGGCATTATGAGCTGCTGCTTCCTGGATAACAGCCAATGATGAACATGACGGTGTTTCTGCTGCTTAGGCAACCACTAACTGAGTGCAATTTTGTTTTTAATATGAAGGCCATAGGGCAGATATGACAAACCCCTGATACCTAAATAGGTGCCATATGCAAATCTGCACCCAATGGAACCACGCCATCCAATAAAGGCCATCTATCCTACCCCATTGATAACTTAATTCACCTACCCTGTGGAAAGAAAGTATGGGGGCAAAATTTTGCCCTTGGTGTGCGGGCTAGGCAGGGTTGGGCAGGAGCAGTCAGGAAGTCAGCCGCCGCCCGCGATAAGGCTGGAAGGCAATTTCATGCTGGCAGGCCAATTAAGGCCTGCCCGATGTGAAACGCGAGCGGCAACGCTGAGCACTGCCTGTGTGGGTGGAGGGAGGAGGGCGAGCAGGACCTTTGCTCATGCATGAATGCGCGCTACATAATCTCCCTGAGGCCGATCTCGGCCTCAGGGAGATGAAGATAAACAAAGATATATGAAAAAATATAAATAAAAATAAAATGTAATGAAACATATCCCTTCATGTGACTCTGTCACATGAGCAGGGACATGTTATTAATGAAAAAATAAAGTTTTTATTTGATTTTTCTTTGCTTTTGGAAACCTCATCCACCCGTAGATGAGGTTTCCAAAAAAGCTCAAAGATCGCTTGGCCTATTTGGCTGCCCGCCAACCATAAGGTTGGATGGGCAGCGAAAAATTTCCTTTAATTAACTTTTTAATGGCCTTAATATGCCACTTAATTGTCAGAGGATACACTGCCAACTCCAGCACGTGCCTGCCAACCAAAATATCACGTGAGTGCGTGATGACATTGGGACGCACGCCCGATGTCATCGCGTGTCATTTTACGCTCGGTTGGGTCGGACACACGCCCGCCCACCAAGCTACAAATTTTGGGTTCTCAAATCCAGGGTACATGTCTACACTGCAGGCTATATGATCTGGATGGTGTTTGCTGGACTGGCTTGAAAGGATACAATGCATGAAAATTATGGAAGCTTCTTGCAGTGATAATCTGACACAATAGGCCTGAAGGTTAAGGTACACCATTCTCTGTCGACCTGCCTTGTGAAGCAGAAGCAACAAATACATGCTGGAACTTTCCAGCCACGTTGGCATTGGGTGCCGTGGTTGGTGGGTTGGGAGGCCACAATATGGCGAGAAGGCCAAAAATTGGTTTCATGAAGTTGTGAAACCAGTTTGTGATCCACCTGTAAATGGCTGGCCGCGTTTCTCACCACCACATATCAGGAAACTGATTTCAGTACGTTGATGTTTCATTATAAGCCCTGTTCGTCGGAGTCATCCCCCCACGCTGGATCATCCAGGCTCATCTGCATGATTGCAGGCCGATGTGGTTCATAACTGGACATAAGCGACGTGCAGCTGGCAGCCTGCCCATTGCTCTAGACTTTGAGGTGTGTGTTTGCCTACCTGGCTTCGGGCAGCACTCACAGGTCTTCAGCACCAGGCTTCACAGGCAGCACCACATCACTTTTACGGGGCCTCATGGACAGCCTCTACCCAGCAGAGCAGCCATAAGGACTAGGGCTTGCTAGGGGAAGGGGGAGAAGTGGCCTCAGGCAGGGGAAGAGACAGCAGGGTGAGGGCTGCACTGGGAAAGGAAGGCATCCCAGGGTGTGTGTGGGGGCACATGTTGATCTGTGCAAGTGACCTCAAGATGGTGAGGGCTGAGGAAGCAATATCCAGAGGAGATGAGGCCAGGTGGAGATGTGAGGGTGTGTGTGAGAGAGTGAGTGGTGATGTCCCTTGAACTAGCAGTGAGTGAAGTGAAATGCCAGTGAATGTATGATGGCCTTGTGAGTGATGAGATGGTTGCCTTACCCTGGTGGCATGGCTGAGATCATTCAACCATTTTGTGAACTGTTGGCTGATCTCTTATGTGCAACATTGCCACTGACAACCTCTGCCCCCGCCTCCCAAGCCAGAGTGGTGAGACTGATGGGCCTCCTGCGGCCAGAGCGGGGGTCGAGGACATCGGAGCGGGCCTCCATGGCATCCAAAAGGCATCTCAGGCATGCATCACTGAATCAGGGGGCTGCACTCTTCTTGACTTTTGGGACCATATCTTCACCTGTCAGTCCTGGGCTGCAAGCATTGGGAAGCGTGCGCACAACTGCAGTTTAAATATGCTGCCCGGCGTGAGGAAGTGGCGAGGTAATGGTGTGACTGACAAATTGGAAGCCAGCCACCAGCAAGACTGTGATTATGCAGCCACAGGAAACACAATGAGGCAGGAATGGTACGATACGCCGTGAAAAGTCACCATTGCAGCTGACGGGTAAAACGTCCTTTTTTCCACCTGCTACCACAATTAGTACAAACCTGGGATGATTCCACCCACAGAGCTCCTATAATGAATTGAGGCATAGGTCCTGGGGCAGTGTTGGTTAAGTCTGGAATGCCTCAAGGCATTTGTTGGCCCCCACACAAATGCCTTGTTTTTAATTTCAATCATGTAACATGTTTGAAACTCCTGAAGGTTCAAGATCACTGCCTCTTTGTACAATGTTGCATCAAAGCAAACAGACGGGCACATGAGACAGCACATCACTTCAGAAACTGAAGCCTATTGATTATTCACCAAAGCAAATCAGTCAAAACAACCCAACACTGCATGGACTGCAAATTAACTAATATGTGCAGAGAAGTTAAAGACTGAGGTGGATTTACTACAATCACAACTTTACTTAACTGCAATTGCAAGGGTATGGCCAATGGTATTATGAGTGAAGACAGTAAAAGTAAGTTGATACATAATATCAACAGTATTTACGTTTATCATAGTGATACCAGTAACTTCATTGTCAACTTCACAACCTCAACATAAGATGGGTTTCTCTTATTACAGGGTGTCTGCTATGAATGATAAAGTTTATAGAATGGCTCTGAAAATCTTTGGACACCTAGCTTCAATAGTTGTACTGGTGCTAACTATGCTGGGCCATTTTGAGGCTCAGGGTCACAGTGTTTCTGTCCCCTCCTGTCCAGCTTGCTCCTACAATCCTACATGGGCATGTTTGGCATTTGGGCAAAGACTCTGCCTCCAACAGAGGAGGGTCTGTTACCATGCTAGACACTCCAATACTTCCCCTTCAGTTACAGCAGGATGTACCAGATGGACCATAGGTTTTCAAGCCCAATTTTAGTGTTAGTATCAGTATTTTCATTTGTAAGTCTACAGACATGTGTTGATGGGGCCCTAAAATCATATAAGCTTTCTTTGAATAGAACACTGCCCTGGTAATAAACCATGTTGCTTTCCTCAATAATGCTGTGGAATCACCTTTGGATTGTTACTGCATTGAGTCACCATGATCTTATTTCTGCTTAATTTATAGAGATTGGTATGAATTGTAAATTTCCTCTGTTGGTATCAAATAGAAAATAAAGATTTAAAATACTGCAAAAATTAGTGGTAGTCCAAAATATTGGGAAAAGTTTAGAAACCAGCAAAATATGACTCAAAAAAGCAATAAAGAAGTTGGAGAAAGAGAGAAAAATAGCAAGCAATATAAAACCAGATAGGAAAAGCTTCTACAAGTATATAAAAAGGAACAGAGTAGCTAAAGTGAGCATTGATCCCTTAGAGAGTGAGACTGTGGAATTAATAATGGGAACAAGGAACTGGCAGAGACTTTGAGCAAGTATTTTGTATCTGTCTTTGAAGATACAGAAAGCATCCCAAGGATAGGAGAAAATCAAGAGGCAAAATCAAGGGAGAAACTTAAAGCAATCAAAATCACAAGAGTAAAAGTACAAAGAAAACCATTGGTACTGAGGGCTGACAAGACCCCTGGACCTGATGGCCTACATCCTAGTGTCATAATAACATAAGAGCATAAGCATAAGCAGGAGTAGGCCTTTTGGTCCTTTGAGACTGATCCACAATTTGATAAGATCATGGCTGATGTGATTGTGGCCTCTATTTTTCTATATACTCCCCATACTCTTTGGCTCCATTGTCAGTCAGGAATCTATCTACCATAGCCTTAAAAATATTCAACGACCCTGCCTTCACTGCTCTCTGGGGAAGAGAATTCTCCTCATCTCTGTCTTAAAATAGGAGACACCTTATTTTTAAACTGTGTCCCCTAGCTCTATTATCTCGCACAAAGGGAACATCTTTTCAGTATCCATCCTGTCAAGTCCCCTCAGGATCTTATGGGTAGAAATTTACGCCGGCGGGATTTTATGGCCCCGAAGTCAATGGACTTTTGACTGGCTTGTCGCATTTTATGGCCCCGCCCCCACGTCGACAGGGCTGTAAAATTCCGCCCTATATGTTTCAATCAGATCACATCTCATTCTTCTAAACTCCGATGAATACAGGCCCAACCTGTCCAACCCTTCCTCAAAAAACAACCCCTTTATCCCAAGAATCAGTTGAGTGAACATTCTCTGCACTGCTTCTGATGCAATTATATCCTTTCTTAAATAAGGAGACCAAAACTGTACACAGCACTCCAGATGTGGCCTCACCAACTGTAGCAAATCTTGCCTACTTTTATATTCCACTCCCCTTGCCTTCCTAATCACTTGCCGTACCTGCATGCTAACATTTTGTGATTCATGTACCAGGACACCCAGATCCTCTATACCATATAGTTCTGCAACATCTCTCAATTTATATAATATGCGGTTTTTCTATTCTTCCTGCCAAAGTAGACAAGTTCACATTTTCCCATATTATATACCATCTGCCAAATTTTTGCCCACTCACTTAACCTATCTATATCCCTTTGCAGGCTCCTTTTGTCTTCTTAACAACTTACTCTCCTACCTATCTTTGTGTCATCCGTAAATTTAGCATCCATACATTCAGTCCCTTCATCCAAATCATTCATATAGATTGTAAATAGTTGGAGCCCCAGCACTGATCCCTGTGGCACTCCTCATTACATCTTGCCAACCTAACAATGATCTATTAATCCCCACATTGTTTCCTGTTAGTTAATCAATCCTCCATCCATGCAGAATCGGAGCAACAAGAAAGAGCTAGACCAGGAGCAGGATGCAAAACAGCAATCTGCCACCTCCATCAGGAACTAATCAGAAGCCACACTCGTAAGGAAAAATCGAGGTGTGACATCACAGGGAAGCAGGTAGGTGATTGACTGGTGAGTATTTCCTATTTATTTTATCTAAACAAGGGAATAAACTGGTGAGACTTATCTTTCTTTTTTAAAGTAAGGCTTATTACTACTGTTAAGGTTTATTCAGTATTAGCAGGGTTTATCAGTATTAATAAGGTTTATTAGTATTGCTAAGATTTATTAATAACAGCGAGATTTTTAAAGAATTCATTCACAGGATGTGGGTTTTGCTGCCTAGCGCAGCATTTATTGCCCATCCCTAATTGCCCTTGAGAAGGTGGTGGTGAGCTGCCTTCTTGAACTGCTGCAGTCCATGTGGTGTAGGTGCACCCACAGTGCTGTTAGGTAGGGAGTTCCAGGATTTTGACCCAGTGACAGTGAATGAACGGCAATATATTTCCAGGTCAGGATGGTGAGTGACTTGGAGGGAAACTTCCAGGTGATGGTGTTCCCATTTATCTGCTGCCCTTGTCCTTCTAGGTGGTAGTGTTCATGGGTTTGGAAGGTGCTGTCTAAGGAGCATTCCTGAAGGTGAATTCCTGCAGTGCATCTTGTAGGTGGTACGCACTGCTGCTACTGTGTGTCGGTGGTGGAGGGAGTGAATGTTTGTGGATGTGGTGCCAATCAAGCAGGCTGCTTTGTCCTGGACAGTGTCCAGCTTCTTCAATGTTGTTGGAGCTGCACTCATCCAGGCAACTGGGGAGTATTCCATCACATTCCTGACTTGTGCCTTGTAGACGGTGGACAGGTATTAATAAAATTGTATTGATTAATATTGATAAAATTTTATTTACGGTAGTAAGATTCATTTGAAGTAGCAAGGTTAACAGTGAAATGGCAGAACAAAAACAAAATTACCTAGAAAAACTCAGCAAGTCTGGCAGCATCAGCGGATAAGAAAAGAGTTGACGTTTCGAGTCCTCACGACCCTTCAGCAGAACTGAGTATAGTTATGAGAGGGGTGAAATATAAGCTGGTTTAAGGTGGGAGGAGAGAGAGAAGTTGAGGGGGGGGGTGTGATTGTAGGGACAAGCAAGAAGTGATAGGAGCAGATAATAGACGGAGACAATCACTGAGAAAGGAAATATGGCTGTAAAAGCGGGTTTTAGTAAACACCTTGTCAAACACCAGGAGAGAAATGGAAAGCAATGAAGGTTAACAAGGCAGAAGAGACAGGCGGAAATCCTGTCGGGGAACAGAGCAATACTTCTTCGAGGTAGGTATTTCTTGAAGAGGAGTGGCAGTCAATTAAACACAGAGATAAAAACAAAAAAACTACTGTGGATGCTGGAAATCCAAAACAAAAACAAAATTACCTGGAAAAACTCAGCAGGTCTGGCAGCATCGGTGGAGAAGAAAAGACTTGACGTTTCGAGTCCTCACGGCCCTTCAACAGAACTGAGTATAGTTAGGAGAGGGGTGAAATATAAGCTGGTTTAAGGCAGAGCTACTCCAACTTTGAGAGTGCACATCCTGTGTTATGTGAGAGCTCCAGGATGCTTCCTGTGTCCTGGGTAACTATTTGTACACGAAATGTTGCCAGTTGCAGCAGCTTGATCTCCAGGTTTTGGACCTTGAGCAGCTATTGGCATCACTGTGGTGCATCCATGAGGTTGAGAACTTTGTGGATAGCACATTTATAGATGTGGTCACCCTCAAGCTTAAGTGTAGGCAGGGAGAGAGGGAATGGACGATCACCAGACAGTGAAGTTGAAACAGGCAGTTAGTGCATAAGCCCTCTGAGTGTATCCCCTTCTGCAACCAGTATTCAGTTCTGAATATTGATGAGAGTGATGGTGCTCAGCTATACAGGGGGGTGCAAGGAAAACTAGACAAACAATAGTGATAGGTGATTCAATTGTTAGGGGAATAGATAAGTGTTTCTGCACACAGATGTGAATCCAGGGTGTTATGTTACCTCCCTAGTACCGGGGTCAAGGATGTTACTGAGTGGCTGCAGAGCACCCTGACGGGGGAGGGTGAACAGCCAGCTGTCGTGGTCCACATTGGTATGAAAAACATAGGCAGAAAGAGGGATATGGTCCTGCAGTCAGAATTTAGGGAGCTAGGTAGAAAATTAGCAAGCAGGGCCTCAAAAGTAGTAATCCCCGGATTACTCCCAGTACCACATGCAAGTGAGTATAGAAATAGGGGAATACAGCAGACGAACATGAGGTGTGAGACCCGCTCGCCGATGCGTAAAATGACACAAAGTGATGTCAGGCATGCGTCCTAACGTCACCCTGCGTCATTTAATTTGTCAGTTCGGCAGGCGCACATCCGACTCGGATGTGCGCCCGCCGAACTGCTAACAGCCTATTAAGTACATTAAAAAAGCAATTGAACTCATTAATGGACCTGCCCATCCAACCTTAAGGTTGGCGGGCAGGCCGGGAGCCCAGGTGGGCTTGTGAAAAAACATGAAACCTCATCAATGGGCGGGATGAGGTTTCATGAGTGATTTAAAAAATGCAGAATATTTTACAATTAAAGTCATGGACATGTCATAGCTCATGTGACAGCGTCACATGAGGGCACATGGCAGGGAAATTTTTTTCTAATCCTTATTCAAAGTTTTAAATCAGAGCCAATTTCCCTGAGGCAGCACTTTGTCTCAGGGAGGTCTGTGCGCTCTTTCGCGCACATGCGTGTAAGAGCGCACTCCCATGCGCGTAAAAGAGCACACTCCCGACTGAGCAAATCCCCTCCCGCCCGCACAGGGAGCGCATAGCGCTTCCTGGCGGACATCACGCTGGGCATGCCTTAATTGGCTTGTCCACGTAAAATGGTGGTGCGCCCCTGATTGGGGGCGCCGATCAGAGGTGCGCCCGCTCGCGCCTGCTCCCGCACATCCCCCCCCGACAGGTGAAGAATTTTTCCCTAAGATTCTTTGGACATTAGGAGCAGCTCTTGGGGAGAAGGGACTTGGACAGGCCAAATGGGTTGCACCTAAATAAAGCTGAGACTATGTTCCTTGTGGGTTATTTTGCTAGTGTGATTGGGGATGACTAAAACTAACTTGGCAGGGGTGTGGGAACCAGGAGGTAATATCAAAGAGGAATAATAAGGTGCACAGACTACTGGGAGAGATGGATAGCACTAGAATAAGGAATAGTAAGTTAGTAGGTGGAGTCAGAGTAAAAGAGAAAGTGATAAAATCTAAATCAGGCTAACTGTGCATGTATGTTATAAATAGAGTGTAGTAAATAAGATTGGTGAGTTACAGGCACAGATTACCATTTGAAAATACAATATTGTGGCAATAAGAGAGATCTGGCTCAAAGAAGGGCAGGACTGGGTGTTAAATATTCCTGGATACAAGGTGTTCAGAAAAGATAGGAAAGGAAGAAAAGGGGCAGGGGTGACTGTATTATTTAAGGAGAGTTTTGCAGTGCTGGAGAATGAGGATGTCTCACAGGGTTCACAGACAGAATCTATTCAGCTAGAGTAAGGAACAAAAAAAAGTAGTGATTACATTGCTCAGTGTATTCTATAGGCCATTGGCTAGTGGGAAGGATGTAGAGGAACAAATCTGCAAGGAAATTACAGAGAGGTGCAAAAGTAATAGAGCAATTATAGTGGGGGACCTTAATTATCCAGATTTGGACTGGGATAGTAGTGGTGTGAAGGGCAGGGAGGAGCAAGAGTTGTTAGTGTTTGTTCAGGGAGTTTTCTACAGCAGTGTGTCCAACGATGGGGGGGAAATTCTTCCCCATGTGTATGTGTTTAATTTGTTGTAAATCAATAAGTGTTTCATTTAGTTTGATATAAAAAGCTCTCAAGAATTCTTGAGCTGCAAAACATACCAATTGAAAAATATAGGTTATGACAGTTGTTTAAAGTTTCCCTCTGGGATTTTAACTAACTCAGCTTTTACAAATTGCTGTGTCATAACAAAAAGCAAAGGGGAAATATGAAAAAAAACTGGCAGCCAACATAAAAGGGAATCCCAACATCTACCATAGACACATAAATAATAAAAAATATGGTAAAAGGAGGAGCAGATCTGATTAGGGACCAAAAAGGGGATTAATGCATGCAGGCAGAGGGCATAGCTGAAGTATTAAATGAGTACTTTGCATCTTTATTTACCAAGGAAGAAAATGCTGCCCAGGCCATGAAGAAAGAGGAGGTGTTTCAGACATTAGAAGGGCTTAAAATTGATAAGAAGGAGGTATTGGATAGGCTGCCTGTACTTAAAGTTGATAGGACACCAGGACTGGATGAGATGCATCCAAGGATACTGAGGGAAGTGAGGATACAAATTGCAGAGGCACTGACTGTAATCTTTCAGTCTTCCTTAGACTCAGGGGTGGTGCCAGAGGACTGGAGGATTGCAAACATTATACCCTTGCTTAAAAAAGGGAGTAAAGATAACCCAGCAACTACAGGCCAGTTAGTTTAATTTCAGTGTAAGGGAACTTCTAGAAACAATAATCCAAGATGAAATTAATAGTCACATGGACAAATGTGGGTTAATTACGAAAGCCAGCACGGATTTCTAAAGGAGAAATTGTGTTTAAATAACTTGCTGGAGTTTTCTGATGAGCTAACAGAAAGAGTTGATGAGAACAATGCTGGTGATTTGGTGTACATGGACTTCCAAAAGGCATTTGATATGGTGCCACACAACAGGCTTGTGAACATAGTTATAGCCCATGGAATAAAAGAGACAGTAGCAACATGGATACAAAATTGGCTGAGTAACAGAAAACGGTGAGTAGCGGTTAAAGTATGTTTTTTCAGGCTGGAGAAGGCTTGTAGTGGAGTTCCCCAGGAGTCAGTGTTGGGACCCTTCATTTTCCTGATGTATATTAATTGCTTAGACCTTGGTGTACAGGGCGCAATTTCAAAGTTTGCAGATGGTATGAAACTTGGAAGCATAGTGAACTGTGAGGAGGATGGTGAATCACTCAGTGCAGAAGGGGTCCTTCGGCCCATCGACTCTGCACCAAAGCATTTCAGCCTCTCTTAAAATGCTTAAAAAATACATTTTAAACATACCCTCTGGGCCTCTTCTGGCCCAGGGTCCAGCTCCTGACAAGTTTTGCCTTACGGGTGAGATGGCACTACTTTACCTGCTCAGACCTCAGATTGAAATTGCAGATCAGGTCCTGATGATGCTATTGTGTATAATATTCACAGAGTGTTTGAAACAGGAGCCCTTTTCCTTCCTGTAGGTATCCTGCTCACTGGAACAGTTTAATATGGGAATCTGCCAGAAAGAAGGTGGATCAGTGGAGATAATTGATTTGAAATTTATTTTATTTATCTAATTTAAATGTCCCCTGCTGCCAAGTTTCTACCAAGTTTTGTAGTAAAACTTGGGCCCCTGTGTTCCTAACCATTACATTTTCAAGTACCTTTTAAATTCAGCAGAAAATGCTCTTTTCTTTCTAGTAAAGGACAATAATTTTCTCTTGTCTGTAATTTATACAGTACAAGTTGAATTAATATGATATCTACCTAGCAAAGATATTTGCACTATTTTTTGATAAAGGAGCTTACATGTAATTCCTACATTGTTTTTCAAACAGTGTTTTGTTTCAGGAGTTGTCAGCACTCAACATTACTAACCTCCATTAACTCATGAATGAAATGAACACAGGACAGGACAAGTGGAAAACCTATCAATGTACTAAAATATAGTGTAGAACATCTATAGTTGCCCCTATGTCATCTCATCTCATAAGGTCACTTTTCAAACCCTTTAAAAAATATTGTTTTTTATTTGTCATTTGTCAGCTGAAGTATTTCACCTTTAATGAGCCAATTGAAATGATTCACATAAACTTGGATTTTGTGTTCATTGTCGTGAAGGGTGACAATGAAACAAATTGAATAGCTTGCCACTTTGTATCATGTAATAGCACCAAGGTACTCCAAGGCTAGATTGTGTCTAGTGTTGTTACTGCTGGATTGGTGAACTTCAATTGTTGTCTCAGCTGAAGCCTCAAACTACATTATTCATGATAAAACTGTCGTTTTGTGCTTATTCAGGTGAAGGATGACAGTGCCACAGAAGGGAACATTTTCCATTTGGCAGCTGGTAGCAATATATTCTTAAGTTATGTATGGTGCTGTCAGTACCGCCAGTGAGCTTCAATAGTGTGACCTCAGCCAGAGCTTCAGAAGGGCATTGACTTTCCAAGTTTCCTGCTGCACTTCATATCCCAGATCTGAAAACTCTGATAACCAAAATGAGACTTTGTTATGGTAAAATGCTTGTGGCTAAGCTGAGGCTGTTAATTTAAACCATTTGTGATCCTTGATGGGAACAAATAAGAGATGATTTTCTGCGTTGGATTAACTCTGGCTCTGTAAAATTTAAGACCATGAATGTTATCACAATTTATTCCATAACACTCCATTTATAAAAAAAAGCTTTTAAATGTGTTCATTAAAAGGCAGTGCAGTTTTGACAGTGCTCATTAATAAACATCAATGTACTGAATAATAAAAACATTTTGTCCTCTCTGAATTTGCTGTCACTTGTTAACAATTTGAACTGGCAAACATTCAGTGATTGTTGTCCTATGTACAGATAATGGACTTTACCACCTCATTGACCTATTTTAATAAGAAAACCATTTCTAATATTTACATTGTCAGCATTAAATTTGCATTCTTGCCAGAAAGGAAGCTTAACTATGACTTACATATGGAGCTGGTTAAATATGCACATTTCTGAGAAAACATTTACTTCAACAGCAATAAAATGACAATACCAAGTCATGATCACCAGTAGTGAGGACAAGGGAATGGAGGGGCACAATAGGCCAGAATGGAAGGAACATAATTCTTGAAGAATGGTAAGGCTGGAGAAGTTTACAGGGGTATGGAAGAAAGAGAGCACAAAGGAAATTGAACACAAAGCTGAGAGTTCTAAATTTGAGATATCCAGGGACAAATGCAGGTCAGCCTTTTATTGAAACCCTCTCTCCAAACTCTTCTTCCTGCTAACTCTGGTTGCCTTTCTCTGGGCCCCATTCTCTAGCTTTTGCTCCCTAAACCATTTGTCTTTTCAACTTCCTGTCCTCCTTTGAAAACTTACTTAAACTGAACTGTTTGAGCTCTTCATAATTGTCCCCATCATCATCTTCTTTATCTTGGTGTCCATGCTTTTGTTACGCTTCTGTGAAATGCAGTGGAGCATTTTTCTGTATTGAAGACACTATTATTATATATATGAGATAATTCCAACGTAACTCTACACAGCTCCTACCTAATCACTCCTGACACTTGTTCTGCTGAAAAGTCATCAACCTGAAATATTAACTAATTCTCTCTCCACAGATACTGCCAGTCCTGTTGAGTATTCCAGCATTATCTGTTTGTATGTGTGTTCCATTGTCTTACTTTTCTCTTTCCTCTGACAGATTAGTCTAATTCATCTTGTTCAGTCTTAAATAACCTCCCTATGAGAATAACGCTTCCAGCTCCATTAATGTTTAGGCTACATTTGTTACAGCTTCATCTTGTAACACATATGAAACAAAGCAAAAACTGTAAAGAGCAGCACCTCAAGCTGCCAAAAGCCACAAAAAAACTTAACAGAGTAAATCAATACCCCATACCTTGAACATCTTGCTGAGTAATCACCTGTTATCAGTGACAACAGGGAGGTGCATTAGTTACAATACCAGAGCCCGCTATAAGGTGGCAATGGTTGATTTTTGCAGGCTTGAACATTTATAGAGATCTTTCAGGAAGATGGGAGTATAATAAAACATTGGGCTGAAACAAGTCAGCAGTCTATCTTGAGGATCCTTAAATTGTTCAATTGCCCAGTTTCTCAAATATCTGTGCAATTATTCTTTCAAATTCCCCATATAATCTGCATTTGCTGCGATGTTCACCATTATCTTCCAGCTTGACATTATGAAGTGTGTTGAGGTGTCTGTTCAAGGAAAGCTTATGGAACATGCACCATGTTAATTGCACATTAATTGTATGTAGGTGATGGGCATTAACTGGGGATTCACTTATGCTCCTGTAAGTAAGAACAGACTGAAACTGTGCTGGTTGGATTAGGAGGTGCATGCTTGGGTTGTGTAACTCTGTAAAGAATGCTTATTAAATGTGGGTTATGGTTTGACCCCAGTTATATCTTTCACTATCTGGCTTTCTGAAGCAAACCAGTCACTGTCAGATGGTGAAAACAGGTATTGCTGCTGATCCAGCTGCCTGAAGCATGGGACCTAAATGAGAGGGAGAGAATGGAGTCACATATGAGGAGGAGGGAGCTTTTCAATTACCTTGTTATTGATTCCCATATTGGGAGGGAGAAAGAGGAAGAGACAATAATAATCAACAAAATCTGCTCTGGAGGAAGGAGAGAGACTGAGAGAGAGAGAGATAGACACTAGCCCTTACAACAAGATCGGGTTGCTTGGTGCCTATTTCTTAAAGACTGTTTTTGAAGTTGGAGGGCAAGGAAGAAAGAAAGAGGCAGGAAGGTCATGAAACAAAAACAAAAATACCTGGAAAAACTCAGCAGGTCTGATAGCATCTGCGGAGAGGAATACAGTTAACTTTTCGAGTCCGTATGACTCTTCACCAGAATGGAAGATTATGAAGTGGGTGTGAGTGTGCTCCTGCAAACTGTCTGGGCTGAAGACACTAATAGCTTCCCCCCCACCCCCCCCCACCCCTACCATTCACTGTCCATCCCACCACCTCACCATTAACGGCCTGGGAAAGCTGGACCTGCCTTGATGTAGTTTTCTTTCATTGTATCAATAAGGCCTGGTGAAGAACTGTGCCTGTATGTCCTGGGTGAAGATATCTCCTCCCTCCACCAGGAAGATCACAACTTGAAACTTGAAAAATCCCCAGAAAGTGCACCCTTGCAGCATCCACCCATCACCAAGCCTGACCTTTGAGTGGTAACTCCACCCTGTAACCTTTCTCTTTCTCCCCTCCTTCCCTCCTTTGTTCTCTCTCTTTCTTTCTGAGAGGCAAACTGACTTGAACATCAGCCTCATCAGTAATTATTGCTGTGTCTTTGAAACTGTACAGAAGGGAGGAAGCCACTCTCACAACCGAGTCAAAGGGAGGGGTGTTTGCCTTTCGCTGCCCCTCTGTGGTACACAATGATTGTCATCAGGCCAGAAACTTGGGGTGGCTGTAGCTAACAAAGTTTCATGGCAACTCCATCTTTGCCAGTGGTGGGGTCTGCAAGGACTTAACTGAGAGTGGCTGCCTCTGCTATTCCCTCTCCCCTGTCCATTATTTACACTAATCAACAATATGCTTCGAGTGAAGACTGAATGTGACAATCAAGGCCTATGCAGAAGTCATGGCTGGGGTTGCCAGTCCTTCAGCTATTGTAGCTACCTCAAAAATACACCAGAAGGCTGTGCTCTCCCTGAAGACCAAGCAGGCAATGCAAATGGCCCTCGAGAGGAGGCTAATGGTGGGCAGGACCTTCCTGCTGGTGGACTTTCTTGAGGCAACATGCAGCATACTGTTATCTCCAATATCCCATCCTATACCCTAGGTGAGCTCTTCCTTCCCAACCTTCACCAGCTAAGTGAGGTGAGGTTGGGGACGGTGTCGATCCTCTTCGGCTTTAGAGAGCTCAGCCTCCAGCCTGTCCTCTCCTTTCAGTGCCAGGTCTTTGTAGGAATGGCACAGGAGGAGGCTACAGAGTGCCCTTTCACTGTCCAGCACCAGGAGGCCACTTACCACATTTCCTGGATGTCAGATCATGCTATGCCTGTAAGAAGGTAGGGAATGTACAAGGGAGCTAGCCCGCCTCCCAGACCACCAAAACATCCCAGGCATCAGAGGTTGGCCCTGCCTCCCCTTGCTGCACTCCCAATTACACATCCAATCCCTTGGGTGTGCGGTCATTGCCGGTGATGTTGACCATCAAGAGTGAGGAGGGTGGGGTGGGGGGGTGGGGTGGGGATGGAGGGAGTGTCAGTGCAGAAGAAAGACGCAGTGAAGAAGAAGAAACCTCAAGGCAACCCTCCGATAACATGGGTTATCCCACGACTAACTCAGCCTGTGCCCCTGAGCTCGTGAGTAGTCCAACATGTGTTGCTGTGCTCCCAATGAATCCTGCCTGTGCCCCTGTGATCATGAATAGTACTGTGTGTCCCTGTGCCCACAAGCAATCCCATGAGTGTTCCTGTGTCTGTGAGCAATCCCATGTGCATCCCTGTGCCCGTGAGTAGTCCCGCTTGTGTCTCTGTGCCTGTGAGCACCCTGTGTGTTCCTATGTCTGCAAGTGATCCCACATGTGCCCCTGTGCCCATGAGTCATCCCACATGTGTTCCTATGCCTGAGAGTGATCCCATGTTTGTCCCTGTGCCCAGGTGTGATCCTGTGTGTGCCCCTGTACCCATGAGTAATCCCACATCTGTCCCTTTGCCCGTGAGTGATACCGCATATGTCCCTCTGCCTGTGAGTGATCCCATGCCCACCAGTGATCCTGTGTGTGGCTCTGTGCCCACGCGTGATCCTGGTTGCAACTCTGTAACTGTACTTGAGCCTGAAACTGCGCCCACTTTGGCAGAACTTACACATTCCACATCCAGGCTGGAGGGTGCAGCAGGGAAGGTGCAGAGCCTGAGGCCTCAACAGATATGGAGGTCACCCTTTCTCCACAAGCTTCCTGGAAAGGAAGGAGGAGAGCTCAAAGAAGGTTTGGCCCTCCGTGGAAGAGGAATCAGTGCACCTCATGGATCCTGCCCCACCCCGTACCAGTAACACATGTTGTCAACGGAGGTCGTCCGTCGTTCAGGAGGTTGCAACTGATCCCTATGTCCGACCTGTGCCTCCTGGGGTTGCGAGAGGCCCACTGCCTGAGGTAGGTGTGGATATATTCACCCAGTTTGACTCAGCCACTTGTCATCAGGTGGCTGCCCTGAAGGCTGAGGCCCGTGAGGTCGATGAGGCTGAGCCCCCCCTGGCCACATGCTGACATCCCTCAGGACCTGCTTAGCCTGCAGAAGTATTCACTTAAAAACACACAAGGTCAAAAGGCCGGAATTGTTGTAATGATAAACGTTTAGCAGGTAGGGGGTCAAACAAACTCACAAAACCTCCAAATTCCAGCCATATACCAGTCAGCTACTGATGGTATAATGCTTTACAGCAACAGCAATTTCTAAACGACATGCTGTACCAAGTCATTCTTACTATTCATCCTTCATGTTAATATTGTATAGAGTATCTGAATGGCGGACTTCATTTTTTTTGGACTCATATTAGCTCATTTATTCCAGGATCAATTAACCACATAAATATACAGCTGGTGTGGTCATTTCAGCTTTATGGAAATACATTACAATTCTACCTTTCTAATTCAGCACAACTATTATCAAATGCCTTCAGAATTAAAATTGTTGCTTGCAGTAGAAATTAAATAAACTAGGATAGCACACAATAGACAGTTGTGTAGCGCCATTAGCTGAGGTCTTCATGCCAACTGAGGAGCCATTGGCTGCTTCCTGTGCAACATTAATGAGCTGGAGTGGCACAAGTAGCTGCACCAAGACTAGTGCAATGCTGAGCTCCTCCATTCATGTACCTATCCAGTGGCTGGAGGCTTTCTGGCAGGCCTGTCAATGCACCAAGTATCTCAGTGTGTATCATCATCAGCGTTTCCTGTAATCCATCCCAACAAAGTGCTCATCTGAGCCCCCTGCAGCAGAATCTGTGTGCGGCCTGGTTCTCTGGGAATTGTGCACATGAGCTGACCTATCCCTCTGGCCTGACTGCAGTCTACTCATGTCTTGTGACTCACCATGTGCAGATCCTAACCCTATACTAGCCTCTAAGATATGCACAGAGTCAGTATTTGAGCTGGCAACTGCGTGCGTAAGGTCAAGTGATGGTGCTATTTCCTCTGATATTTGCTTTTACTCTTGGCCTTCCTCATGAGGCTGCAATGTGGCCAGGCAATAATTCCAGATGACCTCAAATTTGAAAAGCTTGAGGGGGAGGGGAGGGTTGAGGAAATTGGGGATGGGGAGGAAAGCCTGCAGTTCCATGTCATGCTACCTGTCACGATGGGAGCGAGGAGCAAGTAGAAAAGTGCACAAGGCAACAAATTATCATCATTCTCAATGGCCTCGGCAGCACTGGATCCTTGCCCTGTGGCATTGAAGCCAAAGTTTCTATGTGCCTTCCCTTCCAGGGTGTTGACGGGATGTAGGTATGATGATCCTTCACTGATGCTGTGGGTTTCCCTCCTTTGTGGGCCACTTTCTCCTGCAAGATAGAGGCCTGAATGTCAGTGACTGTGTGGGTTCTGTGCCTTCCACAACTTAATAACTTTAGATTTGAGGGGATATGCATTTGTGGCTGGCATATTGGAAGATATTTGTGGGTGAGGTGTAGGTGTAAGACCTGAATGTCAGGACATGCTGCTGAATAAGTAACAGGGATGTGGTGCATCAAGGAGTGAGGGAGGTCAGTGGGGTGGTAGGTGTGGGATGTGATGTGCCGATGCATTCACTCACCTTGACCACTCCAGGATTTTACCTAGATGATTCTTCTTCCTGTTCAGTTCTTCTTCCCAATTAAACTCTTTTTTGCATTGTTATCATGCCCGGGTTGCAACATTCCAACCTTGCCACCTGCTTCTATTCTCCTCAGAGGCTCATTCTTGAGGACATCCTGCTCCCCAACAGAAACATGGCCTTCATCGTGGCATCAACTCTCTGACTAGTGCATTCGGTGTGACATCACTAAAGAGGGAAGCCCTTCCTTTGGGCTGATTTGCAATCCTCCTTTTCTCTCAGTGCTTCAATGTGATTATTTAGCATCCTGCAGTGCATTGCCGCAACTTCCCTTTTATAGGGACTGAACCTTTAAGAAGCAAAGATTGCCTGAAGGCTTCTTCAGAATACTACTTGGCCCCCTGTGGTACACAGAAGACACCAATAACATAATGAAGACCAGTTCAATCCAGCAGCCACTCATGGTCATGCTACAGTCAAGCAAATGAGGTCGGTATGTGAATTTTACATGCTCCCCCAACATTTACAATCAGTGTGGGCATGTCACAAATCATGGACCCCTTGCCCAAAAATTTGGGCAGACGAAATTCCAACACTGTAGATTGGACTTAATGGACCTTCCAGGGCGAGCATGGTAGTAGGGGGTGGCGGGGCAGGTAGATGCTGGGAGAATCGGATGGGAGTACCCGCATCAGATTACTGTCCTTGGAAGAACTGCCCCCAACTGAGTTGGGAGTGTGAAGGGCCTGATGCATGAATCCTGCCCACTGGTGGCAGGAAAGCAATTAGGTTCATTAATGAGCTATTTAAAACCAATTATCTCTGAGCCCGCTGGAATTGAGTTACGGCTTAGGGATTTAACAGGACTCGCACAGTTTTCCTGTGCCTCCTAAAGATCGCTCAGCAAATGATGTTGGATTTGCCTGCAGCTTCATGGGTAGGGTCCCTTGTTCACAGGCACTTTATGCTCAATCGAGGGACCCAACATCAGAAAGGGGGACACTTTAAGGCCACCCCTGCCTTTTCCTTAGAATCACCCCCTCACCGATGACCCCCTCCCCACAACCCCAACACCCCCTCACTCACCTCTCCAGTATTGATCCTGGGACTGGGCATCAGTGCAATCCAGTGGTGCTGCTGGCAATGGATACCTGCCAGTGTCTGACTGGCCAGCAGGTCTTGGGTGTGGGATTTCTGCCGTCCAGGGGCCTTAGTAGCGTGGGAGATCCGACTCTGACCAGTTATGCACCTGACGGTCATGGAAGCGACACAGGGTTTGCACTGTTCTCCCAACCAGTGAGGGAAACCTGTATCACTGAAACAAAACATTTAGTGACCATTATCATTTTATAGTTAAGAGCAAATATATTTTGGGCAAAAGAAGTAATTGTAGTATAAGAGTTTGTAAGGGTTAATGTGCAAAAAGCACCTCCCATAATGATGATTTAAGAGAACACATGACTAAGAGTCAAGAAGGAGAATGTTCATGGCTTAGATAGAGTAACACCTCATCATGAGTAACTGTACATCGTTTAGTTATATATCATAAACTAGTTGGTCTTTGAACATACCAACATCTCAGCAATTGTTCCTCAGCTAGACTAACCAACATACGACATGGTGTCAGAAGAGAAATCCTGCAACATGTTGGCAGCAGTGATGGATCCCAAAACACTGAAAATTCAACTTTAAAGAAGATTTGATGTCAGACCAGCAAAGTGATGCCAAAACTGCAGAACTCTAAGACACAGTTGAGAAACACCAAAGTTGCTCCATAGATGAAGTGGAGGCAGTAAGAGTCAGAACGTCAACCTTGAAAGTTAATCAGTACTTCACTGCAGCACATGGTGGTCTGTGAAGGAAGTCCAGTGATCATAGGCTTCAAGTTGGAGAACCAAACAAAGATCATGGAACTGGTGAGCAACCCTTAAAGAAGGGTAAAAAAATCAATTTGACTGATGCAATGGGCAGGAAGCACATGGTAAACCCTGCAGTCTGGGTCCGAGATCAGTGCCATTACACATGGCAACCGTGGGGCAGCACAAACAAATACAGAAAGCAGCTGCAAATACTCGATGCTCCAGGGCAAGTGAGTGAAGAGGTTATATGAAATAACTTAAAGCCATGTAGTTTTTAATAGCTTTTTGGTGTTGAGAAAAATAAATAAATATCAAGTCTAGCTGTGAGTTCTTCCAGGGAGGGACAGTGACTGCAGCGGGTCTCATTCAGAGGCTGAACAGCACACAAAAGCTTCAAAAACTGGAACGAAAATTTAAAATTTCCGTTAAACCACCTAAAAGCTTAAAAAAGCCGTGGATCCTCAATCTATGCTGGGAGGCTTGGACACATGGAAGGGCCAAATTAAACTCAAAACTGGGCACTTTGGAGAAAAAGATTCTGAAAGTTCTGAATTGCTTCAGGGTTGGACAGTAAGTCTGAAGCTCAACAGGGCAACACATCACTTTACTCCACAGGAACAGTAGCAGATGATGTTATTGCAAGACAGGGCATCAATGACACCCCTGATAAATTTGAGGAAGTCTTAAAAGCCGTTGATAATTATTTCAACTTGAAGAGTAATAAGATTCTGAAAAGGGCCAAATTTAACAAAAGGGCCCAGAAACCAGGTGAATGAACAGGCACTTTTATTAATGGCCTTTACAGGCTGACTGAAGGATGCGAGTGTAGACACCTAAAAAAATAATTCATTTGAGGTCCCATTATAGTCGGTGTTACCGATGAACCCTATCAGGCTTATTACAACTGAAGGAAGACCTAACTTTAGAAAAAGCAAAAACAGCTGGTGAGACAAACAGAGTTCATAAACACAACTGGGCAATACTGCAAGGTAAAGAAAAACTTTGGCACAGGAAAACTCCAGTGACCATACAGTTCCTTAAGTCCAGGAATGTAAAAGAAGCATCAGAAAAGAAGGTACAATTTGAAGGGAAAGTACAAGATGCTATAAAACTCTACCAGCACTGTGGCACCAAAAAGGCTCACAGGCACAAACCGTGTCCTGAAAACATTGCAGAATGCTTTCTCTGTAGGAGAATTGGCCATTTAACTAGATAATACAGCAGGCGTAATGGTTTTATTACACAATGGTTACCAATGCATTGCCAGTAGCCAATGGAAATCCAGCTATACAGTCCGGGAAGGATCCAACTGAAAGTCAAGGGACAGTTACAGACAAAGGAAAGCAGATATTAGAAACATTGTATGTTTTGCAGAATAAGGAATTCTTTCTTTTAAGTAGAAAACCATACATAGACCTCAACCTTGTCAATAAAGTGGAGGGATTCAATCAGCAAGAATTCAAGGGTGACTTAAGAAATGAATCCCTGAAACTATCCAACTGCAATGAAGATCTGGATTGTGACTTCAGCACTGACTTTTTGACACTCTTCACAGAGATCGATAGTCCACTGTTTTGCAAGAGGACACCCAGGAGCAGGTGAGTGGACTCACAATGAGTGCACAGTGAAAAAATTAAACCAGAAAAACCAAGAAAATTAGAATAATCACTCATCACTCGTAGTAGTGCTTCAAAAGTGGAAGAGGAAAATCTGCTGATGGAACACTGCTCAAATACCACATTCACCCAACAGTGGAGACCTTCTAAAGTACATCTACATGTATCCATCCACCGATAGTGGTCGTCAAGGGTGCTCACAGTCAAAGAAGTCAATAAGTAGACATGGAACCAAACCACGCAATGTCTGCCTTTTCTACGTGGGAAGAAGTGAACTTATTGATAAAGCAGTTCTGCTGGATTTTGAGGGAAACCAAGACGTTGATCAGGTGGATTCCTCACATCCTACCCAAAGAATCACTTCTGGGCTAGAAGATCAGGATCATCAGAGAGTTTAGAATGAGAGACTGCAAGGAGTCATCATCTAGAAGTAAAGAACTTTAGAGAAAAACAATCATAGGAATGAGGCTGAACTCCAGAGGCAACGATAGGGAATGTGTGAAACGCAAAGAGCAGGATAAACCAACAAAATTAAATCAAGGAAGAGGGACATGTGATGGAAAAAATGTATAACAACTAACAGAGGAAGAAAAGGATCAAGTCCAGATCCAGAAAGGAAAGAAGGAATAATATTACAGAGAGGTGACAAGCAACAGAGATCATATTTAGTACACACTGTTACGACCAGGATGGGATGACTGCACAGTTTTTTGAGCACCACTACTCCACAGGTCGCACCATTAGTGTAAATGTCTAATTCACTCACCAAAATGGCCAATTGTGTACCTGCACTACTGTTAGACCCAGGATAGAAGAAACTTTAGCCAGGCTTCTTTCAATAAACTCAAAATGATTGATTTATTATTAAATGAAACTTCATTTTAAAACAAGTTGCAAGAGCTGGTTAAAACACAATTTGTAATCTGGAAATGCAACTATCCAACCCTTTTAAAATACCCCAATGTGCATGCACGCATGCATGCACACACACAGGTAGGGTCTCTGTAGAGATTGGTGGTTAAAGAAAAACTTAATGAAAAGGATAAAGTTCACAGGATTTTGATGTTGTCAATCTGATGCTCCCTTGTATGAAGATGGATCACTAGTAAATGTGTGAAGGTGCTCACCAATGAAGCTTTGACGTGGTGGAGTATAGAACTGGATCAATCTCAGCTTCGCAGGTTTCCAAACACAGGCAAGTTCCACTGAGATGAGGATTTCTAGCTGGATGCTGATAATCAAACTGTATTTCAAGCAAAACAAGGAGAGCGCAGGTTGGCAGCTTTCTACTTCTCGGTTTTTCCCAAATGAGTTAAAAAAAAAGTTCAAGACATAAAACTCATCTGCATGAGGTGATTTACAGTAAATCACCAGGGCCCAGGCCTTTAAAACTGTTTTATTTTCCAGCCATTAGAGTAATTACAGCTCAAATAAATAAATAGTAAAGAAGCATTAGAAAAGAAGGTACAATTTGAAGGGAAAATACAAGAAGCTGTAAAACTCTGCCAGCACTGTGGCACCAAAAAGGGTCACAGGCACAAACCGTGTCTTGAAAACATTGCAGAAGTTTTCTCTATAGGAGAATTGGCCATTTAACTAGATAATACAGCAGGCGTAATGGTTTTATTATTAGCATCCAGCTAGAAATCCTCAACTCAGTGAAACTTGTCTGTGTTTGGAAAACTGAGAAGCTGAGATGAGATGGAGAGCCCAAAGATTGATCCAGCTCTATTCTCCACCACGTTGAAGCTCCATTAGTGAGCACCTTCAGACATCTACGAGGACTAGCCATTAAAGTAATTACAGTTCAAATAATATGTTCAAATAAGTGACTAGCTCTCCTCCTCAAGTGCCATGCTGGTCATTTACCTGAAGTCATGTGATTTCATGGAAAAGACATGCTTTCTCACAGTCCAAGGTGAACCTATCCAGGCCAGTTCCCAAGTGTACTTCCAAATTTTTAAAAGAAAACACAGTTCTTGAAGATACGGTTTCCCAACAGTACTTCGGAAGGTACTATGCAAAGGAACCAGAGGAATTTTATTTCTATTCTTCAAAATGACAATCAGTCATATATTTGGAAGAACCAGACGTTGAGTCAGAATTTAATAAAGAACCAGGTCCTTCAACAACTATCAATGAAGGTCATCCAAGTTGGGACAAATGAGTTCAAAGCAAAACTACTGATCTTCCAAGCCTGACAAGAACACAATCAGGGAGAGTTGCGAACACTCCTGACAGATTGAATCTGAGATGTCAGAGACTTGGGGGATGGGAAAGTATGTAAATATGAATGTAAAAATTATGGACGAAGACTTGGGGGAGATGTATTATTTGAATTTGTAAGGATTAATGTGTGGGTCTATGTAAATAGTAACTTCCATAATGATGACGTAAGAGAACACATGACTAAAATATACACGGCTTCAAGAGAGTAACGCCTAGTCATGAGTACCTGTACGTAGTTTAGTTATATGTAATAAGCAAGTATTGTTTGAACATATCAACGTCTCAGCAATCATTCCTTAGCTAGACTAACAAACATACATCATGGTGTGAGAAATGGAATCCTGCAACAGCAGTGATCTACAGATATGGCCCCCAGTATTAGTCACACCGTTCTCATAAGTGCTATCACAATCCTGCTCCTTATTTCTTTGAAAAGTAGAAATTACTTTTGTAATGTTATCAAATGGATGTTTAAAAAAGTCCCCACAAGGGGAGTGTTGACCATTCCCCGACAGAAGCAAGCTGTCATGAGAAGAGACCCGCCTTAATCCCAAAATTCACTGTAGAACATACTCATGTTGCACCTAGTAGAAGTGCTAGAATAAGAGAAAGAAAGGCACATTTGGACACATAAGGTGGACTTGTGTTCACTTTGAACTTTGTTGTATTACAACAGTGTGTGCACTTATACCATGTTTTGTGCTTGATTGAGGTTAAATTCACAAAGAAAGGACGATTTGATGCCAACTTATTCAAGTTGCTAATTCTTATTCTCTAGTCATGTGAACCCAGAAGTCAAGTGTGGTGTCCTGCTCTCATGTGGTTACTAGATTGAAAGATTGGTCCTTTATTTGAAGGTGGGGATAAGGACTTAACAGAGAGTGACTAAGGTAATTGTGTTAAACTGAGAAGAAGATACCAGTGATCAGATATGCTCTGATGCCTCTTGCAGTTGTCACCACCATGTCCCCTGAGTGACAGCCCTAGTGATGCTCCCCTACAAGTACTTCTGTCTCCAAATTGCCATAGCAAATCCTCTGCAAACTGTTCAAATCAGGCTTTCTCGTAATTTAAAATTGTGAGCACACTGGACAGTGTGACACGTAAGTAAGAACACACTGCAATTCTTTTTCTACTTGCCCATGCAACAAATTGTTCCTTGAAGACTTCAATAATCACTTTTTAGTGTGTATATTCGTGATTTATATATACTCATAGAGGGAGGTGTGTTGAAATTTTCAGAAGGTGCTAAAATAGAAGGTATGGTTAATTCCTTAGAAGTTCAAAGGGAGTTGCAAAGGATAATTGATAAGATGGGGAATGCTAAATACATGTTAGATGGAATTTTATATCAGTGACTGTGAGCTGATGCATGTTTGTAAAAAGAAGCAGCCATTATACTCTGAATGACAGTACCATTGATGCTGGGGAAGAGCAGAAGGGTTTGAGAGTTCAGATACACAGGCATTAAAGACAGCACCTCAGGTTGATAAATTATAAAAATAATGGATTTCTAACTTATTGCAAGAGGTATAGAATTCAAAAGCCTCAAGATAATAATGAGCCTATATAAAACCTTAAGACACCAGTTAGAGTTCTTGAAATATTTTTTATCACAATTAGATGTTTTATTTATTTGCTCAAAATTAATAAGGTCCTTGAAAGATAAAGGTCAAGTGTTGATAATTTATTAAGCAGACAGTTCATGCAGTAGTAATTAACCATATACATAGAAGATAGATCTCACAGCCAGGTCAAATGTTATAGGTTGCAAGAAATAAAGAGAAAAATAAGATTGGCAAGGAGAGAATATGAGAATAGAATAGTGGTCAACATAAAAGGTGACCCAAAAATCTTCTACAAGCATATAAGTAGGAAGTGGGTAATAAGAGGTGAAGTGGATCCTATTAGGGACAAAGAGGGTGATATACGCTTAGAGGTGCAGGGCAAGGCTAGAATACTTAATGAGTACTTTGTATCATTGTTTGCAATGGAATAGGAATCTGACAAAATATTGATAGAAGTGGCGAATGTGGAGGTAACGGATGTGGTGAAAATTGAGAGGTAGAAGATACTGCAAAGACTGGTTATGCTTAGAGTGGATTAGTCGCCTGGTCTAGATCGTTTGTATTCCAGATTGCTAAAGAAAGAGGAGGCGTAGATAGCAGTAAGGCTTACCATTATCTTCCAATCTTCTTGAGATAGGGGGAGGTGACAGAGGATTGGAGAGTGGTAACTGTGACACCTATATTTAAGAAAGGTTGTAATGCAGTCTTAGCAACTATAGGCTAGTTAGTTTAAACTCAGCGGTGGGTGAGGTTTCAGAAACAATAATTAGAGAAAAAAAATCAACAAGTAATTGGAGCATTTTCAATTAATTAAGGATAACCAGCATTGGTTTGTAAAAGGCAAATCGTGCTTGACTAATCTAATTGAATTTTTTGATTAAGTAACAGAGAAGGATGAAGGGAATACAATGGATGTTGTCTATTTGGATTTTAAGAAAGTGTTTGACAAAATTCCACATACAAGGCAGATTAACAAAGTTGTGGCTCATGGAATAGGAAGTTCAGCAACAACTTGGGTTAAAAGAAAATAGTTTAAGAACGGAAAACAGTGAGTCATGACTATTGTTCACTCTGGAGGATGGTAGACAGTTATGTTCCCCAAAGACCAGTCTTAGAACTTCATTTGAGATACATATAAATGACTTGGATATTGGAATAGTGTTCAGAAATATATATAGTTTATTAAGTTATATTGGTATTTGTGGGCATTAGGAATGTGTTTTAGCTTTAAAGTTTCAGTTTGATTTGTATATCTGTATCTGTGTGTTAAGGAAGGTCAAATGGAGTTTTAGTTTCACTTTCAAAAGGTGCTTACATTTCTAATGAGGTGTTTTATGACTCCTAAAAAGGGAAACATACAAGGGCAGGATAATTGGACTGTTGCCTAGCAACAGGGAGCCAGAGAAGCAGTCCCCTCCCACAGACACATACAAAAGCAAAAAGACAGCAGTTTGATTTGGAAACTGTTGGAGTTCAGCTGGTTTGGAAGACAGCTGCCAAACAGAAACCACCTAGAGTGGACAGATAGCCAGTCCAAAGCTAAAGAAACAAAAACAAAAATCCAGGCGAATGGAAGAGGGGAAAGTCCCAAGAAGACCTTCTAGTCAAAGGAAGGACAGGAACCTGGAAAAGGCCCTGTTAAGTGAAGTTAAGGTTAAGGGGCAGAGATAAAGGCTCATGCCTCATATTTAAAGAGACAAAAGCTACAGAAAGCAGATTTAAAGCAGAAAGCAAGAGAACAGCTTGCAAGAGGCATGAAGGTCTGTAACTGTTTGCTATGGGCATGTGAAGCAGTGGTACTGCTGGCAGCTGAGTTGGCGAGAGAAAGTGCATGGAAGACAGCTTGAATGCATGTGGTGACCCGGGGAGAGGAAAATCAGAAGGAGAATTCTAAACCCTAGAGGTGAACCCTTACATAAGGTTTCTGAGACAAAGTGTTGGTTTGGGAGAAGATTCCAAAGCGACTTCTTGAAGAGTAGAGATTGGAAACCCTTGAGTGAAAGACCGAGTTCAGTGAGACGAATTGGCTCACAGTGTGACACGTGTCTGGGGAGAGGTGAGGAGAGACCCATAGCATCTGGTTGAAGTGATATCTGTTACTTGGTTTCAGACTGGAGTGTGTCTGACCACAGGGTGCCTATTGGTACATGGACTGTGTACTCACTGTGGCCATTAAAGTATAAGATAGTTTTTGTAACTTGTGTTACCCTTACAAATCTGTGTATACCTGTAAATATATAGTTGTGGGCAAAGGAGTATTGTTATGAATATAGTTCATCTTTTCTTGTTGAATAAATGTTGTATTTTTTTGTTAAAAGTTCATCAGCTGACTCCTGTGACTCTGTTCAGTAGCTACTCTCCACGTATCTAAACAAACAAATAAAAGTTGGGATCTATAAAGCCAGGTTCCACCCTGGGAACAGGCTTGCCCAGGGGTAGTCTCAGCTGGGATCGTAACAATGGAGAGAAAAAGAATTCAAAATTTGCCAATGATACCAACTTGGAGGAATGATAAACAGTTAGGATCATACAAATTAACTGCAACAGGACATACATAGGCTAGCAGAAGTGGGTAGGCAAGTGACGGATGGAATTTAATACGGGGAAGTGTGCAGTGATGCAGATTGACAGAAGGGATAGGGAAAGGCCATATAGAAACTTGGAAACATAGAAAATAGGGGCAGGAATAGGCCATTCGGCCCTTCGAGCCTGCTCCGCCATTCATCATGATCATGGCTGATCATCCAACTCAAAAGCCTGCTCCCGCTTTCTCCCCTTATCCTTTGATCCCTTTCCCCCCAAGAGCTATCTCTAACTCCTTCTTGAAAACATACAATGTTTTGGCCTCAACTACTTTGTGTGGTAGCAAATTCCACAGGCTCACCACTCTTTGGGTGAAGGAATTTCTCCTCATCTCAGTCCTAAATGGTCTACCCTGTGTCCTCAGACTGTGAGCCCTGGTTCTGGACTCCCCCACCATTGGGAACATCCTTCCTGCATCTACCCTGTCTAGTCCTGTTAGAAATTTAAGGCTTCTATGAGATCCCCCCTCATTCTTCTGAACTCCAGGGAATATAATCCTGACCGACTCAATCTCTCCTCATATGTTAGTCCCACCATTCCAGGAATCAGTCTGGTAAACCTTCGCTGCAGTCCCTCTATAGCAAGAACATCCTTCCTCAGATAAGGATTCCAAAACTGCACACAATATTCCAGGTGTGGTCTCACCAAGGCCCTGTATAATTGCAGCAAGTCATCCTTGCTCCTGTACTCGAATCCTCTTGCTATGAAGGCCAATATAACATTTGCCTACTTTACCGCCTGCTGCACCTGCATGCTTACCTTCAGCAACTGGTGTACGAGGACACCAGGTCTCGTTGCACATTCCCCTCTCTCAATTTATAACCATTCAGATAATAACCTGCCTTCCTGTTTTTGCTACCAAAATGGATAACCTCACATTTATCCACATCATACTACATCTACCATGCATTTGCCCACTCACTCAGCTTGTCCAAATCACACTGGAGCATCTTCTGCATCCTCCTCACAGCTCACCCTTCTCCCCAACTTTGTGTCATCTGCAAATTTGGAGATATTACATTTAGTTTCCTCAGTTAAATCATTATAATATATTGTGCATAGGTGGGGTCCCAGCACCGATCCCTGTGGTACCACGCTAGTCACTGCCTGCCATTCAGAAAAAGACCCATTTATTCCTACTCTTTGTTTCCTGTCTGCCAACCAGTTTTCTATCCATCTCAATTCACTACACCCAAACCCGTGTGCTTTAATTTTACACACTAATCTCTTATGTGGGACTTTGTCGAAAGCCTTCTGAAAGTCCAAATAAAATATATCCACTGGCTCCACCTCAACTCTACTAGTTACATTCTCGAAAAATTCCGGTAGATTTGTCAAGCATGGCTTGACAATAAGCCCTAAGCACGGGTAATCTTAGGGGCAGAGTTTGCTAGCCTTGGTCTTGGAACAAGCATGTAGTTTCATCAGGAGCTCTGTAAATAAACTTTACAGTTTCTTACAAGAAACCTGCCCTGCATTCCAAGTTTATTACAGACTTGTAGGACACAGATTTAAGGTTTTGGGCAAGAGTTACAGGGGGAATGCGAGGAAGAACATTTATATGCAGGGATTGATAATGACCTGGAACTCACTGCCCACCAAGGAATGACTTCAAACGGAAATTGTATTGGCACTTGAGGGAAATAAACTTGCAGGGGTACGGGGATGGAGTGACGGAATGAGACTGACTGGATTGCTCCACAGAGAACCTCATATGCTTGATGGGCCAAATGCACTCCTTCTGTCCTTCCGTGCCCGAAATAACTCTATGGCTCAATGGGTTGGATTTTACAGGGCATCACAGTTCCTGGCCCCACGGCTAAAAGGCTGGTGGGCAATCTGCTCATGATCCTGATGGTTTCCCCGTACCAATTTAATGCTGGGAGTAGTGTTAATTGCTTTAAGGCAAGACTTCCATCCCTTTCGCAGGATAAAGTACTGCCTTGGAGGGCTCAGATTGGATTGGTTGGCAGCTCTGTAGTCCCAGCAGCATCACCAGTAGCCACTGCAGGGGCTAGAGGCAGTCGACAATACAGAGGAAGCCAGGCTGACAGGTAAATCTGGGGATAGGGGTTGAAGCAGGGGGGATAATTGGGGCTGAGGGGGTGAGTGCGGGGTGGGGGAGTGGGGTGCCAGGTTCAAGAGGCCAGGGGTGAGGGTTAAAGGGGGAAATAACCTTGAGGGGGTGGTGCCTTCAATGGGCTGAGGGGACCCTCAAAAGAGGCTAAAAGCAAAATACTGCGGATGCTGGAAATCTGAAATAAAATCTGAAAATGTTGGAAAAACTCAGCAGATTTGACAGCATCTGTGGAGAGAGAAACAGAGTTAACGTTTCGAGTCTGTATGATCCTTCTTCAGAACCAAAAGAGGCTCCCCCCTGACACCAGCCTGAGCAACCAAAGCTGCCAGGTTTCCGGTATGGCATTGGCCTCTCCCAGCACAGGTAAAATAAATGTGGGGGCCAGATGAGGCCCTTAAATGGCCATAATTGGCCACTCACTCAAATAGGCCCAAGGGCTGGCGGGGCGGGCGCCGGGGTGGGGGGTGGGGGCATGCCACCCAATGCCTCGCCCTCCTCCCACCCCTGTAAAATTTCATATAGGTAGGGGGCGGCTGTTGATGGTGGGAAGGCCACCCACTGGATTTTACTTGCCCCCCCTCACCTTCAAACAGGAGTGTAAAATCTAGCCCTATGACTAACCATAGCTGATGGTTGGCAATGTTAATACATTAGAACCCTAATAGTTTTTATACAATTCTTTCATTCTGACTACGTGACGATTCATATATTTCTGCAATAAATTATTGTATAAAAAATAAAACACAACTTCATTTGAGAAGGATTTAATTGAACTGTCCCTTGTGGCTAACTTTATTTAATAAACTGGTTTCCTTACTTAACAATCTCTTTATCTGTTGGGTTAATGAGATTGTTATGACTCCTTTACTTCATTATCTTATCGATATTTTCATTCTTCTTACATATAAATGATAAAGAAAGACTAGCAATTCTATAGTGCCTTTCATGAACATCGGATATCCCAAAGCTTTTTACAGTTAATTAAGTACTTTAGAAGTGTAGTCACTGGAAATGTGGCAGCCATAGCAAGCTCGCAAAAATAGCAAAGTGATCAAGACCAGATAATCTGTTTTTGTGATGTTGGTTGATGGATATGTATTGGCCAGGACACTGGAGATAACTTCCCTGCAACACTCAATTATGGTGCTATACTGTGGTTATGTTACTGCACCAGTAACTGAGAGATCTGGACTATTAATCAAGAGAATGCAAGTTCAAATCTCACCTTATCAGTTTGAGAAGTGAAATCAAATATCTGGAAATAATGAGCTGGTGTCGGGAAAAGTGAAATTGTCAGATTAGCATAAAAACTCAAACAGAAAGGAAACCAGCAGTCATTACCTTGCCTGACCTCTATGATTCTATAACCCAAACCATTGTGATTAACTTTTATCTGCTCCCTAAGTGGCTTAGGATGCCATTCAGTTGTATCAAACATTGCAGGTCAAGGAGAAAACCCACCTTGACATTCTCAGGGGAAGCAGGGGCTGACATAAGAATTGATTTTGGCAACTTCACCTATATCCTGAGAATGAATACTAAAAAAAAGTTATTGTTTGTCCTCCAAGGCAAAGGTGACCATGTTCATTATCTGGGGTGTTTGGTAGTGTTCCCATTGATATGTAGGTGAAAGCTAAGGCTGACCTGCACCGAGAAGGTTCTGCTGCAAACAGGTTAGGACAACACAGATAATTGAATTTTGGATGAGTTGCTGGCCTGGAATTCCCCCTCTTGGTGTTTTCTCTCTGCCTCTGATATGCGCTTACTTTCAAGAACAAAGAAAAGTACAGCACAGGAACAGGCCCTTCGGCCCTCCAAGCCTGCGCCGATCATATTGCCTGTCAAACTAAAACATTTTGCACTTCCGGGGTCCGTATCCCTCTACTCCCATTCTATTCACGTATTTGTCAAGCTGCCTCTTAAACACCACTATCGTACCAGTTTCCACCACCTCCTCTGGCAGCGAATTCCAGACACTCACTAGCCTCTGCGTAAAAAACTTGCCCCGCACATCTCCTCTAAAGTTTTCTTCACTCACCTTAAATCTATGTCCCCTAGTAATTGACTCTTCCACCTTGGGAAAAAGCTTCTGACTATCTACTCTGTCCATGCCACTCATAATTTTGTAAACTTCTATCAAATCCAACTCCATCGCTCTAGTGAGAACAATCCGAGTTTCTCCAACATCTCCTCATAGCTAATAACCCTCAGACCGGGCAGCATCCTGGTAAACCTCCTCTGCACCCTCTCCAACGCCTCCATATACTTCTGGTAATGTGGCGATCGGAATTGCACGCAATATTTCAAGTGTGGCCTAACCAAGGTTCTATACAGCTGCAGCATGACTTCCCAGCTTTTATACTCAATACCCCTGCCAATGAAGGCAAGCATGCCATATGCCTTCCTGACTACCTTATCCACCTGCTTTGCCACTTTCAGTGACCTGTGGACCTGTACACCCAGATCCCTCTGCCCGTCGATGCACTTAAGGGTTCTGCCATTTACCGTATAATTCCTACCTGTATTAGACCTTCCAAAATGCATTACCTCGCATTTGTCCGGATTAAACTCTATCTGCCATTTCTCCGCCCAAGTCTCCAACCAATCTATATCCTGTTGTATCCTTTGACAATCCTCTTCACTTTCTGCAACTCCTCCAACCGTAGTGCCGTCTGTAAACTTACTAATTAGCCCAGTTACATTTTCCTCATAATCATTTACGTATACTACAAACAGCAAAGGTCCCAGCACTGATCCCTGCGGAACTCCACTAGTCACAGCTCTCCATTCAGAAAAGCACCCTTCCACTGTTACCCTCTGTACCAAGCCAATTCTGTATCCATCTTGCCAGCTCACCTCTGATCCCATGCGACTTTACCTTCTGTACCAGTCTGCCATGAGGGACCTTGTCAAAGGCCTTACTGAAATCCATGTAGATAATATCCACTGCCCTTCCATCGTCGATCATCTTTGTCACTTCCTCGAAAAACTTGATCAAGTTAGTGAGACACGACCTCCCCTTCACAAAACCATGCTGCCTCTCACTAATATGCACATTTGCTTCCAAATGGTAGTAAATTCTGTCATGAAGAATCTTCTCCAATAATTTCCCTACCACTGACGTAAGGCTCACTGGCCTGTAATTTCCTGGATTATCCCTGCTACCCTTCTTAAACAATGGAACAACTTTGGCCATTCTCCAGTCCTCTGGGACCTCACCCGTAGCCAGTGAGGATACAAAGATTTCTGTCAAGGCCCCAGCAATCTCCTCCCTTGCCTCCCTCAGTACTCTGGGGTAGATCTCATCTGGCCCTGGGGACCTATCCACCTTAATATTCTTCAAGATGCCTAACACCTCCTCCTTTTTGATCTCAACATGATCCAGGCTATCTACACACTCTTCCCTAGACAAATTGACTGCTAAGTCCTTCACTTTGGTGAATACTGATGAGAAGTACTCATTTAGTATCTATCCCATTTCTTCTGGCTCCACACACAGATTCCCACCTCTGTCCCTGAGTGGGCCTACCCTTTCCCTGGCTACCCTCTTGCTTTTTACATATGTATAAAAGGCCTTGGGATTTTCCTTAATCCTGGTTGCCAATAAATTTTCATGACCCTTTTTAGCCCTCCTGACTCCTTGCTTAAATTTCTTCCGACTTTCTTTATATTCTCCACGGGCTTCATCTGTTCCCAGCCTTCTAGCCCTTACGAATGCTTCCCTTTTCTTTTTGACTAATCTCACAATATCCTTCGTTATCCAAGGTTCCTGAAACTTGCCATACTTATCCATCATCCTAGCAGGAACATGCCGGTCCTGAATTCTTATCAACTGACGTTTGAAAGCCCCCCACATGTCATGGAGGTTGCACAATTTTTTATTTGGTTGCGCCCGGTGCAGCGATCCAAAGTGAGCTTCTCCAAGGACTCAAAGTCGATATCAAAACACCTGAGTGAAGCTTAAAGAGTGTCCTTGTAGCACTTCCTTTGACAGCCATGACAGCGCATGGCTCATGGTCTCCATATAAGATTTGTTTTGGTAAGTGAGTGTCTCAAGTCCCACTTCAGGACTTTGATAGCCACGGAAGGCGTGTTCCATAATGTGGCCAAACAAGTTAATTATCAGCCTGTAAATCTTTCCAGTATGCCTGATGACAGACGGTAAGAGTTGGGAGAGTTTTCTGGTCAGCCATACTGCAGGAGGCAACAGTAAACAACTGCAGTACTTTGCTAATGTTATGATCCCAGCTGATGTTACTATTGGACAGGTCAGATCCCAGGGTGGAACCTGGCTTGTTAGATTTTGTTTAGAAACGTGGAGAGTAGCTACGGGGACAGAGTAACAGGAGTGAACGGATGAACTTATAACAAAAGAATAAAACATTTATTAAACCAGAAAAGATGAACTATATTACAATGCTCCTTCACCCACAACTATACCTTTACAGATATATACAGATTTGTATGGATAACACAAGTTACAAAAGCTATCTTACACTCTAATGTCTACAGTAAGTACTCAGTCCATGTAAACCAATAGGTGACCCGTGGTCAGACACACCACACTCTGAAACCAAGTGACAAATGTCACCCCAAACAGATGCTATGGATCCCTCATCAACTCCACCCAGGTTCTTGTCATACTGTGAGCCAACTGGTCTGGCTGAACTCCATCTTTCACTTGAGGATTTCCAATCTCCACTCTCAAAGAACCCGCTTTGGAATCTTTCCCTAACAACACTTTCTCATGGATGTCTTCCTCAAGGGTCCACCTCCAGTGTTTTAAACTCTCCTTCTGATGTTCCTCTCCCCTGGCTTATCACGTGTATTCAAGCTTTGCCTTCCATGCACTCTCTGTCTCAGATACTCAGTCATGCCAACAGAACACCACTGCTTCACATACCTATAGTGAAGAGTTACATACCTTCTCCTGTCTCCTTGGATCTCTGGCTTCTTGTAAGCCTTTCTGCTTTAACTCTGCCTCCTGCAGCTTTCTCCCTTTAAGCTTGGAATCTTTCTCTGCTCCTGGCTCTTAACTTCACTTAACAGGACCTCTTCCAGATTCCTGTTATTTCCCTTTGTCAAGGTTTTCTCGGGACTGCACTTCTTCTGTTCTTTGGGGAAACCTGCTTCCTGCAGTTCCCTCCTGACCAGCTTCTCCTGGCAGCTGGTTTCAACTTTAGTTTGGGACTTGCTATCTGTCCCTCTCCTATGCTGCTTCTGCTGGCAACTTGTAGCAACTTTAGAACACACTGAACTCAAATTGTTTTTGGTTTCTGTGTGTGTGTGTGTGTGTGTGTGAGTGGCCTACCTCTCTGGACCCCTGTTGCTAGGCAACAGCACAGTTTTTTTCTACCTGGTTTGTTTTAACTCCCCTTCAAGAATCATAAAATCTCTTTAACATGCAGGCAGCTTTTAAAGTGAAACTAAAACTCAGGTTTCATCCTTTTACCCCACAAGTACAGAAGTACAAAATTAAACTTAGGGCGGAATCATCCCAGGTTTGCACTAAATGCAGTAGCAGGGTTTTACCCGCCGCTTGCATTGACGGCTTTTCACGCTGTATCTTCTCAAACCCGCCACATTAATTATGCATTCCCAGGTAACATGCCGTTTCCATGGCTGGCGGGCTCTCATTTACATGACACACTATCACTTTATCTCTTCATCACGCCAGGTACCACATTTAAAGTACAGCCATGCCCAGTGCTTCCAGCCCAGGATTGCCGCAAAGAAGACATGGCCTCAAAAGGTAAGAAGACTGCATCCCTCAAGCACCTTTTGGATGCTGCGGAGGCCTGCTGTGATGACCTCTACCCCTGCTCTGGCCGCAGGAGGGACAGCTACATTACCACTCCGGTTTGGTAGGCAGTAGCTGTGGTGATCAGTGCCAATGTTGCACAAAAGATGTTGGACATTCAATGCAGAAAGAGGGTGAATGATCTCATCCATGCAGCCAGGGTATGGCAACCATCTCATCACTCTAAACTCACACACTCAAGACCATCACACACTCACTGGCATTTCACTCACTGCCAGCTCAAGGGACATCACCACCCATTCTCACACACATATTGTCACATGTCCACTGGCCTCATCTCCTCTGGATATTGCCTCCTCAGCCCTCACCATCTTGAGGCCACTTGCACAGATCAACATGTGCCCCCATACACACACTGGGATACTCCCGTTCCCCAGTACAGCTCTTGTCCTGCAGCCTCTTCCCTTGCCTGAGGCCACTTCTCCCCCTTCCCTAAGCATGACCTTGCCCTGAAGCCATTGAAAAGCCACTTACATATGGCTGATCTGGTAGGTAGAGGCGTACCTGTGAGCACCCTAAAAATAATGTGGTGCTGTCTGTGAAGCCTGGCACTGATGACTGAGTGCTGACTGAAGCAAGGTAGGCAAACAAATATTGAAATCCTGAGCAAAGTGCAGCCCACCAGATGCACGCCTGATTTTTCCTGTTGTGAAACACGTCGGTTTGTTTTCCTATCAACATGGGCGGACGGTCCAGTGGTGGGGGGAGGGGGAATGAGTCGGGCAGGCTGGCCTTATAATGATATGCTGATGTATTACAATGAGGTTCCCGACGTCCGATGGTGGGGAATGCAACCCACCATCGGTGGGCGGAGCGGACGATCGCAAACTGGTTTCACGATGTCGTGAAACCAATTTTTGGCCTTCTTGCCAAATTGTCCGCTCACACGACTGAACATGCCCGACACCAGCGGGCATAGAAAATCCCGACCTTAAACTTAAAGATATGCCTTATTCCTAACACACCCAAATACACATATAGCTTACTTAAATTATCTCTAGTTCCTAACACCAAGCATAATCATGGAAATGAGTGTCAAGCATTCTGGCTTCATGACCATCACAACTCAGTGCATGTTGTGGGTGCTTTGTGTGCCAGTGCATGTGAGCACCTCAGTGCTATTCTGGCAAGTGAAGTATCGAATAAAAGACATGCCATTGATTCTGCACTAGCTAATTCTCACATTCTACACACACTCCAGTTAAAAAGACAATGGGTCAGTTTTTGTTGAAAAAAATAAGGGCATGTGAATTATTAGGAAATAGACACAGTTTAAGTAATAAAAACAAAAAGCTAAAAGCTACTGCGGATGCTGGAAATCCAAAACAAAAACAGAATTACCTGGAAAAACTCAGCAGGTCTGGCAGCATCGGTGGAGAAGAAATCAGTTGACGTTTCGAGTCCTCGTGACCCTTCGGCAGAACTGAGTATAGTTAGAAGAGAGGTGAAATATAAGCTGGTTTAAGGTGGGGGGCTGGGGGAGAGAGAAGTTGAGGGTGGGGTGGTTTAGGGATAAGCAAGCAGTGATAGGAGCAGAGAATCAAAAGATGTCACAGACAAAAGGATCAAAGAGGTGTTGAAGGTGGTGATATTATCTAAGAAAAGTGCTAATTAAGAATGGATGGCAGGATACTCAAGGTACAGCTCTAGTGGGGGTCCACTCCTCCATCACCCCCTACTCCTCAACCCCCACCTATGGCACCTCCCCATGCCCACGCAGAAGATGCAACACCTGCCCCTTCACTTCCTCTTTCCTCACCGTCCAAGGGCCCAAACACTCCTTTCAAGTGAAGCAGCATTTCACTTGCATTTCCCCTAACTTAGTCTACTGCATTCGTTGCTCTCAATGCGGTCTCCTCTACATTGGAGATACCAAACGCAAACTGGGCGACCGCTTTGCAGAACACCTGCGGTCTGTCTGCAAGAAAGACCCAAACCTCCCTGTTGCTTGCCATTTTAACACTCCACCCTGTTCTCTTGCCCACATGTCTGTCCTTGGCTTGCTGCATTGTTCCAGTGAAGCCCAACGCAAACTGGAAGAACAGCACCTCATCTTCCGACTAGGCACTTTACAGCCTTCCGGGCTGAATATTGAATTCAACAACTTTAGATCTTAAACTCCCCCTCCCCCATCCCCACCCCGTTTCTTCCCCCTCCCCCTTTTTTTTCAATAATTTATATAGATTCTTCTTTTCCCACCTATTTCCATTATTTTTAAATCTAAAACTAAAACTTTGTTAGTCTTTCCACCCCACCCCCACTAGAGCTGTACCTTGAGTATCCTGTCTTCCATTCTTAATTAGCACTTTTCTTAGACAATATCACCACCTTCAACACCTCTTTGATCCTTTTGTCTGTGACATCTTTTGATTCTCTGCTCCTATCACTGCTTGCTTATCCCTAAACCACCCCACCCTCAACTTCTCTCTCCCCCCGCCCCCCACCTTAAACCAGCTTATATTTCACCTCTCTCCTAACTATACTTCAGTTCTGCCGAAGGGTCATGAGGACTCGAAACGTCAACTGATTTCTTCTCCACCGATGCTGCCAGACCTGCTGAGTTTTTCCAGGTAATTCTGTTACAGTTTAAGTAAGTTTTATGTGTATTTTCGTGTGTTAGGAATAAGGTATATATTTAAATTTAATTTATATTTTTTTCTATTTGTTGGTCAAAAGGAGAAACCTGAGATCTAGTTTCATTTGTGAGTGGAGACAGCAGGTCTAAAGTTCTGTTTGTATACCTGCATTTCTAATGAGAATTTTACGACTCTTGAGTTAAAGCCAACAAGAGTAGAAAAAAACTGCTGTTGCCTAGCAATAGAGGTCCAGAGAGGAAAGCCCCAGCCACACACACAAACAGACAGAGAAAACTAAGAAAAAACAGTTTGAGATCAATTGGAAGTATTTGCCAGCAGAAGCAGCCTAGCAGAGGGACAGATAACAAATCCCAAGCTAAAGTTGAAGCCAGCTGCCAGAGAGGCTGTGCAGGAGAGGGAACGACAGAGGAAGCAGGTTTCCCCAAAGAAATTAAAGCATAAAGTCCTCAAATCCAAGAGAGTGGAACAGGAAAGGGCCAAGTACGACAGTTAGGTCAAAGGAAAAGGTCCTGTTCGGTGAAGTTGAGAGTGCACTGCAGCAGTTCAAGAAGGCAGCTCACCAACACCTTTTCAAGGGCAACTAGGGATGGGCAATAAATGCTGGCTCAGCCAGTGAAGCCCACATCCCATGAATGAATAAAAAAAATATGAGCCAGAAGAGCCAAAGATACGGCTGAAGTTCTGTAACTCTTTGCTATGGGCATGTGAAGCAGTGGTTTCTGTTGGCATGGCTGAGTCAGTGAGAGAGAGTGTGTGGAAGAAAGATTGAATGCACATGGTGACCTGGGGAGAGGAACGTCAGAAGGAGAATTCAAATCCTGGATGGTGGACCCTTGTGGAAGGCGTGTGAGAGAACGTATCATTTGGGAGAAGGTTCCAGAGCGAGTTCTTGGAGAGTGGAGATTGGAAACCCTCATGTGAAAGACAGAGTTCAGTGAGACTGGTTGGTTCACAGTGGGACAAGCGACTAGGGGGAGTTGATGAGAGATCCATAGCATCTGTCTGGGGTGGTATCTGTCACTTGGTTTCAGAGTGTGGTGTGTCTGACCACAGGTTACCTATAGGTTTACATGGACTGTGTATTTACTGTGAACATGAGAGTATAAGATAGCTTTTGTAACTTGTGTTATCCTTACACATCTGTATATATCTGTGAGGCATAGTTGTGGGAGAAGGAATATTGTAATATAGTTCATCTTTTCTGTTTATGTAAATGTTAAAAGTTTTGTTAAAAGTTCATCAGTTGACTTCTGTGACCCTGTTCAGTAGCCACTCTCCACGTACCTAAACAGAAAATAAAATGTAGGATCTACCAAGCTGGGTTCCAACCTGGGATCAGGCTTGTCCAGAGGTAAAATCAACTGGGATCATAACAAATAACAAATACTATTATTAATGAACAAATCAACCACAGCTTGTGGCAAAGATGACACACCCCAGAGTTGCAAATTACCAAAAATTGCTGAAAAGTTTTCTTGAGAAAAAAGGCATACCAACCTTAACCTCCTGATAAATATCATGACATTGCTGCATTTGCACATTAATTGCCCATAAAACACTTCACAAAGTTAAGTCTAGTAGTTAGAGGGGAGAGAAACTGCCCTTAACATCAATGCAATATTTGACATCAAGGACTCCTAGCAACTTTGAAGTTAATGGGGATCAGAGGGAAAACTCTTCACTGGCTGGAGCAAAGGAGGATGGTTGTGTTGTTTGAATGCCAATCATCTTTGCCCCAGGCCATCACTGCAGGTGTTCCTCGAGGTAGTGTCCTAGGCCAAACTATCTTCAACTCCTTCATCAATGACCTTCCCTCCATCAGAAGGTAGAAGTGGGGATGTTCACTGATGGTTTAAAAATGTTCAGTTCTCCAGATATTTCTCAGATACTGAAGCAGACTATGCCCTCATGGAATAAGTCATGCACAACATTCAGGCTTTCTTAATAAGTCAGAAGTAATATTCATGTCAAACAAATATCAGGAAAAGGCTATCTCCAGCTAGATAAAATCTACCCACCTCTGTTTGACATTCAATGGCATTAGCATTGTCAAATCCCCCACCATCAACGTCCTGGGGATTACCATTGATCAGAAACTTAAATGGGCCAGCCACATAAATACTGTGGCCACAAGAGCATTTTAGAGTCATAGAGGTCTACAGCACAGAAAAAGGCCCTTTGGCCCGAGTCTACGCTGGTCAAACAAGTATTCTAATCCCATTTTCCAGTACTAGGCCCATAGCCTTGTATGCCCTGGCATCACAAGTGCACATACAAATACTTCTTAAATGTTATGAGGGTTTCTGCCTTTACCACCCTTTCAGACAGCGAGAGAGAGAATTTAGAGAGTGGGTATTCTTTTGCAAGTGACTCACCAAAGTCTTTCCACCTTCCACAAGGCACAAATCAGGAGTGTAATGGAATACTTACCACTTGCCTGGACCAGTGCAGCTCCAACAACACTCAAGTAACTCGACATCAGGACAAAGCAGACTGCTTGGTTGGCACCCCATTCACCACCTTAATCATTCGCTCCTTCCACCTTCTTGGCAGCTGTGAGTACCATGTACAAGATGCACTGCAGCAATTCTCCAAGGTTTTTTTGGCAGCATCTCCCAAGCCCACAATTGTTGGATATTTTAAAATGTCAAATTTTAGATTTTAAATCTTATTTGCTTACCTTTCTTCCCAGTTCTCCCTCCACTGCCCGCCTCCTGTGGGAAACCTAGATCTGGGCAAATCTCAGTGCTCTTGCATCCTGGCTTTCTTGATCCCAGGCGAACTGCACAAGGTTGTGTGCCTTCACAAAGGTGGTGTCTACGACCTCATGGATATGTTGTGGGTGGAGGCTTGCGATATCCCACAGAGGTCGCCTGTGGAGCCCTGAAAGGAGCCACTGGTGTAAAGATTGAGAGCTGTGATCACTTTCATGGCCACTGGCAGTGGTTGCCCTCCATATCCCCGTGGGGGAAAATCTTGCAGTAGCTGACAGATATGACCAATCAGTTCCCTAGAGCCACACAGTCTTTGGCGACGCTGGTTCTCGGTCATCTTCAGGAATGAAAGGCGGCTCCCATAGGCCCTGGGTGTCACTAGGCACCATCTAGCAATGGCTCACTGTGGCTCTTTGGCAGTGTGTGTGGGAGCCCCAGCCGCCCCTTCTTCCTGAGGGTGCTGCTCATCTCTCTGCGCAGTCAAGCACATCCGTCACTCTCTTCTCAGCCGTCTCCACTTTCTGTAAGCCATGAGGCACACAGCTAGTTCACCAGGCTGCATGCTCCTGATGTACTCCTCCTGCTAGATGAAAGAGAGAGACGTGTGGGTTAGCTTGGGTATTCTAAGCACCTCTCTTGGTTAAGTCTGAAGGCCCCCTAATGCATCCCAGAGAGTGCTTGCCACTACTTGAATGGCCAGAGTTTAGTGCACTGCATGGCTGCCCGAGACCCCATCTATCTCTGCTCCACTGCACCTGACCAATTGGTGACAGCTTTGCCCATTGGACTGCATGCTGTGATCTCAGCTCAGGTGCAGGCATTGTCCTAACCCGTGCTGCAAGGCTGCACTGTTAGCTTGAACCATGGGGGAGACTGGTCCAAACCGGAATGATGACATTGCAAGGGGCTGTGAACGTCTCCACCAGTGGCTGCTCCACAGCCAGCTTTAGCAAGGAGATTGTTCAACTTGCACAGTTGTCCAACTGTTCTGCAGTCCACTAAAACACTCATTATTTTGCTGTCTGTGCCCAAGGGATGAAGAGCTCTGGAGCACTTGGTGGCACTTTCACACCTCTACATTGCTCAATTGGGCAGATAGACTAGAGGCCAACTCCAATCATGTCAGTGTGGCTGTGTCTGAACTGTCTCAGCTGTGGAGGAATGGTCACTTTGTCCAAGGCTTCCATAATTCGTGGCTTCCCTTCCCCCAACCCCGAATGTGCTTGTGCGTTACCATCAACCACAAATGCAATGCAGCAGCCCTTGTCCCTCCCCACAACTAGCCTCAACCCTTGCCCTGGCACCGCACTTTCAGCCAGGTGCGAGAAAGCGACTTGCCTGTGCCCTCACCTAAATGCACAGTGCCTCAAACTTGAAGCCCAACAGGCAACCCTGGCGAGCGCCACGCAATGTTACTGTGCACTCACCTCCAAGTTCCCCTCGAAGTGCAGCTCACACCTTATATATGCTGTTGTGAAACAAATGTGTTCGGATGATCCAGCGTGGGGGGCTGATTCCGGACAGCTGGGCTTATAATGATATGTAGATGTATCACAACGGATGGCGAGAAACATGTCCCGCCATTGAGAGCGGACGATCGCAAACTAGTTTTGTGACATCATGAAACCTATTTTTGACCTTCTTGCCATATTGTCCGCTCACGCTGCCAAACAAACCCACTGCCAACGGGCACGGAAAATTCCATGCTATCTCTTTGGCTTGTAGCTTGTATCAGTGGTTGCAGCTCCCTGAAGTTTAGGAATCTAAGATCAATTTAATTAGTTCCATTATTAAGTAGCTGATTATATACTAAAATTATATGCTTACATCCCCTCCAAGTCACTCACCACCCTGACTTGGAAATATATCACCGATCCTTCATTGTTGCTGGGTCAAAATCCTGGAATTCCCTTCCTAACAGCCCTGTTGGTGTACCTACACCACATGGACTGCAATGGTTCAAGAAGGCAGCTCACCACCACCTTCTGAAGGGCAATTAGGGATGGGCAATAAATGCTGGATCAGCCAGTGATGCCCACATCCCATGAACGAATTTTTAAAAACTGGCCATTGTAGTAGGGTCAGATTCATTTCAAAAGTTCAGTGGTTACTGCTTTAAATGGGATCAAACTTCCCTACTTAACATATTCTTAAAACTAGCATTACTACAACATAAAGAAAAATCAGCAGCTATAGCACATTAGCACACTTCCTATGACTGACCCTTTTGTTACAGAGTTTTTAAAATTATGAAAGGGTAGGGAAGAGTAGGGAGAAACCCCATAGCTGAAGATTTAGAATGAAGGACCATTGAAACAAAATTAGATCAGAGAGACAGCTTACTGTCAGTAAGATCAGAGGCTTTATCAAGCAAAGAATTGTGAGACTGTGAAAATTTAACTTCCAATAATTGCTGATCATTCCACAGTACATTGTTTGCATCCAAGCAAATGGATTTTTCCTACATTGTTATTTATCCATTCCCTGAAATTATTCTGCCCTGTTTGAATTCAGCGTTGGTTGCACACAATCCTAATGCCTCAATTTTGTGCATCACAAATGATGCATCAAAAATTGAAAGTACTAAAAGATTCTCCCTGACCTTCATTCAATTAATTACTGGGTATGTTACAGATCTCTGTCCATTAGAAAATAAATAATTGCAGATGGACATCTTGCTAACATTATTTTCAACCTGTAAACTATAGTAAATGGTTATATCAGAGTATGTGCTCATATTCTCAAGTAATTTCATATCTGTCAAATAAAAAAGTTCCTCAAAGTAAATGACATTTGTCTTATAAAGGTCACCTGCCATTTTTATTTATTGACTTATAAAAATATTACCTTGAAGCACTAAATCTTTTCTGAAATAACTCGTATGTTTTCAAAGGGATGCACAATATTGGATCTGGCTAAGATGTCTTGGCTAGGTCAAACAAGCAGTAAGCTGTCTCTCTGAGGTCAGAAAATATCTTATGTTTGCTAACACTCTTGGCACAACAATGCACCATAATGTTGGAGGCTGTCAGCTAGGAGACAAAACCTTCCCTTGGTATCAAAAAGACATCTGGCTCATTACTTTCACTGTGGATAGTGTCACTTCGCATATATAAAATGATACAGTAAATCAAACATCAGTGAAAGATCTGTGATAGACGTCTTTGTTAGACTTTGAAGAAAGGACAAAAGCAACAAAATGCTTAGCACCTCCCCTCTCAATCATTCATTTGCGTTCTGATTAAATTCTGTGGTCATCGTTCTTGAATATGAAAACATGTTATTATCCTTTAATGCGGAGTTCGGTGGAATTATTTGACAATCTGCTATAAAGCAGTTTCTAAGGCTCAAATCAGTCAGATTGGAATTAACTTCAACATCTGTCAAAATGGTAACAAATAGTTTTGGTTCAGCAGAGTGTATTTTTCTCATTTTAAACAAATGAAGAGGTGTAAGCCAGTAAATTTGGAATCATTTGCATAAATTCATCAGTCCAGCTCAAGATATCCATTTTTGGTGGAAGAAATGCTCAGTAGCAATGTAGTAAATGCATTGAAATAGGATGCAAACGATTTTTGAACTTCAACCCAAAATGGAGACTGAAGACAGCATCGGGAGGCTCATAGGAGGCTATTTTTAGAATCAGTCCTCAACCACCTTATTGAATTTTTAGAGGAGGTAACAGAGTAAGTAAACAGTGTTAATATAGTAGATGTAATTTATCAGGATTTTCAAAAGGCCTTTGATTAGGTGCCCTATAATAGATTAATGAATATGGGAGGAGAATGTAGAACTAGGGGATAAGTGGAAGAATAGATTCCAGCTGGCTTCAAGACAGAAAGCAGACAGTGAGAATAAAGGCAAGTTATTCAGAGTGGCAGAAGGTGGAAAGTGGTGTTCCACAAACAGCAGTGTTGGGACCACTGATGTTCACAATTTACATGCATGATTTGGACTTTGAAGGATATTAATAAACTTGCAGAATGCACAAATTATTAACAAATGAAGTTCAACACAGATAAATATGAGGTAGTACAGCTAAGTAGGAAGAATAGGGAGGTTGCTTATAACTTGGAATGTGCAAATCTAGTTGTGGTAGAGGAACGAAGGGATCCCAGAGTACAAACATACCAATCACTAAAACTTGCACACAGGTTATTAAGGCCATTAAAAAAAACAAGCTCTAGGCTTTATGTGTAGAGGAATAAAATTGAAAAGAGGGGATATTATACTAAATCTGAATCAAACCTCAGTTAGACCACATTTTGAGTACTGTGTGTAGTTCCAGTCATCATATTCTACATAGGATATAAAGGATGGAGATGCTGCAGTGAAGATTTATAAAGATGATATCATAGATGGATGGATATGTATATCAGGAAACGATTAATGATTTGTCTCTCTTCTTTTGAAACAAGAAGACTGAGGGATGACCTAATAGAGGTCTTTAAAATAGTGAAAAGTTTCGATAGACTTGTGTTATGACCACAGCTGATCTTAATTTCTGTGCAAACCAAGTCCCAGAGAGAAACTTGGCTTACCTTTTTTTTGTATTCGGAAAACAAGAAGACGACATGCTGATCTTAGCAGTAAGAGGTCCAGTAACTCTTCTGGGATTTTAAAAATTAAAAGTAAAAGTTTTATTAACAAGAATAAAAGAAAACTTAAGCACACAAGATTAGAGTTGCACAATTAAGGTTAGTCTTAGAAACATAACCCCCCCCCCCCCCCCAAACAAAAAGGACTCTCCACTTGATCAGACCCACAAGTAAACACCTTCCAGGCAACTCTCCCTTAGAGATGTTTAACTATAAGAAATCCAGTAATGTTACCCAAGGCAAACTGCTGTAGCTTCAATAAAGGCATTCCACATGACCTGTAACTCCCTTCCACTTTGCTGTGAAAATCCAAACTTCAGGATAAAACTGCTTTTTGAAGGCCCAGAATTTTATGGCTTGACTGGACAGTTGATTCAAATTGCATCCTCTCCCAGCTCCTGCTCAACCAGCTCCAGCTGCTCAAACAGCTATATCAGCTACCCTATTGCTACCCTAAGCTCTCCACAGTAACTCTGAAATACTCCCCCCCCCCCACCCCCGCACATTTCATCTCAGGTTCCATTGTTCTCACACCTTTTTGAAACTCAAATCGTTCCAAATATAAAACCTTTCATGCCTCTATCTTGTCTTTGCTTTTGGGTCAACAAAATATAATATCCCCCCTTCTATTTGTCTATGGAACTCCTGCAAGATGCAAACATGTTTCTTGGGACTTCCGGCTCCCCTTTGATATTTAAACAAGCTCTCAACTTATCTGAAAATACAAATGTTAGATATAACCTATTAATATGTACCTCAAACATAACACTTCTATCCTTTTCATGTTTTAAACCCCCTGACAATCTGTCTCCTATAAATCTCTGCCCAGGTTAATTAAATCATAGACATACACACACACACATACACAAAGCCTTTTCCACAGAATAACACAATATTTCCCAAAAATATATTAAAAAACATCCATTTCTCACAGTGGATATAGAAAGTGTTTCCCTTTATTGGAAAGAGCATAGCTAGAGGAAATCAATATAAGATAGTCACCAAGAAACTCAATAGGGAATTCAGAAGAAATTGCTTTGCTCAAAGAGTGGTGAGAATGTGGAACTCACTACCAGAAAGCGTGGTTGAAACAAATATTACAGGTGTACCTAATGCAAATCTAGACAAAAATTTGAGGGAGAAAGGAATGATTTGGATGAGGAAGGATGGTAGGAGGTTCAACTGGGACATAAACACAGGGGTAGACTAGTTGGGCTGACTGGTCTGTTTCTGTGTTGTATACCCAATGTAATTCAAATGCAGTTGGCAAATGGATAATGTGCTGCAGCTAACAATTTTAGCAGGGCAAGGAATCAGCCAGCTTCTATACAGAGCCAGCTGGGTGGTTATGTCAGGAGGAGAGCCAATCCCTCAGGGAAGTGAGCATGGACTGGTAGATGCCCACGTAATTTTTTTTTAAGCCAGGATAAGTACTCCTGCTTGTCCTGGTCCCACAAATGATATAATGGTGTCATCCTGGGGAACTTTGGTTGAGCAATCACCAATGGTCGCTTTAAGGATCATTGGTTATGCCAATCACTGCCTCGAAGGAGTGATGAAGTGTGCATGATATGTGATCCATTCATTTGCACTTCAACATTTCAATTATTGCTCTACCATAACATAGGATCCTGACTTACATATTTAAACAGCCTCAAGCTCAAGTAAGGTGGGCATGCCATGTCGGCCCACAGGCAAAGCACATTAAATGGGCTTTGGGCATCCATAGGTCAGTTGAGGTCCTCCCCGTGCCCAATTTTACTCTGCTGGCTGCATCATTTGCTTAGAGGTGGCGAATTCAACATCATCCCTTTTACGTTTCAGGTTATCAGGTTCGCTTTGTTTGGTGAACACTAGCTGCACCCTTGATATTAACAAATTAATATTATTTTGGTGCTTGAAACAATTTGGCAGGGAGAGACCAATGGACTGAACAAACACTGGTGGTTTATTGGAACTAAGAACAGGACACTAATACAATGTATACTTCTTCAATCACTTCCAGCTTGAGACTCATAGTTACCAAGGTAGCCCGCACTGTATAGCGATTGATTAATACAGTCACGTGGTCAATCAACTGCATTCTCTTAAAGGTACGTAGCTGTACATTTTACCACATCCCTCCCCCTTTACTTGAAAGTACAATTGGCAAGCTTCACAGCATCCCAACTATTTACATGACTAATTATTTACAAGTCAAGTCTCTCAGCATCGTAGCTCAACGACCTCGGCTGGTGTTTCCGAGACCCCCTCCTCAGGGGTCAACTGTCTACCGGGCCTTTTGCTGGAAATGGGTAAGACTGTGTCTTCGACCTTCTTATGTCCAACAGGACCCACCAGTACTTCCAAATTATGTGACATTTCTTCCCCGTGCAGTGCAGACTCAGGCGCAAATGATGACTGCATTCCTTCTTGTGGGACTGTCTCTCTTCTCTGGAGATGATCCATGTGTCATCTAATTATTCGGCTGTTTACCAATACATTATAGGAGAGAGGTCCTGTAACGGCACTCATCTCGCCGAATAGCCAATTGGGCCCACCTCCAAAGTTCTTGGCGAGATCTGTGTCTCCCACCGTGAAATTTCTTTCATGATTATGGCCATCATATCTGGTCTTCTGGGCCTCTTGGCTTCTCTCCATCCTGCCCCCTAAATTCGACCTGAAAATAGTTCGACGGGTACGGAGATGTCTCTTCATTAGTAATTCAGTGGGGACAATACCGGTGGTCGTGTGTGGCGGCGTCCGGTATGCGAACAGGAACCGAGACAATCTGGTGCTGATGAAATCCCCATCCAGCTTTTTCATCCCGGACTTAAAGGTTTGGACTGCCCACTCAGCCAGACCATCAGAGGCGGGGTGGTAAGGCAAGGTTTTGATACGAGTTATTCCGTTGAGGAATAAACCTGTGGAACTCCACAATGGTAAATGCAATCCTGTTATCTGACATGAGCACCTCTGGTAACACATGGTCTATGCTGGCAGCAGACATGGGTGACCGGACTTCGTAGACATCCATCCACTTGGAGTAGGCGTCTATTAGTAAAAGGAACACCTTGCCCAAGAAGGTTCCTACGTAGTCGACATGGAGGCAGGGCCACTGCAGCCATTCCCAGAGGTGCAATGGAGCTAAATGAGGTAGCTTTTGTACCTGTTGGCATTGAAGACAATGTTTGACTAGAGTTTCGATGTCTGTGGCCATCCCTGGTCACCACAAGTAGCTGAGCGTGAGCACCTTCATCCTACTAATGTCAGGGTGAGCGCTATGGAACTCGGCCAGTAATGGCCTTCGCCCTCTCGGGGGCAAGATAACCCTTGCTCCCCAAAGCAATATGCTGTCCTGGCTGGTGAGGTCATATCTGCGTTTGAAATAAGGCTTCATGTCATCAGACTTTGACTTGCCTGACCATCCATTCAAGACTTACTCCCTGATGTGAGATAAAAGTGGATCTCGGCTTGTCCACTGACAGATTTGTTTGGCCTGGACCGGCAGGGGGGAGGTGAATCCAAAAAATTTAGTACTAAGACAAGTTCCTGGAGATTTGGAACCTTCACATTGTTATCTGGCAGGGGGAGGCGGCTCAGTGTGTCAGAATGTGCAGTCTGGCTTCCTGATCAGTGGATAAAAGTATATTCATAAGCAGCCAGTATCAGTGCCCACCTCTGGATATGAGTAGATGTAATGTGGGGGGGGGGGGGGGGGGGGTGGGGTGGGGAGCGGTATCACCTTACCTTCTCCAAGAGATTTGTGGTCGGATATAGTGTGAAAATGGTGACCATGGAGGTATTGATGGAATTTCTGAACACCAAACACAGCAGACAAGTCCTTCTCAATTTGAGAATATCGTCGATCTGCAGCACTGAGCGTGCAAGATGTATAAGCCCTAGTGGGCTGTTCAGAACCGTCCGCCATCCAATGTGAAAGTAAAGTCCCTACTCCATAAGGGGATGCATCGCGAGTTAAAATCAATTCTTTTCTTGGGTCAAAGTGGACCAGTGGGGCCGATGATCTTAACAACTGCTTTACCTTCAGAAATGCCTCCTGGCGCGGAGCTTGCCAAATCCATTTATGGTTTTTATTAACCAATGCATATAACGGAGCCAGCACGGTTGATAGATTTGGGAGAAAGCGCCCATAGTAGTTTATCATGCCTAAGAAGGCCTTTGGTTCTGTAGTGTTTCTCGGTGCAGATGCCTCGCAAACTGCCTTGACCTTTACTTCCACGGGATTCAGGCCCTGCACATCGACCTTATGTCCCAAGTAAACTACCCCTTTGGCTTTGAAAATACATTTCTCTCATTTCCAGCATACCACACTTGTGAGAAGCGTTTCAGCACTTCCTCCAAATTAGCTAAGTGTTCTTCGTCAGTTAGTCCAGTGACTAAGACATCATCCAGATAAACAATGACATGGGGCAGTGCCCATAGTAGATTTTCCATGGTACTTTGGAAAATAGCACATGCCGATGAGACCTCAAAAGGTAGTTGAGTATATTGATACAATGCTCGATGTGTATTGATGGTCACAAATTCCCTACAGCCTTCTTCCAATTCTACCTGCTGGTAGGCATGGCTCATGTTGATTTTGAATATAATTAATCAATCTTGGTTACGGGTGTCTATCAAGTTTGGCCACGCTGTTTACAGTTAACTTATAGTCACTGCATAAGCAAACACTTTGGTCTGGCTTCGGTACGGGTACTATGGGTGCTGCCCACTCAGAAAATTGCACCAGTTGTAAGATCCCAACTTTTCCAGTCTGTTTAGCTCGGTCTAAACCTTGTCCCATAGAGCATAAGGGACTGGTCTGGCTCTGATAAATCTGGGGGTTGCATTAGCATCCACGTGGATTTTGACTTGTAGCCCATGAATCCTTCCTAGCTCGTCACTGAAAATGGAAGCGTACGTTTGCAACAATTCCTGTAAGTTTCTCATTCTGATTTGAAAAATCTCGGCCCATTGCAATTTAATCTTTTTGAGCCAGTTGCGACCAATTAAACTGGGGCCCGCCCCAGCTACTACTATAAGGGGTAAATTTGCAGACTGATCCCCATACTGCACCAGGACTTGGCATATCCCTTTCACTCTTATTTCTTCGCCCATATATGTTTTTAATTTAGTACCCGATTTTTCCAAACTTAAAGGATGGACTCCTTTTTTCAGTTATTTGAACGCATGTTCTCCTATGACAGACATTGATGCCCCAGTATTGACCTCCATCTTGATGGGTTGTTCATTGACCCTAATGACTACCTGGATTGGCTCAGTTCTACCCACTTTCAGGTTGTATAATGAATACATGTCAGATTCTGCTTCCTCTGGTTCTTCAAGGTGATAGATTTCATGCTTTTTCCCTTTGTTTTTAAAATGTTGTCTCAGGCTATCTTTACAGTGCCGCATTACGTGACCATTGCGGTGGCAAAAAAAGCATTTGATATTTCTGAAATGCCGATCGCCTGCAGGCTGCCTGGATGCATTTCTCTCATTAATGTCCTGTGTTTTCACTGTAGTACTGTTGTTCTACAATGGTCTGTACATAGTGGGCATTTCCCACCTTTCTGCGGAGTCCGATGTTTTTGCACCTTTTGTTACTGGTCCTTCCCGCCCTACCAGATGGAAGGCGCCATTTTGTGTATCTCCTATTGCCTCCAAGTCTCTAACAGCGCTCTCCATGGCTCTTGTCAATTCTAATGCTTTTCTGAAGCCTAGATTAGTTCCAGGTAGCAATCGCTTTTGAATAGCATCGTCCCTGATTCCACATATCTATCAATCTCTCAACATGTTCCGAACTCACAATATTCTGTTAATTCCTTTAAAGCAGCTATATAGCCAGCAATTGTCTCTCCTGTAAGCCTAGTCCTCGAATTGAATATAAAATGCTGCATGGTGACTGAGGGCATTGGCTTCTTGTGGTTTTTGACAACATTTACTAACTCGTTGAACATCTTTGTATTGGGGGGCGTCAGGTGACATAAGGCTGTTGATCAACCCATACATTTTGCTTCCTCCATCTTGATGGGTTGTTCATTGATCCTAATGACTACCTGACGTTTGATGTAATGAGACAGTCATCGGAAACGGGATCGAATGGCTCAAGATGTCCAAACCGTGGCATACTCGATGACCTAGGAGACTGTGCTTTCAAACAGCTTTCAAGGTAGTGGTGAAGTAACGTAGCTGGCTTACCGCGGCTTTCTTGATCACCGTCAATTGACCCAGTTTATCCTCATCTCCAGCTTTACGTTTTAGGTTATCAGGTTCATTTTGTCCAGCGAACGTGAGCTGCGCCCTTGCTATTAACACATTAGTTGGTGCTTGAAACAATAAGGGCAGAGAGACCGATTAACTGAACAAACATTAGTGGTTTATTGGAACTAAGAACAGAACACCCTCACAATGTGTTCTTCTTCGATCACCTGCAGCTCTAGACTTACAGGTACCAAAGTAGCTTGCGCTGTATAGCGATTGGCCGATACAGTCACGTGGTCAGTTAATTACATTCTCTTAAAGGTACATAGCCCTCCACTTTAACACAGCCCCCAATATATTTACAATGTCACCAAGAACAGTAATCAAAATGCTGCTTTCCCCATTTAAAGCTCAATAAAACATTGCTAAAAGCATACAATTCTGACTGGGGTACAGATAACAGCCAGTAATATGTTAAAATGATTCTGGACAGTAGTTGTACACTTTTCAAAATTTTGATACATTTAACATGACCAAAAAGCCTTTGCGCCACTGTGAAGAAACATATGGGCCCAGGTCTTTTGGTCTCCGGATCACCAGAGATCAGACGTATGCCAGAAGATATGCTATGGGAACGCTCAGAAGTCCCAATGCACTGACTCCATGGGAATTGCCTGGGAAGTTTGAACTTCAGATGAGTAATTCCCCTGTATCCTGGTAAATTCAGTGACCCAGCCAAAGGTCCATTGACTTCAGCGGTGAGCAGATGACCCCAGCGGTGGATGGGGCCAGAAAATCCCACCTCTAGTCTAACTCCTGGGTAACTATACAACCGACCTCTCAATCATTCACACTGGCCCCGTGACTCCCCCCTCGACCCCCCGACTCCCCCCATCTACTGACTCCCCAAAATGCAACCTGACTAGCCCCGACCCTATTTGACTAGCCCCCACCACTCGCCTCCCCACAACCCACCCTGATGAGCCCCTGACCTGAAACCCCTCCAGACCCAATCCAATTACCACGTGGCCCGCGTACCACCTCAACCACCTGTCATGCTACCCACCTACCCACTCTCCCACCTGCCACCCTACCCACCTCACCCACCTTACCGAATTACCCACCTCACCCACCTTCCACCTACCATATGCCACCCTACCCACCTGTCACCCTGCCCACCTATGCACCTGCCACCCGCACTTCACATAGCTTCCAGCTTTCCACCCTATGCACCTACCAACCTAGCCACCTGCCATCCTACCACCTCACCCACCTGCTACCTGGCCCAACTACCCCCCAATCCAGCTACCACCTCACCCACCTGCCTCCCTACCCACCTCACCCTTCACCGAACTATCCACTACCCTGCCACCCTATACCATGCCACCCTACTCAATTGCCACCCTATCCACCTACCACCACACCTACCTCACCCACCTGCCACCCTGCCACCCTGCCACCCCACCCACCCTACCCACCAGCCGCCCTACCACCTCTCCCACCTACCACCCTACCCACCTACAACCCTACCTAGCTGCTGTTCTACCCGCATACCACCCTACCACCTCACCTATCTGCCATCCTACCTAGCTGCCCACTTACCACACCAACCCTAACACTTTCCCACCCTACCACTTACCTCACCCACCCTACCCTTTCCCATCTTACCACCTTATCCACCCTCCCCACTTACCTTACCTTCCTTATCCCCTCACCCACCCTACTCGTTCACATTACCCACCCTATCCCCTTACACACTTACCCTCCCTCCTTTTTAAAGAAACTTTTGGACATTTAAACTCTTTACTTACCGGCTCATGCCATATAAAGGTGGCGTACTTGACTTCCTCTGATGATCTCGATGAAGCATTTCTGGCAAAGCCAGGATCGGAAGTCCTGACCAGAAATGCAGTGCTTCAGTGCGGCAATCTGGAAACGATTGCAACTCCTCGGAAGATCTGGGCCATTATATCCAACAGACGAAGACTAAAGCAGTTGGGTTGAGGAATGCTGCAGATTGTATTTACCAGCTGTGTGAGGGGCATGGACGGGGTGGATAGGGAGCAGCTGTTCCCCTTAGTTGAAGGGTCAGTCACAAGGGGGCAAAAGTTCAAGGTGAGGGGCAGGAGGTTTAGGGGGGATGTGAAGAAAAACTTTTTTACCCAGAGGGTGGTGATGGTCTGGAATGCGCTGCCTGGGAAGTACCTGGATGAGCACTTGGCATGTCATAACATTCAAGGCTATGGGTCAACTGCTGGTAAATGGGATTAGATAGGCAGGTCAGGTGTTTCTCATGTGTCGGTGCAGACTCGATGGGCCGAAGGGCCTCTTCTGCACTGTGTGATTCTGTGATATTTTCAGACCAGAACTTAATCTACACCAGTGTAGGAAAATCACTGTGATGGCAGTTATATTTTACTTTTACTTTTAGCAGCATTTGTTGGTAAAACAAGATGAATGTTAACTGATGCACGTGGGGATACCATGAGGTAAAATTGACAAATATAGCTGGTAAAAGCTATTGCATGTTCAATATTCTTTGCCCAACATCTTTCTTAACAGACCGTTAAAAATTGATCCATGTCTAAAATGAAGTAATTCTTATTGAAACTGGTTGCAATCAGGCAGAACAACAACAATAATGTCTACAGTTTGGAGTGAAATTAGCCCATGCCAACTGCATGGTAGAGGACCAGCACCCAATTTTTCAAACAGCCCAATCTTCGTTCTGCTGAAGTTCACAGAATGATAGTTCAGACTTTTTGGAGACTCATTTCCTCATTTTACTTTAGTTTTTATTTGGTCTGAAATGAAAAATCTTGGTAATGCAATGGAAAATAAAATATGATGACAAACAGGCTGTTGATTTGCTAGCAGCCCATTTCATGCGACTGATGTAGACCAGTTTTGCCCTTTTGCCTTTTTGTGTAGTTCCTTTAACATTGTAAAACATCCCAAGGGGCTTCACAGGTTCATTATCAGGCATAACTTGAAACCGATCCATATAAAGAAATTAAGGGAGATGACCAAATACCTCCAATGAAGAAAGTAGGTTTTCAAGAGCATCTTGAAGGAGGGGAGAGAATTAGACAGGCAGATAGGTTTAGGGAAGGAGTTCCAGAGCTTAGAGCCTAGATAACTGAAGCTGCAGCCACCAATGATGGAGCATGTGCGAAGATGTGCAATATAACACTTCCCATAAGGCTTCTCCAAAGGCATCCAGGACCCTTAGAGAACAAAACATCAAATTGAACTGAAGATTTGAAAAATATCAATGCTTTACAACTGAGTGGCGTAAGGGTGAACTCGAGGGTAGATTTTAGAGCCTTCAACTGCTGCTAGTAGGACTTTCTGAGATGCATTGAGAGTGGGCACAGCTCAGAAAATCTGCCCTTGGGTCAGGATTCTCCCTTCGTCGAGTGGGCGCCCACCCGCAGGACGAAAAATTCTGCCCTTGGGTATCAAGTAGGATTGAAATATTGGCCTGCAGGAAGGCATGACTGAGAAGAATAAAGGCTAGAGGATATTGTTGCTGATATTATCAAACACTTCACGGGGGATATAGCGTTCCCCGAGGCACTATGGTAATATAGTTAAAGCAAACAATGTGGGGGACTTAACTCAGTTTGGCTCTGGTGGGAAGTGAAAATGCAAAAATATAAAGCTTAAACATCAGCTGCCTTGAACCCACCCAGTTCCAGTTTTAGTGGAGCCATGACAGGCAATGACAGGCCATCAGGCAACCAATCAACCAGGAGGCAGGTCACATATTTAAATATTGTAATAAGGCTGTTGATCTCAGATTTTATTTTCTTCCTGGGGCTCAGGAATACCGGGAGTTTTATGGGAGCAGGGTGGCAGGCGGTGGGGAGGGGGTGTAAAGTTGGGCACCATGGCAGCAGCTCTATGCCTGGTGCCTACCCACCCTCACCCATCTCCGCTGCAATTTTGGTGGTGGGGAAGGTGTCTGGTGGCCCACTCACCCACGAGCCAATTGAGTCCATTAATGACCAGTTAAGATGAAACCTGGTGGTCTGCTGGCAGGCAATTGGGGGTGCCTCTTTTCAGGCACACTGTGCCCATCAATTATCTCCCACAAATATAAACTCCATCCCCTTGACCTGTCAGCCCTTACCCTCCCGCTCCCTTCATGTCCCTCTGTAGGGCTTGTCAACCCATTGAGACCCCAGCCTCACCACAAAGTCTGGGCTCCATTACTGAACCCATTCCTCAGGGACTATTGCAGTTGCAGCAGTGACCACCTTTCCCAGTGGCGCAGATGGGGCAAGCGAGCTGCAGCCACTTGACTGGCCAGTAGCTCCCGGAGGCTGGACTTCTTCTTGGCAGGTGACAGGAGGCCCAACTCAAGCCTGGCAACTGTTAAATGACCACACGGAAAGCAACCAAGCAGAGGTGGGACCACCCCTGAGTTTTACACTGGGGGGGGTGGTGTAAAGTTTGGCCCAATGATTCTATGAACCGACACAAGGAGACAAGGGCTGTGGCATGGGACCATTAAGTGTATTTCTAGCACGTCTTGTGGATCAGGAGAAGCAGAAATAATTCCCTGGCCCAGCAAGCAAACCCGTTAAAGTCCCTAGTGATCAGACGCTCCAACATACGAAGATTAATTGAAAACTCTTATACCAATTCTACCCTTGATCCCTAGATTTCTTGCACGCTATTGTTAAATCAGAATACATAAAAAAATATATAGGTCAGGATTTCCCCTTGTCAGGCGAGTGCAGCGGGCGGGCCTGGGAAAGGCCGTGAAACAGGTCACTGCCCGCAATCGGGGCCCGACCGCAATTTCACGCTGGCCGGCCAATTAAGGCCCGCCCACCATCAAATGCGGCTCCGTACTGGCCGGGAAGGGGCGTGGGCCTGTCGGCCGCTGGGTCCAATGGCGACCCGGCAGCTGGTTTAAAAACGGCCTAGGCAGCCCGAGAAAGGCAGCCAGGGAAGGACTCCTGTCTGCTGTTCTAATGATGGACTTGGATGTGGCTGCAAACACCAGGCGGGAGGGCAGCTCGGGTGGGCACTCGGCCCCTCGCTTTTCGGATGAGCGCCTCGCTGCCTTCCTGGAGGAGGTGGCTGCCAGGAGGAGCACCCTTGTCCCCAGAGATGGGGGAGGAGGAGGCCACCTCACCTCACCAAGAAGACATGGGAGGAGTTGGCAGCCCAGGTGAGCAGCCGTGACGTGGTGCGGCGCACCGGGGTCCAGTGCCGGAAGCGCTTCAAAGATGTGCGGCTCTCAGGAAGGGTGAGTACCGTGTTGGCATGGGTCAGTGTGCAGAGGTGTTAAGGTCTGGCCGTCCCCCCAGTGGACCTCAGGAGTGCTAGAGTCTGAGTGCCAACTGTCAATCATGCCGGAGCTGGCCAAAGGGGTGAGCCCTGGTCGCTTGGACTGAGTGCCATGCAGCTCGAGGGCCACGACTTGGATTTGCCCTGCCGTTCTCCTCAGTTGGGGTTGACCAGGGTGCAAAGGCGCTGTAGATAGAGAGTGGACTAATCGATGATCCTCTGATCTTGCAGGAGAAGACAAGCCATAACCAAGCCGAGAGGGCACGTACAGGCGGAGGCCCGCCCAACCTGCTGCTGCTCTTCTAGTTCGAACAGAAGGCCCTCAAGCTTGAGAGCTGGCACGGTCCCCGTGTAATGAGGCATGGAGAGGCGGGGTGCCACACGAAGACAGGAGCGCAATGCACAGAGGTGAGACTTCCGGATTGTGCAACCATCCAAGTGTAGTCTCTTCATTGATGTGAGCCTCGAACCTGGAGTCCCCATTGATCATTGAAAGATGATGGCACCCTTTTAGGTTTGCCAGCAGGCATCCGATCTGCAGAACCTGAAGGGCCACCCCGACACCGGAGGACCATCGGGCGTCATTTTCACCTGCGTCGCGCCCAGTCTCTGAAGCAGGCACCAGCGCAGATACCAGCACCTTGGTGGGCATTATATCGGTGGCTAGTAACTCGGTGCACATTGGTGAGGGCATTTCACAGTTGGTTGAGGTGCAGATGGAGGCAGAGAGTGCCCAGAGTGACGGCAGTCGAAGGACTGCTGAGGGCCAGGACAATGCTCATTGAAAGATTGATGATGAGCCTCTGGAGTCGTCCATTAGGCGGCAGATGCTGGATGTCCAGTGAGATGTGCGGCAGGATCATGCGGTGATCCATGGGTGTCTGCATGCCATGGTCTCCGTGATGGAGGAGTCCATGCAGAGCATGAACACTCTTTGACCATCCTGGGAGAGCGCACTGCCAGGAACTCTCTGCCCATGAAGGTGGTGAAAGTGGAAACAATCAATGATTTCAAAAGGAAACTGGATGGGAGCTTGAAGGAAATAAACTTGTAGGGTTATGTGGATCAAGTGGGGGAATCGGACTGACCAGATTGCTCTGCAGGGAGAGGCATGGATTCGATAGGCCAAATGGCCTCCTTCTGTGCCATAAATGACTGCATGACTCTATGAGGGAGAGCAAAATAGAAGGATATGTTGATAGGGTGAGATGAAGTCAAGTGGGGTGAAGCTTATGTGGAGTATGAACAATGACCTGTAGGGCCTAATGGCCTGGTTTTGTGTTGTAATCTCTATTTATTTTTGTATTAAAACATGTTAATATATGGTTGACTGCCAATTAACCAATTTTTACATATCAGGATAGGTTTTATGAATTTGTACTTCTGTCATGAAGTTCCAGCCATAGGGAGGTCATTTTGTGAGTTAATTTTAATGTATAGATAACTATACATTAAAGATAATATAGATTATTATATGAATGGCTATAAATTGAGAGAGGGGAACGTGCATCGTGACCTGAGTGTCCTTGTACACCAGTTGCTGAAGGTAAGCATGCAGGTGCAGCAGGCGGTAAAGAAGGCAAATGGTATGTTGGCCTTCATAGCCAGAGGATTTGAGTACAGGAACAGGGATGTCTTGGTGCAATTGTACAGGGCCTTGGTGAGACCACACCTGGAATATTGTGTGCAGTTTTGGTCTCCTTATCTGAGGAAGGGTGTACTTGCTACTGAGTGAGTGCAGCGAAGGTTTACCCGACTGATTCCTGGGATGGCAGGACTGACATATGAGGAGAGATTGAGTCGATTAGGATTATATTCGCTGGAGTTCAGAAGAATGAGGGGGGATCTCATAGAAACCTATAAAATTCTAACAGGATTAGACAGAGTAGATGCAGGAAGGATGTTCCCGATGGTGGGGGAGTCCAGAACCAGGGCTCACAGTCTGAGGATATGGGGTAGACCATTTAGGACTGAGATGAGGAGAAATTTCTTCATCCAGAGAGTGGTGAGCCTGTGGAATTCGTTACCACAGAAAGTAGTTGAGACCAAAACATTCTATGCATTCAAGAAAGAGTTAGATATAGCTCTTGGGGCGAAAGGGATCAAAGGGTATGGGGAGAAAGCGGGAGCAGGCTATTGAGTTGGATGATCAGCCATGATCATAATGAATGGCAGAGCAGGCTCGAAGGGCCAAATGGCCTACTCCTGCTTCTAGTTCCTATGTTTCTATTTTTCTATGCTGAGCTCTATGGCTCCAGCATCTGATTTCTCTATTTGTGCTACGGGTGGTTAAATCTCCATCCTGAGAATGCAGATTCATTAAAGCTAACCTGTAATGTATAAGTATTAAATGAATAAAGAAGGAGCTCACTGAACTCCATCCATGCTAATCAGACCTGTGGTCTTTTGGGGAATTAAAGCACTGGATAAGAAAAAGAGTTCTATGCCTGTTCCTGTAACGAGAAGGAGCTGAGAAAAGATTTAACTGCAAAGCTCAAGGAAATGTGGCAGATAATCGTTTGCAGGCATATCAGCAGCCCGCTCCAATGAATGATAGTGCTAAACAGGTATTCTTTAAATTGCATGGTTGATAAATAAGTACCGATAATTACCAGTTGAGATATGAAGTGTCAGTAATATAAGGGATAGCAAAATTACTTTGTCTTACAAGATAGCTTACTTGTTCATTTTACCAGGATCTTAATATTGTTAATAGTTCTCGGAATTGCAATAAGCCAAAGAGTTTATCTATTATGAAAATTGCATTTTATACTCACAGTCCAATGACCCCATTATCCAGCATGGGACCAGAGGAACTGAGTCTAAGTAAGTGATGCAAAGGAGCATCTGAATACAAGGAAGCATAGAGCTACCATTCAGACAGCTCAGCCTATTGAAGGAGACATATGAGGGTGGATGTTAACTCAAGGCAGGTTTGCAGGAAACTGCTTCCACGGGTTAAATCACTGTCCACTAGACTGTAGCAGGAAGCCACAAGGTTAAAATGTCACTGGGGTCCTTTTGATGTATTCAGACTTGATTTGCATTAATTCATGCCTACTTTTGGCAAGCATCTCATCTGTTTGCAGAACCCTGTCAGGTAATAACTGAGATGGTGGAAAAAAGTCAAATTCTGAATGGATAAATAACCTTCTAGTTTCTAACTGCTCAATCATCGAGTTTCTGATGGATGTGTAGAGTTGAACATAACCTCATAATGATTTTATTCTTTAATTTTACAAAAGTAATGGTATTGGTAATTCTTGTTGTCAATTTATGTTTTAAAAATTGCGGTTGTGTACATAGATTGATCAAACGCTTGACAAAATTCAGCTATTATATGGACATTTTAATAATCATCCATACAAGATGTGTACTTTACTGTTCTCATAACTGGAATATTTGTTTTTTTAAGGGAAAGGTTGACATGTATTTTTGTTGCACTGAATAACAATGACTCTAACTTTTTCTTCTTTGCACTCACTCAGGATGGTGACTCGGAGATGAGTTCTGCCTATGGTTGCATGGATACCTGGTCAAATTTCCAGCCCGTTGTTGTAATATGCATTTAAGGCATAGCAGCGTGCCATCACTAGAAGGGAAGTGTGTCATGAGATCCAGTCTTAGTTTCACTTTGGACTATGAGCAGAACACAGCACACCCATCCCTGCTGCTGATGGCTTCAAGCTTTGCTTAGTCTCAATAAATGAACCCACAATGTGTTTACACAATCCATTGTGAGCGATTGATGCCTTTACATCTTTATAAGAACACAACATGATGTTCAGCAGTGGTCAAACTTTGTGGCAGGAAGATTGAGTACAGGTATGACATGGTGTTGGATCCTAGTCGCCAGTTTGCTGGATCCTGTTCGCACGCTTGTTGTAAAGGGGGCTGATTTGGTGCTAATGATAGAGTTGAGTAGCAGACACTTCATAGGTAGAAACTCTGTGTTTGCTTACAAAGGTACTCAGCAGCAACCAAACATATGCTTACACTTCAAACTCTATCTCTACATTACTGCTACTACTACCTACTGACTACAGGCTACTAACTGCAGAGGCAGTCCGCACTACTCTGTTGTTGGATACTAAGATCATGTGATCTTCCATTATAACATTTTTCTCAAAAGTATATTACACATCAGATTACCACATCCCTCCTCGTTTATTTAGAAATACATTTTATATTTACAATTACAATTTTCTCAAAATAGCATGGCTGATCCTCTTGTGTTTTGGTTTCCACATTCCCATCAAACCCTGATAACTTTTGATTCCCTTGCCTGACAAGAATCTATCTACCTCTGCCTTAAAAATATCCAATGACCCTGCCCCCACCACCTTCTGAGGCAGAAAATTCCAAAGTCGCACAACCCTCTGGGAGAAAAAAAAATTCTCCTCACCTCTGTCCTAAAAGGGTGACCCCTAATTTTAAAACAGTGCCCCATAGTTCTGGACTCATCCACGTCCACCTTGTCAAGGTCGTTCAGGATTTTATATACTTCAATCAAATCACTCCTCACTCTTCAAAACTCCAGTGGAAACAAGCCCAGTCTGTCCGCCCTTTCCTCATAAGACAACCCACTCATTCCAGGTATCAATCTAGTAAACCTCCTTTGAACCATCTCCAATGCACTTACATCCTTCCTTAAATAAGGAGACCAAAACTGCACATAGTATTCGAGGTGCAGTCTCACCAATGTCCTTCCATTATAACATTCTTCTTAAAGGTATATTACACATCAGGTTACCACACATGGTGAACAGTCTTAGGTCATGCTACATAACATGAGACGATCCTTGATGTTTTGGTCAGACCGCGACAGAGTCACCATATCAGAGAATGTTGAAATCACAGTGTGGTGACTGCATAGAAAAGCTTTGAAGACACAGTGCCGAGACAGTGCTCAAATAAAGAGCTGGTAAGCAGGCAGATCCCTCGTCATGAGATTGCAGTGCATAGCCTGTCAGTTTAGTGAGTGGGACAATGTGTCAAGTGGACCAGCACCAGGTTAGCTTAGCAGGGAAAGGTGAGTGACCAGGAAGTGAGCTGGGTCGATAGCGAATTAGGGAGCGTCAAACAAAAAAAAACAAACAAAACCGTCATAAAATCAGGCCAGAGAAGGTTGTGATTATAACGGGCGGAGCTTAAATTAAAAAGTCTTACTAGATAGTTGCTATCTATATACTAATTAATAATTGATTGTAAGTGCAGAATTACATCCAATTTATGATCCACGGCTATAGAAGTGTTACTGGTGGAAACTATGACCTAAAGACAAGCATGAGAATGAAGACATATCTTCAACTCAGCAGAAGTATTTTTGTGGATTGTAAGCTTGAAGATGATTGTGAATCTGTCTAGAGTAAACCACAACACATTTGAAATTTCCCTTGTTCATCTATCCCTTTCCACTATACTTATTACCCAGACCTCAGATAGAATAAGGAATGATGATTGTTCATTACTGTTAAGACCCAAGGATGGATGAGATACTTCATCTAGAATCAAAACTATCAACAAGGCTATTATCTACAACATGGTGCATGAAATGCAGCTGTAAGCTTGTGGTTAAATTGCACATCAAATATAAAGCACTTAAAGCCTTATGGAATGTTGACATAGGGACACATGAAGCGGAAAGGCTTCTGGGGAACATTAGTGCTTTAAAAGGTGCATTATTATTTAAAGCGCTGATAAAGAATTGCATATCCTTCTATAGGCTTTGTAACAAGGCAAGGCCACATGAAAGATTTATCATGGGCATGGCTTCAGCCCAGCTTATTTTCAGGATAAAGGATGGATTTTATTGAAATGCTGATGCTGTGAAGGATCGATGCTACTTAGTTTATAGCTCAGCAACAGCAAAGGCACCTGGGAACATGCATTAACACGACTTCAGTTACTGTAACAGATAACATGCTTGGACAGCTTCCAAGAGAACTTGATGAGATAATGCTGACGTATGCACTACAAAGTCAAAAAGTACAGACAGTTCTTTGGTGTCTGGCAGATTTCAGAGCAGGAATCAGGGAGTTGTACTAAAGAAAAGACAGCATTGTAAGGTTGCTGCTACAATTTACTTTTCCTGCCAAATGTTTTCATACCACAAATGCCAACACTATTTTTAACTGGCGTGAACAGTTTCCTTAACATTAACCAAATATGAAGAGGCATCCAAGGGCAAGTTACAGTTTGTCGCTTGACACAGATCTATGTGAATGTTGCTTAAATTCAGCATATTTTGCCTCTTTTCTGCTATAATAGTTTATACTTCTCACAAAGAACACAGAAGTCAGATTATTTAGTCTTGAATTTTCCATTGGCTTTGGAACTCAGACACCAGGGCCAAAAGGGTGTTGCAAGCCTGCACATCCGGGCAGTGCGTTTGATGGTGCAATCTTCCCGGAGATAGTCTCATAATTGGCCACCTCCATGCTTATCATCCAATCAGAGGGCCAGTAACTCTGGAGCCTCAACAACCACACCCGCCCCCCCCCCCCCACCCCCACCCACCACCAGCACCCTCCATCACCTTCCCTCATCCCCAGGAGAGTGGGCAGATGCTTTTGAGGCGGGATAGGGATGGCGAGGATGCCTCAACATGGAGATGCCTTCAGAGGTGAGCATTTAAATTACAAATTCTGCGGGGCAAAGTCATGACTTCTTTCAAAGGAGAAGGGAAAACTCTCCAGTGGATCGGTTGGGCTGCAGGCCCCTCTTTGGGGCATGGAGCCTCTGGTCCTCCTGTGGCTTCCTGACCTGCCGCAGGGTGGTCGCCTCCACTGAGATGGCAGCCTATGCACGTGGCAGGGGCTGCTTCGCCAGCATCAAAATTTTGGCATGCTCACAAAAGCTTACCTAACTGGCCCTGTCATCATCTTAATTGGCTGTACAACACCATAGAACAGGCAGCCGCTCCGAGTCCCTGCTGCCCATGAGAAACATACCCAGTGGCGAGACTGCATCATGGCAGCAAACCATTTTCCAAATCCCCCACCCCGAAGCCCGTCATCATGGGGTAGGCAAAAATTCATCCTTTATTTCAGTAATTTGAACACGATGGCAGCCGAACCCTGAAACAAAATCTGAACAAATCTCTGCAACGTAAATAAAGCAGTGGCTCAAAATTAAGATCATCAGCTTAATTAAAATAACATTCACAAATTAGCTGAAGTTATTTCTTAAAATAGTTCACTTGGATTTTTTTAAATTTCAGAAGTGAGAAGCAAAGATACTATATATGTTAATGCTATACATTAACCTTTTGTGAAGGTAACTTGTAATGATGCTGAATATGTAACCTTGTCCCAGTGGATCAGCATTCTGTTCAAAAAATAAATGAATATTGTTCATCATAGAAAATCCAATTTATACAATGTTTCCTCATCTCATTCTCCCACAATATTATAATAATTAGACAATATATTGTGTACACAAATCAGCAAAGATATATAGAAAACAATCTTGCAATGCAATAGCACTTATTCTGTAATTTGAAATCCTTCAGCTCAAATGTCACATTGCAAAATAACATTTTTTGACATTAAACTGCCTCAGTCTTGGAGCTAAAGGGGAACAACTGCATAAACTTAAATTTTACCTTCACTGCCTGACTGCTTGCCTGACATCTAGTTCTGCATAAGACTTAACTTCCTCCAGCTAAACATTTCCAGCCCCCTACCACAAACTCAGGGCCCTTATCACCACCTCCTCTTCCTTCTTGTCCACTGTCTCAGGCCAAACCAAATTGTTCACAATCTCACTATTATGAGTTACCAATTCACATATCCTCTCCATGGCACAATTCTCACTTGCTCTCACCTCCGCAGCATTGCCTGCCTCCGTTCCTACTTCTGCCTATCTGCTGCTGAAGGCCTCATTCATGCATTAATTACTGACACATTAGATTATACTGCATTCCTTTCATGGCCAATCTCTCATCCCCACAACCCCATAAAGTTCAGTTCATCCAAAACTATTATGCCTGCACATACTCTAACACTTACCATGTCCCACTTACCCATCACCAACCCTGTCCTATCTCAGTCCCACAATGCCTAAAATGTATAATTACTATGCTAGTGTTTGAATTTCTTCATGGCCTTTCCCCTTCAACACTATAAAGTCCTCCAACCAACAACCCCTGCACCATAGTTCTCTGATTCTCTGACTCCGGCCTATACTTCCCTCTCTCCCTTTATCCCACAATTGGCAGCTATGTTTTCAGCCATTTAGATCCCTTTCTTTGGATTTCCTTCTTAAATCCTGCTATCCGTCTTCTTCTCCTCCTTTCCTTGAAAACTATTTCTTTGACCAATCACTCTTTATTTGATTTGGCATCCATTTTTCCTCCAACCCCTGTAAATCACCTTGGAACAGTTGTCTAGATTGAAGGGGCTACATTAATTTGTTAATTAATTAAGTTGTTGTTTTTAAGCAATACATAAAGACATATGTTCACACATACACTCACACAGACAGCCATGTAGAATGTTGGTAAAACACACATCACATAAGATAACAAATATGTTGAAAAAAGTCTCTGAATTCAAGTACCCAAGGTTTGATCATGCTCTTCAGCTCCTGATTCTATCCTCTCTCCGGCCACTTGCTGAGCATGAACCAAATTGTGGCAAACCTTGGAATTCAGTTTAGACCAGAGCTGAGCTTAAAAACTCAATTCCCTCCCTTTACCAAGGCTGCTTATTTTCACCTCTGAAACATTAATCCACTACGTCTCACCTCTACCTCTCTTCAGAAATACCACTGAAACTGCAATCTATGTTTTTGCAACCTCTGGACTTAAATTTTCCAATGTTCTCTGTGCTCTTCCCTCAACCTTCACATTCCATAAATCATAACCTGTTTAAAACTCAGCTGCCCATATCTGATTACACACTAACTCCTACAGCCTAGTCTGCTTGCCCATCCTCACTGGGCTCTTATCTCCACAAGGTATTGGCTTTAAAACCTTACTGCTTATTTTGAAATCCATCCAAAGTCTTTTCCTGGTCCACCTCGGCAAAGCTTTCAGCCTTACATTGCCTCTGTGGTTTGCATTTTTTTGTGTGTCAACCTTCCTTTTGCCTCACCATTGGTTCAGAGCCTAAAAACACTCAGTGCTTGTTAAGGAAAACACCCCACAAGCTTCCTTTATTTGTATGTATTTATTTTCTTTCATTCTACTGCAAAGTGAAGTGGGACATTTTCTATATTTAATTCACAATGCAAATGTTGTTTGTTACTGATTTATCAACCAGCAGATATATTGAGGTAAGTTTTACTTCAGCAGGGTCACAAAACTGGCTATATGAAGGCTGTCATGCATTTCTCCAGTTTCCTTTCCAAAGTCAAATCCTAATAGGAATCAGTTTCCTCAGAGCTTCTCCATTTTGCTGCTGTAGCTTCATCCTAAATTTGGCAGGAACCCTTGTTTATATGGTTTCTGATGAACTTCCAATAAAGTTTCAACAGTGGAATAGGAGAAGCCCAGAGGAACTCACCCTCATTGACCTTCCTTTGTAGATCTAATATCTACCTAACCAAGAATATGAAGCCTGTCCAGCAATTCATGTAAAGATTGGCAGAGTGGAGTTTCTGCTTTGGGTACAATTGAGAAATTGAGCCCAAAATGTGTTTGAAATCGAGCTGGCTAGGTTGCAGTTCAAGTTTCCACAAACATTTTTTTGCATAATCACAAACATAAAATCTTTCAAGGACCAATACAAACCTGGAGCTGTTTTAAGAATATGAACAAAATTAGTTTATCACCCAAAAAATATTTTTATAAGGTGTCCAGTACATTACCTGTGAGTTACCTGATTTAAAAGCTCTGAAAATGACTTAAAAGATCTACAATATGCTGAATCATTTAACAGTTTCATTGGTGTACATCTGTTAATTTATTAGTAATTCAAATATTTTTTGATAAGATAAAGTTTTAAAATGCACTTCTATAGCCTGTGTACCTAAGAAAATGAGCACAATTTGAAGAGCCTGCCCACAAAGGAAGATGGCTGAGGTTGTTAGAGGTCAGTCATCTCAGCCGCAGGACATCACTGCAGGAGTTCCTCAGGGTAGTGTCCTTGGCCCAACCATCTTCAGCTGCTTCATCAATTACCTTCCTTCCAACATAAGGTCAGAAGTGGGGATGTTCGTTGATGATTGCACAATGTCCAGCACCATTTGCGACTCCTCAGGTACTGAAGCAGTCCATGTCCAAATGCAGCAGATCTGGACAATATCCAGGCTTGGGCTGACAAGTGGCAAGTAACATTCACACCACGCAAGTGTCAGGCAATGGCCATCTCCAGCAAGGGAGAATCCAACCATCACTCCCTGATGTTCAATGGCATTACCGTAATTGAATTCCCCATTATCAGCATCCTGGGGGGTTACAATTGGCCAGAAACTGAACTGGACTAGCCATATAAATGCTGTGGCTACAAGAGCAGGTCAGAGGCTAGGAATCATGCGATGAGTAACTCACCTCCTGACTCCCCAAAGCCTGTCCACCATCTACAAGGCACAAGTCAGGAGTATGATGGAACACTCCCTACTTGCTTGGGTGAGTGCAGCTCCCACAACACTCAAGAAGCTTGACACTGTCCAGGACACAGCAGCCTGCTTGATTGGCACCACATTCACAAACATTCACTCCCTCCACCACTGATGCACAGTAGCAGCAGCGTATACCATCTACAAGATGCACTGCAGGAATTCACCAAGGTTCCTTCGACAGCACCTTCCAAACCCATGACCATTACCATCTAGAAGGACAAGGGCAGCCGATAGATGGGAATACCACCAACTGGAAGTTCCCCTCTAAGTCACTTACCATCCTGACTTGGAAATATATCACTGCTCTTTCACTGCTGCTGGGTCAAAATCCTGGAACTCTCTTCCTAACAGAATTGTGGGTGTACCCACATCATATGGACTGCAGCGGTTCAAGAAGGTAGCTCACCACCACCTTCTCAAGGGCAACTAGGGATGGGCAATAAATGCTGGCCCAGCCAGCGAAGCCCAAATCCCATGAATTTTAAAAAAACTGCACTATGGGCAAAATCTCACAATTCTGACGTGGGATTGTGGTCAATTTTGTTAAGGCCTGGTTCAAGCTAATTGAATCTTAAGCCAGTGCAAAAGATTGCAGAGGGCACACTCGTAAGTGTTTTTAGATGTACACTCAATTTTTGGGTGTGCACTTATGTTTTAAATTCCCCAACCTTTGAGCTAGTTCCACCAATTGGTTGGAATCTTGCGTAAAACTAAAAGTGTAAACGCTAACAAATAGAAACATTAACAAATGGAAACACTGCCACAACATCTCCAGAAATGCAGCATTTTCTGCGTAGATTATGCGTCCAACTCCATAAGTGGGTCTTGAAACCACCACCAGCTGATTCAGAAGTAAAACTGTACAAAATAAGGTGAGCTGATACTCTCACTTCCTATGAATAAAGAAGACTAATTTAAGAAAATATTATGTTTCATGCCAAAATATTATTATAATATTGAGCATGTGAAACTCTAAGAGGATGTGATTCATTTTCTACCTAACCATTGATAGAGCTTAATTTCAAAATTATAGTTAGCATGAATACAGGGGCAAAGTGACATATTTTGTATCAATTTTCATAACACACTTCCTTCTCATGCTGGTTTTCAATCTGGAACTTTGTGATACGCTTTGCCTCTCTGATAATTTCTCCATCATTTATCAAATCTCGTGTGACTGCCTTTATTAATGTTCTGCGTTTATAAGGAATTGTGTCTCTCCACAGAACTGCTTGATGAAAGCATCTGTCATTTCTGTTAGGTGATTCAACATATTTCTAGCCTTCACCAGCATATCAATGAGGAGATGTTACTAGCTTACCCGTCTCATTGTAGAATGCTCTGGCAGAAAAAATGACTTCATGTTGCTCCAAAGCTGCATTAGTCTTTCCACGATGGCAGTGATGCTTCCCAGCAGACCACTATATCTGAAAAGATCCATAAATTGTTTTCTGCGATATGTGATTTGTAGGCTGAAGCTTTAATAGATATGTGGATAGCAATCTGAGAAACAAGATTACCAACTTGGAGTTAACTGCTCAATTTGGGTGCATTTCTGGTCATTTTAAAACTGCGGTAATCTGATGTGTAATATACCTTTAAGGAGAATGTTATAACGGAAGATCTTAGTATCCAAACTGGAGTAGAAGGGGAGCAGGAGGAGGTTTGGCTTGATGGACAAAGAAAAGGGGAAAATAAGCAGCAAAGGCAGCTGGGTAACTCTTGGTGGCATCCAAATCTATAAAGTCCTTGCACTTGTAAATGGGTTATCGGTCTAACACTAGAACAGGGTGAATAAAGAAAGACGCATGGTAAGATATGCTTCCATCCCCCCACTTGCTGCTGATCATATACAGATAAAGTAGTGTGGGCTACCTCAGTAGTCTACAGCTAGAGTCTGTAGTGTAGAGACAGGGATTGAGTTGAAAGTACACAAGTGTAGCTGCTAAATACCTTTGTAAATAAACAGAATGTGTTCCACCTAAGAAGTGTCTATTGACCTACTCTGTCTATTGTACCAACTCAGACAACCCAAAACAAGTGGGCAACCCGAATCCATAAGTCCCAACAAACTGGTGACCAGGATCCTACAATAACAGAACTTATTCAGGGGTAGCTCCTGGTTATTATAGGCTACTCTAAAATCTAAAAGCAATTTCAGAGTTAAAAATCAGTCTAACTGAGTTGGTAGCCCTCCAGGACTTGAGTGCCTAATGTATGTTGGCAATGCAGTGTAATACTGAGAGAATGTCAGAGGTCCTTTGTTAAACTGAGGCTCCATCTGTCTGTCTGCTGGATAGTAAGGTATCTATGGCACTTTGAGTAAGCGGGGTGAATTCTCCTTGTGTCCTGGCCTCAAAAGGCAGATTAACTGTCATTTTTCTCAGTGATGTGTGCAAAATGGTCGCTGTATTTGCCTATATGATAATTATATTAAAACTTCTCATTGCACATGAAGTTCAATAGTATTGCTATAAAAATACACGGGACTGTTTTTCCTCACCTTTGTCCCCAGAAACACGCACTTCTCAAGTGCAAAGGTCAGAAGAGTGGCTATGGGTGCCCTTATACAAGGTATCCAGCTGCTTTCCATTGCCATAGGATTACTAGACTTCTCCTAAGGGACAGAGTTGGCCTTGTGCCTGCAATAAATGCCTCTGAGTGTACCAATATCAATGTGGTGGAACAATGTGTTCCCAGTCCCTTGCCCCAGTTCACAGTCACAGCAGCACTGGGTTGCCAAGATGTGATGTGTTTTAAGAAACTGGGATTGGATTTTCATCAGGGCCCCTCACAATGGAAGCTCTGAGGGGCCCAGCAGCAAGTTAGACAGGACATCAAAGGTAGGTTCAAAATTTATGATGAGAGAGCCACAAGATCTTTGGACTTTGGATTTTTACAGGTACAGTAGGAGAAAGCATTCAGGATGCTATGAAGCCAATAGTCAGGACCATTGTTTTTTTACTTCTTCCTCTTTCCATAATTTTCTGCAACAAGGCAATGTAACCAGACCACGTTACCAAGCCAGCTCATCATATAAGCTTCGGGATAAGTGCAGCACATTTCAGGTGGACTTTATCTGTGTATGATCAGCAGCAAGCAGGGGGATGGAAGCATATCTCACCATGTGTATTTCTTTATTCACCCTGTTCTGGTGCTAGACCCATAACCCATCTTACAAGTGCAAGGAGTTTATAGATTTGGATGCCACCAAGAGTTACCCAGCTGCCTTTGCTGCTTTTTTACCATTTTCTTTGTCCGTCAAGCCAAACCTCCTCCTGCCCCCCCTTCTACTCCAGTTTCAAATCCCTAGGGAAGAATATTCCCCCCGTTTGGGGGTATATCACATCCAAGAATGCTTCTTTACTCTAGGGTGGGCAGGCAGAAAGAACTGGAAATCTGAAACAATAACAAATTCAGAAAATATTAGAAACTGCAGGCCCATCAGAGGTATGAAGGGAAAATGCGAGTTTAAAATTTTGGGTGCGGATGGCAGATCCTCATCAGGATTGGCACCAAAAATGCCAAAGATTCTGGCAGTTATTTGAGAGAAATACAAGCAATTAGCCACACATCAGCCTAAATGAAATTTAAAAAAAAATATTAATTTGACCTTCAATATGCTTCTCTGCTATCTTGACAGCCCTCAACTATTTAAACTTCACTCACTGTTTAAACAAAGGGTGCAATGGGGGAGTGCTTCCTGCTAATCTGTTTGCAAGAGGGCAGCATTACTTTTCTTTGAAATGGGGCAAAATCACAGAATTTTTGACTCACACTTCACTCTTTATAGTTATATGGATGGTATTTGTTTAAAGACAATAAACTTTGCTCTGCATTCGTGTTCTGAGTTCAGCTGCTTTATATTTTTCAATCTTAATATAAAGTGCTGATAACTCTTCAGTGGAAAATGAAGAGAATGGCAAATTCGATTGCCTGTAGTCCAATGTAAAGTGGTTCACATTGAAATGTTTTTCTGAGAGCAGCAAAGTCTGGGGTATAAAAAGGAGACGAGTCAACATTCAGTTGAGAGTGGAAAATCGATCAAAGGAATGAATCACTATAGGTTGTTCCATTGGTTGTTGGAATATACATCAGGGTTAGAAGCTCACATTAGTTAATCCTTGAATGCACATTGGGGTATCTATTGAGGAGGAAGAAATTTAGCAGGAATAGAAATTTACTAAATTCAGCAATTTAGTAGATTTGTCACAATTGCCCTGTTTGAATAGATAGCAAGGGATCCTTGAGAGATGCAATAAATTAAAATTTAGTCAATTAAGCTCCCAGTCAGCTTGTAATAAGATAACTGTAACAAATTGTACAATTCAAGCAAATTAAAGGGAATCAATGCTCTGACATGTGAAGAAAGAGATCAGGATAAACCAAACAGTGGAATATCCATAGTGTTAAAAGCTATCTCTATCCTTGGATTTAGACTACCCATTAGAAGAAGTAGGCAGCATCACTTACTCTAGATTGCCTACTGAGAGGAAATCATCAGCAGGTATTCTTCAGGGGATTGAGATTGGTCAGATAAACTAATATAGATAACAGCAAAAAAACGAGAGTGTTATTTCTCACACGTCAAGGTATTGATTCTCTTTAATTTGTTTTAAGTTGTAGAATTTGCTATGGTCATCTTATTACAAGTAACAGGGTGCTTTACTGTCCAAATTTTCATTTAATGTTTTCTGATTGCAATTTTATAAAGATCACCTGATATCTAATCAAACATGACAAGCAATAAATATGCAACTGCGCTCCTGTAATGAGATGTTAAAATCAATTTTCCGTCAATTCTCAACTGGCAACTCCCGAAATCAATTCCTGACTGGTGAGCTATCTTGGGTCGCCCATCAGGCACTTGCAACTTACTGGCCAGGTGCTAATAAGACCTCACCAGCGAGATGGGGCAGGTCTCTCACCGCTGCAATTCAGCACAATGCTGACCATCCACCCAAGTTCTGCAGTGTACCAAAATCTGTGTTTGCTTTATTCTTATTCTTGCAGCTACAATATTGAGGAATCCTACTTAAAATGAGGTTCCTTCCAGCAAAAAAAAACATTTAAATGTAAAACAAAACATTTGTCCTTTTGGCTCGGCCTGCAGCATGCAGTCCCATTAAAATAAACATTGTTAGGCCCTCCCACAACAGGCGCCAATGGGTATGGTGGCCGTGGCACACTGTTCACCCACTCCGTAAATGACAATCACATCAGAATCCTACAACAGGCATAGCACACCAATTTAAATCATTCCTGGCAGGAGTGTTGACTACCATTTCAAGATCTACTCAAAAAATTGAGTCAGGTGAGCCTGGGAGAGTTAATGGATAGGACTTTTAAAAAAAAAAATACCACTCTGTTTCCTGACATAAGTGGGTTGGCAGGCAAACAAATATCAGCTCCAGAACCTCACTGACAATTCCTCTTTTAACAAAAATTGAGCAAACGTCTGCTTTTTAACAACTAATAATGATATCATAAGTAATATAAAGCAAAATACTGCAGATGCTGGAAATCTGACAGAAAAGCAGAAAATTCTGGAAAAACTTAACAGGTCTGACAGCATCTGTGGAGAGAGAAACAGAGTTAATGGCCTGAACTTTTCAGTTGGCGGGCGGAGGCGGTGGCGGAGCCGATCGCCGCCCACGATCAGCTCCGTGCCGCCATTTTACATGGGCAGGCCAATTAAGCCCCGCCCAGCGTAAAACGCGAGCCAAAGCGCTCAGTGCTACCTGTGCGGGCAGGGGGAGGAGGGAGTGTCGGGGCCAGCGCTCTTCCGCGCATGCACGCAAAAGAGCGCTTCAACCTCCCTGAAGCACGGAGCTGCTTCAGGGAGATTGAAGCGGTTTTCAAATACATAAATAAATGGATCAAAAATATATTTAAACATGTCCCCTCGTGTGGCTGTGTCACATGAGATGGGACATATTTTTATATTTCATAACTTTATTTATTTAATTAATAAAAGCTTTAGGGAACGTCATCCCGCTCGTGGATGAGGTTTCTTAAAAAAAGTGAAGGCTGCTTGGCCTTTTCGCCTGCCTGCCAACTTTAAGGTTGGATGGGCAGCGTCAACAATGACCTTAATTACTTCCTCAATGGCTTTAATAGGCCGCTTAAATATTGGCAGGCACACAGCCGACTCTGGCGCGTACCCACCGAATGAAACATCGCGAGACAGCGCGATGATGTCGGGATGCACCCCTGACATCATCGAGCGTCATTTTACGTGTCGGCGTGTCGGGCCCACCCCTCCACGCTGACTGAAAAATTCAGGCCAATGTTTCGAGTCTGTATGACTCTTCTTCAGAGCTAATTATATCACCTGATGTACGTTCAATGCCATATTGACAGCGGAAGATTTCTAAGCATCCCAAGCAATGTCCTTAAACAAGATTTATGTCCTTTGTACATTCTAATGAGGGGCCTAATGCCAGTTTAAGAACCCCTTGGCAAAATTCATCAGTGGTGAGTGCAAAAGGTACTGGATGTTTTGCTCAAATTTTTCTGGAATTTTGTCACAAGAAAGTTAAACAAAAAGATTTGCCAGGAGCAGTAATGCTTCTCTCAGCCTAAACAGCATATCTTAGGGCTGCTGCTAGTCTACTATCATCTCCCTTCAATTCATCTCTCCCCCTAGGGCTTACCTGACGATCATTGCTGATGAGACAGATGACCACCATGGAAGCAATGCTCTATGTGTCTCAAGAGTGATAACAGGCAGCGGCAGATCTCCCCAGATGTTTTATTCGTTCATGAGATGTGGGCATCACTGGATAGGCCAGCATTTATTGCCCATCTCTAATTGCCCTTGTTCAGAGGGCATTTTAAGAGTCAACCACATTGCTGTGGGTCTGGAGTCATATGTAGTGCAGACCAGGTAAGGGTTGCAGATTTCCTTCCCTAAAGGACATTTGTGAACCAGATGGACTTTTGCAACAATCGGCAATAGTTTCATGGTCATTATCAGGCTTTTAATTTTTGTTCAATTTTTTTGGGAATTCAAATTTCACCATCTGCTGTGGTGCGATTCAAACCCAAGTCCCCAGAGAATTACCCTGAGACTCTGATATACAAGTCCAGTGATAATACCACTATACCAACACCTCCCTAATATTACAATAAGGACCAAGTTCAGATTAGGCTAGGATTTGAAACCAAAACAGAACGTGCTGGAAAAGCTCAGCAGGTCTGGCAGCATCTGTGGAGTGAGAAACAGAGTTAACAGGCGAATCTTCCAACCCCGCCAGCAGCAGGGAGCATGGCGAGCAGGGAAACTTAATTTGGCATGCGGCCAAAAATCAGTTTCCCTCTGGTGGGATGAGCTTTAGCAATTATGTTCTCAGGACCTCAAAGGCGGGTTAAAGGCAAGTCGACGTTCCTGACGAACAATGTCGGGAAGCCCTTTTGCATGCATTAGCATGTCATACATGCACATTAAAAGGCCAGCTCACCAGAAAGTGCTGGAAAAGCTCAGCAGGCCCTCCAAATTATGTTCCCCACCAGTGAGAAATTAAAATGTTCACTTTTATGACTGTACATAAGTGGCGTGCACCTGCCCAGGTAGACTTCTTCCATGCTTAACAGTGAGTCGCTGTTGCCTTGTTCTCTTTGGGGAGTGTCTGCAAATGTCAGCCTATGCTTGAGACCAGGTGGCAGCAGTGCAAGTTGTGTGGAGGATGAAGGGAGGAAGGGTTAGTGGGGATGGGTGGAGTAGTGGCCAGGCGTATGTGGAAGGGATAGTGCAGGCTGTCTGAGTGAGCTTTAAATATGGTGCCTGGACCATTGAACCCAAGAGGTAACAGCAGAGATGGCAACTTCCTGCCTGCCCCCGCCGAAAAGATCGGTGAGCTCCTCTTGGATGCATATTTAATGAGCTGAACAGTGCAAGATTGCGCGTGGTTGGCCATTCCACACCCCAGCGGAAATCAGTCCCACTCCCACATCCGCCATCGAACTTAGGCTCCAGAACGGAAGATTCTTGCCAATGTTTCAAGTCCAATATGACTCATCTTTGGAACTCGGAACTAAACTTAGGAGACTTGGATTTCCTGGTTTGTGACTGCGCTGCCAACAGGCTGTTAGTTATATACCCAAAAACAGGCCATAACAAATTTCTACACATAAAAGTCTAACATGGGAGCCATGGAGAAGCATAACCTGGAACTGATAAATGTGTGAATGAGAATTTCAACAGTAATGTGGGCAAGTAAGGAATAATTTGCAGCACCATGGAGGTGATAATTGCTGGTCTTACTGATAGAAATAAAAGTTTAACACTGAGTTGTGTGTTAGATATGAGAGTGAGATTAAAATATTGAACTTACTGCTATCAAATATAGTCAAATCTTTATTACCTTTCACAATGGAAGTCACCTTATGATGGATAATGGAAATTGGAACAAAGTTGAAAGTCCCTAAATACACATACAGTATAGCAATACCCTAGGTATGGAAATGAAGGCAAGTACAATGTAAATCACATTTAATATTTATCTGAATTGGATTGACATCAGATGGAAAGAAATTAATATGGGTCATGAGGCAAGTTCACATCTCATACAAAGGCAAGGTTTCCCCATGGTCTTCAGGGCCCTGTCATCAGCTCAAATGGGGGTCAGAAGCCTGCAGTACATGGGAAATAGTCACACAGCTGTGATTTTCCCTGATTTGGCCAATTAGCATGCAGAGGACAGGCTTATGACCCAATGAAGGACAGTGGCTGGATTGTGGAAGCAGGAGGGCCAATACCAGGTCCACCATGGAAGAGACAGCAGGATGCCCTCTCAAGGTAAGTGAGAGAGAGGGCACCCTGAGATGGAGGCACCCTCTCTCCACAATTTTAAAATTTAAAATAAAAATCCTTTTACCAGTCAACACATTCAGAGAGGGAGTTCCTCCACAGGGTGCCCTGTGGCTGCAGGGCAGGGAGAACCTCTAAGTTTGCTTGGATCCCTGGACCCCCAATCTGCTGCCAAGAGGGTACCTCCATGCACTTCTTCAATGTCTCCAGGACTTTTCCAGTCAGCTTCCAACAACAGGGCTTAATAGGCCATTAACAAGTTCAATTGGCTACCTGCTGCTTATGGGTTGGTAGCCCTGCCACCAACCCCCATACCGCCTCCAGAAAAAAGGGCCCAGGGGCGAGATGAAGCCGGGGAACTGGCATGCCAACCAACGGTATAAAGTTCCACACCCGCTTGCTTCTGTGCCCGCCTTTACTAGGGCCTAAAAATTCAGCCCAAATTTTCCTCACAAAAATTTCCGATCAATAATCAGGAAGATGGATAATTGGAACACATTCATTTGAGACTTCACATACACTTGATCCCACAATTCCGGCAGGGTAAACAATGGAAGGCACCAACAGGTCGTTCCTAGTACAATATTGCTGGCATCATAGGTTGTGAACTTACAGCATTGAGTTATTTGCTTATATCTTATTTTCTTTCCATTCTGCTCCTTCCGTATGTGTTTTTTTTTCAGAATAGCCTTTGAACTTAGCAGCAGTACCTTACAAAGAACAGTAAAGGCAAAGCCAGAGCTGGTAAAATGAATAGTGGTAGAATTAGATAAACTAATAAAGTAGAATGATAACTTTATGTGGATGGTATTTTTGCTTTTTGGTTTCAAAGAGGGAGTTAGGTATTTTCAGTTTCAATGTTTTTGAACAATAACAACTGGAAAGAAGAGTTTTTTTAAAAAGTAAGATGTACACAATAAAATCAAATTAACTAGCAACAGAGTTACATTTGCCTTTTTTCCCATTACACAGACTAATCATATCACTGACCCCAATTCTGTGTTATTACAAGAGCTGATGTCAATATGTTAGAAACATAGAAACATAGGAGCTAGAAACAGAAATAGGCCATTCAGCCCATTGAGCCTTCTCTGCCATTCAATATGATCACGACTGATCCTCTATCTCAATGCCATATTCCTGCTTTCTCTCCATAGCCCTTGATGCCCCTAATATCCAAAAAATTATCAATTTCTTTCTTGAATATACTCAGTGACCCGGCCTCCACAGCCTTCTGTGGTAGATAATTCCAAAGGCTGACCACCCTCTGAGTGAAGAAATTTTTCCTCATCTCAGTCCTAAATGGCCTGCCCCATATCCTGAGACTGCAGCCCCTAGTTCCTCAGGAATTGAATATTAATCACTCACGCTGCTTTTAAAAATCATTTTCTATGTAATTTCTGTCTGTGTTAGACAATTCCACATGGTTCCCATTGATTAAGAATTCAATATTATAATTTTTCTGCCAGCGTACAATGTATTTCTATTTTTATTTAACAAATTCCTGTTCAATATGGTTTAGGTGAAACACCTGCACTTCCAGCACACATCCAGTTTTGGCAGTATGCTGCAAAAGCCTTAAGTTGGGCATGAGCAGGAAAGGCTGGACCCCAGCCTTAGGTCAGCAATTCCAGAATGGCCACTTAGAGGTGGGGCTTACACTCACCCCAAACCATGCCATAGTGTGAGTGGGATTGGGGGGTGGTATGGAGTTCCTACAATGGGAGTTACACTTTCTTGCCTTCAGAGGGATTAAGCATGGGATACACTTCGTGAGAGAAGGCCACCCAATCCTGACCTCTGAATTTGGGTGGGGAGAGCAGCAGAGGTTCCAGGTGGGCATACAGTGGCACACATGCTGAGATGTTCCTCTACCACACCCAACCACAATAGGTTTTCATCCTATTAAATTTTACAATACTAATTTCTTGTCTTTTTTCAATCATTCAGAGTTCTAAAATATCACAGAAATCTCCAGCTGCCTTTCCTCCCCCAATGCTTGGAGAGCTTGTTAATAGTTCTGTTTTTATGTGCACTGTTTGCCAACCTTTCAAAACTATGTTAACACCCAATAAACAGAGGCCCGAACAATCCCCATCCACCGCTACTCTCCTCCATCTGGCTGAACTTGTTCTCACACTGAACAATTTCTCCTTTAACTCCTCTCACTTCCTCCAAATAAAAGGTGTGGCTATGGGTACCCGCATGGGCCCCAGCTATGCCTGTCTCTTTATGGGGTATGTGGAACATTCCTTGTTCCAGTCCTACTCCGGCCCCCTCCCACAACTCTTTCTCCGGTACATCGATGATTACTTCGGTGCTGCTTCATGCTCTCGTCGGGACCTGGAAAAATTTATTAATTTTGCTTCCAATCTCCACCCCTCCATCATTTTCACATGGTCCACCTCTGACACTTCCCTTCCCTTCCTTGACCTCTCTGTCTCAATTTCTGGTGATAGACTGTCCACCAATATCCATTACAAGCCTACCGACTCCCACAGCTACCTCGACTACAGCTCCTCACACCCCGCTTCCTGTAAGGACTCCATCCCATTCTCTCAGTTCCTTCACCTTCGTCGCATCTGTTCTGATGATGCCACCTTCAAAAACAATTGCTCTTACATGTCCTCCTTCTTCCTTAACCGAGGTTTTCCACCCACGGTCGTTGACAGGGCCCTCAACCGTGTCCGGCCCATCTCCCGCGCATCCGCCCTCACGCCTTCTCCTCCCTCCCAGAAACATGATAGGGTCCCCCTTGTCCTCACTTATCACCCCACCAGCCTCCGAATTCAAAGGGTCATCCTCCGCCATTTCCGCCAACTCCAGCATGATGCCACCACCAAACACATCTTCCCTTCACCCCCCCCCAGTGACATTCCGTAGGGATCGTTCCCTCCAGGACACCCTGGTCCGCTCCTCCATCACCCCCTACTCCTCAACCCCCACCTATGGCACCTCCACATGCCCACGCAGAAGATGCAACACCTGCCCCTTCACTTCCTCTCTCCTCACCGTCCAAGGGCCCAAACACTCCTTTCAAGTGAAGCAGCATTTCACTTGCATTTCCCCTAACTTAGTCTACTGCATTCGTTGCTCCCAATGAGGTCTCTTCTACATTGGAGAGACCAAACGTAAACTGGGCGGCCGCTTTGCAGAACACCTGCGGTCTGTCCGCAAGAAAGGCCCAAACCTCCCTGTCGCTTGCCATTTTAACACTCCACCCTGCTCTCTTGCCCACATATCTGTCCTTGGCTTGCTGCATTGTTCCAGTGAAGCCCAAAGCAAACTGGAGGAACAGCACCTCATCTTCCGACTAGGCACTTTACAGCCTTCCGGACTGAATATTGAATTCAACAACTTTAGATCTTGAACTCCCTCCTCCATCCCCACCCCCTTTCCATTTCTTCCCCCTCCCTTTTGTTTTTTCCAATAATTTATATAGATTTTTCTTTTCCCACCTATTTCCATTATTTCTAAATCTATACCTTTAATGCCTTGTCAGTCTTTCCACCCCAACCCCACTAGAGCTGTACCTTGAGTGTCCTGCCATCCATTCTTAATTAGCACATTCATTTAGATAATATCACCACCCTCAACACCTCTTTGTTCCTTTGTCTGTGACATCTTTTGATTATCTGCTCCTATCACTGCTTGCTTGTCCCTACAACCACCACCCCCCACCCCCCCAACTTCTCTCCCCCCCCACCTTAAACCAGCTTATATTTCACCCCTCTCCTAATATTACTCAGTTCTGTTGAAGGGTCATGAGGACTCGAAACGTCAACTCTTTTCTTCTCCGCCGATGCTGCCAGACCTGTTGAGTTTTTCCAGGTAATTCTGTTTTTGTTAACACCCAATTCCTTAAAAAAAAATGGGAGTTAACTCCTGCATCGTCTCTTACTACAGTCCCATAGCTGGCCAGTCTTAAGTCTCTGCATTGAATGATTCTTTCAATTACTCCCTATGGACATGTTTACTTCAGTTTATCAACTGAAAAATATTGATTCTAATGGTTGGATGCCAATTTTTGCCATATGCAACCAGTTTCAGATCAGATTCAATACCGAAAAGAACATAGAATTGCACTTTCAGAAAAGAGATATGTCCAAGCTTTTCATCTTGCACTCATCAGGACACTTCACAAGAATACCAATGTAAAGGGAAAACAACAATTCATACTGTACGAGAAGAAAGTGCTGATTGGTTGGCAAGTGGACTTTGATTGGCACAGGCATGGCCATGGAGAATACGCCAGTGATGGCGGCTGACAGTTAACTGCTAACCATTGTTTGAAATTTAAACCAGGCAGCTTGACCCTGTAGGTTCCCTACAACCACCCACCACCCCCACCAACTTCTCTCCCCCCACCCCCCCCACACCTTAAACCAGCTTATATTTCACCCCTCTCCTATTTTTACTTAGTTCTGTTGAAGGGTCATGAGGACTCGAAACGTCAACTCTTTTCTTCTCTGCCGATGCTGCCAGACCTGCTGAGTTTTTCCAGGTAATTCTGTTTTTGTTTCAGCTTGACCCTGATTGGTCAATGCATTGCCCTGAGGAATGAGTCAGTGAATGGCTGACACTTATTTTGTTTAGCTGAAACAGTCAAAATGTCTGTACATGTTCTTTCTGTCTGCAAAGAACAGGACCCTGTGTATTAATATATGTAACTTGCAGTACACATGAATTTGCCACGCTGCCAGCCCAACAGACATTCTTAAATTGGTTGTCAGCATAATTCTTAGCACATTGAGGATTATTGAGCAAAGGTTTTCCAATTGTGGAATCACATCTAATGTTGAATACCGTGTTTTGAGTTTTGCAAGCACAGGCTGGTTGAGTAGTCTGTACCTTGCCCATTGTGAACAGTTCTGTACTTCCAAATGACTAATTGCACTCTCTTTGAATTAGAAGTCTCTTAATCAGGATTTTCTCCAAATAACCACCCTTATTAGGGTGCACGTGTAGGAAACAATATAAAGATTGGAGACTATCGCTTCAATCCACTGCAAAGAATCTGCACCTAAATTATCCTCCACAAAATTAGTCGCTCTGCTTTTGGGCCCTCTGGGATTCTGATCCATTGCAAACAAATGGTGTCATATAGGGCTTGGCTAACCTTTTCAACTCACTTATTTCCAACTCAACCCAACTTTATCGTAAACCCTCCTGCCAAATAATTACCACCACTGTTAGCCTGAGAAACTGCTGGGAGATAAATTGTAATCCACATTGAGGAGACCATTTTGTGTTGCTACTGAAGGATGTTGTTAATTTGACTGTATATCGATCTGCTTTGTAGACTCAATCAAGATCTTTGCTATTAGTTTCACTGTTTCTCATTATGCACATGGATTTACCATTCAGAATCTCCATTCTTCTGCGTTAAAGAAAGTGAGCACAATATATTTGCTAAAATCAAGTCTCTTAGATTGAAGCATTAGAGATAACATCTCTTCTCTGCATGTTGAAACCCACTCAACAGTCCTATAGGCCCAGAAGGTCTTCCTTAGACATTTCTGACTGTTAAAGCTTCAGAAGATTGTACTTTCCTTTGAAGGCTATTAACAGAATGCATTAGTATGAAGACCTACCACCCACTTTCACTAGAAGAACAGCATTGTCTACACCAATAGTAACCGTTACTACCTTGAATTTCTTTGCAACTGGCTTTTTCCAGGATATATATGATGATTTTTGCCATATTCTTGTTTGTTCTTCACGGTGAAGATGAGCATGTTCATCATCTGGGGTGTTCGGTAAGGTTCTGGTGGGCATATATGTGACTTATAAGGTCAATCTGCATCCAGAAAGTTTTGCTGCAAATAGGACACAGACAATTAAGTTTTGGATGAGTTGCTGGCTCGAGATTTCCGCTTCTTGCGTTTTCTCTGTGCCTCTGATATATGTTTCCTTTCGATGGAGGCCACAATTGGTTGCAGCAGGTGCAACAATCCTCAGCACATTTCAGAATTTGAAGTTGAAATCAAAACTCCTAAATGAAGCCGTAAGAGCAGCATGAGAACGCACCCCAGAATCAAGCTCTCCATAGAAAATTCACTTTGGTAAGGGAGTGTCAGGCATTCTGGCTACATAACCAGCCCAACTCAATTGTGACTGCCTCAATATGGTGTGGATGCCTGCCAGCTCTGGTGAGCACCTCAGTGCCTAGTAGTTTGTCCCACCATCGAATCTATAAAAACTTCCAAAGAAAGCTCAAGCAAAAGTGGTCAAGTTTCTTGGCATGGCGTTGGTACACAGTGCAAGTCTTGCACTTGTACAGCAGAGTGGTCAAGACTATTAGTCTGTAGATTATCAGTTTGATAGACAAACTTATTCCTCTTCATTCCCAGACTGATGTTCGAAGTCTGCCAAAGACTGGGCTTGCTTTCACAATTCTTGCATGTGTCTCATTGTCAATAATGACAGCCCGAGAATGCATGCTGCCGAGGTAAGTGAATGGCAGGTTCTGGTCATGGACTGAAACACTGGGCTCAAGATAGAGCTTTCATGGAATAGCCTGGCACATTACTTTAGTGTTCTTTGTGCTGATCACAGGCCTAAGTTGTCGCATGCATTGAAGAACATGTCCATGCTTCATTGCATGCCTAGTTCTGAACTGGCAGCTGGTGCACGGTCATTGGCAAAAAAGAAATTGCGAAGTATCTTTGAAAACCTTGCCTCGAGTTGTCTCAGATTGAGCGGCTTTGATCCATACAATATCTGACTTGGATGCCAGGATTACCATCGTGGAAGCATCGGAAAGTATGTTGGAGAAAAACATGCTGAAGAGGGTTGGCACTATTATGTAGCCTTGTTTAACTCCATTAGCGAATGGGAATGTGTCAGATGACTCACCATCATCCAAAACATGTGCAAGCACGCCGTCATGGAATTGTCAAACCATTGTGATGAATTTCTCAGGGCAGCTGAATTTCTCCAGTACTTTCCAAATACCCTTACGGTTGACTGTGTCAAAGGCTTTGATTGGGTCGGCAAACACTGTGTAGAGGTTCATGTTCTGTTCTTGGTACTTCTGCTGGAGCTGTCTGACTGCAAAGACCATATCAGTGGTCCATCAACCTTTACTGAAACAGCACTGATTCCCTGGAAGCAGGCCCTGGTCAAGATGTTGCACTAAATGGTTCAGAAGGGTTTTGGAGCATTGGAGAGGAGCAAGATTCTTCTATGATTGTCAAAAAATTGGTGAGTTCCTTTCCACTTGTACAGGTGGATGATGGAGGCATCTTTGTATTCTTGTGAGATGGCTCCTTGGTCCCAAATAGACTGAAAGAGTTCAATGAGCCTCTTGACCAGACATTGACCTCTAGCCTTGAAAACCTCACGTGGGATAGCATCAGCTCCTGGAATCTTGCCGCTAGACAGGAGTTCGATTGCATTTGTCATTTCTAATAGCATTTGAGGATCATCAAGAAAGCAATTGATGACAACCTGTGGCAGCCTGTTGATTGCTTCTTCATTTATGGATGAAGGCCAATTGAGGATAAGGTTAAAGTGCTCTGCCCATCTTTCTAAAATTTGGGATTTTTTTGTGAACAGTGTTGACCTACTGACCCCAAGGATTGGTGAACCAGACAACTAGGGCCCATAGATAGTTTCTGGCTTCCCTGACTGATTTCCACCTTCCCCTCTAAATTCAGCATTATTAAGCTCAATCTTGTCCTGAGACCGCATTTCAACAGTAACTCCGCAGGTGTGACGCCTGTAGTGGTGTGAAGGGTATTCCTGTAATAAAAAATAAAAAAGAAAGAGTGCTAACTTGGTTGCCAAGGAATCACCAGTTAGCTTTTTCATTCCTGCCTTGAATGTTTGAACTGCCCTTTCGACCAGTCCATTTGAGGAAGGGTGTTACAGTACAGTTTTCACAAGTGATACCATTGAGGCTGATAAACTAGTGAAACTCAGCACTCATAAATGCCGTGCCGTTATCAGAAATTACTACTTCTGGTAGTCATGAATGGCAAAACTCTTATGTAGTTTCTCAATTGTAGTGCCCAATGTGGGTGACTTCACCTCATATATGTCCAACCACTTTGAATGGGGATCAACAATGAACAGAAACATTGTTCCCAGGAAAATTCCAGGGTAGTAACGACACCCAGGGTCTACCTGGTCCCTTCCATGGGTGTAACGGAGCTGTCACTGGCAACTTTTGTGGTTGCTGACATTGCACATGGTGCTTTACTAAACTCTCTATTCCGCCATCCATCTCTGGCCACCATAGATAGCTGCATGCTATGGTCCACATTCGGGAAATTCCTGGATTTGCACTGTGTAGTTCAATTAAAAGTGTCTCCCTTCCCTTTGGAGGAGCTATCACTTATGCATCCCACAATAGGGTGCCATCCTGGCTGGTTATTTCATGTCTTCTGTTGAAGTACAGTTTCATTTCATCAGGTATGGGCTCCTGAGACCAACCATGTAGCACTTGCTTTCATGTTGAAATAGGACTGGGTCCCAACTTGTCCAATCTCTGATGTGTCAACCGCATACCAGTGAGGAATCTAAGGAATTTAACAGTAAAACAAGTTCCTGTGGAACTGGGACATGCTCATCATTTTCTTGTAAAGGCAAATGACTAAGGCCATTGGCATTTTGCAATTTGATTGCCAGGCCTATGTACAAAAGCGTATTCATATGCTGCCAGAATTAAAGCCCATCATTGTATTCTTGCTGAGGCTATGGGTGGCATAGACTTTTCCTCACTAAACATTCCTAACAGTGGTTTGTGGTCTGAAATGATTGTAAAATGGCTGCCGTGTACATGCTGGTGAAATATTTTGACACCAAAGATGATGGACAGGCCTTCTTTTTCTATCTGTGAGTATCCCTTTCTGCTGTGGTGAGTGTCCTTGATACATAACCTATTGACTATTCCGTGCCATCATCCATCCGATGACATGGATCTGCCTCCCACTCAGTAGGTAGATGTGTCACGTGTCAGCAACAATTCTTTCGTCTGGTCATAATGCACTAATAGATTGGATGAGTGAAACAATTGCTTCACCTTTATGAAAGTTTCTTTCTGGGGCAGCTCCCAAGACCAACGTTGGTTCTTCTTGAGTAGAGAGTGCAGGAGGCCAGCACTGTAGACAATTTGGGTAAGAACCTCCTGTAATAGTTGATCATTCCTAGGAATGATTTGAGCTCTGAGGTGTTCTTTGGTGCAAGTGCCTTTCTTATGGCTCTCACTTTCTCCTCAACTGGGTGGAGGCCCTGTGAATCTATCAGTGATCCAAATAGATTACCTTCCCCCTTGCTTGGAATGTGCACTTTTCTTGTTTTAAACACACTCCAGCTTGCAAGTAACATTTTAAGACTTCTTCTAAGTTTGCCAAATGCTTTTTTATAGTGAACCCTGTCACCATTAAATCGTCTATGTAGGCTACAACCTGGGGCAGCCCCTGCAGTAAGCTTTCCATTGTTTTCTGAAAGATGGCACAAGCTAGGGACACATCAAAAGACAATTGTGTATATTAATACAACCCTTTTTGGGTGTTAATTATGACAAATTCCCAGGAGGCATATCCAATTCTAGTTGTTAATAAGCATGACTCATGTCGAGCTTTGTGTACGTTGTCCCTCCTGCTAGCTTGGCATACAGGTCTTCAAATTTTGGAATGGGGTGCCTGCCAAGCTTGGCTATTTTAATATGCACAATAATGCAGCATCCAATCCGAGTATTTGTGTGGCTTGTCCACGTTGTGTCTTAACTCCAGGAAACCACAGCCAAGGGGAGTGACTCAGGTGAAAGCGGAGCTCGGAAACAGGGACAAGTGGCCGTCATCCAACGATGCCCACCAAGCGTGAATGCACGAACTTACAGGTACTGATGAAACTGAGCGACCAATCACATGGTTAGTGGTCCCAAGACCAGCCCTTTGAGTCATCATCTGAAAGTGCCTTTTGTTGCATGGTAAATTACAGACAAAACATTACTGTTATCATCTTTATAATTAAAAAACATGCCCCAACCACCCAAATAACAATCAAAGAATTATCAAACCATTATGCTAAACAACACAAAATCATCAAACCCATAAACACAAATCATGCATCTTACCTACTCACCAACGATCAATCAAGGTATGTACCTTGCCCATCTCATGGAACCTTCAAGTTCAACATCTTGGGTCTTGCGATTTTCAGGCTGGGAGGAAGGTCTGTTGGACGATTCTCTGGTTACTGGTCTCCAAATATTTGTAAAGGTTCCAACATCAGAGAAATCGTCAGTCTCGAGATAAGCTGGGCGAAGGATTTGTGTTTTTGAATCTTCAGGAAACACATGAGGCTGTTGTTTAACTCGAACCATTTGCCTCTCGCTCCCATGACGAATCCAAAGAAATGCACGGATGTTCCTCCGGTTAGCTTGAGTATTTCATCCTTCAGATGTTGGTATTTAAGTTCTTTTTCAGTCCAAGCTTTCTCCAGGGAGTTGTTGTTGTCTTCGTACCTTACTGTAACATCCACCACCGCTACTGCTCCGTCCTTGATGAGTACCAGATCTGGCTTCCAAAGGGTCCCATCCTTTCCAAAGAGTCGCGGTTCCAGGAATGATGTCCAGCCATATTTGGAAATGAACTGCTGCAGATGATCCAGAATTTTATGATGTCTCTTGATCCGGGCATTCTTGACGAATGAACAACTGCCGGAGATGTGGGCCAATGATTCAAAGGAGGCCTCACATCGTCTGCACGATTTGTTTGCATAATGTCTTCCTCTATTTATTGTAGATCTCGTAGGGTAGAGATTACACCGTAGTAGAATACTGTTGATGAGTCTTGATTGTTTGATGTGGAAACAGGTTCTAAGCCAGGAGTTAGATGTGTAGTCATTACCGTAGTATTTAATTCTGATTCCTTGGCATTGAAGTTCAGTCCATTTTCGATATTCGACCTCCCTCCAAGCCGCATATCTATTGACGGGTTTCGGTCTTGACCTCTGGTTCCCATCTGTCCTTCCGATGTTGATGACTTGGTCTGCACCATTTCCTTCCAGCAACACTCTTGGATTCCCTTTCTTCTTGAGGGATTCTTCAATTTCCCTCAGCACCTTCAGGTTTCTCAAGGAGTCGATCGTCTGTTTGTTCTCAATGCCGCTGAATTCAAATGAAGCCTGTATCACCGCGTCCAGTGAGTTCTCCAATGCCTCAAGTTTTCGGATAATGGCCAATGGAATCTGGACTTCAAGTCTAGGCATGGCTAGACCACCATTACGATTACTACTGTAAAGTATTCCATTCGTTGTGTGTGGTGGAAGATGGAGAATTTCTTTGGTTGCATTCTTGATATGTTGATCGAGCTTGACTAGTGTATTTTGCGACACTTCCGCAAGGATTAAATGGAAGTAGATTCTGGGAATCATATGAGTCTTGAGAATTTCAATTCTTTGGATGGGCCGAAGTGCTGCCTTCTTCAAGTTAGTTATCCATCCCTAAATTCTGGATCCCCATTCTTCCTCAGTTACCCCCGCCCAGGGGTCGATTCTTGCTCCAAGGTACTTCTCCGTCTCTCCTGGTGTGATGTAGGAGATTGGGCCACCTCTCAGCTGCCAGTTCGCCATGCTGTTGTATATGAACGTCTTCTTCTTATGGATGAAGTGAAAGCCTTTCATTTTTCTGGCATTCATCTTCAGCCCAGTCTTCTGGCAGAAGCCTTGTACTATGGCTAAGTTATTTATCATGCCGGTGTGGGAGTCGCTGAGTAAGGCGATGTTGTCCGTGAATGCCAAGGCTGAACAACTGATCTTCGCTCCCCGAAGGGGCAAGTGAACGCCCAGCTGTAGCTCTTGTATGGAGCAAATCAGGGGATCCATCGCAATATTAAATAGTATTGGCGATAACGGGTCACCTTGCTTGACCCCTCTCTTGATATTGATGGGATTCGTTTGGCCATCTTTGCATTCGATGTGTGTACTTGTTCCCGAATATAAATCCGTGATTAATGTGATGAATATTTTTGGCAGCCCCACTCTCTGAAGAGCTTTAATGAAAATTTTATGCCCAATGGAATCAAATGCCTTTGCCAGGTCCACAAAAACAACAGCCAGCTCTCTCCTGTTGTGTTTAGCACCTTTCATGATGTTGCTGAGGATCGTGATGTTCTCGTTGCATCCAGGAGTTGCCACCAGAAACCGTTTCTGTCTGGGGTTAATCTGGACTGCTTCACTCAAGTGTTTGGCGATGATCTTTGTAAAGAGCCGCAGTAATATCGGGCCGATTGTTATTGGTCTCCAATTGTCGATGTTTTTCAGCTTCTCGGCATCGTCAGTCTTGGGGATGAGTACCGTACAACTCCTTTTCAAAGCCCTTAGGATGGATCCTGACATGCGCCAAAGGGTGAAGAGACGTGGAATCCTATCTTCATCCTCAGCCTGGATGTCCCTGATATCTTCCACCTTCATCCCATCTCGACCTGCTGCCGTGTTCTTAACCATACTATCGATCGCTTGTTCTACCTCTTTCTTCTGTACGGGTTCTGTCAACGAGTCATAGTCCTTACTTCCCTTGCATGATGCGAATTTCTGAAGATTAGCTTTATTATTCGGTTTAGCGAGTTTCTCTGTAAAACTCTCTTCAAGTTCAGCTTTGCTGAGTGGGCAATGAAGAGTGGACGGAGCACCCATAATTTGTCGTGCTATTTTATGTTGTTCCGTTTTATATGTCAACTGTGTAGATTTGAAAATTCCTTTTTTAGCTGCCCATTTCTTTTTTGTGTTCGTATTCCTACTACCATCCTTAGGGCGAGCTATTGTTTTCCTGGATCGTCTGTTGGTTTCATCTTCCTTTTTCTTGGTCAATATTGCTTCGGTGATGCTCTCCACGAGGCCGATGGCCATGGCTCTCGTCCCTAGGTCATCTCGTACTTCCATCAATTCTTCAGCTGATTTCAATTGATCATCTAGATCCCTATTACGCGGGATACTGGCTGGGGGTCGAATCAGTCTCGCCGTTTGGGGGCTGTTCCCCGACGCCATCTCAGTGCCTTCCCCCTCATGTGGGTTTTCCGTTACCAAAGTGTCTTCCATCTGACTCTCCGCAATGTTGGTGCGCACGTTATGTTCTGCTCAGCTTTCAGAAGACATCTTCTCTTTGAGGCAATCTGTATAATAGTTTTGGATGTTAAATGGACTGCGGTTTGCTTGTTGACATCAGCATGGCCTTCGTACCTCTTTATCAAATCTCTGAGGAGGTCGGTTTCCTCTGTTGTCCATTTGTAGTCTCTCCGGCCAGGTTTTCCTTGTTGTAAGTGAGCTGCAAGTCTTTTGGCATTTCGTATTTCAGCTTGTCTATGATGCTCATGCTGGCTGAGTCCAATTTGCGACGTGAACTGCATTTCGCAATGTTCACAGGCGTAGATCGTTCCGGTTGGGGGTGGCCATACCCCTTTGCACTTGCTGTAATGACATGCAATCGAATGGTACTCACCAGTTCTTCTGCATTTGGAACATCTCGTACAAATACGCTTGATGTGGTGTTTTACGGCCATATGCTTGCTAAAGTCACTCATCCCGGGGAGAAGTAGATTACACTGTTGACAGAGCAGACCATCAACGGGGTAGTGGATCTCCACTTCACTCTGTACGGTCCGGTCTTCACTGGGAGGTAACATCACAGGCTCTATATAAGTAGATGGATCATTTGTCTCTCCTTGGGGCTCCCTCGCCCCGTTCACTTCCAAGGTAAAATCTTCCTTGTACTTCTTATTGTATAGGTTATCGTTCTTGTAGCATTCGTGTCTTCCCTCTCCCTTGTAGGACCGGAGTCCAAAACCTCTGGTAAATTGACATTCACTATTGGGATTTCCGGTTCATCTGGTCTGGTTGCTTTCTCCGGTTCCCAGTAGGGTAAGTAGTATTGTTTGTATGGCCTGGAGTCCACCTCGTTGGTTTGCGTTGAGGTGGTCTTCATTTCTAGTCCATTAGATGCGGAGCTAGCACTTGTGTAGCATTTGCATTTAGCACAGTGGCCTGCTACGAAGGGCACAACTGCGGGGACGTTTTTTATCCGGGTCGCTTCCCGTCCGGGCCACTCTGACTGACGACAGTCAATCATTTTCTTACAATTCTTCTGGTCTACGCAGACCAACCCAAATGGTGCTCTTTCTAAGGTCGTTTAGCCAACGCACCTTTCTCTCTGTGCCAACTCAGATAACGGTAGCGTTGTTACCAGCGGAAGCCACGAGGAGGCACAACCGACACTGCGGATGGCGAGAGCACCAAACCACCACAGGTCAAGTAACTTCTATTCAGACCAACTCTCAGGTGAGGCCACCACTGAAAGTCATAGTTACTCCCGCCAACTATTAAAAGGTTCATGGCTACACTCCAGTGAATTCATACCTGCTGCTATGTCTCCTCATCCTTTGCCACAGACTTGTGGCAGATAGATGATGGATGACAGATGACAGAAAGGTGATGAACATGACTTGCGTTATGTAAAGGGTTAATTTGGTGTCTTAATGATGAGATATTGAGACTTGTGTGTTTAAACATGAACACTTTATTTGTAGTCTTTAACTACAAATAAACAGAACCCAGCTACTGCCATACATAGTGCTGCTGCTGCCATGCAGGTCCCATCTAGAATGTTCTGAGTCTATCACCATATGACTCTATACATCATACCACAGGCAGTGCTATTTTCCAGTCCCACATTAACCCTTGCTCTGCTGTGCATCTTTACATTACAATGGCATGTAAGCATACACATCATGCAACATCCCCCTTTCTTGCCAAAAATAAGCTTTCCTCCTTTCCAATGGAGTATAACTATTTGCAACACAATCTTTAATTGCTATCCTTTCTCCCCACTGCAAGTCTTGGACTTTATAAATTCAGATGGTCCTGAGGCTTAACAGTTCTACCACATCTAGGTCTGTCACATTTGGAGGAATGGTAGTAGTACTCCATGTTTCTGGTAATTGGTTATCTCCATTTGATTTGTTTTTTGGCTCCTTCGAGTTGTGTCTCTCTTTATTAACAATCTGTCTGCTTTTTTCGGACGCTGTGGGTTTGTTGCGTTCCTTTCGAAGGGATTGTGCATTCTGTTCATTCCTAGAGTGGACTCAATTTTTTTTTCCCATGGTGTCCACTATGTTCTTGCTGGATGTTGATGTTTCACAAATGGAACTTTCATTTCCACTTGTTTCACAATTCCAGCTAACACTCGTTTGCTGTTTTATTTTCAAATCATTTTGCAAGCTTATGAATCTTTTCATTCAGCTCAATGGTTCTCAATATATCTGAGACTATCAGTGGTATTTCTTCTTCTAGTTCCTTGCGCTTCAGTGTCAAATATACATTATCTGATCTTATTTCTGTCTTTAATTTCTCTGTCTGCAGCAGAATTTTGTCCTTGTCCTTCATTTTAGTTTCTCTGTTGGCCAGGTCTGTCTCTGGCAAAGTCATAACTTGTTTCAGTTCTGTAATTGTGCTACTGATTGCTTCATTATCCGCTCACAGCTTGGAAAGTTCTACGGCTTTTCCTTTCAATGCCTCCTCATTTTTATTCAATTGTTTTTTCAGCTTTTCAGTCTATTTCTTATAGCTTTTGGCTTCCTCCTGGGATGTTGCTGAGTCTTCTCTGCCAACTGGTTCTTCAATTTGTTCAGAGTGACATTAAATTCATTTTTCTTCCATTTGTAATTTTCCAGAGGAATAAACTTTGAATTGAGGGATTCTTGTAGCATTTGAAGGTCTTTCAATAGGTTTTCCTTTTCTTTGTGAAGCTCACTTGTTTCATCTTGAGATTTCCTGTAATTCAACAGAGTCTCGAGTTTCTTCTGCTGTTCTTCCATGCTGCTGTTTAAGACAGCCTTCATTTATTCACATTGCTGAATAGTTACTCATTCCTTTTGCATTTGATCATGAAGGACAATCAACCTTGCTCTTGGGTCTTCTGTGTCCTTTACTCTTGGGCCTTTTGGCTCCCTGCCCCTGGGGCTTTCTGTCGCTCTCTTTCTCTCTCTGGAGTTTTTTGTTGCCCACAGTGCTTTTTTGGGGGTGTGCTAGACTTTCTTCTAGGGTCTGCGGTCTCCACAGCTTGGAGTTTAAAATATCTAAGTCTCACCAAATGCTGTTGAATATTGATCTATACATTCACTCGCAAATGAATAAAACCTTATCAACTTGTACTTCTTCGGATTCCTTGTTTAATCCTGTGATTCTCCTGCAAACTAAAAATTCTCTTCTCCAAGACTCCCACTCTTGGGTCTCATTTAACTAAAATGGGTCTGGTTCTTCTAAATTTTCTGTCCCTGACCATTTCTTTTTTCCTTCTCGTAGTTACAGTTTTCAATGTTGTTGCCCCTTTAAGGCTACCTGTGCAGTAACGGTTTTCTTCACTCAGGCTGTCTGCTGCTTGGTGGTTAGTCTCTCTGCAGTTTTCCAGCACTTTCTCAGTTCAACAGGATCCCTGTGATCATGGTCTTCTGGTTAAACATTTTTAATGAAAATACTGGAGCAGTTTCTTCCTCTTATTTATTATTTTCAAGTTCTGCAGGAACTTTTCTCTTTTTTTTCCCCACTTTATCTTGGTCACCCGTGTTATGTGGCGTCAGCTGGTATTGCAGCTTTCCTCCAGCTGCCCTCTGGATACACTGAACTCCAGGGACTGCCACCTATTCTAAAATTTAAGAACAGTTTCTTGTTTGTAGTTTTGCTCACCCATCCTATAATCTGACCAGGTACCTTCACCCTGTGTCACTCAGGGTCTTCTTGCAATGAATCTCCACTCACACTTGTGAATTCCTCAGCTGTCTCTTCAATTTTCCTTTTTAGGTGCACATCTCTCTCGTCAGGCTTCAGCTGCTTTTAGCTTTTCATATCTTGGGATTCTGTTCTGGGTTCATCGTTTAAATACCACCTTTCTTACTGCTGCTGGTCACCATGTTGTGTTGCGGGTTTGTTTAGCACCTTGATGAGATCTTGACTCTTGTATGTTTAAATGTGAACACTTTATTCGTTGTCTTTAACTATGTACTGATCCCAGTTACTGCGATGTATGGTACTCCTGCTGCCAGGCAGGTCTCTTCTTGATTGTTCTCTCCGAGTCTATTACCATACATCAAACTGTGGGCAATGCTATTCTCCAGTCCCATGTTAACCCTTGCTGTGCCGAGAACCTTCACATTACAATGGCACAGAGGCACGTACAATACCCTGCGCTTGAATTGGTTTATAGTGAGGGAGTTGTGTATCGCCAGCCTAGAAGTTTAGATAGCTGGAGATAGATTTGGATTCAGTGGGTGACCAGGAAGTCTTCTTGTCGAGGTCGATGTGTCCCACAACATGGTGCTGACCCGCCTTCAAGACCATTTGACCTTACATTGGTCTCATCCGCCCAGTCCACTGAAATCAGTCTTTGGGCACCTAGGTAGACAAATCCTTAAGTCACCAAGAGACTTAATGGCTAGCCTCACCTATTTTGGTGTGCCTATTGAAGCAATTTACTGGGTGTGGCCACTGTTGCATTCTATCAACTACTTGGAGCCACAGGTGAGAGCTGGGTGAAAGTGAGGACCAATACAGGGATGAGCCACTCCAAAGAGTGTGGCAAGCCCATCTGTGAGAGGTGCTACCCCACCCTTAAACCCTTTTGCCATTCCCGTCAGGCAGCTGCTCTCCACTGCATCAAGAAGGTTATTGATGTTCTGTTTAGGAGGCGTGCACAATTCATATTCTTCCCATATAAGTGTGCAAACACAAAGAGAGAGGGTTATCCTGTTCTCTAGGCTAGTAAAATTCCCACAGGTACAAGAAACAATTTATGGAAAGTACATGTCATCTCAAAGCTTTGTGTATAATTACTTTATGTTCTGAATTCTTTCTATTACTCTCCTGTTAGTGTGCAATAATAATCGCTTTCTTTTGTACATCAGTGCCAGATACCCAGAATGCTACAGTTTACCCTATGACTAGAACTTCAGTAAGACTTTCACAAAGAGAGACAAACAGTAGGTATAATGAGGACTAAGTCAGCACAAGAAATGTCATAGAACAGGGAATAGGAATTCTCATATCCTATTTTAGATGCCGAACAAACCTTATGGAGAAGTCCACAATCAAATCTGCCATCATGCAAAACCCCCAAAATAATGAAAGTAGAAATCAATTTAGAGCTGCATTTTATTCACGGAACAAAATTCACCAGAAAATTCTCATCACAAACACTTCATAACACCCTGTCTAACTTTTGTACCTGCTAATTTACTTACTCGTGCTTCTAATCTATTACTGTTGTGAGGTGCTCCCTGTTACACTAGTGTTCGTTCAACAGTCTTCCCATTGAATCTAAAGGGTGCAGTGGAGGCACTCTTATGTATCGCTGATACACAGTCCAGGTCTCACTGCAGTACAAAAGACGACAACTGTTATGTACATTCTGAGCAAACATTGGTGTGCTTCTTAAAGCCAGCTCCACAAGCATTCAGGCAAAACTCCTGCAAAATCAACTATGATGGATGAGAAACTGGGCAGAATTGTCCCAGATTTGCACTAAGTACAGTAGCGGACAGGTAAAACAACGTTTTACCCGCCGGCCACAATGGCGGTTTTTCACACTTTATCATTCCAAACCCATCATATTTATCATGCATTCCTGGGAAATGTACCATTTCTATGGTGGGTGGGCTCTCATTCGGTCGCCATACCATCACCTCACCACTTCATCATGCCAGGTGTCATATTTAAAGTGCTTCCAGCCCAAGACTACTGCAGGGAAGATGTCCACAAAGGGCAAAAAGACTGCAGTCCCCAGGCTTAATGACGTGTTATTGGAGCATCTTTTGGATGCTGTGGAGGCTCACCAAGATGTCCTCTACCCCTGCACTGGCTGTAGGATGGGCAGTGGTGTGACCAACTAGGTTTGGCAGGTGGTGGCAGCAGTGGTCAGTGCCAGCACCCTTCAAAAGAGGACAGCCACCCAGTGCTGCAAGAGGGTGAATGATCTCCTCCGTTCTGCCAGGGAAGTCATATTCTCAGCACTCTCAACTCACACGCTCACAAACCCATCGCACATCCACAGGGCCCGCACTCAATGCCGGTTCAAGGGACACCACCATTCCCTCACTCACACACACCTTCATTGCCCTCAACCCATCCATTGAACCACTCACCACCCACACATGCCAGACATACTTATCATCTGGCCTGGCAGGTGTCCAGCTTACACTCTCATTCTCTATTCATGGAGGACAAGCTGGCTCACAGCAAGAGGGAGAGGTTGCAGGCAGGTGGAGGAATGCCTGAAAGCAACATCCTCACAGACTTCAAAATTAGAGCCATCCAGCTAGCCAGTGAGGATCTGGACCATTCTAGTGCTGACGGTGAGGTTGGCGGTGCTCAACCAAGTGAGGATCCAGCAGTTCAACATCCATCAGACAACCATGCTGTGAGTGATGTGTTCTGTTTCATGGGACACTGCCATGCACTAATTATCTCCCCCTGCTTTTTCAGGCATATCTGGGAAACAGCCGATGGAGTCCATGACCCAGGGCCTCCAATCAAGCCCCAAAGAGATCTCTGAAGAGGAATCTGAAGGCACCCTCCTTGAAGTCCCGTCACAGCACTCACCCACACCCTCCACCAACGCAGAGACACACACCTCAGTGGAACTTAGCTTTACAGTAGCCTCGGGATCACAATGTGATGTGAGCACATCGCACTGCCAGTACACAGCAGGTGGTGGCAGGGGCTTCCCAGGTGTCTGGCGCTCAGAGGACTGCTCGGAGATGAGAAATTTGCTGAGTCTGAGTCAGATAAGGAGCCTCTGGACTTGGTCATGTCACAGTTGCTGGAGCTGCAAAGGCAAGCTCGGGAACATCAGGAAGGGATGGCCGCTGCACTCCTCCGATTGCAAGGCACGTTGGAGGAGTCCATCCGCCTTCAGTCTGAAGTGTTAGCGCCGGCATGCCAACGCACCGAGGTCAACACTGGTAGGATGGCAGCTGCCACAGAGACCTTGGTCCAGGATGTTGCTCCTGCACTGCTGTTCGGCTCAACTCCATTGCTGACGCCATAGTTGGCCTCCAACAGTGTATACGTGAGAGAGGTGCGGGGCAGCTCAACCTCACTCCAGCTTCCCCTTCTCCTCAAGAAGTCAGCCAGGGGCCCTTAGGCACCCATAGGGAGGAGGATCAGCAGGTGTACCCCCTGGGGTATCATCCAGGTGACTCCAGGAATGTCCGGCCCATCGGAATACCCTCTTCCTGTGACCTCAGCAGCTCCAGCTCCATAGGCTTAGGAGGATGCCACTGCCACACAGCAGGACTTTGAAAGCAGGCTGGGGCCCTCCAGAGGATGCCCATCAAGGGCATCACAGGCAGGGCTTAGCAGTCAGCAGGCTGCCTCCACCTCCACTGTGGATGGCCGGGGAGAACCAAGATGAAACAGCAGGTTTAGTAAGGTTAAGAATAGTTAGTTGTACTTCCTGGGTACGGGTGTTAATCACTTGTACATAATGCTCACTATTGTCAATAAACTCCCAAGAATGTCTCCCTGACTGTGGCTCTTTGTTCTGATGAGTAATGTTCCTTTCACTCAGATGTGAAACCTTTCTGCACAAGGTAAAGGCAGGTGCCTCAGTCCAGGCCTCTTCCCTGTGCTTTCTTCTGCCTCCAGGCCAAAATGATGGTTCAACCTCACACTCTCTGGACACATTACTGATGCCTGCACCTCAACAGTGCTTGCCATTGCTGCCAGAATGTTTTGGGTAGGTGTCACAGAGTTCTCTCATTCTTTCTGAGTGCTCTCAGCACCTTTAATATGGGGCTGGCCCCCCTCACGTCAGCATCTGAGACCACTGAAGCTGTGCTCCTGAAGGGCTCAGGTGCTGAAGGTAGACAAAGGATCAAATGCTTTTAGTTTCATGGCTGCATCTCAGTGATATGACCCTGATCACAGAGCACAGGCGAGCTGCCCTCAGCCATACAGGAGTCAGACATTCTCAGAAGCTATGTGAAGATCTATGGATATCCTCACTGCATGTCATCATCATCCTCCTGCAATCAAAAGACTAGTAGGGCCTGCACCGCATCTCCATGACAGGAGCATTATCACAGAGGGTATTCACGCTGCCATAAGCCAGACTGGAGCCAAACGTTCACAGATGCAGTATGAGGATCTATGGTGTCTCCTCACTGTATGTCATCATCATCCTCCACAAATCTAGCAGCTATGAGAGCCTCCCGAGCGCACCTGCCTCATCTGGTCAGTGCGAGGGCCTCACCCCCAATATCGTCACCTTCGAGGGCCTCCTCACCCTTTTCCCTATTGGCGTCCTCCTCATCGGAGGAGACCCCCAGCTCCACCATCTCCTCCTCACCCAGCTCCTCTCCCCGTTGCTGCATCAGATTGTAAAGGGCGCAGCAGATGATGACGATGCGTGACACCTTCTGCGGACTGTATTGCAGGGCTCCACCAAACCGATCCAGGCACCGGAACCTCATCTTCAACATCCCAATGATATGCTCCACCAAGTTGCGAGTTGCTGCATGAGCCTCATTATACCGTCACTCTGCTGCAGTCTGAGGCCACCACACGGGTGTCATCAGCCATGTCCTCTGTAGGTAACCCTTGTCCCCGAGGAGCCATCCATGCAGGTTCTGTGGATCCTGGAAGACTTCAGGGATCTGTGACTGACTGAGGATGTCACCCCCTGGAAACTATGCACAGACCTGCAGGATGTGTTTCTGGTGGTCACACACCAGCTGCACACTCAGTAAATGGAAACCCTTGTGGTTGACATAGTTGACCGCTTGTTGCAGTGGAGATCTGAGCACAACATGAGTGCAATCAATGATACCCTGCACCTGTGGGAAACCCGAGATCTGGGCGAATCTATTCACTCTTGCATCCTGGCTGTTCTGGTCCTGGGTGAAATGCACAAAGTTGTGTGCCCTCGCAAAGGTGGCATCCTTGGCTTCATGGATGCACTTGTGGCCGGAGGCTTGTGATATTCCACAGAGGACTCCTATGGAGCCCTGAAAGGAACCACTGGCATAGAAATTGAGCACCACGGTCACTTTCACAGCCATTGGCAGTGGATGCCCTCCATGTTCACGTGGCACCAAATCCTGCATATGTAAGTGACCAGATTCCTTAGGCTTGAGCAGTATTCAGCAATGCTGGTTCTCGGTCATCTGCAGGAATGAAAGGTGGCATCTATAGGCCCTGGGTGTCAATAGCTGCTGACCAACAATGGCTTGCTGTGGCTCTTCAGTAGTGTGTGTGGGAGCCCCAGCCACCCCTTCTTCTTCCTGAGGGTGCTGCTCCTCCCCCTGCACAACCAGGCGCCTCCATTGCTCTCTTCTCCTTCATCTCCACTCTCTGTAAGCCACGAGGCATGCAGCTAGATCCATGATCTTGATGTACTCCTCCTGCAGGATAAAAGAGAGAGATGCATGGGTGTACTAAGGACCTCTCTTGGTTAAGATGAAGGCCCCTTTATGCATCTTGGAGCGTGCTGGGCACCACTTAGATGGCCGGAGATTAGCGTGTGCACGACTGCCTGAAACTCCACCCATTTCCGCCTCACTCTACCCAACCGATTTGCGGCAGCTTTGCCTATTGGACTGCATGCTGTGCTCTCAGCTCAGGCACAGGCATTCTCCTAACCTGTGTTACAAGGCTGCACTGTTAGCTTGAACCATGGCAGAGACTGGTCCAAACCAGGATGCTGATGTTGCAAGGGGCTGTGAGCGCCTCCATCAGTGACTGCTCCACAGCCAGTTTTAGCGTGGAGGTTGTACGACGTGAGCAGTCATCCAACTGTTCTGCAGTTCACTAAGACATTCATTAGTTTGCAGCCTGTGCCCGAGGGGGTGAAAAGCTCTGGAGCACTTGGTGGCACTTTGATGCCTCTGCATTGCTTGAGAAGCTAGAGGGCCGACTCCAATCATAGAAATGTGGCTGCGCCTGAACTGTCTCAGCTGCAGAGGAATGGCCACTTTATACAAGCTATCCTTAATGCGTGGGCGCTTCTCTCCCCTGCTACCCCACAAATACTTGTGCATTATCTTCAACAACAGGGCAGCCCTTGCACACATCGCCCCCCCCCACCAAGTCACCTCAACTGCAAGGCAGCCCTTGACCCTGCACCAGTCCAACAGGCGACCCAACCGAGCACTCCACGACGTTACTGTGCACTCACCTCCGTATCCCCCTCAAAGTGCAGCCTGCCAAGTGCACGCCTTTTATGTGCTGTTGTGAAACATGTCGACATACAATAACACCGATATTGCCAGACGATCCGGCAATGGGGGTGAATGAGTCCGGCGGACTGGCCTTATAATGATATGCTGATGTATTACAATGAGGTTCCCAATGTCCGATGGCGGGAAACGCAGCCCACCATCAGCGGGCAGAGCGGACGAGCACAAACTGGTTTCATGACGTTGTGAAACTGATTTTTGGTCTTCTCGCCATATTGCCCGCTCACGCTACTGAGCATGCCCAATGCCAACAGGCATGGAAAATCCCAGCCACTGCGTCTGGATGGCTGAAAAGCATCCTTCCCATCAGGTCCTGTTTTCTCAAGTCTCAAATGACCAGCATTCTAGAGGAGGACAAAGAAAATGCTTCAAAGACACTGAGAAGCTCTCCTCGAAGCATGGCAGCATTGACATTAATGACTGTGAGGAGCTTGCTTTCAATCATTCAAAATGGCGACAACTTGGCGTAGTGGTGTTGTCGCTGGACTAATAATCCAGAGACCCAAGGTAATGCTTTGGGGACCTGGGTTCAAATTAATTCAATAAAAACCTGGAATTAAATGTCTAATGATGACCATGAAACCATTGTCAGTTATTGTAAAAACTGGTTCACTAATGTCCTTTAGGGAAGGAAATCTGTCGTCCTTACCTGGTCTGGTCTACATGTGACTCCAGACCCACAGCAATGTGGTTGGCTCTTAAATATCCTCTGAAAAAGGGCAATTAGGGATGGGTACTAAATGCTGGCCAAGTCAGTGATGCCCCCATCATAATGAATAAAAAAAAATGACAACATCTTAATGATGAGGCAGAGAAGGAAAGAAAAGGAAGTAAATCCTGCACTCCAGGTTCCACTACCTTGTGAGGTGTCCTGCCCCATGTGCTAAAGATCTGCGGTTTGAAAATTGGTCTGTTCAGTCGCATGAGCACTCATGGCAGAAACTCAGGTCCCTGAGTAGACATCATCCTCAAATCGAGGGAGAGTCAATGATGATGCTCCCTGCGTATGATGAGATTGCTGGGATTTCCACTGGAACCTTGCACAGACTCTTGTCTCAGGTGAGCAGCTATCTCCAAATTAACAGCTTCTCTTTTGCCAGCAACCCTGTGTCTAATCTCCTTTATGAAGGAAGCAACAGGCTTAATTCCAGTCTCTGGATATCATTGGTTAGAGGAGGGACAGGTGGAGGTAGCAATCCCATGGACTGGACTCTCCTTCTGTTGGTGGGTGAGATGCAGAGCAGGGATCCCACCCAACTTTTTGAATGTGAGTTCACACCACCGATCTCCCTCAAAATACTTTGTTGTTTGTGGAATTGGGACATGAGGGGTTAAAACAGCTTTCAGGTCTGTTGAACAGGGATGCTTTTTGTAACAGGCCTAAGGATAGGATGAGAGGCTAAAAAAATGGAAGCCATAAATCCACATTTTAAGGGGTAGGGATATGTTGTTTGGTCACAGTTAATAGTAATAAAGCATCTGAAGAACTTAAGTGGACCATATCACCATGGTAACAGAATCATTGGGAGGGATTGAGATAAAAATGAGTGTACCTTTGTGGCTTCATGTTATCTGAAGCCTGCATTGTCTTTCTTTTAATGTATGGTAATTTAATGTTGCGATGTATGTAATGTAGAGATCAAAAGGTAGTATATGTATAAGGCTCTTAAGTAAACTACTCTTTGCTGTAGTCATGCTGGAATTGTGAAGCATGCTACTCGAGTTCTTAACAGTAAATTGTGAACTCAATAATAAAGAATCATATAACCATTTGGAATTGTATTTTAAGAGCTGGCTGAATAATGATGTTGGATTGTGTAACATCAGCTTGTTTAAAGACAAGGGGAACAATTTAATGCTTGCGGCAGTGGGCCCATCGATAGTTGGAGAGCCGGTGACAGCCCTGCGGTGACCATTTTGCACCCATGACCCAATCCTGTGCCAATCAGGCACTTACCTGGTCAGCGTCAGGTTCTCATTTGTTCAAGATGGATATCCTGCCTCCGAGGTCCGCTGCCTAATCAGAGGCCGACAGCTCTCCAGTGCTGACAGTGCCACTGGAAGCAATTACCATTGTCGGTGCTGTAGGAGGCCCAGGCTGCAGCATTATTGCTGGAGCCTGGAATGAAGGTAGGTAAGGTGGGCTCGCTGGGGCCAGTCAGGGAGGCCCAGGTGAGGGGGGGATGGGGTTGTTTTAAGGACGGTGGTGGTCATCAACTACAGGTGGCCCATGGCTCTGGCGGCTCACTTCTTTGGGCATTTTCTGAGCAAGTGGAGGGGACCCTCCCACCAGGTCACACACATACCCAGTCGGGTTTAACAAGGAGTTGCCCATATGGCATGACCCCCACCAGTTACTGGTAGCATACCAGCCATAGTGGGATGAAGCCCTTAAGTGGTTTACATGACACACCTTCCTGCCTGATGAAATACCCCCTGCCACCCACTCCACCCGCACCCACACCCCACCTCCTCCCCCCCCCGCCCCCCCGGCATAAACTCCAAGCCCGCCTCTGGGGGGAAATTAAATTCTTCCCAAAGATTGGATTCTGTGGCTGTTACAACTGTTGTCTGCATTTAAAGTAACAAACGGAGCAGGAAAGCAGTCCAACACCACCCATCTGATTCTCTCACTTACTTCTGTGATTTCTTCCTGAAAGCAGGCAACAACCAGGTAAAGGTCAGCATTACTGAGCAGCAAGAGAAAGAATGACAGGAATGTCTGAGGCTGCAGCAGCATCTGGAAGGGTCGCTCGATCCTCAGGCAGATCACTGGAGCTGTCGTTGACAGAACTGAAGGCCACAGTCAAACTCAACTGGCAGGTGTTAAACATGAGTTCAGCAGAGCTACGCATCATTGTTAGTACAAACTAATCTTGAAAGTTCTATTAAAGTGTTATTTTCAAAGGATTAGCCATTTCTGTAACCTAACATTGTCAAGTTGTTTCAGAGCTATGAGCCACAGAAATTTCTTCAGCTGTTACAGTCTCTGGAGTAATCTTCCAGTCATGGGAACTTCACCCAACATGTTGCAGATGTGGGTGGTAGGCTCCTCCCATTTGTCCATCATCTCAACCATATGTATAGGAACCGTCCTCATTATCTCCACATGTGCCTGATGCTCCTGGATCATAGATTTTTGTTTGAAGAATGGGCCCTTGAGATCCAAGTCTGAAGATGGCTCAGCTCAGAGTGTTTATTCCTCCATCCTCCATGAAGGAATTGCACTCTCTCTCTTCTATCCCCAGCTCATCATGTTTGCTGATACACAGTGTCTCACCCAGTGAAAACCCTTCTAAATCACTAACTTCTTCCTCCTGCATGGATGCTATTGGGCAGAATTGTCCCAGATTTGCAGTAAGTGCAGTAGCGGGTAGCGGGTGGGTAAAACAATGTTTCACCTGCTGGCCGCAATGACGGCTTATAGTGTCATAGAGTTTACAGCACTGAAAGAGGCCCTTTAGCCCATTGTGTCCACACTGGTCATCAAGCCTCTATCTACTCTAATCCCATTAACTAGTGCTAGGCCCTTAGCCTTATACGCTATGGCGTTTCAAATGTTCACCTAAATACTTCTTAAATGTTGTGAGGGTTCCCGCCTCTACCACCCTTTCACGCAGTGAGTTCCAGATACCCCCACCCTCTGGGTGAAAAAATATTTCCTCAAATCCCCTCTAAATCTCCTTCCCCTTACCTTAAATGTCTGCACCCTGGTTATTGACCCCTCCACTAAAGGGAAAAGTTTCTTTCTATCTACCCTATCTATGCCCCTCATAATTTTGTTCACCTCAATCAGGTCCCCCCCCCCAGCCTTCTCTGTTCCAAGAAAAACCTTAGGATAGCCCTAGTCTATTCAATCTCTCTTCATAGCTGAAACTCTCCAGCCCAAGCAACATCTAAGTGAATCTCCTCTGCACCCTCTCCAGTGCAATCACATCCTTCCTATAGTGTGGCAACCAAAACTGCGCGCAGTACTCCAGCTGTGGCCTAATTAACATTTTATACAGCTTCATCATAACCTCCCTGCTCTTGTATTCAATGCCTTGACTAATAAAGGCAAGTATCCTATATGCCTTCTTAACCATCTTATCTACCTGTGCTGCTGCTTTCAGGATCTATGGACATGCACACCAAGGTCCCTCTGATCTTCTGTACTTCCTAGGGTCTTACGATTCATTGTGTACTCCTTTGCCTTGTTAATCCTTCAAAAATGCATCACCTCACACTTCTCAGGACTAAATTCCATTTGCCACTGTTCTGCCCATCTGACCAGTTCGTCTATATCATTCTGTAGTCTAAGGCTTTCCTCCTTGCTATTTACCACACCACCAATTTTCGTGTCATCTGCGAACTTACTTATCGTACCTCCTACATTAATATCTAGATCATTAATGTACACTACAAACAGCAAGGAACCCAGCACCAAATCCTACGGTACACCACTGGACACAGGCTTCAAGTTACAAAAACAGCCTTCGACCATCACCCTCTGCCTCCTGCCACTAAGCCAATTTTGGATCCAATTTGCCAAATTGCCCTGAGCCCATGGACTCTCACTTTCTTGACCAGTCCCCCATGTGAGACCTTGCCAAAGTCTTACTGAAGTCCATGTAGACTACATCAACTACACTACCCTCATCTACACACCTAGTCACCTCCTCGAAAAACTCAATCAAATTTGTTAGACATGATCTCCCCCTGAAAAAGCCATGTTGACTATCCTTGATTAATCCTTGTCTCTCCAAGTGGAGATTAATTCTGTCCCTCAGAATTTTTTCCAAAAATTTTCCTACCATTGATGTTAGACTCACCGGCCTATAGTTCCCTAGTTTAGCCCTACCACTTTTCTTGAATAATGGTACCACATTCAATGTCCTCCAGTACTCCAGCACCTCTCCTGTGGCCAGAGAGGATATGAAAATTAATGTCAGGGCCCTGCAATTTCCTCCCTTGCCTCCCACAGCAGCCTGGGATACATTTTATCTGGGCCTGGGGATTTATCCACTTTTAAGCCCACTAAAACCGTTAATGCCTCCTCCCTCTCAATGCTAATTTGTTCAAGTATATCAACAGTCCCCCTTCCTGATTTCTATACCTACATCATCCTTCTCTATAGTGAATATAGATGCAAAGTACTCATTTAAAACCTCACCTACATATTCTGTCTTCATGCAGTATCGTCTCGAACTCACTGTATTAATTATGCTTTCCCGGGTTACACGCCATTTCGATGGCTGACAGGCTCCAATTCACCTACCATGCCATCACCTCGCCGCTTCATCACTCCAGGTACCACATTTAAAGTACAGTCATGCTTCCAACCCAGAACTGCAGCAAAGGATACATGGCACCGAAAGGCAAGAAGACTGTAGTACTTGTGTGCCTTTTGAATGCCGTGGATGCCCGCTGTGATGTCTTCTATCCCCACTCTGGCCACAGTAGGGGCAACTATATTACCACTCAGGCTTGGTAGGCGATGGAAGTGGTGATCAGTGTCAATGCTGCACAGAAGAGGTTGGCCATCCAATGCAGATAGAGGATGAATGATCTCATCCGTGCAGCCAGGGTATGGCAACCATCTTATCACTCTAAACTTACACGCTCAAGCCCATCACAAATTCGCTGGCATCTCACTCACTGCCTACTTAAGGGACATTGTCACCCATTCTCACACACTAAGCCTCCCATGTCCATCTGGCCTCATCTCCTCTGGAGACTGCCTCCTCAGCCCTCACCAACTTGAGGTCACTTGCACAGATCAACATGTGCCCCCCATACACCCTGGGATACCCTTCTTCCCCAGTACAGCTCTCGTCCTACAGCCTCTTCCCTTGCCTGAGGCCACTTCGCCCCCTTCCCCAAGCAAGACCTTAGCTGCAGCCGTTGAAAAGCCACCCACATATGGCTAACCTGGTAGGTAGAGACCTGCTTTGAATGCCTAAAAGTGATGTGGTGCTGTCTGTGAAGCCTGACGCTGATGACTGCGAGTGCTGACCAAAGCAAGATAGGCAAACAAACCTTGAAGTCCCGAGTGGAGTGCAGCCCATCAAGTGCATGCTTTATTTATGCTGTTGTGAAACACATCGAGGGCGAATGATTCAGTGGGGGGGCCGGGGGCTGCGTCTGGCGAGTGGGCCTTATAATGATCTGCTGATGTAGTACAATGAGGTTCCCAACATCCGATAGCGGGGAACGCAGCCCCGCCATTGGTGAGAGGAGCAGATAATCGCAAACTGGTTTCATAATGTTGTGAAACTGATTTCTGGCCTTCTTGCCATATTGTCTGCTCATGCCACTGAGCACGCCTGATGCCAGCGGACACAGATAATCCCGGCCGTTGTTTTGGTGCTTACACAAGAAGGATATCATGACAGAGCTAGTGAGGAAGTGGCAGCAGTTGAAGCTGTGGAGTTCAAAACAGGTTCCCCATTTTAAGTGACTGGTATTCATTATTGTGACCAGCTTTTTGCTGCAAGGCATCCCTTTTGATATGAAACACAGAAGAGTTTGTTCAGCTGATCATACAGAAATATTCACCCTTTTGGTTGTAACGTGTAAGTGTATTGCAATGCATTGAGAAGGCACATAACTGACATTACCCAGAATGAGCAATTCCCAGGTTTATCAATCATGTTACCAGCTTGCAATTAACCTTGCCTTCTCCCATAGACCCTCCTGTCTGCTTGCCCATGATTTGTAGTTTTCCCTCTTCTTCATCTGCACTCAGGCTTTCCAGAATTGCAACTGGATCTTTCGTTGCACGTCAGTGGTTACTGGATGCAGAACAGTGTTTTCTTTTGAGGGAAAGACAGTATAAAGCATGTGTGGGTGGCATAAGCACTTCACTTTTTTGATGCATATGAATTATGATGGTGAAATGTAGACCGTGCATATTCTCATACATAAACTATCCTTTATGACTAGCAGCAGCCCCTATGACAAACAGTGCAAATTGCCCAAGTAGTTTTGAGTAAAGATGGTGCTTGATGGTGTTTGTAGAGGTTGCTCTTTGAAGAAGTCAGTTCCTGTGACACCCAGATGTTGAATGAGAAAGATTATTATTGACAAAGAGCTAAGTGGAGTGCCACCATAGCCATGCTTTACTTCAGCCGCCTCTGTGTGGTCATTGAACCTCTTTCTGTACATAGGAACATAGGGAACAGAAGTAGGCGCAGGCCATTCGGCTCCTCAAGCCTGTTTTGCCATGCACTTAAATCATGGTTGATCTTCTGCCTCAATGCCATTTGCCCACACTATCCCCATATCCCTTGATGTCTTTACTATTCAGAGACCTATTGATCTCAGTCTTGTTTATACTCAAAGACTGAGCCTCCACAGCCCTGTGGGGCAGAGAATTCCAAAGATTCACCACCCTCTGAGTGAAGAAATTCCTCCTCATCTCAGTTCTAAATGGCCTACCTCATTTTCTGAGACTGTGTCCCCTGGGTCTAGACACCCCACAAAGGGGAAATATCCTTACTTCATTTACTTTGTCAAGCACTGTAAGAATTGTGTATGTTTCAATGAGATCACTTCATTCTTCTAAACTCTAGAGAATACAGGCCAGGAATCAGTCTAGTGAACATCAGTTGCGCCACCTCCCTTCCTTAGGTAAGGAGACCAAAACAGCACATAATACTCCAAGTCCAGTCTCACCAAGGCTCTATATAACTGCAGCAAGATATCTTTGCTCCAGTATTCCTTAATTCCTTCATACATTCCTTTCTACAAAAACACAACAGGAAAAGTGGCCCAACCAAGGCTAACAAAATAAATTAAGGATAGTATTAGATCCAAAGATGAGTCATATAAAGTTGCTAGAAAAAGTAGCAAGCTTGAGGACAGGGAGCAATTTAGAAGGCAGCAAAGGAGTACCAAAAGATTGACTAAGAGGGGAAAAATAGAGTATGAGAGTAAACTTGCAAGGAACATAAAAGCGGACTGTAAAAGCTTCTATAATTATGTAAAAAGAAAAAGATTAGTGAAGACAAATGTAGGTTCCTTGCAATCTAAAACAGGAGAATTTATAATAGAAAACAAGGAAATGGCAGAGCAATTAAACAACTACTTTAGTTCTGTCTTCACGGAGGGAGACACAGATAGCTTCCCAGAAATACTAGGGAATTGAATGTCTAGTGCGAAGGAGAAATTGAAGGAAATCAGTATTACTAAAAAAAGTGTTGGAGAAATTAATGGGACTGAGAGCCAATAAATCCCCAGGGCCTGCTAATCTACATCTCAGGGTACTAAAGGAGGTGGCCAGGGAAATAATGGATGCGTTGGTTGTCATCTTTCAGAATTCTGTAGATTCTGGTACAGTTCCGGAGCTTGGACGGTGGTAAATGCTAGAGTCTCTTCTAAAGGATGTGATAACAGGACACTCAGAGAATATCAATGGGATTAGACAAAGTCAACATGGATTTATGAAAGGGAAATCATGTTTGTCAAACCTACTAGAGTTTTTTGAGGATGTAACTAGCAGAATAGATAAGGGAGAACCAGTAGATGTGGTGTATTTGAATTTTCAGAAAGCTTTTGATGAAGTCCCACATAAGAGGTTAGTGTGTAAAATTAAAGCACATGGGATTGAGGGTAATATATTGGCATGGATTGAGAAATGGTCAGCAGAAAGGAAATAGAGAGTAGGAATAAACGAGTCTTTTTCAGGGTGGCAGGCAGTGGTGACTAGTGGGACACCACAGGGATCGGTGCTTGGGCCCCAGCTATTCACAATATATATCAATGATTTGGATGAGGGAACCAAATGTAATATTTTCAAGTTTGCTGATGACAGAAATTTGGTGGGAATGTGAGCGATGAGGAGGGTGATAAGAGACTTCAAGGCAATTTAGATAGTTGAGTGAGTGGGCAAATACATGACAGATGCAGTATAATGTGGATAAGTGTGAAGTTATCCATTTTGGTAGGAAACAGAATGGAAGAGTATTATTTAAATAATGATAGTTTGGGAAATGTTGATGTACAAAGGGACCTGGGTGTCCTTGTACACCAATCATTGAAAGCAAGCATGCAGGTGCAGCAAGCAGTTAAGTTGGCAAATGATATATTGGCCTTCATTGTGAGAGGACTTGAGTACAGGACCAAGGATGTCCTACTGCAGCTGTACAGGGCTTTGGTGAGACCATACCTGGAGTATTGTGTTCAGTTTTGGTCTCCTTACATAAAAAAGGGTATACTTGCCATAGAGGGAGTGCAACAGATGTTCACTTCTGATTTCTGGGATGGCTGGATTGTCGTATGAGGATAATTGGGCTGACTCTGCTGGTATTCAGGATGCAGGGATGTTGTTTCCTCTGGCTGGGGGCTCTGGAACAAGGAGTCACAGACCCAGGATATGGGGTAGACCATTTAGGACTGAAAGGAGGAGAAACATCTTCACTCAGAGGGTGGTGAACCTATGGAATTCTCTACCACAGATGGCTGTGGATGCCAAGTCGCTGAATATATTTAAGGAAAGAGATAGATTTCTGGATTCTAAAGGTGTCAAGGAATATGGGGAGAGTGCAGGAGTATGGCATTGAGATAGAGGATCAGCCATGATCATATTGAATGATGGAGCAGGCTTGAAAGGCCAAATGACCTACTCCTGTTCCTATTTTCTATGTTTCTATGTCTATGATTCTATGTTACTCAAATGCTCTTGCAAAAAAGGCCAATATAGCATTTGCCTACCTAATTGCTTGCTGCACCTGCACGCGGCTATCAGTGATTTAGGAACAAGGACACCAAGGTATCTTTGGACATCAACACTTCCCAACCTCTTACCATTATAGAAATACACTACATTTCTTGGATAACTCACAATTTTTCACATTGTATTCCATCTGTCATGTTCTTGCCCACTCACTTTGGCTGTCCAAATCCCCCTGAAGCCTCTTTGCATCCTCCTCATGACTCACATTCCCACCTAGTTTTGGCTCATCAAATTTGGAAATATTACATTTGATCCCCACATCCAATCATTGATATAGATTGTGAATAGCTATGGCCCAAACAGTACCTTGCAGCACCCCATTAGTCACCGCCTGCCAACATGAGAATGAGCCATTTATTCTGACTCTGTTTTCTCTCTGTTAACCAATTATCAATCCATGCCAATCCCATGTGCTCCAATTTTATTTACTAACCTCTTGTGTGGGACCTTATCGAAAGCCTTCTGAAAATCCAAATACACCACACCCACTGGTTCCCCTTTATCTATGCTATAAATAACATCCTCAAAAAACTCCAAAAAGTTTGTCAAACATGATTTCCCTTTCATAAATCCATGTTGACTCTGCCCAATCTCACCATTATTTTCTAAGTGTTCAGTTATCACATCCTTTATAATAGATTTGAGCATTTTCCCTGCTACTGAAGTCAGGATAACAGATATGTAGTTACCTGATTTCCCCCTCACTCCTTTTGACAACAAGGAGCTAGTAAACAAAATTAGAGCCCATGGGTTTGGAGTAATATATTGGCATGGATTGAGAATTGGTTAACAGACAGAAAACATAGTGAGCAGGGATAAACAGGTCATTCTCAGAATAGTGGGCAGCTGCTAGAGGGATACAAGAATCAATGCTGGGGCCACAGCTGTGCACAATCTATATACATGATTTCAATGTGGGGACCAAATGTAATATTTCCAAATTTGCTGATGACACAAAAATGGTTGGATTGTAACTTGTGAGAAGGATTCAAAGAGGCTTCAAGAGGACTCGGACAGGGTAAATAAATGGGCAAGAACATAGCAGATGGAATATAATGTGAATACGTGTGAAGTTATTTACTCTGGTAGAAAGGAACAGAAAGGCAGTGTATTTCTTAAATTTTGAGAGGTTGGGAAGTGTTGATGTCCAAAAGGACCTGGATGTCCTTACTCATGAGGTACTAAAAGCTAGCATGCAGGTGCAGCAAGCAATTAGGAAGGCAAATGCTATGTTGGCCTGCAGCCTGTATTCTCTAGAGTTTAGAAGAATGAGGGATGATCTGATTGAAATTTACAAAATTCTTACAGGACATGACAGGATAGATGTAGACAGGATGTTTCCCCTTGCTGATGATTCTAGAACCAAAGGACACAGTCTCAGAATAAGGGGCAGGCCATTTAAGACTGAGATGAGGAGGAATTTCTTCACTCAGAGGGTGGTGAATCATTGAAATTCTCTACCCCAGAGGGCTGTGGAAGTTCAATAATTGAGCATGTTCAAGACAGATATCAGTAGATTCCTGGATACTAATGACATTAAGGGATTGGGGATAACGTGGGAAAGTGGCTTTGAGTTAGATAATCAACCATGATCTAATTGATTGGCAGAGCAGACTCGATGAGCCAACTGGCCTACTACTGCTCTTATGTTCCTCTGTTACTCTGCTCCTCCTCTCATATTCTATTTTCCCTTTCTTTATCAGTTCCTTGGCCCTCCTTTGCTGAATTCCAAAAAGCTCCCAATCCAAAGGCTCACTACATTTTTAGAAACTTTATAAGCCACTTCCTTTGACCTAATACAATCTTTAACTTCTCTTTTGAGCCATGGCTCAATCGTTTTTCCTGTTGGACTTTTTTTGTCTCAAAAGAATGTATATTCACTCTAAACCATGTATTATTTCTTTAAATTCCCTTCTCTGTCTACCATCATGCCTTTTCATGTAGTTTCCCAATCTACCACATCCAATTTCCCCCTCTTACCTTCATAATTTCCTTTGCTTAGATTTAAGATCCTAGTTGCAATTGAACTATATCACTTTCAAACTTAATCTAAAATTCCATAATGTTATGGTCACTCTTCCCTAATGAGATTATTAATTTGCTCTTTCTCAATGTACAATACTATGTCGAAAATAGCAAGTTCTCTAGTTGGTTCTTCAACATACTGTTCTAAGTAAATATCTACTCTCGTTCCTCCCCTCCTGTGTAACAGAGCCACCCATAATGCCATGGACTTGACTCTGGCTATATTTGTCTGAGGAGCCATCACCCTCAGCAGTATCCAAATTGGAAAACCGGTTAGTGAGTAAGGTAGACTCAGGGGACACCTGTACTATCTATCTCCTAGACTGCCTGACGGTCACCCATTTCCTCTCTGCCTACACTCTCTTAACCTGCAGCATGACCAACTCCTGGAATATGCTATCCATGTAGTTCTCAGCCTCATGGTCACACCACAGTGACTCCAGCCATTGCTTGAGTTCCGAAACCTGGAGCTCAAATTTCTGCAGCTGATGACACTTGATGCACATGTGATCATCTAGGCCATGGAAAGCCACCATGACTTCCCACATGTCACAGGATGCACAATCCAAATGGCAAGCTGCCCTGCCATGCCTTAACTTGACTTCACTTGCCTTAAATTTATCTTAATTTGCCTTAATATTACTTTACTTCTCATCTGCTTGTGTCTCTTAATTAATTTTAAGTTGACGCTTTTTTAAAAAAGATACAATTGTCTTATTCTCAGCTATTTACAGACATTCCCTAACAGCAGTTACTCACCAACCAATCAACTTATGGTTTCCCTGTCACTGTTTGATTTTTTTTCAAACATAGTCAGCACCTGAAGTTTCCCAGTTAGAGGTAACCCCACACAGGTCCAGGTTCCTCTCCACTTCCTGACGGTAAGTAAAGGCCTTAGCCTTATCACTATGGGCTGAATTTTGCCTGTGACGGGCAGGCGGGCTCTACCGACTCAGCGGCGGGCGGGCAGCCGATCATCGCCGCCAAAATGGGCCCCTCCGCCATTTTAAGCAGGTGGGCCTATTAAGGCCCGCCCAGCATGATGGCCGACAGGAAGCACTATGCGCTTCCTGTGCGTGCGGTGGGGGGTGGATTCCCCAAATGCGAGAGTGCGCTCTTACGTGCATGCGCACGAAAGAGCGCACATCTCCCTGAAGCTAAGTGCTGCCTCAGGGAGATCGCTGAAAGTTTTTGAAATTCTAAAAATAGAAGAATAAAAAAATCATTAACATGTCCCCCTCATGTGACAATGTCACACGAGATGGGACATGTTAATAAATATCACAAAAACTTTAATAAACTTTTTAAGACCCGCCGCTGGATGAGGTTTCATGTTTTATCTATTTGCCGCCGGGGCCCATGGTCTGCCCGCCAACCTTAAGGTTGGACAGGCAGGTCCTTTAATTGTCTTAATTATCCTGTCAATGGCCTTAATTGGCCATTGACAGGTCAGCGGCCGGACAGCTGATCGCACTGTGCCCCCGCCTTCCTGAAGATTTAAATGGGGTGGATGACGTCGGGGATTCCCCCCAACATCATCCCACGTCATTTTCGTGTCAGCGAGCGGGCCCCACCTCTTTCTCGCTGATGGAAAAATTCAGCCCTATATATCTGCTCCTTATTATAGGTGCTCCCATGCAGGTCCGGTTCTGCTCTGCTCCCTGAAGGTAAGCGAAAACCCTAAGCCTCAGCTTCTGTTTATCGGCTCCCAATTAGAGGTGCTTCCAGGTCTAGGTTCCTCTCCACTCCATGAAGCTAAGTGAAGGTCCCGGGCCTCACCCTCCATTTATCCGCTCTTGATTAGAGGTGTTTCCACACAGGTCTGGTTCCTCTCCACTCCCTGGACATTATTATTTGGCAGATCATGGGAATGTGTCAGGTTGCACTAACCGCTTCTACCACCTCCCTTCAGATAGACTGCACCACTCTCTTGTGAGACTTTCTCTCCTCATTGCACAACAGTTTGCCTGTTCTGGCCTTTGGTTCTGACAACACTTTTGGAACAAAAACAAAAATACCTGGAAAAACTCAGCAGGTCTGGCAGCATCTGCAGATAGGAGCACAGTTAATGTTTTGAGTCCAAATGACCCTTCAACAGAACTAAGTAAAAATAGAAGAGAGGTAAAATGTAAGCTGGTTTAACTGGGGTGGGGTGGGGGGGGAGGGGTGGGGGGGAAAAGAAGAGCTGGATAGAGGGCCAGTGATAGGTGGAGATAACCAAAAGATGTCACAGACAAAAGGACGAAGAGGTGTTGAAGGTGGTGATATTATCTAAAGGAATGTGCTAATTAAGGGTAGAAAGCAGGACGAGCAAGGTACAGATAGCCCTAGTGGGGGTGGGGTGTAGGGAAGGGATCGAAATAGGCTAAAAGGTAGAGATAAAACAATGTACACTTAAAAATAATGGAAGTAGGTGGGAAAAGAAAAATCTATATAAATTATTGGAGAAAACAAAAAGGAGGGGGAAAATTGGAAAGGGGGTGGGGATGGAGGAGAGAATTCATGATCTAAAATTGTTGAACTCAATATTCAGTCTGGAAGGCTGTAAAGTGCCTAGTTGGAAGATGAGGTGCTGTTCCTCCAGTTTGCGTTGAGCTTCACTGGAACAATGCAGCAAGCCAAGGACGGACATGTGGGCATGAGAGCAGGGTGGAGTGTTGAAATGGCAAGCGACAGGGAGGTCTGGGTAATACTTGTGGACAGACCGAAGGCGTTCTGCAAAGCAGTCACGCAGTCTGCGTTTGATCTCTCCAATGTAGAGGAAACCACATTGGGAGCAACGAACACTTTTGGAAGTCTAACTGAGGATTGAAAGACATTTCCAGATGTTGTTACTGCATCAGACATTCCTGCCATTTTTTCTCCTGCTGTTCACTAAGTGACGCTTATCATCACCCAGCTGCAGTCTGCTTCTAGAAATAAATTACAGAACTAAGTGACAGGATCATGTGGGTGGGTGCCATTCCTGCGCTGTCACTAACCCACTAACAGAAGGAGAATTCAGCCCATGCGATTGCTACCTCCATTGTCACTTCCTCTGAGGGGCAAAGCAAAGACTAGAAACTAAAGTTGGGAATTCCCTTGGCAGTACCCCTGTCACATTAGCATCATTCGAAGATCAACGGGAACTCAACTCCTGAGAAAACTCTTGGCATTAGTGTCCTCTATATAAAGCAGGCATCAACCCAGAGACACACTCTACTTCTAGTGATTGGAAGGATATTTCCTTCTCACGGTATGAGGAGGCAGAGGTGATGATTACTGAAAAAGTGTGTAGCATTGTCATGGATCCTGAGTCACTTTACAATTCTAACCTCTCAGAGTCAGCTATTAAAAGGAAAATACGTTGGATTCACAGCTGGGTGTAGCAGTCACATGGCTCTTTTTTGATGCAAACTGTTATCCCATTTTGACAATATTGCACAGAGGAGTTTACTGTTCTGGCAGAAGAGGTTGCGACTAAGCAGTACACAACACCAGCAGTGTTTATAGAGAAGATGTCTGGAATGCAAATAATTAGCACATTTGCAGTGTCTCTCACAATACTACTGCTAATATAAAGGCATTGGATTCAATATGCAAGGTGCAATAATAGCTGTCTGTAATGCACACTGAGACAAACTCCAGGGAGTAGCTTTTCACATTCAGTGGTGACAGAAAGGATCAGTGGTGGATTGGCTGGCCATCATAGACACAGCCAGATTAGGAGAATTTATGAAAGTACAATCCTCTATGCTTGAATGATGGCATGTTTAAAATTGACCTTCAGCATGACAACAGTACAGCAATAGGTAGGTGGCATTCTACTGCCATCAACCCTTTGGCTTTAGCTGCCTCTGGCCAAGTATAGGAACTCCCTTCCTAACAGTGCTGTGGGTGTACCTACACCACATAGACTGCAGCGGTTCAAGAAGGCAGCTCACCATCTCAAGGGCAACTAGGGATGGGAATAAATGCTGGCCCAGCCAGCGAAGCCCACATCCTGTGAATGAATGAAAAAAGGAAAGTTCCCTGAAAGCAAGCAAGGACCCAGTAGAAACTTTTAGGAGGAACAAGGGAGACGAGTCCTTTCACAGGCCAGACCACCTGGGTCTGTCACATGTAGATGTATGTGGACTTTAATCACCTCCTATGCATTCCAGTATTATATCAAATGTGTGTAGTAGAGTAGATGTACACGTATGTATTGTACATTAAGATGCAGGCAAAGCAACACATGTTAAACATTCAATTATTGTTATTTTAAATAAGGGTAACAAGACCAGTTTTATAAATGTGTGCTGATGGTAGAACTAGTCATGTCTATCAAAAAATTACAAGTGTATTGTTTATAATTTTTCATTCATTAATTTCAATGGATAAAAAACAGTGAGCAGCGTGCTCACACCGTGCTGGGATTCACTTCTGGTGAGCAAGACTTGCCTGCAGGCAACAAACGTGCATTCTCCAAATTAGCCCTGTAACATATCTTAGCCCTCACATCTGAGTGCCATTTCAAAATTGTTGGGTTCCACATAAACAAATATACAAGGAATGGAGGCTGGTCTGTCAGGAGGATATAATAATGTTGTTTGAATTTATTGGAAAATTGTGTCTGTGTATGTGTGTGTGTGAGAGAGACTTAATTGGACTAAAGGCAGCTGGTCTGGAGGCTTTGATATAACAAAAGAGATGCTAGGTTTGAAATGTTAAGTAGGTAAACATGGGGGAAGTTTAGAACATTAGGTGTAAACAGACATTTGCATTTTTAAATAAGCTAGACTAGATCGTTTTCAAAGGAGGGTGAAATATGTCACCTAGCCAGGTGAAGTTCAGAAACAGTGGCCTGGATTTTTCCTATCGCGGGTGGGTTGGGCGGGAGCAGGTGGGGATGGGTGGGGAGCCGATCACCACCCGCAATCGGCTGCGCGCTGCCATTTTACGCGGGTGGGCCAATTAAGGCCCGCCCAGTGTAACACGTGGCCGGTAGCACATAGTGCTACTTGCACGGGTTGGGGGAGGAGGGAGAGTTGGGGCCTGCGCTCTTTCGCAGATGTACGCAAAAGAGCACTGCAATCTCCCTGAAGCTGCCTCAAGGAGATTGAATAGTTATGAGAATTAATAAAGAATAAATTAAAACATTTATTCAAACATGCCCCCTCATGTGACTGTGTCACATGAGTTGAGACATGTTTGTAAAGGTTGGAAAATTTGTGTTTTTATTTTATAAAAGCTTTAGGAAACCTCATCCCATCCGTGAATGAGGTTTCCTGAAAAAAGTGAAGGCCGCTTGGGCTTTTCGCCTGTCCACCAACCTTAAGGTTGGACGGGCAGCATTCTGAACTACTTTAATTACTTCCTTAATAGGCTGTTGACATTTTGGCGGGCACATGCCCGCCGAATGAAATATTGAGATCACACATGATGATGTTGAGACACACGCCCGACATCATCGCGTGTCATTTTACACTTCGCCATATCAGGCCCGTCCCCGCATGCCGACTAGAGGATTCAGCCTAGTGTGTTTATTTTTCCTAAAGATTACTGGTAAAATCGGTACTATGATCATTTTTTATGATCAGGGAGGTAAAGCCCATAGTGAAACAATGGGAATTTGCATTCAAAGGGGAAAATATGTATAAAGGAGAGAAGGCTGAGTGTAAAGGCAGGCATTTCAAGGTCTAACAAGTGTGAAACGCCTTCAGCATATAAGCCCCAAGCTGCTGTCTACAATGAACTGAAGTCAAGAAAACTCATTTTGAATTGGATAGTTCAGGGTATCATGTTTCTTGGCCTGGGTTTTTTAAAAATCCATGTGTTTTACTGTTGCCTTAACGGAGGTGTAATTGGGAGTCAGATTAATTTGGAGATTTAGAGATTATTATAGTAGTAATTTGTAGGCATATGTATGTGCTTACAATCATTTCTCTTATTAATAAATGTTTAATGTAGTTTTGTAAAAACCGATAAGGCTCAGTGGTCTGAGTTCTACTGAGTTCAAAGCCTGCATCTTGAAACATGCAAATTGCAAAAATAGTTGTGGCAGTTGTCTCATGTTTCCTTCTGGGATTTGAACAACTCAGCATTTACCATTGGCTGTGCCATGACAGATCTTAAAAAAAAAATCAATTAAACATGATGGCAGGTTTTAAGGAAAGAGCAACTCAGTTGCTATGTTGTCCAGTATAATACTAGCATTTTATTATTTACTTAATTGTTCTAAATAAATATTTGGAAAAGGTTTAAAACTTAATTTATATTTTTATGCTGTGAATGCCTCTTCGAGTATGTTGTGCTATTAAAGGACCAAAATGCATCAAATATGGCTGATGGCTGACATGCAGCAGATTGATGTCCCAGAACTACTCCACATGACACTTCCATGCAAATTCCAGCAGCAATCAATATTGGAGGGAATGAGCAGGCGCAATACCAGTGCAATCACAGGGATCACTGCCTATTTAATTTTGGGGCAGAGATGCCCGAAAAGAAGCAACTTGCTCTTGGTCTTGAAGAGAGGTGATCAGATATTAGATTGTGCTGTTATGCTGCCACAGTCTTCTCCATGGGATTATCTTTGGATAGCCGCTTTTCATTAAGGGCAGTGTACAGACTGTACCCAACCAGCCCGTGCTTGCAAAACTCAAAACACAGACCAACATTAGATGTGATTCTGCAATCGGACAACATTTGCTAAATAATCCTTAATGTGTTAAGAATTACACCGACAACCAATTTAAGATTGTCAGTCAGGCTTGCAGTGTGGCACATTTGTGTGTATTGGAAGCTACTTATATTACTGCCCTGTTCTTTGCAGACAGAAAGAACATGTACATACATTGCGCCTGTTTCAGCTAAACAAAATGAGTGACAGCCAGCAACAACAAAAACAGAAAATGCTGGAAAAACTGAGCAGGTCTGACAGCATCTGTGGAGAGAGAAACAGATTTGACGTTTCGAGTCTGTATGACTCTTCTTCAGAGCAGTGACAGCCATTCACTAAGGACAATGCCTTGACCAATCAGGGCCAAGCTGCCTGGTTTAAATTTCAAACAATGCTTGGCAATTAACTGTCAGTCACCATCACAGGTGCATTTTCTATGGCAACTCCTCTTGCCAACCAATCGGCACTCTTTTCACATACAGTATAAATTGCTGATTTCCCCTTATATTGATATTGTTGTGAGTGTCCTGATGAGTGCAAGACAAAAAGCTTAGATACGTCTCTTTTTTCTTAATTAACTGTACAGCTCAAGCCAGTCTAAGACTCGAGTACTGTAGCTGTATGTGAAAGGGAAGGCTTCTGTAAGACCCTTAATGGGCTCTTGGTAAAGAAATAAGAAAACTTGTGATATTATAGGCAATTTCTGTCTTACCTCTGTTGTCCACCCACTTTCTGCCTCTCGATTTCACTAGTGATAGTACAGTCAAATCGTCGCATCACACTAGAGGTAATTTTAACTTTAATTGCCACCAATAAACAAGTGATAGTGAACTGCTTGCTCATTTTTATACTTTGCCTGATTATCTTTACCACGCATTCTTAACTCTGTGGTAAATAAAAGGATGGTTATTGCTAGAAAAGTAACCACAGCTACTCTGCGCCAGACAATCTGCCTGTCCCGCCAGTCTCTCAGCAGCTATTGCTAGTTTATATTCAGCTCTTGTCCTTCTTAAATCCCAATAAGGCTATATCACAAAAGTCATCTTTCACTTGGAATTCAGAATTCAGTTTACTAAAGATGGCATTTTTGCAATCTGTCAGTGGCACTTTCTTCTGGACATTTCATATATTTGATGATTGAAAATAAGAGATTATTGTTCCATTAGATTTATAAAACTGCTGGTGAAGAGTTCAAACACTTGAGAAATAAATCAAATTGAAGAATTCCGCAACAGCATAAAAAAACGGCAGAAAGATGGTCCTCAATACAGACTGGAGTGGCGCATTTTAATAGAATCACACAATCTGCTGAACTTCTAATAGCCATACCTGAAAGTTTCAATAAACATTACATCATTGCTGATAACATTGCTAATCTGAGCTGGTACTAAACAAAAGGTTGGAAATTCCTGCAGAACCCATTTTTGGTCCCAAAATAAACACAGTTGAATGACTATGAACGTCCAGCCTTGTGTGGGGTCAGCCTTGGATCTCACTAATGTTATTTGGATATGTGGTCAACACCTTCATAGACAGTTCATCCATTGTAAAAAGAAATATTTGATGACTGAAAATGAGCGATTATTGATTATTGCCCGCTTGTCCCGTTTCTAGCGGTTCAAACCCAGGGAGGAGCTGGAACAAGGGTGCTAATATTTAAATTTTCACCACCGAGGTGGAATTTTGGCAGGCAGCTCGCTCACCCATTGTAGTGTCTATCTGACACCCCCACTGCAACCCCAGCGCCCTGAAAGCCCTGACATTTCAACCAACATAGACTCTGAATTTGCTCAATGCCAATAGCACTCTTATAAAACAGGAAAATAAAACTGTTCATCAACAGGGGAAGCATCACAGAAATTACCTGCATCTGAAGTGGGACGTAATAGCATTATAAGTGTACTGTAAGCATTGGAGACTCATTAAATTTTAGTGCAGAGGCCATGACAACTTTTGCAAAGATGCCCTTCCTCATCAGAGCATTTGGCGGCAGCAGCGGGGGCTGTATCTGAAGTGCTTCCTGCCAAAACCTGACCAGTCATGGTCAGTTTTGCTTTTGGAACACTGTTACAGCAAGATACCAATCAGCTGAGCATTCCTTTAAGAACTACAAACTCTACTGGAAGAGTAGGAAGACAGCAGGGACAAACTACTTGGTATACCAGGCCACAGATCATCACAGTAGTATCCTGTCACCTGGTGGGAGGTGGCCCAGGCACTCAATCCTAACTCTGAGAACTGCACAGCAATGCGGAGACAGTTCAGCAGCTTGACCAGGGAAGGGGAGATAAAATCCAAAGAACATGTCATATAGTCAGCATGAGCAATGAGATTGTAAATACAAGCATTATCACAGAATCACAGTGCAGAAGAGGCCCTTCGGCCCATCGAGACTGCAACAACACGTGAGAAACACCTGACCTACTAACCTAATCCCATTTACCAGCACTTGGCCCATAGCCTTGAATGTTATGATGTGCCAAGTGCTCATCCAGGTACTTTTTAAAGGATGTGAGAACCCGCCTCCATCACCCTCCCAGGCAGTGCATTACAGAACATCACCACCCTCTGGGTAAAAAAGTTTTTCCTCACATCCTCCCTAAACCTCCTACCCTTCACCTTGAACTTATGCCCCCTTGTGACTGACCCTTCAACTAAGGGAAACAGCTGCTCCCTATCCACCCTGTCCATGCCTCTCATAATCTTGTACACCTCGATTAGGTCGGCCCTAAGTCTTCTCTGCTCCAATGAAAACGACCCAAGTCTATCCAACCTCTCTTCATAACTTAAATATTTCATCCCAGGCAACAACCTGGTGAATCTCCTCTGCACCCTCTCCAGTGCAATCACATCCTTCCTATAATGTGGCGACCAGAACTGCACATAGTACTCCAGCTGTGGCCTCACCGAGGTTCTATACAACTCCAACATGACCTCACTACTTTTGTAATCTATGCCTCGATTGATAAAGGCAAGTGTCCCATGTGCCTTTTTCACCACCCCACTAACATGCTCCTCCGCTTTCAGAGATCTATGGTCACACACACTAAAGTCCCTTTGTTCCTCAGAACTTCCTAGTGTCATGCCGTTCATTGAATACTTCCTTGTCAATTTACTCCTTCCAAAGTGTATCACCTCACACTTTTCAGGGTTACATTCTATCTGCCACTTATCTGCCTATTTGACCATCCTGTCTATATCTTCCTGTAGCCCAAGACACTCAACCTCACTGTTAAACACCCGGCCAACAATTTTGTTTGCTAGTTTCAAACTGAAAGCATTTTTTAAATGCATTACTGTACATTTTACCCTGATCTTGTACCTCATTGTTTCTGAATATTAAAGTTCCTTTTGAAAGAGATCATTTCACTGGTATAGTCATTTGTGCTGGATTTTCACGGGGTTGGGGACAATCCATGGGTCTTTAAAAATTGTGGCCGGAGCCCAATTCTGGGATTCCTGACCCCATTCCCGGGGTGTCTGATTTTACCAGGGCTTTTTAAGGGTACGGGCTTATTCAGGTCATGGGCCAACAACCTGCGTCCCCAACTTGGCCGGCTCCATTGCGAGGACAGGCATATCTTATTCCTTCACAATTTTTATGAAGTCAGGCCAACTTTTTAAAGAGTTGTGGTTCACGGTACCTCAGAGGTGTCATGAACTATATTCTGCATGAGGGAACCTTTTGAAATGTAAATTCAAATGGTCCTCCCCATGTCCCCATGCCAAGATATGGCCCCCTCCCACCTCCTATGGCTCTTCATGCCCTCAATGCAAGGAATGCTCCCCAGTCACCCCCTCTGACCCCTAATGCTCTCCCACTAAGGCATATCACCAAACCTGCACCTATGGCTCCTCATGTCCCCCATGTCAAGCCATGGCATTTCCATGCCCATTCACCCACCCTGTATAGAGCTAAGGAGCCCTATAGTGACAGTAGGATTTATAATAAAAGGTGTTTGAGTATTCTAATAGATGTCTCAGCCAAGAATACATAATGAGGCTTGGCTGAGAGGCTAGAAATCCATTAGCCTGTTGAAACAGCTGAGTCCCAGGCAAATTATTGCTTGATTGACAGCTCTAACTATCTGATCTATGCTGTCAATTGCACAATGTTTATTTACACAAGATAAAGAGGTTTCAAGTGCTTGATGTTTCTGCTATTGATACTTTAAAAGTTCTAGATGACACTATTCTGGTGGCAAAGCAAGACTGATGACCTTCAAAAAGAATGTCTCAAGAGATGTTCAATGGCAGACATAGACAATCACAATCTTTGAACACAGAGTTTTCTATAGACACAGGGTCAAGTGTACTACCCGGTGGGCTGGTTGTTTTGGCCTTGTTAGCTTATTCTCCTCAATGCCACTCACTTTTGCTACTCCCCCACCTCCATAATGATTCCATAGAGAGGTATCGTCAAAAGAAAACCCATACCTGGTCCAAAATTAGTCCGCCTATGTAAGAGGTCAGAGGATGTCAAAACATTTTAAGTTTGGGGTGAGATTATGGGGCAATTTGAAATGTAATGTTCAGTGAGAAAAACTGTATTATTCCACGTAATAGTGGAAGGGTGGTGGAGGATGAAATATGCAGAGTATATACAAATTAGGGAATTGAATAAAAAACATAAAATAACAATCATGGGGGATTTCAACTATCCTGATATTAATTGGATAGAAAAGATAGGATAAAGAAATGGAAATCCTACAATGCATACAGGACTCATTTCTTACCCAATATGTAAAATTTCCAACAAGGGAGGATTCACAATTGGATCTTGTGATGGGGAAGGAACCTGAGCAGATATTAAAAGTAAAAGTAGGAGAACATCCAGATAATAGTGACCATAATATAAAGCTTTAAGGTGATTATAGAGAAGGACAAAAACATTAGGAAAAAACAAGTTAATAGATTGGAGAAACATTGATTCTGAGGGTCTGTGAATAGAACTTGGAGAAATAAAATGAGTAATTATATTGGCAAATAATGATGTGGAACAACAATGGGAAACATTTAAAACACTCAACAGAGCACTGGGAAAACACATTTTGCTAAAGGGAAAGAACAAAATAAACACTAGTGAAACTCTATGGTTGGAAAAAGATGTAAGGGAACAATTGAGGGTTAGGAAAGATGTATACATTAAATACATAGACAGCAGAGGAGTGCAGGATATGAGAAAATTTGAGAAGATTAGGTGAGAAGTCAAAAAATCAATTAGGAAGGCAAAGAGGAACTATGGGCAGAATTTTCTGCCTACCGGGCGGGCGGGCCCAACCCAGTCTCCGGCAGGCGTGGAGCCGATCCCCGCCGGAGAAGCGGGCCCCGCCGCCATTTTAAGTTGGTGTCGTGACGCCCGGCAGGAAGCGCTATGCGCTTCCTGTGCGGGCAGGGGAGGGATTCCCCAAAAGCGAGAGTGCGCTCTTTCATGCAGGTGCACGAAAGAGCACACATCTCCCTGAGGATAAATGTGACAATGTCACACGAGATGGGACATGTTCATAAATTTCACTAAAACTTTGTTAAAGTTTTTAAAACCCTACACGAAGCCTCATCCCGCCAGTGGTTGAGGTTTCATGTTTTTTCTAGTTCCCGCTGGGGCTCCTGGCCTGCCCGCTAACCTTAAGGTTGGATGGGCAGGTCCTTTAATTGTTTTAGTGATCCTGTCAATGGCCTCAATTGGCCATTGACAGGTCGGCGGGCCCACAGCTGATTTTGCTGCGGCCCCGCCTTCCTGAAAATTTAAATGGTGTGGGTTCCCCCGACCTCATCCTGCGTCATTTTGCGTGTCGGCGAGCAGGCCCCGCCCCCTGCTCACCGACGGCAAAATTCAGCCCTATAAAATTAAATTATCAAGGAGTATAAAAGAAAATAGTAAAATATTTTCCAGGCACATCAACTGAAAAAAAGGGAAGGCTGTAATGGGAATAGATTCATTAAAAGATGAACTGGATAATAGTTGGCTAAATGGCTAGCATGTGATTCAGAATAATGTCAACAGCACAGGTTTGGTTCCTGTTCTGACAGAGGTAGACTTGGGACCTGCTTCCTTGTCCTGTCCCTGAGAGTGGAAGGCAATAGCAAATGAACACTGACAAAATCTGACAAGAAAATGGCTCAGGATGAAACATTAGCAGACAATGAACCAAGGACCTGCCTTTGGGCAGAGCACACATCACATTACATGGCAATGATAGAGAGATGACAGAAATATTAATTATTTTGCTTTGACATTTACCGGGGAGATGGAACAGGTAGACATTGCATGGAATGATTAGATGAATAATGAGATAAGTGCATTTAAAATAAAACAGGGGACATATTGAATAAAATAAACAAAATCAAAGATGATAAAGCCCTTGGTCTGGATGGGTTTTGTCCACATACTTAAAAAAAAATTCCAAGAAAAAGTTAGCAGAGGCATTACTACACATACTTAATAGTTTGTCAAAAAAAGGCGTAGTGCCAGAAGACTGGTGATAGTTAATGTAATTCTTGTATTTAAGAAGGGGCAGAACATGACCCGTCAGTTTAACATTCATATCAGGAAAAATAATGGAATCCTTGCTAAAGTAGAGAATAGAAGAATATCTAAAATGTAAAAATTATAATAATGAATAGTCAACATAGATATCAAAAGGGCAAATCTTTCTTGACAAATCTGACTACGCAAGAGATGCGTAAAGATCTAGGATGGAGTCAGCTCCATAGCTGTACTCTCTAGTGTACATGTGTATATAGTTATGTGTTGTTCATATACTAACTTGCTGTTAGTATATTCAAGACCACGAAGACTACTTCATGGTGTCCGAAGCAGGATTCTTCAGGGAGAGAGAATGTTTTCTCTAGTGGGGAAGAGCATATCTACAGACCATCAACATAAGATAGTTACCGAGAAATCAAATATGGAATTTAAAAGAAACTTCTTTACCAAAAGGGTGGTGAGAATATGGAACTCACCACCTCTGGGAGTGATTGAAGGGAATAGTATAGATGCATTTAAGGAGAAGCTAGACAAGGATACAAAGGAGAAGGGAATAGAGGGTTCCAGTGATAAATTTAGATGTGGAACGATGGGTGGAGGATTGAGTGGAGTACAAACCATGGTATGGGCCTAATTGTCTGTATCTGTGCCAGATATTATCTGTATTCTTTTATTTAAAAATGGGTTTAAAAAATATTTGTGAAGCCAGAGATCAACAAAGAAAGTTTGGGGACTCATCAAAGATTTCAAAGTCCTCACTGCTGCTAGTATGAGGCATCTCAAATTTAAAATTCTCATCTTTGTACTCAAATTCCTCCATAACCTTAACTCATCCTACTACTGTAATCTCTTCCAGCCCTACAACCCTCCGAGATACCTTCTTCTTCATCATCTTCAGTTCTCTGCCCGAAGGCAGGTCCGACCCCATATTAAACTTGGAATGTAGGGTAGGTTTCTTGTAAGGAACAGTAAACTTTATTTACAGACTCCAGATGAGGCTACATGCTTATTCCAAGACCAAGGCTTAAACGCTCTGCCCATAAGATTCGCCTGTACAGTCACATGATCCCCTTAACAGTAAGAAATGGTTCAACTTACAATTACTACAGACCAACAGGCATGACCTCCACCACAGGTAGGACAAGGAGGCAAGTCCCGAATACAAGCCAGCTGGAATGGAGATTTCGCCCTCTGCTGTTGGCACCATTCCAATCCACATGACCATCCAGCCAACTGAGCCAACTCAATCCCCCAAGGAGTCCAAGCTGCTATGGCAACATACACTTTTACATGTCGTAGTTTGGAGCTATGCATAGTGATGGTAGAGGCTCCAATTTCTTTTGATCCTGTGGCTGACCAGGAATCTCTCCTACTCTTACTGCCTGCCATTGGCGCATATGGAAGGATTTATAAGTTGATATTCAACTTGTTTGGCCACATTTTGAATGCAACTTCCTCAGCCATTACATCCTTTTTTGGGATGTGAACCTGGAGCTTCTAGCTCAGGATGATACGATCCACTGGACCACAAGTTCTCCCCGAGATATCTGCACTCCTTCAATTATAGTTTCCTGACATGCCTGATTTTAATTGCTCCAGTATTGATTGGATTGCATACAGCTGCCTATAGGCCCTAAATTCTGGAATGCCCTTCTTAAACCTCTTTGCCCCTCTACCTTTCTGTCTTTGAAGATAGTCCTTTAAACTTACCTCTTTGATCAAGCTTTTGGCCATGTGTCCAATTATCTCTTTACAAGGCTTAGTGTCAAAAAAACTTTTGATAATGCCTTGAGACGCTTCACTCTGCTGAATGCAATATATAAATGTAAGTTGTGGTCTGGTGGACCACACTTGGTTTATATGGGTTTCATTTATCCAGACTGCAGTAGTGCTGGTAAAGCAAGAAAATCTCATTCACAGTACTACCAGATTAACAGCACTCCAGTATGAATGAAAGCTTATTAGTATATCTACAGCTTTACTGTTGAGGATCATGAGGGTATTCATCCCCAGTATTTTAGAACAGTGCACTTCACTTCCCACATCCAAGGCCTAACTTTAAAATATTTGATAGATACAAGGTTATTTAAAATAAATGCTGTGTTAAATATAATAATGCAAAATAACTTAAGGTAGATCGATTTTAGTTGGTAGAACTAAATGACAAGTTCAATTCTTAAAACACCTCCTCCAAGAGATAATATGAATAATATAGCACAATAACTGGCATATTTATCCTTATAAACCCTTGGGAAGAGAGAGTTCCCCACTGCTAAATTGAAGGATGCATTCAATGAAGGATGCCTGTGACCATGCCGAATGGTCTAATTCACTATACACTGCTAGATATTCATTAAAAACAATTAGCTAAATTAACAGCTGAAAGACCTAACTAAAGCATTTCTAGCATTTATTCATTGTGTGTAACAATATTGTACAAATCTTTCTCCCAGTCGTACCTTAAAAAACTCTAATTAAAAATCTAACCTTGCCATGCACAAAGGTGTGTTAAGTTGTTGAACTTTGAGGAACAGAATACCAAGTTTAATTTATGCTCCATATGGTATGAAAGACTGGCAATGAATATTTATTTGCCTTATTGAGCCTCAAAAGTACCGTGGACCAAATGCTTAACAAGTTCTTGTGGCATTCTTTTGTCCATTATTTCATTAGAGACAGTAATCAATTTAAAATAAACAAGTTATTATCTACACTGATAGAGGAATTTCATATGAATGGGTTAAGTGTCTATCACCAGTTACTTCTAGGCAATTTTTCATAAAGCTGCATTTTATTTATAACAGTTTTGAATTTTGTGTATGTTGCTTTATTCAATACTACACACTGGAAAATGTAGAAGTAGTTACCATCAGGAATTACAAATAGCCTGAGGTTTTATCTGCACCAGCAAAGTCCTATAACAGACAGTGAGGTACAAATAATCCATAGGTTGATGACATAAACAATGAAATTGCAAACAGGAGTCTACATGGCACTAGTATTAAAGACTCCAGGGAAACATTGGAACAACCATTGGAGTTTCGATAGTATACACCTGCACACAATATTGTGGATGCTTGCCAATAACGGAATGTGTGGTGTACAAGAATAAATTGAAAGAGGACTGGAAGTAGTCTTTATCTCAGTAAACTGAAAGAAGAATAGAAAGAAGTGAGAAGCAAGGCAGAGAAATTTGAAGTTCCAGAGAAAATCATAAGACATATTTCTTCTGCATAGCAATCGAAACACAAGGGTAAGTGCATTCAGGAGCTTTAGTACAACCATTAATACTGCAATCAATTTTGAATTTACTGTAGCTGCTGTTAAAGGGTTTGTATTGGAACTGTTCGTTCCTTTCTGTCTGAAAATAGCTAGAAAAAATTATAGAGCTGCATGCAGATTTTTGAACAGACAAAGGCTAGCAAAAATAGATTCCATCAGAGGTTGACAGTGTGAGAGATTTGTTCTACAAATCTGAACATCTATTTAAGTTGAGTACATCTTGGCCTTTTCCTCCCACTGAAGGAGGTATCTTCAAAGTTCAATAACTGCTGTTAAGTGCAGCCATGGTTTATTTTTGAAGGGAAATGAAAATTCAGCTTTTCCGAAAACCTCATGGAGCCACTTTTCATCTTCAGACCTAAGTCAGCTTTAAATGCCAAAGAGCTCTACAAATCCCATCCAAAAGATCAAGTGCTCTTCATTTGCTAGTGTAAGCTCATTTCTTTGGTTATTCATTAGCACCAGAAGCATCTCGAGGAAGAACTTACTGGTGGGAAAGAAAACTTGTAAATAAGTAAAATTTCAAATGAGCATGGCGATTAAAGGTGGGTGTCACAAAATTGAGTGGGGGATTGGGGGGAATATTCAGAAAGCCTCTTGGAGAGTCTTAATAATCAGCAATCCTTAACAAGTTTGAAGAGATAAACAATTTAGAAATGGCAGGCAAAAATGAAATGAAAAAAAAAACTTGGTTCAGACATGAGTCCACAGAAAAGTAACCAATACTGAACACCCTTTTTATGGCTGCTGAGGTTGAAATTCTGCTACATGAGGTGCCTGTGAGGAGGGTGCCCTCTATGCTATTCAAGTGCACTATCACCATAGGTAACCATCATAGCAACAATAGCTTGCATTTATATAATGTCTTTGCTGTAGGAAAACATCCCAAAATACTTCACAGGAGTGTGAAAAAAACAGAAAGTTGCCTGCAAAAAGCTTCAAACCAGTTTCAGGTCACAAATGGCCATTATTGTCACAAATCATTGCATCTCTGTGCTGGAGTACAGTCACAGGTATCTCTGAAGCAGATGGAAATGCTTTGCAGCTGGTTCTGTTGACACAAATTCTGGGAAGATGGGTTCCTACCATCATTGGCAGGGGAGCATGCCAGCATAGTGTAAGGGTCTGGCACATAAAGGGTTAACGTGGGACTGAGTACAATACTGCCCACATAGTGTTGTAAGAGAACACAATGACACACACCTAGGGGTCAGTGTAATGTTAGACAGAGCCATGTGTAGAAGCAAGTATGGAGGCAGCTCCTAGATTGAACCTTTACTGTACCTATGTATATAGCATCTACTAGCTAATAAATACTTACTGTTGAACTACCGAAGGCTATGAATACCTTAATAAGTCCAACTGAACTATACCCAACAACCTTAAAACAACCAAGGTCTCCAGAAATAGTTGATGGCATCTTGTGATTTAGCCAACTCTTGCTCTTGATCACTCTGGCACATTCATCATGCAGTTCTGCCTATAGCATAGCATGCTGTGATTGTGGAGCTTTTGAAAAATCATTCAGCATAACAGGTTGTCCTGCTTTCACATATCATTATGATGCAATTCAGGACGTGCTGGCACAGCTCCCTTTGAGAAGAGGATCCTACACCAGCATTACATTTGTCAAACCTCTTCACAGATGCAAGTGCCAGCAGGAGAGAATAGATCCCATCTTAAGTCGTTTGACCTGCTTGTCATCCCTCTATAGATTTTCCAACAAACACATTTGCTCAGAGCATCCCCATTGGAAAGGTGATTGGTGCCAGTAAAGAAAATTGATGGCATGAAAATAATAATTAATGAGAACAGAACAAAGGCTCATGAAAGTCTAAGTGACTGCAGGGGGAAAAGGAGAGTAACAAAACTGGGCTTATGTACCTGGAATTTAGAAGAATGAGAGGTGATCTCATTGAAATATATAAAATTTGTGAAGGGCTTGAAAAAATAGAAGCTGGGAGTATGTTTCTCCTGGCTGAGGTGTCTAGCACACAGGATCACTGTCTCAGAATAAGCGGTCAGCTATTTAGATCAGGAGAAATTTCTTCACTCAAAGGGTTGTGGATCTATGGAATTGTTTATCCCAGAGGGCTGTGATTGCTCAATTGTTAAATATCAATAGATATTTTGGATACTGAGGGAATTAAGGGATATGGGGATGGTAAAGGATGGTTGAGGTAGAAAATTAATTAGGATTGTATAGAATGACTGAGAAGGCCCGAAAGGCTGAATGTCTACTTCTGCTCCCATGTTGTACATTATTAAATTCTTAAGTGGCCAAAAACCACTGAAGCCTTAACTTTAACTTGGGGCACATTTGGGACAGGCATGGTACGGGACAGGAGGGTGTTTCCCTGGCCATTTTAACTTTCAATCTTCTTTGATTCTCAAGTAAATTAAATAGTGAACAAGCTGCCATACACCACTTCCAGGGCCAGCCTTTGAAGAGTATTTAAAGTGGTAATTCTAACTGTAGAATTTGAGAGCTCATTTAGAGTTTTTTTCCCCATAGGAAGTCTCAACTAATCTTTTATACCTGAGAAACAAGCTTTAATTGAGAAGATAAGGACAAGGAGGGAAGTTTTCTTCCTCACCCCGCCCACCACCCCACCCACATACACACTTCCAAGATAACAGTTAACAGAGGTGGACAGATGCAGCAGACAGGGCCAGTGCCATTAGCATCACCCACATGCATGCCATTGCCACCACCGCGCCCACCCCCCCAACACCTCTGTCCCACATACTCACAACTGGACATGGCTGCAATGCCAGAATAAGTCCAATGACCTCATGAGATCAGCCAGGATGAGTGCACCTCTTCATTACTCCACCTTTCTCAGCAGCAGTTTAGGAAAATCCTTTCATGCCTTTCTGCACTACTCACAATGATTCTGTCCACTCCATCACACCCTTCACCTTCCTATTATAAGGACACATGGGAATACTTCCATCACATTACAAATACAATCATCTCTTGCTTTCCCCTCATGCTACATACCAATATCACTTTTTCCTCTCATATGCTACCACATGCGCACTTACGAACTCCTCCCTTCTCCCTCTTCGTAAGAGAAAATCTTCCATTTACTTCATCACATTCCCCCTCCTCATTCCATCTAGCACCATCTCCATGGGCCAGATTTTCATGTCAGAGGCCGGAATTGAGAGATGGGACTAATCCCGCTGTCACAATCTCACCTCTATCTCAAAAATTTCCAACAATCCAGACCCTAGGTGGCCTAAAGTTAGGCCAAGTCCAGGGTGAGCAGGTTAACAGGTCCACCTCCATTCCCAAAGAGCCTTGACCAGGTGCTTCTGAGGCAATCTGGAGCTCACCTATGTACAGTTGAACCTTCTGACCACATGAAAGCCCCCTCTTCACCTTCCCTTCTTTCACCATCCCCCCTTCAGCACCACCCACCCTTCACCCTTCTGTCTTCACCCCCATTCACCACCAACCCCCCACAGCCCCCATCACAGCCCCCTTCATACACACCCCTTCACAAACAGCCCCCTTCACACACATCCCTCTTCACTCCCCCTTCACACCGCTTCCTTCTCACCCCCCTCACCTCATCTATTCTGCATGTGATGAACAGAACTCATGCCCTATTATAACATTTGGGAGCTGTTAAAGTGGCCATAAAATACCCTGAGTAAAGCAGCTAGACAAAGAATGTGAAGCACCTGTGAAAGGAATGGGCAGTTGAATTGCAGCCAAATAAGAACTTTCTGAGTAAACAGGTCTCAGTACTGCTATCTCAACCAATGTCCAGACTGATTACATAAAAGCAATGGAAAAAGATGAAACATTTGCACTTGGCTATCATACAATATACCCTTTCAATTGTGTGAAGCGTATTCTAACATTTTATTCATTAGATGAACTGTTTAACTCAACTGAAGACTTTTCCACATTTATTTTGTTGATCTTTTACTCGACAGCTTAAGAAACAATCTGGTGAACACACTGTTGAAGGGATAGTTACATCTTCCAATCACAGCACTGTTATAATTCACCCTACTGAGTACAGGTAGCATTTAATGATGAACTATAAAGAAGGAAAAATCATTTCACTTATTTTTTTCAACCCTTGCTTCTCCAATCCATGGTTGATGCCTCCATGCACCTGCTATAAACCTCAACAGCTGCTCAAGTCCGTGTGCCTCCATGAAAATTGAAACACTTAGCAATGAGCCCACAATGCTGTCAGTTTCATCCTTCATAAGAGCATGCAGATTCTGAGCCCCTCCAAATGTGGAAATGGTTGAGAACGGGAACAGAAGTGGGACTGCTGACTGTCTCGCTTTGCCGCCATTCTTTGGCCCTACCTCAGTTTGATCCCCATCTAGACCATGAAAATCCAGCCCAACATCTTAACTTGCTTGTACAGCCAAGCCTTCCACACATTTATTTCATTTGACCTTTGGTTTCAAAGCAGCTTATTGTTGTATATTTTATATCACAGAGTTATGCAGAGATTAGATTAGTTTTTACGTGTGTAACTGGTTCTTCTCACAGTGCTTTAAAATGTCTACTCCATGCTTCAGCTCCAGCTTATGAACATATGTACATATATATACACATATGAATTAGGGGCAGGAGTAAGTCAATCAGTCCCTCGAGCCTGCTCTGCCATTTGAAATGATCATGGCTGATATGATTGTGGTCTCTAGTTTCCCGTCTAAGCCCTATATCCTTTGACACCATTTTCAGTCAAGAATCTATCTAATTCAGCCTTAAAAATATTCAATGACACTGCCTCCACCAATCTCTGGAGAAGAGAAATTCACAGAAAAAAAATTTCAGTTATGTAGGCAGATTTTGGAAAGATGTAAAAGCAATAGGGTTGTTGTGGTGGGTGATTTTAACTTTCCCTATATTGACTGGGAATCACTTAGTGCTAGGGGTTTGGATGGTGCAGAATTTGTAAGGTGCATCCAGGAGGGCTTCCTGAGACAATATGTAGATAGTCCAACTAGGGAAGGGGCAATACTGGACCTGGTATTAGGGAATGAACCCGTCCAGGTGGTCGAAGTTTCAGCAGGGCAGTATTTCGGGAAAAGTGACCATAATTCAGTAAGTTTCAAGGTACTGGTGGTTAAGGATAAAAGGAGTCCTCGGGTTAAGGTGCTGAATTGGGGGAAGGCTATTTATAACAATATTAGGCAGGAGCTGAGGAATCTAGACTGGAGGCGGATGTTTGAGGGCAAATCAACAACTGACATGTGGGGTGGCTTTCAAACATCAGTTGATAAGAATTCAGGACCAGCATGTTCCTTCTAGGATGAAGGATAAGCATGGCAAGTTTCAGGAACCTTGGATAACGTAGGATATTGTGAGATTAGTGAAAAAGAAAAGGGAAGCATTCGTAAGGGCTAGAAGGCTGGGAACAAATGAAGCCCGTGGAGAATATAAAGAATTTAGGAAGAAACTTAAGCAAGGAGTCAGGAGGGCTAAAAGGGGTCATGAAAAGTCACTGGCAACCAGGATTAAGGAAAATACCAAGGCCTTTTATACATATGTAAAAAGAAAGAGGGTAGCCAGGGAAAGGGTAGGCCCACTCAGGGACAGAGGTGGGAATCTGTGTGTGGAGCCAGAAGAAATGGGAGAGATACTAAATGAGTACTTCTCATCAGTATTCACCAAAGAGAAGGACTTAGCAGTCGATTTGTCTAGGGAAGAGTGTGTAGATAGCCTGGATCATGTTGAGATCAAAAAAGAGGAGGTGTTAGGAGTCTTGAAGAATATTAAGGTGGATAAGTCCCCAGGGCCAGATGGGATCTACCCCAGAGTACTGAGGGAGGCAAGGGAGGCGATTGCTAGGACCTTGACAGAAATCTTTGTATCCTCACTGGCTACGGGTGAGGTCCCAGAGGACTGGAGAATGGCCAATGTTGTTCCATTGTTTAAGAAGGGTAGCAGGGATAATCCAGGAAATTACAGGCCAGTGAGCCTTACGTCAGTGGTAGGGAAATTATTGGAGAAGATTCTTCCTGACAGGATTTACTACCATTTGGAAGCAAATGTGCATATTAGTGAGAGGCAGCATGATTTTGTGAAGGGGAGATCGTGTCTCACTAACTTGATCGAGTTTTTCGAGGAAGTGACAAAGATCATCGACGATGGAAGGGCAGTGGATGTTATATACTTGGATTTCAGTAAGGCCTTTGACAAGGTCCCTCATGGCAGACTGGTACAGAAGGTAAAGTCGCATGGGATCAGAGGTGAGCTGGCAAGATGGATACAGAATTGGTTTGGTCATAGAAGACAGGGTAGCAGTGGAAGGTTGCTTTTCTGAATGGAAAGCTGTGACTAGTGGATTTCCGCAGGGATCAGTGCTGGGACCTTTACTGTTTGTACTACACATAAATGATTTGGAGGAAAATGTAACTGGGCTAATTAGTAAGTTTGCAGACGACACTAAGGTTGGAGGAGTTGCAGATAGTGAACAGGATTGTCAAAGGATACAACGGGATATAGATCGGCTGGAGACTTGGGCAGAGAAATGGCAGATGGAGTTTAATCCAGACAAATGCGAGGTAATGCATTTTGGAAGGTCTAATACAGGCAGGAATTATACAGTAAATGGCAGAACCTTAAGTGCATCGACGGGCAGAGGGATCTGGGTGCACAGGTCCACAGGTCACTGAAAGTGGCAACACACGTGGATAAGGTAGTCAGGAAGGCATATGGCATGCTTGCCTTCATCTGTAGGGGTATTGAGTATAAAAGCTGGGAAGTCATGCTGCAGCTGTGTAGAACCTTGGTTAGGCCACACTTGGAAAATTGCATGCAATTCTGGTCGCCACATTACCAGAAGGATATAGAGGCATTGGAGAGGGTGCAGAGGAGGTTTACCAGGATGCTGCCTGGTCTGGAGGTTATTAGCTATGAGGAGAGGTTGGAGAAACTGGGATTGTTCTCACTAGAGCGACGGAGATTGAGGGGCGACTTGATAGAAGTTTACAAAATTATGAGTGGTATGGACAAAGTAGATAGTCAGAAGTTTTTTTCCAGGGTGGAAGTGTCAATTACTAGGGGACATAAATTTAAGGTGAGAGGAGAAAACTATAGAGGAGATGTGCGGAGCAAGTTTTTTATGCAGAGGGAAGTGAGTGTCTGGAATTTGCAGCCAGAGGAGGTGGTGGAAGCAGGTATGATAGTAGTGTTTAAGAGGCAGCTTGACAAATGCATGAATAGGATGGGAATAGAGGGATATGGACCCCGGAAGTGCAAAATATTTTAGTTGACGGGCAATATGATCAGCGCAGGCTTGGAGGGCCAAAGGGCCTGTTCCTGTGCTGTACTTTTCTTTGTTCTTTTTTCTTTGTTCTAATTCAGCCTTAAAAATATTCAATGACACTGCCTCCACCATTCTCTGGAGAAGAGAAATTCACAGAAAAAAAATTCTCCTCATCTCCATCGTAAATGGGAGAATCCTAATTTTTAAAATGTCTCCCCAAGTTCTAGTCTCTCCCAGAAGTGGAACCACCCTTTCACTATCCGCCCTGTCAAGTCCCTTCAGGATCTTAAATGTTTCAATTAGATCACCTCTGATTCTTCTAAACTGCAATGGATACAGACCCATCCTGTCCAACCTTTTCTCATAAGATAACCCCTTCTTCCCAGAAATCAGTTGAGTGAACCTTCTCTGCACTGCTTCTAATGCCATTATATCCTTTTTTAAATAAGGGGACCAAAACTATACAGAGTGCCTTAGATGTACTTTCACTAGTGCTCTGTACAACTGTAGCAAAACATCCCTGCTCTTATATCCTACTTCACTTGCAATAAATGCCAACATTCCTTTTGCCTTCTTAATCATTTGCTGTACCTGCATACTAACTTCTTGAGATTCATGTACCAGGACAACTATATTCCTCTGTACTGAGGAATTGCAGAGCTATGCAATGTCTCTCCATTTTATTAATATGCTGCCTTTCTACTCTTCCTGACAAAGTGGACAAGCTCACATTTTCTCACATTATGCTCAATCCACCAAATTCTTGCCTACTCACTTGACCTATCTATATCCCTTTGTAGACTCCTTATGTCCTCTTCACAATTTACTGTCCAACCTCTCTTTGCGTCACCATCAAATTTAACAACCATACATTCATTCCCTTCATCTAATTAATTCATATAGACTGGAAATAGTTGAGGCCCCTGTGGCTCTCTACTCATTACATCTTGCCTACCCAAAAATACACATTTATTGCTACTCTCTGTTTCCTGTGAGTTAACCAATCCTCTATCCATGCTAATATGTTACCCACTATGCCATACTTCTAGCTGTTTCTATGGTTTGTTTACTTTTCCCTGAGTCCTCAACCAGGTTTGACCAATCAAACGCAGTGAGCATCAATTGTAAACAGACTCAAATAATCAAACACAGAACACTTATGACTCCACATCCTTGGTATGTAAAAGATGTAGAAGTTTTCTGAATGGTTTGAATGTTCTTTAATGCAGATGAGGGGACTGGCATAGGAGGTATTAAGCAGGTATGTTCTGTGTAAGTTTCAAGGGCATGGGAATAATCTGTTCCTTTATACAGAAGAAAGTACTTAGCAAATAATTGGTAGTGGCCTGAAATGTATAGCATGCATATTTAAATTTCACTTCTTATTTCTTAACTCTATCCACATGGGTTCTGTCTTAACTCAAACCCCAAGGATCTACTTACATTCTGCCACAGTGATAAAAATCCTTTACTAGCAGTGGTAAATCCATTATCACAGTATCTGCCTATTCCCTTCCCTCTCTCTCCTAAAGACATTATAGTCAGGAATATTAACCTACCTGCCAAACTTCAACACATCTCTATTATAGCTACTATATTAGATACTTCAAATTAATACTTCTATCTCTCCAATTCTATTTTGAATGTTTTGTGTTTTTACTCAAAACTGACTCCCATTTGATAAAACATTGACTCTTACATTTTTTCTTAGCCGTTTGTTTAATATTTTGATATCCCCTATCCAATCTACTAGCTTGTAGACTGGTTCTTTCCTTTTGTCCTCTGATAGTATTTAGTCATATTGCTATTTATTTTAACAAAGCTTTATGTTTAGGTTCTAAATACTTTATTAATCCTGCTCTTCCTCATTAGTCTCAAACCTAGAAATTCCCAATCCCAGTGTAATCGCTCCCAAATATCTGAGACAAATATTTGAGACACGATTGTAGGGCCCTAAAGGATAAGATTTTACCACCGGGGAGGAAGTCTCAAAGTTAGGACCTAATGTAGAACCCAAGCCCACAAGAGTGGGCCGTGGGAGCAATCTTCCTGCTGGCAGCTTTTTAATTGGCCACTGCTGCGCCTGCCATCCACAAGAACAGAAGAAATAGGAGCAAGAATAGGCCCAATGGTCCATTGAGCCTGCTCTGCCATTCAATACAACCATGGCTAATCCTATGCCTTTACTTTCCCATCCACTCCCCATATCCCTTGATTCCCTGAGAGGCCAAAAATCTGTCCATCTCAGCCTTAAATGTATTCAATGGAACATCCACAATCCTCTGGGGTAGAGCATTCCAAAGATTCACAACTCTTTGACTGAAGTAATTTATCCTCATCTCAGCCCTAAATGATTGGCCCCTTACCCTGAGATTGTTCCCCCTGTGTTTCAGATACCCCAACCAGCAGAAACAATCTCTCAGCATTCATCTTATGAAGCTCCTTCAGAATTTTGTAGGTTTCAGTGAGATTGCCTCTCATTCTTCTAAATTTAGGGAACATAGCCCCAATTTACTTAGCCTCTCATCATAGGACAACCCCCTCATCCCAGGCATCAATTTAGTGAACCTTCGCTGTTTCCCTGCAATGCAAAGTATACCCTTTTTTAAATGTGGAGATGAAAATAGCAGACAATATTCCAGATGTGGTCTCACCAAAACCCTTCACAATTGTAGCAAGACTTCTTTATTCCTGCACTCCAATCCTCTTGCAATAAAGGCAAACATGCCATTTGCCTTCCTAATTGATTGCTGCACCTGCATGCTAATTTTCTGCATTCCTTATATGAGTACGCCCAAATCCCTTTGAACATCAACACTTAGCAGTTTCACATACTTAAAAAAATATTCTGTCGTTTCTATTCTGATAACCAAAGTGAATAACTTCACACTTCCCTGCATTATACTTCATCTGCCATCTTCTTGCCCGCTCACTTAAACAGTCTAATTCTCTTTGAAGCCTCCCCACAACTTACCTTTCCACCTAGCTTGGTATCATCAGCAAAGTTAGACACATTACTCTTCATCTAAGTTATTAATATAGATTGTACATATCTGAGGCTTCAGCATTGATCCTTGTGACTCTCCACTATTTATTGCCTGCCAACATGAAAAATCCCTGCTATGCCCACCCTCCTCTTTCCACCTATTAGCCAATGCTCTATCCATGCTAATATATTACCCGTCACCCCCCCACCCCCATCTTACCTATTAAGCTTTTTTGTAGCAACTTAACAAATGCCTTTTGGAAATCGAGGTATGCTATGGGTAGAATTTTCCCCCCGTTGGGAGGGAAGTTCAGGAGTGCACGCATGCAGGCGTTCCCTCCGATTGGTGCCCCCGATCGGGGGCACGCCTTAATTGGCCCGCCCAGTGTGACTTCCGCCAGGAAGCGTTATGCGCTCTCTATGCGGGCAGGGGGGGATTCCCTAAGCTGAGAGTGTGCTTTTTTGCGCATGCGCGTGAAAGAGCGCACTTATCTCCTTGAGACTAAGTGCCGCCTCAAGGAGATCGGCGCCAAACTCAAAAATGTTAAAATTTAAAAAATAAAATTTCAATGACATGTCCCCTCATGTGACACTGTCACATGAGTTGGGACATGTCCATCACTTTTAATTAAACTTTTATTAAATTTTTAAAAACCTACATGAAACTTCATCCCGCCCGTGGATGAGGTTTCATGCCTTTTATGAAGCCCGCCAGGGCTCCCGGCCTGCCTGCCAACCTTAAGGTTGGGCGAGCATGTCTTTTAACTAGTGCAATTACTTTTTAAGTGGCCTCAATTGACCATTGACAGGTCGGCGGGCAAACAGCTGATTCAGCAGCGCCCCTGCCAACCTGAAAATTGAAATGACGCAGGGCGACGTCGGGAGTTCTGTCCAATGCCATCCCGCGTCATTTTACGTGTTGGCATGCGGGTCCCGGCCCCCAATCGCAAATGCGGAAATCCTGCCCTATATCTACTTGTTCCCCTCTATCGATCCTACTAGTTACATCCTCAAAAACTCGAAGAAAGTTGTCAAATAGGATTTCTCTTCAGTAAAACCATGTTGACTAGTTCTAATCATGCCATGCTTTTCTAAGTGCATTGTTAAGACTTCCTTAATAATAGATTTCAGCATTTTACCATCAACTGCTGTTCCACTAACCAGCCTGTAGTTCATTGTTTTCTCTCTCCCTTCTTTCTTGAAAAGCTGTGTAACATTTGCCAACTTCTAATCTGATGGGGCATTTCCCAAATCTAAGGAATTTTGGAAAATCATAGCTAACACATCCACTATCCTGCAGCTCTCTCTTTTCGAAGCCTATGGTGTTGGGCATCAAGTCCTGGGAATTTGCTGGATTTCAGTTCCTTAGTTTCCCCAATACCTTTTCTCAACTGATAATAATCTCCTTACGCTTTTTAGCCCGTAGGTTGCCATCTATTTCTGGTAAGAAACTTGCCTTCTACTGTGAAGACAGATATAAAATATTTGTTCAATGCCTCTGTCATTTCCTCATTCACAAAAATAATTTCTCCCAACTCTGCTTCTAAGGAATCAATGTTTACTTTAGCTACTCTCTTCCTTTTCATATACTTGTAAAAGCTCTTGAAATATGTTTTTATATTTCTGGCTAGTTTACTCTTAAATTCTATTTTTTCCCATTTTATCGACTTTTTGCTAACCCTCTACTGGATTCTAAAATGTTCCCAATCCTCAGGGTTGTCGCTGTTTTTTTCAACTTTGTAAACCTCTTTTTAAAAATCTAATACTATACTTAACTTCTTGAGCGAGCCATGGATGGGTCTTTCTTGATGAGCTTTTGCTTTTCAGTGGATGTACTGTTGTTGAACATTTTGAATTGTTTCTTTAAATGTTTCTGTTGTTCATTTACCTCAATACCTTTTAGTCTATTTACCCAATTAACCTTAGCCAGTTCTCCCCTCATACCTATGTAATTGGCTTTGTTTAAGTTTAAGAATTTTGTTTCAGATTAGAGTGTCACTTTCAAACTTAACATGGAACTTAATGGTATTATGATCACTATTTCCAAGTGGATCTTTTACTATGACATTATTAATTAACCCTGCATCATTACACATTATCTGATCCTTAGTCAGTTCCACAATGTTTGCTCCAAGAAACTGTCATAAAAACATTCTACAAGCTCATCTTCTAGACCATTCTTGCCAATTTGATTGTCCCAGTCTAATTGAAAATTAAAGTCTGCTATAATTATCACATTGCCTTTGTTATAAGCAATTTATTGTTTAATTCTTTGTCCAATGATATAACTACTGTTAGGGGTCCTATTAACTACTCCTACCAACATTTTCTGACTCTTGTTATTCCTAATCTTCACCCATACTGATTCTAATTTATGATTTTCCAAGGCCAGATCCTTTCTTACTAATGTCCTAATGTCATCCTTTACATCAGGGCCACCCCTCCTCCTTTCCATGCTGTCTATCTTTCCAAAATATTGTGCACCTTGGAATATTTATTTCCCAACCTTTATCACCTTGTAACCATGTCTCTGTAGTTGTGGTTAGATCCAAATCATTTACCTCTATTTGTGCCATTAGTTCATTTATCTTATTACAGATGCTTTGTGCATTCATTAAAAGAACCTTTAATTTCATTTTTTTAACTCCGTTCTCTGCAATGTTCTTATTCACTGATGTAAAATATTTATCAAACTCTCTGTCTATTCCTGTCCCAGGCTGCTTGTCTTTACCCACATCGTTATACCGTTCAATGCCTCGAACTTTCTCTCTGGATTTCTAAATCTCCCTTCACCCAAACCTTCCCCTGCTCCCTCTCTGTTAGTTTAAAGTACTGTGCACAGCCCTCGTTCTACAATTGGTCTGGACACTGGTCCCAGCCCGGTTCAGGTGCAGCCCATACTAATGGGGTAACTCACTCTTCCCTGAGTACTGACTCAGTTGCCCCATGAATCAAAACCCCTTCCTCCCACATCACTCTTTAAGCCATGCGTTTAATTCTCAATCTGCTTAAAAAATTGGCTCAGGCAACAGTCCAGAGATGAGTGCCTTTGATGTTCTGCATTTTAATTTGGATTCTGACTGCTCAAATTCTCTTAGCAGGGCATCATTCCTGGCCCACCTCTGTTGTTGGTTCTCACGTGGAGCACAATAACTGCATTTGTCCCTCTCCCGCTCCAAGTTCATCTTCAGCTGTAAGGAAATGTCCTTAATCCTGGCAGTAGGCAGGCAACATAACCATCGGAGCTCCCAGTCACAGTTACAAAGAACAGTATCTATCCCCCTGACTTTACTATCCCCAATCACTACCACGTTCCTCTTTGCTACCCCCATTTGAATGACATCCTGCACCATGGTGACATAAGCAGTCTTTTCATCCACCTTGAAGTCCTGTCCTCATTCACATGGGTAGCAAGCACCTCCCACATGTTGGACAAAGTCAGGAGCTGAGGCTCCTCTATCACTACATGCTGATTCCTCAGGCGGAATCGTCACAGATCTGCACTAAGTGCAGTAGCGGACAGGTAAAACAATGTTTGACCCACCAGCCGTGATGGCAGTTTCTAACGCCCTATTGCCTCAAACCCACCACGATATTTATGCACTCCCAGGAAACATGCTGTTTCAGTATGAGGTGGGCTCTCATTCGCCCACTCGCCGCTTCACCACACCAGGCACCATATTTAAAGTCCAGCTCAAAAGCACACATCTCAGTGCTTCCAGGCCACGACTGCTGCATGGAAGACAGGATGGCCCCTAAAGGCAAAAGGACTGCAGCCCCCAGCTTAAGTGATGCATCATTGGAACACCTTCTGAACGCAGTGGAGTCCCACCAGGATATCCTATACCCCCGCTCTAGCCACTGGATGGCAGCGGCATCACCAACTAGACTTGGAAGGCCGTGGCAGCGGTGGTCAGCACAAACGCCCTTCAAAAGAGGACAGCCAACCAGTGCCGCAAGAGGATGAATGATCTCCTTCGTTCCGCCAAGGTAAGTCACTCTTCTCAATACTCTCAACTAACACACTCACAAACCCAGCACACATCCACAGGGCCCTCATGCACTGCCAGTGCAAGGGACATCACCATTCACTCTCTCACACACACTTTCATTGTCCTCATCTCATCCGTGGGACCACTCACCACCCACAGATGCCAGACATACTTATCATCTGGCCTGGCAGGCATCCTGCTTCCTCTCTCCATCTCTGTTCATGCAGGACAAGCTGGCGCACAACAACAAGGAGAGGTCAGGCTGGTGGAGGAATTCCTGAGATCAAGGCCCTCACTGACTTTGAAAGCAGAGCCATCCAACTAGCCGGCAATGATCTGGACCATTCCTGTGCTGAAAGTGAGGTCACCAGTGCTCTACCAAGTGAGAGTCCAGTAGTACAACACCAACCAGACAACCATGCTGTGAGCAATGTTTCCCATTTTGCAGGCCACTGCCATGCATTAATTTCCTCTCCTTGCTTCAGCAGGCACATCTGGGAAACAGCCAAGAGAGTCTATGACCCAGGGCCTCCAGTCAAGTCCCAAAAACACCTTGGAAGAGGAATCTGAAGGCACCCTCCTTGAAGTCCCATCACAGCGCTCACCCACTCCCTCCACCAGCGCAGAGACACACACCTCGGTGGGACCTAGCTTTAGAATAGCCTCGGGATCACAATCTGGTGAGCACATCGCACTGTCTGATCCACAGCAGGCAGCAGCATGGAATTGCCAGATGTCCGGCATTCGGAGGACTGCGGAAGGCCAGAAATTTGCTGAGTCCGAGACAGATGACGAGCCTCTGGATTCGGTCATGTCTCAGTTCTGGAGCTGCAAAGGTAAGCTCAGGAACATCAGGAAGGGATGTCCGCTGCACGCCTCAGATTGCACGGCACTATGGAGGAGTCTGTCTGCCTTCAGACTGAGGTGATAGCGCTGGCATGCCAACGCACTGAGGTCAACACTGGTAGGAAGGCGGTTGCCATGGGGACCTTGGTCCAGGATGTCACCCCTGCACTACTGCATCGGCTGAACTCCATCACTGATGACACAGTTGGCCTCCAACAATGTGTATGTGAGAGGGATGCAGGGCAGCCCGATCACACTCCAGCTATCCCTTCTCCTCAAGAAGTCAGCCTGGGGCCCCCGGGCACTCATAGGGAGGAGGATCAGCAGGTGCACACTCCGGGGCACACACCCAGATGACTGCAAGACTGTCCGGCTCATCCAAATAACCTCTTCCTGGGACCTCAGCAGCTCCAGCTCCACATGCTGAGGAGGGTGGCACTGCTACACAGCAGGACTCCAAAAGCAGGCTGGGGCCTTCCAAGTTTCGGCCCTCCATAGGACATCACAGACAAGGCATTGCAGTCAACAGACTGCCTCCACCTCTGCCCTGGATGTCCGGGGAGCACCAAGATGTAGCAGCAGGGTTAGGGAAGTTAAGAAGACTTAATTGAACAGCCTTGGCACAGGTGTTGCTCACTTGTACATAATGTTCACTATTGTCATAAACTCCCAACAATGTCTCCCTGCCTATGGCTCCTTGTTCTGATGAGCAGTGTTCTTGTCACTCAGATGTGAAACCTTCCTGCACAAAATAAAGGCAGATATCTCAGTCCAGGGCTTCTTCCCTGTGCTCAGTGCAGCCTTCAGACCAAAGTGATGGTCCGGCCTCACACTCCCTGGACTCATTACTGAGGCCTGCACCTCGACTTGTCATTGCTGCCAGAATGTAGTGGGCAGGCGTCACAGAGTCCTCTCATTCGCTCTGTGTGCTCTTAGCACCTTTATGGTGGGGCTGGCCCCCATTTCTTCAGCATCTGTGACCAGTGCTGCTGTGCTCCTGAAGGCGGACAAAGCATCAGATGCTTCTAAAATGTTATGGCTGCCTCTCTATAGTATGAACCTGATAACAGAGTGCAAGTGAGCTGTCCTCAGCCAGACAGGAGCCAGACATTCTCAGAAGCTATGTGAAGATCTATAAAGTGTCCTCACTGCATGTCGTCATCCTCCTGCAATTGAATGACTATTAGGGCCCCCACTGCATCTCCATGACAGGAGCATTCTCACAGAGGATATTCGAGCTGCCATAACTCAGACAGGAGTCAAACATCCATAGATGCAATATGAGGATCTATGGTATCTCCTCACTGCATGTTGTCATCATCTTCCACAAATCTAGAAGCTATGAGGGCCTCCCAAGCACACCTACCTCATCTAGCCAGTGTGAGGGCCTCATTCCCCATCATCGTCGCTTCCTAGGACCACCTCACCCTCATCCCCGTCGGCGTCCTCCTTATCAGAGGAGACCTCCAGCTCCTCCTCAGCCAGTTCGTCTTCCCGTTGCAGCGCCAGGTTGTAAAGGGCACAGCAGATGACGATGATGCATGACACCCTCTGTGGACTGTATTGCCGGGCTCCACCAGACCAGTCCATGCACTGGAACCTCATCTTCAGCTTCCCGATGGTCTGCTCCACCAAGTTGTGAGCTGCTGCATGAGCCTCAATATACCGTTTCTCCGCTGCAGTCTGAGGCCGTTGCATGCCTGTCATCAGCCATGGCCTCTGTGGGTAGCCCTTGTTCCCAAGAGCCATCCCTTTTGCTTCTGTGGGCTCTGGAATACTTCAGGGATCTGTTATCGACTAAGGATGTTGGAGTCGCGAACACGCCCTGGAAAGCGTGCGCACACCTGCAGGATGAGTTTCTGGGGTTGCACACGAGTTGCACATTCAGCGAATGGAATCCCTTGTGGATGATGTAGTTTATTGCATATTATGATGGAGACCTGAGCGCAACGTGAGTGCAGTCGATTGTACCCTGAACCTGTGGGAAACCCAAGATCTGGGCAAATCCAATTGCTCTTGCATCCTGGCTGTCCTGGCCCCAGGCTAAATACACAAAGTTGTGTGCCCTTGTGAAGATGGCATCCATGGCCTCATGGATGCATTTGTTGATGGAGGCTTGTGAGACCCCACAGAAGTCACCTGTGGAGCCCTGAAAGGAGCCACTGGCGTAGAAATTGAGCACCGTGGTCACTTTCACGGCAATGGGCAGTGGATGCCCTCCATGTCCCCGTGGCGCCAAATCCTGCAGTAGCTGGCAGATGTGAGCGATCAATTCCATAGGCATTTGTAGACTCTGGTTATTGGTCATCTGCAGGAATGACAGATGGCATCTATAGGCCCTGGGTGTCGCTAGGCGCCTACCAGCGACAACTCACTGTGGCTCTTCGGCAGCGTGTGCGGGAGCCCCAGCCACCACTTCTTCCTGAGGGTGCTGCTCCTGCCTCTGTGCAGCCTGCAACCTCAGTCGCCCTCTCCCCCATCATCTTCATGCTCTGTAGCCCATCAGGTATACAGCTAGTTCACCAGGCTCCATGATCCTGATGTACTCCTGCAGGTTGGAAGACGGAGACGCATGATTAGCATGGGTGTACTAAGAACCTGTTCTGGTTAAGTGTGAAAGCCCCTTAACGCATTCCAGAGAGCGCTGGCCACCACTTAATGGTCAGAGAGTAGTGCGCTGCATGGCTGCCCGAAACCCCACCATCTTCCCCCCGGGTCCACCTGACCCATTGGCGCCAGCTTTGCCCATTGGACTGCATGCTGTGCTTTCAGCTCAAGCACAGGTATTCTCCTAACCCATACTGCAAGGCTGCACTGTTAGCTTGAACCATGGGGGAGACTGGCCCAAACCAGGATGCTGACATTGCAAGGGGCTGTGAGCGCCTCCACCAATGACTGCTCCGTAGCCATCTTTAATAAGGAGATTGTACAACATGTGCAGTTGTCCAGCTGTTCTACAGTCCACTAAAATGTTCATGACTTTGCAATCTGTGCTGGGGTGGGTGCGGTGAAAAGCTTTGGAGTACTTGGTGGCACTTTGATGTCTCTGCATTGCTTCAGTGGGCAGATAAGGTAGATTCTCAACTCTAATCATATCAATGTGCCTGTGTCTGAACTGTCTGAGTTGCAGAGGAATGGTCACTTTATATAGGTTTCCCTAATGCGTGGCCACTTCCCTCACCCATCCAACCCTCTCACCCATCCTACCTCCTACCCTTAATTTTGTGTGCTATATTCAATGACAGGCCCTCACCCTCCCACCTCCACAAGTCACCTCAACGGCAGGGCTGCCCTTAACCCTGACCCCACCCCTGCAGCGCCCCTCAAGCTTGAAGTCCAAAAGGGTACTGGGGCGAGCGCTGTGCAACATTACTGTGTACTCACCTCTGAGTTCCCCTCAAAGTGCAGCCCGCCAGGTGCACATCGCTTATATGCTGTTGTGAAACATGTCAGGGACATGTGGATGGACAATCTGGTGGGCGGCGGGGGTGGTGGTGGGGGCGATGGGGGAGTCGATTCTGGCAGGCAGGCCTAATAATGATATGCTGATGTATTACAATGAGGTCCCAATGTCTGATGGCGGGAAACACGGCCCGCCATTGGCAGGCTGAGCGGACAATCACAAACTGGTTTCACGGCGTCATAAAACCAATCATGCCATATTATCTGCTCACGCAATCCAACATGCTCGATGCTGGCGAGCATGGAAAATACTGCCTCTCACATCTGCCTGACTCACAGCCACATCCTCCTGTCCCTGACCATTGACCAACTCTAAAGTTCTGCCTAACCTAATGGGTGTGACTGCCTCCTGGAGCAGAGTGTCCAGGTAACTTTCCCCCTCCCTGATTCCCCACAATATCTGCACATCATACTCCAGCTCTGCAAATCTAAGCTGAGGTTGTGCAAGTTGCAGACACTTACTGCAGGTATGGCAATCCGGGGTTGCATTGCATCCCACAGATTCCGACATGCTGCAGTAATGGGAAACCACCGGCCCTGGAATTCCTGTCCAACCCTAATTATTTAATTAGGCAATTAGTTAATAACTTACATAGATAAAATCATAGAAAGTTGCACTCTCCTATCTTGGTTACAAAGGAGGAGAACTCACTAACCACTGAAGACTGTGGAAAAGTAGAAAAAGGAATACCTGTTTGCCCCTCTGCACCGAATTCCCATGTGAACCAAATCCTCAACTATACACATTCTGTCTACGTCTCACTCCAACAGTCTCCTCTTTGTGTGGACCCCTTACTCCAGTTAAGGATGGTTCTCCACACTACTGGCTTAATCAGAAAACTGGCAGCTCTGCAGTCTCAACAGCACCACTGATAGAGGTGACTGCTACTGAAGCTACAAGGAGAACAAGTAAAGGGGGGACTCAGTGGAACACTGTGTTATCTCAACAATATTATAATTACGCAGTTCTTCCTTGAGGTTTTTCCCTGCCTGGTTTATGCTTTGTAACTACAAAGCTAAAAAAAAACTTTTAATAAGATCTTGCATTTCACTGAGGAGGCTTCACATCTAATAACCTACTCTGAAAACTCTGCTCACATTTTGACAGCTGTGACAAATTGTCCCACAGTAGCTGAGACATCCACATTTCTAAAACTACGAACACAACATGCTAAAGAAAACAACCCCCAAAATTATAGAAAAAAAGTGAATTCACCACATCTCACAATGTTAATGGATACTTTAAAAGATAAAATAAATTTAAAAAATTCAGATCCAGATCTGCATCTTCACCAAAAACTAATCAGTTCTTCCTTGGGCCATACCCTATCTGCCCCCCTGCCTCTTAGCATGGCAACCAGGGAGAGATACAATCTCTCCCAAGGTTTCCAAAAGTCAATGACAACCTACACTTTTAGCAATAAAAATCAAAGGCACTCCATAGAGAAATAAATCAGCAGGTTATTAAAGCAACCAGTTGCGTTAAGTACTTTCAGACACATATTGCTTGGTTTGAAGAAGCTAATTTATAATAGAAACATAGATTTTGTTTGATTATAGTAATTGAAAATGTATTTGGCTTTCTTGTAAGCTTCTGCATTACCACTCACTCTTGAACATCAATCGATTTTATTATCACAAAAGCAGACCTCGTCATTATACAGCCCTCTGTTAGACGTAAACTTGATTGACTGCTTTGAAGTGCTTGTTGCCTTTGTTTTGTACTATACTGCTGCTGTAAAAAGTTACATTTTAGAAAATTGGTACTGTCTGCATTTGTTCACAGGCATTATTTTCTGTCCCATATTGCCACCAGGGCAACATCATATCTGCAATAGAACAAAAGGCAAATATTGCAGTTGCTGAAAATCTGAGATAAAAAGAGAAAATGTTTGAAATGCTCAGCAGACTTGGCAGCATCTATGGAGACAAGAACAGAGCTAATGGCCAGCTTTTTGTCAGCACTCCGGGGATCGGTTGAGAGGCGGGAGGGGTGGAAAATGATGTGGAATGATAACAGGAGCCTCTCCGCCTAGTCCCACTGCTGAGCCATTTTCTCAGCTACAGGAAAGGCAGCAGCTCAGCCCCCCTCTGATTCAAGGTGGGCGGCCAATTTAACCATTGAAAGTCTCCACTGGCAATCGTTCCCAAGGCCAAACGGTGGCCTACCGCATGAGGAGGCTGCCAGCTGCATGGGGTGAGCCTTTCTGTAGGTTTGTGGGGAGCCCTTGGTTTCCCAAGGCTCCATGCACTGAAGAGATGCCCTCCAGTGACAATGGCTGCCCCTGTGACCCGTTAACCCTGTTGCCTTTGTGATCGGAACAGCTTAACAGTTCAACCATTAACCATCGCGGACATTATGTCAAGTCTGGAGGTTGGGCGAGAAGGAACTCACTTCATTTCAATATGTATTCTAAATATCATGTGATATAACTCACAAAGAAAGGGTACACAATATATCAGGGAACAGGGAACTAAGGTCAGAACTCACAAGATAGCTGGAGGGACAACATCTACAGAGGCCAAGTTCGATCACTTCGGGTCTGCAAGAAACCAGTTCTATGAATCTATTGTATAACTGTAATGGTATTATACTATTGGCATCTGAGTAATAAACTTGCATTTGGACAACATATTCGAGCCTGAATCATGAGAAATTATTTAACTGTGTTTGAAAGATTCCCTGATACCGGCCCAATGCCTTCCATCACCAATTTAACATCGCTCATGCCTCCAGCCTCCGGAGGGCTGATAAAATTCAGACCAATGTTTCAGGCTATTGTGTTTTCTCAAAGGATCGCTAAGTATTTCCAACATTTTTTGGTTCCATGTCACATCAACTGCACTGGCCAAGTGACTCTTCTCCCAAGTTGCCATGGTAAATTTTAACCATTTCCACAAATATTTTATTGGATAGCTTATATGATTGAATAAAGTTTTAATGGAGCTGAAAAGGAGCCATTGGCTCGGCAGTAACAATATATGGTTACGGCAACAAACCTATCTAAAGTGCTTTTACATTCAACCATGTAAACATAATTCATTGCATTGTTCCTGTACTAAGATCGCCACGAGCTTTTTCAGCTCTACCTAACAATATCTTAGATTGAGTACCACACAGTAAACTGACAACCTTTTGAACATGGAATATTAGAACGGCTTCAAACAAGTAATACGAAGTGCATTCAAATTCCTTCCAAAACTGCTGCCAACCACGAGATCTTTCTGTCAATAAGACTTTGCAAGAAATGGAATGGTACTTTCAACAGTGGTATCTTGGAAGAGTCAAGCTATTCGTGAATAAGGGTAAAAAATTGCCTCAACAATGAAACTGAGGAAAAAATATCATTAAATTAGCAGTGAGAAGGAAAGGCCTTCCATTTATATTGCATCTTTCTTGTCCTCAGGATGCTCCAAGTCAATGAAATATTTTTCAAGCATTGTCACTGTTGCAATCTAGGCAAACTCATTGAATGGTGGAACAGTCTTGAAGGTCTGAATAGCCTACTCCCTTTCTCATGTTCCAGATAATTTGCACTGAGGAAAGTCCCACGAACAGTAATAAGATGGATGGTCAGATATCCGTAGATAAGCAGTTGGTATTATGTGGCCAACAGACACACTGAATAGAAACAAGGGGAGACCATGGAATGAAAGAAACATGCTCAGAATTGTTGCCAAAGTGTTGGAGAAAAGAAACATATTTTTGTGAGGGGTAATATCATAGAATCACAGAATTTTAATGGCACAGAAGGAGACCATTCGGCCCATCGTGACTGCACCATCTCTCCAAATGAGCATTATGACCTAGTGCCATTGCCCTGCCTTTTCCCCGTACCCCTGCACGTTGTTTCTATTCAAATAATCATCTAATGCCCTGTTGAATGCCTCGATTGAACCTGCCTCCACCACATTTCCAGGCAGTGCATTCCAGACCCGAACCACTCGTTGCATGAAAAAGTTTTTTCTCACATCACATTTGCTTCTTTTGCAATTCACTTCAAATCTGTCCCCTCTCGTTCTTGGTCCTTTTATAAATGGGAACTGCTTCTCCCTATCTACTCTGCCCAGCCCCCTCATGATTTTAAACATCTCTATCAAATCTCCTCTTATCCTTCTTCTCTCTGAGGAGAACGGTCCCAACCTCTCCAATCTATCTTTGTAACTGAAGTTTCTCATCCCTGGAACTATTCTTGTAAACCTCTTCTGCACTCTCTCCGATGTGTTCACATCCTTCCTATAATGTGGTGCCCAGAACTGTATGCAATAATCCAGCTGAGGTTTAATGAGTGTCTTATATAAATTCAGTTTAACCTCCCTGCTCCTGTACTCTATGCCACTATTAATAAAGCCCTGGATACTATATACTTTATAAACTGCTCTCCCCACCTGTCCTGCCACCTTCAATGATCTAAGCACATATACATCCAAGTCTTTCTGCTCTTGCACCCCCTTCAAAATTTCACCCCTTATTTTATATTGTCTGTCCATGTTCTTCCTACCAAAATGCATCACCTCACACTTCTCCGCATTGAACTTCATCTGTCACCTATCTGCCCACTTCACCAACTTGTCTATGTCCTTTTGAAGTTCTACACTGTCCTCCTCATAGTTTACAATACTCCCAAGCTTCATATCATCTGTAAATTTTGAAATTGCTCAATCATTAATATATATCAGGAAAAACAAGGGTCCCAATACTGACCCCTGGGGAACTCCACTACAAACCTTCCTCCAGCCCGAAAAATATCCATTGACCATTACTCTCTGCTTCCTACTTTTCAGCTAATTTTGTATCCATGTTGCTACTGTCCCTTTTATTCTATGAGCAATAACTTTTCTCACAAGTCTGTTGTGTGGCACTGTTTCAAATGCCTTTTGAAAGTCTATGTACACCACATAAACAGCATTACCCTCATCGACCTTTTCTGTTACCTCTTCAAAACACCCCAGCAAGTTAGTGAAACATGATTTCCCCTTTAGAAATCCATGCTGCCTCTTCCTAATCAATCCATATTTTTTCCATGTGACTACTAATTCTATCCCAAATAATTGTTTCTAGAATCTTGCCCACCACTGAAGTTAAACTGACTGGTCTGTAATTGCTGGGCTTATCCTTACAGCCTTTTTTGAACAAGGGCATAATGTTTGCAATTCTCCAATCCTCTGGCACCTCCCCTGAGTCAAGGGAAGACTGAAAAATTATGGGCCAGTGCCTCTGCAATTTCTATTCTCACTTCCTTCTATATCCTTGAATGCATCTCATCTGTCCCGGTACCTTGTCAACTTTAAGTACTGATAGTCTATTCAACACTTCTTCCTTATCAATTTTGAACCCTTATAATGACAGAGTTTCCTCGTCTGTCACCATGGCCTGGGTAACATTTACCTCCTTGGTAAAAACTGATGTAGAGTAATGATTTAATACCTCAGCCATGGCCTCTTCATCCATGTGTAAATTCCCTTTTATGTCCCTTTTCGGCCCTACTCCTCCTTTTATCACCCTTTTACTATTTATATGTCTATAGAAGACTTTAGGATTCCCCTTTATGTTGGCTGCCAGTCTTTTCTCATAATCCATCTTCGCTTCTCTAATATGCTTTTTCACCTCCCCTCTGAACCTTCTGTATTCCTCTTGGTTGTCAATTGTATTTTCTACCTGACACCTGTCATAAGCGCACTTTTTCTTCTTTATCTTAATTTCAATCTCCTTTTTCATCCAGGGTGCTCTAGATTTGTTTGCCCTACCTTTCCCTTTTGATGGAATATAACTTGATTGTGCCCGAACCTGTTCTTTTTTGAAAGTAGCCCATTGTTCAGCTACAGTTTTTCCCACCAATCTTTCAATCCAGCTTTCTGGAACAGATCTATTTTTGCCCCATTGAAGTAGGATCTCATCCAGTTAATTATTTTTACTCTGGATTACCTATCGACGTTTTCTATCATCATCCTAAAATGTACAATATAATGATCACGGTCCTAAATGCGCCCTCACTGACACTTGATCTACTTGGCCCACCTCATTTCCAAGAACCAGGTCCAACAGTGCATCTTTTCTTGTTGGATTGGACACATGCTGTAGAAAATTCTCCTGAACACAATCTAGGAACTTTTGCCTCTCTCCATTTTTTACATTACCACTGCCCCAGTCTACATTTGGGTAATTAAAGTCACCCATTATAACCACTCTATAATGCTTGCATCACTCTGTAATTTCCCAGCAGATTTGTTCTTCTACCTCCTTCTCACTACCTGGCGGTCCATAGACTACACTAAGCAATGTAATTGCACCCTTTTTCTTCCTTAGCTCTAGCCAAATTGATTCTGTCCTTGAACCCTCCGGGACATCCTTTTCTCCAGCACTGCAATGCTCTCCTTAACCAATACTGCCACCCCTCCTCATTTCCTTCATTTCCAATCTTTTCTGAACATCTTGTACCCAGGAATATTTAAAACCCAGTTTTGCTCTTCCTTGACCTAGGTCTCTGCTATCACCACAACATCATATTTCCACATGTCAATCTGTACCTGTAAATCCCCAATCTTATTTACCATACTCTATGCATTAACATACATGCATAGTAACCCTGATTTAGATTTTGTTACTTTTTCCCTCACCCCAACCTCACATATTAACTTATTATTCTCTATACTAGTGCTATCTGTCCCTCCCAGTATTTTGTGCACCCTGGTAGTCCTCTTTAATATTTTCCCATGGTTCCTACACCCCTGGTTAATCATTATGTCAGGACGCCTTTCCCCATTACCTTAGAGTACCAATCAGGGTTGGACTGAGGACACATGCAGAAGGCAGAAAAACAATCATAGTGCATCAGTTAAAAATATTTTTTAGAAGCGGTTTAGAGTATTAGAGGTGGGCTTTGGGAGTCAGGACCTGTACCACAGGAATTAATTTCATTTTAGTGTTATGGAACCGTAGAATTGTAGAATAATACAGCACAGAAAGAAACCATTCGGCCCACCATCCCTGGTGCTGCCTCCTTGGAAGGCCTATCCAATTGGTCCTATTTTGCTGCTTGTTACCCCTAGCTCTTCATTTTTTTTTTCTTTGCAAGTAATTTCCTTTTGAAATTTACTATCGAACTTGCTTCCATCAGCACCAACCTTTCATCGTCAGATAGAAGCTGGATGTGAATGAACAGGGCAAAAAAGGCAATGTTTGATTTTTAGTTGTTCTTGGAATATGGAAACATTGGCAAGGCCACGTTTATTGTCTTCCCTATTTGCTAGGCCACTACAGAGGGCACTAAGAGTCAACAATGTAATATGGACCAGAGTCACGTGCAGACTAGATGTCGGTTGTATCCTTGCACCATTCATGAACCGGGTAGGTTTTATGACAATATGGTTTTCATGAGAGTGTGAGAGAAACAGCGTGGTCATTTACAGTTAGAGAGTGTTAGAGGAGTGGGGCCATTTACAGGGAGAGAGTGTGAGAGGAACAGCATATGGGTGGAGGTAAGAAATAACAAGGGGAAGAAGACACTGGTGAGAGTAGTCTATAGGCCCCCTAACAGTAGCTATACTGTAGGACAGAGAATAAATCAGGAGATAACTAGGGCATGTAAAAAAGATAGCACATTAATCATGAGCAACTTTAATCTTCATGTAGATTGGGAAAGTTAAATTGGCGGAGGTAGACACGAGCGAGAATTCGTAGAGTGTATTTGGGACAGTTTCTTAGAACAATACATTGTGAATCCAACCAGGGATCAGGCAATTTTGGATCTAGTAATCTGTAATAAGGCAGGTTTAATATATGATCTCAGAGAAAAGGATCACCTAGGAAACAGTGACCATTATATGGTAGAATTTAACATTCAGTTTGAGAGTGAGAAACTTGGGTCGAAAACAACTGTGCTAAACTATAGCGGCATGAGGGAGGAGCTGGCCAGAATTGACTGGGAGATGAGCCTAGCAGGAAAGACAGTGGAACAGCAATGGCAGGAGTTTCTGGGAGTAATTTGGGAGACACAGCAAAAATTCATCCCTAGGAAGAAGAAGCATACTAAAGGGAGGATGAGGCAACAATGGCTGACAAGGGAAGTCAGGGACAGCATAAAAGCTAAAGAGAAAGCATACAATGGAGGACAACTAAAAAAGAAATAAGGAGGGAGAAGATTAAATATGAAGGTAAACTAGCCAGTAATATAAAAGAAGATTGCAAGAGTTTTTTAGATATATAAAGGGTAAGAGAGAGGAAAAAGTGGGCATTAGGCCGCTGGAAAATGATGCTGGAGAAGTAGTAGTGGGGAACAAAGAAATGGCGGAGGAACTGAATAGGTACTTTGCGTCAGTCTTCACAGTGGAAGACAAGAGCGACATCCCAAAGTTCAAGAGAGTCGGGGGGGCAGAGGTGAGTATGGTGGCCATTACCAAGGAGAAGGTGCTAGGAAAACTGAAAGGTCTGAAGGTGGATAAATCACCTGGACCAGATGGATTACACCCCAGAGTTCTGAAGGAGATAACTGAAGAGATAATGGAGGTATTAGTGGTGATCTTTCAGGAATCACTTGAGTCAGGGAGGGTCCCAGAGGACTGGAAAATCGCTAATGTAACCCCCCTGTTTAAGAAGGGAGTGAGGCAAAAGACGGGAAATTACAGGCCGATTAGCCTGACCTCGGTCGTTGGTAAGATTTTAGAGTCCATTATTAAGGATGAGATTTCAGAATACTTGGAAGTGCATGGTAAAATAGGGCAAAGTCAGCATGGTTTCATCAAGGGGAAGTCATGCCTGACAAATCTGTTAGAATTCTTTGAGGAGGTAACAAGTAGGTTAGACAAAGGAGAGCCAATGGATGTTATCTACTTGGACTTCCAGAAGGCCTTTGACAAGGTGCCGCACAGGAGGCTGCTCAGTAAGATAAAAGCCCATGGTGTTAGAGGCAAGGTAGTAGCATGGATAGAAGATTGGCTGTCTGGCAGGAGGCAGAGAGTGGGGATAAGGGGGTCCTTCTCAGGATGACGGCCGGTGACTAGTGGAGTTCCGCAGGGGTCAGTGTTGGGACCACAACTTTTCATTTTATACATTAATGATCTAGATGAAGGAACTGAGGGCATCCTGGCTAAGTTTTCAGATGATACAAAGATAGGTGGAGGGACAGGTAGTATTGAGGAGGCGGGGAGGCTGCAGAAGGATTTGGACAGGTTAGGAGAATGGGCAAAGAAGAGGCAGATGGAATACAACGTGGGGAAGTGTGAGGTCCTGCACTTTGGTAGGAAGAATAGAGGCATGGACTATTTTCTAATAGAAATACCTGGAAAAACTCAGCAGGTCTGGCAGTATTGGTGGAGAAGAGCACAGTTGACATTTCAAGTCCTCATGACCCTTCAACAGAACTAAGTAAAAATAGGAAAGGGGTGAAATATAAGCTGGTTTAAGGGGGGGCGGGGGTGTTGGGACAAGAAGAACTAGGTAAAGAGCCAGTGATAGGTGGAGACAACCAAAAGATGTCACATACAAAAGGACAAAGAGGTGTTGAAGGTGGTGATATTATCTAAAGGAATGTGCTAATTAAGGGTAGAAAGCAGGACAAACAAGGTACAGATAGCCCTAGTGGGGGTGGGGTGGGGTGAAGGAATGCTAAAAAGGCTAAAAGTTAGAGATAAAACAATGGGTGGAAATACATTTAAAAATAATGGAAATAGGTGGGAAAAGAAAAATCTATATAAATTAATGGAAAAAAAAAGGAGGGGGAAGAAACGGAAAGGGGGTGGGGATAGAGGAGAGAGTTCATGATCTAAAATTGTTGAACTCAATATTCAGTCCGGAAGGCTGTAAAGTGCCTGGTCGGAAGATGAGGTGCTGTTCCTCCAGTTTGCATTGAGCTTCATTGGAACAATGCAGCAAGCCAAGGACGGACATGTGGGCAAGAGAGCAGGGTGGAGTGTTGCCATTTGCTCTTCTCCACCGATGCTGCCAGACCTGCTGAGTTTTTCCAGGTATTTCTATTTTTGTTTTTATTTTGGATTTCCAGCATCCGCAGTTCTTTGCTTTTATCTTTGGACTATTTCTAAATGGGGAGAGAATTCAGAAATCTGGAGTGCAAAGGAACTTGGGAGTCCTAGTCCAGGATTCTCTTAAGGTTAACTTGCAGGTTGACGCGGTAGTTAGGAAGGCAAATGCAATGTTGGCATTATTTCGAGAGGACTAGAATATAAAAGCAGGGATGTGCTGCTGAGGCTTTATAAGGCTCTGGTCAGACCATGTTTAGAATATTGTGAGCAATTTTGGGCCCCATATCTCAGGAAGGATGTGCTGGCCCTGGAGAGGGTCCAGAGGACGTTCATGAGAATGATCCCAGGAATGAAAGGCTTAACATATGAGGAACATTTGAGGACTCTGGGTCTATACTCAATGGAATTTAGAAGGATGAGGGGGGATCTGATTGAAACTTACAGAATACTGAAAGGCCTGGATAGAGTGGACGTGGGGAAGATGTTTCCATTAGTAGGAGAGACTAGGACCCGAGGGCACAGCCTCAGAGTAAAGGGAAGACCTTTTAGAACAGAGATGAGGAGAAACTTCTTTAGCCAGAGAGTGGTGAATCTATGGAATTCATTGCCACAGAAGGCTGTGGAGGCGAGGTCATTGAGTGTATTTACGACTGAGATAGATAGGTTCTTGATTGGTAAGGGATCAAAGGTTACGGGGAGAAGGCGGGAGAATGGTGTTGAGAAACATATCAGCCATGATTGAATGGCGGAGCAGACTCGATGGGCCGATTGGCCTAATTTCTGCTCCTATGTCTTATCGTCTTATGGTCTTATGGTCTAAACTTAAATAAGGGTAATTACAAAGGAGGTACAAAGAGGGCAGAAGTGGTTGGAGTGGACTTGGAAAGCAGTTTAGCAGAAAAGACAGTTGATGAACAATGGCAGATGTTTAAGAAAATAGTCCATGACTCTCAATATATATCCCAGTGAGGGAGAAGTATTCAAGGAAGGGGATAAATCAACTATGGTTTACCAAGGGAGTTAAGGACAGTATCAAATTGAAAGAAAAAAACATACAATGTGGCAAAGGTTAGTGGTAAGACCAGAGGATTGGGAAAGATTTAAAAGCGAACAAAAAATGACCAAAAAAAATGAGGGAGAAAATAAACTTTGAGGTTAAGCTAGCAAGTAATGTAAAAAATGGACAGTAAGAGCTTCTTTAAATACATAAAAAGGAAGGGAGAGGCCAGAGTGAACATTGGCCACTTAGAGAATGAGGCTAGGGAAATAATAATGGGGAACCAAGAAATGGCAGAGGAGTTAAATAAATACTTTGCTTCAGTTTTCACAGTAGAAGGTACTAATAGCATTCCAAAAATACTAAATAATCAAGTGGAAAAAGGGGGGGAGGAAATAAATACAATAACTATTATTAGAGAAAAAGTACTAGGGAAACTAATGCGGCTAAAGGCTGATAAGTCCACTGGACCTGATGGGTTGCATTATAGGAGATTAAAGGAAGTAGCTACAGAGATAATGGATGCACTGGTAATAATCTTCCAAGAATCCTTAGATTCTGGAAAAGTCCCAGCTGATTGGAACACGGCCAATGTATTACACTTATTCAAAAAGGGAGGGAGACAAACAACAGGTAACTATCGACCAGTTAGCTTAATATCTGTCATTGGGAAAATGTTGGAGTCTATTATAAAGGACGTAATAGCAGAGCATTTAGAAATGCATAATCTAATCAAGCAGAGTCAGCTTAGCTTCATGAAGGGGAAATCAAGCCTGACAAATTTCTTAGAATTCTTTGAGAAGGTAACAAGAAGGATAGATAGAGGGGAACCAGTAGATGTAATATATTTGAATTTCCAAAAAGCGTTCGATAAGGAACCGCTCATAAGGCTATTTAATAAGATAAGAGCCCTAGGTGTTGGGGGTACTATATTAGCATGGATAGAGGATTGGCTACTAATAGAAGACAAGAGAGTTGGGATAACGGGGGCATTTTCGGGATGGCAACCTGTAACTAGTGCCACAGGGATCAGTGCTTGGGCCACAATTATTTACAATATATATTAATGACTTAGATGAGAGAAGTGAATATACTATCGCCAAGTTTGCGGATGACACAAAAATAGATGGGAAGGCAAGTGGTCAGGATGACACAAGGAGTCTACAAAGGGATATAGGCAGGTTAAGCGAGTGGGCTAAAGCTTGGCAGATGGAATATAATGTGGGAAAATGTGAGGTCATGCACTTTGGCAGGAAGAATAGAGGAGCTGAATACTATTTAAATGGAGAAAGACTGCAGGAAGCTGCAGCACAGAGGGATTTGGGAGCCCTTGTGCATGAATCCCAAAAAGCTAACACACAAGTTTAATAGGTATTAGGGAAGGCAAATGGAATGTTTGCTTTTATTTCAAAGGGAATGGAGTGTACAAATAGGGAAGTCTTGCTAAAACTATACAAGGCACGAGTTAGATCACACGTAGAATACTGTGAACATTTTTGGTCCCTTTATCTAAGGAAAGATATACTGGCATTGGAGATTGTCCAGAGAATGCTCACTAGGTTGATCCTAGGGATGGAGGGATTTTCTTATGAGGAAAGGTTGAGTAGATTGGGCCTATACTTATTGGAGTTTAGAAGAATGAGAGGCGACCTTATTGAAACATATAAGATTCTTAGCGGGCTCAACAGAGTAGATGTTAAGAAGTTGTTTCACCTTGTGGGAGAATCTAGGACCAAAGGGCATAATCTCAGAGTAAGGGGTTGCCCATTTAAGACAGAGATGAGGGGGAATTTCTTCTCTCAGATGATAGTCAGTCTGTAGATTTCTTTACGGCAGAGGGCTATGGAGGCTGGGTCATTAAATACATTCAAGGCTGAGATAGACAGATTTTTAATCAGTAGGGGAATCAAGGGTTATGGGGAAAAGGCAGGAAGGTGGAGTTGAGGATTATCAGATCAGCCATGATCTCTTTGAATGTTGGAGCAGACTCGATGGGCTTAATGGCCTACTTCTGCTCCTACGTCTTATGGTCTTATGAGGGAGAATTTTCCCCATATTGGGTGGGGAGTGCGGGGGTGTGCGCTGGCGGGCGAGGTCCCAATCGCCGGCGGCGATCGGGACCGCACCGCCACTTTGCACAGGTGAGCCAATTAAGGCCCACCCAGCATGTTTGGCTACTCCCGGGGACGGCAGGAGTGGGCGGGTGGTGGCAGATTGGCAATCGCCGCCAGGTCCAATGGCGACTCGGTGGCCTGTTTAAAGGCCAAGCTGCAGCCGCACTAAGGCTGCTGTACATGGACAGAGGTTGAGGCCAAGGCAAATCAGAAAGAGCCATGCAGGAGGGTAGGGCGGATGGCCACTGTGTGCCCAGGTTTTCTGATGAGTGCCTTGCTGCTCTCCTCGAGTAGGCGGGATGTGTTTGTCCCTGAGGACGGGAGGAGGAGGATGCGGAGATTGTGAGCTCCCACGACATGGCACGGCGCTCATGGACCCAGTGCCGCAAGCGCTTCAATGACCTGCTGCGCACGGGAAGGGTGAGTAGCATCTTGGCATCATTCACTGCACCCATCATGTAACCTTCTACCCCACTGGCAGACCACCCATGTCTGAGTGGCTTGAGTGCAATGGGTTAGTGATGGCATGTGTCCTTAGCTGGGCGTCCCACCAGAGATTGCCTATGCGTTCGTCAGCATGACATGGTTGTAATGAGATGGGTTCTGCACACACAGCATGTGGTGCAGTGACACCCACATGACTGTGTTGGGTTCAACTTGGAGGAGCTATACCCAGGCGCACTGGTAAAACTCCAAGACATGTGGAAGTCAGGGTGATGACATGGTGTGAGGGGACCTTCAAGGTCCTGTGGCACATATGGATGTGCTGCCCTCTGCGCTGCACGTCATTGTGCCTTCTTGCAACTGCTGGTACAACTGTGTGTTCCCAACTGTAATGAAGGCAGCATGTGGGCAGGGGGGGTGGCGGGGGAAAGGACACACCAGGCATATGAGTGTGAGTGCCAGCCACCAGCGGGGGAAGGATGCACTGCAGACCTGCAGTGGCCAACTGGGCTTGGGGTGGGCTGGCCACAAGGAGATTGATGGTACAACTATCACTTATCAATGCAATTTTTTCATTTGCAGGAGAAGAATTCTCATAACAGTGCTGAGTGGCACTAGCAGTGGGCTAGCCCAGATATTGATGCTCAGCCGCTATGAGCAGGAGCCACTGGACCTGGAGAGGCGGCACGCGCCCAGGTCCACTGGAGCCAGAGAGGTTGGGGTTCCACGGGCAGGTATGTGTGGCCAGCATTCACATCACCAGTAGTCTCCCAACATCCATGCCATTGCTGATTGTTCAGTGAGTGGCGTAACCAACATGGCTTGCCCAGTGCGTGTGGAATGATGAGCGCTTGATGATCCGGGGGACAGGAATGTACATTGACATTGCCCACAGGCTAACCGATCGAATTTCCTTACTCTTCCTTTCAGCATCATCGGTGCAGGGCCAGGAGCAGCAGGGGCCTCCTCTGACACCTGAGGGCCATGAAGTTGCTTCATTAAAAACATCACACCATCTCTGCCAGGCAGGCACCAGCACAGATACTGGCACCTCGGTGGGCATCATATCTTTGGCTAGTGTCCCAGGTCACAGCGGTGAGGGCACTTCACAGTCGCTGGAGGAGCTGGCGGAGACAGAGTGTGCCGATGATGCCTGCAGTCAGAGAATGAAGGGGCCCAAGCACATGCTCAGTCTGTGGCAGATATGAGCCTCTGGAGTCGTGGGCTGATGTAGCCAAGTGCTGACATGCGCCCGGGTGTGCAGGACCGTCTGGTGGAGATAAATGAGGCTATGCTTGGCTTGGTGTCAGTGGTGGAGGAGTCTATGTGGGCCGTGGCCGATGCATTGAGCATCATGGCTGAGCGCCAAGCTCCCTCTATGGAGAGAGCGGCAACTCTCATGGAGAAGCAGCTCCAGGGACAGGATCAGGGGTTCCTGGGGTTGCACTCGGACCTGTGCGCCCTCACAGGGGTATTGACCTCGTCTGGTCAGTCCCTGTGTGGGCGATGGTTTAGCCACCAGGTATCCAACCTCAGTGCCGATCCATCTACAGTGATCAGGGAGGGCTAAATGGACCTCACATCAGTGGAGCAGCTGCCTGTCATCTCTGCTGGTGCCTCTCAGGGCACTGCGGATGAGGGCGGCAGCTCCTCTGCCCCACTGCCAGTGACCGAGGCACCCAATGAGGCTGAGGTGACTGGGGAGATGCCAGCTGCGGAGCTGGCAGCTTCCTCCCAGTCGGGGCCAGCACAGGCTCGATGGGCCAGAGGACGTCCACCAAGGTCATCAAGGCCAACAGGACATCAGAGGGAGCAGGTTGTCTCAGATGCCACTGCCAGCGACAGGGCACCACGAAGACGTAGCACCCGCAAACAAAAGATGAAGGCACCTTAGGCACATCCCGGGTTCATCACTGGCGCTTTTCTGTTGCCCTCCCCCACCCCTCCAAGAGTTGACTAGAACTTTGTGTGAAGCCCAACACATTTTGATTCTGTAATTTGACAAGACTTTGGTCGCAATATTAAATTAATTTTGTCTCAAATGGCTGTGGGTTCCTCTTTATTTGGAATGGTGCATGGATTCCTGAGATTGGATGAATGATTTGTGTGTTTTTCAGATTTATTGACAGCGCCCATCGCCAATCCTCCTATCCAGACAGATGAGGTCTCCAGAATGGAGGATACACGCCAGATTTGTGTTGTACATCCATATGTGCTGTGCTAGCTGACGGTTCCTTGGATTAGAGTGTCCCGGGTATCCCTGCCTCCCTGGAGCCTGTGTCCCCTCAGCATTTCCCTGTGCGTTCTCATCCTCGGACTCACTGCTGGACGCATTGTGCTCAGCCCCAGACACTCCGTCTACATCTGCTTCGCATACAGCGTCCCCCCTTTGCAGAGCTAGATTGTGCAGAGCGCAGCATGCAACCACTATCAGGGACACTCGATCTGGGGGCTACTGCACTGCACCCCTGGAACGGTCCAGACACCTGAACCGCATTTTGAGGAGACCAATGGCTTTCTTCACCACAGCCCTTGTGGAGGCGTGGCTCCTATTGTACCGCTGCTCAGCTTCTGTTCTTGGATGGCGAAGAGGCGTCATGAGCCACCTTCTGAGGGGATAGACCTTGTCACTCAGCAGCCATCCATCCAGCCGGGCTGGAGCAATGAAGAACCCCGGCACCTGTGAGTGTCTGAGGATGTAGGCGTCTTGGGAGCTGCCTGGGTACCTTGCGCATTCTTGTAGAATCAGCATCCTGTGATCACACACTATCTGCACATTCATGGAGTGAAAGCCCTTCCTGTTGACGAAGGCACCGGGCTCACCTGCTGGTGCCTTGATGGCCACATGTGTACAGTCTATTGCACCCTGGACACGGGGAAAGCCAGCAATGGCCGTGAAGCCTCTGACTCGCTCTGTCTGACTGGCCTCGTCCCAGCGGTAGTGAATGAAGGTTAGCGCATGCCTGAACAGAGCGTTTGTCACCTGCTTGACACAAATGTGGGCATCCAATTGGGAGACACCGCAGAGAGCACCCGCTGAGCCCTGGAAAGAGCCGGAGGCATAGAAGTTGAGGGCAGCTGTGACCTTTAGAGAGACAGGCATGGGGTGTCCACCCACACAGTTAGTTGATATCTCTGGACCAATCATCTGACAGATAGTGTTGATTGTCTCCCTTGACAGACGGAGCCTCCTTCGGCACTGCACCTCAGACATATTGAGGTAGGTGGTTCCCACTCTTTATACCCTGGCAGCAGGATAGTGGCGTCTTCTGCGGCCCCTTGCACCTTAGACTACCTCTTGGCCCTGCACCGCTTGTGCCTGTGCCTGTCCTCCCAAAGGTGGCTCCCCTGGAGACTTAATGTCCACTCCTGGCCTCTTCCCCCTTCTAGCCCTCCCTTGCTCCTCAGATGAGGTGCCTCCGGTGGAGAGATCACCTCCCATTCCCAGGCTCAGGGAGGCTTGCTGAAACCTACAGGCTCCAAAACAAATCCTCACTGAAAAATGCTGACCTGAAGGTAATGAGTGCAGTCCAAGCAGCTGCTATGCGTTTGACACTTCTCCACCTCACACACGCAACTTTCAATAACTTCTGAGCACAAACTGTTAAATGTCTGGATTCACAACAACAATGATCCCTCTTTCCTGCCAGTGGACGAGGACCATTAAAGTTTCGGATAGCCACAAGCCCGTTGCGCCCGTGCGGTGAGCTGAATATCGCATGGACGCCTCAAAATCGAGGACAATTGGAGCCATAACTACCTTAATTGGCCCGGTAATGACTGGCGGACACGCAATGGACATTGTCACGCGCCTGCCCAGCAAAATATCACGATGGCGGGTGGTGACGGTGGGACGCATGCCCGACATCACCGCATGTCATTTTACACATCGGTGTGCGGGTCCCGCCCCCTGCACGCTGATGGAAAAATTCTGCCCATGGTCTTATGGGGGGTTTTTCTCACCTAACTCTCAATTGGTTTCAGTATCATAACTTGCCTTAGTAGGCTGTCAATTTACAATCTCTACTCCAATGCCACAACTATTGTACTGCCCAGGCATATATTTAAATATTTTGCATTAATTCAGCTTGAATCAGGATAAACCCTAAACCTTTGTCTCAGTGGTGCCCAGAATGAGTTTTGCCAAGAATCAATTGGGATAATCTTACAAAATTGAATATTTTAAATTGGCTGTTGCACTTAAACTTTCACTCCTCCAATCTAAGGTTTCTAATTATATGCTACAACCTCAGCTAAACACGGGAATAACATAACAAAACGCAAGAGATAAGAAAGACACTGACATCAGACCTTGACAACTACATGGAAAATAACCAGAGAGATGTAAACATACTTTGGCAGCAGCATGCCAGCTAATCTTAAAAAATGTCTTATAAAAGCGGACTTCCAATTACAGAATATTAGCTTATCAACATTATACAATATTGCATGTGATGCCCCTGAGCATCAAACATGCTACAAAGCAAATGAATATTGCAGTTGGGATGTGGAGTTTTTCAAGACTGCATTAATTTCAATCAAACTTTATTAATAACTAGTACTACGTTATGGAAATGTGACATTTTCAATGTTTGTTGTAGCAGCTTGCTTGTGCTGAACCAGAGAAATTTAATCCAGTTCATTATTTGAAAAGTGGCACTAGGATGCATTAAATACAAATCACTTAATACAACACGCGCAGCATTGAACTTGAAGATCTCTCTAGCAATACAGAAAAAAACAGCACTTATGATCCCATAAATAGCATTTTTCAACCTTACTTTTATATTAAAAAGTAGCTTTTACAGTCATTATAGAATTTGTTTGTAATTTCATAACAACAGATATGACAGAAATCTGGAACTCTCTTCCAAAAAGTTGTGGAGATTGGGTCAATTAAAATGCTCAAGACTGGTTTTGACAGATTTTTGTTAGTTAAGGGTAGCAAGAGATATGAATCATATCTGCTATCTGCCATTAATGGGGTTGAAATCCAGATCATTCAGGGTCTGACTGAATGGCAGAACAGGCTCGAGAACTGAATGGTCTATCCTATTATATTGTTCCTATGTACCATGAAGAATAATGATAAAAGAGATCGATAGTACTGTAGGTAGGGGAGAAACCTCTCAACGTTGGGCTTTGGTGCAGCGCATACCTCCTTTCTGATTTTCCTCTTGTTCTGTTGTAAAATGACAGGGATAAGACCATTCTCAAATGCAAGTTTATGAAAATGTTGGGAAATAAATCAGGTGGAACATAAAGTGAACTATGGAAGGTGACACTAAATAATATTGATCCATACCACACATGTACTGCAAGCTATCAATTTGAAAACATCAAAGTTTAAAGGATTTACTGAAATGATTTATTTTACAAAATGTTTTTCCAAAAATATTTACATTGTTGTTGGTGCTAAAGGAATGAAACACGTTTAACACCTTTTTAATCCCTGGTGTTATAAAATAATCCAACATTACATATTACATAACTACATGCGGACTACTGCTCCCACTCTGCCCTAACATTATACTTCAAGCCCAGCCTCAGAAAAAGATCTGCTACTGTGGTCTATCTGAAGGAGGTTGCTAATTTTGTGCCAAGTGGCCAGTCATGTTCTGAACACATGCACATTTGGAATTACATTAGACTGCCCAGATTTATTCCAGCAGAATCCTTACAATCAAAAGATGGAGAATCAATTTATTTTTAAATTTCCCACATCTCTCTTTATTAATCCCAGACAAAGCACACATAGTAGGTGGAAAAACAATGGGGAGAAACTGAAAGAATTAAAAAAAAAACAATTTAAAAGAGCACATTCACGTTTGTGCTAGAAATAGAAATGGAAGGAAATGTTACTGCTATACTTACAATGTAGCTGACACAAAGTGACAAGGAGTAATCTTCCAAACTGCATAATCTTGAGGAGGGGGCTACACTAACGTTTTCCCCTGCTTCTATAATTGCTTCTGGGAGTAAATTGTTAACACACAGACCTGATATTAATAGTTTTTTCTTGCTTGATAAGGGTTTATCAAGTACCAATTATACAACTTCACTCATGATTGCCTTCAAATACACATTACATTGATGATATCAACATAAATGGTGGCATTAATGCAGAAGAGAGAGTTGGCAGAGGTCCAGTATATAACAAAGTAGGAAATGTCAAAAGGAGTAAGTCAGCTGTTTCAGTGCAGGATGCAACATATGCACACTAGCAAGTTTCACTTTCATGGAAATATTGGAGGATGAGAGAAGCCCAAATATTCCCAGTCATAAGTAGGAGTATGTCTGCCTGACATCCTGACAGCATGTTTTATATTATTTGAAGCTGCATCTAGGTAATATGTTTGATGCATGGATCAGGCAGTGAATCAGGAGAGTGCTTCATGGTCTTGAGTCTGCAAATGATTCAATTATCTGCCTATCCAGATTGTCCTGCAAATGTAGCTTGCCCTTATTCAACTTCGGCCCTCTCAGCCTCTGTCCCTCACTGTCTTCCTTTAAGACTCCCCTTAAAACCTACTTCTTTGACCAAGCTTTTGGTCATCTGCCCTAATATCTCCTTATGTGACTCTGTGTCAGATTTTTGATAAAACTCCTGTGAAGCACCTTGGGATGTTTTAATACATTAATGGCACCATATAAATACCTTGTTGTTGTCAAGGAGGGCCCTCGAAGCCAGAAGGGATTTAAAAACAAGGATGTGAATTTTAAATTTAAGGCACTGGGAGAGCAGGTGCCAATGTAGATCAGCAATGATAGGTTTGATTGATGAGCAGAACTTGATTTGAGTTAGGATATGGGTATAGCAGGATTTTTGATGAGCTAGTTTTTATAAGAGGGTGTAGAATGGGACACCAGTCAGGAGGGCAATGGAATAATCGAGTCCAAAGATGACAAAGCCATGGCTGTGGGATTAAGCAGCAAATGAACTGAAGTAGGAAGAAAGGCAGGTGATGTTATAGGATAGAAGTAGGTGATCCCCACCTCTGACTTTATGATGAAGGAAAAGTAATTGATGAAGCAATCCTTGGGCCTAGGACACTACCCTGACAAGCTCCTGAAGCGATGCCCCAGGGTTGAGATGATTGGCCTCCAACAACCAACACCATCTTCCTTTGTGCTCAGTATGACTTCAACCAGTGGAGAGTTTTCCCCCTGATTCTCATTGACTTAAATTTTGACAGGGCTTCTTGATGCCACTGTCAGTCAAATACTGCCTTGATGACAAGGGCAGCTGCTCTCACCTCACCTCTTTTGTCCATGTTTGGAACAATGTTAAAATGAGGTCAGGAGACAAGTGTCCCTGGTGGAACCCAAACTTAGTATTGGGGAGCAGGTTATCACTGAGTAAGTGCCGCTTGATAGCACCGTCAACAATATCTTCCGTTATTTTGTTAATGATTGAGAGCAGACTGGTGGTCAAAACATGGTTCAAAATATGGGAATGTTTGTCAGGGAAAAAGAAAAATAGAGATGCACAGTTTTAGGGAAGGAGTTCAAGAGACCAAGGCCAAAGCAGCTGAAAGGTTTGCCACCAATAAATGGGAAGAAACATAAAGGGTTAGAGTCAGAGGACTGAAGAACTGCAGTGAGTCTGGAAGGAGTTGCAGAGATGGGATGGAAGGACTTGAATTTAAATTTAATACATCAAATGTCAAGGAACCTGTGCAGATCAATAAGGATGGGAGATATGGATGTATGGATTTAGTGTAGAAATGACATGAACCTCTGAATTTTAGACAAGTTGCTATTTGTTAAGAATGAAGAGGTGGGGGAGGGGTGCAGTGGATGTGGCAAAATCATAAATAAAGGTTTCAGAAGAAGAGGGGTAAATAATTTCTATTTTGTGAGGCATGTTTTGAAGTGCTTGTGGAAGAAATGCAGCAAAGGAGGATTGACCTCTATGGTACCCTCATCACAGACAAATATCCAGACAGCTTGACATGAGGTGGCTACCAGAATCACTGCAGTGTGAAACATCCAGAGAACATGGAAACAGATGGCTATAGTGAGTAACCACAGAGTGTCATTGCATTAAATCGAGTAGGTGAGTAAATTATGCATGTTACAAAGAGTTTCCTATCGTGACTCAGATTGCACACCATGCCCTCTGGAAACAGCTTTTCCCAAGCCTCATGACCTCGTCCATAACTGTAGCAAAGCATATTTTACTACTGTCACTTCAGTGCAAGTTGTGATTACATAATCTTTTAGAGGGGCGTGCCCACACAGCTACCTTGCCTAGCACACAACTAACCTACAAGATGTGCCCTGGTACTTCATTAGACTTATTGGTATCTGCAAACACAATAAATGGCAACTTTAAGCATCTGATTCATAATGATTTTTTTTTTTACTTATCCGCATGCTTCTAGTCACCTGTCCCAATCTTCCATTTATCTTTAGCCCAGCCATTTAACTTGCTTTGATCCAAGCAAATGTAATCACCATCCTTTACAGTGGCCATTTGCTAATTACAATTTTACTAATATTACTTGCCCATATCATTAATGAACTAAATACATAAACCGAAATGAAGGACAAATGCCCCCACTGAGAGAGCCCTTTTCAGTGTCATATTTTGCTTTCTGAGTCAAGCCTGTTTCCAGCCCAATTCACCGCTATTAATTCCATGACTATTAATCTTTTCAAAAAATGCCTTGCATATAAGGCTTTATTAAATGCTTTCTAATCCTCCACATGAATTACCAATGCAACAAAAAATTTATTCTTGTCCAAGATGTCTCTAGTTTTCGCTTACATTTTGAATATAGCACTTCAAAAAATATCACACTCAAAGCGAAAACTGCCCTGCCACTAAGGTCATTGTTGTTTGCTTCAGGCTGAGAACTATGTATGAGAAGGGACCAACAGGCATTGACAGACTAATTTAATAATTAAAAGAGGTTGCAAGAAAAGGCCTGCTATCTTTTGAATAAAATAAAGCAATTAAATTAAAGGAGTTTTGAAACAGGTATGAACGGAATGCACAAAACATCTATCGTGGGATGCAGTTATGGCAAATTGCCAACTCAAATAATGTATGTCGAAGCAAAATACTGTGAATGCTGGAAATCTGAAGTAAAGCAGAAAATGCTGGATATATTCAGCATCTGTTGTATCCTGCTGCATCCAGTCATGAAAGGCGGTGGACAATCAAACACTTCCCATCTTCACAAATGCAGGAGCCCATCACATCAGTGCAAAAGACATGGTTGAATCATTTGTAACATGTAATGTCAATAACCCACAGAAGGCATTGGATACAGCAATGGCTATGAATCCTGACAACATCCCTACTATGGTACAGAAGCCTTATATTCCAAAAGCAGCTGTGCCCCTAGCCAAGCTGTTTCAATACAGCTACAACACTGGCATCAACCAACAATGTAGAAAATTACCCAGGTATGTTGTGTCCACAAAAAGCAAGATAAATCCAATCCAGCTAATTACCACCCTATTAGTCTACTCTCAAACATCAGCAAAGTGATGGAAGGTGGCTACAAGAGCAAGTCAGAGCCTGGGATTCTACAGTGAGTAACTCACCTCTTGACTCCCCAAAGCCTATCCTCCACCATTTACAAGGCACAAGTCAGGAGTGTGATGAAATGCTCTCCATTTGCCTGGATGAGTGCAGCTCCAACAACACTCAAGAAGCTTGACGCTATCCAAGACAAGCAATCCAGTTGATCGACACTCCATCTACCATCTTAAACATTCACTCTGTCCAACACTGGTGCATGGTGGTTGCTGTGTGTACTATCTACAAGATGCATTGCAGCACCTCACTAACGCTCTTTCAACAGCACCTTTCAAATCTACTGCCTTATCACCTAGAAGAATAAGGGCAGCAGATGCATGAGAACACCAGCACCTGCACCTCCAAACCACAAACCATCTAGACTTGGAATGGTATTGCTGTTCCTTCACTCTCACTGGCTCATAAAACCTGCAACTTCCTCCCTAACAGCACTGAGGGTGTACCTATGCTGTTCAAGAAGGCGGCCTACAACCACTTTCTCAAAGGCAAATAACAATGGGCAACATATGCTGGCCTTGCTAGCAATGCTCACATCCCATGAACAAATAAAAATGTTTAAAAACATATCCTTCATCATCCAATGCTCAATTTATTTTCATTTGTAAAACACCCTGGTACTTTGTTAATATTAGGTACCATCTAAATGCAAGTTGTTATTATTTCTCCATGAACATCCGGCAAAAATAAATTAGCTTCCTTAAGTAGCATCTGTGGTTATTAAACTCATAATGTACGCTGTTCTCTGCTTTCTTCAATGACAGCGAGCTCATGCATACAGTTCCAATCCAATCTGGGAGCTTGCTGTGAATAACTAATGAGGCCAATCTCAGGAAATGCCATGAAACTGGACCTACATGATATTAGAAAAATATTTGCTGATCCAAGGGTGCACTGCTTTAGATCAGTACTGACAAATAGTTACTTTTCCAATATCAGGGTACAATGTGGCTGTCATTGGCTTTCAGACTTAGTAATTTGTTGCAAAATCATTCATGGTAATTGTAACTGAACAAAATCTGCCATCACTCTCTTATTCTCCTTTTTTAAGATGTGTTTTTCTTCGTTCTTTTTATTGTTGTTTTTAGCTATCTCTATCCATCTATTCATCTTCCTTTCCTCCTGACATTACTTACTTTCAATTAATAGTAGTGACAGGTCTTATCAAAGCAAAATTATAGCTGTATTATAAAGGAATGATTTGAGATTTGACTGCACACTTAGGGAATTAATTCCCTAAGCCAGGCAATTGTCAGGCAATATGAGTTAAGGGCAGGTACAAGGTTTTTACTTTAGAAATGGAACTCAAATAGGAAGCAGCCCTGTTTTGTTAAAATACCAGGACCTATCATGGCAGAAATTACGATAGATTTGACTTGATCAAGCTAAATGTATTGCATCAAATCATACACCTGATCACTACAACTGGAACTTCTTTGGAAAACCTGATAAATGGATGGATTTCTTCAGGGTTTGGACTGGTCTTCCATCAAAGTTCTATGCTCCCATGATGGTGGGAATAAAGTACATTTCCAGCCATAAGTGGGCTGCCCGCCAAAGCGATGAAGGTAGATACACTAGTGGGGGGAAGGCACGGAGGTAGCATTTTAAGTGGAGATTAATTTATTTAAGCCGTGTCTTGCAGGACCCATTGTCATTTTTTAACTGTGCTTCACTCACCACAAGCTGAACTCACACAGAGACACGTGGTGCAAACCAGCAGGAAGGCCCTCATATTTACTTGAATATGGAGCCAGGAGGAGCAAGAGTGTTTTTCTCAAACCCATACTAGGGAACATGGGATGCTTCCTTGCCCCATCCTACACCCCAGGTAATGATTGTTCTTACCCAATGTCTGATCACGCACACTTTCTCACTTAGCTGAGAGCTGCTGTAATATTCATTTATGATTTATCAGTATCTCTGGGTAGCTTGCCGGCACCATTGAATTGAGACCCAAGGCCCAATATTTGGGGGGAGGGGTATCCCTGCCCTCATTATTCAGACACACGGATAGGACTTTGTGCTCACACATACCCAAAACTGGGTGCAGTGAGTTTTTAGTCACAGGGACAAAAACAGAAACAGAAATACCTGGAAAAACTCAGCAGGTCTGGCAGCATCAGCAGAGAAGAGTGCAGTTTTTCTGTTGAAGGGTCATGAGGACTCGAAACGTCAACTGTACTCTTCTCCGCCGATGCTGCCAGACCTGCCGAGTTTTTCCAGGTATTTCTGTTTCTGTTTTTGTTTTGGATTTCCAGCATCCGCAGTTTTTTTGTTTTTATTTAGTCACAGGGCCTTGGTTTTCCTTTTTAAATAAGCAGCCTGCAACATGCCTTGAAAAATGTGTTCCGCATTTCAGTTGCCAGCACTCTCACCCTTCCCTTTGTGAACAGCAAATGTCTGCGAACATTTTTAATAATACATTTTAAAAAGGATCATAAATAAACCATCGTTGCACTCTTGGCCAATCGGGAGCTGAGATTTGATGTATAAGCGGGTACTTTATTTTTTAATAGAGGTGTTGGGAGCCACCTCACATATCCACTAATTAACAGCCATGGGACCGAGTAAGTAGTCTCCTTCTCACAGCAATGATATGCTGTGTATCCTAAATTTATCGTTAAATTAAATATAAACAAACATAGTCCTTCAAGACAACAGGGTGGAGTTTCTATTTTGGGTGCAATCGGTGATTCTGGTGCAAATTGCACCCAAAATTGTGCTAGTTTTGAAATGTGCTCCCCCACCCTCTATCGTCACCTTTGATTTTCTGCTCAAACACATTTGCCTATCACTGAATGCAAAATCTGCCATGAACCAATGCAATTGGGCAGTGTTTTAAAATGCACCTTTATCACAAGATAAATTTCCTTTTAAAAATAATCCTTGACATATCTAAGAGCGGTAGGTTGGTAAGGTTTGATTAGTACAGCTGAAAATGGTTTGATCGCAAAAAATGTGAGTAGCCAGATTTTAAATAACTGAGGATGGCTTTTACAAAATATACAGAACAATTTGCTAGTCAGATAGGGCAGAATTTTCTGTTTGGTGAGGGGGCCAAGCGGGAGCGGGCGCGGGCCCGATCGCTGCCCACGATCGGGCCCGAGCTGCCATTTTACGTGGGAAGGTCAATTAAGGCCCGTGCAGCGTATTTCTTGACTCCCGAGGATGCGGGAGTGGGCAGGTGGTGGCGGGAGTGCACAGACTACCGGGTCCAATGGCGACCCGGCAGCCTGTTTAAAAGAAGGCCTGTCAGCCTTTTGTCGGCTGCTCACAATGGCCAGGGCTAGGTCGCAGCAGAGGGGGTCGGGTGAGCAGGCCAGGCTGGAGGGTAGGCCTGCGGAGTAGGCCAGGCTGCAGGGTAGGCCAGCGAGGGGCCAGTGTGCCCCTCATTTTTCTGAAGAATGCCTTGCTGCCATCCTCGAGGAGGTGGCAGCACGGTGGGAGGTGTTGGTCCCCCAGGATGGGAGGAGGAGGCCCCCCAACATGATGAAACGTGCCTGGGAGGAGGTTGCGGAGGTGGTGAGCTCCCACAACGTTGAGCGGCGCACCTTGATCCAGTGCCGCATGCGCTTCAACGAGTTGTAGCGCTCTGGCTGGGTGAGTACCATGTTGGCATTGGGCATTTAACCCAGCAGGTAGCCTTACCCTCTGTGCCCCCTGCCCCCCAAGTCTCAGTGTTGTGACTGCATTGAATCATTGATGGCATTTTTTTTTTGCTGGGTGGGCAAGCAGATCCTGCCCATGATGAGGTCAGCCTGAGTGGGTCATGAGTAGTTGAGTTTTCCCCAACAGCGTGTGTTAATCTGAGTCCTACAATGACTGGTTTAGGGCAACCTGGAGGAGCTGCACCTAGGCGCAGACTCAGAGCTCCAGGACATGTCCTAGTCAGGGTGATGAGATGGTGCAAGGGGAGCTTCAAGGTGTCATGGCAACGAACCACTTGCTGCCATCTACGCTGCACGTGCTTGTGCCTCCTTGCTATGGGAGGAAATACCATGGAGTTCCTAATGTGATGTAGGCATGGAGTGGTGGGGGGGGGAGGTGGGGAGCAGGCCTAGCGTCTTTGTCTGAGTGATCAGCTGCTCAGGAGAGGAGGCACTGGAGGCCTGATATGCCCCACTCTGGTTGGGGTGTGGTGTGTGTGAACAGAGTCCACGTGCATTTTGCCCTAATTAATGCTCTTCTCTCTTTCTCAGGAGAAGAATGCACAGAACACAGCCGAGCGTGTGAGGTCTGGAGGTGGCCAGGCACAGCTCTCCATACTAAGCCACTTCCAGCAGGAGGCCCTTGAACTGGGGAGGTGCCATGCACCCAGGTATACTGGTGTCGGTGAGGCTGGTGTGCCATGGCCAGGTATTTATGCCCAACACTGAGGTCAGCATTGTCCTCCCAACAGCCATAGCACTGATGATTGTTAAATTAGTTATTGTTGCAACATTGCCGGACCATTTCTTATGGAAGGTTGAGCGCATTATGAGCCGGGGGGGACAGGGATGAACTTTGTCATTGTCTGCACGCTAACTGATGCACTGTCCTTGTTCTTCCTTTCAGCATCATCAGAGCACAGCCAGGAGGAGAAGCAGCAGATGCCCCTTCTCACACCTGAGGGTCCTGAAGTCTCACCAGCGTCACAGCATTTCTGCAAGGTGGGCACCAGCGCAGATACTAGCACCTCGGTGAGAATTAGAACAATGGCTAGGGTCCCGGGGCACAGTTGTGATGGAACTTCACACTCACAGGAGGAGCTGGCAGAGTCAGAGAGTGCCCATGGTGCCAGCAGTCGGAGGATTGCGGGGGACCAGGCACATGCTTAGTTGGTGCCTGATGATGTGCCTCTGGAGTCATCTGCAACGCATCAGGGGCAGGAAATGCGGCCGGGTGTGTGGGAGCATCTGGGGGAGATACATGAGGCTATGCTTGGCTTGGTCTCCATGGTGGAGGAGTCTACGCAGATGCTCACTGAAGCAATGAGCCACATGTCCAAGCGCCAAGCCGTGGAGAGTGCCGACTCTCATGGGGAGCCTACCCCAGGAGACCCGCCAGGGCTTCCTGGGGATGCGCTTGGACCAGCAAGCCCTCACAGTGGCAATGACCTCAGTTGGTCACTGCCAGTGTGGGAGATGGTGTGGGCATCAAATTTCCCAGCTCGGTGCCCATCCATCCACAGTGAGCAGGGAGGTCTGAAGCGACCTTACGTGAGCGCAGCAGCTGCCTGTCATCTCTGAGGGCTCCTCTCAGGGTGCTTTGGATGAGGGCAGCAGCTCTTCCACCCCTCTGCCAGTGATTTTTTCATCTGGTGAAGCTGCAACCTGGCAAGACTGCCAGCTGTGGAACTGGCAGCTCCCTCCCAGGCAGGGCCAGTGCAGGCTCCACGGGCCAGAGGACGGCCGCCAAGGTCATCGAGGCCAACAAGACAGCAGAGTCAGCAGGCCGTCTCAGATGCCACTCCCAGCGAGCGGTCAGCTCCAAGATGTAGCACCCGAAAACATAAACATAAGGCACCTTAGGCACACCATGGGCTTTTCAGTGGTGCTTTTGTGTTGGCCCGAGATGAGGTCCTTATTAGTTCTTTTTGATTGTTAACACTATTGTTTTCTCTTTGTAATAAGTTCTTTTGCTTCACACATTAAATGCATGGCTGAGGGTGCCTCGTTTCTTCTGCAGGTGGATGGTTGACAAAAGTGTAATGAGTGATTTGTTGGACATTTAGTTTTATTTACAATGCCCTTAGTTAGCTGCTGACCTGGCAGATTTTGCATTTAGATGTCAAGTATCAAGGCGGCAGCCCAGGATTGTCCTGGTGACCCATCTGTGTTGTGCTAGCTGAAGGTTCATTGGGTTAAAGCATCCAGGGTGTCCCAGCCTCCCTGGCGTTGTCCCGGGTCAGCGTCTACCCCCTCAGCATTTCCCTGTGTGTGCTCATCCTCGGACTCACTGCTGGACTCATCGTGTGCAGCCGGAGCAGCTGCGTCTGCTTCTTTGTCGTCCACTGCATCCCCCATTTCCAGCGCAAGATTGTGGAGAGCGTAGCATACAACTACTATCAGTGACACATGATCTGTGGGGTACTGGAGTGCGCCCCCTGAGAAGTCCAGGCACCAGAAGTGCATCTTGAGAAGACTGATGGTTCTCTTTACCACAGCCCTTGCAGAGGCGTGGCTCCTATTGTACCGCTGCTCAGCTTCTGTTCTTGGATGGCGGAGAGGCGTCATGAGCCACCTTCTGAGGGGATAGCCTTTGTCACTCAGCAGCCATCCATCCAGCCAGGCTGGAGCACTGAAGAGCCCTGGCACCTGGGAGTGTCTGAGGATATGGGCGTCGTAGGAGCTGCCTGGGTACCTTGCACAGACTTGTAGAATCTGCATCCTGTGATCACACACTATCTGCACGTTCATGGAGTGGAAGCCCTTCCTGTTGATGAAGGCACCGGGCTCACCTGCTGGTGCCTTGATTGCCACATATGTGCAGTCTATTGTACCTTGGACACGGGGGAAGCCAGCAATGGCCGTGAAGCCTCTGGCTCGCTCTGTCTGGTTGTCCTCATCCCAGCGGTAGTGGATGAATGTCAATGCACGCCTGAACAGAGCATCTGTGACCTCCTTGTCACAAGTGTGGACAGTTGATTGGGAGACACCACAAAGATCACCCATCGAACCCTGGAAGGAGCCGGAGGCATAGAAGTTGAGGGCAGCTGTGACCTTCAAAGCCACTGGCATGGAGCGTCTGCCCACACAGTTAGGGGGGATCTCAGGCCCAATCATCTGACAGATATAGTTCCTTGACAGGCGGAGTCTCCTTCAGCACTGCACCTCAGACATATTGAGGTACCTACTTTTCCACCTGTATACCCTGGCAGCAGGATAGTGGCATCTTCTGCGGCCCCCTCTGCCTTAGCCTACCTCTTGGCCCTGCGCCCCTTGTGCCTGCGCCTATACCCCCAAAGGTGGCCCACCTGGAGGCTGATTGTGCACTCCTGGCCTTCTCCTCCTTCTAGTCCTCCCGTCCTCCTCAGAGGAGCTGCCTCCAATGGACAGATTAGCTCCCATACCCAAGCTAAGGGAAGGCTTCCTGAAACCTGCAGGCCCGGAAAGGATTCCTCATTGCAGGGTGCTGACGGTTGATGGTTAAGATTCCAGAAAAAGCTGCTGGGTAGCGTTCTGAAGTACTGCAGATCACACAGGCAAATTTGAAAAACTTTCAACAATAAATACTTCACCGAGCAGATTCACGACCCCACTGAGCCCTCTTATCCCATCTGTGGATGAGGTTAGTACAAATGCCCCCTACTCACCTGCCCGTTGTGCCCGTGCACCGACATGAAAGATCGCAAGGGCGCCAAAAAATCGGCATCGATTGAAGACTAAAGGGCTTTAAGTGGCCCATTAATTAATGGCGGGCGCGTGTCGGACTTCATTGTGTGCTCTCCCAGCGAAATATCACGATGGTGCGCGGTGATGTTGGGGCGCTCACCCAATGTCATCGCGCGTCATTTGATGCGTGGACGTGCGGGGCCCGCCACCCGCACATCAAACGGAAAATTCTGCCCCTAAAAGCAAAATACTGCAGATGCTGTAAATCTGAAACAAAAACAGAAAATGCTGGAAAAATTCAGCAGGTCTAGCAGTATCTGTGGAGAGAAAGACAGAGTTAACATTTTGAGTCCGTATGAGCCTTCTTCAGACCCTTCTTTTCTAGCCAGATTGGAGCACGGTAATCAGTTCTTTGGTAATTAAAAAAAGTTATCAAAGCCTTTTAAAATGTACCGATAAGCGTCCTTGCACCCAAAATTTCCAGCTTAATTCTTGGAGCGTTTTTGAAGGCCTGTACGATTTAGTTGAAACTCCCAATTGTGATTAAAAAACTCCCAATTGTGGTTAATTAACATGGGGGCTTGGCCGGTTTTGAAGGCAGGCCCTGCTTCTATCAGAATGTTTTTAAGATTCGTGCAAAAAAAAAAATCATGGAAAGCCGAGCTGAATGCAGTTTTCGCTTAAAATTTTGTAACCTCTCGTGCTTCAAATATTGAAATATTTGCACTGACATCAGGGGAAATGTAATGCAAAAACAGAGCAATTGGGCATAAACTCAAGGCCAACAATAGGAATGATTTATAACTGTGTGATAAAGTTTGTCTAGTTGTTTTACCACTCATGAGAAATTTTATGATCCTACTGCCCTAGCAAATATTTGCAATAGTAATGCAAGAGGATCTGAATTAAACATCAGAAGCATATAGAATAAATTCAGCGGAATAATAAGTAATAATTTAGCTATCCATATTGCATACAGCAAAGTGGGAACTTTCTGTATGCTGTATTTTCCTCTTTTTCAGTCTGGACTATAACTTCTAAGCAGCATATTCCATTTCATTCTTCAAAATAATGAAACAACGTGACTTTTCAATCATGTAATGGTAAGAACATATAAACAGGCATATATCCCCAGTAACACCAAAAATGAATTGTTTTATTACTCATGAATTTTTGAGCATATTCAATTCTTGGTAAATCCAAGAACTATTTGCTCCAAAAACTCTTTACAATTGTCAACGTGGCTATCCATTTCTGCTGCAGAATATGTTATATGTTTTGCAATGTGGATATGTAAATAGGCAGATCATTGAGCTTTTGTAAGCAGAATGGTTATTTTGAAGGTAGAAACGAGTAAATCAGCCATAAAGTCCCGAGATAAAATGGTACATCAAGTAAACTCGGACTGCATGGAAAGATCTGAGATGTAATATAGATGGGAGCTGCTAACTAGAATGGAAAGGGATTCTTCAAAGTCATGCACCATCCTTCCTAGTTCATAAAAATGAAAGTTTTTTTTTATTTTTTAATGGGATGTGGGGATCCTGGCAAGGCCAGCATGTATTGCTCATCCCTAATCATCTTTGAGAAGGTGGTAGTGAGCTGTCTTCTTGACTATTGCAATCATTGTGGTGTAGGCACACCCACAGTGCTGTTAGAAAGGGAGTTCCAGGTTTTTAATCCAGTGACAGTGAAGGGACGGTGATATATTTCCAAGTCAGGATGGTGTGTGACTTGAAGGGGAAATTGCAGCTGGTGGTGTTCCCATGCATCTGCAGTCCTTGTCTTCCTAGGCCGTGCAGGCCATTGGTTTGGAAGATGCTGTTGAAGAAATATTAGCAATTTGCTGCAGTGCATCTTGTAGTTGGTGCACACTGCAGCCACAGGTGGTGGGGTGTCAATCATAGGAGTTGCTTTGTCCTGGATGGTGTCAAACCTCTTAAATATTTTTGGAGCTGTACTCATCCAAGCAAGTGGAGTACATTCCAGCATGCCCTCGACCTGTGTTTTGAAGATGGTGGAAAGGTTTCCGAGAATAAGGAGGTAAGTTTCCACAAAATATCCAAGTTCTGACTTTCCCTTGAGGCTACTGCATTTTTGTGACTGATCCAGTTAACTTTCTGGTCAATGGCGACCACTAGGGTGTTGATGGTGTGGAATTTAGCAATGGTAATCCTGTTGAATGTCTAATGGAGGTGCTTCTTCCTCCTGTTGGAAATGATCATTATCTGGTATTTGTGTGGTGTGAATGTCACTTTGCAGTTATCTACCCAAGCTTGAATATTGTCCAAATCTTGCTGAAACAAGAGAAGTTACAAATTAAATTGGGCACTGGGCAATCATTAGCCTGGGAGGTGGCAGCGGCAGCTGCAGTCAGCACCACCTGAACACAGAGGAGGTCAGCCATCCAGTGCCGTAACAGAATGAATGCTCTCATCTGTTCCACCAGGGTAAGTCAACCACCTCATCCCTCGCAACTCACACACTCACAAACCCATCACACATCCACAGGGATCTCACACCTCAAGGGACAACAGCAATAACTCTCACACACACCCTCACATTTCCATCAGGCTCATATCCTCTCCAGCTCACATCCTCATCCCGTCCATGGCTCCGCTCACCACACAAACATTCCAAGCAGTGCCATGTGTCCTGCTCACACTCTCTCCATCCATTTTCATGCAGGAGAAGCTGGCTCACATCAGCAGGGGGAGGTCCCAGACTGGGGGGTGGAGTGGCCCATATTAGGCCCCTCACTCACTTTGAGGAGTGTGCCATTGCGCTGACTGGTGAGGATGTGGACCGTGCCTGCGGTGACGGTGAGGTCGGTGGCGAACACCAACATGAGGATCCTACACCACATCATTCCTCTCTCAACACAAACGTGAGTGCCCTGTCTCCTGCTTTTGAACCTGCTGCCATTGCACTAATTATCTCTACTTTGGTTCATAGGGAGCTCTGCCAAGTGACTGGCCCCCTCAGCCTACCATTCCCTCAGCTCCATCCAGGTGCTCACCCCCAGCCAGGACACTATCTCCTCTATTGAAGAGCTGGAAATAGGTTGGGATACCATAATATTTAAATGAAGACGATGTTCATGTTTCTTTTTGCCCAGTCATGTTTGTATAACTTAACTAATGTAAATCAATGACAAAGCTGGGCTATCCCATCTCCCTTGTGTATTTTTTAGCAGCCACTCTGAGTCCAAACAAAGCCTTTTTTTCAATCTTGACCATTCTCTCTTCTATTGTCTTCTTTCAACCAGCTGGCTGTGCCACCTTTTATTTTCTGTACTTGGGGACTTTACACGCTCAAATGTCTACACCAAATTAGGCATTAGCGATCTCTACCCTGTGGAAACAGGTTGCTTGTAGGGTTAAAAAAGCATCGCTGATTCCCTTCACCCCTGAAGATTGCCTTCAGCTGGCTAAACCCTAATGTTTCAAATCCCCTCCCCAAAGCTCTCCACATCTCTACCTTTCTCTCATCCTTTACAGTACTCCTTAAAACCTTCCTCTTTGGCCAAGCTTTTGGTCACTCATCTTGAGAGGAACGGTATGCGTGGGGGAGCTGGTGGCAGAGTTTCAATCAGGGCGCCTGGAAGTTTGGATTTCTCTGCATTCTCTGGGGATTTGACTGTGTAGCTTGTAGAATTTTTTTGTCAGAATCCCTGCCCAGGAGTCAGCCTGATTAATAGGCTTGGCTTCCAGTCAGGTGGAGAACACTCCAAAGCAGACTACAACCCAACATAGGGAGTCTACAGGAACTGCTGGGGACATGGGTGTGTGGGATCTGACCCAGACCCCACTGGGTCTGACCCTGGGGGCAATGACTCGGAGGTCTCTGTATGGGTGTGGCTGGGGTTGGGGGTGGGGGGGAGGGTGGGGGGGGGTTGCGGGGGTGGTAGTGATCTGATCTAAGTCAAGAAGTTAGGCTTGGGAGAGCAGGGAAACATTTTTGTTTCTTCAGTGTCACAAGCCTCTTGCCAGATTTCCCAAGGTGTGGGAAGCCTGGTCAGCCAGGTGCAAAGCTGGTTAACGCTGAGGCAACCAGCCTCATTTTAATAATTAAATGCCAACCTGCTGCCTGATTGGCTCCTTGTCCCTTTTCACACCTCTGTTAAACCTGGAAATGGATGGGTTGGAGGTGGGTTTGAGATTTTTAATGTTTTAACATCACACCCAACCCCAATCCACACATATCTGTGGGTTCAAATTCACCCCAATCCCCCCTTATATGGCTCAATGTCAAATGTTGTTTGATAACACTTGTACAAAGCATCGGGAGGCATTTTATATGTTAAAATCATTATATAAATGCAAGATTCTCTTAAAATGGAAGTGGGAGATCATCTGGTTCCTGCTCTACTATCATCTTTTCCAGAAGCTTCCACTAGGTGGTTCAAACACCTGCCTGAATTACACAGGGGTCTCAATGAGCTCTGTAATTCAGAGTCCCATAACATCGATTAGACGCTGATGTTATTTAAACTGCCTTGGACAGTAGAAGAGATTCATCAAAATAATGTTAACATTATTTTCAGGTTTGCTTTTGCAGGCCCCATACGAAGAATGTGAGATGCTACAGCCCCAACCCCGCTCTCAGCAAGGTTCCCTGGAGTTACTTTTCCCCAACATGTTTAGCTTGCAGCCAGTACATATATCTTAAGGAGGTCCAGCCCTCAAAATCTGACCATTTCTCACGGCACTATTGGTAAGTTCCACTGGCCAGCCACAGGCTATTTAACATCTACCACTACACTCCATCACTACTCCTCTGTAATCTTTTCACCCTGCCACCATTCTGAGCTCCACCAGAAAATCCAGGCTGCATGAGAAAGCAATTATTAAGTCTTCAGTTCACTTGTCTTTCTGTGCTGCTGTGAAATCAGAGGCAGCTTTATACTGTAACAGTAGTTCTAGACCACAGAAGGTTTTATTTATTACACATGGATTGCATCTGTTCAAAAAGAAGGGCTGACAAGCATCTTCCCAAGGGTAAGTAGAATGGGTAATAAATGCTCGTCTCGTCAGTGGTGTCTATAATCTTGAGAATGAATTTGAAAACAACTAGTTCAGTAAAAATAAATCTGCCTTTTCTAATTCTACGTTTGCTCCCTATAGCTGCCCTATTACCAAAAACCACCTACTTCCACCTCGACAGTATTGTCTGCCTTTATCCTGGGCCGAATTTAATGGGCAGAATTTTACAGCAGCGGGATTTTACGTTCCCGCTGAAGTCAGTGAGGTTTACAATGTCTCGCCGCATTTTACGGCCTCGTCCCCGCCGAAATGAGGCAGTAAAATTCAGCCCAATGTGTGCGACGGGAAGCCCGCCCACTGGTTGAAAAAACATTGGAAACCCTGCAATGCAATTACCAGACAATCAGGCACTTAACTGAGTCAGACCTCCCAATCAAGCCCCCAGCAGGGCAGAAGTTCCTTTCCCAAAAGCTGCTGATCAACCAGAGGCTGGCAACTCTCCAGAGCCAGCAGTGCCACTGGGAGTGGTGGCCAATGCTGGTACAACACTTGAGCCTACCTTGAGGATTGCCGCAGAATGCTCAGCTGGAGGTGAGTATGGGCAGGATGAGGGTCAGGGGGAGGGAGTCGCCAGTGAGTGGGGGTGAGGGGGTCAGAAGGAAGGGTGTGGGGTGATTTTCAGTGGACACACCCTTGCCCACTGCTGGACCCCTCAATCAGGCATCTGATAATGAGCATCTCCTCCCACTATGGCATAGGCAAACCTGACAGGGTTTGCTGGGTGGTTGTCCCGAAGGGCAAGTCACATGTCTCTGTTGGTGGAATACCAGTGGCAGAAGAAAATGAACATTCATACGAATTGGGAGCAGTAGTAGGCCATTCGGCCCCTCAGACCTGCTCCACAAACTCTTATGAGCCTCAGTCAGCCTCTGGATGGGAAGGCCGCCCTCCACACTTCCCGCCCTGAGATTGAGCGGGGAGAGTTTGGTAGGTGGCAAGGACCCCACCCATTTCCCACCCAATAAATTGCACCCTCTCTGAATTTGTCTCCAGGGGGTCATTAATTTCCACCCACCACCTCCCCCATCTTTCCTCTTCTGCCACCAAATCTTAGCCCATGCCATCATCATCTCAAATCTTAAGTCCTTAATGCCTTCTTAATTGGCCTCCCTGCATCAACTTTCTTCAATTCTTCCAAAATGTTGTCGTCCACAGTCTCATGGGACTCAGCCCCATACTCTCATCATCTCATTGCCTTGTCTGCTCCAAGCTGCACTGGATCACTGTGTCCTTGTCTGCCATTTTAAAAAATCATTGCTATCAATCTACATGAACTTGCTCACTTCATAATCTCCTATGGACTTATAACTCTTCACATACCCTCTGCTCAGCTAATGCAGCACTTCTTCTTGCCCCTCATTTAGCCACACAATCCTTACATTCTGAAACTCTACGGATTTCTCTGTGCCTTTCCACCGCTTTTTCTGATTGTAAAACTTCCTCAAAACTGTGGGGATAGGCCAACAAACAACATTCACTGCAAGCCTATAAACTCCTACAGCTACCTTGATTACGCTTTCTTATAGCCCTTCCTGTAGGGCTCTATTCAATTCTCCCTGCTTCTCCATCTCTGTCACATCTGTTCTGATGATGCAACCTTCCATACTAGCAATGGTCTTCCTTTTTTCTCAATCAAGAAGTGTCCTCCACTATGGTTGACAGGGTCCTCAACTCTGTCTGTTACAATTCACATGTCTGCTCTCACTCCTTCCTCTCCCTCCCAGAACCACAATGGAGTTCCCCTTGTCCTCACCTTCAATGCAGCCAGTCTCTGTATTTAGTGGATCATCTTCTGCCATTTCCTCCACCTCCAGCGTGATGCCAGCATCAAACACACAATCCCCTCCCCTTACAACATTCTGAAGGGACTGTTCCCTCAATGACACCCTGGTCCACCCCTTAATCACCCCCGACACCTTCTTCCCTTTCCAATAGAACCATTCCGTGCAAGCATAAGGGATGCAACATTTGTCCTTTTACCTCCTCCCTTCTCATCGTTAAGGTAGCCAAGCACTCCTTCCAAGTGAAACATTGATTTACTTGTACTTCTTTCTGTTTCAAATGCTGCGTTCCCTGCTCATGATGAGATATCCTCCAGATTGGGAAGACCAAACACAGTCTGATCTCCACCCCATCACAGACCTTCCCTTTTGTTCTTCTTCCCATGCTCCTACCTTTCATTTGCTCAAAACCTATTACATTTCCAACTTCCCTTAGTTCTGATGAAAGGTCAATGACCTGAAATGATAACCCTGTTTATATCTCCAAAGAACTAAGCACTGCAGATAGCCTAGATGAATATAGGAAGTGCAGGGACGAAGTAAAAAAGGAAATAAGGAAATCAAAGAGCGGGCATGAAAAAAGATTAGCAAGTAAAGTTAAAGATAACCCAAAGATGTTTTACCAATACATTAATGCTAAAAGGTTAGTTAAGGAAAAAGTGGGACCTATCAGAGATGAAGATGGAAACTTGTCTGTAGATGCAGAGGCTGTGGGAAGGGTTTTGAATGAATATTTTGTCTCCGTGTTTACAAAGGAAAGGGAGGACGTAGATATAGTAGGCCAAGGGGAACACTGCGAGATATTGGATGGGATATTCATAAAGAGAGAGGAAGTACTCGAAGGGTTCAAATCCTTGAAAGTTGATAAGTCACCAGGGCCAGATGGATTGTTTCTGAGGCTGCTGAAGGAAGTCAGGGAGGAGATAGCAGATGCTCTGAGGATGATTTTCCAATCTTCACTAGATACAGGGGAGGTACCGGAGGACTGGAGAAATGCAAACGTAGTTCCATTGTTGAAAAAGGGATCAAAGGAAATGCCAAACAATTATAGGCCAGTTAGTCTTACATCGGTGGTGAGCAAAATTAGTAGAATCAATCCTGAGAGATAGGATTAACTGTCATGTGGAAAGGCATGGAATAGTCAGGGATGGTCAGCATGGATTTGTTAAAGGAAGGCCTTGCCTCACAAATTTGATTGAATTCTTTGAGGAAGTGACAAGAAGGGTTGATGAAGGTAGTGCAGTGGATGTTGTGTACATGGATTTTAGCAAGGCATTTGACAAGGTCCCACATGGCAGATTGGTCAGGAAAGTAAAAGCCCATGGGATTTAGGGTAATGTGGCAAACTGGATAAAAGGTTGGCTTTGTAACACGAAACAAAAGATAATGGTCGATGGATGCCCTTGCGAATGGAAAGTTGTCTAAAGTGGTGTTCCACAGGGCTCGGTGTTGGGACCCTTGCTGTTTGTGTTATATATTAACGATTTGGACGTGAACATGGGGGGCAGGATTGGGAAATTTGCAGATGACACAAAGATTGGCCGAGTAGAGGATAGCCATAATCTCCAAAACGATATAGATGGATTAGTGGAGTGGACGGTAAAGTGGCAGATGGATTTTAACATAGAGAAGTGTGAGGTCATTTAGGGAGGTCAAACAGATACAGGGATTACAAAATAAATGGGAATATGCTAAGTGGGGTAGATGAAGTGAGAGAACTTGGTGTTCAAGTACACAGGTCCCTGAAGGCAGCAGTTCAAGTAGACAAGGTTGTAAAGAAGGCATATGGAATGCTGTCCTTCACTGGCAGAAGTATAGAATATAAAAGTAAGGATATAATGTTGGAATTGTATAAAACACTAGTGAGGCCACAACTGGAGTATTGTGTGCAGTTCTGGTCACCACATTACAGGAAGGACGTAATAGCTCTGGAGAGAGTGCAGAGGAGGTTTACAAGAATGTTGCCAGGGTTAGAAAAGTGTAGCTACGAGGAGAGATTGGATAGATCGGGGTTATTTTCCCTGGTACAAAGAAGGCTGAGAGGTGACTTGATTGAGGTGTACAAAATTATGAGGGGAATAGATAGAGTGGACAGAATAAAATTGTTTCCCTTGATGGAGAATTCTAGAACCAGGGGACATAGATTCAAGATAAGTGGCAGAAGATGTAGGGGGGACATGAGGAAGAACTTTTTTACGCAGAGGGTAGTGGGTGTCTGGAATTTGCTGCCCAAATTGGCGGTAAAGGCAGAAACTTTAAACTCTTTTAAAAAGTACCTGGATCTGCATCTAAAGTGCTGTAAGCTGCAGGGCTATGGGCCGGGTGCAGGAAGGTGGGATTAGAAAGGGCACCTGGGTGTCCTTGGGCTGGCATGAACAAGATGGGCTGAATGGCCTCCTTCTGTGCTGTAACTTTTCTATGGCTCTAAGATGCAGCCTGACCTGCTGAGTGATTTCCTGTATTTTCTGCTTCTATTTCAGGTTTCCAAAATGCGAAATATTTCGTTTTTGTTTTCCCCAAAACCATTCTTTTTGATTGCATCTTTGTTTTGCCACCTCAGACTCCTCATTCCCTTCTCATATGCCCATTTCATGCAGGTCCCTAGGAGCAATTTGATGCATCACAATATTTATCCCTTACTAACTAGCCTAATCTATTAATCCTGTATTTTTTTATTGAAGAATGAATTCAAAACATTCCGCAATTATTTTCCTGAGCCATTATTTAATGACAGTTTCTCAGAAAGTAAAAGCCCAATAACCTAAAGATTGATATGTTGTTGTCATGGACTTGGACTGATTTTCTTCAGTCAGAATGAGAAGCCACACTGCTCACAGAGACCACATCCCAAGATAACTCATCAGCAGCACAACAGTAAAATTAACAAAAACATTAAGTCCTCCCTTAAACTAGCAGACAGAGAATTAGCTTACAAATATGGGAGGAATTTTAGCCTAACCCATCTGTCAGGTGTAATGCTAGTTTTGCAACCCATCCAATATAGTTCTGCATTGAAGTCAATGGAAAGTAATAATGGGCAGGGTTTAAAACTTGCCTTTTAACTGATCCCACTGAGTTAGATTAAAATTTCCCCTAAGTGTATGCCCATTAATATCACTGGCAATTTTTTAGCAGATAGTTACTTCATAAAGCCTATGATTCTAAAAAAAAACTAACACTTCTTAACTTTGATGGAGGCACTCTTAGTCTTTCTTTATCTATTACTTATTTGCTTTTCTCTTCTGTTCTTAGGAACCATCCCCACAACTCACCAATTGCTGAAGCTTCCCCCAAGAAAATTGGTTTCCTCATTTGTGCAAAGCACTTCTTTTCTCCTCAAGAGTTCTTGACTCTGTAAAGTTCACTTCTCTTCAAACTGGAACACTGTTTCCATATTTATATGCCTTCTAATATTTATCTCCTGAACAGAATGCAAAAAATAAAGCTTGTCCATCTTCTAGGTGATTTCTTTCTATCTTCCAACATCTAACCTTCCTCTTTTTCTATTGCAACCTTTCACTTTTTTTTATCTAAAGAAAAGTCAAAACTCAGATGATCAGTGTAGTTATTTTAATCTTTGAAAGATAGTTGATGTTATTACTATCTAACAAATCTGGATCGACTACAATCAATATGGTGGGATGTTGAATTTAATCAGTTTTAGATGGGATATAACACACTAGTTATACAACAAAAACATATGACCATGTCAAGGCGTGAGTACAGGTCTAGATCAGGCAGGGCAGCTAGCATGCACGAACAGCTCTTTCTCTCTTCTTGTTTCACTTCTCTTCACAGTGTCCTAAGTCTTCTTGACATCTTAAACAACCCAGGAGTATGGACCCGAGTCTTCCTTGACAGTTCTTTCTCTGGCCTAACAGGCCTTCTAAAACCTCTTACTTTATACGCTTTTTCAGGGCAGATCTGGATGAATTATTTTATTATGAATACCCTATAAAATATTGAGTTATTTATCTATACCCAATGTCATTCACTTCTCATTAGCTTCTTGACCCTTTGCACATAACTTCTGGACTTGATCAATCAGGCCTGGGCCTAACATCATTGTTTCCTTATTTCATGCTAGGCTGTTCCCCAGGGCCAGTTTCATCCTCTCAAGAAACATCCCACCTCTGGCCTTCAAAGCTAATGTGCAGTAATTTCATTAATTCGTATCTTTCCCTATCACCATTTATTTATTATATATATATAATATATATATATTTATGACCAAAGAATTCACAAGGCCTGTTAATGAACTGTATTTAATGGCTATCAAGCCTACCTGTTTTAATCCTTATCAGGCTATTGAACTGTAGTGTTGTTCACTAAACTAAGTTCTATTCTACTTCCACACACTAATGAACTTACTTATTTCAGTAAGCAGCTTAATCGGTCAGGTTTAATGAAAAGCCTAACATAGTTTTGTAGTATGGTTGTTTTAAGAACCAAATTGCCCTCCCACTGTTCATGGGCCCCCTTCCAAGCTAATTACAGTTGGTACCACCCAAGAATCATTCTATTAATTTGTTTCTAAAGAAACAAAACATTAAGCAGCTTTCAGTAGACCAAATCTTACAGCACTAACCTATTCTGTTACCAATTTCAAGATGATATATACATTAAGCTGCTCCTCAGGGTATTCCTCCTCACCATTAACTATGCCATCCTAGACGTTGTTTCACTTCCTTTTGTCAGTATTATATTGAAACCAGCTCTGTATCCTACTGTAACTTATTTTCCAGCTGAATTCATTATCTCCTCAGTTCTTCCTCCCATAATCGTTGGGATTTTAAAAATCAAACTGTGTATCCTCTAATCAATGTTTCCTGACTCATTTAATCTCCTCTTTCACTTTTTACGCCTTTGGTTATTTCCTGTTAAATGGATATTGGTCTTTCATCTTGATTTACATTTTTTTAAAAACTTATCGATCCTATACATACTATATTAATGGGAGACAGGCAAAATGAAGCACAACCATGCCCCTCTCTTTCATTTTTCTTTTAAATTATTTCAATACATATTTCACCAATGTCCAGGTTGTATTTTGTCAGCATTATGACCAGCCCAACTCCAGGTGTACCCAAAGGGCTGCCGAGCAGGATTACACTCAGGAGCAAAGCCCAGATCTTCCCTGATGAAGACAGCCAAGATCCCATGGGCAAGACGGAAAGCAGGAAGTACAGATTCTTAAGTCAACAATGCTGCAACCCAGCCAGCACTCTCAGTTGTGCTATCTGGAAAGAAGTGTCACAGGTACTGACTGTCAACTCCTTCTCCCTGGACCATGCACCTCCCGCAGTGAAGGAGACATAGAGATGACTGCTGTAAGGTTGTATGTTGTCTCATGAAGAGGTCTAGAGGTTTGTATTGTTGAAGAATAACTGTTTATTAACAACACATAACTATATACATATATACAGGATTCAAAAAACTAAAAAACTACTGCGGATGCTGGAAATCCAAAACAAAAACAGAATTACCTGGAAAAACTCAGCAGGTCTGGTGGAGAAGAAAAGAGTTGACATTTCGAGTCCACATGACCCTTCAACAGAACAGGATTCAATCCTGACTGGGTGCTATCTTCATGCTGACTTCTACCAGACTTACTACTACACTGTACTACTCCCATGTGACTCTCTACATCATAAAGTGGGTAGTAATGTTTCCCCAGTCCCATCTCAACCCTTATACTTCCAAACACCCTAATACAGCACCTCTCCGCACGTCTTTACCCAAATGTATTTTAATAGTATTTGAATTTTCTCCCCCCACCCCCACCCAAGTCTCTGACTTTACAGATTCAGACAGTCTAGAAGCTTTACGACTCTTCTAGATCTCGCTCTTTTCCAGTTTGGAGGAGTGGTAGTCTCAACTGCTTGATGCTGACTTTGTTGGTCTGGAGTTGAAGTTATAGTACTTGAATTTCAAATACTCCAGTGTCAACATCTGATTTGCTTCTTGCACTTCTTACTGTTGTACTTTTCTTTGTTGGCAATCTGTCTTCCTTGGTCGGACACCATGGGCTTATCCCTCTCCTTCTGGAGGGAATGTTCACTCCGTTCCTTCATGAACTGGACTCGGGTTCTTGGGTTCCCTTTAGTGGGGTCTACCAGGCTCTTCCTGGAAGTTGAAGCTTTACCTCCCTTATGTTTGTATGTTTCTCATCCTTGAGCTCAACCTGCAATTTGGTTTCCAGCGCTGTGCTCTGTTTCTTCATGTGCACTTGTGCCCCCCTGAGTTTTGTCCTGGTGAGTTGGTGGTCACTTCTCTCCTGCTTCAGGATCGATTTCATGTTGTGCATGTGAGCTTGACGCTCCAGCTTCATTGCTGTAGTTTTTTCTGGGTCTGTGACAGCAACTGTTTGATCTGAAATTCAGGCTCAATCTTCTGCTGCTGCTCTATCTCCTCTGTATCTTCTGTTTTAAGTGTGTTGGTGCTCATCTGGAGGCTGGTCTGACTGAAGAAGAGTATTTTCTGCCGTTCACAAAAGAACTGGAATAACTGTCTCTTCAAAGAGCGAGGACAATTGCAAACTGAAGTCCTGATCATGATCTTCAGCACTGGCAGACCTCTCGGGGCTCTACAATTTAGTGTAATTGGCCACAGTGATTGTTTTGACGTTGTCTGCTGTTTTGAGGAGGTTGAGGGCAACATATCTCTGCTCAGGAGAGAAAAGGATTGCTTGTGGATGACATACAGAATTTCACTTATTTGCTTGTTGCCGTACTGAAGTCGCTCTTGAATCATGCCTATGACCGATAGTTGGATTCCTCTAGAACCATACAGTGGGGCATCTGTCATCCGTAGCCAGAGGTCTATGAGCACACTGGCTCCTGTTTCTAACTTGAAATTCATCAGGTGACCATTTACAGATATGTCAGCATTCCAAAATGTGAATCTGGGGTCCTTAGTTTCTCCCAAGAAGCACTGTTGGTCTTTTTCGTGCAGCTGATCTATCTCATGAACACGTTTGCGATTCTCCGCACATCTCGAGGGTTTGGACTTACACATTTTTCCAAAGTGCCCCAGGCAGTTGCAGTGAATGCACTGCACAGTGATTGTTGGATACTGCTGGAACCTGCAAATTCTTTTGTGCCACAATGCTGTCACAGTCTGCCACCATCATGTGTTTTGCTTAGATATTGTTTTCCTGGCCCTGGAGTCTCCTTGCTCCTTCATTATGAGCTGGCCTGTTGGGATTGCTCTGTACCATGGTTCAACTTCACCATGCAAAACGGATTGGTTTTGCTGGCAGACTTCCGATTGCCTGACAATTTGGATGGGTTTCCCGAAGTCAGATCTGCTTGAGATTGGAATACATCTAAAAGAGTATCATTGGCCACTCCTGGTCTCTTATGAGCTCTGACTTAAGGCCACCATGTTCACAGCCTTCAGCCAATCTGCATAACTTATTTATGAAAGAGCCTACGGTTTCCCTGGGATTTTGGACTCTCTTGTTAAAATTTGCTCACTCCAAAATGTTATCTCTTGTAAAGTAGGTGTCAAAAGACATCATGAGTGCTTCAAAGTTATTGGGAGATTCATTTATTCCTTGTCTGGCAATTATGTTATCGGCTATTGGACCTACTGAATATAATAGTGTATTAATTTGTTTAGTCTGTGCTTTCTTATTCAAACGTGATGTTATCATATATTTTTAAAAATCTTCTTCTTGTTAATGGCCAATTTTGCACCTGGTCTGGCCATTCCGTCTGTCTTAATTAGAGAATGAGACATAGGAGCAGAAGTAGGCCATTTGGCCCATCGATCCTGCTCCACCATTTAATGAGATCATGGCTGATCTGATAATCCTCAATTCCACTTTCTTGCTTTTTCTCCATAACCCTTGATTCCCTTACTGATTAAAAATCTGTCTATCTCCGCATTGAATATAATTAACAACCCAACCTCTACCACCCTCTGTGGTAAAGAATTTCACAGATACACTACCCTCTGAGAGAAGAAATTCCTCCTCATTTCTGTCTTAAATGGGTGACCCCTTACTCTGAGATTATGACCTCTGGCCCTAGACTCTCCCACAAGGGGAAACAACCTCTCAGCATCCCTGTCAAGTCCCCTAAGAATATTAAATGTTTCAATAAAGTTGCATCTCAATCTTCTAAACTCCAATGTGTATAGACCCAACCTACTCAACCTCTCCTCCTAAGAAAATCAACCCAGTGAACCTTCTCCAGACTGCCTCCAATGCCAGTATATCTCCCCTTAGATAAGGGGATGAAAACGATTCGCAGTATCCTAGATGTGGTCTAGCTAGAGCCTTGTATTGTTTTAGCAAGACTTCTCTATTTTTATACTCCATTCCCTTTGAAATAAAGGCCAATATTCCATTTGCCTTCCCTATTAACTGCTGAACTTGTATGTTAGCTTTTTGGGATTCATGTATGAGGACGCCCAAGTCCCTCTGTGCTGTACCTTTCTGCAGTCTTTCTCCATTTAAATAATATCCAGCTCCTCTTTTCTTCCTGCCAAAATGCATAACATCACATTTTCCCATATCATATTGCACCTGCCAAGTTTTTACCCACTCACTCAACTTATCTATATCCCTCTGTCAATTCTTTGTGTCATCCTCACCACTTGCCTTCTGATCTACTTTTGTATCATCCACAAATTTGGCAATAGTACATTCACTTCCCTCATCCAAGTCATTAATATATATTGTAAATAACTGTGGCCCCAGCACTGATCCCTGTGGCACTCCGCTGGTTACAGGTTGCCATCCTGAAAATGCCCCCCTTATCTCAACTTCCTGTCTTCTATCAGTTAGCCAATCCTCTATCCATGTTAAACTTTCACAATCCTCTGGCTTATCACTAATCTTTGCCACATTGTATGTTTTTTCTTTCAATTTGATACTATCCTTGACTTCCTTGATTAACATTGATTGGTTTATCCCCTTCCTAGAACCTTTCTTTCCCAGTAGGGATATATCTTTGTTGTGAGCCATGAACTACTTTCTTAAACGTCTGCCATTGTTCAACCGTCTTTTCTGCTAAGCTCCTTTCCCAGTCCACTCCAGCCACTTTGCCCTCATTCCTTTGTAATTACCCTTATTTCAGTTTAGCACAACCTAACCCAAGGTTCTCACTCTCAAATTGAATGTTAAATTCTACCATGTTATGGTCACTGTTTCCTAGGGGATCTTTTACACTGAGATCATTTATTAAACCTGCCTCATTATACATTACCAGATACAAAATAACCTGAACCCTGGTTGGATCCATAACATATTGCTCCAGGAAACTGTCCCAAATACACTCAATTAATTCTTGCTAGTGGTTACCTCTGCCAATTTGATTTTCCCAATCTTCATGAAGATTAAAGTCACCCATGATTAATGTACTGCCTTTTTTACATGTCCTCATTATCTCGTGATTTATTCTCTGTCCTACAGTATAGCTACTGTTAGGGGGCCTATAGACTACTCCCACCAGTGTCTTCTTCCCCTTGTTCTTTCTTACCTCCACCCATATGGATTCTACATCTTCCAATCCAAGATCATTTCTTGTGATCGTACTTATTCCATCTTGTACTAACAAAGCTATCCCACCACCCTTTCCTTCCTGTCTGTCCTTTCAAATAGTCACATACTCCTGAATATTTAATTCCCAGCTTTGATCTCCTTGTAACCACATCTCCGTAATGGCTATAAGATCATACCCATTAACCTCTATTTGAACCATTAATTCATTTAGTTTGTTCTGAATACTGTGTGCATTTAAGTAAAGAGCCATTAATTTTGCCTTTTTATCATTTTTTCCCCCGTTGACCCTATTTGCTGCTTTTTTATGTTTGTACACTCTGTCCCTTCCTGTCACACTCTGGGTATCAATACCCAAATAACTCTGCTGCAATGCTGCCATATCCTTTTGCATTTTTAGCCTACGTATTCCCTCTCCAGAATCCTCCCCCTCCCATTTTAGTTTAAAGCCCTCTCTACAGTCCTAGTTATTCAATTCTCAAGGACACTGGTCCCAGCATGGTTCACGTGAAGTGCTTCCCATTGGAACAGGTCCCTTCTACCCTAGCTCTGGTGCCTGTGCCCCATGAAATGAAACCCTTGCCTCCCACTCCAATCTTTGAGCCATGTATTTAACTCCTTGACTTTATTTACCCTATGCCAGTTTGGCTCAGGTTGTAATCCCAAGATTATTATCTTGGAGGTTCTGCTTTTCAGTTTACCTCCTTACTGTTCAAATTATTTCAGCAGAACCTCCTTTCTAGTCTTATCAATATCATTGGTATCAATATGGACGATGAAAACTGGATCCCTCTCCTCCCACTCCAAGTTCCTCTCCAGCCCTGAGGAGATGTCCTTAACCCTGGCACTGGACAGGCAACACAGCCTTTGGGACTCATGCTCACGGCTGCAGAGAACAGTATTTATCCCTCTAATTATATAGTCCACTACCACTACTATGTTCCTATTTCCTCCCCCAACTTGAATGGCTCCCTGTACCACAGTACCATAGTCAGTTCACTCATTTTCCCTGCAGTCTCTGTTCTCATCCACACATATTGCAAGTATCTTGTAAGTGTTGGAAGTTGCAGGGACCGAGGCTCCTTGAACACTACTCCCGGGTCTCCACACCTGCTTCACTTTCAGTCACACCCTCCCATCCCTGATCACAGATCAAATTTAAATTACCTAATCTGAGGGGTGTGACCACATCCTGGAGCAAAGTGTCCAGGTAACTTTCCCTCTCCCTGATGTGGCACAACATCTATAGCTCAGACTCCAGCTCCTTAACTCGGATCTGAAGTTCCTCGAGCAGCAAACACTTATTACAGATGAGTTTGCTTTGGATCACCTTGGTGTCCAGTTGCACCCACATGCTGCAGCAGCAACACATTACCTGTCCTGCCATCGCTATCATATTTTATTTAATTACTTAATTAATTAGTCTGGCAGTGTTGATTTACCATCCATGGCTGTCTTCAACACAAAGGAGTACACTTTAATTCTGATTTAAATGGTGCTGCAGTAATCATTTTACTTTTTTTCCCCAGGTGCTTGTCAGAATTTGGCAGGCTCCCATCATGGTTATGGAGCCATTTTAAACTTCAGCGGTTCTGCGGAAAATCTTTAAAACAAATCATCTTGGGTAGCAAATTCCTTTCCCGAGCTTGGAGAATCAAATTGAAGCCAAGTTTTTGCTTTGACTTCTCTTTAATGTTTTTTTTGTTCACGTGTGATCGCCGTGTTTTATGGGACTGACTCTGGATCTGGGCTACAGCGTTCTTCAAGCAGCACTCATTAAAACAATCAGTCTGCCAGCCCTGCCTGATTATTGCACCAAATTTAAAAGCTTATTTCAGTCTTTTCTTTTGGAGTTTGCTCACTTTTTTGCAATCTGGCTAGATCCTTTTACTCTGCTTTCGATCAAGTCTTGCAGTGGACCTCTCTGCGGTTTGGTGGAGTCCTTTTCTGCTGTAAAGTTGACCTTTCTTTTGCCCTTCAGCCTCCATACCTGTAATCGAGCTTCTTAGGCGACCTTCAGCTGTGCATTTGAGGTCTTCAAGTTAGGCGCATTTCTCTCAGGTCTGTCTGCAGTTTTTTTATTTCTTCATTCTTAGGGATTTTGGCAATCTTTGCCTGCTGCCATCATGTTGTAAGGTTATATGTAGCCTCATCAATAGGGCTAGAGGCTTGTTTAGTTGAACAATTACTGCTTATTATTAACACGTAACTATATATATATATATGTATGCTTACAGTCCCGAACACCCTTATACTACAATTACCTGTCCCCAGGCCTTTGCCTATTATGCTTTAGAGCAGTCTACAAAGTAACATACAAGAGTGCTGCTGTGATAGGGCCAGTGTTTCCTGCATCTTTCCATCTTATGAATAATTTGGCCTTGACATTGTGACTTGCCAATATCAGTGCAGCTGAGATCATGGACTATATAAAATGGAACTTTCAATCTGTGCCCAACTATACTATGCCACGGCACATAACTGGTTAACAAGTAAACCATTAGACTTGTCAATTTGTGAGGATCTACTGTATACAGTTTGTCAAGTACTCATAACTGCAAAAGATCTTATATGAGCAGGCAACAAATCATTTTAATAATAGGGCTATAACTGTAGTACAAAAGGATTGTGTCTACCTGACAAACTACAAGCAAAATATTCAGTCAACAAAGTAATATAAACTTTATTAACTCACACCAGAAGCTATCTATTTTGTTTGATGCACAAAAGACATTTAAACTGCAGTTGAAAATGCAACCATAAGATAATAAAACCAAAGAGCAGAAATCATTTTATTTTTGACAGCACCTGCTACTGGCTGAAGACTCAGGTCAATTGCTGAGCACAGTCACACATTTGTTTAGATGACATTATGTGTAGCTGTGCCATGCAACACTAAATGTACTAAGAGAGAGGGAACAACAATCTAAAGTGATCTCCTCTGAGAAGAAATCATGTCAGTCTCATGCTCTTACAGGAATGTGACTGGAATGACTCAAGAGACTGAGGCCTGCAGCAACAACATCTTTAACTACAGTTGTTCTGCCATTTTCATGTCAACATGAAGCATTCTCATGTGCACATTGACATGAAAGTGGTAGCGTCATTGTGCAGTCAGATCTGACTTGGGAAGACATCAAAGCCAAGTGGTGTGACACCTCTCCCAGGAGGCCATCTCACAAACTTGGGTCTTACGCAATCAACGTCTAACTCCAGTTCAGTGCTTGAGTTGGTACACTCAATCTGCTGTTCAGTTTTAAGCTCATCCCCACACTGCATCCGAATTATGCTCCATGTAACTTCAAGTCATGCAAGATGGCCTCCTTGAATGCCTTCCCTGCTGTTAAAAAGGCCATGGGGGAATGGAGTTCTACGTTCACACATAGAAGTAAGTATACAGGGAGCTCACTTCTGGCAGGGAGAGTGCAATTTTCAGGCAAGGGCAGTGACGATACACTTAATATGCTGCTAGTACATTTCATACTCCACAGCGATTGATCTCAGAATGATTTGCTATAACTGCAGCTTTTGATGAGCTGCTATCTTCTGTAACAGCTGAGCAATTCTGGGAGGTTCTCAGGATTTTTTTTTCTTTTTATTCCCAAAAACCCTTCATCCATGTAGGAGTGTTTTAGCTATCGGCAACATCCATGTGTTTCCAAACAACGGAGTTTATGGTTAATATACATAGTACTTAGTCTGTTTAACACTTGCACTCAGGTAGTGTGATGAAAGAAGTCTATTTTTCACTATTGAGTTACACATGCATATTATTCATAAACAAATAATTATGAATGTCTGCATTTATTGATTCCAATTATTTTTGTCTTTCCTGCAAACCAAATGCATCAGAAATGTACATTTGTCATTTTAATTGATTGAGACAACCTTGTGAAATAGAACATATTTTTTCAAAATAAACAGTTATTGAAAATATGACTCAGTGGAAGAGTTCACATCAACCACAATAACCTTATTAACGTTTGGACTGATGCATCATAAGAATAGACTTTTTGGCATAATGCCAAACACTACAGCTTGCTCTGCTTGTGTTGAAGTGTTTTTGCAGACTAGTACTAGAATTATTCTCCTATCTTGCTCTTCATGTTCTGTTTCTGTCCTTGGGTTGACCTAGTATACAACCCCCAGGACTTCAACTCAGAAGTCGGAGCTAATCTGTCACAGGAGATGATTCTTAATCTTCTTATATCAAACTGCACAATATTCCTTCTCTGATTTATCCTTATAGAACTAAGTTTACATACATTAACCTTTAAAGTAGTGTAGCAGTGTATGCCTACAAATCTATCTTGTGGACCCTCTGCACCATTTAGGAACCAATGTTATAAATGTGCTTGTGCTCTGCAGGTACTTTAGCATGATTGCTGTGGTTTGCAAAAAAAAATGTATTTATAAAAATATTTACCTTGTATGTGAATGCCAGTTAAAAAGTTGCTTGTTTAGCACTACTGAGTTTGAAGTAATATATTTTATGTTCTCTTGATTTAATTGCTTTTTAATTAGCTCATAAGTAAAGGAGACATGTCAAATATTTGTGGAAAAGCAATGTAATAAATATAAATGTTATGCAAATTTCTTATCATTGAAGTTTTAGCTCTGACTAATTGACATATCCAAGTGTGTGTCAGTTTTCTTATTTAGTGCTGCAGTTCCTTTCATATGATTTTCATTACTTGATAAAGTACATAACGCATAGGTTTTCCAGTTTGGAGAATTAATTATTTACATTCTGAGGGCGCTCTTCAGTAAGAACTGAACGTAACTGGAACAAGAAAGACCATCCAACCGATCAATCCACATTCATCACACAATATGTATAACTTTGCTGTGTAAACCTAGGCAAGGAACTATGGGCAATGCATCAAAAAGATAAAGCTGTATGAAATTTCACCAGGACCACTCAGGATAATCTAGTAAAACTGGAGAATGTTAATTAAACCTTACAACCTGTAGTTACAGCTCTGAACAATTGCAATCAAGAAGTGCCATATATATAGTCCCAGCATTGCAGGAATCACGGGTGGGAGGGTTGGTATTTCCTCATTGATTCCAGTGGACCTAGCATGCAGGAATGGCATTGGATCGATTCCATGGACAACACTTGAGTACAAACATTTTCCGTTATTTGTGCAATTTTAAAGCGATTTCCCTGAGTTTCCTCAATGCTTATTGCCCCTTCTCATGATTTTTTCACTGATGCCCCATAGGGCTCATTTACATAGCAACGTATGTCAACCTGGAACCCTGCGGACTCAAGTTTCTGGTTTTCACAGTCCTATTGTATTAATTTACACCTGGATAAAAGAGGCACAGCTTCTTCCTCATCACCTGATCCACATGGAAGTGGGGAACTGGTGAGCCTTTGTAGAGTTCTCAAATTTGGCTTGCTGATTACTGGCTTTTAAAGGCATTTTTTCCAGCATATTTTAATTATTAAAACCTGCATTATTTTGCCGAGATCCTACTGGATCCTACTATGATGCCAGAACCGATGAAGTGTGATGTTCTACTGCAGGGTTTTACTGCATGCCTTTACTCCTGACTTATCCTGCAGCCATTCAATACCTCTCTGGCCACAGGAGAGGTGCCAGAGGACTGGAGGACAGTCAATGTGGCACCTCTATTCAAGAAGGGAGGAAGGAATAAACCATGGAACTACAGGCCAGCCAGTCTAACCTCAGTGGTGGGGAAACTATTGGAAGCAATTCTGAGGGACAGAATTAATCTACACTTGGAGAGGTAGGGATTAATCAAGGAGAGTCAGCATAATTTTGTTAAGAGGAGGTCATTTCTAACCAATTTGACTGAATTTTTTGAGGAGGTGACCAGGAGTGTAGATGAGAGCAATGCTTTTGACGTAGTCTACTTGGACTTCAGCAAGGCTTTTGATAAGGTCCCGCATGGGAGACTGATAACGAAGGTGAGAGCCCATGGGATGCGAGGCAATTTGGCAAATTGGATCCAGAGTTGGCTGAGTGGCAGGAAGCAGAAGGTAATGGTTGAGGGGTGTTTTTGTGACTGGATGCCTGTGTCCAGTGGGGTTCCACAGGGATCGCTGTTGGATCCCTTGCTGTTTATGGTATATCTAAATGATTTGGGCTTGAATGTAGGAGGGTTGATCAATGAGTTCACGGATGACATGAAAATTGGTGGGGTGGTAAATAGTGAAGAGGATAGCCTGAGATTACAGGAGGATATAGATGGGCTGGTCAGATGGGCTGATCAGTGGCAAATGGAATTTAATCTGGATAAATGTGAGGTGATGCACGTGGGCAGGACAAACAAAGCACGGGAATACACGATGAATGGTAGGACCCTGGGAAGTACCAAGGATCAGAGGGACATTGGTGTGCATGTCCACTGGTCCCTTAAGGTAGCGGGACAGGTAGATAAGGTGGTTAAGAAGGCATATGGGATACTTGCCTGTATTAGCCGAGGCATAGAATATAAGAGCAGGGAGGTTTTGCTGGAACTGTATAAAACGCTGGTTGGGCCACAGCTAGAGTATTGCGTATCTGGAATGCGCATTATAGGAAGGATGTGATTGCATTAGAGAGATTTCAGAGGAGATTTACCAGGATGTTGCCTGGGCTGGAGAGTTTTAGTTATGAGGAGAGATTGGATAGACTAGGGTTATTTTCCTTGGAGCAGAGGAGTTTGAGGGGGGACATGATTGAGGTGTATACAATTATGAGGGGCATAGATAGGGTAGACAGGAAGAAACTTTTCCCCTTGGTGGAAGGATCAATAACCAGGGGGCATAGATTTAAGGTAAGGGGCAAGAGGTTTATAGGGGATGTGAGGAGAATTTTTTCACCCAGACGGTGGTGGGAATCTGGAACTCACTACCTGAAAGGGTGATAGAGGCTGAAACCCTCATAACATTGAAGAAGTATTTGGATGTGCACTTGCAATGCCATGACATACAAGGCTATGGGACAAGTGCTGGAAAATGGGATTAGAATAGTTAGGTAAAAGCAAAATGCCATGGATGCTGGAAATCTGAAACAAAAACAATAATAGCTGGAAAAACTCAGCAGGTCTGACAGTATCTGCGGAGAGGAACACAGTTGACGTTTCAAGTCAGTATGACTCTTCATCAGAACTAAGGAAATTGAGAAATGAGGTGAAATATAAGCTGGTAGAGAGGGGTGGGACAGATAGAGCTGGATAGAGGGCCATTGATAGTTGGAGGCAAAGAAGAGATTGCCAAAGATGTCATAGACAAAAGGACAAAGGGTGTTGACGGTGGTGATGTTATATAAGGAATGTGTTAATGGGGACATTAACGGTAGCAAGCAGGACAAACAAGTGGCAGATGGCCCTAGTGGGGGTGGGGTGGAGGGAAGGGATGGAAATGAGCTAAAAGGTGGAGATAAAACAATAGATCGAAATAAATTTAAAAATAGGTGGGAAAAGAAAAATATGTTTTTTAAAAATGATAAATTATTAGAAAAAGGGGGATCGGAAAGGGGGTGGGGATGGAGGGGAGAGTTCATGGTCCGAAGTTGTTGAACTCAATATTAAGTCCGGAAGGCTGTAAAGTGCCTAGTCGGAAGATGAGGTGCTGTTCCTACAGTTTGCGTTGAGCTTCACTGGAACATTGCAGCAGGCCAAGGACGGACATGTGGCCATGAGAGCAGGGTGGAGTGTTGAAATAGCAAGCGACACGGAGGTCTGGGTAATGTTTGTGGACAGACCGAAGGTGTCTGCGTTTGGTCTCTCCAATGTAGAGGAAACCGCATTGGGAGCAGCGAATGCAGTAGACTAAATTGAGGAAAGTGCAAGTGAAGTGCTGCTTCGCTTGAAAGGAGTTTTGGGCCCTTGGATGGTGAGGAGGGTGGAGGTTAAGGGGCAGGTGTTGCACCTTCTGTGGTTGCATGAGAAGGTGCCATGGGAGGGGGTTGAGGTGTAGGGGGTGATGGAGGAGTGGACCAGGGTGTCCCAGAGGGAACGATCCCTGCAGACAGCCATCAGGGGGGTGAAGGGAAGATGTGTTTGGTGATGGCATCATGCTGGAGTTGGCGGAAATGGTGGAGGATGATCCTTTTAACGCGAAGGCTGGTGGGGTAATAAGTGAGGGCAAGGGGTACCCTATCATGGTTCTGGGAGGGAGAGCAAGGTGTGAGGGTGGATGCGCGGGAAATGGGTTGGACGTGGTTGAGGGTCCTGTCAAGCACCATGGGTGGAAAACCTCAGTTAAGGAAGGAGGAAGACATGTCAGAGGAACTGTTTTGGAAAGTGGCATCACTGAACAATTTCTCTTTAAAGTCGTCTCCCTTCCTCCAAATAAAAGGTGTGACTATGGGTACCTGCATGGGCCCCAGTTATGCCTGTCTCTTTATGGGGTATGGAACATTCCTTGTTCCAGTCCTACTCAGGCCCCCGCCCACATCTCTTTCTCCGGTACATCGATGACTGCTTCGGTGCCGCTTCATGCTCTCGTCTGGATCTGCAAAAATTTATTAATTTTGCTTCCAATTTCCACCCCTCCATCATTTTCACATGGTCCATCGCTGACACGTCCCTTCCCTTCCTTGACCTCTCAGTCTCAATTTCTGGTGATAGACTGCCCACCAATATTCATTACAAACCTACCGACTCCCACAGCTACCTCGACTACAATTCTGCACACCCTGCTTCCTGTAAGGACTCCATCCCATTTTCGTAGTTCCTTCGCCTCCGTCACATCTGTTCTGATGGTGCCACTTTCCAAAACAGTTCCTTCTCCATTAACTGAGGTTTTCCACCCATGGTGATTGACAGGGCCCTCAACCGTTTCCGGCCCATCTACCACACATCCACCCTCACAACTTCCTCTCCCTCCCAGAACCATGATAGGGTCCCCCTTGTCCTCACTTATCACCCCACCAGCCTCCGCGTTCAAAGGATCATCCTCCGCCATTTCCGCCAACTCCAGCATGATGCCACCACCAAACACATCTTCCCTTCAACCCCCTGGTGGCTTTCTGCAGCATTTTGCTTTTATCTTAGGGCAGAGTTAAAATTGATCCCAGAAGTCTTGGAAGAGCTTTATCAAATTATTGGGCTGAAAGCCACAATAGCACATAATGTTCTTGTCACAGGATCATTCCAAATGGCAACCAATAGCTTCTGCCAGGTCAATCATAAGGTTTGCAGAAGACAAGTATGTTTTAGCTGAGGAAACACAGTTCTTTGTACTTGTTGCAGGAACAGCGTAACAGAATGAAGGGGCCATTAATTTTTATTATGCCATAACATTTCCACAAATGCTTTCTAAACAATGGCCGGAATTTTCTGGCCCCTGCCCACCAGTGGGATATTCTGGTCCCGCCGAAGTGAATGGACCTTTAAATGGTTCACTGCATTTTCTGGCCCTGCTCAATATTCTGCCCAATAATTTGTACCCATGTGGCTAATTTTGCAGGTGGATGCCCAGGGAGCTGCATTGAATAGATCACCCTTCAGCAGTTCTATGTTGCTGCATTTTTTGGCTTATTGGAGGAAAGAGGTATCCAAATCTACAATGACTGTGAACACCATTGGGATAGACCACCAGTGGAACAAAAGAGTGCAACAAGAGATTAATTTCTATGCTCATCATTGAACAGCAGCAAGCATCTTGAAGGGAAAAATCACATGCATAAGTAAGCCAGAGCTTTCTTTTCAGTATACCACCAGAGCTGTGTTGGGAATTATGCTGGCCTGGCGTATTCTCAACAATTTTACTCTTCAAAAGAGACTTGAAATTGAAGTTACTGAGGCAGATAGAGTGCAAATCTGAAGCACTTGAAGCTGAAGAACATGGGCATACAGACACTGCATCAGAATCACCCTCAGCTTCAAAGAGGCAGACTTACCCACGACACTTGCAGTAATGTGTAATTGCAATTGTATTTATGCAAAAACCAGATAGCTGCATTGAGTTGCAACCTTCGATCCCTCAAGATTCAATAAACATGATTAAAAGCAAAATCACGTGAAGGTCTTAATCATATAAACATTTTCTGTTTGTAGTACCAGTTTGTGTAACTTTCAAAACAATCATTAACATCATCAAAATCACTCAAACAGTTCCATGTGGTACTGAAGCTTTATAATGGAAGAATTCACCAAGATTGGTTACTCTGTCTATCCTTGCCACAATTTAACTTTTCACTTAGCTTATTCTAACAGTTGGTGATGATGCCCACTTTCTGGACCACTGAGAGCTGTGTGGGTTGTTGGGCATGAGGTCTTCTTGCAGGAGGTCAGAGAAGCCTTATTGCCTCTTTGCTGAATTCATTCCTCTTATGCACAACTCCTGAGAAGGGTCTTTATAAGAGTTGTGCCGCTCAGATATTCTGTGGGGATTGGAGGTTATTCCTGGTGGGTATAACAGACTTAACAGCCTGATTCTCTTTAACTCCTTCCTGCGCTGCTCTGCCTCCTCCATGATACAACAGTAGTCCAATGCTATATTTGCCTTAGAGAAGTACTGACTGTGGGGGAGAGGAATCTGAAAATATGTTAAGTCGACAGAAACATCAGAAACAGTCAGAAACAAGTGCAGGTGCTTGAAGTCAGAAAAATCCCTACAAATGCTTTTAAATGCATTTCCCGGCTTTAGAAATGATGAGTTAAGCTTTCAAGACTTTTCAGGCTCAAAACCTCCTATCTTCTTGATAGGGTAACCCTGCCAAATGCTGTACTTCATTTGTCTCACCCTGCCTTACCAGAGGGCTTTTGTAAATGGCCTTCTCATTACTTAGGGCTGGAATGGCTGAAGGCTGTGCTAATAATGGAGCAAGGCAGGGGAAAAGACACATAGCCAGGCTCAAAAGAGTGTAGTGAGCATGTGGACATAGGATTGAAGGAGGTTGCAAATGCTGGGTTAAGTGAGACCATTGCGTCACGACTCACTGGGGATAGTGCACTGCAATATCAAGCCCCACTGCTCCCCGAGCTGCGACAACTGTGAAAAAGTTTGATCAACCCACCTAGTTGTTTAATTTATGTTAACAAAATGCGAACACAGCACTAGGTTTGTAAACTTAATAAGTAAATAACTTTTTACTGAATAAATTGTCTTTAACCAGTGGAAAAAGAAAGAAATATGAACTGCTAATTTATAACTCTATAACCTAAACTCTACCCCTTCTTAAGTCCCTATACACACACACATATAAGACACATAAGACACACAAAAACATGGATCTTAAGGGTGGGATAAAACAGTTCAAGAGCACCAATCCCAGAGTCCAAGATTTGATGGGTTGATTTTGATCGATGTCTTCCAAATTCCTTTCAGTTCTTTGTTGATGACACGAGGTGGTCTTCCAGCACTTTCAGTCTTTAGTTCACTGGTTCAGCACTTGCTTTTCAATATCTCTAATGGTGATTTTCCCCTTTGCCTCTTGGCATGGGTTTTCACAGAGAAAGCAAGTTATAGCAATGTGAGGAGAAAAAGCTATTATTGTGGAATTACTGGAATCTTACACACACACAGGAGACAGAGGTTTTAGGTCTTTTTCCTTTCAGGTTAGGAGCTATTCTGCTACTCTGTTGTCACACAAACCCTGGTCACCTGGTCAGGAGCCAATTAAAACATTGTTGCCAGACAGTCCCCCATTACACCAGACTCCTCCTTGGCACCATCCTGTCTTTCATGCCACACTCAGTCCCAGGACAGCAACATTGTATATATCCCTTGCACTTTTCCAATAGACATGCCCTTCAAGCTGCAGCCATTGTGATTTTAATCCACAATCCAACATAAATAAAAATATATATTCTTTACAATGGTGAGAGTTTTGAACTCAAGGTGCTATAAAATGGAGAGTCTGTGAAGGTTGGCAATGACAATGCTTTATGACAATCTGGTCTGTTGGGGATGTGCTGCTATGATTTCCCAAAATGTGCTTCATGTAAACACCACTTGTCACTGGGAATACTAAGGAATGTTTGTGAGATTACCTTATATCTTTAATCAGATGAACAAATTAGTGTAATTGGGTATAATTATTAGCCCTCAGATCATGCAATGCTGTAGGAGAAAAATATATAAGAAGGCACAACTTCCAATACATTGACCAGAATTTTTCGGCTCCGTTGGCATTGGGTGTCATGGAGAGAAGGCCAAAAATTGGTTTTACGCCACCCTGAAACCAGTTTGTGATCATCTGCTCAGCCTGTCAGTGGTGGGCTGCATTTCCCGCCGCCGCACATCGGGAACCTAATTTCAATACTTTAGCAGCTCATTATGACCCTGCTCACCGGAATCATCCCCCCATGCTGAATCATCTGGGCATGTCCAGGTTTGACTGCCTCTCTTGCTTCGGGCAATACTCGCGGGCATCAGCACCAGACTTTGCAGGCAGCTCCACTTGGCTTTTAGGGGGGGCTGATGGGGTCTCTACATACCAGACCAGGTGTAAGGTGAGGGTGGATTTTCAACACTTGCAGGGCTAAGGTTTGCTTGGAGAAGGGGGAGAAGTGGCCTCAGGCAAAGGAAGAGGCTGCAGGGCGAGGGCTGTACAGGGGAAGGGGGCTATCTCAGGGTGCATGTGGGGGCACATGTTGATCTGTGCAAATTGCCTCAAGATGTTCAGGGCTAAGCAGGCAGTCTCCAGAGAAGATGAAGCTAGATGGTAATGTGAGGGTATGTGAGAGAGTGTGAGTGGTGACGTCACTTGAGCTGGCAGTGAGTGAGATTTCAGTGATGTGTGATGGGCTTGTGAGTGTGTGAGTTTAGGGTGATAATATGGTTGCCTTAGCCTGGCAGCACAGATGAGATCATCCATACGTTTTCTGCACTGGGTGGCCGACCTCTTGTGTGCGGCTTTGGCATGAACCACCTCTGCCACTGACTCCCTCCCAAGCTGAATGGTGAGACTGCTGGGCCTCCTGCACTCTGAGCAGGGGTAGAGGATATCGCGGCAGGCCTCCACAGTGTCCAGAAGGCATCCCAGGAATGCATCACTGAATTGGGGTGGGGGGGTGTGGGGTGCACTCTTCTTGGCTTTTGGGGCCATGTCTTCACCGGTGCCCATCTGGGCTGCAAGTATTGAAAAGTGCGCTTTCAGCTGCAGTTTAAATATGGCGCCCTGCGGTGAGGAAGCAGTGAGGTAATGGCGTGGCAGGCAAATCGGAGGCCTCTTGTCAGTGAGACGGCGTGTTTCCTGTGGCTGCAAAATTAATAAGGCAGGAATGGGACGATACAGCGCAAAAACCCAGCATCGTGGCTGGCAGGTAAAATGACTTTTTTCCTGCCCGCAACCACACTTTGGGCAAATCTGGAATGATTCCGCCTATTGTGCCCAATTAATGGGAAACAATTGAAAGACAAGCTATTTTAAAACCCCATAATGTCATTCACTAAACATTATAATCCTTCAAGTTAAAGGACAGTTTATTTGTAACAGATTACAGGGCAATTATACTGGAGATGCAAATCAAACTAAATTCAAAACTTTGAATTGATCACAACTACATGTAAATTCCTGAATTTGCCTCAGCTCAAATGATTTCAAGTTTCATCTTGGCAAACAACAGATGAACACAAGAGCGAAATATTCTGGATGCTGGAAGCCTGCAATAAAATCAGAAAATTCTGGGAATACTCAGCAACATCTGCGGAGAAAGAAAGAGTTCACATTTCCAGTCAATGACATTTCATCAGCACTACAAAAGTTACAGGTGTAACAGGTTTAAAGCAAGTACAAAGGCAGGGAAATGGGAAGGATAAGAACTAAAGGGAAGGTCTGTGATGGGGCAGAAGACGGGAGAGATTACATGATAAAAGAGATGGTGGCAGAAGGCAAAAAAGGGGTGATAATGGAACAAAGTAAAAAGACAAAATGTGTCTCGAGAAGGTGTTAATGGGAAAATGCAGAATCATTACCAACAGCTGCGATTGAAACAAACAAATAGACAATACATGGGAACAGAAGTTACAATGTGAAATTGGTGAACTCAGTGTTGAGCCTGGGAGGCTGTAAAATGCTTAATTGAAAGGCAAGATGCTGCTCCTCAAGCCGTTGTGCTCTGGGCTTTATTGGAACAGTCTAGGGGGCTGAGAACAGAGAGGTAAGAGTCAGACTTTATGGAGAATTAAAATGATAGGTGACTGGAAGCTCAGGATTGAAGAGAGGTATTCTGCAAAGTGCTTACCCAATCTGCACTTAGTCTCCCTGATATAAAGGAGACTGCAATATGAGCAGCCAATAGGCCATATGAAATTGAAAGAAATACAATAAATGAATTGATTGCTAGGGGGACATGTCTGGACAATTTTTCTGATGAACCTCACACCTGCAAAACATAAGGGCAATAGGCTACAGACTTCCTGACTCCAGAAACTGCCAGGAACAAAGAAGGACTATCAAATCTCATTATGCAAGGAGGGTACTAAGGACCCCCTATTTGTTTTGATGGCATATTAATAGCTTTGACAATGGGGGATCGAAACTCCTTCATTACCATGGATTGTCCTCCATTGTGTGCTGATAGTCGGCTATCACATGGTCAAAACCCCCACATGTGAAAGGCTATGATTATAAACGTGTCTGATTGTTACAGTCGAAATAGAGGTCTGCAGCAGAAAGTAATACTGAAGAAGGACTGCAAAACATAACATCATCTCTCTTTCTCCCTGCTAGTCTCACGTTCAGTGCCCTATCTCTGTTACATTTTGTAATACACCACAGAGACAGGGAATTATAATCAGAAGGAACTTCAAGTGCTACAATATCCACTTTGGAAAAAGATGGATTACAGTTTAAAAGACACCGTAAACAGAAAAATAATCAATTTACATGGACCGCAAGTCCTGGAATTTCAAGACCACCAAAGGAACATGCACATTTTTTATTATGGACTTTAACTCTTATCAATTCAACCTCCTCCACCATTTAATCTGTTCTATTTCACATGCTAGTGTGTGTGTACATGTTGCAGGATTCAGGGCATTTTTTTTTAACCTTTATAATAAGTTTTATATTTTTGCCTGAGTGAGTTATAAATAAACTAACTCTGTGCTTGTTAACTCAAGAGATCTGGCTGCCTTATTTCTTCATATAGCTTTATATATAGTCAAGTACATACTGAATTGAAAAATCACCGCTTTTTAAAAATTCAAATTCTGTTATAGCCAACCTCAGGGATGGGAGAGAAAGGATTGTTTTCACCCCTCCAGACTTGTTCATAACAAAATGGTCAAGAATCCTGTCAACCATGTTGTGGAAATGGAAGGCATATCAGATGCAATGGCATGGAAGGTTGCATCTTCAGAACAGGTGCAATAGAAACAGGGCAACTGGGAGAATGGAAGCGAGTCCCTACAAGTGGCTGTGAAGAAGTGTAGTTGAAGTAGCTTTGGCAGTCAGTGGGTTTGTAATGGATATTGGTTAATAACTAATTCCCAGAAATGGAAGCAGCTAAGTTGAGGAAGATGTCAGAGATGGACCATGTCAAAGAGAGGGAAGGGTGAAAATTAGAAGCAAAATTGAGGCAAACATCAGCCATATTAATAGTGGAATAGAGCTCTCTTTTCAGAATAGCAATTTCATCAAAAAAATCTTGCAGTCCAGTGTGTGGTATGTTTTTCCAATTGTCTAGATGGGGGCTCAATGTTCATAGTGGTGCAAGAATCAGTTTGCATCTACTTTCCCAGACAATGGAAGAAGAGGAATAAAACCAGAAAGAAAACCACCTCTAGCAAGAGAGAATCTAACCATCGCCCCTTGACTTACCATTGCTGAATCCCCCACTATCAACATCCTGGGGGTTACCATTGAGCAGAAACTGAACTCGACTAGCCATATAAATGCTGTGGCTACAAGAGCAGGTCAGAGGCTAGGAATCTTATCCAAGTAACTCACCTCCTGACTCCCCAAAGGCTGTCCACTATCTACAAGGTACAAGTCAGGAGTGTGATGGAACACTCTCCACTTGCCTGGATGAGTGTAGCTCCATCAACGCTCAAGAAGCTTGACGCAATTCAGGACAAATCAGCCCGCTTGATTGGCACCCCATCCACAAACATTCACCCCCTCCACCACTGTTGCACAGTAGCAGCAGTGTGTATCATCTACAAGATGCACTGCAGGAATTCACCAAGGTTCCTTAGACAGAACCTTCCAAATCCATGGCCACTACAATCTAGAAGGAAAGGGCAGCAGACACATGGAAATACCACCACCTGGAAGTTCCCCTCTAAACTACTCAGTGTTCTGGCTTGGAAATGTATCACTGTTCCTTCACTGTCACTGGGTCAAAATTCTGGAACTCCCTCCCTAACAGCACTGTGGGTGTACCTACACCACAGGGACTGTAGCGGTTCAAGAAGGCAGGCCACCACCATCTTCTCAAGAGCAATTAGGGATGGGCAGTAAATGTGGGCCCAACCAGTAACACCTGCATCTCATGAATGAATGAAAAACAGTGCTGGAAAAACCAACAAGTCAGGTGGCATCTTTGGGGAGAGAAACATTGTTAATGTTTTGACTCTAATATGACTCTTCTTTGGAATGTTATGTCTGTTTCTGTCTCCACAGATGCTGCCAGACCTGATGAGTTTTCCCAGCACTTTCTGATTTTATTTCAGATTTCCAACATTGCAGTATTTTGTTCTTTGTTGGGGAAGAGGAAATTGTCCTTTGTCAAAATGTGAATTATGTATACTGGAAGTTAGTGAGTAGGATGTGGATGGGAAGGCAGTCTCCTGTCCTTGGTTCACTTTTTATTTTCTCTGATGTTTTTATTAGTTCTGAGAAGTCTAATGGAATGCATGCATCATGGCAGAGCTGAAAAATTGATCAGCCTGAGATGGTGATTGCCAGTATGGCCTGTCTTCTTTTTCCCAATCAGTAGAATAGAAAAATTAACCAATTCCTAAGTGCCAGGGAGGAGGAATTCATCATCATCATCAGTTGACTATTGTTGAAGCTTCTGTGACTCTCCTCCACTTTAAGGCGAGGGCTTATACTCTGGTGCGGTGTTTTAGATTGTGTATGGTTGCTTTTTCATTGACTTGTCATGCATCTCAGCTTCGTCATGGCTTGTAGGTTGTAGAAAGCAATGGCTAATTGAAGGATTAGCTCACTCATCTTTTAATGGCATTTCCTCCATCAAGAATCCCACTCTCTCTTTGAGGTAAAAACAAAAAGCTAAAAGCTACTGCAGATGCTAGAAATCCAAAACAAAAACAGAATTACCTGGAAAAACGCAGCAGGTCTGGCAGCGTTGGTGGAGAAGAAATCAGTTGACGTTTCGAGTCCTCACGACCCTTCGGCAGAACTTCTGCCGAAGGGTCGTGAGGACTCGAAACGTCAACTGATTTCTTCTCCACCGATGCTGCCAGACCTGCTGAGTTTTTCCAGGTAATTCTGTTTTTGCTCTCTTTGAGGTGTCCATCCAAGTGAAGCCACTGGCACTTTCTAGAGGTGGCCTGATAACATAACTGATGCCCAGCTCCTGGTGAACCCAGCCACAGATAGTGCCATCTACAGTCATTAAAAATAACAAGTTATAACATTGAACAATGGCAGAACATGACTAAAAAAGATTGCCTGATCATTATCATCTTGTGTTTACGGAACGTTGCTTTGTGCAAACTGGCTGCTGTGCACCCTGCATTACAATAGTGACTCCACTTCATAGGCTGTAAATTACTTTAATACATTCTGAAATCATGACAGGAGCTATATAAATGCTAGCCTTTCTTTTATATCTATATGAGAAATTAAATCTTTAGTTTCTTGAAGTTTGATTCAGAAGAAACATGAATTCTCACCACTGCCCTGGACAATAATAAAAGGATAAAAGAGCGCGAGGAGAGCGGCGGAGACACAGGATAAAACTGAAAAAGTGATGTCACAGGAAAGCTGTGACCTCATTGGTTAGTAGGAAATCTGCACCAAATTTGGAAAAAAACACTGCAAAGCTAATTAATAAATTAATTAACTAAGTAGAGATGGCTGGGCAGGTGATGTGCTGTAGCTGTATGATGTAGGAGCTGGCAGATCCCATTTCGAGCCGCAGTGACCATATCTGCAGCAAGTGTTGGTTGCTGGAGGAACTCAAGCTCAGAATTGATGAGCTGGAGTCCAAGATCCGGACGCTGCGGCACATCCGGGAGAGGGAGAGTTATCTGGACGCTTTGTTTCAAGAGGCGGTCACACCCGGTAGATTAAGTACCTCAAATTCGGCCAGTAGTCAGGGTCAGCAGGGTGTGACTGCAAGTGAGGCAGGTAGAGGGATCCTGTATTCAGGATTAGAGGAGCCTCAGCTCTTGACCTTGTCCAACAGGTACGAGGTACTTGCTCCCTCTACAGATGAGGAAGAGGGCTGTAGGGAGGATGAGCCAGCTGACCACGGCACCGTGGCACAGGAGGCCATTCAAGAGGGGGGAGCAAAATGACAAGTGGTACTTGTAGGGGATTCTATAATTAGGGGAATTGATAGCTTCCTTTGTAAGCAGGATCGAGAGTCCCGCATGGTATGTTGCCTGCCAGGTGCCAGGGTGAGGGACATCTCTGACCGGCTTGAAAGGATTTTGGAGATGGAGGGGGAGGATCCAGTTGTTTTGGTCCCCGTCGGGACAAATAACATAGGTTAGACTAGGAAAGAGGACCTGATTGGGGATTATCAGGAACTAGGAACTAAATTAAATAACAGGTTCTCAAGGGTTATAATCTCCGGATTACTACCCGAGCCACGTGCAAATTGGTATTGGATGCGAGAATAAGGGAAGTAAACATGTGACTAAAGGAGTGGTGCGGGAAAGAGGGGTTCCATTTCGTGGGGCACTGGCATCAGTATTGGAACAGGAGGGATCTGTACCGTTGGGATGGTCTCCGCCTGAACCGATCTGGGACCAATGTTCTAGCGAAAAGGGTAAATAGGGTGGTCAACAGGACTTTAAACTAGAAAGTGGGGGGGGAGGGAAGGGTAAAACTCCAAGAACTATGACTAATGGGAAACAAAACAGCAGGTTAGCATGTGGGTGGGGGGGGTGGGGGGTGGAGGTGGCTGGGGGGTTGGATTCAACTTCATGGAAAATTATGAAAAAACTGAAAAGAAAGGAGAGCCCAGGAGAGGCTATTAAAGTCTCCAGAACACAAAATGGGACAGAGTGTTTGGAAAGGGCTAGGAATCTAACTTCAAGCACATCAGATAAAGGCACGACAATGAGAAGGGGTATGGGAAATACAGGGCTGAAGGTGTTGTATCTGAATGCAGGCAGTATACAAAATAAGGTAAATGAGCTTGTGGTGCAGATTGAAATTGGCAGGTATGATGTGGTGGGCATTACGGAGACATGGCTGCAAGGGGGATCAGGACTGGGAGCTAAATATCCAAGGATATACATCCTATCGAAAAGATAGGCAGGTTGGCAGAGGGGGTGGGGTTGCTTTGTTAGTAAGAAATGAAATTAAATCGATAGCAAGTAACGACGTAGGATCAGATGATGTAGAATCTGTGTGGGTAGAGTTGAGGAACCGCAAAGGTGAAAAAAACATAATGGGAGTAATGTACAGGCCTCCGAACAGAAGTCAGGATGTGGGACACAAGATACACCAGGAGATAGAAAAGGCGTGTAAGAAAGGCAAGGTTACAGTGATCATGGGGGATTTCAATATGCAGGTAGACTGGGAAGATCAGGTTGGTAGTGGATCCCAAGAAAAGGAATTTGTGGACTGTCTATGAGATGGCTTTTTGGAGCAGCTTGTGGTGGAGCCCACTAGGGAACAGGCAATTCTAGATTTAGGGATGTGTAATGAGGCAGCTTTGATAAGGGAGCTTAAAGTGAAGGAACCCTTAGGAGGAAGTGACCATAATATGATAAAATTTACCCTGCAATTTGAGAGGAAAAAGCTGGAATCAGATGTAACAGTATTACAGTTGAATAAAGGTAACTACAGAGGCATGAGGCAGGAGCTGGGAGATGAGCCTAGCAGGAAAGACAGTGGAACAGCAATGGCAGGAGTTTCTGGGAGTAATTTGGGAGACACAGCAATTTCATCCCTAGGAAGAAGAAGCATGACTAAAGGGAGGATGAGGCAACCATGGCTGACAAGGGAAGTCTGGGACAGCATAAAAGCTAAAGAGACAGCATACAATGCAGCGAAGAGTAGTGGAAAGCCAGGGGATTGGGAAGCCTAGAAAGACCAACAGAGGACAACTAAAAAAGAAATAAGGAGGGAGAAGATTAAGTATGAGGGTAAACTAGCCAGTAATATAAAAGAAGATTGCAAGAGTTTTTTTTAGATATATAGAGGGTAAGAGAGAGGCAAAAGTGGACATTGGGCCGCTGGAAAATGACGCTGGAGAAGTAATAATGGGGAACGAAGAAATGGCGGAGGAACTGAATAGGTACTTTGCATCAGTCTTCAGAGAGGAAGACACGAGTAACATCCACAAAATTCAAGAGAGTCGGGGGCTAGAGATGAGTATGGTGGCCATTATCAAGGAGAAGGTGCTAGGGAAACTGAAATGTCTGAAGGTGGATAAATCACCTGGACCAGATGGATTACACCCTAGAGTTCTGAAATTACAGGCTGATTGGCCTGACCTCAGTCGTTGGTAAGATTTTAGAGTCCATTATTAAGGATGAGATTTCAGAATACTTGGAAGTGCATGGTAAAATAGGGCAAAGTCAGCATGGTTTCATCAAAGGGAGATCATGCCTGACAAATCTGTTAGAATTCTTTGAGGAGGTAACGAGTAGGTTAGACAAAGGAGACCCAATGGAAGTTATCTACTTAGACTTCCAGGAGGCCTTTGACAAGGTGCCGCAAAGAAGGCTGCTCAGTAAGATAAGAACCCAAGGTGTTAGAGGCCAGGTAGTAGCATGGATAGAAGATTGGCTGTCTGGCAGGAGGCAGAGAGTGGGGATAAGCGGGTCCTTCTCATAATGGCGGCCGATGACTAGCGAAGTTCCACAAGGGTCAGTGTTGGGACCACAATTTTTCACTTTGTACATTAATGATCTAGATGAAGGAACTGAGGACATTCTGGCTAAGTTTGCAGATGATACAAAGATAGGTGTAGGGACAGGTAGTATTGAGGAAGCGGGGAGCCTGCAGAAGGATTTAGACAGGTTAGGAGAATGGGCAAAGAAGTGGCAGATGGAATACAACGTGGGGAAGGGTGAGGTCATGCACTTTGGTAGGAAGAATAGAGGCATAGACTATTTTCTAAATGGGGAGAGAATTCAGAAATCTGGAGTGCAAAGGAATTTGGGAGTCCTAGTCCAGGATTCTCTTAAGGTTAACTTTCAAGGTGACACGGTAGTTAGGAAGGCAAATGCAATGTTGGCATTTATTTCGAGAGGACTAGAATATAAAAGCAGGGATGTGCTGCTGAGGCTTTATAAGGCTCTGGTCAGACCACATTTAGAATATTGTGAGCAATTTTGGGCCCCATATCTCAGGAAGGATGTCCTGGCCCTAGAGAGGGTCCAGAGGAGGTTCACAAGAATGATTCCAGGAATGAAAGTCTTAACATATGAGGAACGTTTGAGGACTCTTGGTCTATACTCGATGGAGTTTAGAAGGATATGGGGGGATCTGATTGAAACTTACAGAATACTGAAAGGCCTGGATAGAGTGGACGTGGGGAAGATGTTTCCATTAGTAGGAGAGACTAGGACCAGAGGGCACAGCCTCAGAGTAAAGGGAAGACCTTTTAGAACAGGGATTAGGAGAAACTTCTTTAGCCAGAGAGTGGTGAATCTATGGAATTCATTGCCACAGAAGGCTGTGGAGGCCAGGTCATTGAGTGTGTTTAAGACCGAGACAGATAGGTTCTTGATTGGTAAGGGGATCAAAGGTTATGGGGAGAAGGCGGGAGAATAGGGTTGAGAAACCTATTAGCCATGATTGAATGGTGGAGCAGACTCGATGGGCCGAATGGCCTAATTTCTGCTCCTATGTCTTATGGTCTTATTAATACACTGGATAAGTTAGGTGTTGCAATTTAATCAGTTATCTTAAGGAACAGCATTATTCACAAACCAATAGTTTCATGTGCAACTCGGAGATTATCAGCCACCCGCGCATAACCAACAATAGGATCCCACAGGGATCAGTCCTTGCACCACTCTCTTCACTGTCTATACTAATGACCTCCCTCCACAAAGTCATGGCACTTTGCATATGCAAATAATCCATTTTAATTTGGCCCTGGCTTTCCAGGCTAAATAAGTTCAGGATCTTACATGCCTGCATAAGCAATAAAAGACCTTTGCGATTGATCTTCACACTTTTTATTTTGTATATTATATCGACAAACAGTACATCCTTTCCCTGTTCCAGTTGGGAGAGTTGATCAGTGGTTCATCACAGAAAGCAACAGGTTTTGGTAATAACTGTTGTAAGAGCTTGCTCTGTGTCTCATGAGGAGGTATTGGATGCTTGTCTGGTTGAACATTAAGAACAGAATTTTCTGATTTTGAAACTAAGTGCTGTGGCAGGTGAGCTCTGTGGCGTGTTTCCCATGGTTGGAATGGTCAGGAAATTGCACCCGATTTCACGCTCAGAAGCTTATTAATCATGTATAAGCGAGTCGCTCTCCGAATCACAGGAACTGATTCGTCTGCCCTGCCATTACCTAATGGGGTCAAAGGTCCCGGCGCCATATTTAAATGCCACCCGAGCACACACATTTCACTTTCTCCAGCCCAGGAGACCTGTAGAGATGTCTGCACAGCAAAAGAAGAAGGCTGTCATGAACTTTTAACCATGACTCCCTTGAAGCATTGGTAAGAGGAGTACGCCAACACTGGGATGTGCTGTATCCAAAGAATGGCTCCAGGAAGCACACCAGCATCACCATTCTGGCCTGTGAGGCCATAGCAAGTCAGATCAGTGTGGCTGGCAACTGCCTCGCAATGCCATCCAATGCAGGAAGGGGATGAATGATCCCTTCCGCTCCACCAGGCCAAGTGAACCTTCAGCTCACTCCAATATCACACGCTCATCATGGCATTTTGCACTCAAAGGGTTAAACTCTTCAGTGATTGCACAAAACATTAACGGGGGTGCATGTATCAGCACTGATTTCCTCATGGATACTTTCACATCACCGCCATCTCATCTATCATGCTGCACAAACTCCATCCTCAGCCTATACTGAGGAGGGCTCACCACACACAGTAAGCATGCATGTTTCCATCCGCTCCATCCCTTCTCATCATATTCCTTTCTTTTATCTTCATGCAGTCCAAGCTTGCCCACAACAGAAGGGAGAAAGGATGGCCAACATCACAAAACTCTCCAAATTTGAGGAGGACGCCACCTAGCTGGCTGGTGAAGACAGGGATCGCCCCTGTGGGCATGGCAAAATCGGCTTCTCCCAGCAACCTAGAATGGATGAGAGCTCCATGAGTTCATCACCTCCTGACTTCATGGTGAGTGACATGCAATCTTGTATTCTGCCTGCTCATGAACTAAATTTCTCTTCTCTCTCTCACAGGCACCAGCAGGTCAAGGCAGAAGAGTAGGGCCAACATAAGCCCCAATCCCCAGCCTACCTCAGACAAGGATGCTGAGGGGCCATCCGAGGAAGATCCGTCACTGCGTTCACCCGCACCCTCCACCAGCGCAGAGACGTACAACCTGGTGAGTCCTAGTTCTAGATTAGACTCAGGATCACTTTCTGGAGAATACCTCACAGACAGGTCTCCACAGTCAGACAGCCCAGATCTCTGGTACTCGGAGGACTGCTGGAGAACAGTCACCCGCTGAGTCTGAGTCAGACAATGAGCCTCTGCGGGCAGCCACCAACACAATGCTGGAGATGCAAAGACAGGCGGCAGAACATCAGGCAGAGGTGTGAGAGTCACTCAGCAGTCTAGAGTAAGGATGGAAGAGTCTGTCCGTGTTCTGTCTGATGTCATGGCTCTGACATGCCAGCACCTCAAGGTCACCATGGGAATGGTGGCAACTGCCTTGGGGACCTTGGTTCAGCAAATCTTGTTGGATTTGCGCTCTGACCTGCATTCAATCGCTATAGGCATTAGCGGGATCCATCAGTGGCTAGGCTAGAGATGGGGGGGTCACCTCGACCTCCCTTCAGGTGCCCCTTCTACTCAAGGAGTCAGAGAGGGGTCCTCAGGCACCCACAGGGAGAATGAGCATCTGTTCTACAACCCAGGGACCTCCACACAAGACATTCCAAGGTGTCCAGCCACTTAGAGGCCCCTCTGCCTGTGACCCCATCAACCCCAGTTGGTCAGGCCAAGGAGGGTGTATCTGCCCTTATCAGGCCGGGGACCTCCAGGCCTCGGGCCACCAGAGGATGTCCACCAAGGTCATCACAGACAACAGGGCTGTCAGCAGGCTGTCTCCATCTCTGCTGCGACTGTCAGGGCTGCACCCAGGTCTGGCGTTAGGGTTAGTAAAATTAAAAAATATTAACATCCCTTCTGGGCCATGGGTCTTCAATCACTGCACATGTCTTGCACTTTTGCAAGTACATTTGATGTCAATGAGAATGGTTTGATCATTTGCAGGCATCATGCATATTCATTTATGTACCCCCTTATTGTGAGGGTGAGCCATCCTCCCATTCAGTCATCCCTTTGTGAGCCTTACATTCATGTGATGTCTACTTCAGTCAAGAAAGTTAATGGACCCCTGCGTGGTGTCAGGGAGGTGTGTCAAAATCTTTATTGGAAGTGTGAGCTAGATGAACTAGTAACCCTTTTTCTTGTGAGACAACATTGTGTGAGGGCTGCTTGTGAGATGATGATATCTCCAGCCATGCACTAATTTCACTGTCAGCTGTAGTTTCTCATTAAGGTGGCCACAAGTGTATCAAGTCCATTAGTACAGTATTTGCGCTGTTGTGTTTGCTTTCACTTCCCAGAGCGCACGGATATAGGGTTCACCGCTGACCTTTCCAGAGATCATGGCCTGGTCAATCATGAGGGTTGAAAGTGCAAATGCAAATGTGAAACTTGCTGTTGATGTGACAGGCTGTAAATCCCTTTCAGTGCAATGGCATGGCACTAAGAGACATAAGGAATGTGGCCTTCTCTGTTGCCTGCACCTTACTCCTCCTGGAATCTTGTGGCTATCAATGAAGCTCATGAACGCCTTCCATGTTGTGCTTCTTCGATGGTATCCTCACATGGAACTGACCCTCACCTTCTTCTTCAGGTTCCTGCCCTTCCTGCTCTTCATCGTCTGAGGAGCTATCAGCCTCTTCCATTTCTCCCTTTGGCAAGGGATCCGCCCTTTGACGCGCTAGGTTGTGAGGGGTGCAACAGACCAGGAGACCCTATCTGGAGTGTACTGTACAGCCCCACCTGAGCGGTCCAAACATCAGAAGCGCATCTTCAGGATGTGAATGACCTGCTCGATCATGGATCGCGTGGAGCTATGCGCCACGTTGTATCTCTCCTCTGAGGCATTCTGAGGATGATGCATGAGTGTCATGAGCCATCATATGAGCATGTACCCCTTATTCCAAACAGACATCCTTGTACTTGCTGAGGCCCTTTGAATATATGAGGCACCAGGGAGTGACTCAGAAAGCATAATTCAAGGCATCTCCTAGGGTACCTGGCACAAACATACAGTATGTGCTTCTGATGATCACACACCAGTTGAACGTTAATGGAGTGAAACCCATTCCGGTTGGTGAACATCACGGGGTGATCTCATGGAGCCCACAAAGCCACATCTGTGCAGTCGATTGCATCCGCAGATAGGAGAGCCTTCTTCCCTAGACCCTTGGTCAAGTGAGTCGCCTCCGTGGTGTGGGTCTAACCACCTCATCCTCTGGTTCCTACTGGGCTCCACTGGACTCTGGATCTCAGTTGGGGCCTCCTCCTGAAGCTGTGCTAGGCAGCACCAGGCCCGTCTTCTCCTCCTCCATTCCAATGAGCACCACCAAGAAGGCAGCATTGAGCCCTATTTCCATTCTTGCCTGCTCCTTCTCTCTGTGGAATGATAGATATAATAGATTAATAAATCACCGGGAAAGATGGCTAATCTCCCACTCGCAAACAACACACTACTGTCATGGTCTTGAGCTGCGCCTGTGCTAATAGCCTTGTCACTGATACAGCCTTGTAGCTGAGGTGCAAACTTGCAGAGCGAGGTGAACAAATGAACAACCCTGACATTTAACATCTCAATCCCACAGGGGTTGGAAAGGTTTGGAGCTATTAACGACATGTGGCACCTTATCAAAATCACTCCTCCAATCTCAGATCTGGCATACTGATTATACTTAACTTGCACATGAGTTATGACTGGGTGCCCCTTGGGACGTCACCCATGCCAATTGGAGAAAGCGTATTAAGGGCTTTCATCGATGATCTGTCACATAGGCAGCATCTGTGCCTCCTTAATAGTTGCTTGCATTCCCACTTTTCACATTTCTCTGCATAAATGCTGAAATGGAGTGATTATATTGTGAAGCCCATGACTCCTGGAGTCTCTTGTATAGCGCTAGAAATGATAATCGCTCTAATGGAAACTTCTCAAGGAGATCTTCCACTTTTCTCTCCTCTCTGACTACATTTCAATGTTTTGAGTGGAAGCAGGTTGAGGCTGCCCCATGAAATGGGGCCCATAGTGCAGCCCTGGGCTCCTCCCACACTGACTCTGATCTCTCCCATCCAGATTCTTTTCTAGTTTTGATTCCTGACTGGGCCATTAAATCGACTTTACAAGATGATGGCGCTCAGATTTTACTTCAACAAAAGCTTCGACCGTCCCACTGTGCCTGCCACTCTGCCTCCAATCTTCCTGGAACCCTACAGTGTGCAGGTAGAGATGCCTCCAGTTATTCTCCAGCCTCCCCCAAAATCCTGGATCCAATTGTCATTGTCGTGGATATTCCAAGCCTCCCAGCTGAACCCATAACTGTAGATGTCCCAGTGCCCATTGGGGGGCTCAACCCTCCCCAGCTCAAGGCTGTGTGCATGGTCACAGGCAGAGGTGATCCCACTACCCCCCAGGAAACTTTCACATACCCAACCCCCCAGATATTACCTCTTCCCTCTTTACAGCTTGCAGATGCCTCCCCTAACCCTGACCACCCCATCTGCAGCCCAGTACCAGACCAGACATTAACATAGCCAGCAACATTAAGACCATGACCACTCCCTGCATGCTAAGCTGTGCCTTTACCCAATTGAGCAAACCGCATTTCCCCTCCGTGGAGCAGGTCTACAATTTGCAAGCCATACATTGCCCTGTAGCATGGCCTGCAAAACCGCAGGACTGAAATCAGTCTGGCACCCTGACTATCAGGTGCACTAAGCCCCAGGACTGACTTCACTCTCACACTCTAACTACTTGGCCCCAGACCAGGAACTATGATTGCCTTTCTCTTTGCTCTCCCATTCTTTCCTAACTGCTAACAACACATTGTTCCCCCCTTCCATGAGTCTCTGCAACCTCTCCCTTATGTGCAACCCTTTCCCCTCTCCTACCTCCATGAGTATTTGCGCAAACCTTCCCTCTTGTGCCAAACTAATACAAACCCCATGCCTTGTATTCCTGAGTCTGCGCGTGTTCCTGTCTTTGATGTTGGGCTCTAGGTTCCCCACCTTCAGTCCCTCTTCTGCCTGCCATCGTTTCCCCCCTCCCCAAATTTGCCCATTGTGCCCTATGTCTCCTTCCCTCATTCCCCCCTCAATCTCCCATCTTCACCTTTGCCCATTGTCCCCCATGTCTTCTTCCCTCATTCCTCCACCCCCTGGTCACAATGCTACTCTCTGTCTGGGTTTGTGCCCTACATGAACCCCAAGATAACATCCTCCCAAACAACGGAGGGAGCCAGTGAGGGCAACAAGCCTACACCCTCGCCAGCGTAACGTCTCACTGGCTTAGTTGAGAACCCGGAGTGGTGCTGCTGCCGGTAGACTCTGAATATTGCGCTCACCTCTAAGCCATGAACAAAGTGAGGGCCATCAGGTGTACCCTCGTTATTTCAAAAGATGTTTCAGGCCAGCCTAACTTCCCGCTGATGTTGCACGTAATTGGGAGGGTCTCCAGTGAGCAGTGTTTTTAATGAGCATTCATGTCATAGGAATGCATGCAAATAGGGTTTCCGCCATGGACCAGCAGGAATCCCGACCTGCCACCCACCTCCCATGAAAGTGGTGAGGGTAAAATTACAAACTGTTTTCCCAATGGTGGGTTTACGATTTTTGGCCTGACTCCAAAATTTTCAGCCGTGCCTACCACGCCATGGATTGGATGGGAAAATTCCACCCTGAGGGTTTATTGGTAACACATAACTATATACAGCTCCAGACTGCAGCCCCAAGTAGGTATTATCTTCATGCTGGCTTCTGCTAGACTCCAATATACTCAGTCCACTATCACGTGACTCTCTACATCACACTGTGGGCAGTACTATTCTCCAGTCCCACATTAACCATTACTTTGCTCAACACCCTTATATTACACCTCTCCCCAAGCCTTTCCCCAAGTATATTTACAGTACAATCAATCCATGCTTCTCCCCTGCTCAAGTCTCTGACCTTATAAATTCAGATGGTCTGGAGGCATGACAATTCTTCCAGATCTTGTTCTGGTCACATTTGGAGGAGTGGTAGACTCAGTTGCTTTGGGCAGATTTTCTTTGTCCGGAGTTGAAATCAAAGTGTTCTCTGGTTCGGGTAGTTAGTTGTCCCATTTGATTCGCATTTTGCACTCCTTGGAGTTGAATTTCCCCTTGCCAACAACCCATTTGCTTTGCTTGGAATCCATGGATTTATCTCATTCCTTCTGGAGAGAATGTTCATAGAGTGGACTTAGTTTTCTTTCTTCCATGGAGTCCGCTATGATCTTGCTGGAAGTTGCCATTTCAAAAATGGAACCTTCATTTCCACTTGTTTCACAATTTTACCCACATATTTGTTTATTTTCTTATTTTCCAATTCTTTTTCAAGCCTATCAATCTTTCCATTTAGCTCAGCAACTACTCTAGTGAATTTAGCTGTCTTTGTTTCAGGATTATCTGCAGAACCCTTATACAAGCCTAACAACTTAACTTGGGCATTCAGTTCCTTTCCGAGTCTTTTTTCCATGGTCATGGACTGCTCCTTAGACTCGCTCAATTAACTCGTTAGCTCCTCAATCTGTTTCTTAGAATTTCCCTTTCTGCTTTAAAGTCTGGACTTGTTCTTCCATACTTTCATCATCTTTCATGTCCTTCAGATAGGATCAAAGTTCAAGAATTTAATCAATTTTGGTTGTTATTTCTGCATTCAACCAACTGTTTTGATTGATCAGCAATTCCATCGTTTGTTCCAGGCATTTGTCATGATACTTAATAAAGACTTCTGATACATGAAATTCATCAAGTTATAAGTGAATATCTATCTATGTTGAATTTGCTTTGATCATTAGGCTTATCAAGTCCTCTTTTAAGTGTTCTACTTCCTTTGAGTGACACTCTAGTATTCTCATCAGGTCTCGTTTTTCATTAGCAAATTCATCTTTCATACCTGAAAGTTGGTTCTCTACAATTCAATTTTCTCTTGGCACAGCCTAATTCCTCTATACTGCCCTTCAACTCACATTCTGTAATTGCACTTCTGGTAATTGCTTCTGCGACCCTTCGCGTTCTTTTGTGAGAATTTCTACCTTCACTTGGGTATGCTGCAGAAGTGGTAGAGAACTCTTATTCTGACTGTCGAATTGGAGCTGCAAGCTTTCTACTTCTGTTGCTCCTGTACATAGCAATTCTTCAACTTCTCTTTTTCCCCCTACAATTCCAAAACTCTGTTGTTCAGTGATGCTTTCATTGTCTTAAACTCTTCAACAGGAATGTACTGCAACTGTATTCTTTCTTTCAAAATAATTTCTTTGAGTACATTTTCTGCCTCCTGTTGTGTCTGGCTGTACTTCTGGTTGAGGTCTGCCAACTCCCTCTGTGATTTGCCAAAAATGGAATTCAAAGTTGTTATGTCTTCCTTGTGCTCTTTCGGAGATATGTACGGGTCTGCACACGATTCAGATTTCCGCTCATTGTCTTCTTCTCAAACTGGATGTCTGATTCCAGCCTGGCATTTTCCTCCTAGAATATAGAACATTGCTGAGTCTTCTTTGCCAACTGGTTCTTCAGTTCTTTCAGAGTGACATTAAATTCATTTTACTTCTCTTCGTAATTTTCTAGAGGAACAAACTTTGACCTGAGGGATCATTGTAGAGTGTGAAGACCCCTTGGAAGGTTTCCCTTTGCTTTTCAAAGCTCCATTGCTTTGACATGAGTTTGCTCAACTTTTTTCTGCTGTTCTTCCATTCTGTTGTTCAAAGCAGTCTTCATTTCTTCCTGCTGCTGAAGGATTATATACCCCTTCTGCATTTGATCTTGAAGGATAATCAGCTGCCCATTTCACTATTTATTTTCTTGTTGAGCTCTTGCCATCTTGTTCTGTGTTTCAGTGCATTGCATTGTTGCTACTGATAGTTCTAATGCAGTTTTTCCTGAAATAGTATTCAGCATCTATTTTTAACTCCTCATTTTTTCAGGGACACACTTTGATTCTTCAAAGAGTTTTTCAAGGCAGCAATTTCTTTGAGTACATTTTCTGCCTCCTGTTGTGCCTGGTTGTACTTTTGGTTGAGGTCTGCCAACTCCCTCTTTGATTTGCCAAAAATGGAATTCAAAGTTGTTATGTCTTCCTTGTGCTCTTTCGGAGATATGTACGGGTCTGCACATGATTCAGATTTCCGCTCATTGTCTTCTTCTCAACATTCAACCTTTCTGTTTCTTTCAAAGCCTCTTTACACCTTTATAACACCTCAGAAATGTGTGTGTTCAATCTTGTATAGTTTGATTCATTGAAGATTTTAGTTTATCATGTGTTTTCTTGAATCTTGTGTCTCAGGTCTTCCAATTCAGCTTCCAATTCAAACATTTTCAAATTTTATTTCTTGTCTTTTTTTCTCCCCCACCTGTTTCGGAGCTGCAGAGCATTGTCCTTGTTCTTCATTTTAGTTTCACTGTTAGCCAGGTCTGTCTCCAGTGAAGTCTTAGCTTGTTTCAGTTCTGTAATTGTGCTACGTGTGGCTTCATTGTCCGTTTGCAGCTTGGAACATTCTACGACGTTATCTTCAATCAGAGGCAACTGCCTCAGCACTGCCACCTTGCAGTTTAGATAATGTGTTAGTCTTTTCAAAAAGATCTATGTTAAGCCTTCTGCTTAGTTCTCAGCCTTCTCTTTGCTCTGCACTGAACACTTCAGCTTGTGCAATTCATTGTTCTGCCATGGTTTGCCAAAATCATGTGATTTGCTTTGGTATTGTCTTTTACCCTTTTGTTGCTTTATTGGGATTCTCCCTCTTTTAAAGCTCTGTATGCTCCACAACTTGAAGATTAAAATAATTGTCAAAGGCTTTAAATACCTCATCAAAGCTGCTTGAGGATTTGTCAATGCCTTCCATTAGGATTATTTCATTGGCAATTTATCCAAATAAGTATAAAAATGTATTTGTGTACAAAATTATGAGGGGAATAGATAGATTGGACAGGATAAAATTGTTTCCCTTGGTGGAGAATTCTAGAACCAGGGGACATAGATTCAAGATAAGTGGCAGAAGGTATTGGGGGAACATGAGAAAGAACTTTTTTACGCAGAGGGTAGTGGGTGTCTGGAATTCACTGCCCAAGTTGGTGGTAGAGGCAGATACTCTAAATTCTTTTAAAAAGTACCTGGATCTGCACCTTAAGTGCTGTAAGCTGCAGGGCTATGGGCCGGGTGCAGGAAGGTGGGATTAGAAATGGCACCTGGGTATCCTCAGGCTGGCATGGACAAGATGGGCTGAATGGCCTCCTTCTGTGCTGTAACTTTTCTATGGCTCTATGGTTCTATGGTATTAATTTGGATTTCCTCTGATTCCTACCTAATCCTGATGTTTTAATTTACCATCCATGGCATATTCAACACAAACTATCAAACTTCGAGAAAGTTCTGAATCTGGCTGGGGGACCTTCTCCTGGAATGGACATATCTAGATAGCACCCCTCTGTTGAATTTGCTCCTGCCATTGTTTGAAACTTACCCAAAACACAGAGTCAATGGACTCCTCGACTCCATGCCTCCAGTTGTGCAATTTAACAAAAGAAAGCTGATGAGACTAGATATACACTAGTTAAGTGTGAAAGGCCGCTATCTATCTCCTATTGTTTATCAATGGCCTTTTAGCTTTAAGGCATCATGGGTGGAAAATAGCTGTTGACCATGTGACTAAAACTGGCTTCTGAAACTAAGATCCATTATTAACCCAAGACTCAGAAGATACATGAGCAGAGTGCAGAAGAATACCCAAAAGACAACAGCGGCAGAAAAAGTCTGTGCCATCTTTTCCTTTTGGGAACCATCAGTTGTCAGCCAATCTAAAAACCAGACTCTGAAACAAGCTGCAAGTCATGAGGCAGCCAAAGTACTTAACCTGTTCCAGTTTCAAAGTTGACCTGAGAACTAGACTCCTAGATATTTGACTACAAGAAACCTCGCAACCAGCTGTGAACCCCTTGCTTTACAAGACACTCACTTCAACTTTAAACCAACAAATCTATTAAAGCAACCAGAGGCGTGCCATGTGCGAGACCGGAAACCATAAATCAGAGACTGAATTAACTGTAATTTATAAAACTGTACTACAGTAAAGTCCCACCATTCGTGGCAGTTACATTCCTGCGAAACCTACAGCGAAATCGTGAATGATGAAATACTTTACAATGGAAGCCAATTAGATTGGTTCCAGGCATCCTAAATTTTTACATGTATAAAGGATCAAAGGCAATAAAAACTATGTTTTTAATAAATTTAAAGGGAAATTTGCTGGAGAAATTGTTTAATAAAACAAGAAAACAAGAAAAATGTAAGACTTGTCACACATACAGTGCTTGAGAATAGAGGTGGACTGCGATCAGGAATTAAATCACAGTAACAAGGAACACCCACATGCAAACAATGGCAGGTGACAAATGCACAGCCTGTACTTTCTACTGCAGGAAATATGTGACCGGCACCTTCCTTTTTTTTAAACTTTATTTGCTTGTTGTTTTTTTTTTATTTTTAAAACCGCAGATAAGTGAGTATTTGGGCCCGCATTTGAGTAAACTGGTGCACAAATAAACAAATTTGCAAAACAGGAAGCTGCGAACTGTGTCACTTTACTGTATCTTTATATGTGATTAATCGTTTTGTGTGTATATGCGTTTGTGTGTACCTGTGCATGTGTGAGACTGAGGGCGGAATTTTCTGAGCCCGCTAGCAGCAGGTGTCATAGGTGGCGGTGCAGAAATTATGGCGGGACCCACTTCATGACAGCATGAAGTCAGGTCGCAATCTTCCGCAAAGCCCGCCAACGGTGGGCCACATTTCCCACCATCAGTTGGCGGGGAGCTAATTGTGATATGTTAGCGTATAATTAAAAGGCCATCCCGCCAGGCTCTTGGAACCCCACCGTATCGTCTGTCCACGCTGGCAGGAAAGCACGCCAACGTGTTTCACAATAGCACACAGGCCTTCACTTTGGGGGAACTGAGGTGAGTGAGCAGCAGCGTTCTCCACAGCTCACCCGTTGTTTACAGGCCTCAGGCGTGCCGGGGAGGAATAGGGGAAACTGATGCCTGGTCCCACAGGCAACGGCTGAGGGGTGGGGAGGTGTCTGCGGGCAAATGCTGGCCAGCCTTGGCGGCGACTGCTGAAGGTAGGGGGGGGTCAAGTGCTGCCCTGATGCTGCCTCCTGCACACAGGCAATCAAAGTGGGGGGCAGGGTAAGTGAGGGAAGTGGCCACACGTTAGGGACCCTGTGTAAACTGACCATGCCTCTGCAACTGAGACAGATCAGGCACAGCCACAGTGATATATTTATGGTCAGGCTCCTAGCCTGCCCACCCATGCAGGCAACGCAGAGGCACCAAAGGGCCACCAAACGCTCCATATCTTACCCCCCTCCACACCCCTCCCACCCCACCAGCACAGACTTTGAGTCCGCCACCACTTTATTGGATCGCGGAGCAGTGGGACTGCACACGTTGTACAATCTCCTCGTCAACACTGGCCATGTAGCAGTCACTGCTGGAGGTGCTCACAGCCCCTTGCAATCTCAGCATCCCGGTTTGGGCCAGTGTCCCCCATGTCCCAGGTCGACAGGGCAGCCATGCAGTGCACTCATCTCTGGCCATCCGAGGGGTGACCAGCACTCTCCGGGAAGCATGAAGGGGCGGTCACACAGGGCCAGGAAAGGTGCTAAGTACAGTCATGATAACCACGTCTCTCTTCCTCCTTCATGCTGCAAGAGGACCACATCAGGATCATGGATCCTGGTGACCTAACTGTGTGCCTGATGGCCTACAGAGACAGTAGAAGATGAAGGAGAGAATGACTGAGGCTCCTGGCTGTGCAAAGGCAGGAGCAGCAGCATAATGAAGAAGGGGCAGCAGGAGCTCCCGCACACACTGCCCAGGAATGACAACGAGCCGTGGCTGGTCAGCGCCTAGTGACACCCAGGGTCTATAGAGGCCGCCTGCCATTCCTGCAGGTGACTGAGAACCAGTGTCGCCGATGACTGTGCATGTCTAGGGGCCTGGTGGTTCACATCTGCCACTTACTGCAGGACTTGGCGCCAAGGGGTCATAGACGGCATCCACTGCCAGTGGCTGTCATAGTGACTGCGGTGCTCAATTTCTATACCAGTGGCTTCTTTCAAGGCGCCACAGGTGATCTCTGTGGGATTTCACAATCCATCACCCACAAATGCATCCATGAGGTCGCGGATGCCATCTTCTCCATGGCACACAACTTTGTGCATTTTTCCCAGGACCGGGACAGCCAGGATGCAAAGGCTATTGGATTCGCCCTGATCTCGGGATTCCCACAGGTGCAGGGTGCGATTGACTGCACTCATGTGGCGCTCAGGTCTCCATCGCTACACTCAGTGGACTTCATCAACCACGAGGGCTTCCACTCACTGAACGTGCAGCTGGTATGCAACCACCAGAAACGTACCCTGCAGGGTTTCTAGGGAGTGTGCACAATGCCTACATCCTGAGTCACTTGCAGATCCCTGGGCCCACAGAGGCTGCAGGGTTGTCTGCTTGGGGACAAGGGCTACCTGCAGAGGCCATGGCTGATGACACGCATGTGGCGGCCTTAGACTGCAGCAGAAGGACGCTATAATGAGGCTCATGCAGCAGCTCACAACTTGGTGGAGCAGACCATCGGGATGCTGAAGGTGTGGTTCCAGTGCCTGGACCGGTCTGGTGGAACCCTGCAATACAGTCCACAGAGGGTGTCACACATCATCGTCGACTGCTGCACCCTTTACAACCTGGCACTGCAACAGGGAGAGGAGCTGGCTGAAGAGGAGATGGAGGAGCTGCACGTCTCCTCCGTTGAGGAGGACGCTGACGGGGATGAGGCTCTTGCACTGGCTAGATGAGGCAGGCGGACTTGGGAGGCCCTCATAGCTGCCGGATTTGTGGAGGATGATGACGACATGCAGTGAGGTGTTCACATAAATTCTCACATCGCAGTTGTGAACGTTTGACTATGAAGATGCTCCTGTCTTGGAGATGCAGTGGAGGCCCTAATAGTCGCTTGATCGCAGGAGGATGATGACAACATGCAGTGAGGACACTCCATAGATCTTCACATGGCCTCTGAGAATGTCTGACTCCTGTCTGGCCGAGGGCAGCTTGCTTGTGCTTCATGATCAAAGCCATCTCAGAGACGCAGCCATGAAACTTTAGACGCATCTGATGCTGTGTCTGCCTTCAGCACCTCAGCCCTTCAGGAGCTGGTGCTCAGCATCACTGGTCGCAGATGCTGGTGTGATGGGGGCCAGTCCCACCTTAAAGGGTGCTGAGGGCACTCAAAAAGTATGAGAGAACTCTGTGGCCCTTGCCCACTACATTCTGGCAGCAATGACCAGCACCACCAAAGTGCAGGCATCAGGAATGCTTCCAGGAAGTGTGAGGCTGGACCATCACTGTGGTCTGAAGGTCACACAGAGCACAGGGAAGAGGCCCTGGACTGAGACACCTGCCTCTTTTCTTGTGCAGAAAGGTTTCACATCTGAGTGACAAGAACACTGCACATCAGAACAAGGAGCCACAGGCAGGGAGACATTCTTATGACAAAAACAGAATTACCTGGAAAAACTCAGCAGGTCTGGCAGCATCGGTGGAGAAGAAAAGAGTCGACGTTTTGAGACCACATGACCCTTCAACAGAACTGAGTATAGTTAGGAGAGGGGTGAAATATAAGCTGGTTTAAGGTGGGGGGGCGGGGGGGAGAGAAGTTGAGGGTGGGGTGGTTGTAGGGACAAGCAAACAGTGAAATGGAAAGCAATGAACCACCCCACCCTCAACTTCTCTCCCCCCACCCCCCACCTTAAACCAGCTTATATTTCACCCCTCTCCTAACTATACTCAGTTCTGTTGAAGGGTCATGTGGACTCGAAACATTGACTCTTTTCTTCTCCACCGATGCTGCCAGACCTGCTGAGTTTTTCCAGGTAATTCTGTTTTTGTTTTGGATTTCCAGCATCCGCAATAGTTTTTTGTTTTTATGACATTCTTATGAGTTTATTGACAATAGTGAGCAACACCTGTGGCCAGGCTGTGTAACTACTTTTACCTAACTTTCCTAAACCTGCCGCTACGTCTTGGTGTTTCCCAGACACCTACAGCAGAGGTGGAGGCAGCCTGATGACCATGACGCCCTGTCTGTAATGACTTTGGCAGGCCAAGACTGGAGAGCCCAGACTATGGCATCAGCGATGGAGTTAAGCCCGCGCAGCAGTACAGGAGTGACGTCCTACTCCAAGGTCTCCATGACAGCTGCCATCCTGCCAGTGTTGACCTCGGTGCATTGCAATGCTGGTGCTATCACCTCAGCCTGAAGATGGACGGACTCCTCCATCGTGCCTTGCAATATGAGGAGTGCAGCGGACATCCCTTCCTGATGTTCCTGAGCTTGCCTTTGCAGCTCCAGCAACCGTTCCATGACCGAGTCCAGAGGTTCGTGATCTGACTTGGGCTCAGCAACGCCCTGGCCTCCAGCAGTTCTCCGAGTGCCCTGGACCTGGGAAGTCCCTGCCTCCACCTGCTGTGGATCAGAAAGTGCGATGTGCTCACCAGATTATGATCCCGAGGCTACTCTAAATCTAGGTCCCACTGAGGTGTGTGTCTCTGCATTGGTGGAGGGTGCGGGTGGGTGCTGTGAATAGCCTCCAGGGAGGGTGCCTTCAGATTCCTCTTCAGAGGTTTCTTCGGAGCTTGGAGGCCCTGGGTCATGGGCTCTGTTGGCTGTTTGACACATGTGCCTGCGATAACAAGGGTAGATTAGTGCATATCAGTGGCCTGTGAAAGAGGACACATCACTCACGGTTTGCCTGATGGATGTTGCATTACTGGATCCTCACTTGGTCAAGCAGTGTTGACTTCACCATCAGTACAGGACCTGTCCCGGTCATCGAGCTGATGTCTCTGTTTTCAAATTTTATCAGAACTTTGATTTCCAGAATCCCTCCACCTGTCTTCGACCTTTCCCTTCTGTTATATGCCAGTTTGTCCTGCATGGATAGAGATGGGGAGAGTGTATCAGGACGCCTGCCGGGCCAGATGATAAGTATGCCTGGCCTGTGTGGGTGGTGAGTGGTCCCATGGACAGGATGAGGATAATGATGGTGTGTGTGAAAGAGTGAATGGTGATGTCCCTTGCACTGGTAGTGAGTGAGGGCCCTGTGGATGTGTGATGGGTTTGTGAGTATGAGAGTTGGGAGTGATGAAAAGGGTGACTTACCCTGGCGGAACGGAAGAGATGATTCATCCTTTTGCAGCACTGGGTGGCCGATCTCCTCTGCAGGGTTTTTGTGCTGACCACCGCTGCCACTGCCTTCCAAGCTGGGTTGGTGACATTGGTACCCATCCTGCAGCCAGAGCGGGGGTAGAGCACATCCCAGCGGGCCTCCACGGCATCCAGCAGTTGCTGAGGGACCCGTTGTTGAAGCAGGGGGGGATGCAGTCCTTTTGCCTTTGCTGACCATGTCTCCCAGGCAGCGGTGGAGAGCTGATGGCGATGAGCACTTTGCTGGTGGCTGCCTTTTAAAGGTGACAACCGGCATGATGCAACAGCGGGGTGATGGAGAGCGGGCAAAGGAGAGCCCGCCCGCCATGGAAATGGCATGTTTTGCGGGAGTGAATATTCATGGGAATGATATACATTGGGAAGATACGGCCATTTTCATCGGCAGGTAGGACTCCATTTTCCCCGCCCGCTACCTCACTTAGTGCAATGCTGGGAAAATTCCACCCTGAATGAATGACGTATTCATTTTGATTAAGTGTGTAAGAATAAATGACCTTCTTTATTTAAACACACAAGCCTGCTGCTGAAATATTTAATTGGAATGCACTGTGCAAGGATAGGAAAATCCACACCTCTTTCCATATAATACATTCTGATTTATGGGCAGTAAGAAAGCAAATACATTCTGTCCATGACACCTGTAACTCATTTCCAACCATTTGTCGTTTTGGCAGTACTCACTGTGTTTCTCGATAAAATAGATAATTCTGCTCATGACGTTTGAAGGCAGGGCAAAAATGATTATATTGGGATGCCACCAATACAGAATTACCTGGAAAAACTCAGCAAGTCTGGCAGCATCGGCGGAGAAGAAATCAGTCAACGTTTCGAGCCCTCATGGCCCTTCAGCAGAACTGAAGCATAGTTTCAACAAGGGAGAAATATAAATTGGTTTAAGGTGGGTGGGGGGGAAGAGACACATTGAGGGTGTGGTGTGAGCAGATAATCAAAAAATGTCAGAGACAAAAGGGTCAAAGAGGTGTTGAAGGTGGTGGTCTTTGTCTGAGAAAAGTGCTAATTAAGAATGCAAGACAGGATATTCAAAGTACAGCTCTAGTGGGGGTGGGGTGGAAAGACTAAAGGTTTTAGTTTTAGATTTAAAAATAATGGAAATAGGTGGGGAAAGAAGAATCTATATAAATTATTGAAAAAAAAGGCGGGTGGGGGGGAAAAGAAACGGGGTGGGGATGGGGGGAGGGGGGTTTAAGATCTAAAGTTGTTGAATTCAATATTCAGCCCAGAAGGCTGTAAAGTGCCTAGTCGGAAGATGAGGTGCTGTTCCTCCAGTTTGCGTTGGGCTTCACTGGAACAATGCAGCAAGCCAAGGACAGACATGTGAGCAAGAGAACAGGGTGGAGTGTTAAAATGGCAAGCGACAGGGAGGTTTGGGTCTTTCTTGCGGACAGACCGCAGGTGTTCCGCAAAACGGTCGCCCAGTTTGCGTTTGGTCTCTCCAATGTAGAGGAGACCGCATTGGGAGCAACGAATGCAGTAGACTAAGTTAGGGGAAATGCAAGTGAAATGCTGCTTCACTTGAAAGGAGTGTTTGGGCCCTTGGACGGTGAGGAGAGAGGAAGTGAAGGGGCAGGTGTTGCATCTTCTGCGTGGGCATGGGGAGGTGCCATAAGTGGGGGTTGAGGAGTAGGGGGTGATGGAGGAGTGGACCAGGGTGTCCCGGAGGGAACGATCCCTACGGAATGCCGTCAAGGGGGGTGAAGGGAAGATGTGTTTGGTGGTGGCATCATGCTGGAGTTGGCGGAAATGGCGGAGGATGATCCTTTGAATGCGGAGGCTGGTGGGGTGATAAGTGAGGACAAGGGGGACCCTATCATGTTTCTGGGAAGGAGGAGAAGGCGTGAGGGAGGATGCGCGGGATATGGGCCGGACACGGTTGAGGGCCCTGTCAACGACCGTGGATGGAAAACCTCGGTTAAGGAAGAAGGAGGACATGTCAGAGGAGCTGTTTTTGAAGGTAGCGTCATCAGAACAGATGCGACGGAGGCGAAGGAACTGAGAGAATGGGATGGAGTCTTTACAGGAAGCGGGGTGTGAGGAGCTGTAGTCGAGGTAGCTGTGGGAGTCGGTAGGCTTGTAATGGATATTGGTGGACAGTCTATCATCAGAAATTGAGACAGAGAGGTCAAGGAAGGGAAGAGAAGTGTCAGAGATGGACCATGTGAAGATGATGGAGGGGTGGAGATTGGAAGCAAAATTAATAAATTTTTCCAGGTCCCGACGAGAGCATGAAGCAGCACCGAAGTAATCATCGATGTACCGGAGAAAGAGTTGTGGGAGGGGGCCGGAGTAGGACTGGAACAAGCAATGTTCCACATACCCCATAAAGAGACAGGCATAGCTGGGGCCCATGCGGGTACCCATAGCCACACCTTTTATTTGGAGGAAGTGAGAGGAGTTAAAGGAGAAATTGTTCAGTGTGAGAACAAGTTCAGCCAAACGGAGGAGTCTGGCGCATTGACCTCTACCTCGCGAAGGCTGATCGTCAACTCGCAGACGTTTCCTCCTACCTCTCCCTGGACCATGACCCCACCACAGAACATCAAGCCATTTTTTCCAGGACTGTCACTGACCTCATCTCCTCTGGAGATCTTCCTCCCACAGCTTCCAACTTGATAGTCGCCCAACCTCGGACGGCCCGCTTCTACCTCCTACCCAAAATCCACAAACAGAACTGTCCTGGCAGACCGAACGTGTCAGCCTGTTCCTGCCCCACGGAACTCATTTCTCGTTATCTTGACTCCCTTCTCTCTCCCCTTGTCCAGTCCCTTCCCACCTACATCCGCGATTCCTCTGACACCTTACGTCACATCAACAATTTCCAGTTCCCTGGCCCCAACCGCTTCCTCTTCACCATGGATGTCCAATCCCTCTACACCTCCATCCCCCACCAGGATGGTCTGAGGGCCCTTAGCTTCTTCCTTGAACAGAGGCCCCAACAATCCCCATCCACCACTACTCTCCTCCGTTTGGCTGAACTTGTTCTCACACTGAACAATTTCTCCTTTAACTCCTCTCACTTCCTCCAAATAAAAGGTGTGGCTATGGGTACCCGCATGGGCCCCAGCTATGCCTGTCTCTTTATGGGGTATGTGGAACATTGCTTGTTCCAGTCCTACTCCGGCCCCCTCCCACAACTCTTTCTCCGGTACATCGATGATTACTTCGGTGCTGCTTCATGCTCTCGTCGGGACCTGGAAAAATTTATTAATTTTGCTTCCAATCTCCACCCCTCCATCATCTTCACATGGTCCATCTCTGACACTTCTCTTCCCTTCCTTGACCTCTCTGTCTCAATTTCTGATGATAGACTGTCCACCAATATCCATTACAAGCCTACCGACTCCCACAGCTACCTCGACTACAGCTCCTCACACCCCGCTTCCTGTAAAGACTCCATCCCATTCTCTCAGTTCCTTCGCCTCCGTCGCATCTGTTCTGATGACGCTACCTTCAAAAACAGCTCCTCTGACATGTCCTCCTTCTTCCTTAACCGAGGTTTTCCATCCACGGTCGTTGACAGGGCCCTCAACCGTGTCCGGCCCATATCCCGCGCATCCTCCCTCACGCCTTCTCCTCCTTCCCAGAAACATGATAGGGTCCCCCTTGTCCTCACTTATCACCCCACCAGCCTCCGCATTCAAAGGATCATCCTCCGCCATTTCCGCCAACTCCAGCATGATGCCACCACCAAACACATCTTCCCTTCACCCCCCTTGACAGCATTCCGTAGGGATCGTTCCCTCCGGGACACCCTGGTCCACTCCTCCATCACCCCCTACTCCTCAACCCCCACTTATGGCACCTCCCCATGCCCACGCAGAAGATGCAACACCTGCCCCTTCACTTCCTCTCTCCTCACCGTCCAAGGGCCCAAACACTCCTTTCAAGTGAAGCAGCATTTCACTTGCATTTCCCCTAACTTAGTCTACTGCATTCGTTGCTCCCAATGCGGTCTCCTCTACATTGGAGAGACCAAACGCAAACTGGGCGACCGTTTTGCGGAACACCTGCGGTCTGTCCGCAAGAAAGACCCAAACCTCCCTGTCGCTTGCCATTTTAACACTCCACCCTGTTCTCTTGCTCACATGTCTGTCCTTGGCTTGCTGCATTGTTCCAGTGAAGCCCAACGCAAACTGGAGGAACAGCACCTCATCTTCCGACTAGGCACTTTACAGCCTTCTGGGCTGAATATTGAATTCAACAACTTTAGATCTTAAACCCCCCTCCCCCCATCCCCACCCCGTTTCTTTTCCCCCCCACCCGCCTTTTTTTTCAATAATTTATATAGATTCTTCTTTCCCCACCTATTTCCATTATTTTTAAATCTAAAACTAAAACCTTTAGTCTTTCCACCCCACCCCCACTAGAGCTGTACTTTGAATATCCTGTCTTGCATTCTTAATTAGCACTTTTCTCAGACAAAGACCACCACCTTCAACACCTCTTTGACCCTTTTGTCTCTGACATCTTTTGATTATCTGCTCACACCACACCCTCAATGTGTCTCTTCCCCCCCACCCACCTTAAACCAATTTATATTTCTCCCTTGTTGAAACTATGCTTCAGTTCTGCTGAAGGGCCATGAGGGCTCGAAACGTTGACTGATTTCTTCTCCGCCGATGCTGCCAGACTTGCTGAGTTTTTCCAGGTAATTCTGTTTTTATTTTGTTTTGGATTTCCAGCATCCGCAGTAGCTTTTAGCTTTTTGTTTTTATGCCACCAATACAGAGTTACTGTGTTATGTGCTCGACTGGAGAATATAAAGAGGGAATTATATTATTTATGGGAAGTGGATTTTGTAGCCAGTCTTATGTTAGCTTTCGGTACCTGTCAATCAATAATTTAACAGGATTATCGCCAGGAAAACATTTGCATGTTTGTCAAAATTATTTTTAAGCATTTTACAGACAAATATTCCAGCTTGTGTCTAATTCTATGTTCGATGCTACAATGCAATGTGCCTTTAAATTGGTTCATTTCAATAAATTTTGGATACAAATTAAGTTTTGCACCTCAATATTAATTCCACTTTACCCATGTAACATGTTTTTAGCATAAGAAATAGGAGCAGGAGTAGATCATTCAGCCCATTGAGCCTATTCTGCCATTCAATAAGATCAAGACATTTTTAATGGCACCATCATTTAGTTGGCTATTCTAATGCCTGAAAATTGATTGTAAGAATCCTGCAAGTTTATGTAGGGGGTAAATATATATGGCAGATGTCAGATGGGAAGAAACAACAATAATTATACATGAGGGGTGAAAACAGTGAAAAAGGTTATCATTTTACAAAACATTGTAAATGCAACAATGACACTTAAAGAGTTAAGCAAAAAGTATGAAGCAGGGCAAGACATCGGAGGGTCTCTGTTACTTCTGTGGCTTGAATATGAAAAGTGTTAAATGTCTTAATGAAGAGATGCCATGGTCCTAGTGTTCCACTTTGAAAGCTATTTCTTAGCTAATTGCAGAAAGTACTTTTGTAAGTGGAAAATCAAGTGCAACTGAAGATTGAAGGTGGCACAAAGAGAAAAAGGTTAAATGCACTTTGATTTAAATTATGAAAGCTAAGGTTTGCAATGTGTTTCTAACAGGACTACAATATAAGACAATTTTACACTCTCACTTCTTTTCATTCCATACTTTTAAAGATCTTCATGGATCAAGGGCTGTTGAAGTGCAAATTGTATCTTTGACTATTCCATTTGGTTTTATTGTAAATACGTGCAGAACCAACATAGTCTGCAATTCCAAAATCTCAAAGAGTGACAATGGAATGGGAAATAACTGTAATTCAAAATTCATTTTCCCTTAACCATTCACATGTCAGAAAGCTTTTCACCAGTACTTGTTAACTATATTTCAATGAATTATTTGGGTCCAGCTTTTCAGACCATAATGCTGACAGCAATCTTGTCAAAATGAATGAGTTGCCCTTTGAATTACAAGTGGAAACCCTGGACTGATTAACTTCTGGTTGCTTTAGAACTTAACCTCTGGTCATGAGAAGATAAGATGGTAATTTCCCTTGCTGGCTCTGGTACCAGTGAAGCAAGCTGGGTGCATGGGCAGCTTGTCCAAATCATATTGCGTCAAATTCTGGCTGATATATTTTGGGGCTCAGCTCATTGAAATAATTAATTAAAACTCCACTCAAGGAGCTCATCTAATTAGTGAGATGAGGGTGGAAATTGAGTGAACATGCAATATTTAAAAGGGATGCAATCAATCATGGGTAGTTGCTACAGGAAGGGCAATAATTCTAGGGCTCCTTACAAAGGCAAAAAAAAATGGATTCCGTCGAGTTTTCCAAGGCTGCACGGGAAGGGGAAAGAAGGGAAAAAAACTTTGAGATAACCTCAGTGTCGAGGCACAAAATGGAACCTGTGGGAAACTGACAGGAGTGGCACAGCATTTGGTCATTCATTTGGTGCTGGAGAGATTTGCTGCCGAAAGGACCAATAAAAAAAATTGGTTGTTCTTGTTTGGCATTTTAGAGACTCTCTTCACAGCACAGCAGTCTAGCAGCAGTGGATGGCAGGCCACACAACAAACCTAGCAACCCAGCAAGTGAAGACAAGAGACTTTAAGGAATTCGACAAGGTAAAATTACCCAACAATACCATGTACAAGTTTTATCAACCAAGAATTTACCTGGAACTCTGTTCTACAGTAACTGGTCACCTACGTTAAGTTGCCACATGATCTTGCATCAAGCCATCTCTCATGAAAGCCCATGGGCAGAATCATTTGCACTATAATTTGCACTAAGCGCGGTAGCAGGCAGGAAAAGGAATGTTTTTCCTGCTGGCCGCCAGGTGACTTTTCGCACCGTATCATCCCAATCCCACCTCATTACCCATGCATTCCTGGGAAACACACCATTTCGATGGCGGGCGGGCTCTCATTCGCCTGCCATGTCATCACCTCGCCACTTCCTCATGCCAGGCACCATATTTAAAGTGCAGCCTCACGCACACCTCTCAGTGCTTCCAGCCCAGGACTACTGCACAGAAGACATGGCCCTGTAGGGCAAGAAGATAGCAGTCCCCTGGTTTAATGACGCATACTCCAGTGCCTTTTGGGTGTGTGGAGAACTACTATGATGTCCTCTACCCCCGCTCTGGCCGCAGGAGGGGCAGCAACATCACTAATCCAGCATGGGAGGCAGTGGCGGTGGTGGTCAGTGCCAATGCCCTGCAAAAAAGGACAGCCACCCAATGCCTCTGCAGGATGAATGGTCTCATCCATTCCACCAGGGTAAGTCACTCTTCTCATCATTCTCATCTCACATGCTCACAAATCCATTACACATCCACGGTGATCTCATACCTCAAGGGACAACACCACTAACTCTCACACAAACCCTCACATCTCTATCAGGCTCATATCATCTGGAGATCGCATCCTCATCCTGTCCATGGCTCCGCTCACCACACAAACATTCCATCCAGTGCCATGTGTCCTGCTCACACTCTCTCCATCTGTTTTCATGCAGGGGAAGCTGGCTCACAACAGCAGGGAGGAGTCCCAGACCAGGGGGTGGAGTGGCCCACATTAGGCCCCTCACTCACTTTGAGAAGCGTGCCAACGTGCTGACTGGCGAGGATGTGGATAGTGCCTGTGGCGATGATGAGGTCGGCGACAAACACCCTTGTGAGGACCCTGCATCACTTCATCCCTCTTTCAAGGCAAATGTGAGTGCTCTCTCTCCTGCTTTTGGCTCTGCTGCCTTGCACTAATTATCTCTACTTTGGTTCACAGGGAGCTCTGCCAAGTGACCAACACCATCAGCCAGCCAGTCCCTCAGCTCCACCCAGGTCCTCACCACCAGCCAAGAGGACTCCTCCTCCATTAAGGAGCTGGAAATAAGTAGTTGAAAGACCCATCACAGCTTTTACCCACACCCTGCACCAGCGCAGAGACACACACTTTGGTGAAAACTAGATCTAGAGTAGGCTTGGATTCATGTCTTGGTGGTTACTGCACCAAAACGTGTCTGTAGCAGGAGGGTGCAGGTTCAACCGAGTTCCCTGGCACTCGGAGGACTGCTGGAGAAGAGGCATCTGTGAGGTCCGAGTCAGATGATAAGCCTCTGGATCCGGCCTTCCAACTCTTCGCAGAGAAAAATAGAAATAGAAATAGGAATATTTTTCCTTAGTTCTGATGAAGAGTCATACGGACTCGAAACGTTAACTGTATTCCTCTCCGCAGATGCTGTCAGACCTGCTGAGTTTTCCCAGCTATTTTTGTTTTTGTTTCACCCATTTCCTTTCCCTCATCGCTGTCGACCCCCTGGGTTCACCTCCTCTCCATGACCTACCAGCCGCAACCTTTTTCTTTTGGACATGTCCAGGTGAACATGGATATTGTCTTCATTCCCAAAACTTCCACCCCCATCCACATTAACATCCCTGACCTTCTCCTTCCTACCTCCAGGGTCCATGTCTACCTCCTAGTCTGCACCAACCACCATTGCCATCCCTTCTACCAATACTGTCGCACCATCAACCTCCCATCCTACCATCTCACTCTGTCCTCGATCATTCTCACCATTCCCTCATATCACTCCCACCCTCAGTTTGCTCCCCAGGATGCAGTCATGGATTCATCAGAGCCCTCCCCTGCACATTGACTGGACCCCCCCCCAACTCACCCTGGACACCTTCCCCTTTTGGAAGTCCTTCCCCCCATTGGAAATCTTTCTCCACCCTGGACTCCCCCACCCAGCCAGGATTCCCCCGTAGCCCCCACTTAGTCCTTCCCCCTTCCTGAATCCTTCCTCCCCTTACTTCTTTCTCCACCCTTGCTTCTTCCACTCTCCACACTCCTTCCTCCCCCCAGACTTCTTCCTCCCCCTGGACTCCTTCCCTTCTCCACACTCCTTACCCCCTCCAAACTCCTTCCCTTACATCTTCCACCTCACTTACACCTATGTCCCCAGTTTCCATCTTCTACCCCATTACTCCCTCCTCCACCACAGTCCCTCCCCCTCCCAACATCCCCCTTGCCACCTTCATTCATCCCTCCCGACCTCACCTGACCCTGACACCTTCATTCCTCCCTTCCAATTTCACCCCCCCCTCTGACACCTCTTCCTCTCCCAGTCAATCCTAGACCTTCTTCTCCCATCCCCGGTACATCTTCCTCTCCCAAACATAGCTGGGCCTTCCTCTCCACCCCCTCAACCATCATCCATTGTGAGCAAACCCTCAACGATGACTTTCCACCTTCCATGAACTACTTCACATTAGAACCATGTCCATGAGAATCTACCCAGCTTGCTATGTCATGGACGCTCCTCCAGGGTCGCGTTGCTGTCAGGCTCCAGAATCTTCTGCTCCTCGGATGTCCACGGTGTGAGCAAGACTCTGGCAGTAAGTCCTGACATTTCCAAGATCTGTGCTGCACCGATGTGTTTTCCCAGTGATGTGGGCAGATGATCCAGCATTGGGGGGAATGATACCGGCGGGCTGGCCTTATAATAATTTGCAGATGTATTACAATGAGTTTCTGGATGTCTGACGGTGGAAAATGTGGACCGCCACTGACGGGCGTAGCGGACAATTGCAAACTGGTTTCGAGGCATCGCGAAACCAATTTATGGCCTTCTAGCCATATTGTCCATTCACGCTGCCGAACACGTCCGACGCCAGTGGGAACAGAAAATTGTGCCCCATTTTTCAGCTTGGCATATGTAGAAACTGTTGGAAGTTTTGCCACACTCAAGTCTCAAAACTACTTCACGCATCAAATGATTGTCATGAAAGCATGACCACTCATTGACAGCCAGCATGGAATACAGATTGGGCACATGACTGCCACTGTGAATGTTCTTGTTCAATTTACTTCTTAAGAATACTTCTATGTTTACACAACAAGATGATACATAAAGGAGGGAAACAGACATAATCAGGGAAATGGCTCAGAAAGAACCTCCTTATTATTAGCAATCAAAGATGCGATCACGATGATGCAAATTCCCACTGGTCCATTCAAGCCACATGGCCTCTCACTGACCCCGCAAAGTCCCATTAGGTTAGAAAGTAGCAGCTGACCAAAGCTCAGTTCATGTGCATTTTATGGGGCCTAAGCAGGAAGTCACTGGAAAGCAAAAGCGAACTTTTCCCATTTGCTAGATGCAGGAAATTTATACGGACTCATACTACTCCAGCAAAGATAAGTTGACTCTGCATGATCTAGGGAATGACTCTGGGACATTTGTTCTCGTAGGCTTCAGAAATGCTTTACTAATCATTTCAGAAAGACTTCAGCACAGGAAGGATAAATGTATAATGATCTAATAATACCTTACGCTTTCAAGGTTAAATTATTCTAGCAAATATTAATACAGCTTTGATTTAAAATACAAACACATCAAATTACTTCACCCCCCAACCTAAATATCAATTTACCTATCAGCCATATAATAAATGAATGTGTAAATAGCCCTCAGGAGAAAATCTCTTAATTTATTCACACCTGTTCTGCATAATTGCTATCCCTTTTCTTTCTTATTTACTTAAATATACACACATATAAATCTTTAAATTTATGGCCTAGCTTTGGGGTATGAAGGTCACCTTGAAGCCAAGCAATTTCACTTTAGACTGCACGGCCAGCTCCAGTACCATACCAGAGTACTGCTATCAGCTTTTCCTGTCAGCTGCTGTTCTACTGTGTTCCACCAGCTTTATTACATTTAAATGGCGACTTTTCCTCTAGGCTCCTAATTGAAGTTCTAGTTCCTGCTCATGATTTAAAATCAGAAACAACCCAGCAGGATAGTCGCAGAATCTTGGATTTTAATTTCTGGTGGGATTGGGTGGAGACCAGGTGATGGGAAAAACTGTGTAAGTCTACCAGACAATATACCACATACTAGGTAGATGGCCAAGATCCATAAGGCACTGTCTTGTCAACTTGTTCCACGTTTACAACTCACCCATGCCAAGCCCTCACATAACCTCACAGCCATTTCATTACATCTATTCCCATATTCATATTGTAACAGGGAACTCAGTCAAGACACAACTTGTAAACGTTGCCTGTTCAATTTTTCAAAGGCTTAAAGTATAAAAACATAATTATACAAACCCACCTTGCTGCATCTAGGATGGAATACAAGATATGCACACAGCAGCTATCATTGGGCCCTGTATGTTGGGAATAGTATCTATGCAATTACATTGTATGAAAGTGGATGGCAGTGCCAATGCTATTGACTCACATATCAATCACCTGTTTGATATACATGTGAGTACATTAGCTATGTTGCAGTACCAGCAGTGACAAGTCACAGATAAGGCAGTTGACAGCAGGGGCAACCTTACCAATCATCGGCTGTGCTGTCCTTATGTTGTAAGTTGATTGCAAATGTCCTTGTTACAGACGGTAAAGCGCTTCTACTAGTTTCCAGCTGGTCAGTAGCAAGCTGAGGCTTTTGTTCTCAGTCATTGGTGGGTAGGTGTGCCAATGTTTGCAAATGTGGCCTGTAGCCTGCTAATCTCCTTGATGGAGCTTATTTCATCGTGTACCACTTCAGCCAAGAAATGCAACAAGAAAGAACTTTTTTTTAAAAAAAAAGTATTTTAAAGAGTTAAAAACAACTTTTTCAATTTTTTCTCAAAAAATAAATATTAACAAAAATGCAAAAAACTTGAAAAATCTCCAATTACAACAAGCACAAACTACAAAGCTGCTGTAAATTTTACAAAAGTACAAAGCTGGTTGTAACTTGAGAGTTTTGACCATAGAATTTCCCTCGTTATCAATCTAAAAGGATTTCCAAGCAAAGTGCTCTCTGGGGCAAATCCTGCAGAACTGAACGAGGTGAAAGACGTTCAGTGGAGGTTTACCTGATTGCCTGCTATAATTTCATCGATTTAGGACATTTATCAAGGGTTTCTATGGATCTCCTGCTAAAGTTATGTCAGGTCATTGGGACAGCACCTCCATAAATTACTAGCATCGGTATTAAATTCCCATAACAAGCATTATCTGCACTCACATCTTTCATAGGCTTCACGCATCAAAAGATTTAAACACAAACCTAGCCATTTACTGACAGTCAGGCATATGGCTGTCACCAGCATTTATCTGTTGTGCCTCAGTTGATAGTACTGTCACTTTTGTGTCAAACGATTCTGCGTTCAAATCCCATTCCAGGAATCATCCGCTTTTGGCAAATGTCTCGCACGTTGCCTGAAAAAGCGGCGAGGCACCTGTGCTGACTCTTAGGACCAAGGCCTGCCCATCAGGCCGTGGATGCTGCCGGAACAGCACCTCCCGGAGTCGCAGGAGCGTGGAGCGACCCAGGAACCAGGTAAGTGGGGGGTCTCACAGAGTGGTGGTCGCAGGGAGAGGGAGGGCTAAGGATGTTAGCAGCAAGGGCAGGGGTGTGGCTGTCAGCGGCCTCCCCCTGCCCCACGTTGATGACCTTGATCATGTGTAGATTAGATCGAGAGACACCCTCCCTCCGCCTCCAGCTGACATGCAGCCTGCACAGTTTAACTAGTCATGCAGGCCACATTTCAGCAGGCCCTCCTGGAGGTGAGAAAATTTCAGTGGAGGTGAAAGAGGCCCTTTAGTGTTTGTTTTTGGGACTTAAATTGAGGGACTTAAGTGGAGCTGAGCTGAGAAGGTCAATCATGGGCCTTCCCACTCAGAATGTACTTCTAGTGGAGGTGGAAAGGCATCAGGTATCAGGCCCCAATGCCAACCCACCTATTTTCCAGTCTCCTCCTTCCTTGCCTCCTGCAGGGGCAGAAGATTCCGCCCCAGGTCTTATACACAAAATCTAGCCTGATGCTCCCACTGCAGTACTAAGAGAGTACTGCACTGTCAGATATGCTATCTTTCAGGTGAATCATTAAACTGAGGTCCTGTCTGCCCCTCAGGTAGGTGTAAAATATCACATGGTACGATTTCAAAGAAGAGGAGGAGAGTTATCCCTGGTGCCCTGTCCAAGATTTATCCTTCATTCAACATCACAAAAACAGATTATCTGGTCATTGTTGCATTGCTGTTTGTGGGACCTTGCTGTGCACAAATTGGCTATTGTGTTTCCTATGTTACAACAGTGACAACGACAACATATCAAAAGTGTTTCATTGGTGTAAAGTGCTTTGGGATGTCCTTTTGGGTTGTGTATAAGTACAATCCTTTCTTTTTTCCTCTACACTTAGAAAACTGCAATCATGGAGGTGAAAAAAACATCAACGTATTGTTATTAAGCAATAGAGGATCTGACTACATTGAGCAACACATCGGACACCTGTTTAGTCCAATAGTTAATTTTGCAGTGCTAGGTGGAAATGAATCATAGCAGCAACAATTGAGGCTAGTGATAACATTGTTCACCACTGACAGCACTCTCCCCAAGCTGTCAACAGTAAATGTGCCATATTGAACTAAAGAAAGTGAGCCAGAATGCAATGATCATTGCCAGGCATGTGTTCCAAGGTCTATAGAAATGGTGTCTAGTGGTTGATCTCCCTGGCAAACTTCTTTCTTTTTATACTAGCTCCGCCATGGATTCCTATTTCTAAGATATTTTAAAAGCAAACTTGCCTTTAGGATTTAAAGAAAATGCTTCCTTTTTTCAAAAAATAAAGTTTAATAAAATTGCTAGAAACATAGAAAAGTAACATTGTATTAAACATACTGCTAATATTGCTAGACTTTTAAGCCAATTTAATGATTTTTTCAGCCATTCAAATTCACCAACTCTGATGCAGAAAAAATTAAAGTCAGCACAAATAATATACAATTGAGGTATTTTTGTATCAAACCTGAGACCTTAACATGGACTCAAGCAAGAGCAGGACTTGCTCTCCCAAAACTTATTGGTTGCACACCTGATCTCCCAGTGCATAGCCAAACAGTTCATGTAAAAAGAATTGAGTGGCAGTTTCTGTTCGTGACACATGTGTGCACTGCACTTTGAGAGACTTCAGAGTAAACAAAGATCATTGAGCACCAATAGCCATAATGATAGTTGGCTTAATATGTGCTACGTTTGTGCTTTTTCCATGGGTGGCTCAGCTCTGCCGAGAAGTAAACTGTGTCAAAATCTCAAAGAATTATGCCATGGACATTAGTTCAACCTTGCCACCCTAGGGCCTGAATTCTCACCCACAAGTTGGGTGCACAGAGTCGGGAGAACTCCCGGCACCATGAATCCGACTTTTAAAAATGGAGGACTGAGGGAGCCTGGGCTATATTAGAAGTCGGGGCAGGTGAGGCCAGAAGTAGTAAGGAGGATGCCAGGTGAGGAGGCGGGCAGGATGGAAAGCCTGCCTCAGGGTTTTCCCACTGTGTTCAACTTTTTTTAAAAGTATACAACATTAAACAACCCTCCAGCTCTCAACCCTCATCCCCCACACACACTCCCCATGCCCCATCATGCTAACCCATGCCACCTCATGCCCTGTACCTACCCCATAACACCTCCATGTCAAAATCTGCCCCTGTACCCATACCCCCGGTCCCTCAAACCCTCCATGCCAATCTGTGCCTCGGTACACACCCCCATGGCCCTGCCAACTTAGTGCTAACTCATATCAACACATGCCACCCTCCACCATTCTTTGCGTTTACACCTACCACGTCATCTCACCCATTATCCACCATAGGTAAACCTCAGGATCCATGCAGAGATAAGGTAAAATAAAGTTATAAATCTCTTGTATATTTCACTATATTGAAAAAAATCACTCTTATTCATTAAAACCTACTTACTACATTTATATTCCTTCAAATAGATAAAGCCTTATAACAAAAAACATTTCATTCAAATGCACAATCCCTTATAACAACAAACATTGGAATTCATAGTCGCATGCCAAAAAGTCTACAACCACTTGTAGCTGTCAATCAAACTGTGAAATGGCTAGCACCCTTCTGCAATAATGAAAGGTTGTGAACTCAGTCATGCAGCCCTCAGGCTTATGTCAACTGATAGAGTGAATAGCAATCAGTGATTTTGTTTTAACTCTCCAGGCACATTTTACAAAGATTTAAGGGCAGGACTTTTAAAAGCCTTAACAACTTGACAGTTCTCTTTGACATGTGCTTTTAACAGCCCCACTGAAACTTGAATGGTCCTCTTGACAGTTCCTCTTGATACTTCTAATGAATCCTCTTAACAGATCCTCTTGACAGTTACTTTTGACAGTTTTGACAATTGATTTTGACAGGTCTGTTGACAATTTCACTCAGCTTGACAGTTAATGAGTTTATGCACTTTTTTATGCACATTTAAGCCTTTTAACAATTCCAAATGTCACCTTATCACCCCCAAAGGGGTCCCAGGACCAGATCTAAAGGAGTGCTTTACATCTCCAAAGGAGTACCCTGGCTAGCTAAACAAATCTACAAAGTGTAGATCTGCTCTTATCAGGTATACTCTGCACGCTTCAGGTTTCACACTCCTGGGCTACCAAAATCCAACTTCAGTGGAGGCAGCTGATGATTTGAATGGTCAGCTGCCTCTGTGAACCGCACATGTAAGAAACATGAACCAACCCCATTCCCACCCCAGCAAAAATGGGAAGTGCTATGTTCGGGACGGGACTTATGATTTTGACGCAGTTCTGCCCTTTTCGCCATGATGGAGAGACTTCCTGTCATGGCAAAAATCCAGGCCCTAATATCAGTCATAACAAGGCAGTGGAGAGGGATCAGGAGCTTCCACAAAAGGAGAGTGTGGAAATTGAATGGGTGAATTGCCAGTGACAGATCTTATGTGTATCTCAGTTATTGGTTTTGCAGCACTGATGAAGATCTTGGAGCAGATTTCAAGCCAAGTGGAAACTTTGACACCTAGAAAAAATAAAAATACATTTTTTACAAAGATCTTAAAATAAATACAGACCAAAAAATAGATTTTAATTTGAGGTGAGGGTGCAGGTTCTATTAAGCTTACAAACCAATTTAAACCTTTGGGGAGAATTTTCTCCCTGTTGGGTGTGAGTGGGCGCGTAGCTAATCACCACCCATGATCGCCAATTAATGCCCACCCAGCGTGATGCACACCCGGAAGCATTCAGCACTACCTGTGTGGGCAGAGGGAGGAGGGAGAGTCGGGGCCTGCACTCTGTCGTGCATGCGCGCAAAATAGCATAGAAATCTCCCTGAGACGGGGAGCTGCCTCGGGGAGGTTACTTTGATTATGAAAAGTTGAATAAAATATTTTTTTTAAAAATTCAGACATGTCCCCTCATGTGACAGTGTCACATGAGCTGGTACTTGTCAACAAATTTTAATAAAAACTTTCATGAAACTTTTAAACCCTACAAGAAGCCTCAACCCGCCCATGGATGAGGTTCCATGAAAAACACGAAGGCCGCCTGGGCTTTTTGCCTGCCCGCCAACCTTAAGGTTGGACGGGCAGCCCTGACAAGTACCTCAAATAGTTTGCTCCAGTTCTGCCGAAGGGCCATGAAGGCTCGAAACGTTAACTGATTTCTTCTCCGCCGATGTTGCCAGACCTGCTGAGTTTTTCCAGGTAATTCTGTTTTTGTTTTCAATTAGTTTAATAACGGTCTTAATAGGCCTTTGACATTTCGGTGGGCGTGCAGAGGAATTGGCTGTGCACCTGCCGAACTGAGGATCAGAATGACGCGCGGTGATGTCAGGACACGTGCCCAATGTCACCGTGCGTCATTTTACGTGTCGGCGAGCGGGACCCGTCCCCGCACACTGACCAGAAGATTCAAGCCTCTGCATTTGGGAAAATGCTCTTTCTGATCACTTCATTTTTCAAGAGTTTCGATTTTCTTCGCTTCCTATCCCAAAGCTGGTGAGTCATGTTGGAATATCATTTCACAAGCAGCAGCAGCCACATCCCTTATCCAAGTGATCATCCATAATACGTAAGGAATTCAGGTCTGTGAGAGACCTCTTTGTTAGCAAAGACTTAAGAAGCTAGGGACTACACAAACAACCTAGCATGCCAACATTTTGGGGATTCTCTATGGAAGTGAGAAGGTTTCTTTGGAATTTGTGGAAATGCAAGACAATGTTTTTTGCACTGAAGTCCAATTATGATTTCTCAGTCACAGTCCTCAATCATTAGCCCTTAGATTTTATTTTAGCTCTGGTTCTTTTAATAATTGTTGTTGTAGAATATATAGAAATACTTTGCCTAGTATATGTAGAAGAGTATATTTAAATCAGAGAGTGTATCCTTAATAATGGGAGGAAATGGTGTCAGAAATTAAGATTAGATAGCTGTGCCAGCCAAATGCAGAGAGATAAAAGTGTAGATGTCCAAGCTCTCCTGAGGTCAAGAGAGGTGACACTTTAGCCAGCTGGCCATGGTACAGCTATCAGCATCAAGGGTGAATTTCCCCAGGCACAGAGGATGCTGAAAAAATGGATAATCTTCACAGGTATCTCAGTAGGCTAACACCATTTTCTCAGAGAAAGGTAAGACAACTAGTTTATCATGCAACGCATTAGGAGATGGTGATCCAAGTCTCAGCACCATTCTTAACAACAGTCATAGACTTTAATATACTCATAGATTAGCTATCTAATGGCATTACCTAAGAAATCAAAGCTGATATATGATTTGTGAAACATGAACTCAGGAACAGCTACTTGAAGATAAATCTGTACTAGAGAATGGAGAGGCTTTCAAGATGGAAAGGAGCAATTCAAGAAAGAATTTCATTCCCACTAAGAAAAACATTGGGCAGAATTTTATGTTTGTCGGGCAGGCGGGCCCGGCCCAATCGGCAGCGGGTGCATATCCGATCTCCGCTGGCGAAATGGACTGCGCCGTCATTTTGCACGGGCTGGCCAATTAAGGCCCGCCCAGCACATTGCAGACTCCAGTGTACAGCGGGAATTTCAAATGTGCAGCGGGCGTGTTCAGACCGTCGGTTCCAATGGGGAACGGGAAGCCTGTATAAAGAAAGGCCAGGCAGTCTCCTTTAGGCTGTTCACCATGGCCATCGACCAGTCTGCACAGTGGGCTCTGGAGGAGGGCAGGGCAGAGGAGGAGGAGGGCAGGGTGCAGGGTTGGCCAGCGGGGGGCCAATGTGTCCCTCGGTTCTCTGATGCCTGCTTTGCTGCCCTCCTCGAAGAGGGTGCAGAACATCGGGAAGTCTTGTTTCCCAAGGATGGGGGGAGGAGGGCCCCCCATGTAACCAAGCAGGCCTGGCAGGAGGTGGCGGAGGTCATGAGCTCTCAAGATGCTGTGCGGCGCACAGGGACCCAGTGCCACAAACGCTTCAATGATTTGATGCACTCTGGAAGGGTGAGCACCATGCCGGCCTTGGCCATTTAACCCAGCAGGTAGCCTTAGCTTTTGAGGCACACACCTCCCCCTCCAGCACCCCCCACGTCTTACTGTTGTTACTGCATTGGGCATTTGGCGCAGGCTGGGTGGGCAAACAGATAATGACCATGCTTACATCAGCCTTAGTGGTTGAAGAGAAGATGGGTTCTCCCTGCAGCATATGTTGGTGTTTGTTGCATTTGAATAGTCTGGGGGCAACCTGCAGGGGAGGCAGCTAGACACATATTCAGACCTCCAACACATGTCTTATTGATGGAGATGAGATGGTGGAAGGGGAGCCTCAAGGTGTCATAGCCAAGTGACATCTGCTGGCCTCAGCGACCTAGTTGCACCTCCTTGCCATGGGCGCTAAGACCCGTGTGCTATTCAAAATGATGGACGCTGAATATGTCCAAGGTGTCCATTGGGGGAGGGGGTTGGGAGCAGCCGTACTATCTTCTGGGGACTGATCACCAGTAATGTGGACAGGAGCCTCTGGGGGCCTCAGATGGGCCACTGTGGTTGGGGTGCGGTGTGCGCGTGCAGAGTACATGAGCGAACAGCCCCAATAAATGCTCTTCTATGTTCTGCAGGCAAAAACAGAACACAAAAGCCTAACATGCCATGGCATCGCTGCTGCACATCCAAATACTTATTGCATCTTAGGAGGGTTTGTACCTCCACCACCTTTTCAGCCACTGCGTCCCACATTACTCTGTCCTAAAAGCCCTCAGCACCTCACCTGTCAACCTCATGGCACTCAACTTAAATAAATGCCACCATGTTAGTGTATGCAATGTTTCCTCATAACTACAACTCTCCAGGCCAACATGCATCCTGGTCAGGAACCTCTGCACTCTCCCCACTCCAAAGCCATCCCTCCCATGAAGCGCAGGTCACAACTGAACGCAGAAGTGTAGCTGTGGCCTCAACAGCGTTTTCTGCACTTGCAACATGACCTCCCTTTTCCTACATTCTATTCCTCGGCTAATAAAGGCAAGTCTGGCTTTTACCTTGTTAAACGCCTTATGTTCCTGTTCTGCTACCTTAACGGGTCTGCCCAGCAAGGTGCCTGTAATCGTCCTGATTTTCCACGGTCCTACCGTTTCTCCTGTATTCCCGTACCTTGCTTGTCTTGCCCACGTGCTTAACCGCACGCTTATCCACATAACATTCCATGTGGCATTCCTTAGGCCATCTGACCAGCCTGTCTATATGCGTGTGTAATGTTTGGGCCTCCTCTTGACTATTTACCACCCCACCAATGTTCGTCTCCTTAGGTTCTTGAAGGCTGAGCACATTATGAGCCTGGGGGGAAAGGGATGAAAGGTGTTAGTGACTGAACGCTAACTGATGCACTGTCCTTGTTGTTAATTTCAGCATCACCACAGCATGGCTGCTAGCACAAAGTCCAGAGACCCCCCTCCACACCTGATGTCCAACACTTGCAACTTGCATCACGTAATTTTAGCCAGCCAGGCACCAGCGCAGTGACTACCACATCGGCGGGGGTTATAACGTCGGCTAGTGTCCAAGGGCACAGTGGAGAGGGCACTTCACAATCGCTGGAGGAGATGGCACAGACAGAGAGTGCCGATGGTGCCAGCAGCTGGAGGACTGCAGGGGACCAGGCATATGCTGAGTCCGGCAGTGATGATGTGCCTCTGGAGATACCAGCCATGCAGCAGCTGCAGGACAAGCGGCAGGGTGCGCCGGAGCATCTGGCAGGGTTGCATGAGGGTGTGCTTCACTTGGTCTCTGTGGTGGAGGAATTCAGGCAAAGTGTCAGTGATGGCATGAACCTCAGGACAGAGCGTCAGGCTTCCTCCATTGAGAGATTGGCGGCTCTCATGGAGAGGGGCTTCAACTGGATTGAGAATCTTCTGATTGGGTTACGCTCTGACCTGCAAGCCCTCACAGCACTAATGGCCACAGGTGGTCATTGGCAACGTGGGAGATGTTCTGGGCACCAAGTGTCGCAGCTCGGTGCCCATCCATCTGCGGTGAGCAGGGAGGTCCAATGTGACCTCACATCGACACAGCAGCTGCCTGTTGTGGCTGCGAGCTCCTGTCAGGGTGCTCCGGATGAGGGCAGCAGCTCCTCCGCCCCTCTCCCAGTGACTGCTGCATCCATTGAGGCTGCCACAACTGGGGAGGTGCCAGTTCTGGAACTGGCCACTCCCTCCCAGGCGGGGCCAGCACAGGCTCCACGGGCCAGAGGACACCCGCCAAGATCATCGAGGCCAATAGGTCAGCAGAGTCAGCAGGCTGTCTCACAAGCCACTCCAAGCGATGGAGTGGCACCTAGACATAGCACCCGCAAACGGAAACATAAGGCACATTAGGCACTCCACGGGTTTGTCACTGGTGATTTTGTGTTGGCCCTAGATTAGGGAATGTTTCATTATGTGCGTCAGAGCATTTTCATTTTTCATTTTTTTGGCTGCAATAAAGTCCACATTTGTTACCATGGCTGAGGGTGTTTCCTTTGTGCTGCATTTGTCTGTTTCACAGACATCTCACGAGTGTTTGAGTCGATATTGAGGTTTCTGTACTAAGCTCTTAGTTGCAGCTGATGAGGTAGAAGATGTAGCACCTAAGTGCCACGTGTGGAAGTGCCAGGCAATGCTGGTCCTGCTGATCCATGTGTGTGGAGCTAGCTGAAGGTTCATTGGATTAAAGTGTCCCTGGTGTCCCTGCCTCCTTGGTGTAGTAGTAGGTCGGCGTGCTGCCCCTCATCATTGCTCTGTGATTCCTCATCCTCTGAGCCACTGCTGGATTCATCATGTGCAGCCTCATCCAGTGCGTCAAGGTCTTCATCGTCAACTGCATCCCCCCTTTCCAGCGCAAGATTGTGCAGAGTGCAACATGCTACCACTATCACAGAGACCCGATCTGGGGGGTACTGGAGTGTGCCCCCTGAGCAGTCCAGGCATCGGAAGCGCATCTTGAGAAGGCCAATGGCTCTCTCCACCACAGCCCTTGTGGAGGCGTGGCTCCTATTGTAGCGCTGCTCAGCTTCTGTTCTTGGATGGCGGAGAGGCATCATGAGCCACCTTCTGAGGGGATAGCCCTTGTCACTCAGCAGCCATCCATCAAGCTGGGCTGGAGCACTGAACAGCCCCGGTACCTGGGAGTGTCTGAGGATGTAGGCATCGTGGGAGCTGCCTGGGTACCTTGCACAGTCTTGTAGAATCTGCATCCTGTAATCACACACTATCTGCACGTTCATGGAGTGGAAGCCCTTCCTATTGACGAAGGCACCGGGCTCACCTACTGGCGCCTTGATGGCCACATGTGTACAGTCTATTGCACCCTGGATGCGGGGGAAGCCAGCAACGGCCATGAAGCCTCTGGCTCGCTGTATCTGGCTTGCCTGGTTCTAGCGGAAGTGGATGAAGGTCAATGCCCGTCTGAACAGAATGTCTGTGACCTGCTTGACGCAAGTGTGGACAGCTGATTGGGAGACACTGCAAAGATCACCCACCGAGCCCTGGAATGAGCTAGATGCATAGAAGTGGAGGGCAACTGTGACCTTCAGAGCCGCTGGCATGGAGTGTTCACCCACACAGTTAGGGGAGATCTCAGGGCCAATCATCTGGCAGATATAGTTCACTGTCCCCCTTGACAGTCGGAGCTTCCTTCAGCATTGCACCTCAGTCATATTGAGGTAGCTGCTTCTCCGCCTGTATACCCTGGCAGCAGGATAGTGGCATCTTCTGCGGCCCCTTCCACCTTGGACAACCTCTTGGCCCTGCACCCCTTGTGCCTGCGCCTGGCCTCCCAAAGGTGGCTCCCCTGGAGTCTGATTGTCCACTCCTGGCCTCCTCCTTATTCTAGCCCTCCCTTTCTCCTCAGGGGAGCTGCCTCCAGTGAAGATGTCAGAACCCATACCCCCAGGCTAAATGGAGGCTTCCGGAAAGCTGCAGGCCCGATAAAGATTACTGTATGCAGACTGGTGAGTGAAGTATCAAAGTACAGAGAAAGCTATTGGAAATCGCTAACAATCACACAGGCAAGTTTAAAATAATTTCTGCAGTAAATACTTCACATAAAACATTAACAACCCCTCTGACCCCACATATCCCGCCCGTGGATGAGGTTTGTTAAAAAGTCACTTACCCGTCTGCCTGTTGCACCCATGCGCTGAGCCAAAGATCACGCGGGCTCCTCAAAATCAGCATTGTTTGCCGAGTAAACGGCCTTAACAAGCCCTTTAATTAATGGTGGGCACGCATCACACCTCATCGCGTGCCCACCCAGCTAAATATCGTGATGGCACGCACTGACGTCGGGACGCTCGCCCGACACCAGCGTGCGACATTTTAAGTGATGACGTGCGGGGTCCGCCACCCGCACATCGTACATAAAATTCTGCCCATTGTCACTCCCAAGTCAAGGCCTCCCTGGATGTCAAAGAGTGTACAGAGTAAAATAAGGCAAAAAAATGAAACATATGTCAGATGTCAGGAGCTCAATAATGCCAAAAAGCCTAGAGGAATATAAAAAGTGCAGGTAGAAGTCTCCGCAGACACCGTGACTCAGAAGGGAATTGAGGAGAAGGACTCTTGCACTCAACAGGAGGAAGAACATCCAACAGAGGGCGGCAGTAAGAAGTGACTGAAGCATTCTGGTTCCTAGCTAACATAAATAAGGCCCCAAGTTAGCGTATTTTTTTAAGGGAGTAACTCGCTAAATCGAGAGGGACATCATGGCAGGAGATCTCAGACCCGTGATATGCTCCTCCTGCAGGATGTGGGAAATGAGGGACGCAGGAAGCGTCCCTGTTGACGATGTGTGCGGAAGGTGTGTCCAAATGCAGCTTCTAGCTAACCGGATTTCGGAGCTGGAGCTGCGGGTGGACTCATTGTGGAGAATCCACGATGCTGAGCAAGTCATGGATAGCACGTTTAGCGAGGTGGTCACACCGCAGGTGAAGATTACACAGGCAGAAAGGGAATGGGTGACCATCAGGAACAGTAAAAGACTCAGGAATGTAGTGCAGGAGTCCCCTGTGGTCACCCCTCTCTCTAACAGATATACCGCTTTGGATTCTGTTGGGGGGGATGGCCTCTCAGGGGAAAGCAGCAACAGCCAAGTTCACGGCACCATGGGTGGCTCTGCTGCTCAGAGGGGCGGGAGGAAAACAAGTGGCAGGGCTATAGTGATAGGGGATTCAATAGTTAGGGGCACAGACAGACGTTTCTGTGGCCGCAAACGTGAAGCAAGGATGGTATGTTGCCTCCCTGATGCCAGGGTCCAGGATGTCATAGAATTGCTGCAGGACATTCTAGGGAGGGAAGGTAAACAGCCAGTGGTCATGGTACACATTGGTACCAATGGCATAGGTAAACTAAGGGATGAGGACCTGCAAGCTCAGTACAGGGAGTTAGGAGATAAATTAAAATGCAGGACCTCAAATGTAGTAATCTCAGGATTACTCCCAGTTCCACGTACTAGCGAGAGCAGGAATAAAAGGATAGACCAAATGAACACGAGGCTGGAGAGATGGTGTAGCCAGGAGGGATTCAGGTTCTTGAGGCACTGAGACTGGTTCTGGGGAAGGTGGGACCTGTACAAACCAGACGGGCTGCACCCAGGCAGAGCTGGGACCAGTGAGTTTGCGGGGGCTTTTGCTAGTTCTGTTGGGGAGTATTTAAACTAGTGTGGCAGGGGGATGGGATCCCAGGAGTAGGATCAGATAGGTTAGTTTCAGATCAGAAAAATGGAGGTAGAACATTAGCTAGGGACATTGTGATAGACATGGAGTTACAGGAGAAGCAAAGTTTACAAAGTGTCCAGCAAGGGAAATTGACGGGGTTAAACTGTTTATTCTTCAATGCAAGGAGTATTACAAACAAGGTAGATGAGTTAAGGGCACAGGTAGACACATGGCAGCAGGATGTCATTGCTATAACGGAGACCTGGCTAAAGGAGGGACAAAACTGGCAGCTTAATATCCCTGGTTATAGAGTCTTCAGACACGATAGAGTAGGAGATAAAAAAAGGAGGTGGGGGTAGCACTAATGGTTAAAGAATCAATTTCAGTTGTGAGAAGGGATGATATACTAAATGGGTCAACAAACGAGGCTTTACAGATTGAGCTTAAAAATAAAAAAGGGGCAGTCACACTACTGGGAGTAAACTACAGACCCCCAAATAGTGAAAGGGAGATAGAAGAACAAATATGTAGGCAAATTTCTGCTTTTAAGAACGAGATGGCAATAATAGGAGACTTCAACTATCCTAATATCAACTGGGATTCAAACACTATAAGGGGCACTGAAGGAGAAAAATTCATGCAGTGTGTCCAGGAAAATTTTTTCAACCAATTAATGACAAACCCAATGAGAGGAGATGCAATTCTAGACCTAGTCTTGGGGAACGAAGAAGGGCAAGTGGGTGAAGTGACAGTTGGTGACCATATCAGGGACAGTGATCACAATTCAGTTAGATTTAGCATTACCATGGAAAAGGACAGAGATAAGGCAGGAGTAAAAGTCTCGAACTGGGGGAAGGCAAATTTTGCAGAAATGAGTAGGGACTTGGCTGAGGTGGACTGGACACCACTGCTGGAGGATAAAACAGTGGAAAACCAGTGGGAAGCACTAAAAAGCAAGATCCCAATTGTACAAAGTAGACATGTCCTCTACAAAAATAAGAGTGGTACTGCCAAATCTAGACCTCCCTGGTTGTCTAGAAGAATACAGGGGAAGATCAAACAGAAAAAGAAATCGTATGATAGGCACAAAGAACTAAGCATTGCAGATAGCCTAGACGAATATAGGAAGTGCAGGGACGAAGTAAAAAAGGAAATAAGGAAATCAAAGAGAGGGCATGAAAAAAGATTGGAAAGTAAATTAAAGATAACCCAAAGATGTTTTACCAAGGGCGGAGTTCCAGAGCGGTGAGTATAAAAACCTTACCTCGGGGATTCGCGGCCTAGTTCCAGGGAGCAGAGTCGGAGGGCGGATCTCGGGTCCTAAAAAAAAATTAAAGGTGGCGTCATGGTAAATCTGTGACCTGATTGGCTGGTAGGGAATCTACACTGAATTTGAAACTAAAACATTGTTAAACTAATTAAACCAAATAAATTAATCACTTAATTAATAAGTAGAGGGTTTCTAGACCAGAATTAGGGGATTACTGTTCTTAGAATTTAGCATTTATAGTAGAAATTTAGCCCTAGGGAATGTATAGTTAATAAGGAGTCAATAAGCAGTAATTAGATTTAAATTAATTTATTAAATAGTTCTAGAAATGGCAGATGCTGGGGTTAAGTGCTTCACGTGTGGGATGTGGGAAATCTGTGATGCTTCAAGTGTCCCGGACAACTATATCTGCAGGAAGTGTACCCAATTGCAGCTCCTCACAGACTGCATGGATCGGTTGGAGCAGCAGTTGGATGTACTTAGGAGCATTCAGGTGGCGGAACGCGTCATAGACAGGAGTTTTGGAGATGTGGTCACACCCAAGGTACAGACAGATAGATGGGTGACTGCTAGAAGGGGCAGGCAGTCAGTGCAGAAATCCCCTGTGGCTGTCCCTCTCTCTAACTGGTATACCGTTTTGGATACTGTTGCTCTGGTTCCCACCCCCCTGCCATACCACAGCAGTAGCCAGACCAGTGGCACCACCACCACCACGGCTGTCTCTGTTGTTCAGCAGGGGGGGTCAAAGCACTGAAGAGCAATTGTCATAGGGGACTCTATAGTCAGGGGCTCAGATAGGTGCTTCTGTGGTCGTGAAAGAGACACCAGGATGGTATGTTGCCTCCCTGGTGCCAGGGTCCAGGATGTCTCTGATTGGATACGGGACATTCTGAAAGGGGAGGGAGAACAGCCAGAGGTGGTGGTACACATTGGTACTAACGACATAGGCAGGAAGAGTGACGAGGTCCTGCAGCGGGAGTTCAGGGAGCTAGGCAGAAAGTTAAAAAACAGGACCTCAAGAGTTATAATCTCAGGATTACTCCCTGTGCCACGTGTCAGTGAGGCTAGAAATAGGAAGACAGTGCAGCTAAACACGTGGCTGAACGGATGGTATAGGAGGGAGGGTTTCCGATATCTGGATCATTGGGATCTCTTCTGGGGCAGGTGGGAGCTGTACAAGAAGGATGGGTTGCATCTAAACTGGAGGGGCACCAATATCCTGGCTGTGAGGTTTGATATTGTCACTTGGGAGGGTTTAAACAGGGGGGTGGGAACCAGAGCAATAGGTCAGCAGGTGAAACAAATGACTCGGAACGAATGAATATGGCCAGTAGGACTAAGGGGAAGAGCAGGCAGGGGGAAATGCATTTGTTTCAATGCGAGAAGTATGACAGGCAAGGCAGATGAGCTTAGAGCTTGGATTAGTACTTGGGACTATGATGTTATTGCTATTACAGAGACTTGCTTAAAGGATGGACAGGATTGGCAGATAAACGTTCCAGAATTTAGATGTTTCAGGCAGGATAGAGGGGGAAGTAGAAGAGGTGGGGGAGTTGCACTGCTGGTTAAGGAAAATATCACAGTTGTACGGCAGGAGGACACCTTGGAGGGATCATGCAGCGAGGCAATATGGGTAGAGCTCTGGAATAGGAAGGGTGCAGTCACAATGTTGGGGGTTTACTATAGGCCTCCCAATTGCCGGCGGGAGATTGAGGAACAGTTATGTAGGCAGATTTTCGAAAGATGTAAAAGCAATAGGGTTGTTGTGGTGGGTGATATTAACTTTCCCTATATTGACTGGGAATCAGTTAGCGCTAGGGGTTTGGATAGTGCAGAATTTGTAAGGTACATCCAAGAGGGCTTCCTGAGACAATATGTAGATAGTCCAACTAGGGAAGGGGCAATACTGAACCTGGTATTAGGGAATGAACCCGGCCAGGTGGTCGAAGTTTCAGCAGGGGAGCATTTCGGGAAAAGTGACCATAATTCAGTAAGTTTCAAGGTGCTGGTGGATAAGGATAACAGGAGTCCTCGGGTTAAGGTGCTTAATTGGGGGAAGCCTAATTATAACAATATTAGGCAGGAACTGAGGAATCTAGACTGGAGGCGGATGTTTGTGGGCAAATCAACAACTAACATGTGGGGGGCTTTAAAACGTCAGTTGATAAGAATTCAGGACCAGCATGTTCCTGCTAGGATGAAGGATAAGTATGGCATGTTTCAGGAACCTCAGATAACGAAGGATATTGTGAGATTAGTCAAAAAGAAAAGGGAAGCATTCGTAAGGGCTAGAAGGCTGGGAACAGATGAAGCCCGTGGAGAATATAAAGAAAGTAGGAAGATGCTTAAGCAAGGAGTCAGGAGGGCTAAAAGGGGTCATGAAAAGTAATTGGCAACCAGGATTAAGGAAAATCCCAAGGCCTTTTATACATATGTAAACCGCAAGAGGGTAGCCAGGGAAAGGGTAGGCCCACTCAGGGACAGAGGTGGGAATCTGTGTGTGGAGCCAGAAGAAATGGGAGAGATACTAAATGAGTACTTCTCATCAGTATTCACCAAAGAGAAGGACTTAGCGGTCGATTTGTCTAGGAATAATGTGTAGATAGCCTGGATCATGTTGAGATCAAAAAAGAGGAGGTGCTAGGTGTCTTTAAGAATATTAAGGTGGCTAAGTCCCCAGGGCCAGATACGATCTACCCCAGCGTACTGAGGGAGGCAAGGGAGGAGATCTTTGTATCCTCACTGGCTATGGGTGAGGTCGCAGAGGACTGGAGAATAGCCAAGGTTGTTCCATTATTTAAGAAGGGTAGCAGGGATAATCCAGGAAATTACAGGCCGGTGAGCCTTATGTCAGTGGTAAGGAAATTATTGGAGAAGATTCTTCATGACAGGATTTACTACCATTTGGAAGCAAATGGGCATATTAGTGAGAGGCAGCATGGTTTTGTGAAGGGGAGATCGTGTCTCACTAACTTGATCGAGTTTTTCGAGGAAGTGACAAAGATGATCGGCGATGGAAGGGCAGTGGATGTTATCTACATGGATTTCAGTAAGGCCTTTGACAAAGTCCCTCATGGCAGATTGGTACAGAAAGTAAAGTCACATGAGATCAGAGGTGAGCTGGCAAGATGGATACAGAATTGGCTTGGTCATAGAAGACAGAGGGTAGCAGTGGAAGGGTGCTTTTCTGAACGGAGAGCTGTGACTAGTGGTGTTCCGCAGGGATCAATGCTGGGACCTTTGCTGTTTGTAGTATACGTAAATGATTATGTAGAAAATGTAACTGGGCTAATTAGTAAGTTTGCAGACAACACTAAGGTTGGAGGAGTTGCAGATAGTGAAGAGGATTGTCAAAGGATACAACGGGATATAGATCGGTTGGAGACTTGGGCAGAGAAATGGCAGATGGAGTTTAATCCGGACAAATGAGAGGTAATGCATTTTGGAAGGTCTAATACAGGTAGGAATTATACAGAAAATGGCAGAACCCTTAAGTGCATTGACGGGCAGAGAGATCTGGGTGTACAGGTCCACAGGTCACTGAAAGTGGCAAAGCAGGTGGATAAGGTAGTCAGGAAGGCATATGGCATGCTTGCCTCCATCGGCAGGGGTATTGAGTATAAAAGCTGGGAAGTCATGCTGCAGCTGTATAGAACCTTGGTTAGGCCACACTTGAAATATTGCGTGCAATTCTGGTTGCCACATTACCAGAAGGATATGGAGGCTTTGGAGAGGGTGCAGAGGAGGTTTACTACCAGGATGCTGCCTGGTCTGGAGGCTATTAGCTATGAGGAGAGTTTGGAGAAACTTGGATTGTTCTCAGTAGAGCGACGAAGATTGAGGGGTGACTTGATAGGAGTTTACAAAATTATGAGTGGCATGGACATAGTAGATAGTCAGAAGCTTTTTCCCGGGGTGGAAGACTCAATTACTAGGGGACATAGATTTAAGGTGAGAGGAGAAAACTTTAGAGGAGATGTGCGGGTCAAGTCTTTTACGCAGAGGGTAGTGAGTGTCTGGAATTCGCTGCCAGAGGAGGTAGTGGAAGCAGGTGCGATAGTGCTGTTTAAGAGGCAGCTTGACAAATACATGAATAGGATGGGAATAGAGGGATACGAACCCTGGAAGTGCAAAATGTTTTAGTTTGACAGGCAATATGATCGGCGCAGGCTTGGAGGGCTGAAGGGCCTGTTCCTGTGCTGTACTTTTCTTTGTTCTTTGTTCAGTACATTAATGCTAAAAGGTTAGTTAAGGAAAAAATGGGACCTATCAGAGATGAAGATGGAAACTTGTGTGTAGATGCAGAGGCCGCGGGAAGGGCCTCTGTGTTTACAAAGGAAAGGGAGGATGTAGATATAGTAGTCCAGGAGGAACACTGCGAGATATTGGACGGGATAGTCATAAAGAGAGAGGAAGTACTCGAAGGGTTGAAATCTTTGAAAGTTGATAAGTCGCCAGGGCCAGATGGATTGTTTCCGAGGCTGCTGAAGGAAGTCAGGGAGGAGATAGCAGATGCTCTGAGGATGATTTTCCAATCTTCACTAGATACAGGGGAGGTACCGGAGGACTGGAGAAATGCAAACGTAGTTCCATTGTTTAAAAAGGGATCGAAGGAAATGCTAGTTAGTCTTACATCGGTGGTGAGCAAATTAGTAGAATCAACCCTGAGAGATAGGATTAACTGTCATGTGGAAAGGCATGGACTAGTCAGGGATGGTCAGCATGGATTTGTTAAAGGAAGTTCTTGCATCACAAATTTGATTGAATTCTTTGAGGATGTGACAAGAAGCATTGAGGAAGTTGGTGCAGTGGATGTTGTGTACATGGATTTTAGCAAGGCACTTGACAAGGTCCCACATGGCAGATTGGACAGGAAAGTAAAAGCCCATGGGATTCAGGGTAATGTGGCAAACTGGACAAAAGGTTGGCTTTGTAACAGGAAACAAAGGGTAATGGTCGATGGATGCCCTTGCGAATGGAAAGTTGTCTCAAGTGGTGTTCTACAGGACTCGGTGTTGGGACCCTTGCTGTTTGTGTTATTTATTAACGATTCGGACGTGAACGTGGGGGGCACAATTGGGAAATTTGCAGATGACACAAAGATTGGCCGAGTAGTGGATAGTGTAGAGCCATAATCTCCAAAACGATATAGATGGGTTGGTGGAGAGGGCGGTAAAGTGGCAGATGGATTTTAACATAGAGAAGTGTGATGTCATACATTTAGGGAGGTCAAACAGTTACAGGGATTACACAATAAATGGGAATATACTAAAAGGGGTAGATGAAGTGAGAGATCTTGGCGTACAAGTACACAGGTCCCTGAAGGCAGCAGTTCAAGTAGACAAGGTTGTAAAGACGGCATATGGAATGCTCTTCTTCATTGGCAGAGGTATAGAATATAAAAGCAAGGATATAATGTTGGAATTGTATAAAACACTAGTGAGGCCACAACTGGAGTATTGTGTGCAGTTCTGTTCACCACATTACAGGAAGGACGTAATAGCTCTGGAGAGAGTGCAGAGGAGGTTTACAAGAATGTTGCCAGGGTTAGAAAAATGTAGCTACGAGGAGAGATTGGATAGGTTGGGGTTATTTTCCTTAGAACAAAGAAGGCTGAGAGGTGACTTGATTGAGGCGTACAAAATTATGAGGGGAATAGATAGAGTGGACAGGATAAAATTGTTTCCCTTGATGGAAAATTCTAGAACCAGGGGACGTAGATTCAGGATACGTGGCAGAAGGTGTAGGGGGGGGGCATGAGGAAGAACTTTATTACGCAGAGGGTAGTGGGTGTCTGGAATTCGCTGCCCAATTTGGTAGTAGTAGAGTCAGAAACGTTAAACTCTTCTAGTAAGGGCACCTGGGTGTCCTCGGGCTGGCATGGACAAGATGGGCCAAATGGCCTCCTTCTGTGCTGTAACTTTTCTATGGTTCTAAGGGAAGAAATAGCGGAGGTCTGACCATCATTTTCCAACTCTCTCAGGTCACAGGCATGGTACCAGTGCACTGGAGAACTGTTAACATTGTGCTTCTGTTTAGAAAGGGAAGTAGGGATAGCACAAGTAATTACAAGCCTGTCAACCTAACCTCGGTGGCAGGGAAATTGTTGGAAAAATTCTGAGACACAGTATAAATCATCATTTAGAAAGCATGAGTAGTCAAAGACCGACAGTATAGATCTGATAAGGAAAGGTGGGCCTGAATTTTTCAGGCAGCGGGCAGGCTCGGCGGGAGTGGGTGGGGGCGGCCGCAGAGGCAATCACAGCCCATGATTGGCTCTGTGCTGCCATTTTACGTGGGCGGGCCGATTAAGGCCCACTCAGTGTAACATGCGAACAGTAGCGGGCGCTACCTGTGCGGGCAGGGGGAGGAGGGAGAGTCGGGGCCAGCGCTCTTACGCGGGCACACACGTGACAGGGCTCTTCAATCTCCCTGAAGCACAGAGCTGCCTCAGGGAGATTGAGTCAATGTTGAAAAAATTAAATAAATGGGCCAAAAATGTATTTAAACATGTCCCCTCATGAGACATGTTTTTATATTATGAAAAAAATGTTATTCGTTAAATAAAAGCTTTAGGAAACCATCCCACTCGTGGATGAGGTTTCCTACAAACCACAAAGGCCGCTTGGCCTTTTTACCTGCCTGCCAACCATAAGGTTGGACATATCAGTGGGCACACTGCTGACTCCGGTGTGCGCTCGCCGAATGAAATATCATGGGACTGCACAATGACGTCCAGACACACACCCGACGTCATTGCGTGTCGGGCCCGCCCCTGCACACCAACTGAAAAATCCTGCCCATGGTCTCCAACTAACTTGACTGAATCTTTGAGGAGGAGGTGACAGGGAAGGTCTCTGAGCTCAAGGCTTCTGACAAGCTTCACGTGGCAGATTGGTCAAAGAATGAAAAGCTGATGGGATCCAAGGGAAAGTGACAAGCTGAATCCAAAATTGGCTCAGTGACAGGAAGCCATGCACAAATGTGTTGTGACTGGAATGTCCTCTCTTCTTAATTTCATTTTTAATTTCAACCCTGCACTTTTTGTTTTCCTCTCGACTTTCTGAGGTAATGAGCTCTCCACACGAGTTTTTTTTTGGGTCTGTATTAGGTCTCACTCATTCCTTAATTATCCTTTCACATTCTATGTATTTATAAAACATCTTTGGGCTTTCCTTGATTTTACTTTCCAGCATTAAGCTCTTGGCATCCGACATGTGCTTCCTTTTTTTGCCTCAGTACTGCAGGGTTCAGTACTGCAGGGTTCAGTACTGGGCCCCTTACTATTTGTGGTATATATCAGTGATTTAGACTTAAATGTAGAGGACATGAATAAGAAGTTGCAAATAATACAGAAACTGGTTGTACAGATCATAGCGAGGAAGAATGCTGTAGACTGTGGGAATGTATCAATGGACCAGTCAGGTGGGTAGAATAGTCACAAATTGTATTCAATCTGGAGAAGTATGAGTTAATGTATTTAGGAAAGCAAGGGAATACACAATAACTGGTAGGATATTGAGAAGTGTAGAGGAACATGTTCAGGTATCCAGGAAGGTAGCATGACAGCTGGTAGAGAAAAGAAGGCGTATTGAACACTTTCCATTAGTAGCTGAAGCCTGCAGTATAAGAACTGGGAGGTTATGCTTGAAGTATATAAAATATTAGTCAGGCTGCAACTTGAGTACTGTATACTGTTCTGGCCATTGCTTTATAGAAAGGATGTGATCACATCAGGGAGGGTACAGAAGAAATAAAGGTGAATGTTGTCAAGAATGGAGAGTTATAGCTATGAGGAAAGATTGGATAGGATAGGAAGCAGATGGGAGATTCAATTAAGGTGAATGAAATTATAAGCAGCCTAGCTGGAAAGGCCTATTTCCCTTAGTAGAGAGATCAGTAACCAGGGGACATAGATTTAAAGTGATTGGTAGAAGAAGTAGAGGGGTGTTGGGGAGATCTTTATTCACCCAGAGGCCGAATTGGGATCTGGAACTTAGGCTCAGGTTTTCACTCTCAAGGCAGGTAGCGCAAGTCAGGAAATTTCCCAGCTCATTGTACCCACCTCAGGAGAAACTTCCCCAGATGGCGTGATCTTTGTTCCGAAGTGGGTGGGTGTGAAATAGAGTTGGGCCCACTGAACCCAGATGCAGTTGGAGGCGACAACAGGGGACTGCCAAGTGCCAAGGTGGACTGTTTAAAAGGCTCATCTCGGTTCTCTGGGACTTTATTCCTGTTATTTGCTAAATTTTTCAGCCCTCTAGCCCTCACCCCTCACACCCCATCACCCACTCCCCATGCTACCTCCATGCCCCCATGCTAACTTAATGCCTACCCATGCCCCCACCCATCACCATGGTCCTTTATAGCCTCAGGCCAATTTAATGCCAATTCATGCCAACTCATGCGCTGACCTGTCCCCATAGTCTCTTATATTATCCATGCCAACTCAATGCAAACTCATGCCCACTCACCCACTATCTTTGACCCTTACACCCTCTATGCCAACTCACCCAGTATCCACCCTCCAGTGGATACTCAGGAGCCATATTGAGATGAAATAACTTAAAGGCGTAATTATCTATTATAGCCTTCCCTATAGCATACTTCCATACATGAAAGTCCATTCGAAACCTTTAAATCTTTTCCAGTGTTTAATCCCTTATAAAAATAAACTTCTATTCATAGCCCCACATCAAAGACAGCTATTTCTTTAATAAACTCTTTGAGCTGTCAATCAAATTATAAACTTACAAACTTATGGCCCCCTTCTGAGATAATTCTAGTGTGTGGAAAGCAGCAAAGCATTCATAATGACATAATGATATCCCCTGGAGAAATATCAATAAAGAGCTATTGTAACTGCTGGAACAGAGTTGTTTGAACTCTAACTGACCCAGGCGGCCTGCTACTTTTTTTATTTTTAAAGGGCTGGGCATTTAAATAACTTCACACCATGATGGCTCTACAGACTTTATCTGCTTTTCAACAGCATTTATGTCAATGCTAAAAATTCCTGACTCCCACACTGGCTACAATAAAAATGGGATCTGTTTGAACTCAAACTTGAATGGTTTTAATTTTACAAAATTCCCTAAATTCCAAGGCACTCCCAACAGTTTGGAAAATAGCAAACATGCTGCCTCTATTTAAGAAAGGTGGGAGACAGAAAACAGGAAACTACAGGCCAGTTAGCTTAACACCTGTTGTAGGGAAATTACTGAATCTATCATTAAGGACATTATAGTGGGGCACTTAGAAAATCTCACTGCAACCAGGCAGAGTCAACATGGTTTTGTGAAAGGGAGATCATGTTTAACTGATTTATTGGAGTTTTTTGAGGAAGTAATAACCAACATGGATAAAGGGGAACCTGTGGATACGCTGCATTTGGCTTTCCAAAAGGCATTTGACAAGGTGCCACATCAAAGGTTACAAAATAAGAGCCCATGGTGTAGGGGGTAACATATTAGCATGGGTAGAGGATTGGTTAGTTGACAAGAAACAGGGAGTGGACGTAAATAGATCATTTTCTGGTTGGCAAGATGTAACCAGTGGAGTGCCACAGCAATCAGCACTGGGGCCTCAACTATTTACAATATATAGCAATTACTTGGATGAAGACACTGAAATTATAGTTGCTAAATTTGCTGATGACTCTAAGATAGGTAGGAAAGTTAGTTGTGAAAAGGACATAAGGAGTCTGCAAGGGGACATGGATGGGTTAAGTGAGTGGGCAAAAATTTGGCAGATGGAGTAAAATTCAGGAAAATGTGAACTTGTCCACTTTGGAGGAAAGGATAGAAAAGCGGCATATTATTTAAATGAAGAGAGATTAGTAGAACTCTATGGTGCAGAGGGATCCTGCTACATGAATGAAAAAAGGTTAGTACGTAAGTAAATAGTCAGGTTAGTGATTGGGAAAGCAAAAGGAATGTTGTCATTTATTGGAGGGGGAATGGAATATAAAGTTAGGGAATTTTTGCTACAGTTGTACAGGATGTTGGTGAGACCACATCCAGAGTACTGTGTACAGTTTTGGTTTCCTTATTTAAGAATAGATATAGATATGTCAGAAGCAGTTCAGAGAAGGTTCACCCAACTGATACCTAGGATCGGGGTGGGGAGCAGTATCTTATGGAGAAAGGTTGGACAGCCTGGGCCTGTATCCATTACAGTTTAGAAGATCGAGAGGTGATCTTACTGAAACATTTAAGATCCTGAGGGGACTTGATAGTGGATGCTGAAAGGGTGTTTCTCCTTGTGTAAGAGGCCAGAACGAGGGGACACAGTTTATAAATAAGGGATCTCCCATTTGAGATGGAAATGAAAGAATTTTTTTTCTCTCAGAGGGTCATGAGTCTTTGGAACTCTCTTTCCAGGAGAGCAATGGAGGCCGGGTCATTGACAATTTTTAAGGCATAGGTGGATAGATTCTTGATTAACAAGAGAGTCAAAGGTTATCAGAGTTGGTAGAATGTGGAGTTGGGGCCAGAATCAGATCAGCCATGATCTTATTGAATGGTGGAGCAGGCTTGAGGAGCCTAATGGCCTCCTCCTGCTCCTAATTTGTATGTTCGTATGTACGTATGTTCATATGTAACTCAGCACTGAGTTCAAATGTCCCTGCTGAGTTCGGGTTTCCCTCATGTGTGAATCATGCCCCGCCCCTTTCCCCTATGGTGCAAATGGGATCTGTTGGAAACGGGGGAGGGGCTTCCACATCTGGGTCCCACCTGTCATTTTTAAAGATCTGCAGAGTCTCCACAACTCTGCAAAAATCTGGGCTTTACAGCCTGAAAGGGTAGTAGAGGCAGAAACCCTCATCACATTTAAAAAATACTTGGATATGCACCTGAAATGCCATAGCCTACAGGGCTATAGACCAAGAGCTGGAAAGTAGGATGAGGATAGGTAGCTTATTTTGCCGACACACACATGATGGCTAAATGGCTTCCTTCTGTGCCATAATTTTTCAATGTATGCTCTAGTCCTACATTAATTTCACCGGTTTATATCAGTGTGAGACTCTGATCTCAATTGCAATTTTATAAACATCAAGTAGTTAATGTTGAATTAATGTAACAAAACTGGACTGCTCTTTAACCCCTGTTATTCATTTTATCAATTAGCCTAATCTAATAATTACTGGTATTGTCAATGTCTCAGTTAAGTGCTGCTAACTTTGATTCTAATGTTAATAAATAATTAGTTCAGTACATTGACATCTGACTTCTTCAATAATTAGCAAGCAAGGATTAATTTATTCATTCAGTTGCTTGTGTGGACCTTGAAGGGAGATTGGTAGAGTAAATGCTAATAGAGTTTGAACTGCCTAATGTGAAACATTTTGGCAAACTGAATTTGGGCATCATTAACTCCAAGGTATCGCCTTGTTGAAAAACCCCGAAATGTTTCTTAAAAATGAATTAAGGTGAAGAGTTAAAGATTTGCCTGGTACCTTAGATGAATTTTCTTGTCAGGGTATTAATGTTCTTACATTTTTGCCTGGGGTTCATGCCCAGAATTTGGATTTCCCAAGATTTATGGGGGCACTATTACATGGATATTGACCTTTTTATTTCTCTCCTGTACTTTAAGACACCGCATAGAACGTGCCTCTGTGGTTAATCTGTTCTACTATCATTTCAAATAAAAATAGAAAATGCTGGAAAAAGCTCAGCAGGACTGCCAGCATCTGTGGAGGGAGAAACAGAATTTCTGGGCGGGATTTTCCGCACCCGCCCGCCGCCGGGATCTTCTGGCCCCGCCGCAAGTCAATGGACTTCTGGCTGGGGCGCCACCTCGCCCACGGCGGGTCCCACCCGCGAAGGGGCAGGAAAATCCCAGCCAATGTTTCGAGTCCACATGATATTGGGGAGACTAATCGCAGACTGGGTGACTGCTTTGCGGAACATCTTCGCTCAGTCCGCAAACATGACCCAGGCCTTGCTGTCGCTTGCCAGTTCAACTCACCATCTAGCTCTCATCCCACATGTCCGTCCTTGGTCTGCTACAATGTTCCAGAGGAGCCCAATGCAAATTGATGAAACAGCACCTCATCTTCTGATTAGGCACTTTACAGCCTTCCGGACTTAACATTGAGTTCGACAACTTCAGACCATGAACTGTCTCCTCCATCTTGACCCCTTTTTAATCCAATTAACTTTTTTTCCCCAATGCCCCCCCATCCGAACCCCCCCACCCCTGCCACTCCACCCACAGGGCCATCTGTCACTTGTTCTTATGTTGTGCTTTCACAGAGCGCTGACCCTTGTTCTGCTATTAACACATTCTGCTATTTAACCTTTATGCCACTATCAGCACCTTCTTTAGTCTTTAATACTACCATTGACACTCCCTTGTCTTGTGTATAGATGTCTTTGTCAATCTCTCCTGAGCCCCTGCCTATCCATGACCTTTTTTGCTCCACCGCCTCTTAAACAGTATAAAATCCATCATATTTCTGCCTCTTTAGCTCTGAAGAAGAATCATATGAACTTGAAATGTTAACTCTATTTCTCTCTCCACAGATGCTGCCAGGCCTGCTGAGTTTTTCCACCATTTTCTGTTTTTATTTCAGATTTCCAGTATCCACAGTGTTTTGCTTTTATTCTAATAATATCTTATGTGGCTCGGGGTCAAATTTAGCCTGATTACACTCCTGTAATTGGGACATTTACTTCACCTCTCTCTCTTAGCTCATCTGCTGCTGAAACTCCCATTCATGCCTTTATTACCTTAGACTTGGCTATTCCATTGCACTCCTGGCTAGTCTCCCACATTCTAGTCTTTGTAAACTTAAGGTCATTCAAAACTTTGCTGCCTGTGTTCTTACTTATACCAAATCCTGTTCACCTTTCGCCCCTGTGCTCGCTGTCCTACATTGGCTCCCAGTCAAACAACGTCTTGCTTTTAAAGTTCTCATCTTTGATTTAAAATCTTTCTATGGCCTTGCCTCTCCCTATCTCTATGATCTCCAGTCCTACAACCCTCTGACATATTGGCACTCCTCTAATTCTGGGCTTTTGGAAATCCAAGATTTGAATTGCTCCACCATTGGTGGGCATGCCTTCAGCTGCCTGGGCGCTAAGCTCTGGAATTTCCTACCTACACCTCCCTGGCTCACTTCCTCATTTTCCTCCTTTAAGATGCTCCTCAGAACCTACATCTTTGACCAAGCTTTTGACCATCTTATCTAATATCTCCTTATATGGTGTGGTGTCATGTTTTATTTTATAATGCTGCTGTGCAGCGCCTTGGGAAGTTTTATTACGTTAAATGTGCTGTACGAATATGAGTTGTAGTAGCAGCTGTAGTAAATGCACTATATAAATGCAAATAGTCATTGGCATCGATGTCTTATCATGCTTTGCTTAAAATCCAGGCAGTAAAGTATTCAAGTTTTTGGAGTGGGCTTCAACATATGACCTTCTGACCCAGAGGCAAAAGTTGCTACTATTGAGCCATTGCTGAGATCTGGAGGTGGGACCCGCATAGATAAAATCGGTTCACAATTTTGGGCTCTGTAGCGATGATGTTGCTGGTGTTACAGAAGTCCTGAAGCCATAAAATAGTGCATGTCACACTGCATGTCCTGCACAGTGCCCAGTGCTGGGAAGGGTGCTGGTGTCGGTGCGCCATGCGCTTGCCAGTGGTGTGAGGAGCTGTCTGATTCTGATGATGATCAGCTCCCATTACAGCAGATCTGTTGTTGCTTCACAAACTGCAGGTGTCCACTGAATACCTGTGCAAATCACTCTCAGCTGAACAGGTGTTCAGCAACATAAGGGAAACCCCCGCTAGTATTATTTATTGGGATAGGTATCCAACTTTCAGGTCAGGTGCATTTATTTTACTTCTACTGTGACAATATTTCTAGCTTGTCTATGGAGGTTTTCTGGTAATCTGCTGCAGAGAACATTCTTTGAGGTTCTCTCGTGTCCCCCATAGAAACATAGCATCTTTCTCCTGTCAACCTCCATGACAAAGGCTTTCAACACAACGTCGATGAAATGTGAAGCCATCTCTCTGTCCTGCTTTTCCATTTGCCTAGTCTCCATGTGCAGCACTGACAATCAGCACCATTCATTGATTCAGTACAGCATTACCTTTAAGAGGGACAGATTGCCTTTAAGAGCTGGAGGGTAGCTGCAACATGCACTAGGCTCACATGATGTTAGGGCCCCTGTTGTGTGTGCAGCTAGTCAACAACATGGGTTATGTTGATCCACATGCAAACATTTTGGAAATGAAGAGGCAGCAGGATGTTGGAATGTCTTAGTGGGGAACAGGAGCGGACAGGTTACAAATTGTGACCCCTGAAAATGGGGCCGAAACAATTTTCAGCTTTAGTGTTTGGCTGTATCTTGAATTTATCTGTATACAATTACAGCTTATTAGAGTATGAAGTGCTGTTGGTCCTGAGCCAAAATTAGATTGAATTTGATCACCACACCCTTCTCAAGGACAACTAGGGATAGGCAATAAATGCTGGCCCAGCCAATGAAACCCATATCCCATGAATGAATTTTTAAAAATTTAAATTCAGAAAAAAATAGAGGAAGGAAAGGAAGACCAATTGAGGCACATTTATTGGGCTATCTTGAGTCTGCACTGTTAGAGCTTCCTGTGAAATAACCTATCAAGCAGCAGAGCTTCCTAATTTGATGCTACAAAATTGCATTGGAAATTAGCATTGCCACATCCTTTCTGGGCCTTGAATCGCTGAATAAGTTGCCTTTGTCATCAGTTTCAAGACTGACTTTTCACGTCGGGCCCTTCTTCAAAATGGAGGCCAAGGAAAACAGCAAAGGAAAAATGTTTAAAGTCAGTTTAATACATATAAAAACTTGTTGGAATGTGGGGCAGGATTTTCGGGTCGACGGGCAGGCGGGCTCGGGAGCAGCCAGGAAATGGCCCGTTGCCCGCGATCGGCCCCAGACCGCGATTTCACGCTGGCTGGCCAATTAATGGTCAGCCAGCATGAAAGGCCTGATGAGAGGCCCAGTGCTGCCAGGGTGGGGGCAGGAGGAGGGCAAGCACTGAAGTCAGCGCAGGTATGGGGGAGCGTGCAATGAAAGCTCCCTGAAGGCAGAGAGCTGCCTGAGGGAGCTGAAGCATTTTAAACCAATGAATAAAGTTTTTTAAAATTGAGGAAATAATGTCCACAATAGTGAACTCACTCATCTTAACTTGTAGATTTGAAAAATTTTGCCCCCAATTTTTAAAAAAAATTTAATTACGGAAGAGGCTTCCTCAAAAACCCAAAGGCCACCTGGCGGCTTTGCCCACCCGCCAACCGTAACGTTGGGACGAGCAGCGAAAAATACAGGTTAATTAATTTATTAATGGCCTTAATAGGCCTCTTAATTGTCAGCGGGTGCACTGCTGGCTCTCGTGCGCGCCCGCCAACCAAAACATTGCGTGAGTGCACGATGACGTCGGGATGCTCGCCTGACCTCATCGGGTGCTATTTCATGCTCAGGCATGCTGGGTGCGCACCTGCACACCAAGTGGAAAATCCTGCCCATGGTGTATGATATACAAGAGATTATCCAAATTCCCATAGCAAGTTATTTTTGGTTCCTGAACACAGACTGAGAAATTACAAGTTGAAATGACAACCGGTAGTGGTCATTCCACTTTAAGTATGACAGTAGTTACCTACTGACTAAATATTAATATGCTAAAATTACGAAAACATAACAGTCTGATTTTAACACTAAAGTAACTCATCCTTTGATTTTCATTCGCCATGAGGCAAGGCCTTGTCTCTCACTGCTGTCTCTCACTAGTGGAATAGCTGACACTAGAAAATGTTGTGAATATCTGCATGAGTTTTACCAATCATATTTTTCTATTAATTTATTCCTTCATGGGATATCAACATCATGGCTAGGCAGCATTTAATGCCCATCCCTAATTGCCCTTGAGAAGGTGATGATGAGCCACCTTCTTGAACCGTTATAGTCTATGTGGTGTAATAAATAAATTTGTATGGCTGGGGAAGCAATTATATTTCAATGTCAATGTGAACAATCCATTCAAAGGTTTCAGTTGACGCGATGTGAGTGGTTGTGATGCTACCAGGAATGGATCTCTCAGGGCAGAAGTTCAGTATATGGTCTGACTTGGATGGCCACAGTCACAATTTGAGCTGTTTCTCACCTTCCATTTATGTAGTAAGTGGCCTGTCCTCAACGTCGAGGATGTCCAGACGTTCCAGGGAAGGTTAAAACCTGGGGCTTCATCACTTAGCTCAGTTACCAGGTTGTGGTTGGTGATGTTTGCAGTCAATGAGGAAGTGTGTCATTGAAAGAAATAACGGTCAAAAAACCTAGCGAGATGTTATGAAGGGAGCTGCAGGATTTTGACTCAGCAACAATGACCGAACGCCAATATAGTTCCAAATCAGGATGGTGTTTGTCTTGGAGGGAACTGGCAGGTGGTATTGTTCTGCCCTTGACCTTCTCAAAGTCGTGGATCTGGAAGGTGATGTCGAAGGAGCCTTGACAAGTTAGCACTGTGCATCTTGTAAATGGTACACACTGCCACCACTGTGCACTGGTGGTGGAGGGAGTCAATGTTTACAGTGGTGAATGGCATGCCAATCAAGTGTGTTACTTTGTCCTGGAAGGTGTCAAGCTTCATGAGTGTTGTTGGAGTTGCACTCATCTGAGCAATTGGAGATATTCCATCAAAATCCTGACTTGTGCCTTGTGGACAGGCTTTGGGGAGTCAGAAAGTGAGTTACTCACTCCAGAATTTCCAGCCCCTGACCTGCTTTTGTAGCCATCATACTTATATAGCTGGTCTAGTTAAGTTTCTGGTCAATAGTAACCCCCCCAGGATATTGATGGTGGGGATTCAACAATGGTGATGTCATTAAATGACAAGGAAAGATGGTTAGTTTTTCTCCTGTGGGAGATGGTAATTGCCTTGCACTTGTGTGCTGCAAATGATACTTGCCGCTTATCAGCCCAAGGCTGAATGTTGTCCTGTTCTTGCTGCAGGCAGGTACAGGCTGCTTCAGTATCTAAAGGATTGAAAATGGTACTGAATACTATACAAGGATCAGTGAACATCCCCACTTCTGACCTTATTATGGAGGGAACATCATAGATGAAGCAGCTGAAGATGTTTGGTACTGGGACACTGCCCAGAGGAACTCCTGCAGCAGTGCACTGGGGCTGAGATATTGTCCTCCAGCAATCCCCACCATCTTACTTTATGCTAGGTATGACTCCAGCTAGTGGAGAACTTTCCCCCTGATTCTTATTGACTTCAATTTTTCTAGGGCTCCTTGATGCTACACTCGGTCAAGGGCAGTCACTCTCACATCATCTCTGGAATTCAGGCCTTTCATCTATGTTTAGACCAAGACTGTAAAAAGATCTGGAGCAGGCCGCCCTAGTGGAACCCAAGCTGAGCAATGGTGAGCAGGATGTTGCTGTGTAAGTGTTACTTGGTAGCACTGGCGATGATACATTACAGCACTTTGCTGATGATTGAGAATAGACTGATGATTGACTGGATTAGATTTATCCTGCTTTTTGTTGACAGGACATACTCAAGCAATTTTCCACATGTCAAACAATTGCCATTCTTGCAGCTGTACTAGAAAATCTTGCCTAAAATGCAGCTAATTCAAGAGAACTTCAGCACTACAGCTGGGATGTTGTCGGAGCCCGAGACTTTGCAGTTGATGTAGTTTATATGGATTTCAGCAAAGCCTTTGACAAGGCCCCACATGGGAGACTTATAAAGAAGGCAAATGCACATGGGATACAGGGTAATTTGATGAGATGGATTCAAAACTGGCATAGTTATAGGAGACAGAGGGTGATGACAGAAGAATGCTTTAGTGACTGGAAGCCAGTGTCCAGTGGCGTACCACAGGGATCTGTGCTAGGTCCCCTATTATTTGTCATTTATATAAACAACATAGATGGCTATGTGGTGGGTAGGATTAGTAAGTTTGCAGATGACACAAAGATTGGCCAGGTGGTTAACAGTGAGGTCTTGGGCTACAGGAAGATATAGACGGGATGATCAAATGGGCAGATAAGTGGCAGATGGAATTTAACCCTGAAAAGTGTGAGGTGATACACTTTGGAAGGAGTAATTTGACAAGCAAGTATTCAATGAACACCATGACACTAGGAAGTTCTGAGGAACAAAGGGTCCTTGGCATGTGTCCATAGATCTCTGAAGGTGGAGGGGCATGTTAGTGGGGTGGTGGAAAAGGCATATGGGACATTTGCCTTTATCAATCGAGGCATAGGTTACAAAAGTAGGGAGGTCATTTTGGAGTTGTACAGAACCTTAGTGAGGCCACAGCTGGAGAACTGTGTGCAGTTCTGGTCGCCACATTATAAGAAGGATGTGATTGCACAGGAGGGGGTGCAGAGGAAATTCACCAGGATGTTGCCTGGGATGAAACATTTAAGTTATGAAGAGAGGTTGGATAGACTTGGGTTGTTTTCTTTGGAGCAGGGAAGACTGAGGGGCGACCTGATCGAGGTGTACAAGATTATGAGGGGCATGGACAGGGTGGATAGGGAGCAGCTGTTCCCCTTAGTTGAAGGGTCAGTCACAAGGGGACATAAGTTCAAAGTGAGGGGAAGGAGGTTTAAGAGGGGATGTCAGGAAAAACCTTTTTACCCAGAGGATGGTGACGGTCTGGAATGCACTGCCTGGGAGGGTGGTGGAGGCGGGTTGCATCACATCCTTTAAAAAGTACCTGGATGAGCACTTGGCACATCATAACATTCAAGGCTATGGGCCAAGTGCTGGTAAATGGTATTAGGTAGGTAGGTCAGGTGTTTCTCACATGTCGGTGCAGACTTGATGGGCCGAAGGGCCTCTTCTGCACTGTGATTCTGTGATTCTATCCAGTACCTTCAGCTGTTTCTTGATATCACTGGGAGTGAATTGAATTAGCTGAAGGCTGGCATCTGTGATGCTGGGCACCTCAGGCAGAGGCTGAGTTGGATCATCCATTCAGTTTTTTGGCTGAAGATTGTTGCAAATGCTTTAGCCTAGCCTTTTGCACTGATCTATTGGGCTTCCTCATCAGTGAGGATGAACTTGTTTGTAGAGCCTCCTCCTCCTGTTGGTTGTTTAATCTTTTCCACCATTTATGACTGGATGTGGAAGGACCGCAGTGTTTTGATTTGACCTATTGGCTGTGGGATCGCCTAGCTCTATCACCCAACATAAATTTTGTGGGAATACTGCAGACACCTGGGATTTCTATGGCTCCTCTGTCAAAGTTACAACAGATGAGTGAGAGTAACCTCATGGACATTCACACCCACGCTATGTAGATTTGTTTATGATTACACCTCATGTGATTCTATAGTTCCATATTACTTATATTCTAAAGGATTCCTCTCACTGTGTTGAATTTTAGTTGCCTCACATGGTGGGGAATACAGAGGCCCTCAAAAAGAGAGAACCACTAGCTTGATAACTTATTTAAGCTTAAAACATCACAGGACAAGCTAGAAGAGCTGGTGCTTGTTATCTTAAAAATACAGAGCCTTCAGGGAAAGTTGGTTCAATTGAAAAGTCTATTGGGGCTTTCAGGTACATTTGGCATTTGAGCTTGATAGGTTTGGGAGGACCAATGGACATAAGTATAAGTTAAATAAGCACTGAAATTACACATTGTCAGAATGGAACAGGCATAATTAGCTAGGTGCTTTCTCTGTCCATTTTGTATGTTTGTATCTCAATCCTCCCAATAATAGCAGTGCAACCCAGTTTTCATGGCGATGATAATGGTATGATTAAAAGCAAAATACTGCGGATGCTGGAAACCTAGAACAAAAACAAAAATACCTGGAAAAACTCAGCAGGTCTGACAGCATCTGCGGAGAGGGATATAGTTGACGTTTCGAGTCCGTATGACCCTTCATCAGAACTAAGACATACAGAGTCTTATATAGACTTCATTCATTCATGGGATGTGAGCATCACTGGCTATGCCAGCATTTATTGTCCATCCCTAATTGCCCCTTGTCCACAGGGCATTTTAAGAGTCAACCACATTGCTGTGGATCATGTAGGCCAGACCAGGTAAGGACAGCAGATTTCCTTCAGCATTTGTGAACCAGATGTGTTTTTACAACAATCAACAATGGTTTCATGGTCATCATCAGACATTTAATTCCAGATTTTTATTGAATTCAAATTTCACCATCTGCCGTGGTGGAATTCAAACCTGGGTCCCCAGAGCATTACCTTGGGTTTCTGGAATACCAGTCCAGTGACAAAACCACAGTGCCACCGCCTCCCCATATATTAGATCTAATTGGGCTGGTCAATGTACCCCATCAGTCACTCTCTTATCACATCCTCTTTTTGTTTTACAAATAGCAAACACAACTTTGAGGGACACACAGTGCATACTGCATCTACATTCTAGATCAAAGCATCACTTAGTACACTACCATGCATCATTAAAAAGGATTCTTTTTGATGCATGTAACGGGCAGAGATTTCACTCAATGTCATTTGTTAGTGACAGGGCCCTAAAGCATTTCTGATTGTGAAATGTCCCAGTTTATCCAATTTATGTTAATGTTTGGAAACCTGAATCAGCCACAATTTATATATTTTGATATTTGGATTTCCCTTTAATGTAAGCCTTTAAAATACATAGAAGTCCCTGGAGGTAGTTTTAACTTTTGACAATAGTATAAAACAAACAACTTCAGATAAGCCACCAGTTTTACACATTGCCTGATTATCCACTCCACTGGCTTCAATAGAAAGGAAAGTTGGACAGTGTGTATAACAGACGGCTGATCCAATGTCATCCACTTTACAGCACAAGTGTCATTTTCTCAATCCCTGATCTCTTTCTAACTGACCTGACTCACTATATCAGATCATTAGGTGTGACTGTATATCCGTTGGGTTCAGCTAGATTTTCAGATTGAATCCCCTGCATATGAAAGGTTCCTTCACTACACATGTCCTGTCATAGGTTGCCCTTGTCAGAACAATTAGCAGTGCTATAACAGCAGAGCTTTTCTTTTCGTAATTATAAATTATAATCCATAATTTTTGGTGGACTATATATAATTGCTCACATCAACTATATAATGGCATCTGCCTGTATTGGGGATGCAAGATACAGTGAATTATTACCTAGTCCTGCATATGAAAATCCACACTTAAATATCATGAACTTAATGACGACCATAACTGGAATACAGAGAGGCTGCCCATGCTATGGTAAGGAGAATGGCGGTATTGCACTCGCACCTTGGTGACATAATATAAGATATACAAGATTAAAACAAGGGATTCTTTAATCTTGTGTTTTATCAACTCTCCATTTTTGGACCGCTGCCTACTATGATAACTCATAAATAGCTCTGGTATATGCAGTTCGTGAGAGTAAGCTTCACATCACAGTCGCACAACAATTTAGTGTGAGTTTGCGTAAGCCATGATGATGGTACCATCCACAATAAGGGCTTGGAGACTTGTGAGTGAACAAACATTCTGTAGGAAAATCCAGGGTGGAGGGGAATGGCAGTTTTTGATCTGCTGGTAGTGTCCAATGATGCAACAATGGGTGGATGAGTGAAAGGGGAAGGAGGTGGACAAGATTAGCCATCAGCGGGCACACTGGCCGGAGGGTCAACAAGAGAGGGAGAAGTGACAGCTGAGGTTATTCCTGGTAAGGAAGCAGCAATGGATAATTTAATAGACCCGTCAGAGATTGCTGAGAGGGGCAGGGCATAACTGTGACCTTATTAATTCAAGCCTGGGACAGCAGCAGGATAATAGGAAGGCAGAGGAGTTTCGGATGGAGTTTGTGGAAGCCTAAGAAGCTGAAAGGGGAGAATGAAGCATGGCATGACTTGCTTACAAGATGCAGAGGAGAAAAGAGTTGGAGATGGACCGAAAAAAGTAAGTAGAAATACTGGACTTGGATTCATGCATATTGAAATACAAATGGAAAGAATTCATGTTACATAAGGGTGGCAGAGATTAAGAGACCTTATTCATACACAGAGGATTCAGAGGAGAGATAGTCCAAAGTTGAAACCTGAGGTCCCATGGTGGGATGAAGTTGACTTGTAAGCAGATTAAAGCTATTAGAGAGTCAGGGTATCAGTCAACGCACTATTGGAGGTTGTAAAGTCGAAAATAGGGAGATGAGGTGGAACAAGTCATCTTACAACATACGTTGATCAGGGGTTCAATACAGGTGCATAATGGTTTTGGTGTTAACACCCTGTATCAGCAGATTCAAAACAATAGCAGAGAATTGAGGAGCAATGGAAGTGAAACCAACAATGAAGCCCAGGGAGACAGCTGAGGGTGAAACTAAACCCAGAGGATCAGTGCAGATAAGGAGCTGTTCATTCAGTAAAATAGTGCTCATTGCAATTTTGTTGAAGCCCTTTCACCTGTGCGTTAAAGACAAGGATTACTAAAATTTTTGAACCCTCTAGTTTGGAATGAAAGTTTGGATTATAAGGATAAATACAGAGAGATATGATCGAGTGCTATATGTTCTGAACAAGGATGAATAATATAGCAAATGGGGCTAGAGAGATATTCAAATGTTTCAGTTGAAACTTAGGGAACGAGATATGTGGATTGGGGTGGGGATGGGTTAGAATAGGGGCAGAGAATTCATCCCCTCATTCATGCCACACACATATGGCCATTGCCATTATAACACCCAGGATTTTAGAGACATGTGAGATGCTTGCCATAGACAGGCAAAGGCCACATATTTGAAAGTTGGGGTCCAGTGACATAGAACCATAGAAACATATAAACTAGGAGCAGGAGTAGGCCATTCGGCCCTTCGAACCTGCTCCGCCATTCATTATGATCATGGCTGATCATCCAACTCAATAGCCTGCTCCTGCTTTCTCCCCATACCCTTTGATCCCTTTCGCCCCAAGAGCTATATCTAACTCCTTCTTGAAAACATGCAATGTTTTGGTCTCAACTACTTTCTGTGGTAACGAATTCCACAGGCTTACCCCTCTCTGGGTGAAGACATTTCTCCTCATCTCAGTTCTAAATGGTCTACCCCATATCCTCAGACTATGACTCATGGTTCTGGACTCCCCCACCATCGGGAACATCCTTCCTGCATCTACCCTGTCTAGTCCTGTTAGAATTTTATAGGTTTCTATGAGATCCCCCTCATTCTTCTGAACTCCAGCGAATTTAATCCTAACCGACTCAACCTCTCCTCATATGTCAGTCCCGCCATCCCAGGAATCAGTCAGGTAAACCTACGCTGCACTCCCTCTATAGAAAGTACATCCTTCCTCAGATAAGGAGACCAAAACTGCACACAATATTCCAGGTGTGGTCTCACCAAGGCCCTGTACAATTGCAGCAAGACATCCCTGTTCCTGTATGAAGGCCAACATACCATTTGCCTTCTTTACCGCCTGCTGCACCTGCATGCTTACCTTCAGCAACTGCTGTACAAGGACACCCAGGTCTCGTTGCTCATTCCCCTCTCACAATTTATAGCCATTCAGATAATAATCTGCCTTCCTGTTTTTGCAACCAAAGTGGATAACCTCACATTTATCCACATTATACTGCATCTGCCATGCATTTGCCCACTCACTCAGCTTGTCCAAATCACACTGAAGCATCTCTGCATCCTCCTCACAGCTCACCCTCCCACCCAGCTTTGTGTCATCTGCAGATTTGGAGATATTACATTTAATTCCCTCATCTAAATCATTAATATATATTGTGAATAACTGGGGTCCCAGCACCAATCCCTGTGGTACCCCACTAGTCACTGCCTGCCATTCAGAAAAAGACCCGTTTATCCCTACTCTTTGTTTCCTGTCTGCCAACCAGTTTTCTATCCATCTCAATACACTACCCCCAATCCCATGCGCTTTAATTTTACACGCCAATCTCTTAGTGGAACTTTGTCGAAAGCCTTCTGAAAGTCCAAATAAACCACATCCACTGGCTCCCCCTCATCAACCTTACTAGTTAAATCCTCAAAAAATTCCAGTAGATTTGTCAAGCATGATTTCCCTTTCATAAATCCATGCTGACTCTTTCCGATTCTGCCACTGTTTTCCACGTGCTCAGTTATTAAAACTTATATAATAGACTCTAGAATTTTCCCCACTACTGACATCAGACTGACTGGTCTATAATTCCCCATTTTCCCTCTGCCTCCCTTCTTAAATAGTGGGGTTACATTAGCTACCCCCCAATCTGTAGGAACTGTTCCAGCGTCTGTAGAATCTTGGAAGATCACCAACAATGCATCCACTATTTCTAGGGCCACTTCCTTAAGTACTCTGGGATGTAGATTATCAGGCCCCAGGGATTTGTCAGCCTTCCATCCCATCAATTTCCCCAACACCATTTCCCTACTAATACTGATTTCTTTCAGTTCCTCCCTCTCACTGAACCCTGTGTTCCCCAACATTTCTGGTATGTTATTAGTGTCCTTTGTGAAGACAGAAGCAAAGTATGTATTTAATTGGTCAGCCATTTCTTTCCACTTCTGGGAGGGACCCGAGATCATCTCAGCCACAATTACTTTTTTCCTACCCTGCTCCATTATCCTTGCTTCCTTCTGGACCCCTCAAACAAACTTTGTTTGCTTTCATGATAAACTTTAAAAAGAAAATTAAATGAAAATGAAGAAGTAAACTGCCTGTCTGTCAATTTGTGTACTTTGCTCTCTCTCTCTCTCTGCCTCATGGGTTCTGGAAATTAGAACATCTATCTCACTTGTGTATGAAAATTAGCATTGATATTTTCTGTCAACAATATAGTAGTGGTGATAATTAGATAGATTCAAAATTCAACCAGCGATTTTTGAAAATTAAAGTAATATTAAATGAAGGCTTTTTCTCTCAGCACCATGCCCACCTTTTTTCTGACACTTGCTTCTTTGCCCCTCTCTCCTCCCAGCTTACTTTTACTGCACATTCTAAAGTTCATCAAACACAAATCAAAAGCAACAAAGGATGTGCCATTCAATTATTATTATTTGTCTCTCTCACACACACTGTTTGTAAAAAAATGAACAGTATAATTTTTACCTGAATAAAAACATGCAAATTTGTTCCTTTCCACAATTTTGAAAAAAATAATCTGCTTAGCAAAAGCTGCTGGAAGATAAAGAAAATAGCATATTCACACAATATACCAATGAAGGCATCCTGAGAATTTAGATGCACTGAAATTATATAATACATCTTAAAACTGTTTCCCTCACCTGTCGAAAGAACTCGCCCAACCTTGGAGTAGAAGATTTATTTTTATTTTTTACTCATTTCTGGGATGTGGGCATCACTGGCTAGGCCAGCATTTATTGCCCATCCCTAATTGCCCTTGAGAAGTTGGTGGTGAGCTGCCTTCTTAAATCGCTGCAGTCCATGTGTTGTAGGTACACCCACAGTGCTGTTAGGGATGGTGCACAATCTAATAAGACATATTTTTGATTGACACCAAGATTATCCATTTACAGTCCATGAGTTGGAATTTATAAACCCTACACCCTACTTCTGAATACTGATAGAAAAGACCAACCAACATTAAAGTCCGAAGAAGCTATTATTAGGAATCCAATTCTGAAGGTAGTCCAGTGTGCCTGCCTGAAACATGTGTTAGACGCCTTGAACATGCTAATCAGGGTACAAATGCCATTTTTTAGAACCCTATCCAATATTCATCGTAAATTTCGTGAAATATGCACCACAAATTCCCCATTAAGATTTTCCAAGTCTGCAGTGATCTAACTTGTGGACCTCAAATGGACTGCTGGAGGCCACCAACAAAGTAAATGTGGGTATAGTAATTGTAGGTATAACCTTTCCTACTGTCTTTAAGGGTTATACGGTTGTACTGATGAATGAGCCCTAAGCACGGGTAATTTTAGGGGCAGAGCTTTCTAGTCGTGGGCCTGGTTCAAGCATATAGCTTCTAAAGAGCTTTGTAATAAAGTTATCTGTTTCAAGTAAGAAACCTGTCCGGTACATCAAGTTCATTACATTTGGCGACAAGGATGGGATAGCTCCAACGCTGCACCTTGCTTTATAAATGTGAGGGCATCAGTCCTTGAGGAATTCTTAGGCAAAATCGACCCTTGTGGCTTATCCGTGGAAGACTGGAGCCAGTACATAGAGTGCTTAGGTTTTTATTTTGTGGCAAATGGAATAATAGTGGAGGAGAAGCAGAAATCAATTCTTTTAAGTGTCTGTGGTAGCAAGACATATAACCTCATCTGTAGTCTGACGGCCCTGAACGCTCCAAATTCTAAATCATTTAACGAACTGGTAGACCTCGTGAAGATGCATTTTCAGTCGAAGCCATCGGTAATTATGCAGAGATTTAAGTTTAACTCCAGAGTAAGGGCCTTGGCAGAGTCCATCGCAACGTATGTAGTGAAGCTGACACAGTTGACTAAGCACTGCGACTTCGGAGACATGCTCAATGACATATTGCGGGACCGGTTGGTTTGTGACATTCATGGCGATGCCATTCAGCGCAGTTCATTCGCAGAAGTTAATATTGATTTGAAGCATGCCATGGAAATAGCACTAGCAATGGAGAGCGCTGAGAGGGACTCGCAGGCTTTACAGAGTGTGCAATATGGCGCCATTCTTCAGATGGGGGCAGGAACCTATGGTGTGGTGTGAAAACCAGAAAGGCAGCCGCGAAGCGAGAGACAGTCCCTGCTGCTCGAAAAACGAAAAGGCATAGTGGACGCATCCCACCAGCGATCCAAAAATTAATCTGTTACCGATGTAGGGGTAACCATGTATCGGAAACCTGCAGATTTAAGGAGGCAGAATGCCACCACTGTCACAAGAAAGGGCACGTAATAAAGCACTGCAGGGTGAAATCGAGACCACCAATCAGACAGCAGACCAAGATGATTGAAGTACATAGTATAACAGAACCAGAGGCTGTTGATACTGATATTTATTCCCTACACAATGTCAAAGCAGTAAAAACTGAACCAATAACCATCACCCTTCAAGTGAACGGTAAGTCTCCAGTCATGGATGTAGACACAGGAGCCTTGACCACAGTGGTGGGAGAGCACACATTTAAATTCCTAAATGAAGGCACCCAGCCACTGAATCTGGAGCAAACCATGGCTCAACTGCAGACATACATTGGAGGGTCTATACAGGTAAAGGGCTTTGCCATAGTACCTGTGTCCTATAGGCAACAAACAGCCCAGCTTCCAGTGATCATTGTAACAGGTGAAGGGCCTAGTCTTCTGGGTCATGACTGGTTACAAAAAATTAAGCTCAACTGGTCAGAAATGCTTCAAGTGAGAACAGGAGGAATTCCTGAGCTGACAGCATATTTTGTGATGAATTAGGAAAGATAAAAAGCTTACAAGCAGAAATATATGTGGATTCGGAGGTGACATGCCAGTTCTTTAAGGCCAGACCTGTGCCTTACACCATGAAGGAGAAGGTGAATGCAGAATTGTGCCGCTTAGTGAAGCTAGGCATCATCCAGCCAATCCAATTTTCGGAATGGGCAGCGCGCATAGTTCCTGTGATGAAACCAGATGAAACTATTCGCATTTGCTGAGACTACAAATTAACTGTGAACAAGGCTGCAAAATCAGATAAATATCCTAACCTGAGGATTGACGATTTGTACGCTAATCTAGCTGGAGAAAGATCCTACACCAAATAGGACATGAGTCATGCATACCAACAGCTAGAGCTGGATAGCATGTCTAGAAGGTATGTAATTATCAACACACAGAAGGGCATGTACCAATGTACACACTCTTTGGAGTATCGTCTGCAGATGCAATCTTCCAAAGGACAATGGAGAGTTTTTTGCAAGGACTTCCCTGAGTAGTAGTAAACCTAGATGATGTTCTGATCACAGGGCCAACGGAAGCCCACCTAGAAGAGGTGTTAAGAAGATTGTTGGAAGTCAGTGTATGATTAAAGAAAGAGAAATGTACATTCCAAACAACAGAAGTCACTTGGGTCACCAAGTGGATGCCCAAGGGTTGCATCCAGTTGAGGCAAAAGTCAGGGCAATCTCCTACCAGTGTCACTGAACTCAAGTCTTTTCTCGGCATGATAAATTATTTTAGTCTCTTCTTACCAAACTTGTCAGCAGTGTTAGCACCTTTATACTTATTATTGAAAAAGAACCATCATTGGTCATGAAACGTGCAACAAGAAAAAGCATTCGTAAAAGTCAAGAAGCTATTACACTCACCATGTCTATTAGTACATAATGACACGTCAAAAGAATTAATATTAACCTGTGATGTGCCTCCCTATGGTGTGGGAGCTGTGTTGTCACACAGGATGGAAGATGGTCCAAAAGGCCAATTGGCAATGCCTCCAGAACCCACTCTGAAGCTGAGAAGGGTTATTCACAACTTGAAAAGGAAGGTTTACCAGTAATATTTGGAGTGAACAAATTCCATCAGTATCTGCATGGACGACATTTCACCATTGTGTCAGATCATAAACCACTAATGAGTTTATTCAATGAGGATAAAACCATTCTGCCAATAGCCTCAGCAAGAATTCAATGTTGGGCTTTGATATTATCTGCGTATAAGTATACCTTTATGCACCATCCTGGTGTGCTAATTGCAAATGCGTTCAGCGCATTCAATCATCTCCCGTTACCAGATAGCATTGTACATGCTCCAGTGCCACAAGAAGTTAAAGCAGAGTTAAGTTGTCAAGATGGAATTTTGTTGTAGGGATCAACAGTCATCGTCCCTTTGCAAGGAAGAGAACCACACTCGATAAAGCTTTACAATGCGCATCCAGGCATTTTGAAGATGAAGATGCTTGACTGAAGCTATATCTGGTGGCCAGGCATAGACAGTGACATTGAAAGCATTGGTCTAGCATGGCCTCCAGTGTCAGCGACAACAAAAGTTGCTTGTTTCAGCTCCACTGCATCCGTGGGAGTGGCCTGGTTGACCCTGGATTACACTAGATATAGATTATGTAGATCCATTCTTAGGTACCATGTTTTTATTGATTATCGATGCGCATTCTAAGTGGATGGATGTGTATGAAGTTAGACACCGACATCAAGTGCAACTATTGAAAAGCTGCGCCAATGTTTTAGTATACATGGCCGGAAGTCATTGTTTCAGATAATGGTACTGTCTTCACTTGTACGGAATTTCAGAGATTCATGAGTTTAAATGGAATTAAACATATTAAACCAGCACCATATCATCCCTCATTCAATGGGTTAGTTGAAAGAGCAGTGCAAACTTTCAAATCAGGAATGAAGAAGTTATCCAAAGATGCTTCAGGAACTTTCACGTTTTCTTCTCAATTATTGTACGGCTCCTCGTGCAACTCCTCGTTCAACACCATCTGAATTACTGATGAAAAGTCGGCTACATACAAGGTTAAGTCTGGTGTTTCCAAACTTAGAGAGGAAGGTGGAGAAGAGCCAGGGTAGTCAGAAATTGAATCATGATATTCATAGCAAAGCTTGGAGATTTATTGTGGGAGATGCAGTTTTCGTGTGGAATTTTGGAAATAGTCCTAGTTGGGTTCCTGGAATAATTGTCTCTGAAACTAGACACTTGTCATTCCAAGTGGAAATTGAAGACTGGATTGTTCAAAAACATATGGATCATATAAGGAGTAGAGAGACATTCCAACAACCAGCTATTCCGCCTGTAATTGAAGTTGGACTTTTAATCCCTGAGGCGACAGATCGACCGAGAATATGCACACCTGAAGTCTCCGTTGAATTACCTAATCCTGAACTGTCATTGTCTAAGGATGTCCCTGCTGCTGCAGTTCCTGACCATGTAGATCCAGTGGGAGGATTTCAAGTGGTAGAGCTACGCTGCTCTAACCGAATTAGAAAATCACTTCAGAGACTTAATCTTTAATTGCATGACCTGTGTATACATGTATATGTTGTGGTTTAAGATATTCTTTGTAAACAGGAAATGTAAAAAAAACTAGAGGGGGAGGAAATGTAGTGATTGTAGGTATAACCTTTCCTACTGCCTTTAGGGTCACATGATTGCACTGACAAATGAGCCCTAAGCACGGGTAATCTTAGGGGTGGAGCTTTCTAGTCATGAACCTGGTTCAAACACAGGTTCTAAAGAGCTCTATAATAAAGTTACCTGTTTCAAGTAAGAAACTTGTCTGGCACATCAAGTTCATTACATGTGTAGTCAGGAGGATCAGGTGTGTTCTTCCTGGCCCCAGAACAATATAGTAAACCACTGGCAGCCCCAGCTCACCACCCACCCACCCCTTCACTCTGAGGATCATTGCCTGCACCCCTGTCCCAGGACCTACCCACAAGCTGATTTGGCACTGGAACCAGCTTATTTCCCTAAGGTCCCAAAGTGCAAACTGCAATGGGATGCTCAAGTGACATCTGCAACTTGCTTCTTTTATGCAAGTAAGACCAGATCCTGATGCCCATTGAGCCTTTGGCCAACGCTGTGTAACACCAGTTTTTTAACTCAGAGGTATTATCAATGTTGCCTCTAAGCTGCATGAATGCACAGCCATGAAGCACATGTTGCGCAGTGCCACACACAATCATCTTTCTCTTTCAAGATGCATGTGTGTGTGGCTGTGTAGCAATCTTAAAGGAATTGCACAGTGCTATGAACAGGCTGCACACAACAAAGAAAAATTATAGGGAACATTGATTATAAGTTCCTGATGCAGCATAAATCTGGGGCAATGTGTAAGTAAAGCTTTTATTTAGTAATGTTCTCAGATCAATTTAATTCTTCTTTTTAGAAATGCAAATTTAAAAATTCTGCAAAGCAATTCAGACAAACAACACAAGAAAATAAGTAAAAGGCATTGGCATGTTAAAAATATGGCAATTAACCACCTGAATAATGTTTTGTTTCAATCAGTTGGTATAGTAATAGATTCAGTGCCAAAGTGACAATGGTTTGTTCAGGAAAGAGTCTGATTGGAAAGAAACCTGGGACTCGGTCCAATAACTACTGGGGTTTAATAGTTCCATACTGATCCCAAGGATGGAGGTTCAGTTTCTCATCAACTCTTTCACTATCAATTTAGCCACCCATTTCTAGATGTCAGCTTCTGGGAAGCCTCAAAGATGCCTTTTTGTATTATACTTAGGATGACTGTGTGCTGACATATGGGGCAGGATTTTTAGTTCGGTGGGCGGGTACGATCTGCGGGCCCAGGACTGGCCGGGGAATGGACCGCCGACCACGATCAGCCCCTAACCGTGATTTCACGCTGGCTGGCCAATTAATGGCCAGCCAGCATGGGACACATGCTGAAATGTTCAGCAATGCCAGGGTGAGGGCGGGAGGAGCGTGGGCGCTGAGGTAAGACCGGGAACGGGGGAGCGTGGAATGAAAGCCCCCTGATGGCAGAGAGCTGCCTCAGGGAGCTGAAGAATTTAAAAGCAATCACTAAAGATTTTAAAGTCCAGAAAAAAATGTCCACACATCAGAATCAGTCACCTGAACAAAGAGATGATGAAAATTCAGTCCAAGCATTTTTTTCAATTTAATAATGGAAACCTCATCCTGCCCTTGGATGAGGTTTCATCAAAAATGCAAAGTCCGCTTGGCAGGTTCGCCCACCCTCTTAATTGTCGGTAGGCGAGTTTCGTGCGTGCCCGTTAACCAAAATATCGTGTGAGCATGGGATGACATCGGGACGCTCGCCCAACGTCATCACACGCTATTTTGTGCTCTAGTGGGCGCATGCTCGCACGCCGAGCTAAAAATTCTGTACATGATTGAGGGGCTAATGTTTGGCTAGTTAAACTTATTGAAAATAGAAGTTCATGCAACAAAAACATGCAAGAATATCTCACTTTGGCACTAGTTATACATGACTAACGCAGAATTATAAGCAAAATATGACATATATGTTCTTGTAATTTGGAAAAAATTGTTAAGATCAAGCATTGCTTCTTACCCAGTAGTGCAACCTGCATACTGCATCTCTCTTTTCTCATTTGCCACCTCCAACACTAAAAAACCTTTTATAACTTTCAAAATGATGACATGTTTTGTTTATAACAAAGAATTTTTGGAGATTTCTAATTTTGAATTTTGAGGAATATGTAAAATCAAGAATTTCTTCAAGAATAATATTGTTTGAATTAACTTAACAGTATTAATCATGTTATAATTTTTTATTTTGGTTCAGAAATCATACTGCAGTCCACAGTAAACTTTAATGGATGTTTTTTTAAGAAGCTACCTTAAAAAAAACACACATTCAAGTGCCAACAACTCTTGCTCTCTTAAGTAGGTTACCTGCACCAGTCATTATTTACAAACTGCAGTAATTGGTCTGTCAGAGGCAACTATTTCAATTTAGAAAAGTGATTTTTATGACATGTGCCAGTTCACATCTCAAAATCAACATCTGACTAAAACGCATGGTGGATTTACAGTAGACTGTATTGGAGCATTAAATGCAAACTGATTAAAACATTTGATCTTTTTATTTACGAAGATGTAATTCAAGTTAGAATGCTGAATCTGGAGCTGCTACAGTACGAGTAATGACAGTATTGTATTGATGGTAACATCCACCATGAGTGACCAGACTGAATAATAGAATATAACCATCTGTTGTAATGCTTACACCACTCAATGCTGAGAATATTCATATGCGTGGAGTCAGAGTGGTACTGATACAGGCCTGCAAGTAATGCACCATTGTTACACCATATTGCTGATTCTGCTTGAATGCATACTCGTGAATAATTCAACCATGTGCTAATACAACCACGCTGGGCCCTTTCCTATGATGATAAATAAAAAAAATAATAGAAATTATCAGGAAATTACAAAGGTACGTTTGGTAACCTCAAATAATTATTTTTCCATTTCTAAGCAATAATACATTGCTATCTTCTTAGTTTATCTGGAATATTTCTGTAAAGTCACTCTGACATGATGATCTGTGAGGAAATTATAGTTCCAGGGAGTTTATCGTTTTTGACAATTGTTTGAAAGAAAATTATTTTGGTGTTTGTAAAAAAAAATAATTGATTATGGCAACCAACCTTCTCTCTACTTAAAATCTTCCCAGAGTGAAATATTAAGCGAGAGCTTATAGTTTATTGCCACATGCAGTAAGCTAACATGAATACTTGAATGTTGGCATTACTTTGGCATTTTCAACATCATCATGGATAAGTTTACACATTCTTTTACTGTAGTCTTCCAGTGGCAGCCAATGATTTAGAAAGAGATCTTTACGTTCTTTATTAAGTTAGTTGATCAGAGAGATTTCAGCTTATGACGGCAAGGAGATCAACACGTTGGTAGGGGCAAGATTGCTGATTCTGCCTGCACTCATCTTAGTGAATAATTCAGACAGGCTAACATATCCAAACCAAGGATTGTAGTAGCTTAGACTGCATCAATTGTGGAAAGTAACAGAAGACAATGGAAGATCTTGTGGAAGGTCAGGGATAACGAGAAAACAATCCTCCCTTTCCTCTTAACTTTCCTGTTGACCAGTTGAAGTCGGCATTGAGCAGCTGGTGCACTTTTCAGATCTTTGTCTCTGATAATGCAGGGCTCTGCCACTTAAAGCAATATAGTATTTTGCGTGCTGCTGCTGTCTGTGTTATTTGAAAGAATAATGATGGCAAATGGACAAAGTGTTTTGTTTAACCATCAGCACCAGGAAGACAAATGTCCTGATCCAGGATGTTGCTATACCACCTTCTATCAGCATTGACAATGTGACGCTGGAGATTGTTGATAACTTCACATATCTTAGGCTCTACAATCACCAGCAATCTGTCGCTTGACGCTGAAATCAATATACGCATCACAATAACCACAGCTTTTACATCCAAGCTGAGTAATAGAGTGTGGAACAACAGCAACCTGACTGAGAACACCAAACTGCAAGTCCATAAAGTCCACAAAGCCTGTGCCCTCAGCACACTCCTCTACAGTGGTGAGACCTGGGCAACAAATGCAAGGCAGGAGAAAAGGCTGAACAGTTTCCACCTTTGATGTCACAGACGTATTTACGGCATCACTTGGCAGAATAATGTCGCCAGCTCAGAGGGCCTGGAGCACGCTAATTCCATCAGTATACACTCATTGCTAAGCCAATGATGTCTGCACTGGCTCGGCCCGTTCATCTACTAGATGACAGTAGTATATCCAAAGACCTTCTGTACAGTGAACTGGCCATTGAGTTAAAACTTCCTGTGTGTTCATGCCTCTGCTGCAAGGACTACTGCAAATGAGATATGAAGATGGTAGACATTGACACTGACAACTGGGAGACAGTCATTTACAGGCGTGATTTCTGGAGGCTGACTGTTCGGAGAGGCATTGGAAGAGGAAAGCAGAAATGAAAAGCTCAGCTGGCCGAAAAGGCAGCCCAGAGAAAACAGACCAACAAATTGTGCACATTCTCAGCCCATTGTCTGCCTCTGCAACAAATGCAACAGGGACAGCCATTGTGGGGTTCCTGAGTCACACCAGCTGACCACCGTCACCTTACTGAAGGCTGCTACCAACGATGTGTACTGTTAGATTTCATTTGAACTTAGAGAATTTAGATAGAGAATCCAAATTTGTATTGCTTGGATCACTCGTTGGCAAATTTTACCAGTTGTGGCCATTATGAATGAGGTTTTGACTTTCAGTTACAATTTGTTTTCATTGATTATACATCTTCTTATGATTATTCCTGTTTTAACACTATGCCGTTTCTCATGCATTCAACATACTAATACCAATATAGACAAAACTACTTAAATTTTAATGAGACAAGTAAATCAATTACGTTTTAGATTTCTCTTGATGGTGAATATAAATACACACTAATATAGTATATGGTCTCGTCTTGCTCCTATTTTTTATTTTGTTATCTTATTTTGAGCACTCAAGACCTTCAATAAAATGAATATCTTTCCTTGGTTTCTGATACAATCCAAGCAATGTGCTCATTTTTGCATCTAGAATTTTTCAAATTTGTATCCTTCCCTTGTCACCCGACTACCCCATCAATGCTGTCACTCTTGCTCCCAACTCCTCTCAGTTGATGCTGGAATTTCTTCTTCACTTCAAAGTACCACTTCTCTCTTTCCTCTCCCTTCATTTCAGTTTCCCATTGTCTGCTGCCATTCATTGTCTTCCTTTCTCCTTTTCACCTTATTTACCCACCATTTCCTCCTCTTTCTCTATTGTCACTATTATTTCCCTATATCCTCTTTTTCCTTATTCCCTACCTGAGGATGCTATGAAAGGGATCCTGGCTGCTGCAAACTGAGTAGGTGAATTCCTGTTCTAATATGAATTCCCACCTCTTGTATCCTTTAGCCAGGATCCCTCTCATTTGCAACAGGAATCTTGTCAGAGAGAAGGGGAGGGATTTATTACATGCTCATTTTTGCCAGGAGGCACTGACTTTCTTCATAGCTCCTCACATGCTGACAGTTAACATAAAGCACTGACAATGGCATGTATGTTTCCTGAACATCACATGAATCATACGGGTGACAGGCAGTTTGCATGTTTCTGTGTAACTGTACTATCACTTGACTACAAGTAGACACTAGCTTCAACAAAGTGCAAGTACATTACTTTAAAATGTCATGCAACTCTATATGTTATAAAGGGATATACCTGCACATTCAGCAGTAATGTTCCTTGTTGTTTTGCTTTTGGGCAGCTGATTTGGGATAGTCTGGGGGCAGTTGTGTGTAATACTCCCTTATGAAATCACAGTCCATGAACTTCAGGAGATTATGAACAGTATTCTCCATGTGCAATGCCAAAAGTGATACACATAATGTAGACTTTTACAGAAATTGTTTGCCGATAAACTGCCTAGAACAGCTGGATACTTTAGCAGCTTGAACTATAAAGCAGGGTAATCAATAATGGCTAAAAGATACCATTAGATTAAGAAGCAAGTATGCTTCCTTCTGAAAGGAAAACGCAAGTCTACCTTGAGTACTATAATATAAAAGTATATGTCCTAATGTGTTTTCCATGTAGACTGAGAGGAAATAATTTGACTGAATAAGAATATTCCCCTGGAGACTTCCCATCACTTGAATGAAACAAGCGTTAGTTTGAGAAGTGCATACTTCATGCATTTTAAATGGACAATGGAATTTTTATTTTGTCAGACATAACTATCTCACTTGGTAAAAATTATACAATCATATCATTGCAAGCATAATAATGTAATGCTGTCACTGATCATGCAAATCAGAATAATTAAAATAAATAGCTAATTTGACAAAAGAGAGCAGTGCTTTGAACAAAAACGACCAGACAGTAACAAAGGCACAATCTGCCACAGCATTATCTGATCTCCCCAGGCTGAAAAATAATGGATCTACAAGGCATGCTTCCCTTAAAAGCCATCTATATATAGCTATTATAAATGGATAACAACCATGCTTAATTGAGTGATTATCCATTCAAATTCTAATGATGCATTACTGTGTAGCTGCTTATTTTTGTGTGATCAAATTCTGTAGGTTATTAAATGTGGCAAAAACAGGTTTGGAAATTGAAAACCCAGCAAGGCTCAATAAGGGGACCTCTCACCCATATTCCCATTCCACAACTTAGATTTTACTGCACCCAACACACACATGCTTACACAGTTACATAAAAATACTTAGAATAATATGTTGTCCCGAACTATTTATTAATGCATTAACGCCAGTTTATCACCCTGACCTTTCAATGCTCGAAACATGTATTTTGTGAGGAAGTGTGATCTTCCCTTCTCCCCACTGTACATCAGAAACCATGGGCAAAATTTTACATCCCGTGGGCAGGCGCGCGCCCGACCCGATCGGGCGTAAAAAAGCGCGTGATGATGTCAGGCAAGCGTCCCGACATGATCGCACATTTGGGTGATATTTCGCACAGTGGCCACGAGCGGGTGCCGGAGCCGAACCCGCCATTAATTAACAGGCCACTTAAGGCCATTAACAATCCGATTGACAGCAATTTTTCTTTGCCCATCCAATTTTGTGCTCATCGCACAGGCAAAACGGGCAGGCGGCTAGCCGACACTTTCAAAAGCTTGATCCATGGGTGGGATAAAAGGAGTCAGCAACATTGCCAATGTGAGTAGTGAGGAATTTGGTACATCGTTTGTTACTGGTGACTTATTGGCACTTGGCAACTTCATTTCTGTCCGGGGCTTAATTGTTAGCATTTCCAGGCTTCATTTCAGGACTCATTGGCGTTTCCAAGGACCCTAGAGGATTTATACTGTGTGGACCCTTCCAGATATCAGGCAGCCTTCTGTCACCCTGATAATGGGGAGTGTGGTCTGCACTGGTGGCACCGCTTCTGAGGAGGAAGATAAGGGCAGAAGGGAGAGGAGGCCGGGTGTCCCAATGCAGCTACCAGGGGAGCGACCTGTGAGAGGAGAGGTGCAGACACAAGGGGTGCAGGCCCAGCAGGTAGTCCAAAGTGGAAGGGCCCGCAGAAGCTGCCACTATCCTGCTGCCAGGGTTTACAGGCAGCGATGCAGCTACCTCAATATGTCCGAGGTGCAATGCTGATGGAGGCGCCACCTCTCAACCGAGACAGCGACCTCCATCTGTCAGATGATTGGGCCTGAGATCAGCTCTGACTGTGTGGGTAGACACCCCATGCCAGTGGCTCTTAAGATCACAGTGGCCCTCAACCTCTATGCCGCCGGTTCTTTCCAGGACTCAGTGGATGATCTGTGTAGAGTATCCCAATCAGCTGTTCACATTTGTGTCATGCTCTATTTAGGCAGGCACTGACCTTTATTCTTAACTGTACAGACGAGGCCAGTCAGGCTGAGTGAGCCAGAGGCTTTGCAGCGATTGTTGGGTTCCCCTGTCTCCAGGGTGCCACCGACTGCGCACATGTGGCCATCAAGGCGCCAGCAGGTTAGCTGGGTGCCTTAGTCAACAGGAAGGAATTCCATCCCATGAACGTGTAGATAGTGTGTGACCACAAGGTGCATATTCTGCAAGTTACCCCGGCAGCTCCCTTGATGCTTACATCCTGAGACACTCACAAGTGCCGAAGCTCTTCAGTGCTCCAGCCATACTGAATGGATGGCTGCATTGTCACCCAGCAGACATGAAGCATCAAGGGAGCTACCAGGGTAACTTGCACAGACTTGCAGAATATGCATCCTGTGGTCACACACTATCCCTTCTGCCCCTCTGTTCCTCCTCAGAGGAGGTGCCACGAGCGGAGACCACACTCCCCATTACCAGGGTGACAGAAGACTGTCTGATACCTGGAAGGGTCCACATGGTCTAAATCCTCCAGGGTCCTTGGGGATGCCAAGGGGACCTGAAATGAAGCCTGGAAATGTTAAACTGCAAGGGCTATCTGTTGAAGAGGTGGCATTTGACACCTCTCTGCCACCAAAGAACAGAGGCAGAGAAGCGTTACAATACCTTTCATGCCTCCACGGTTCAGGGGGTGCACTGTAGTACCCACAAGAGCGGGTGTCACTGAACAAGGTGCTGGTATCTGCGCTGTTGCCTGCTTCAGAGAGTGGGTGTGATGTAGGTACAACTGAAGCTCAGTGGTTCTCCGGCATCAGGGGTGGCCTTTCGGGATCCACAGAGCAAACATCTGCTGGTGGATCTAAGGGAGAAGAAGAACATGTCATTCGTTAAAGTCATCACACTGCCATTGTGCATGCCAGGCACCCTGGTGAGACAATGGAGATCTGCATCATGGTGCCAACATCTTTCAATGATCATCGGGGACTCCATACAACACTGTTCTCTGTAGCCAGGGTCGAGAGTCCCGCAGGCTGTGTTGCCTACCTGGTGCCAGGGTTAAGGATAGCTCAAACAAAAACAAAAATACCTGGAAAAACTCAGCAGGTCTGACAGCATCTGTGGGGAGGGATACAGTTAATGTTTCGAGTCTGAATGACTCTTCATCAAAACTAAGGAAAAATAGAAAATAGGTGAAATATAAGCTGGTTTAAGGTGGAGGGGGTGGCGGCCAGGGGTTGGGGGGGCAGGCGACTAGGGAGCGGGGGGATGGGGTGGTTGGTAGTGGGACAGGTAGAGCTGGATAGAGGGCCAGTGATGGGTGGAGATTGCCAAAAGATGTCATAGACAAAAGGACAAAGAGGTGTTGACGGTGGTTATATTAGCTAAGATATGTGCTAATGGTGACATTAAGGGTAGAAAGCAGGATGAGCAAGGTACAGATAGCCCTAGTGGGGTTGGGGTGGGGGGAAGGGATTGAAATAGGCTATAAGGTAGAGATAAAACAATGGATGGAAATACATTTAAAAATAATGGAAATCGGTGGGAAAAGAAAACTATATATAAATTATTGGAAAAAAGGGGGATCGGAAAAGGGATGGGGATGGAGGAGAAAGTTCATGATCTAAAGTTGTTGAACTCATAAGGATATCTCATCTGGGCTGCAGAGCAACTTGGAGCGGAAGGGGAAAGATCCAGTTGTCATGGTCCACGTAGGTACCAACGATATAAGTAGAACGAGGAAAGAGTTTCTGCTGAGGGAATACTAGCAGCTAGGCGGCTAAATGAAAAAGCAGAACCAAAAAGGTAGTAATCTCCGGATTACTACCTGAGCCACGAGCTAATTTGCACAGGGTCAATAAGATTAAAGAGGTAAATGTGTGGCTCAAAGATTGGTGTGGGAGAAATGGGTTCGAATTCATGGGACATTGACACCAGTACTGAGGAAAGAGGGAGCTATTCCGTTCGGACGGGCTCCACTTGAATCATGCTGGGACCAGTGTCCTGGCGAATTGCATAACTAGGGTCATAGATAGGGCTTTAAACTAAATAGTGAGCGGGGGGGAGGGTTCAGTTGCATGGGAATATAAAAAATCAAAGTTTAAGGAGAGGGCAAGAGTGCAGGTTAGTGACGAGGCTGATTGTTACCTAAAAGTGAAAGTAAAGGGCGCAGTGTGTGAATGCCATATTGCACCAAAGAATCATATAAGAGTAGGGAAAATTGAAAATAGGGCAAACTTAAAGGCTTTGTTTCTGAATGTGCGTGCCATTCGGAATAAAACTAATGAGTTAACAGCGCAAATAGAGATAAATAGGTATGATTTGGTGGCAATTACTGAGACGTGGTTACAGGGTGAACTGGGGAGTTGAATATCCAAGGGTATAGTAGCCATCACTGAGACGTGGTTGAGGGAGGGGCAGGATTGGCAGCTCAACATTTCGGGATATATAATCTTCAGGCGAGACAGGGGAGGGGGTAAAAGAGGAGGAGGTGTTGCATTCTTAGTTAAGGAGTCAGTTACTGCAGTAAGGAGAGATGATACCTTGGAGGGGCCATCGAATGAAGCCTTGTAGGTAGAGCTTAGGAATAAAAAAGGGGCAGCCACATTGTTAGGTGTTTATTATAGACCCCCAGATAGTCAGCGGGAAATTGAGGAGCAAATATGTGCACAATTTGTGGAGGTGTGTAAAAACAATAACAATAGGGTAATTATATTAGGTGATTTCAACTTTCCCAACATTAATTGGGATAGACATAATGTTAAGGGCTTGGATGGAGTGGATTTCTTGAAATGTGTACAGGAGAACTTTTTAGGTCAATATGTAGCGGGTCCAACAAGGGATGGCACAGTGCTGGACCTAATTCTGGGGAATGAAGCCGGACATGTGGCTGAGGCGGTGGTGGGCGAGCATTTTAGTGATAGCGACCGCAACATGGTACAGTTTAAGTTTGTTATGGACAAAGAAATCGACAAGTTGCAAAAAAATGGATTGGGGGAGAATGGATTTTAGTAAAATACGGCAGGATCTGGCCAAGGTAGACTTGGAACAGCTACTTGTGGGGAAATCTACAAAGGGGGCATTCAAAAAGGAAATGGGGAGGGTACAGGCTCAATATGTTCCCTCTAGGGTGATAGGAAGGAGTAACAAGCCCAAAGAACCATGGATGGCCAGAGATATTCAGGTTATGATGAGAAGGAAAAGAGAGGCTTTTAGCAGGTACAAGGGAAGCAAATCAGCAGAGGCATTAGTGGAGCACAGGAAGTGCAGGGTGGAGCTTAAAAAGCAATTAGGAGAGCAAAGGGGGGATACGAGAAAGCTCTGGCAGGTAAAAGTAGGGAAAATCCTAAGATATTCTATAAGTATATCAATGGAAAGAGGATAACCAGGGAAAGAGTAGGGGCCATAAAGGGACCAAGAGGGCAATCCATGGGTGGAGCCGGAGGACATCACTAGAGTATTGAATGAATACTTCACATCCGTCTTCACCCAAAAGAATGAGGATGAAGGTATCGAACTCGGGGAGAGAGACTGTGAGGTTCTTAAGCAAATTGATATCGCGTCTGACAAAGTATTGGAGGTAAAAACAAAAAACTACTGCGGATGCTGGAAATCCAAAACAAAAACAGAATTACCTGGAAAAACTCAGCAGGTCTGGCAGCATCGGAATGGTTCTGTTGAAGGGTCGTGTGGACCCGAAACATCGACTCTTTTCTTCTCCACCGAAGGTATTGGAGGTGTTGGCAGGCTTAAAAGTGGACAAATCTCCAGGTCCGGATGATTTGTGTCCCAGACTGCTGAGGGAGACAAGGGTGGAGATCGCAGGGGCTCTGACCCAAATTTTTAATTCCTCTCTGGCCACGGGGCAGGTGCCAGAGGACTGGAGAACAGCTAATGTGGTTCCGCTATTTAAGAAGGGTTGTAGAGATAAGCCAGGGAACTACAGACCAGTGAGTCTCACGTCAGTGGTAGGGAAACTATTGGAGAAAATTCTGAAGGAGAGAATCTATCTCCACTTGGAGCGGCAAGGTTTGATCAGGGATAGTCAGCATGGCTTTGTCAGAGGGAGGTCATGCCTAACAAATTTGATTGAATTTTTTGAGGAGATGATCAGTTGTGTTGATGAGGGTGGAGCAGTTGATGTAGTTTATATGGATTTCAGCAAAGCCTTTGACAAGGCCCCACATGGGAGACTTATAAAAAAGGCAAATGCATATGGGATACAGGGTAATTTGATAAGGCAGATTCAAAATTGGCTTACTTGCAGGAGACAGAGGGTGATGACAGAAGGATGCTTTAGTGACTGGAAGTCAGTGTCCAGTGGCGTACCACAGGGATCTGTGCTGGGTCCCCTATCATTTGTCATTTATATAAATGACATACATGACCATGTGAGGGGTAGGATTAGTAAGTTTGCGGATGACACAAAGATTGGCCGGGTGGTTAACAGTGAGGCTGAGTGTCTTGGGCTACAGGAAGATATAGACGGGATGGTCAAATGGGCAGATAAGTGGCAGATGGAATTTAACCCTGAAAAGTGTGAGGTGATACACTTTGGAAGGAACAATTTGACAAGGAAGTATTCAATGAACGACATGACACTAGGAAGTTCTGAGGAACAAAGGGACCTTGGCATGTGTGTCCATTGATCTTTGAAGGCAGAGGGGCATGTTAGTGGGGTGGTGAAAAAGACATATGGGACACTTGTCTTTATCAATCGAGGCATAGATTACAAATGTAGCGAGGTCATGTTGGAGTTGTATAGAACCTTAGTGAGGCCACAGCTGGAGTACTGTGTGCAGTCCTGGTCGCCACTTTATAGGAAGGACGTGATTGCACTGGAAGGGGTACAGAGGAGATTCACTTGGTTGTTGCCTGGGATGAAACATTTAAGTTATGAAGAGAGATTGGATAGACTTGGGTTGTTTTCTTGGAGCAGGGCAACCTGATTGAGGTGTACAAGATTATGAGGGGCATGGACAGGGTGGATAGGGAGCAGCTGTTCCCCTTAGTTGAAGGGTCAGTCATGAGGGGACATAAGTTCAAAATGAGTGGCAGGAGGTTTAGGGTGGTTGTGAGGAAAAACCTTTTTATCCAAAGGGTGGTAACGGTCTGGAATGCGCTGCCTTGGAGGGTGGTGGAGGCGGGTTGCCTCACATCCTTTAAAAAGTACCTGCATAAGCACCTGGCACGTCATAACATTCAAGGCTATGGGCCAAGTGCTGGTAAATGGGATGAGGTAGGTAGGTCAGATGTTTCTCATGTGTCGATGCAGACTCGATGGGCCAAAAGACTTCTTCTGCACTGTGATTCTGTGTTTCTCAGTGTTTTGGAAAGATAGGCAGGAAGGAAAAGGAGGTGGTGTAGCTTTGTTAGTAAAGGAAGAGATCAGTGCTATAGTGAAGAATGATATAGGCACTGGAGAGCAAGGCGTACAGTCAGTCTGGGTAGAAATAAGAAATAGCAAGTGAAAGAAGTCCCTGGTGGGAGTAATCTATAGGTCCCCAAACAGTAGTTCAGCAGTAGGGCACAGTATAAACCAGGAAATACTGGGAGCATGTAATAAAGGCACAGGAATAATCATGGATGATTTTAATATGCATATAGACTGGACTAATCAAATTGGCAAGGGTAGCTTTGAGGGAGAGTTCATAGAGTGTATTAGAGATTGTTTCATGGAGCAATATGTTGTGGAACCAACCAGGGAACAGGCTATCCGGGATTTGGTTTTGTATAATGAGATGGGATTAATTAATGAACTCAGAGTAAAGGATCCTCTTGGGACGAGTGATCATAGCATGCTAGAATTTCAAGTTCAGTTTGAGAGTGAGAAACTTGAATCCCACACTAGTGTTCTGGAGCTAAACAAAGGTAACTACATAGGCATGAGGGCAGATTTGGCCCTAGTGGACTGGGCAGGAAGACTACAAGGTAGGATAGTTGATGAACAGTGGCAGATATTTAAGGAGATATTCAATTCGTCCCAAGTAAAATATATTCCAAAGAGGAAGAAAGATGATAAGAGGGGGAAAAAGCATCCATGGCTAAGCAAGGAAGTTAATCGTGGGGAATGCAGAAATGGCAGAGATGCTTAATCAATATTTTGCCTCAGTTTTCATGGTGGAGGACACTAGTACCACCTCAATAGTAACAGTTAGAGCAGAGGGTATAGAGAAGGAGGAACTTAGAACAATTACCATCACTAGAGAAAAAGTACTGAGCAAGCTATTCGGATAATAGAATGACAAATCCCCAGGACCTGACGGCTTACATCCCAGGGTCTTAAAGGAAGCGGCAGCGGAGATAGTGGATGCATTGGTAATAATATTGCAAAATTCCCGGGATTCTGGAAAGGTTCCAATGGATTGGAAAATGCTAATATAACGCCCTTATTCAACAAGGGGAGGAGGCAGAAAGTAGGAAACTATAGACCAGTTAGTTTAAAGTCTGTTGTTGGGAAATTGTTGGAATCTATTTTTTAGGAAGTAGTAATGGGGCATTTGGAAAGTCAAAATGCAATCCATCAGAGTCAGCATGGTTTTATGAAGAGTAAATTGTGTTTGACCAATTTGCTGGAGTTCTTTGAATTTGTGACAAGCAAAGTGGATAATGGGGATCCTGTAGATGTAGTATATCTGGACTTCCAGAAGACCTTTGATAAGGTGCCACACAAAAGATTAATGCACAAGATAAGATCACATGGAGTTAGGGGCAATATTTTAGCTTGGATAGAGGACTGGCTATCCAACAGAAAGCAGAGAATCGGGGTAAATAGGTCTTTTTCTGGATGGCAAGCTGTAACTAGTGGGGTGCCACAGGGTTCGGTCCTTGGGCCCCAACTATTTAAAATCTATATTAATGACTTGGATTCAGGGATAGAAGGTATTATGGCTAAATTTGCAGATGACAACAAAATAGGTGGGAAAGTAAGTTGCAATGAAGAAATAAGAAATTTACAAATGGATATGGACAGGTTAGGTGAATGGGCCAAAATTTGGCAGATGGAGTTTAACGTGGATAATTGTGAGGTTATCCATTTTGGTCGGAAGAATAAAAAGGCAACTTATTATTTAAATGGAAAGAAACTTCAGAATGCTTCAGTGCAGAGGGATCTGGGTGTCCTCGTGCATGAATCGCTGAAAGCTAGTATACAGGTACAACAGGTAATAAGGAAGGTAAATGGAATTTTAGCATTTATTGATAAAGGAATAGAGTATAAAAATAAGAAAGTGTTGTTGCAACTGTACAAGGCATTGGTGAGACCACACCTGGAGTACCGTGCACAGTTTTAGTCCCCTTACTTGAGGAAGGATGTAGTTGCATTGGTGGCGGTTCAGAGGAGGTTCACTAGATTTATTCCAGAGATACGGAGCTTGTCTTATGAGGAGAGATTGAGCAGTTTAGGTCTATACTCGCTAGAGTTTAGAAGGATGGGAGGAGATGTAATTGAGGTATATAAAATGCTAAAGGAGATAGACAAAGTAGACGTGGAGTGGATGTTTCCTCTTGTGGGGTATTCTAGAATGAAAGGCCATAATTTTAGGCTAAGGGTGGTAGGTTTAAATCAGAGATGAGGAGGAGTTACTTTTCTCAAAGGGTCGTGAATCCATGGAATTCACTACCTCAGAGTGCAGTGGATGCCGGGACGCTGAATAAATTTAAGGAGGAGATAGATTTTTAATTAGTAACGGGTTGAAAGGTTATGGGGAGAGGGCGGGAAATTGGAGTCGAGGCCGAAATGAGATCAGCCATGATCATATTGAATGGCGGGGCAGGCTCGAGGGGCTGAATTGCCTACTCCTGCTCCTAGTTCTTATGCTCTTATGTTCTTACGTTCCAGGTTCAAGGCTCACATCAATGAAGAGACTACACAAGAACGGTTGCATAACTTAAAAGTCTCACCTCTGTGCACTGCACTTTTACCTTCGTCTGGCACCCCAGCCTCTCCATTCCCGGTTGCACATGAAGCATGCCGGCATCTTGCTCAAACCTGTTGGGCAGCAGGAGGTCCGCCAGTACATGCCTTCTCTGCCTGGTTATGTCTTGTCTTCTCCTGAAAGGATAGAGGAGCATTGATTAGTCCACTCTCTACCTGCAGCACCATTGCAGTCTGGCCAACCCCAGCTGAGGAGCACCTGGCAGGGCACATCTGAGTCGTGACCCTCAAGCCATAAGGCGTTCAGTCCAAGCAGCCAGGGCTCACCCCCTTGGCAAGTCTGGCATCACTGACGGGTGGCGCACAGACTCTAACACCCCTGAGGTCCACGGGGGCATGGCCACACCTTAACACTTCTGCACGCTAACCCATGCCAACACGGTATTCACTATTCCTGAGTACAGCAGGTTATTGAACCGCTTCTGGCACTGCACCCATGTGCGTCGCACCACATGGCTGCTCACTAGTCCTGCCAACTCCTCCCGTGCCCTTTTTGTGAGGTGCAGTGGCCTCCTCCTCCCATCTTTGGGGACAAGGGTGTCCCTCCTGGCAGCCACCTCCTTCAGGAGGATGACAAGGCACTCGTCGGAAAAGTGGGGGACAAGTGCCCACCCAACCTGCTCTCCCGCCTGCCATGTCCAGCAGCACTCGACTCCACAACTTCAGTTTGGGAACGCAGAGGAGACATTCTATGGCAGCCTTCCAGGGGGCTGCCTGGGTTGTTTTTTAGACAAGCTATCGGGTCACCATTGGACCCGGCGGCCAATAGGACCTGCCCCTGCTTGGCCCTTCCTGCGTTTCACGCTGGGCGGGCCTTAATTGGCCTGCCAGCATGAAATCGCAGTCATGGGCCAATCGCAGGCAGCGGACCATTTCCCGGCTGCTCCCAGGCCTAACCACCTTGCCTGCCCGACGACCTCAAAATCCTGCCCCATGGGTGGAATTTTACTCTGCACAAGGGTCCCTGCTTTCCTGGTGCAAATGTCAGGGGCATACACGCCCCACTCTGCCAGCTTGCCTCACATTTAACCATTGGCGGACCATTAATTGGCTCGATCCAGGCCTTCCACCCCCACCTGCCAAGAGCTACCAGCCAATCGAATGGCCAGAATTTCTTTGGTCCCAGCAGTGCCACCAGGAGTGGTGGCCACTTTTGGGACTACATTCAGTCCCCAATAGAGATCATTGCTGGAACTGAGGTAAGTGGTGGTGGTGGAGGGGGGTTATCACCAGGGCCAAGCTGGCAGGTCCGGGTGATGGGGGAGGCAGGTGGGTGAGGAGCCCGGGTACACAGGCCAGGGGTGAGGGAAAGAATTGGGAGGGGTCTCTGGCTGGCCCAGGGAGACCATAAAGGAAGTAGCGACCCTTACCCACCACCAGCCTGAGCAGGGAAATTTTCCGGGCTTCAGACCAGGCACTTGCCTCCGCCTGAAAGATTGAGATCTGGCAGGAAGAGGCCCTCAAGTTGGATTGACTACTTAAAGGTCTCAATTAGTTCATTGGTGGGAAGATCACACAATGCCTTCCCTGCTATGGGGACATTTGCAGTGGGGTAGGCGGGCAGGGACCAGGAATAATGCCCATGGTATTCCACCCAAGATTTGGCCCCATCCCGCCCCTGGGTAGCATAAAATTCAGCTCCAAAATAACAATACCTATTATGGAAGCCTAATTTCCTGACTGACAGCTGCCATTAGTGTTTAATAAATTGAGTGGAAATTCAAAATCTATACATTCACCAGGCATGAGGGTGGTGGGTTAGAAATTTTGGAAAAGAAACATAGTGCCAGAAATCCCCAGAGATTGTGCTGCAGATACTTTCTGATCAGGCAGCAGGCAGCTCAGAAGGAGCAGGCCGTTTGCTCTGCACCAGGGCCTGATCCTCACTCGACATGACAAAATCATTGCAAATAACAGCTCAGGTCACCCAGCCCAACATTTTCCAAATGGTTACATTATGTCATTGCTGTGAGTTTGCACATACAGACAGTCAGCACTGCACAGAGGACACACAGCCAGGAAAAGTCGCTTGCCAAAACTTTATATCCCATGCAATGTGATATGTTTGGTAGGGGTCTGTTTGCTTATTATTATTTTCCGTTTGTTGCATTAATTTTAATTTTTTTATTCTTTCATGGGATGTGGGTGTTGCTGGCTAGTCCAGCATTTTTATTGTCCATCCCTAATTGCCCTTGAGAAGCTGGCAGTAAGCCACTTTCTTGAACCACTGCAGCCCATGTGGTGTAGGTATACCCATATTGCTGTTGGGGAGGAAGTTCCAGGTTTTTGACTCAGCGACAGTGAAGGAACGGCAATATATTTCCAAGTCAGGATGGTGTGTGACTTGGAGGGAACTTATAGGTGGTGGTGTTCCTATGCATCTGCTGCCCTTGCCCTTCCAGGTGGCAGATGTCACAGGTTTGGAAGGTGCTGTCAAAGAAATGCACTGTTTTATTTGCATTTCACTCTTTTGTAATGTTTTTCTCCTTATAATTACCAGTCAGGGATTGCTATTTGTAACACCACTGTGTGGGGCATTCCTTATGAAATTCTCCTCATCCACTAGAGGTTAGAGGACAATAATTCTGCACATTTATCAGGATGCTTTTTGTTTTATATTTAACCAATGTTATCAGGCCCACCGTATCTATTTGGATTTATCAACAGAGATATGCCTTCTATTCCAGTCTTCTGTTTAGCGCAAACATACCAGTCAAACAACAAGAGTAAAATCAAAAAAATGCGGATGCTGGAAATCCAAAACAAAAACAAAAATACCTGGAAAAACTCAGCAGGTCTGGCAGCATCTGCGGAGAGGAACACAGTTAACGTTTCGAGTCTGAATGACCTTTCAACAGAATGACAAGAGTTGGTAGAACAATAAAGTGAGTTCTTTACTTGAAGATAAGACGGCATACATACAATGGTAACTGGGAAGCTATGTAGAACACATCTGGTTTGTAGGACCGCTGTTCTGTCCTACACAGTACATGAGGTTATACATCACATTGTCTCATGGTGGATAGTGATGGGCAGCAGTTTTAGGCAAACCCCTTAAAGCTATATCACAGCACCCTCTAGGTCTGCTGTTAATCAGAGACGTCTTTCTGAATATTAGGATTTTGCTCACAGGGGTGGTAGCATGGTGCACCACAAGGAAAGTTGACTTGAGAAATGGAAGGTAGAGGAGCACAGGCATCATAACTGACATGTACACATGCTGCAGGCCAACATGTGTCAGGAAGTTACTGTGGAACACGCAGATAAATTGTCCGAAAATGAGAGGCAATTTGGCTTTGAATGTGGAGAGATTTTCAGTTTTCCATTACATTTTAAAGATGTGACTTCCTGAAGTATGTATGAAGTACAAGAAATATACTGTAAGATTGTGTTAGAGTTAGAGTTTGTCATGGATGTGGAGAACATATGGATCAGGCAATAGCTTGTACCATACAATCTTTGGGCATTTGCAAGGTACTTGGTACCATTACATAATGTATCATTGACTTTTTTGTTGCATATGGTGTCATCTCTAGAATCATCTTTGTTGGAAAATGTATCTTCTATGTGAAGTAACTACACAATTGTTCAAGCTGGTATGTCTTGGTATTCAATGAGTTTTGACAGCATGTTATATAATTATCTCCATTAGTGGATTAAGGATATTAGAATGAATGGATAGTTTTAGTTCAATCACTTAAATGTTAAGTAATGCAAGCAAGTAGCTAATGAAAAACTGATTTCTTGTGAACTCTTGCAGGTTGTGTAAGAAACATTGAGCTTGGGTACCATGGTGAGACCCCTTGCACTTACTTAGTCCTGGGTTCCGGGGCTTAGAATCTGGGGAGAGTTTGTAGTCCCAGTCTTGGCCACTGCTGGCACTGACACTGCTGGGACTACAGGGCTGATGGCCAATCATATTCCCCAGAGCATTAAATGGCTGTGGGACCGCTGTAATTGGCGGGGGTCCATCCCAATGGAGCAGCCCTCTCTTCCCTGACTGCTGGTGGCAATGCCCCATGAATCCAAACCCTTTCATCCCACACTGCTCTTTGAGCCATGCATTTAATTCTATACCTTGCTTAACACTGGGTAATTGGCATGTGGCTCAGGTAACAATCCCGAGATGATTACCTTTGAATTTCTGTGTTTTAATCTGGACGCCAACGCCTCAAACTCTCTGATCAGAACATCATTCCTAGTTCAATCTTTGTTGTTGGTTCCTACGTGGACCATGACAACTCCCGTCCCACTCCAAGTTTGTCTTCAGCCATAAGGATATCTCCTCAGCCTTGGCACTGGGCAGGCAACACAATTTTTGGAGTTCCTGGTCAAGGCTGCAGAGAACAGTGTCTATCCCCTGACTATGTTATCTCCTCTCACTACCATATTCCTTTTCCCTCTTCTCACTTGAATGACATCCTGCACCATGGTGGAAAATGGGGAGATAGTGGTGTAGTGGTAATGCTATTGGGGCCATAATTTAGAGGCCCAGACTAATGCTCTAGGGACATGAGTTCAAATCTCACCATGACAGCTGGTGGAATTTAATTTGAATTAATAAATCATAAAGCTAGTTTCAGCAATGGTGACCACAAAACTATCATTATTTGTTGTAAAAAAACATCTGGTTCACTGACGCTCTTTCGGGAAGGAAATCTGCTATCCTTACCTGATCTGGCCTTCTCCACTCTATGCAAATACTGTTGACTTTTATAGAGAAGCTACTTGACTCACAGTCACAGTCAAGTTATAACTGCTAAATCAGCAACATTTATACAGGTGCAACGTGCGATTTAAGCACGCAGACTGCACAAAGGTTATAAAACAAGGTTTGTTTATTCCATAGACAACAAAGTGACGTTAACCCTCAAGGGAAAGCATAGCTCCAAAAAACAAACTCTTCACAGAGAATATTCACTGTTGATGCTTCAGGACTCTGCCCTATTTGGGGCCTTGGCTCCTCAAAACAGTCACTCAACAGGCTTTTTCTGTGGTCCAGCTGCTGGCTGTTCTCTGGCTCTCCCTGTCATGAGGCTTCTCAGATTCAAGGGTGCTCCTTGTTGGTTTGTCTAGGTTTCCAATTCCCTTTCTGGCTCCTTAGCCACCCTCAGAGACTTCAAACTGCTCAAGGCTCCTGCCACACTACCACTCAAGTTCTGGCTTTGTTCTGGTTGCCTTTGCCCTCACCTCACAGCATCTCGCTCCACCCCTCAGCTTGACAAAGACACTGCTCTCTGTAGGGAGGGCCCACAGGGACCAGTCAGTCCCACTGCTCGGTGCTCTCCCTCAACATTGCTATTTGCTGCCGGAAGGCCTGCTAGATGCTTCCCTGCTTGAGGGTTGCCGTCTCCTGGCAACTAGAAACATTATACCGTGTCTGCTTATTGAGCAATCATATGATCAGCAGTTTAGATTGAGCTATGACATTTAGCATTTTTGAGTCCGGATTGATGGCAGCCTTCCCTTCCTCCATCACCAATCTGAGCAAATGGTACAGATTGGGATGATATTTCTCAAGTATTGGCTTGAAAAAACCTTTGCAGTCTTTCTTCTGATCTGGCACTTCCAATAGCACCCAGGATCTATGATGGGTCAGCCACGTAGCAATCTAAATCAGTCACATGTCCAGGGACCATACAATCAGCAGCATTGGTTGCTCCAGTTGCACTCTCCCTGCCTGACATCTCAGCTTTTCCTTTCTGCACTGCTGTCAGCCTTCGCATCGTCAATGCACCCCCCCCTTAATCTCTGACATACAAATTCCAGGATTCCCCATTGCTATCCGACTCCTCTTCACTCAGGCCACCGCTGGCGGCTGCTTCAGGTTCTGCTATAATGCTTGGCCCCATGTCATCCACCTTTGGCATCGAGCAACTTCCCTATGGGAATGGTATTGTGAGGTTGCCCTCCAGTTACAGGTCCAATGTCATGCTTGTTACTATTGGTGTCGAGCCACTTCTCTACTTTGACCAAAGTACACCTCAGAGTTCTGGCAATAATTGGCAATATCGACAGCCACTGCCTTCTTGTCAGTGCAGCCGTCTTCTCTGACACATGGTGTCCCTCCTGATTTGAGACTTCCAGGCAGGATCAGTTGCTCCACCTCTCTCCCGTTGTCTTGAACCTGCCGATAGAGAACTCCATCCTCCTCCATGATCCTCTTCCAGAATCTCAGCGGTTTAACTGCCCGTTTGGACTACTTCATTAGGCAGCGTTGGCTCGGTGGATGTTTTGTCTTCCAGTAGATGTGAAATCTACTGATGTCTTCATCAATCAGTTGAAGCTGCCTGAAGTTCTCTTTTGCGATGGATGGCAAAGGTGAAGCTGTACATGGCTCTACCCCTCTGGATCAGGTTTGGAAATCCCTCATAAGCACATCGGTGATACTTTGACTACTCCCTGCCCTGATTCCAGAGAGGATTGGGGTGGGAATGCCGCCATTTGCTTGAGGCATTGCATCAGCCATAACCCTCTCTAAACTGGCAAAAGTGGGCCGCCTTCCATGTTTAGACTTCCGGCTGAGGGCCTCAGCATTTCCATTTCCTTTTCCGACCTGTATCTTCCCTGGTGAGGGAGGGGGAATGGAGCTGTGCTGGATGGGCTCATCGTGCCTGATGTCTGTGCCATTTGTGGTTGTAATAGGAAGTCTCATTGGAAGTGCTCAACCCCGTTACAATTCCAGAACCTCTTTGGAGTATCCCTTGGGTGTGCTCAGTCACAATGCTTGCTGTAGAGATAGGAGAGCAAGGATTGGATTTGTTCTTACTGTGCAGCAATCTGTTCTGCCTGCCTCTTCAGCCTGAGGTATATATCGCTGTCCATGCTGAAAACCACCCCCATGATGGTGACCTCTCCCCTGGACTTAGAATTCTAGTCTTCCCGCATGATCTGGATGAAGAATCTCACACATCAAAGAAGGACAGCTCGGGTTTGTCACTATTGAGTCTCCTCAACTTTGTCTGGAGGTCTTCATCCCTCACCACTTCAGCTAGGTGATTTATCAGCTGCATGTCCCTAGTCGATTCAAAAGAGGGATTCGGGAGGATGGTGTGGTCGAACAACTTCACCAGCTCCAGGGACATGGAGTCCAGGTCCTCTCTTCGTCTTGCTTATACTCATAAAACTTCTGCTGCAGCTGTGAAAGGCTACTGCTGTCCCCAAAGACTCATTCCAGGGCCTCAAAGATCTACCGGGGACTTTTTTGAACATCTGCCCAATGTTTCCTGTCAAGCTTTCCCACACAGATGTTCCACTATGAATGCTGCCTGCTCCCTCTCGCTGAGGCCCCTGAATGCCAATACCAGCTGTGCATTCTCAATCCAGTCGTTATCTGTCAGTTCATTGGACATCTCCAGTCTTCCCCCAAATTTATCTAGCTTCCTACCAGGTTAAATATCCATGAAGGGATATTCCGTCCTTCCCCTGCGACATTAAAGAAGGGCACACTGGAAGCTGCTTTCTGGTCACTGCTCTGACTCTCAGCTTCATCCAGTGAAACCTGCACCTCTGCTAAAGCTGCAGCTACTTCAGCCTCTCACACTGACAGGGGCAATTCCAGTTCTTTCACCATCCACTCATTCACCATGACCTGATGCCTGTATCGTGGAATCCTGCCAACTATGTCAAGATGTAACGTGTGATTGAAGTACGCAGGCTGCATGAGTTTATAAAATAAGGTTTGTTTATTCCACTGGCATCAGAGTGATATCAACCCTCAAGGGAAAGCATAGCTCCAAGAAACAAACTATTTACAAAGAATATCCACAGCTGATGTTCCAGAACTCTGTCCTTTTTGGGGCCTTGGCTCCTCAATGCAGGCACTCACCAGGCTTTTTCAGGCTTACTATGCAGCCAAGCTCCTGACTGTTCTCTCACCCTCTCTCATATGAGGCTTCTCAGACTCAGGGGTGCTTCCAGTTGGTTTGACTAGGTTTCCAATTACTTTCCTGGTTCCTAAGCCACCCACAGAGGCTTCAGGATGCCTTAGGCTCCTGCCACTCACAAGCCCTGACTTTGTCCTGGCTGCCTAAACCATCACCCCATGGCATCTGGCTCTGCCACTCAGCTTGTCGTAGACACTGCTCCTTGCAGGGAGGGCCCACCAAGCTTAACCAGTCCCCCTGAGCAATGCTCTCCCCCAACACCACCACCTGCTGCCGGAGGCCCTGTTACAAAAGAACATAAGAAATAGGAGCAGAAGTAGACCATTCAACCCCTCAAGCCTTCCCCCCCATTCAATCAGATTATGGCTGATCTGCCCCAGGCGTCAACTCCTCTTTCGTGCCAGCTCCTCATAGACCTCAACTCCCTGATATTTTAAAAATCTTTCTACCTCCTCTTTAAATACTTTCAGTGATCTAGCCCCCACAACTCTCTGAAGCAGAGAATTCCAGACAGTCACTACCCTCTGAGAGAAGGAATTCCTTCGCATCTCAGTTTTAAATGAGTGTCCCCTTATTCTGTAACTATGTCCCCTAGTTTGAGATTCCCCCACTAGTGGAAACACCTTCTCAACATCGACCCTGTCAAGCCCCCTCAGAATCTTGTATGTTTCAATAAGATCACACCTCTTTCTTCTAAACTCTAATGAATAAAGGGCTAACCTGTTTAGCCGTTCTTGATAAGTCAAACCCCTTCATCCCAGGAATCAACCTAGTAAATCTCTTTTGAATTGCCTCCAATGCTAGTACATCCTTTCTTAAATACGGGGACCAAAACTGTACACATTATTCCAGGTGAGGCCTCACCAATGCCGCAACCATTTTCAGTTTCTGTTAACTAGCTATCTAGATTAGCTTGCTGTTTCAATGTTCTAAGTCAGGAACTGACTGTTAATCTAAATTACTGGCTGAGAAACATTTACCAGAGATATCCCACTTGCACCAAATAAGAATGAAAGAAGATTGAATAAGATAATACTAATTGTCTATAACTGCATACCTGAAGGTGAATTGTCATTCAAATCTCTATTATCCTCCTGCCCTAGCCATAAGTGAACTAAGCCCCTCATAGTTGAAGAACAATGCCACCAAAAAATGGCAGCAGGGCCAAATCAATCTGGCGTTATTAATTATATGGGGTAGAAATTTGTCACTACACTTACCAGGGCATGGAAGTATCTGAAATACAAGGCCCAATGCTGGCCAAAAATGGGCCTTAAGCCTCATCTAAATAATCTGGGTGAGTTACCAACACTTTTCAAGCCTCTGCAAGCAGCTCACCCATCTACAGGAATGAATTTTGGGCTGCCCTCTATCTGGTCTATTCAGGTAAGTGATGGGGAGAGGGCAGTGGGAAGGAGATTGATTGTACCTGCATTGATTGGCAGGAGTGGTAGAGACAGGAGGAGCACTCCTCCTCCATGCTCCACGTTAAAATGAAAACAATTTTTCTTCCCTACCTTATTTGGTGGCAACCACTTTCTTTGTTGCATCAAAGCTGGGAAAACCTGAGTGGAGGAGATTTAATCATTCAGAAGCCCCCTAAAACAAGAATTAGGCCCCCATTAGCATGTGCTAATGCCTGTTTTAAGTGAGTGCCCTGGGCGCTTAAAAAATGATCTGACCCTATGTCAACTCAGAATTTTTTCAGGCATCCTTGAGACTCAGGATGTTTGTCCCCAGACATATCCTTCATTGTTCCCAATTTGCACCAATGAGTTCCAATTTCTAAGCCATAAATGATATCATTAAAAAAAGATATACTGGCTGAGGCATAATACATGAATTCAGTTGAATGATTCAACTGTTACTGCTATCTGCTCAAACTTCATCCTCCAGTGTAATGTTCAAACCTTTTGATTCAGTTCCCATTATATGTCATTGTCAAGAGTTGACCTCCAATATCACTTTGTGAAATAAACAAACATGTGAAGGTTCCATAAATAGAATACTGAATGAGAGTTTACAAATTTGATTTCTTCTCAGGTAGCAGATCAAATTGCTTCTTTGTGGTTACTGCACTTAAGTAGAACCCATTCTATACTTAAATAGCCTCAATGTTTAGAACTTGTTTTTTCAGTTGTATTTCATACAGTGCAGGTCATGCAAACATCAACATAGGATGGAAGTAGTTGGATATAAATTGCTACAATCAGAAAATGCACCAAACAGTTCAGAGATTTGCAAAGTTGTGCAACATATAGTTATTACAAAATGTCACCATAGTGGGAACTACACAATTTGGATCTGTTGGAGAACTTTGGCTGCCAAATATTGTAATTGTTCCTTTCTAATCTTATTCAAATTGTAAAAGTGTGGGTTGGGGTGGGGATGGGGGCAGGGGGTTGGTGGGGGCAGGTGGAAGTAATATTTGATCACACGCTGGCATAATGTGCAATTTTGCTCTAGTAGAGGCCCCTTGTTAAAAGTTATTACAGTACAGAAAGAAGTAATTCAGCCCATCAAGCCCATGCTCTGTAAAGCAATCCAGTGAGTCTAATTGCCCCACTGTATCCCCGTAGTCCTGCAAGTTTACTTTCCTCAAGTGTCCATCCAATTTCCTTTTGGAATCATTCATTACCTCCACTTTCACCCGCCACTACCAGTTGCTCATGAAAAAGTTCTTCCACATATCCCCTCTGTATCTCTTTCCCATAATCTTAAACCTGCATCCCCTAGTCCTTGTACCATCCATTAATGTTACAATTTCTTTTGTCTAAATTACTTTGGGCCTCAGATATTTTAGTACTCTAATGGATGCCTGGACTGTCAGCCAAGAATACATAAAAGACTTGGCTGAGAGCTGAGAAACCCATTATCCATTATCCGAACCAGGCCACACCCTTAAAAAGCATTTTGAACACCTGAGCCCCAGGAAAACATTGCTCGTTTGACAGCTCTGGCTCTCTGATCTATGCTGTCAATTTCATAATGTTTACTTACACAAGATAGAGAGTTTTTAAGTGCTTCCAGTTTCAGCTATCGATGCTTTAAAGAGTCTAAATAATTAACACTCTTATTGGGCTGTAGTAAAAACGAGTTATTTAAGAAAGTGGAAAGTTACCAATGAATAAAATTTTCAAAGCTTTTTTTTACACATGCTACTGTCACTATAGGGCTCATTGCTTCTGCACAGTGTATAGTGGATGAATAAGCATGGAAGTGCCATAGTTTGGCATGGGGGAATGAGGGGGCTATAGGGGTTGTTTTGGGGACCATGCCTTGCCAATGGGGAAAGCAGGGCCATAGTGGCTATTTGGGGTACATACCTTGGCATGGGGAGCATGAGGGACCTTAGAGTTTAATTGGGGGGCATACCTTGGTAACGAGTGGGTGCAGGACATACCAAGGCACTGGGGGCATGAGATAGACCTTTTGAACTTACCTTTGAAAAGGTTTTTAAAAGGTCATGCAGACTATGGTTCATTGACACCTTTGAGGTTGAATTAAATTGGGCAGCACTTGAAAAGCTGGCCAACTCCATGTAAATTGTGGAGAACTCGGACAAACCTATCCCTGCAATGGAGCTGGCCAGGTAGGGAGTGCAGGGTGCAGGCTCATGACCCGAACCATCCCACACCCTTAAAAGGCACTTTAAAAATTCCGGGAATGGGATTGGGAATCCCGGAATTGGGACCTGCCCGCCATTTTTAAAGGGCTCCTGCATCATCCAGACTTGGCAAATATCTAGCCCCATATATCCTGCTGCTTTCAGACATCTAGGCACATGAACACTGTCCTTGCATACTCTTTTGACTTATGCCATTAAATCTATATTGCCTGTCCCTATCCCTTCTGCCAAAACTCATTCTTTCACACTTCGTACAATGGATTAGCACTCCACCAACTGAACCACTCAGCCACCTTGTCTCTTCTCTCTGAGTGATACTGTGCTTACTGTACATTACATATGTATGTGGCTTAATAACTGTTTTAGATGGCTGCCCAAGATTCATGAAAATGGCCCAACCCAAACTTAGGTCAGGCATCTTTCAGGTGTCATTTGGACAGGGGGCATTTGTTCACAAAATTGTTCCTTGTTGCAACCGTTTTATAGAATTATCAAATCTTAGAGCACGGAAGGAGGCCATTCAGCCCATTGTGCCTATTCTGGCTCTTTGAAAGTGCTGCCTAATTTAATCCCATGCCCCCAGCTTTTTTACATAACCCTACAAAGTAGTCTTCCTTAAGTTCAGCCCAATTGCCTTTTGAAATTCCCTATGGAATCAGGTAATGCATTCCAGATCTTAACAATCCTCTGTGTGAAAAATGTCTCCTCATGTTCCCTCTCCTTTTGCCAATTATTTTATATCAATGACCTTCGGTAACCAGAAGAAACCTTTTCTTAATCGTACTCTTCAATACCCCTCATAATTTTGAATACCTCAATTAATCACCCCTTAACCTTTTCTCCTCTAATCTCAGTTCTCCAATCTCTGCTCATAACTGAACTCTCTCATTCCTGGTATCATTTTGGTAAACCTTCTCTGTGCCCTCTCCAAGGCCTTGACATCCTCCCTAATATGTGATATCCAGAAGATGTGTACAATATTCCAGCTGAGACTTAACCATTTGTAAATGTTTAGCATGACTTCCTTGTTTATGTACTCAGGGCCCCTCTTTACAAAGTCAAGTACCTCATATGCTTGTTTGAATAGCTTATTAACTTGCCTTGCCACCTTCAAAGTTTGGTGAATATGTTCTACAGGTTGCTGTGTTCTTGAACCCCTCTCAAAATAGTACCATTTAATTAATACTGCTTCTCCATGCTGTTCCTCCCAAATTGCATCATTTAACATTTATCCAAATCAAGGTGTAACTGTCAAGTGTCTGCCCATTCGAGGAACAGCAGATTTATTCTGAACTCTGCTATGACCTTGCTCATTATTTACTGTGTTACCAAGTTTTGCATTATCTGCAAAAATGCAGGTCATTCATGGTCATTTATGCACAACAAGTAAAGCAAGTTCCTGATATCGATCTTGCATACCTTTCTCCAGTCAGAAAAACATCCATTCACCATTCTTGATAAAATTCACTGACTAGGTTTCAATTTAGTGCCAATGTAATTGAAGAGACTGACCATATTGCAAATTCCTTAAGTTGGAAGTGCACCATAAATGATTTCAGCTAGCATCAATTGGAATGACAAGCTCTGAATAGTTAATAACAGTTTTTAATCCTATAATTGTAATATATATTTCCAGAGTAGTGGGTATAATGAAAATTCATTTCCTATGTATAAAAGATCTATAAATATTAATACTTTTCATTAATAAAACACCTTATATAGGTATTATATGCAGATACTTGATAGAAAACCATTAAGAACGTGAAAAAGTAGAAAACATAATGGTCTCCAAGTATAATAACTCTCAAATGTTAATTCCCTCAAAATTTTACACAAAACTTGGCTGCCTGGCCAATCTATTTACCTCATTCATCATCTTGATGCTAGAAAAGTTGAATGTAACTCCTCCTTCCCCACCACCCCACCCCGTAAATACACAACCTTGCCTTTTTAATGAGTTCTGATGCTGAATTTTGATTTGACCTCAGACTGGCAGTGACCAGTGCATGAAGGCGTAGATCTTGTGCAATAGTTTGAAATTGGTGATGGCAGATTGGCAGTTTGTCTTACAACTCTGCCAGTTTTTATTTTCATGAAAGCTAATGAAACCAAAAATCAGAAGAGATATAAAATAGACTGCTTACTCACTATCCTGCATTTTACACTCTCAGAAAAAGTCAAGGTCTAACTATAAGTAATCTTGCCAGTATACTAAAATCCAATTTTCAATACAAATTTTATCTTAGCATAGACCAGATGCTGAGAGTGCTATATTATTCATTTCTGCGTATTGTGTTTTTCTTTTCTATCTTAAAGGCTTAAACAGACACCTCACATTGCTGTATTAAGCTTATTTTGCAGCACCACAAAGAGAATAGAGTGTTCATGTGATGCTCTGAACTAGTTGTGTTTAATCTCAGTTGGATACAGCTGATGCTGTGACTGAGTAAAGGGCATCAGCATTGATTTCAACTGGAACAAATTGTTGAAACCATGCAGGAGTTGCTCTATGGTGACATCAATTTGTACGTAAACCAGACTAAATGTTTTGACAGCTGCTCTGCATTTAACTAAAACCAAAACTACCTGAGATGCAATCGTGTACACTTTTCTCGCTGCAATTTATGCTGAATATTTTGCTTTATTGGGAAATTAGAAATCTGAGTGATGATCAATTCTCCAATTGGTAAGGAGGCCTGTGACCCTTAAACTGTAGCTCAATATGCAAAATGGCTGCAGGAGATAAGTCCCCACATATGTATTGGGAGAAATTAAGGGCAGAAGCATCCCAGATTTGCACTATGTGCAGTAGCGGGCGGGTAAAAGAATGTTTTACCCGCCGGCCGCAATGGCAGCTTTTCACGCCATATCGTCCCAATCCTGCCTCATTAATCAGGCATTCTGGGCAGCCTCTGAATTGCCCGCTACGCCATCACCTCACCACTTCCTCACGCTGGGCACCATATTTAAAGTGCAGTCATGCGCACACCTCTCAGTGCTTCCAGCCCAGGGCTGCTGCAAGGAAGACATGACCCTGAAAGGCAAGAAGTCTATAGCCCCCAAATTCATCCCTGCATCCCTGAACACCTCTTGAATGCAGTGGAGGCCTGCCGCAAAGTCCTCTACCTTGCTCTGGGTGAAGGCCTGCAAGTAAGGTGACCAATCCAGCATGGGAGGCAGTGGCAGCGGTGGTCAGCGTCAACACCCTACAAAAGAAGAGAGCAATCCAGTGCCGAAAGAGAATGAATGGTCTCATCCGTTCTGCCAGGGTAAGTCGCTCTTCTCATCACTCTCAACTCACACGCTCACAAACTCATCACACATCCACAGGGATCTCACACCTCAAGGGACAACACCACTAACTCTCACACATACCCTCACATCTCCATCAGGCTCATATCCACTTGAGCTCATGTCCTCATCCTGCCCATGGCTCCACTCACCACACAAACATTCCATGCAGTGCTATGTTTCCTGCTTACACGCTCTCCATCTGTTTTCATGCAGGAGAAGCTAGCTGACAACAGCAGGGAGAGGTCTCAGATGGGGAGGTGGAGTGGCCCACATTAGGCCGTTCAATCACTTTGAGGTGCATATCATTGCGTTGACTGGTGAGGATGTGGAACCATGCCTGTGGTGATCTAACAAGTGTGAAAAGCCTCCAGCCTCTGTACATCAAGTTGCTGTCTACAGGAACTGAAGCTGAGAAAACTCACTTTGAATATCACTGTCCAGGATATCATGTTGCTTTGCCTGGGTCTGTTTAAATCTATTTGTTTTTACTGTTGCCTTAGTGGAGATGTAACTGGGAGCCAGATTAATTCGCTGTTTTAGGAGTTATTATAGTCATAATTTGTAGATCTATGTATGTGCTTGAAATCTTTTCTTTTGTTAATTAATGTTTAATTTAGTTTTCTAAAAACCTCTGAAGTCTTGGTAGTCTTATTACTTCTGAATTCAGGGCATGCATCTCAAAATAAAATACAAATTGCAAAACAGTTGTGACCATGTGATCAAGTCTCCCTCGTGGATTTGATCACCACACGCACATCATCTGCCACGTCATAACAGAATCTTCTGCTCCTCGGATGTCCATGATGTGAGCTATCCACAGTCTCTTTCTTAAGTGCTATCTGTCTAAGTGAGCCTTTGTCACTCTATATCCCAAGCCAGCATCTGAGCCAAGACACTGATTTCCTACCCGTGGTGATTCCCCAATAGGTCTAGCAGTAAAACCAGCACTCTGTCTTCCCCCGCTTAGACTATAAGCTTCAATGAGGCCAAATCCTACTGCTCTCAGGATAAATATGTACCATCCTGGCTAATGAGCCTGGAATGAGACAATTGACCTGGGTTCTATTCATTTGAAGCAGACTGCAAGCTATGAAATTCCACAAGTTGCTCCATCTGGTTTCAATAAATATTTTCAATACCTGCTGCATCCTATGGCTTTCCACTTTTGTTTCTGTTGGATCCTAGTCACCGGCTTTGTTGGATTCTGTTTGCACATTTGTTTTTAATGGGTGATAGAGTTGAGTAGCAGACACTTCATAGGTAGAAACTCTTAAGGGAGAAATTGTAGCTCGGCCCGACCCCACCTAGCATAAATGATGCACGATAATGTCGGGGGAGCATCCCAATGTCATCGCGCACACGCATGATATTTCAGTCAGCAGGCGTGCACCAGAGTCGACAGTGCATCCGCCAACAATTAAAAGTCCTACTAAGGCCATTAAAAAGTTAATTGAGAGAAATTTTTTGCTGCCCATCCAACCTTACAGTTGGCGGGCAAGCGAAAAGGCCAGGCGGCCTTTGCATTTTTTAGGAAGCCTCACCCACAGGTGGGATGAGATTTCCAACAGCAAATAAAAATAAAATCAAAATTTTAAAGTTTTAAATTTAATTAATAACATGCCCCTCCTCATGTGACAGAGTCACATGAGGGAACGTGTTTCATAACATTTTAACATCTTTATTTTTTATTTTGAAAAAAGTTCATCACCGTGAGGCACAGAGCTGCCTCAGGGAGATTTTCAAGCGCGCACCCATGTGCGTGCGCGAAGTTCCTGCTCGCCCTCCTCCCCCCTTCAATGTGAAATTGTGGTCCGGCCCCAATCGTGGGCAGAGGTCAGCTTCCCGACTGCCCCCGCCTACCCCCATCGAGCCCACCCAATGAGGGAAAAATCCTCCCCTTAGTTTATTTATAAAGGTACTCAACAGCAACTAAACATGTGCTAACATTTCAACTCTGTCTCTATACTAATGATGCTACTAACTACTGACTGCAGACTACTAACTACAGAGGTAGCCTGCGCTACTCTGCTATTGAATACTAAGATCACGTGATCCTCCATTGTAACATTCTTCTTAAATGGAATATTACACATCAGGTTACCACATCCCTCCCCCTTTACTCAGAAATATATTTATATTTATAATGCCAATTTTCTCAAAATAGCAACATTTTTACACTGATAAGTAATTTACAAATTCAATCTTTCTGGGGGTTTCCTTATGTATGTAAAGCATCTCAGGTCTACAAATTCAGATTCTTTGTCAGGAACCTCCTTTTCCAGAGTTGCCTGAACATCAGGTGCTTCCGTGGGCTCCTGCTGTTCTGTATCCTCCACTCTTGAAAGAACAACAGACGTGTCTGAACTAGGTTGAGTTCTTTCAACAGGAAACACTGACCCAGCCGCAAAAACTGGTGAAATTTCTTGGTGCATAGTTTTTCTCTTCCTGAGATGACCCACATCTCTCCATATGACTCGGCCTTCCACCTCCACATGGTAAGATAGAGGTCCAGTCACTGCACTTACTTCACCCAGTAACCACTTTGGTCCTCCTTCAAAGCTCTTCGCGTATACGGTTTCCCCACAATAAATTTCCTTCTGTGACTATGTCAGCCGTGTTTAGTTTTCTGGCTTCCCTGACTCCTTTCCACCTTCCCTCCTAAATTTGGCATTATTAATCTCAATATCATCCTGAGATGGTGTTTCATCAATAATTCTGCAGGTGTGACACCCATTGTTGTGTGAGGGGTGGTCCTATAATGGAAAAGAAAGCACACTAGCTTGGTTGTTAAGGAATCTCCAGTTGATGCCAGCCTTGAATGTTTGAACCGCCCTTTCGGCCAGTCCATTTGAGGAAGGGTGGTTCAGTGAAGTTTTTACATGAGTGAAACTGCTGAGGCTGATAAACCGCTGAAACTCAGCACTTGTAAATGCTGTGCCATTATCAGAAATGACTACTTCTGCTAATCCGTTAATGGCAAAGCTTTGATGTAACTTCTCAATTGTAGCAGAGGGCATTGGTGATTTCACCTCATATATGTCCATCCATTTTGAGTGGGCATCAACAATGAACATTGTTCCCATGAAAGGTCCTACATAGTCAATGTGTAACCATGCCCATGGCCTTCCTGGCCATTCCCAAGGGTGTAATGGAGCCTTTGAATGTAACCTTTGCAGTTGCTGACACTGCATACAATTCTTCACTAAATTCTCTATTTCACCATCCCATCCCAGGCCACCATAGGTAGCTATGTGTTATGGGATATTCCTGGATGTGAGCTGTGTAGTTCAATTAGTAATGGTGCTCAACCCTTTGGTGGTGCTATCACTCATGCTCCCCACATTAGGATACTACCCTGGCTGGTTATTTCATGCCTTCTGTTAAAGTGCGGTTTCATTTTGCTAGATACAGGCTCTTGTGACCAACCATGAAGTACTTGTTCTCTAGGGCAGCTCCCAAGACCAATGTTGGTTCTTTTTGAGTAGAGAATGCGGTGGGGGGCAGCACTGTAGACAAATTGGGTAAGAACTGCCCATAATAGTTAATCATTCCTAGGAATGATTTGAGCTCTGAGGCGTTCTTTGATGCAGGTGTCTCTCTTATGGCTCTCACTTTCTCCTCACTCGGGTGGAGACCCTGTGAATCTACCCAGTGACCCAAATAGATTAACTCCCTTGCTCGGAACATGCACTTTTCTTTTTTTAAATGCACTCCAGCCTGCAAGAAATGTTTTAAGATTTCATCTAAGTTTGACATGTGTTCTTTTTCAGTGAACCCTGTCACCAAAACATCATCTACATAGACTACAACCTGGGGCAGTCCCTGCAGTAAACTTTCCATTGTTCTATAGAAGATGGCGCAAGTTGAGGAGATGCCAAAAGGCAGTCAAGTGTACTGGTGCAACCTTTGGGTATTAATTGTGATGAATTTCCGGGAGACATAATCTAACTCTATTTGTTGATAAGCATGACTCATATCAAACTTCGTATAGGTGGTTCCACCTGACAGCTTGGCATACAGGCCTTCGTATTTGTGGAGGCTACAAATTAATGGTTAATAAAGCTTAGCTACTTTATTAACCATTAATTTGTAGCCTCCACAAATACGGATGCTCTGGTTGGATTTAAGGATGGGTACTATGGGCGCTGCCCATTCTGAGAACTGCACAGGTTGTATAACGCCCAGTTTTTCTAATCTGCCCAATTCCGTGTCAACCTTTTCTCTCAGTGCATAAGGTACTGGTCTGGCCTTCATGAATTGGGGTGGGGTGGCCTCTAGATCCACATGAAGTTTTGCCTGCAGCCCCTGGATCTTCCCAAGTTCATCCCTGAAGACAGTGGCATACTTTTATAGTACTTCTAGCAACTCACTTGCTCTCAATTGGAAAATTTCAGCCCATTCCAACTTGATCTCTTTTAGCCAGTTTTGCCAAAGGAGGCCTGGCCCCTCACCTGCTACTACCATCGAGGGTAGTTTTACCAATTGGCTCTCATAATTAACAGTTACACTACTTATGCCTTTGACTTGGATGTCTTTGCCCGTGCATGTTTTTAATTGAGAAGTTGTTTCTTCCAAATTTAATTGATGTTCTCTAATACTCAGATATTTGAAGGTATGTTCCTCAATTACTGTAGTGGAAGCTTCTGTGTCCACTTCCATTCGAACAGGTCTAACACTCACTTTCACTGCTACATAGATTGGTTCTGTTCTTCCAGCCTTCAAGTCATACAATGAATAAATATCTTAATCTGTTGCTTCAGACCCTTCTACATTGTAGATCTTGCTGTTTTTTTCTTTTGCTTATAAATCTGCTGGACTCTTTTCTTCCACTGTCTGATTATGTGCCTGATTTATGACAATAAAAACATTCTTTTTTTTTAAAGTGCCAATCGTTAAAGGATTGCTTGTTTACCTCTATTGATATTACTCCTTGTTTTCACAGCTGAGTTGTTTTTTTCTCATTTTCCTGGTAGCAGGGGCTGTTTCCTGCCTCTCAGTAGAGTATTGAGTTTCGGCTGGGGCTTCCCGCCCGATGTGGAGGACAGTGCCATTTTGCGCACCCTAATGGCTTTTGAATCTCTAACTGCACTTTCCATTGCCAGTGCGATCTCTAGCACCTTCTTAAAATCCAAACTTGTTTTGGAATACAATCCCTTCTAAATCATGTGCTCATTCACACCGCACACTAAACGATCTCCAAGCATATCATTTAAGAATGTACCAAAATTACAATGCTCCATTATTTGCTTCAAGCTTGCCACATAGCTTGCAACTGTCTCCCCCAGGGCTCTAATTCTTGAATTAAACTTGAACCTTTGCATCATTACTGAGGGCTTTGGTTGGCAATCGCCCTTTACCAGGTTCACTAATTCGTTAAAATTTCTGGAGTCTAGGGCACTGAGTGCCATCAATCCTCGAATCAAGCCACAAATCTTATTCCCACATGTACTTAAGAGGATTTCCCACCTCTTCTCTTCCCCCATAATCTCATTTGCTTGGAAAAAGAATGAGAGACGGTTAATATAGTGGGACCAATCGTTGCTGGATCAAAAGGATCAATTCTTCCAAATTGTAGCATGCTGCGAGGGAATTACTTTGACAATTTGAATGGAGCTTCTACTTATAATTGCTGTGCAAGGCACAGTGCCAATTTAGTTTCTCTTGCTTGCTTCTGTTAAAACTTGTTTAATCCTCGACACCAGTTTGTTGGATCCTAGTCACCAGTTTTGTTGGATCCTGTTCATACGTTTGTTGTAAGGGGTGGCTGATTTGGTACGAATGATAGAGTTGAGTAGCAGACAGTTCATAGGTAGAAATTCTGTTTATTTATAAAGGTACTCAGCAGCAACTAAGCATGTGCTAACACTTCAAACTCTATCTCTATACTACCGCTGCTACTAACTACAGAGGTAGCTCCCACTACTCTGCTATTAGATACTAAGATCATGTGATCTTCCATTAAAGGTATATTACACATCAGATTACCACAGTTTCAAAGCACAATTCTTAAATATAACTCAAACCCAAATTCCTTTCTGTGAAGAAGATCAGAAATCTTAATGTAACACTATCAAAGAGGATCAAACAAGATTTCAAGCAGGAGGACAGAATCACAAGATTTAACCTGTAAGGCCTAGAGGAATTTCTAGCTATTAATGTTGTAGAGAGTTACTACAGAAAGAAATGGCCTACATTGATATAGCAAATCAATACTTCCTCAGAACACACCAATGCACCTTATTAGCAATAAATTACACTTTAAATGCAGTCACTATTATTATGCAGGCAAATATATGACAGCTAACTTGTGAATGACTAGAAGATTTGTTTCTGGTAAAGTTAGTTCAGGGAGAAATGTTAGCCAGCACACTTTAGGAATTCCCTGCTCAATAGAGCTAAGGGGCATTATACAATGACCTATACAGACCGACAGTTCTTTGGTTTAATCTAGAAGGTGAAACCTCCAGCACTGCAGACGTCCTTCTGGGTTGCATTGAATAGGAACATATTCCTTTTTTGTGGTAATGAAGAATCCTTACTGATAACAAGCCACACACATTAGCAACCCATAAATACACAACAGGGTCAGGTTTCCATTAATCCGCAATAATTTAAACATGCTGGGAAAGTCCGTTGTAATTAATGATTTCATATTCTATTCATGGAAAAAGCCTTCACCTCCCATTTGGCTGTTTTTATAGGTTGATCAGAAATTTCTGTGCAGGTTCTCCCAATCTCCTGATGGAACTTAAATGGAACTCCTAGCAAGCTATTGCAAATGGCTTAAAGTAGACATTTATACCCTTTCTCTAGAGTTTCTGCTGATCCTCTATCGAAGTCATGGTGGAAGGTCAAGAAGAACGCAGAAAAATTCTCTCCCTGAAGACCTTGAAATACATTAGTATAGTACTTCTACAAGATTCATTGAGATATATACAAAATATTCTGCAGTGATGTGTTGTTTTAGTTGTTGTAAATATGCTGTTTTAGATAATAAAATAGGTACTATATATGCTTACTATACATACTGTTCTCCAGCTAACTCTTTTCATTACAGCAGAGGTAACTTGGAGTAAAATTCTGCTTACAGTGCAAAAAAAAGAATTTCTACAGAATTCCCAGCGGAAAGGGATAACTAAAATGTCACAGTGATTGGTAACCTGTGTGTTATGAATAATTTGGCCTACATACTTAGTTGGAAGAAGGATATTGCCAATCAATTGTGTGAGTACTGATAGGGTAATAACTCATAGCCAATGATTAACCATAAACTAATTGAATCTAGAGCCTATTAGCCACCTCCCATTAAACAAAACCATATCAAAATAACCATTAGAAGAAAGCAAAGTATTTTTAAAAAGGGTCTAGAAGTTTAGACCAGTCAAAGTGAGCTTATGATAGAAGAAAAGGAGAGACATTAGAGAGATAAGACAAAATCATTAAATTTTGTCAATTTGCAAGGGTGAACAAGCAAAACAAAAATTTAAAAGACTTTAAATCATTTATTCACAATACTTCCAGAAATTCCCAAAATGTATTTTGGTTCTGTTCTTAACAATGTCATTGAACACATTGTTAATAAAGACATTGAATAGGAGGTGTGCTCGGATATTCATCCATTTTTATAAGGCTTTGAAGCTTTTGCCTCAAGGAGCCTTATGAAGAAGTTGAAAGCTAATGGGAATGAATGGTCAAAAAACTTGAATCCATAATGCTACAGCCTTGAGAGAGGAGAGAGAGGCTATCTATTATCATCTTTCTATTCAAAATCTTTAACAATGATGTGTTTAATGACATGATAAGGGATAGGCTCAGCATGTGTTCCAAGGAGTTTTGAAAAAATTGCAGCACTCATTTTTACAGATAATATTTTGTTATTTGGGACTGCCAAAAGAACTTAGTTTGCTTTCCTCGCACATTAACATGGACAAAACATAGACAAAAGAGCTGAACTCCCAAGGTGAGGTAAGAGTGACTGCCCTTGACATCAAGGCCGCATTTGACTGAGTGTGGCATCAAGGATCCCCAGAAAAAATGGAGCCAATGGGAATCGTGGCAAACTCTCCACTGACTGGAGTCACACCTAGCACAAAGGAAGATGATTGTGGTTGTTGGAGGTCAATCATCTCAGTTCCAGCACATCAATGCAGTAGTTCCTCACGGTAGTATCCTCGACCTAACCATCCTCAACTGCTTCATCAAAGGCCATGCTTCAATCTTAAAGTCAGGAGTGGTGATGTTCGCTGATGATTGCACAATGTTCAGCACCATTTGCAACTCCTCAGATACTGAAGCAGTCCATGTTCAAATGCAGCAAGACCTGGACAATATCCAGGCTTGGGCTGACAAGTGGCAAGTAACATTTACACCACACAAGTGCCAGGCAGTGACCACTTCCAACAAGAGAGAGTCTAACCATCAGCCCTTGATGTTCAATGGCATTACCATCACTGAATCATCCACTATCAACATTCTGGAGGTTACCATTGACCAGAAACTGAACAGGACTAGCCATATAAATATGTGGCTACAAGAACAGGTCAGAGTCTAGGAATCCTGTGACTTCCCAAAGCCTGTCCATCACTAACAAGGCACAAGTCAGGAGTGTGATGGAATACTCCCCACTTGCCTGGATGATTGCAGCTCCCACAACACTCAAGAAGCTTGACACTGTCCAGGACAAAACAGCCCACTTGATTGGCACCACATCCACAAACATTCACTCCCTCCACCACTGATGCACAGTATTAGCAGTGTGTACCATCTACAAGATGCACTGCAGGAATTCACCAATGTCCCTTAGACAGCACCTTCCAAACCCACGACCACTACCATCCAGAAGTCGAGGACAGCATTTAGATGGGAACACCACCAAGTTCCCCTCCAAGTCATTCACCATCCTGATTTAGAAATATATCGCTGTTCCTTCACTGTCACTAGGTCAAAATCCTGGAACTCCCTTCCAAACAGCACTATGGGTATACCTACACCACATGAACTGCAGTGGTTCAAGAAGGCAGCTCACCACCACCTTCTCAAGGGCAACTAGGGATGGGCAACAAATGCTGGCTCAGCCAGTAAAGCCCACATCCCGTGAATGAATAAAAAAAAAACAAACGTGGTAACCAGCGATATGCATGTGCTTCTCACCAAGTCTTGAACTATGACATGGTACAATTCTAGAGGGGGTCACCAAGTTATTTTATGGAAGACATAGTGGCCACCTATCACAATTGTTGATTCACATTAGAGTCTGGTGATCATGAACTCAGTCCTTAAGGGAAAAGCCAAAGATAATTTTGGCCTTTCATGACTTTCTTCAGGGTCAAGGAATGTAATTTTAACCTAACCTGCCAAGCCAGACACTGACAGGATGCTTGTTTTACACCCTGCACAACTTTACTTCCCATTACAAATAAAGTTTGGAATAACAAACTCATATGGTTTAACATAATGCAGAGCAACATTTCATGACAAATGCTTAAGGTATTTACAGTTCTATTCCTTGGTGTTCTATATGTAATTGTTTCCAGTTAGAGAGGGTAATTTTAACCTAACCTGCCCAAAAGGAAATTGGTGGGATCAGATCTACCATGCGCTGAATCTTATGGGCCACCCAGAGGCAGGAAAACAGGCGTGTGGACCCGCAAGTTAGTGCACTGTGCCATCGGTGATGTACCTGCCCCTATCCACCCATCCACCCCTACCAAGACTTTATGGGAAGTGGGGGAGGTGTTGGGTGGGTCGCCTGATCGTGGCCCAATTGAGACCATTAAGTGGGCAATTCATGCCCACTTAAGGGCCTTGTCCCGCTGCCATTTGAGCAGCAGAAGAGGCCTGTGCCCAAGGTATAGCCTGGCAAGTTTAGCCCTGTGTGAAAGCTGGGGCAGTGGGTGCCTCTTTTAGAAGTGAAAGACTAGGGTTTTAACCAACTGCACTATGCAATCCATTAAGCCTTTTATCCCCACTTTATTTTGTTTGAAAACTCAATACTGTAACAATAAAAAGTAAAATTGAAAATATAATTCAAATAAAAGAAAAGAGAAAAATAATTGAAACTTGTATAGATTTTGCACTGTTACTGTAGCCACAAAAATCAGTTTACACTGTTTCTCGATTTATGTGCCTTCCAGTTCAAACTACTATATCAAACTAATTCATATTCACATGTAGGTTATTTAAGTTGGCTATCACTCAATACCCAATACAAATGCAATCATATCAATATTTATTTTTATAACTTCTCCAAACAATTATTTCAGGGGTCCTGCAGAAAAATCACAATTCAAGGAAATTAGCTATTTTCAATCAAGGCATAGCAAAAACTAAGTAATTTGACAAACATAAAATGTTTATGATAAGAAAGATTTATTTTATTTATATAGCAACTTTCATGTCCTCAGGATGTTCAAATATGCTTTATAAGCAATGAAGCACTTTTGAAGTGTAGATACTGTTATACTTTAGGAAATGTAGAAGCCAAAGTGTGCACAGCAAGCTCCCATAAACAGCAATGTGATCATCAGTTTAATTGATGTTGACTGAGGGATAAATATTGGCCAAGACACTGGGGACATCTCCGCTGCTCTTCTTCGAAGCACTGCCATGGAATCTTTTACATTGATCTGAGAGACAGACATAATCTTGGCTTAACATCTCATCTGAAAGTTTCTCAGATATTGCATTATTTCCTCAGTACTGCATTGATGCGTCAGCCTAGATTATGTGCTTAAGACTCTGAAGTGGAACCAAAGAGGGAAATATTTATGTACATAAGCTGCATAAAAACATTTCAATTTAATTCATACAAATAGCCCTAACCCGAAGGTCAGGCCAAGTTAGGGTTAACTCACTGATTGTCAAGAGTTCAGGATCTGCCATAAAATATTTCCAAAGAATGACTCAGATGCAGCAATTACAGGCCCTGAAATTCCAAAGAGGTTCTGACAGTGAAGTGCTATAACATCAGATATGACTGGTAGAACCCCAAAACTCCATGGGGCGTGGTTAGGCCACATCCTAGCCATTTATCAGGGGTTTCCATTTGTATTCCACTGAAATTATAATGGGAGATCGACAGAACCCCAATGGAGCTCCTAGGATTTTAGGTCTGCGTTTTCAAATGCAATCTATTAATATTTTAATGCTATTACTGATAACATATAATAAATATTAACACAAGAAATGTGCCATCTGCAAATGTGTATGCATTGCATAAACAAATCTGCATTTGCTTAAATTAATTGAGGGTACTTCTTACTCAATGCAATTTCCGTAAAATATAATAGCCTTTCCTCGTGTCGGTTTTGAACACAATGGCTTTGGTATAAGGTGCCTGTTTGGAACAATATTCCACTATTATTCAAGCATTCCTGTATCTAATAATCTCAAATAATACCTAATGGGAAAAGAAAACAAATCGTAACATTGTAATGCGTATCCTTTGCTTTGCTTTGTAACATGACTGTCTTGTCTCTGTGGCAGATTCATAGAACTTTTTCCCAATAAATCAAGATTATCTAGTTGTAGGGCATGCTGCACTAGTCAGTTCAGTGCTCTGGGTGAATGCTGATTGTGCTAACAGGGATGTTAAATGCCACTAAATCTTATTAATCTTAACATAGCAAAGGACGACAGTGGACAGATACGATGAATCCGGGTTTGCAGGCAACGAGCCTAATTTGTATTAATACTGTTTTTATTTTTGAGAAAAATCTATGCTGTTTCTATGGTACTTCTGTTGGTTTGTTAACTTCTGCATCTGTGCAGAATGAGTTCATGCAAATTTATAGATAATGAGCCAAATGCTGCATATGTGTGCCATTCATATAATTCCCACTGGGTAACAAGACTGATTGGCAAGCTGGGGAACCACAGCTTGCTGATGGGGGGAGAGGAAACACTTTAAAAAAGACAAGGGTAGTAAAGATACGAGGAAATGTTACAAGATTAACAGCAGCCAAAAGGATGAGTAAAAATAAGTTTCTGAAAGTAGGACCCACTCGTGTTGTTCAGTGCATGGATTAAGCTTTTTGAATTATTGCAAAGTTAATCATTAGACCAGTTAGTATTTAAATTTTGCATATTTGGGAGTTTCGTGAAATACATTCATTAAAATATAACGTTAAAAATTCTAAAATAATTACCATTGTTAAAACATTTTATGTGCCAATCTGTACCAACGTTTAAAATGACCAACAAAAAAATGACAAAAACCTAAACATTTAACTGGAGTAGAACACCTTTCACTGATTCCTGTTGCCAGCTGCTGCCTTGGGCTCCTCCCTACTGTCTCCCCATCCCCCATCAGTTTACTGGTTGGCTTAATCTGTGGACCTCTGGACAACCTGTTATTGTGCCAGCCCAGAGCACAAGCCTCCACCCACCCCCACACCCTCCACTCCAACACATCAGCAAGCTGTAATCCTCCAGCTTGCCAGTCAGTCTCATTTTCCAGTGAAAATTATATGAATGACATGTGACTTGCTGGCAGCCATTGCCGCTTACCAATGAAGACCTGTTGAAGAAACTAGCAATCAGCTCAAGTAGTAACTAGCCCTGTTTTGCCAAAGTAAAAGTTTCAGGCATAAAGTGAGAAGGCAGGTGGATGTATTGAAAGTCAAGAAGGGACAGTCTTGATTTTTTTGTCCTGTTGCAATTTTTCAAGCTTAATTAATTTGGTTTAGGCTGACCAAATTATGCTGGATCAATAGGAACTCCCAACAGCCAGCATGACATTTAGCAGTAGCCAGCATGTTCAGGGCTAGTACAGACAGCTACTGAAGAAAATGACCAAGACATTCCACATTGTGTGCCTCCATCCTCATGTGCTTTTCCACAAATGCATCTGGAATGTAATAGATAAAGTATGAGTTATTCAAAGATTCTTCCATATCTAGAAAAAGGGCAGAATTGCTTTTTCTGAGGATAACACTTCAGCTCTTATCCTTCCATTGATCACCAACAATAAATTTTGTTGTCACAAAATAGGATTAAAAACAAAATCAAAAGTTTCAGGCAGGCATATACCTCCCTGTCATAACATAGTTCTCTTCTCCATTCCCTTGACTCTTTTTCCCCTTTTGAAAATCCATAAAGAACAGCCACGTTAACACGGAAGAGAAATCAGAAATATGGAGGCAGTGTTCTCAAATTGCATTAGTTAATTTTAAGTTACTGTGTCAAGCTAATAATGTTGTGAGGAGCAGGGCTACATGAGCTATGGACATTTCCTAGGGTTGAGCAGCTTTGAAGGATTGCTTCACTTGCTGAAGATGGGAACAACAACGTAGTAAAGCATTCTAATGGACTTTACAAGGGCACCATTAAATTAAATTTGACACCAAGTCACCTAAGAAGATATCATGGAAGTTGACCAAAAACATGGCCAAAGATGTTGGTTTTAAGGAGCAACTTAAGGGAAGAAAGAAAAATTTATATAGCACTTTTCATGACTACCCGGCATCACAAAACATTTTATAGCCAATGAAGTACTTTTGAAGTGTAGTCACTATTGGAATGTAAGAAACATAGCAGCCAATTTGCACTCAGCAAACTCCTGCAAAAAGCAATGTGATAATGATCATATGATCTGTTTTTTATGATGTTGATTCAGGAGTAAATATTGGCCAGAATAGCGGGGATAACTCCCCTGCTTTTCTTTGAAATAGTGCTAGGGGATCTTTTACATCCACCTCCAGCAGGCAGGTGGGGTCTCCGTTTAACATTTCATCTGAAAAATGGCACCTCTGACAGTGCAATGCTCCCTCACAGCATACTGGAGTGTCAGCTTTGATTTTTGTGCTTAAACTGTGGAGTGGGACTTGAGCTTAGAGCCATGTGACTCAGAAGTGAGAAGGCTACCAGCTGAGCCATGACTGACCCCGAGAATTAGCAACCTTCACCACACTCTCAGGCAGTGAATTCCAGACCTTAACCACTTGCTCCACGATAAAGCCCTTTCTCGTGTTGCGTTTGCCTCTTTTGCCAATTACTTTAAATCTGTGCCCTCTCATTCTCGATCCTTTCATGAGTGGGAACAGTTTCTCCCTGCCTACTCTGCCTAGTCCACTCATGGTTTTGAATGCCTCTATCAAATCTCCTCTCAGCCTTCTTTTCTCCAAGGAAAACAGTCCTACCTTCCCCAATTTATCTTCATAACTCAAGTTCCTCATCAAAAACAGAATTACCTGGAAAAACTCAGCAGGTCTGGCAGCATTGGTGGAGAAGAAATCAGTTAACGTTTCGGGTCGAAACGTTAACTGATTTCTTCTGCACCGATGCTGCCAGACCTGCTGAGTTTTTCCAGGTAATTCTGTTTTTGTTTTGGATTTCCAGCATCCGCAGTAGCTTTTAGCTTTTTGTTTTTATCTCAAGTTCCTCATCGTTGGAACCATTCCCGTGAATCTTTTCTGCACTCTTTCCAATGCTTTCACATCCTTCCTAAAGGTGACCAGAACCAGACGCAATACTCCAGCTGAGGCCCTTGTACTCTATGCCCCTCTTAGTAAAGCCCAGGATACTGTATGCTTTATTAACTACTCTCTTAACCTGCCCCGTCACCTTCAATGACTTATGCATAGGTTCCTCTGCTCTTGAATCCCCGTTAGAATTGTGCCCTTTATTTTATATTGTCTCTCCTATTTCTGCCTAGCAAAATGAATCATTTCACACTTATTTGTGTTGATTTTCATCTGTCACCTGTTTGCCCATTCCACTTGGCACTGTTCCACTCAGACTCTAGCTTGAGAGTTGAAGACCCTCAGATCTTCAGGGCTGCATGGCAGTGGTAGTAGAGGGTATTCTCTGAGATGTTTCATCATTTGCAATGCCTCGCCACATTCACAGTCAACAACATTCATTTGGCTGTGTCCCCATTTCTATGTAAGGGCTTTGCAGCAGCCCACAGCAGTCTTGAGGTAATTGAGACACAGCCAAGTAGATCTTGTTTAACTGTCTCCTGATGGGAGAGATTCCTCTGGGTTTTTAAGCAACTCCTTTGCCTTTGTCTATAGGTGTGTTGACAAATCAACAAGGTAGCAGCAGTGGGGGTTACAATCTAGGGCCCAGGCAGTATATAAGAAGCTTCCCATTCACTTGAGCCTCTTAGCTCTGGTTCTTTCTGGAAGAGAGGATGACGAGCATCACTTATCTACTTTATCTGTTCTAATTTTGATGTAACTGCCTCCTTATGACAGATGGAGCAACACCATCAAGCAGGTACAAATTGCACAATTTAGATAGTTTTAGGCAGCCAGTAATAACTCTGCAAACTACGGTGTGGATGGGACCTAACTTCTTGGCTTGGGGAGAGTGTTACGTAGAATTACATAGGATATATAACTCAGAAACAGGCCTTTTGGCCCAACCAGCCGATGCTGGAATTTAAGCTCCACTCCAAACTTGTCCCATTTTTTCTCATCTAAATCCACTATTGTAACATTCTGTTCCCTTCTCCATCATATGCTTGCCTAGTTTTCCTTTAAATGTACCTATACTATTCGCTTCAAGCACTCCCTGTGGTCTCAAGTTCCACATTCTTACCACTTTTTGGGTTAGGAAGTAATTTCTGAATTCCCTATTAGATTTCTTGATGCTAGATTTTACAGAGCACTGTGGTGTTACGAAAGTATAATAATTTCCATAATATTTTTGTTTTGTTGTAAAATAGGTTTATGAGTGTGAGTGTAGTTGGTTCTGTTTGTGTGATTTAATTACCTTGGAGTCAGGTAGACTGCAAGCTTGAAATTATCAAAAGAAGCTAGTGTAGAAATATATTTGATGGGGTCTTAGCATGTAAGGTGTGAAGGGAATTTTCATTTTTAGATAAGTGAAGGGATTGTTTGGATTTCAAAGGGATGTTAATCTGTTTTCAACGAGCCAGGTAAGCAAGGCTAAGGAGTGTGTTTATTCTTCCCAAAGGTTACTAACAATATTAGCAACATGAATGTTTTTATATTATGGGATAGGTACAGTTCCAAAGACATATGGAACAATGGAATTTACATATTAAAGAGAGAGAAACATATATAAAGGAGAGTGAAAGGCTATGTTTAAGGGCCATATAAGATCTAACAGGATTGTGTGAAACAGACTTCAAGAAGCCTCCGGCCATTTGTGCATAAGTTTGTTGTGTCCAGTAACTAAAATAGGAGAAAGCCATTTGGAATTTCACTGCCAAGTGGGTACTGTGTTAACCTGATGGCTTGTTTTTTTTTAAAATCTCAAATCTCAAAGACTGTTGCCTTAAAGGGGGTGTGTAACTGGGAGTCAAGTTAATTAGGAATTTTAAGAGCTGTTATAGAATTAAATATCAGTAGTCCTTTGTATGTGTTTGAAATTTTTTATTTTGTTAATAAATATGTTAACTTATATTTTTTTAAATCGCTAAAGGTCTTGGTGGACTCATTACTTTGAATTCAGTGCACACATTTTCTCGTAATAAATACAAATTGCAAAACCATTGTGATAGCGTGACCAAGTTTTCTTTTTGGATTTGGTCTGCCTGGCACACATCATCTGCCACATCATAACAGTGGTCTCTGCCACCCCAGCTAAAAGGTTGATGAGACGCAAGCCCAGGGGTAGAATGGCTCCTCCACTGTTATTTAACCGTCGATTGGTGGTTAATAGATCGGAGGTGGGATTTCCGTTCTTCAAGCACAGGAAGTCCTACCTCAGAGAGCTGAGAGCCAGTTGGATGGCTAGCAGCTCTGTGGTCCCAGGAGCAATTGGCACTGGACTACAGGCAGTCCCCAATGGAGATCACCTCTGGAGCGGGACACCCAGTTAAGTGAGGGGAATTTTGCCGGGGTCAGGCAGGTAGGCCTCGGCGATGAGGATGAGGGATTTGCAGTCTGGGATAAAGGGGAGCAGTGCCTCCAATGGGCACAGGGAACCCACAAAACAGGTCCCACCCTTGCCTGACTCTAGCCTGCACATCTAAAGCCGCCAGGCTTCCCACATGGTGTGGGCATCCCCTTGGCATGGTAAAATACTGGTGAGGATGAAATTAAACCCTTAATGCCCTCTCCCAAGTCACGTTTGGAGTGGGGGGCACCATGTAATCGGGTGAGGGGGGATGGTTTCTGTCGATGGCCTCCCTGCCCTGCCTCAATTGAGATCATTAATTGGGCAATTAATGCCCATGTACAGGCCTCATCCTGCTGCTGCTGCTGGCGGGCTATTCACTTGCAGGGAGACCGAAATGCAAAACCCTGTCGAGTTTGCCTACGGACTCCTGGTTGGGGACGAGGGTGGGGGTTGTGTCTCGTTGTCAGACACTCAGTGCCTGATCGAGCGACCTGGCATTGGAGGTGGGGGGTTGGTGTGGGTTCTGAAAGCCACCCCTCTGCCCTTGCTGCCAAACCATTTCCCTCCCCATGATCTCCAAGCCATGAACACCTCCCACCACCCGCCATCGCTCACCTGTTCTCTGGGTCCCTCGTTGATCCTGGGCTTCGAATGGAGGTATCTCCAGCAGTCATCACAGTTTCCACTGGCACTGCCTCTAATTGGCTGGCAACTCTCGCAGGGTGGAGCTTCAGCTGCCCGGGGTCCTTGATCCCAGGGAGGACCTGCTGCTAACCAATAGCACGTAATATGGTGGTCTTTCCCCAAAGGTGGCGACATGGGGCTCTTGCTGGCTCTCCAGCCACTGTGTAAGACCCCTGTTGCCTGCCCCACATTCTCCATTAGTTGCTGCTGCATCATAAATGAGAGACAACTGGGCTTGCCTCTGACCAGCTCTCTACTAAATGTCCATCTTCATTGGTCTCTGAGTACCTCCATTGCATGCTGTTGCAGTCGCCAAACACAACATTTACCAGGTTGTCGGTGAAGGCATTTTAGAAAGTGAACTGTTCATTTGATGGCTTATACTGCACTGGTTGACATTCCCATAAGCTGCATGTTAAGTACTTTCATATTAGCATTTTCTGACATGGAAGACTTATCTACAGCAACTCCATTTTGAAAGCAGCACTGCCATACCGATCATGAGGTTTGTCTATCACAAACTCATTCCTGTATCCTTGGCTGGATGTTTGTAGCTCACAGAATCACAGAATCACAGAATCACAGTGCAGAAGAGGCCATTCGGCCCATCGAGTCTGCACTGACACGTGAGAAACACCTGACCTACCTACCTAATCCCATTTACCAGCACATGGCCCATAGCTCCTTGATGTGTTTCTTGAGGGCAAAGGATGTCACACATGTTTCTTGTGCAAATATCTACCAGTGAATGTTGCTTGACTGCTGAAAGACCTTCAATGTTAGCCAACCTGATAGCCAATGCCAGCCCTGATAAGGATGCAAGATTCCAACATTGATGACCGCCGCCATACTGATCTTGTTTTGACTGTGGATTCATTTTCCACTTTCCAGTACCAGATGGATTAATCTGGATGGCAAAAAGTTGAGTGCAGCATTGTAGAAGGACTCGGAGGCTAAACAAAGCCTGACAGGGACCACGATATGAATGGTCCTTCTGTAGCCCTTCTCAGTACAGTAATATGTTGGATCACATAGGAACCATAAATTATCAGCAACCTCCACAAAGCAACTAACAATGCTTAAAATAAGGGAGGACATAAAGTTTGGTGACTGAAGTTTTGGGGGCTGTGGTGGCGTCACCTCCTAGTCTGCAACATGACCAGTAAGTGGATTGAAGCCTGAAGAGACGTGAAGCTCTGTAAAGAGGGAGGTGGAGGAGGACTCTCTATAGAAGGTTCTACTAACCAAGGGTTTTTCAGGAGCATTTCTCCTACATGCATGTGCTCCAGAAGCATTGCCTAACATGAGGTGGTCATTGAACTGCGCCACCTCCTTCAAACCTGGAACCGTGCACCAGGCTGAGGACGACCCTACCAGTAGTTATCATGGTCACAGTGGGATTCCCAATGATGCAGGGCGGCATTGATTGCCAGACATTGCTCTGTGGGTCCCCCGTAACATTGGGGAAAGGTATAGGAATCTCAAATGTTCCAAACTGTGAATGAGCAGTTGTTGTGCGACCACTCCTAAAATATCATGCTGGTGAATACCCACCAACCTGGCAGCAGCTATGATAATTTGTCCTTCAGTAATCACCTACACCCACCACCTTTGAACCTCCAAGGAGAACCAGAGACACTGGCTGCTCAGGGACAAGATCTCAAACATCTTGGAATGCATCCCCATCAATGTTCTCCTGCATGCCAAAAATCAATGTCCTCATCTGAGTTCCCTCTAGAAGGTCTCATGTGGCACCATGCCCTCTGGGGAGCTAGCACACAAACTGTCCTATCCCCCTGTCTTGGCTCCAACCCACTTGGTGACTTACCACAGGTAGATCTCCATTGTTTTAAGATTCATGCATTGCTCGTCTCTGAGCTGTTGGCTATGAGTGTCAATGACAATGCTTCCTCACTGCTGATGTGGGGTTGCTCTCTCTTTCTCCTTGGGCTGCTGTGGCTGGCAAGGTGACAGATTTTAGTTACCTGAGAGCACAAGGTCAGAGGGGAAAGTTAAGGTGGCGGGTGGGGAGAAAAGCAAATGGCCGATGGTCACACCATCTGCAGTTTGCAAAACCTTCCAGATGACTGAATGAGGATGAGGAGGGAGTTGAGGAGTTGCATAAGGCAGTAACATACCACCATCCTGGATGGTCTCAGCAATACGGGATATTAATGCTTCCATGGATGAAGTGGTGGCTGCCCCCCAATATTTCATTGCTGATACCTCCTGTTGTGGGCCACCCTGTCCTGAAAGGTGCCAATTGCACTGAGTATGGATGACTTGCCTTATAGCTGAATAGCGGGAGGTATGTTGAGGCTGTGAAAGGTGAGTCTGGCATCATTGGAAGGTGTGTGATAGTTAGGTGAAGTATGTAAATGTTAGGCGTGAGTCTTGAAGTGCTAGGGACTGCTTCTGTGTGAGTGAGGAAGGTGTGCTGCGTTGAGTAGCGTGAGAGGTTGCTGGAGCCGTTAGTGGGAGATGCCATATGAAGTTGCATTCACTGACCTTGACCACCTGTGAGAGGTCACTAAACTTCTTCCTGCTGTAAGGTCCTAGATGCCCTTCTGCTAGACTCCGGGTATTGATCATCCTTGACTTGCTTCCATTCCCTCCAGAGGATTTTCCTTAGGAGCTTCCTGGCAGCCCTTGGAAACTGTCTTTCCATCTCTATATCCTCCTTTAAGGCACTCCTTAAAAACCTACCCCTTTCAATAGCTGTTAGTTGACTGTCCTTATCCTCTTATATAGTTCCGACTCAAATTTTATTTGATAATGCCCCAGGGAAGCACCTGTAGGGGGTGGTGGTGTGTGTCAGCTTCACCTCTGACTTCTGAGAGGTCCGAATCGCTTTCACTCCCTGGGTTCTAGACCTTGGACTTATTTGTGGGTTGTGACAAAGTGCAGCAGACAACTGGTTTTGGTGCATGAAAAAAAAAACTGGGTTTATTGAAGTCACAAATAAACTGATAACATTAGGATTACACTGAGATTATACAGACCTACAAAGTACACTTAGTTAAGAATGGGGAACACACGGCATAACGAGGGAAAATCACGCTACTAATCCCCTTACCCTTGTCCCACCACCAAAACCTAACTAAATTGAACTAGGAGAGGTCAGGAATCATGCTCACCAACCAGGGTTCCTTGACAGTTCGAAATCCAGCCGGGTAAGCCGGTTGTAGTTTTGGGGTACGCTCTTTGTGTCCTCTGGGGCCTGCCGTCCCCACGTGGTCCTGGTCTGTGGAATCTGCGAAGGTTCTTCAGTTGGGTGGAGGGCGCGTTTGTGGGTGATCGACCTTCATGGAGGGCTACGATTGCGGCCTTGTTGTCTTTGGTTGAGTCTGCCACCCCGTTCCCCTCGCCGTGATGTTGCCTGCGGGCCTGCAAACCTCCAGATCTCCTCCCTCCGCTTGGCTCAGCTACCTCTCCATGCTTAAACTCTGCTTCAACTGCTCCAAAACTGCTCACCCTCCTCCCCTTCGTAAATGGTGGCCCCGTTGTACTGTTTTTCGAATTTCTTATATGAATCCAAATCAAGGTTAGTTCTTTGTCTGATTTTGGTGGGCTTCTTCAGGTGATTGTTGTCTCGTTGTTTTTAATGGGCTCGCATGCTGTTTATCGTTGTCTTCCTGTCCCCGTAACTAGTCTTGAACTGAAAGCCATTGTATATGTGGAGTATTGATGGGTTTGCATAATTGCATTGATTGCTGCCTTCCTGCCTGAGTAGTTAGTAGCGATTATTTATGCAAGATTTTGATGGGCTTTAGTTTCATATAAGATGAAGTCTTTCTCTGGGTTGATTGTTTTAAAGGGAAGAATGCGTATTCTGTCTCCTGTCATTGTCTGGTTTCAGGTAACAATCCACACTGCACTCAACAAGCCCAGGCATGTCCAGTCCCAGGCCTTCATGGGCCTAGCCTCCTGTCTACAGGGTTCTACACTTAACTCAGCAGTTGGGTCCTCTGCCATAAAAGTCCAAAAATCAAATCCTTGTTGATGATATGAAAAATGCGGGAATTTTGAGAACCCTTCACACCTTGGAATGAAGGTTGTTGTAGTATTTATCCAATTCCTTTTTGAAAGCTACTATTGAATTTGCTTCCACCTCAGGTAGTGCAATGCAAAGCATAACAGCTCACTTTGTAAATAAAGTTCTCCTTGTTTCCCCTTGGTTCTTTGATTGATTATTTTAAATCTGTGTTGTCCTTTCATTGACTCTCCTGATATGGACTGCTAATGGTGCAGAACAGCAAAATCAATTGTGGGACAGCCTTAACAGACACATTTTGCACACAAAGAGTGAAAGGGCGGGGAGAAAGTCCAACTTTCTTGTGATTGCCATGAATATAAATAATTCTGACCATGTAAAACAACAGCACAGACACAAGGGGCTGAATGGACTTCATCTATGTTATAAATTATGCCATCCTATGGTCATCTTTGGTTTACATTCTGACAGGGGTTGATTCAAAATAAAAAGTGTTCCTTTGGAAAATTATCGATTAGCCAGAAATAATAAGGGAATGAGAGACAAGTGGTAAAGCACAATCTTTACATAAGAATCAGGAGCAAGGAAATGTTTTGAATTCTACTTCAGAATTGTAAAACAGTGAAGCAGTCAAGAGGATGAAGAAAGCATACCAAGGCATTATTGAAGAGCAGATGGCAAAATACAAATATCTTTAAGTGGTTGTCAGGTGTAAGCAGGGCACACTGAGAGTAAAGTAGCTCAAACCACCATGATCTGTCTAAAAATTGTACCCTTCCTCTGACTAAAATCAGGTCCAAGTCAAAAATGGGTTGGAAAAAGCATGGATAATTTGTTTAATTTTAAATCCTAGATGAAGAGTAGCTAGAAGCCTGTTGATAATTTTAAGATATGTTCAATTAGTTTGGATGGATACTGGTACAGTAAGTACTTAATGATTCCTCCACAGTGCCTTAATATATGACATGAAAAATGCCTGTGAGTAATGCTTCTTTGTAAAGCTGACACTAAGCATGTACAGGAATGCTAAAATTATTGTGCTATTGTTTATTTATTTCATTCTAATTATAGAACTGAGTTTTACAATTTCTTGTCTGTGATTTATTGTGAAGTGCATTGTAATTAGAATCCCTCACAGATTTTGTTTTGATTGTGATAGATGTCAAGCTCAGTTTTTCTGATGATGCAGAGCATTCCTGCTTGAAATTTTAGATTTTCGGCAAATTGTCTTGGACTAAATGTGACAACTGTTTTCCTCAGTATCTTCAGGACATAAATAGTACAGCATTATGGGAAAAAATCCATCTTTGCACTGAAATGCCCTTGACATTGTGTTTCATGTATAAGGACAGCAGTCTTCTTCAGTGCCTACCTCTGTGAGAGGCTTTATTGAATTCCTGTAAAATGTCTGATTTCAGAGGCAGCCTCAATGCATAGTCACATGACTATGAAAAGACAAAAAACAATCAGACTGGTTACATTTCAAAACCCAAACATCCCCTTTTCATATTTAACAAAAGATACAAGCATACCCCTGTTCCTAGGATCAAAAGACACCTTTGCATGCACAATCCTATGTTACTGTGAGTTACCCAAGTTACCCACTATACACCCACTGTTGTCATGCATTAACCACTACTTGTTCTATTAGTCAGTTATTGCACATGCACTGCACACATAGAAATTTTCCAGCCCCTAATGCCGTCAGGGTCTTCCAGTCCCACCAGCATGAACACAGGTTTCAATGGCTTGCCGGCTCCGCCATGGGTAATCCCACTGTGGGGTGGGGTGCTGGAAGATTTTGGCCATAGTCTTTAAACCATGTGTGTCTCTTAATGGTGTGCACGCATGTTGATATTGGCTGTTTGTCTGGGTGATGTTCTTTGTCCGGAGAGTGACGTTCCTGTGGCCCTTATTGTCTTAGTGACTGCTATTGTTCCACTGGGATTGTTGGGAACACGTGGACCTCTGTTATTGATGGTATTTCTGTACTCAGTACAGCTGGTAAGATCCCTGCTTCACTCCCAAGTTGACATGTGAGTTGACCCCTGTTGAGGGTGTTAAGGGTTCATACCCTGACTGGCTCTTTCTGGTTTTCCATGGCTACATGTTGATTCTTCAAGGAGTTTTTCAAGGTTGCACCTTCTTTGTGTGCATTTTCTGCCTGCTGTTTTACCTGGCTAAACATCTGGTTGAATTTTTTCCAATCCCACTTTGAATTGCCAACTGTGGAATTGTAGGTCATTCTTTCCCCCTGGTACCTTAGTGTTATCTCTTCTCCAAAATTTGTTCTGATCTCGCACAGCTTGGTTCACTGAAGACTTCAGTTTATCGTGAGTTTTTAACAATATTTACTTAGCTGGAATCTTGCCTTTCAAATCTTCCATTTCAGCTCTGATGTGTACATTTTCCTGGAGAACTGCTTCATTTACCTTCTGCTCATGCATTTCCTTGCACTGACGTGGTTGGAAACCATCTTATGTGTTATTTCTCTCACTCTGGTATCTGTTGTTTCCCTTTCTCTGTTGGCATTTTTAGGGTTATCAGTCCAAACTGTACACTTTCTTCAGCTGAGATGAGTTGAGTGTTTTGTCCCATCTATGATCTGGAACTCCAAATCTTCCCTCTTGCCATTGCATTAGGTTGTCAGATTAAATTCCCTCTCGGTATGAGCATCCTGCCATCATATAGCCTCAATCTTAATTTTGATGGCTTCATTTTTGGATCTGTGAAGGCCATGATGCCTCATGGCATAGTCACATGATTACGGAAAGCCAGATGTGACCTTTAGGGAAAGAAATAATGTCCCTAATGTCCTTTCGGGAAGGAAATCTGCTGTTCTTACTTGGCCTGGCTTACGTGACTTCAGACCCATAGCAACGTGGTTGACTCTTAAATGCCCTCTGAAATGGCCTAGATAGCCACTCAGTTCTCAAGGGCAATTAGGGATGGGCAATAAATGCTTGCCCAGCCAGTGATGCCCACATCCCAGGAACAAATAAAAAAAACAATCAGATTGGTTACATTTCAAAACCCAAACAGTATAAGTTGTACAAGATCAAGGTCACCAGAAGATGCTCACAACCAAGAGGCCAATCAGAACATATCTGCAACAATGTTTCTCATTAAGCCTCAAAGAAGCCAATGTGTGCAGTTCATCAATCCAATTGTGAAACCCACATTGTTACGCGCTGATGGAGCACCATCTCACTGAAGCAGTACTGCATTCTGCCAGATGGATTGGCAAATTACCCTTACTCTGTAAGGGTAGCCAGAGGAAATGCCATACTCGCGGGAGGAGATTATGGAGAAAGTGAACAGTGTTGTTACTGCCTGTCCATCGATGGGGGGGGGGGGGCGCAAAATAAACTGAGCTTTTGGAAAGTATAATAAGCATCAGTGTTAAGTATCAGAATAGCTCATGTATAGTAATGTAAAGGATCTGCAGGAATTAAAAATATATGCCCAAATATCTATATGCACAGCAAGAACTGACAATTCAAATTTACATAGTAGCGATTAAAAATACTGACAGCAAGGTTATGAATTAGGACTGTATCATTTTTGATGTTACAAAGACTATGGGCGAAATCACCCCAGATTTGCATTAAGGGCGGCAGTCGGCAGGCAAAAAGTTGTTTTACCCATATTGTCCCATTCCCACCTCATTAATTATGCAGCCACAGGAAACACGCTGTCTCACTGGCGGGTGGCCTCCAATTTGCCCACCATGCTAATACCTCGCCGCTTCCTCATGCAGGGTGCCATATTTAAAATGCAGCTGTGCGCATACTTCTCAACACTTGCAGCCCAGGACTGCCCCGGTGAAGACATGGCCCCAAAAGCCAAGAAGAGCGCAGCCCCCGATTCAGTGACACATCCCTGGGACACCTTCTGGATGCCATGGAAGCCTGCCATGATGTCCTCCACCCCTGCTCCGGCCACAGGAGGCCCCTCAGTGTCACCACTCTAGCTTTGGAGGAGGTGGTCAGTGCCAATGCTGTACACAAGAGGTCGGCCATCCAGGGCAGAAAAAGATTGAATGATCTCACCCATGCCGCCAGGGTAAGGCAACCATCTTATCGCTCTAAACTCATATACTCACAAGGCCATCGCACATTTACTGGCATCTCACTCACTGCCAGCTCAAAGGACATAACCACTCACTTTCTCACACACACTCTCACATCTCCATCTGGCCTCATCTCCTCTGGAGACTGCCTCCTCAGCCCTTACCATCTTGAGGCTACTTGCACAGGTCAACATGTGCCCCCACACATACCCTCGGATACCTCTCATCCCCACTACAGCCCTCACCCCGCAGCCTCTTCCCATGCTTGAGGCCACTTCCCTCCCTTCCCCAAGCAAGCCCTAGCCGTGCAGCCATTGAAAAGCCATTGACATATGGCTGATCTGGTAGGTAGAGACCTGCCCGTGATCCCCCCTAAAAGTGATGTGGTGCTGCCTTTGAAGCCTGGTGCTGACAACTGCGAGTGCTGCCTGAAACAAGGCAGGCAAACAAATCTTGAAGTCCCAAGAGAAGTGCAGGTCGCCAGGTGCATGTCACTTATGTCCAGTTGTGAAACATGTTGGCGTGCAATCATGCCAATGTGCCTGGCTGATCCAGTGTGGGGGGGGACAATTCCGGCAAACAGGGCTTAGAAAAGTTGAGGTGTTAAAATTAGGTTGCTGTGCCATGGCGGGAAATGTGGTCCGCCAATGACGGGTGGAGCAGACAATTGCAAACTGGTTTCACGATGGCGTGAAAACAATTTTTGGCCTTCTCGCCATATTGTTCCCTCCCCCACCCGCCATGATGCCCGACGCCAACGGGGCCAGAAAATTCCGGCCTATATGGCAGGTTGCACAACTCACTCTCAATCAAGGATCTGAGAGTGACAAGTCAGAATATTTTCAGAATGATGAGAGACCAGGAACAGTGGAGGAACAAATAGGTTTAGGGTTGAGGGACTGGTAGAGATAGTTTTAAGGATTGTTATTTCAGGTGTGGAGGCTGGGGATATAGTGGAAGTTTGCAGGAAGGACTAATTTAGTTACGGTGATGGGCAACCAACTGTTGCCAAACGGTTTCGGCTATTGGATGGTACTGAAGAATTCTATCATCATCTGGGGGTGTACTGTGGATGTACCTATACCACATTAACTGCAGTCGTTCAAGAAGGCAGCTCACCATCGCCTTCTCAAGGGAAGCAAGGGATGAGCAATAAATGCTGGCTCAGCCAGTGAAGCCCACATCCCACGAATGATTTTGAAAAAATCTGGACCTTCATCATCAGATGATGTAAGATATTATTGCTAGTCAGCCTTCATATGCTGTCTCCAAGTGCACTGCAAAGTTGTAGAGAATGAGCAGATGACCACCCTCTCTGAGACCCTCTCTCTGCACTAGAATACAGAAAGCCCCCAGACCTGGCCCAGTAGCAGAACTGTTGTTTCCCATTGTCTGCTCCATTGGCTTAGGTTCTACCTCCATTCGGATGGTAAGTGTGGGTTTCTGAAACTTGTCTTGGCTAAGTGTTGAGAAATGGCCTTTGTCTCCAAACAGCAAGGTCTTGCTGTGCTTAGTTGAATAGTAGAAGGGGTGGTGGTGGTAGGGAGCACGGGGCGGTAGTTGGGGAGGGGAAATAGAGAAATCATACTGTATGTAACATCATGATAGCCCCCAGGAAAGTAGGAATGGACTTGTGTAACGATCTGGCAGTTATCACCCACCAGTTGAAGCCTTTTCTGCTCATGTAAGTCTGCCTGCTTTTCAGGAGTTACCACAATGGCTTTATGGGTATAGTCAACCACACTCTGTTCTTGGGAAACACAGCTATTTGTGCAAAACCAACAACACTTAACTTCTACTTCCTAGTGCCTACATGAGGAAGGCAATGAAATGGTTGGTCTTTGTGAACAGAGTGTCATTATCCACTTGGTGCAGATATCTTCTGAGGCCGCCTTTAAGTATCACTCAAAATTAGATAATAATTTAAATGCCTTAATGAGGGTCCTGCCTAAAACAGGTGGGGATTTGGACCATCCATGCATAGATGCTCTTCAAAACCTTGCCAGGGGAGTCATAGAGTCATAGAGGTCTACAGCACAGAAAAAGGCCCTTCAGCCCATTGAGTCTGCGCTGGTCAAACAAGTACCTAACTATTCTAATCCCATTTTCCAGCTCTAGGCCCATAGCCTTGTAGGCCATGGCATCGTGAGTGCACATCCAAATACTTCTTAAATGTTATGAGGGTTTCTGTCTCTATCACTCTTTCAGGCAGTGAATTCAAGATTCCCAACACCCACTGGGTGAAAAAATTCTTCCTCACATCCCCTCTAAACCTCCTGCCCCTTACCTTAAGTCTATGCCCCCTGGTTATTGATCCCTCCACCAAGGGGAAAAGTTCCTTCCTGTCTACCCCATCTATGCCCCTCATAATTTTATACACCTCAATCATGTCCCCCCTCAAACTCCTCTGCTCCAGGGAAAATAACCCCAGTCTATCCAATCTCTCCTCATAACTAAAACTCTCCAGCCCAGGCTGGTAAATCTCTGTGGTAAATCTCCTCTGCACTTTCTCTAGTACAACCATATCCTTGGAATTGGGAAGAGGAAAAAGGTGTTATTTTCGCACCATGGGGAAGAATTTTCTGGTCGGCGAGCGAGGGCGGGGCTCGCTTGCCGACACGTAAAATGATGCGTGTTGACATCGGGCGTACGTCTCAATGTCACGGTGCGTCATTCAGACTTTCAGTTTGGCGGGCGTGCACCTGAGGCGGCTGTGCGCCAACCAAGCTGTCAAAGGCCTATTAAGGCCATTTAAATATCAATTAAAGTTATTAACTGAGCTGCCCGTCCTACCTTAAGGTTGGGGGGCAGGTGAAGAGCCTAGGCAGCCTTCACATTTTTCATGAAACCTCATCCACAGGAGGGTATGAGGTTCCATGAAGGGTTTATAAATAAAATAAATTTTTTCATTAATGTTCCTTGACATGCCCCAGCTCATGTGACGCTGTCACATGAGGGAACATGTCTTAAAATATTTTCTTTTCTTTTTTTAAACTTCTAAATCTTAAACTAATCCTCCTGAGGCATCCCTGTGCCTCGGAGATTTCTGTGCTGTTTTGCATGCATACACGAAATAGCTCAGGCCCCGACTTAGGGAACACCCACCCCCCACCCCACCCCCACCACCACCACCGCCGCCTGCACAGGGAGCGCTCAGCACTTCAGGGCGCACGTCACACTGGGCAGGCCTTAATTGGCCCGCCCATGTAAAATGGCAGCGCGGACCTGATCGGGGGTGCCGATTGGGTTCGTACCCACCCTCGCACAATCCCCCCGATGGGGGGAAAATTCTCCCCATGATTTTTTTGGATGCCGTTTTTGCATTCCTACCAGGCAGGCACCATGAAAATAGGTCCTAGGAATGGGAACCAGGGAAAGTGCTGATTGAAGTAAAACAAATTCAGCCAAATTCTAATATTCATTCAAAGAAAATCTGAATTTTATATCTATTCCAACCATTTGAAATTGGAATGAGCTGGTGATTTAGATTAAACTGATCCTTGAAAGTGTGGCAAGCCAACATGTTGGTTTTGGTACATCCTACCATGTATATGATGCAATTTTCTAACTTAATCCTAAAGATTTTGTTATTCCTATTAATTATGGTGTTACTGGTTGTCAAACAAAAGTGAATATTCAGGTAGATTCTTTTCAAATCCTATTTTTAATGTTCAGTATCCCAGGTAGTCTCGTAGGGAGGATGGATTTGATTTTTTATTTCTCATTTGGAGTAGATACACTTATGTTTCTAGATATCAAATTTAGAATCCAAACCTTAATTAATCCATCCCTAGGAAATGTGTAAGTCCTTAAATGCATGATAAACCAATCTTAAACATGACTTGATCCTCTAATTACATTGTGTTCAAGTCAATATTTCTGGAGGGCTGTATACTGCAACTAATCAGGGTACTTTGCTGAAAAGCTCCTTTTGCCAACTCTCCCTTATTATGCACTGCACATTTTTTTTCAAAGATTGTATTCTGCTGACCTAATGCAGTCTTCTTCCTTTAGGGCACTGGTTGATAAAATATGTTTTCATGTAAAGTAGTCTATTGACATTTTACAAGCTTCTCAAATTAATCAACATTCTACTGACTTGTCTTTCCAAGGGGTGGCTGTCTTTTCCCACATTGTAAATACATCTCTTTTGTTCATTGATTTTTTTTTGCAAGCTTGCTAATCAGGATTTTTGGCCCAACCATTGATCACTGTCTGCAAGAAGCCTAAGCCACCAACACGATAACTGTGAATTAGAATGACTGCCAAAACATGAAAAATTTTCATTTTCCCTTATTTCTTTTGTTCTGCTAAGAAAATGTAAAAGAATCAGAAACTTCTGTCATGGAACAAGTGAAGTAATTAACCAGCAGACTATTATATATGCCATTTTATAATTTCAATGACCTAAATTACTTCATGGTAATAATTATTTCAAGAGTTGAGCTGCCTGTAGACTACATGATCTTTCAAGAAACCAGTCTCACCGGTATTTTCGAATACTATCGTAGCTCATTTGATTCTGTACTCCAGCTCTCATGAGATTGCGCATACATTGCCACTTGATAAGATTGCTGTATCTCTGATTATTTCCCGGTATCTCCCAATTAAGCAATGCCTCAATTTTAGCATTCTCATCTTAGTTTTAAAATCTCCCTATGGCGTACCTATCTCTGTAAACTCCTCCAGCCCAACAACCCTCCAAAATGTTTAAACCCTCCAATTCTGGCCTCTTGTGCATTCTTGATTTCAATTGTGCCACCACTGGTGTCAGTGCCTTCAGCTCTGAAAATTTGAAACTCTAGAACTCCTTCCCTAAACCTCTCCACATTTCTTCCTCTCTTTCCTCCTTAAAGACACTGCTTCAAACCTACCTCTTTGATCAACTGTTTGATCAATTGATAAAGAGGAGTTATTAGAAAGGCTGCGATACTTAAAGTTGATAAGTTGCCAGGGCAGGATCAGATGCATCTGAGGTTACTGAGGGAAGAAAAGATGGAAATCGTGGAAGCTCTGGCCATAATCTTCCAATCCTGTTCTTGCTTCATGACCTTCCAATCCTGCTTAGATACTGGCATGGCGCCAGAGGACTGGAGAATTGAAATTGTTATATCATTATTCTAAAAAAAGGTGTGAGGATAAATCCAGCAATGACAGGCCAGTCAGTTTAACCTTGGTGGTGGGGAAGCTTTTAGAAATGATAACCTAGGACAAAATTAACAGTTACTTGGACAAATGTGGACTAGTTCAGGAATGCCAGCACAGATATGTTAAGGGAAAATCATGTTTGACTAATTTGATTGAGTTATTTGATGAAGGAACAGAAAGGGTAGATCTCTTGTGGTGTACATGGACCCCCAAAAGGCATTTGATAAAGATAATGGTTTGTGCTGTTGTGGTCAACTGTGTTAATCATCACCTAATGTGGCTCAGGAGCTCCACTCTGTTATGGCAGTCACTGCACATTTGCTGCAGAAGAAGACACTGGGCTGAGAAGCTGCAGGATTCACTGGCCTCTTTTTTTTTGGGGTCTTCTTCACTGAGCTGTCAACTGAGCTTTTCTTTTTTGCTTGCCTCGTCAAATGCCCTTCCACAGTCAGCCTCCAGAGGCCACAACATCAGCAACCGTCTCCTAGTTGTCAGTGTCATTGTCCGCTACCTTCATATCTTGCTTGCAGGTGTCCTTATAGCGGAGTATGGATGGTCAGGAGGTCAGTTCTTCATATAGGTCTTTGGGTATACGGCTGTCATCCATCTGATGAATGTGAACAAGCAAGCAAAGTTGAAGCCCATGGAATAAAATGGACAGTGGCAGCATTGATACAAAGTTGATTGAGCGACAGGAGGCAAAGAGTAGTGATGAATGGTTGCTCTTCAACTGGAGGAAGACATATAGTGATGTTCCCCAGGGGTCAGTATTATGATCAATACTGATGTCCTAGACTTGGATGTGCAGGGCACAATTTCAAAGTTTGTGGTTGGCACAAAGCTTGGAATTATTGTGAGGAGGATAGTGATAGACCTCAAGAGGACATAGACAGGCTGGTGGAATGGGCAGACATGTGACAGATTAAATTTAATGCCTGGTGTATAAAAGCAAGGAAGTTATGGTGAGCCTTTATAAAGCACGAGTTTGTCCTCAACTGAAGCGTTGTGTCCAATTCTGGACACCACACTTTAGGAAGGATGTAAAAACATTAGAGAGGGTGCAGAAAATATTTGTGGAAATGATTCAAGGGTTGAGTGACTTCAGTTATGTGGATAGATTGGAGAAACTGGGTTGAGGAGAAGATTGAGGACTTGATAGAGTGAAACTGTTCCCATTGGTGGAAGGATTGATAACCAGAGGATACCATTTGAGGTGAATGACAAAAGAATCAATGGTGACAAGTGGAAAAATGTTCTTTCACTCAGTAAGCGATTCAGAGTGCACTATGTGAGAATGTGGTGGAGGTAAATTCAATTGGGTCTTTCAAAATGGAATTGGATAATTACTTGAGGAGAAAACATTTTCAGTACTATGAGGAAATTGTGGAAAAGTAGAACTAGCTGAATTGTCCTTGTAGAAAACTGGCATGGATATGATGGGCTGAATGGCCTCTTTCTGTGCTGTAACCATTCTATGCTTATATGATGCTATGATCTGCCTTAATATCTCCTTGAGTGGCTCAGTCAAATTTTGTCTGATAACAATCCTGTGAAATGTCTTGGGATCTTTTTATTAGGTTAAAGGAGCTATATAAATATAAGTTGTTTTTCATTAAAGATAACCAGCAAGCGACAAGATAGCCCGTGGCAGCATCTGCCAACGTTCTTGTTAAATTTATGTGTTCATAGGTTTGTCTATTCCATTAAGAAGAAAAACACTGGTGGAGGAATTCAAAACAAGGATTACAGAATAGGAAATGTAACAACTTATTTCTCCACAAGTGATATACTGCTTCTCACAGTTAAACTGTATTCATCAATATACATGCACAGTGTAATGATTCCCAGCTGTCTGAAACCACTTCTGAATGTTTAGAAGCTCTGATTCCTCTTATTTTAATCTTAATAACTCTTTTCAATAGCTTTGTATTGTCTCTTGATGACAAAAGGGCGAACAGATTTTTGTGGTTACAAAATATTTTTAATTAATTCCAGGCACAATCCTATGCTCATTTCACAACTTATTATAAGTATCAAATAATTACCTTTGCCAGAGTATTCTTTTATTGAAGCGTGTTGAAAACAAAAAAAAGGCACTTAAGTACATAAGACTTTGCTAACAATAACAATTAAAATTAGATGTAACATAAGGAGTACAAACAACCAGTCTATGTGCAGAAAACATAACACCCCAGCACAACTGTTCTGGCATAAGAATGAAGATTAATTGTTTTCACAAAAAAACCCAGAAAATACTGGAAGCACACAGCTGCTCAGTCAGCATCTGTGGAGAGAATAGAAAAAATCAAAGGCTTGAGTTCAGCTCAGCCTGAAATATTGGCCTGACTAATCTCTACACTGATGCTGACTGTTGCATTCTTCTGTTTCTGGCAAAAGATAAGGCTAAAGCATTTGCAACAATCTTCAGCCAGAAGTGCCAAGTGGATGATCCATCTCGGCCTCCTCCAGAGGTCCCCAGCATCACAGATGCCACTTTTCAGCCAATTCAATTCACTCCACGTGATATCAAGAAATGGCTGAAGGTGCTGGAAAGTGCAAAGGTTATGGGCCCTGACAATATTCCGGCAATAGTACTGAAGACTTGTGCTCCAGAACTTGCCGTGCCCCTAGCACACTGTTCCAGTGCAACTACAACACTGGCATCTACCCGGCATTGTGAAAAATTGCCCAGGTATGACCTTTGCACAGAAAGCAAGACAAAATCCAACCCGGCCAATTACTGCCCATCATTCGACTCACAATCATCAGTAAAGTAATGGAAGGAGTCATCAACAGTGCTATCAAGTGGCACTTGCTTAGCAATAACCTGCTCACTGATGCTCTGTTTGGGTTCCGCCAGGGCCACTCAGCTCCTGACCTCATTACAGCCTTGGCCCAAACATTTGACAAGAGAGCTAAGCTCCAGAGATGAGGTGAGAGTGGCTGCACTTGACATTAAGGCCGCATTTAACCAAGTGTAGCAGCAAGGAGCCCTAGCAAAACTGGAGTCGATGGGAATCAGGGGAAAACCCTCCACTGGTTGGAGTCATACCTAGCACAAAGGAAGATGGAACAAAAGCAGAAAATGCTGGAAAAACTCAGCAGGCCTAACAGCATCTGTGGAGAAAATAAAACTTAACGTTTCGAGTCTTTATGACTTCTTCAGAATGAAGAAGAGTCATAAGAACTTGAAATGTTAACTCTTTATTTCCTCTACAGATGCTGTTAGGCCTGCTGAGTTTTTCCAGCATTTTCTGTTTTTGTTTCACATTTCCAGCATCCGCAGTATTTTGCTTTTAACAAAGAAGATGGTTATGGTTGTTGGAAGTCAATTATCTCAATTCCAGGATTTCACTACTGGAGTTCCTCAGGGTAGCATCCTCAGCCCAACCAACTTCAACTGCTTCATAAATGACCTTCCTTCTATCATAAGGTCAGAAGTGGGGATTTTTGTTGATGATTAAATCGGGCAAAGTCAGCATGGTTTCATCAAGGGGAGGTCATGCCTGACAAATCTGTTAGAATTCTTTGAGGAGGTAACAAGTAGGTTAGACAAAGGAGAGCCAATGGATGTTATCTACTTGGACTTCCAGAAGGCCTTTGACAAGGTGCCACACAGGAGGCTGCTCAGTAAGATAAGAGCCCATGGCGTTAGAGGCAAGGTATTAGCATGGATAGAAGATTGGCTGTCTGGCAGGAGGCAGAGAGTGGGGATAAGGGGGTCCTTCTCAGGATGGCGGCCGGTGACTAGTGGAGTTCCGCAGGTCAGTGTTGGGACCACAGCTTTTCACTTTATACATTAATGATCTAGATGAAGGAACTGAGGGCATCCTGGCTAAGTTTGCAGATGATACAAAGATAGGTGGAGGAACAGGTAGTATTGAGGAGGCGGGGAGGCTGCAGAAGGATTTAGACAGGTTAGGCGAATGGGCAAAGAAGTGGCAGATGGAATACAACGTGGGGATGTGTGAGGTCATGCACTTTGGTAGGAAGAATAGAGGCATAGACTATTTTCTAACTGGGGAGAGAATTCAGAAATCTGGAGTGCAAAGGGACTTGGGAGTCCTAGTCCAGGATTCTCTTAAGGTTAACTTGCAGGTTGAGTCGGTAGTTAGGAAGGCAAATGCAATGTTGGCATTTATTTCAAGAGGACTAGAATATAAAAGCAGGGATGTGCTGCTGAGGCTTTATAAGGCTCTGGTCAGACCACATTTAGAATATTGTGAGCAATTTTGGGCCCCGTATCTCAGGAAGGATATGCTGGCCCTAGAGAGGGTCTAGAGGAGGTTCATGAGAATGATCCCAGGAATGAAAGGCTTAACATATGAGGAACGTTTGAGGACTCTGGGTCTATACTCGATGTAGTTTAGAAGGATGAGGGGGGATCTGATTGAAACTTACAGAATACTGAAAGGCCTGGATAGAGTGAATGTGGGGAAGATGTTTCCATTAGTAGGAGAGACTAGGACCCGAGGGCACAGCCTCAGAGTAAAGGGAAGACCTTTTAGAACAGAGATGAGGAGAAACTTCTTTAGCCAGAGAGTGGTGAATCTATGGGATTCATTGCCACAGAAGGCTGTGGAGGCCAGGTCATTGAGTGTATTTAAGACCGAGATAGATAGGTTCTTGATTGGTAAGGGGATCAAAGGTTATGGGGAGAAGGCGGGAGAATGGGGTTGAGAAACTTATCAGCCATGACTGAATGGCGGAGCAGACTCGATGGGCCGATTGGCCTAATTCCTGCTCCTATGTCTTATGGTCTTATGATTACACAATGTTCAGCACCATTCATGACTCCTCAGATAATGAAGCAGTCCATGTACAAATGCAACAAGACCTGGACAATATCCAGTCTTGGCCTGACATACCAGTCGTAGGCATCTTTCATCTTTCCCTATTTTTCAATGAATGCATCACGTACTCCTAGGAGTTTCAGTGAGTGATGACTGATTCGTATTGGTGCCACAGTATGATGAAGTTTGCAAGCTCTGAATCAGAATACATATTCGTTTCAGAGCATGCCGCATAGCCTGTTGGCTGATGATCTGTGTTGCAGGCTTTGGTATTCTGCTCCCAGTGTATAGCACAGGGTTTCCAATGGTGCTCTCTATGGTCTGTGGTCCTCATCGTTGTCTTGACGAGACCATGGATGGTGACAAAGGACAGGTTGTTGCCCACTACGGGCCTGCAATCACTGAGCCTGTGATGTTCACAACATAAAATATCTGAGGTGACCAGGGGGAGTTGTTGTAGCAACAATTAAGTGTAATGGGTCCCAGGAGTGAGTTCGCAGTGGTTGATTGAACCATCACTTGCCACTTCTGTGGGTACATGCATTTCAATGTGTGAAATGGAAGGATATTTTCACCTGCAACCGTGTCCAGTTTTACACAGTTTTTCCATCTGTGGGATTAGAATCTAGATGATGGAAAGGCTTCTGTTGGTACCACTGTGCCAATACATATTTTGATGTTCATAGTGTTGAATGTCACGTGGTGTATCGGTGCTCTAGTCACCCTCATCACCTTACCTTATAGCTTGGCTAGAAATTTCATGGATCTTGTCTTGATGATGTTTGGTCCATACTCTTGGATGGTTGGAATGCTGTACCTGTCTGTTAGGCAAGGGAATCAAAGGTATCGTGGGTGGATGGAAATGTAGAAGTTGGAACGCAAACAGATCAGCCGTGATCTTATCGAATGGCGGAGCAGGTTCAAGGGGCCGAATGGCTTATTTCTGCTCCTATTTTGTAAGTTCGTATTAATTTTGCTTGACTGTGTCAATGCTGCAGCTAGATTTATGAGGCATGAAATTCATTCACCCTGATTTTTGAGTGCATGGGCTGTTTTTGGCAATGTGTCTTCACCCATTCAGATGGATTTAAGTAAGACACAAAATTCATCTACCCAACTAATCTGAATGATTGTGGTACATGCTCCTTCACCTCCAGCACTGCTTTCCTGTTTTGATGGCTGCCAGCGAGCTCCGCACAAATAAGAGGCACTGTGAGCATAGCGGCAAACCACGTGGTACAGGCACATCTGTACCTAGTACATACCTTTCCTTAAATATATGGTGCCTTACAAAGGGAGGGAGAAAAAAAGATTACTTCAATGGAATTTCTTACAAACCTAATACCAAGGCAGATAGAGGGATCCAGACTGACGGGTATGGTGCTGGAGGCATCTTTGCTGCAGTTGGGCAGGAGGAAATATACCCTGCTCCTACATGGAGGGCTGGAGGTACCAGGAAACCCTCAAGGACCACCCTTAAAGGAGTGCTAGCGGCTGGCTGGAAAGGTTAATTCCCAGTCTGAACCCTCGACTGGCAGCAGTGCCAGAAGGATTCTAAAGCTTTCACACTGCTGGTCAACACACACGAAAGTCTCTTTGCATGATGATGCCAACCCACCACACAACTGTTAGGAACTAGAAATAGTTTAAGTAAGTTATATTTGTATTTGTGGGTGTTAGCAATGAGTTTTAGCTTCAATTTTATGTTTAATTTGTATTCCTGTATTTGTGTGTTAACAAAGTGGGGGACTGGAGTTTAACTTCACTTTAAAAGATGCCTGGATTATAATGAGGTCTTATGACTTTTGAAGGTGAGTTAAAACAAACATAAGGTAGAAAAACTGGGCTGTTGCCTAGCAACAGGAGGCCCACACAAAGAGACAGGGAGAAACCGAAAGCAGTTTGAGTTCAGTTGGGCATTATGCTCTAAGGTGAAGGAAGCAGTTTAAGTCTCTCTGACATACTAGCAGACTGTTGAGGAAAACAAGTCTAAGAATCTTAGACAAGCTGCTCTAAAGTTAAAATAACAGTGAATGTCGAGTGAGCCAGGATCTCAAGGGAAATACCAAGTTGTCAGCAGTCTACTGGGAGAGAAAACTGCAGGGAGCAGCTCCGGAAAGGAAAAAGAGAAAGGTCTGAAGATGGTGTTTAAGTTAAGTCAAAGGAGAAGGCCAGGAATTTGGAACAAGATGCTGTTCAGCTGAAGTTAAAAGTAAAGAGCAGAGACAAAGGCTCCAAGCTTAAAGGGAGAAAGCTGCAGGATGTGTAATAGGCTTGCAAGAAGCCAGAAGATCCAAGGAGACAGTTGAAGGTCTGTAACACTTATCTATGGGCATATGAAGCAGTGGTGTTCAGTTGGCATGGCTGAGTATGAGAGAGAGTGCATGTAAGAAAGCTTTATTGCGTGTGGCAATACAGAGAAAGGAACAACAGAAGGAGAGTTCGAAACCCTGGAGGTGGACCCTTGTGGAAGGAGTCCAAGAGAAAACGTCATTTGGGAGAAGATTCTAAAGTGAGTTCTTCAAAAGTGACCCAGACCTTCCTGTTGCTTGCCCTTTCAACACTCCACCCTGCTCTCATGCCCACATGTCTGTCCTTGGCCTGCTGCAATGTTCCAGTGAAGCGCAACACAAACTGGAGGAACAGTACCTCATTCCGATTAGGCACTTTACAGCCTTCCGGACTTAACATTGAGTTCAACAACTTCAGATCATGAACTCTTTCCTCCATCCTCAGCCCTTTTTGATCCCCTTTTTTCAAATATTCATTTTTTTATTTTTATATATACATTTTTTCCCACCTATTTCTATTATCATTTTAAAAATGTATTTCCATTCATTGTTTTACCTCCACCTTTTAGCCTATTTTGATCCTTACTCCCACACCGTCCTCTCCCCCCACCACTTCCCCACTAGGGCCATCTGTCACTGGCTCATCCTGCTTTCTATTCTTACTGTCACCAATAGCACCTCTTTTAGCCAGCATCACCACCATCAACACCCCTTCGCCCTTTTGTTTATGACATCTTTTACAATCTCTCCTTTGCCTCCACCTATCACTGGCCCTCTCTGCAGCTTCATCTATCCCACCCCCTTAAACAGTATACATTTCACCACATTTCTACTCCTCCTTAGTTCTGAAGAAAAGTTATCTGGACTCAAAATGTTGACCCTGTCTTTCTCTCCACAGATGCTGTCAGGCCTGCTGAGTTTTTCCAGCAATTTTTGTTTTTGTTTTTCTTCAAGAGTGGAGATTGGAAACCCCCACGTGAAAGATAGATAGAGTTCAGTAAGACTGGTTGGCTCACGGTTGGGCAAGTGTCTCAGGGGAGTTGAGGAGAGATCCATAGCATCTGTTTGGGGTGACATCTGTCACTTGGTTTCAGAGTGTGGTGTGTTTGACCACAGGTCACCTATTGGTTTACATGGACTAAGTACTTACTGTGAACTTTAGAGTGTAAGATAGCTTTTGTAACTTGTGTTATCCTTGAGAACCTGTATATATCTCTAAAGGTATAGTTGTGAGTGAAGGAGTATTGTAATAAAGTTCATCTTTTCTTGTTTAATAAATGTTTTATTCTTTTGTTAAAAGTTCATCAGCTGACTCCTGTGACGTTGTTCAGTAGCCATCCTCCACGTCAAAAAATAAAAGTTAGGATCTATTAAATTGGGTTTCACCCTGGGATCTGGCTTATCCAGTAGTAACATCAGCATGGATCATAACACAACCAGCTTCTCATGCTGTTCAATGCACCATACCCAGTAACACTCCCTGGCATTCAGGACACATGCTGAGAGTGTGTTGCTGGCCTGGTGCCAGGGGTAAGGTCATCTCCTCAGGGCTGGAGAGGAACTTGGAGTGAGAGGGGAAGGATCCAGTTGTCATGGTCCACATGGCAGGTATGAATATATTACCATTTTTTTATAACTGTATTCCTTTTAAAATGGACCCTGATGAACCATAAGATGTTGCCGAAGGGTCAACTGATTTTTGCAACTTCAACAGCTAGCAAGCTTTCTGGAAAGTTCCAAATTGGATTATAATGGCCAGGGGTCTCCATTTAATGGACATATCTAAACAGCACTCTTCTGTGGAACTCCATAACACAGGGACAATAAACTCCCAGGCCCTGTGACTCTGGGTCTGCCATGTAACAATGCAGAGCTATTAAGAATGAGGGTGGGATTTTCCCTGCATTGCAATAAGTTTGGGAGCGGGTGTGAAAACCGTTGTTTTTCCCTCCAGCCGCAATGGTGGGTTTTTGCGCCATATCGTCCACTTCCTGCCTCATTAATTATGCACATATGGAAAATACACTGCATCGCTGGTGGGTTGTTAAATATCAAAGGGAGATGGTTAGGTTTTCTCTTGTTGGAGATTGTCATTGCCTGGCATTTGTGTGGCATGTATGTTACTTGCCCAAGTAAGCCCAAATCTGAATGTTGTCCAGGTCTTGCTACTTGCTGGCTTCGTTATCTGAGGAGTTGCAAATGGAACTGGAATTCAGTGCCAATAAAACCCAAATTTAAGTAATGTTCCAAAATTTTTCAACAATGTATTGGAAACAATGAGTTGGCAAAATAGGATGTGGCTAGCACTGTTCCCTTCACCTCTGGTAGTTTGTAAACAGTCCAGACTAATGGAAATACAAATCCTGTCTCCTTCATAGTGATTGAGTGCAAGTGAAATGAGTTTTGGATGTTTTAACACAGTTTCCAACAGACCATTGCTAAGACTGATAACAACTGCAAAATCTCACCTCCAGAATGCAGATAAAATTCAATCAAGCGTTAGATCCATGGGAAGATAAATGTTGATTTATAATCACTGACTTATGTCCTACCCAAAATAAAACTTTGAGAGGCCTACTTATACCCTAGGTTTCGGCACAGAGATGTAAAAATCATCAGGTCAGCAGCAGTGAATGTGTAATTACATAAATTACATGTAATGATGTAATGCGCTATTCAAATTGATATGACAAAGCTGGTTACACGGCCAACCATGCCTTGCATATCAACAGGAATGTACCGTATACTAACTATTGCCTGTTGCCTGTATTTGTATCTTATTGTGTTTTTTACATATGTTATCCTTTTGTGCTCATCACTGTGAAGAATGTCAATCTTAAAGATGGGATTACTGTTCTACTTCTCGCACCAAGTGGCAATTACTACCATGTCAAGGTTGTGTTAAAACTACCGAGGAGTTCTCATTCCCAACAAATATTCACAAACCCAACTTCAGCTAAACATCCTTTGGCCTCACAGACCTCTCCATCCATTCCCTGTATTCCTTGATTCTGTTGTGTTTCTACTTTTGAAGTAGATTTGCCTCACCCACCCATATCTTCAGGCCACTTACACTGTTCAACATATACCACCCCCGCACCCTCCCCCTAGTCATGTATCTGAGTGCAACCTTCCCAATTTGTAACCCCCAGTACAGGCCTAGCCCCGCAGCCCCTTCTCTGCCTGAGGTCAGCTCCTCCCCTTCCCCAGTGGAGTATTAGCCCTGCAGCCCATTAAAACCACAACCACCTTACTGCTGGTAAAACCATTTTTCGGCCTTCTTGTCATATTTTCCACTCCCAACTGCTAAGACGCCCACCGCAAACGGGGGCAGAAAATCCCGGCCTGAGTATCCATAATGAAGTTCTAAAAGCCACTATCTACCTTCTATTGTATATCAATGGCTTTTGACTATGTCGCTGAAATTCCTTCTTCACTATGAAAACCATCATTTACCTTCCATTGTTTATCAATTGTCATTCATCATGTGATCAAAACTTCCCTCTGATTTTAAAATCCTTTTGTCCAAAAACTAAAGAGACCAGGCAGTCTGCAGAGCACCAGCAGCGACATCACTGCTCCAAAAGAAAGGCTGCATCATCTTGTCTGTTCAAGACCTGTGTGGCTTAAAGTCTTTTAAAAACCTCCTCCAACTTGTTTCGAACAGCTCAGAGTTTGCCAGTAAGAAATTAGACCTCCCGTTACAATAGCCATCATGGTCTGTCTGCATAACCAGCTGAACAGTCTTCACTTTGAAGGAACCCTGCAGTCAATCTGGGTTTGACCTTAGCCATCTGAATTTACTTGAACTTCAGTTCCAGAGTGAATAAAGTTCCCTCCTTCTCTGGATTCTCCAAGACATGTGAACTGCTGACTATTCTGCTTGGTTTTAATATTTGCAGAAATGCACTGCTGCCTTTAATTGTATCTTTCTTGGCTATGTGTTGTGCGGTTGATGTAGTGATAGATCTTTCTGGGGTGAATGTGTGAATGAATAATATTCTTTATTGAAATCCATGAAAGTCTGCTGCTTGGGAAAACAGATCACCTTATCAAAATTAAACTCCACTGATTACAGACACAAGGAAAAGAGAATTGGAGGGGTTCAGTCTGTCTCTCTCCCCGTTCGTAACAGTACCAACGACATAAATAGGACTAAGAAAGAGATTCTGCTAAGTGATCACACCAACCAACAGGTCAGATCTAAACTCTGCAGTCCTGCCAAATCCAGTCATGAATATTGGTGGAAATTAAACAACTAACAGGAGGAGGAGGCTCCACAAATAACCTCAAACGCACTCCCGCTTGGCTGCCCATGCCAACCATTTTATGGCGTGGGCAGTGTCTTATCAGGGTCAATTGGCTGGGTTACGAGCCTAATTGACCTTTGGTTAGCAATGTGAATATGGCGGGCGGGCTGCCGATTTTGGGTAGCTGGAAAGGTGGTGGGGTGGGCACCAGCCCTATTTTACACAAAGGCACATAAAATGCAGCCCTTAAACTTAAAGAAAGGCATTTACAAGCGTAAGGAGTCAGGGTTGTCCAATGTAGAATGGGAAAATAGATTTAAAGGTTAGGCAGTAGGGAAGCAGTGGCAGGAATCTAAGGAGATATTTTGTAACTCAACAAAGATGTATCCCTTTGAGAAAGAAAGACCCTATGGGAAGAATGCACTATCTGTGGTTAACTAAGGAGGTTAAGGTTGATATAAAATTGAAAAAAAAGGCATACAATGCTGCAAAGGTTAGTGGTAGGCCAGAAGATTGGGAAAATTTTAGAAACCAGCAAAAGATGACTAAAAATAAATAAAGAGGGAGAAATTGGAATATGATAGAAAACTAGCAGGAGATATTGGGAAAAATTTTTAGTTCATCGGACGGGCGGGCACGCGCCCAACCCGCTCAAGCGTGAAATGATGTGGGCAGCGTGCCCGCCGACAATTAAAAGGCCTGTTAAAGCCATGAAATTATCAATTAAGTTACATTTTTCACTGCCCATCCAACATTACAGTTGGCGGACAGGCAAAAAAGGCCAAGTGGCCTTCGCACTTTTTAGGAAACCTCATCCACGGATGGGATGAGGTTTCCTAAAGCAAATAAAAATAAAATAAACATTTTAAAACTTAATTTATAACATGTCCAAGCTCAGAGTCACATGACATGTTTTATTACATTTTTAAGTTCGTTGTTATTTTTTAATATAACTCTTCATCTCCCTGAGGCATCTCTGTGCTTCAGGGAGATCCTGAAGTGTGCACTCGCACATGTGTGAAGTTCGCACTTGCCCTGCTTGCACTCCCTTCCCCGCCCACACAGGCAGCGCTGAGCGCTGCCACTCGCATTTCACACTGGGCAGGCCTTAATTGGCCCGCCAGCGTGAAATCACCTTCCGGTCCCAATCACGGGCAGCGGCCAGCTTCCCAACCGCCCCTGCCCGGCCTGCCAAGCCCGCCCAACAAGGGCAAGATTCTACCCATAAAAACAGATGGTAAAAGCTTCTGAGTATATAAAAAGGAGAAGAGGAGCTAAAGTGAGCATTGGTCACTTAGAGGATGAGACTGGGGAGTTAATAATGGGAAATAAGGAACTGATGGAGAGTTTGAATAATTATTTTGCACCTGTCTTCACAGTAGAAGACACAAAAAGTATTCCCAAAATAGTAGAAACTCATGGGCAAAAGAGATGGAGGAACTTAAAACAATCAAAATAACTAGAGAAAAAGCACTAGGAAAACAAATGGGGCTAAAGGCTGACAAGTCCCTTGGAACTGATGGCCTGCATCAATGGGTCTTAAAAGAAGTAGCTGCAGAGATAATGTATGCATTGTTTGTAATCTTCTAAAATTCCCTAGACTCTGGATAGGTCCCAGCAGATAGAAAAACAACAAATATAGCACCTCAATACAAGAAAGGAGGGAGACAGAAAGCAGGAAATTATAAGCCATTAGAATCCATTATTAAGATAGTACAATCAGGCAGAATCAACATGGTTTTGGGAAAGGATTGGTTGGTTGACAAATTTATTGGAGTTTTTTGATGATGTAACAAGCAGGATGGACAAAGGGGAGCCAGTAGATGCAGGGTGGGATTTTCCACACCTGCACGCCGCAGCGATCTTCTGGTCCCACCGCAAGTGAATGGATTTCTGGCTGGGGCCTGCCTCACCCGCGACGGGGCCGAAAAATCCCGGCCGTAGTGTATAAAGATTTCAATAGGTATTTGTTAAGAGCATATGGTGTGGTGGGTGATATATTAGCATGGATATGGGATTGGCTAACAGGATACAGAGAACCAGGATAAATGGATCATTTTCAGGTTGGCAAACTGTAACTAGTGGAGTGCCACAGGGATGAGTGTTGGGGCCTCAAATATTTATGATTTATATTAATGACTTGGATGAAGGAACCAACTGCACTGTAGCCAAATTTGCAGATGATACAAAATAGGTAGGAAAGCAAAACAAAAACAGAATTACCTGGAAAAACTCAGCAGGTCTGGCAGCATCGGTGGAGAAGAAATCAGTTGACATTTCGAGTCCTCACGACCCTTCGGCAGAACTGAAGTATAGTTAGGAGAGAGGTGAAATATAAGCTGGTCTAAGGTGGGGGACAAGGGGAGGGAGAAGTTGAGGGTGGGGTGGTTGTGGGGATAAGCCGCTTATCCCCACAACTACCCCACCCTCAACTTCTCTCTCCCCCCGCCCCCACCTTAGACCAGCTTATATTTCACCCTTCTCCTAACTATACTTCAGTTCTGCCGAAGGGTCGTGAGGACTCAAAACGTCAACTGATTTCTTCTCCACCGATGCTGCCAGACCTGCTGAGTTTTGCCAGGTAATTCTGTTTTTGTTTTGGATTTCCAGCATCCGCAGTAGCTTTTAGCTTTTTGTTTTTATATAGGTAGGAAAGCAAGTTGTGAGAAGGGTATAAAGAGTCTGCAGAGTGATATAGGTAGGTTAAGTGAGTAGGTAAAAATTTGGCAGGTGGAGTAGAAGGGAAAATGTGAGGTTGTCCACTTTGGCAGGAAGTATAGAAAAGCAGAATATTATTTAAATGGAGAGAGAATTCAGAATGCTGCAGTACAGAGGGATCTGGATGTCACTATGCATGAATCACAAATAGTTAGCATGGAGACATAGCAAGTAATTAGGAAGGCAAATGGAATGTTGGCCTTTATTGCAAGGGGTATGGAGCATCAAAGTAGGGAGGTCTTGCTACAACTGTACAGGGCACTGGTGAGACCACACCTAGAGTACTGTGTACTGTTCTGGTCTCCTTACTTAAGGCTGGATAGTCTTGCATTGGAAGCAATTCAGAGAAGGTCCACTAGGCTGATTCCTGGGGTGAAGGGGTTGTCTCATGAGGAAAGGTTTAGCAGGTTGGGCCTCTACTCGTTAGAGTTTAGAAGAGTGGGAGGTGAGCATATTGAAACAAATGAGATTCTGAGAGGGCTTAACAGGGTAGATGCTGAGGGGATGTTCCCCCTCATCAGGGAATCTACAACCAGGGGGCACGGTTTAAAAATAAGGGTTCTCCCATTTAAAATGGAGGTGAGGAGGAACTTCTGTCAGGGGGTTCTTAAGTCTTTGCAATTCTCTTCAACACAGAGCAGTCAAGACTGAATCATTGAATATATTCAAGGCTGAGCTAGATAGATTTTTGATCTACAAGGGAGTCAAGGGTTATGGGGGACAAAAAGGAAAGTGAATGGTGGGGTAGGCTCTAGAGGTCAAATGGCCTACTCCTGCTCCTATTCCTTATGATCAGATACTCCACCTCATCCTTGAACACCAACTAATGGTGTCAAACCCACCTCTCACTGCTTCCACATACCTCTAGCTATTCAGCTATGGCAGGCATATCACCCAAACATAGTGCAAACTAATTGCAGGTATTTTGCCATCTCTCTTGCATATGTGGCACACAATAGAAGGGAGCAGAGTAGAGCCAGTGGGGGACAAGGATGCCTGCATCTCTTGAGCCTGATGGAGAATATGGTTCTCAGCATGATTGGACTGGCTGCGATGGGGTATGCAGCATCTGATGTTGTTGGGAACATTGAGAATTTTAACCTTGCTCCAGTATTTAAATCCATAATCTAGGCTGACACTGACTCAGAGATGAGATTAGTACGACAGTCAAGCTGACATTTAAACAAGTGGGACAAAGGCTGCCCTCATTGGAGGTGGCTTTGGAGAGACATCATTCGGGAAGCAAATTATCTCTGAAAGCATGTTACAACAGGAGTAGAAATCTGAGAATGACAGATGTTTGCAGAATGAAACACAAGCTCAGCAAAAAGGGTGCAAGTTAGAGAAATCAGTAATCCATATTACTTCTGAAAGTTAATGGTTTCATGCCATAGGATTCCTTGGGTCAAAAACATCAGCCACTTAGCTCTGATAGGGTTTGGCAGAGCTGAAGGTTTCTTTTCTGCACACCAGAAAAATGACAGGCTGCAAGATATATTAGAAGTTAATCTGTGCTTTGCTAGTGGTCCGTGTATTTAATGTGTTTCATTTGCTCCTTGTGTGTTCTGATCTGTTGTATGTTGCTTCTTCATGTATCTATCTGCTAAGTGCTTTTCTAGGTGAAAGGATAGCTACCCAATCAAATGGCACAAGTTGGAAAACACAGAAAACCTGCTACTTATAATTGCAATTAACCGTGATGGAACGTAGGAACATAGGAAAATAAGAACAGGAGAAGGCCATTCAGCTCATCGAGCTGGCTCCATCATTCAATACGATAATGGTTGATCAAACACTTTAATGCCTTTTACCCACACTATCCCCATAACCCTTTATGTGTTATTGTTAATCAGAAATCTATCAATCTTTACCTTAAACATACCCAATTACTGAGCTTCCACGGCCCTCTGAGATAGAGAAGTCCAAAGATTCATAACCCTCTGAGTAAAGAAATTTCTCCTCATCTCAGTCCTAAATGGCTTCCACCTTATTTTGAAATTGTGTCCCCTATTTCTGGACTCCCCAACAAGGGAAACATCTTACCTGCATCTACCCTGTCTATTCTTTTAAGCATTTTGTAGGTTTCAATGAGATCACCTCTCATTCTTCAAAACTCTAGAGAATATAGGCCCAGTTTTCCCAATTTCTCTCCATAAGACAATCCTGCCATCCCTGGAACAAGTCAGGTGAACCTTCATTGCTCTCTCTCTATAGCAATAATATCCTTTCTGAGGTAAGGGGACCAAAACTGCACACAGTACTCCAGGTGCGGTCTAACCAAGCTTCTACACAATTGAAGCAAGACTTCACTACTCCTGTACTCAAATCCTCTTGCGATAAAGGTGAAAATTCCATTAGCCTTCTTAATTGCCTGCTGCACCTGAATATTAGCTTTCAGTGACTTATGGACAAGGACACCCAGGTCCCTTTGTACATCTACACTTTCTAATCTCTTAACAGTTAGCAAATACTCTGCACATCTGTTCCTTCTACCAAAGTGGATAACCTCACAATTTTCCACATTATATTCAATCTGCCATGTTCTTGTCCACACACTAAATCTGTCCAAATCTTCCTTTAGCCGCTTTACATCTTCCTCACAACACACATTCCAGCCTAGCTTTGTGTCATCAGCGAACTTGGAAGTATTACAATTGGTCCCCACATCCAAATAATTGATATATATTGTGAACAGCTGGGGCCCAAGTACTGATCTTTGCGGTATCCCACCAGTCACAGCCTTCCAGTGCAAGAATGACCCGTTTATTCCTACTCTGTTTTCTGCCTGTTAGCGAATCCTTAATCCATGCCAGTATATTGCCTCCTATCCCATGTGTTTTTATTTTGCTAATCAACCTCCTGCAGGGGACTTTATCAAAAGCCTTCTGAAAATCCAAGTATACTACGTCCATCCTTTATCAATTTTGTTAGTAACATCCTGAAAAAGCTCCAACAAGTTCGTCAAACATGATTTCCCATTTGCAAATCCATGCTGACTATGCCCAGTCAGATCATAATTATCCAAGTATCCATTTAGCACATCCTTTATAATAGATTCTAGCATTTTCCCTACTACAGATGTAAGGCTAACAGGTCTGTAGTTCCCTGTTTTCTCCCTCCCTCCCTTCTTAAATAGTGAGGTGACATTTGCTACCTTCCAATCTTCAGGAACCATTCCAGAATCTATAGATTTTTTGAAAATGATTGCCAATGCATCCACTATCTCTATAAAAACCTCTTTCAACACTATGGGATGCAGAATATCAGGTCCCTGGGACTTATCAACTCTCAGTCCCATTAATTTCTCCAATACTACGTTCTTCCTTATACTAATTTCCTTCAACTCCTCATTCTCCTTAGCCCCATGGATCTCTAAATCTGGGAGATTTCCTGTATCTTCCTCAGTGAAAACAGATACAAAGTAATCATTTTGCTTCTCTGCCATTTCTCTTTTCCCCATTATGAATTCTCCTGACTCGGCGTGCAATGGACCCACATTTGTTTTCGCCAAATGCTTCCTTTTTACATACCTATAGAAGCTTTTACAGTCCGTTTTTATGTTTTTTGCTAGATTGCATTCATATTCTGTTCTCCCTTTCTTTACCAGTTTCTTGGTCTTCCTTTGCTGTATTCTTAAAACCTCCCAATCCTCAGGTTTTCTGTTACTTCTGGCAATTTTATAAGCCTTTTCCTTTAATCTTGCACAATCCTTAACTTCCTTTGTCAGCCATGGTTGACTGACTCTTTTGTGTTTTTGTACCTTGAAGAAATGTGTAGGTGCTGTAAGTTTTGTAATAGTCCTTTGAAGACTATCCATTGCCTATGCACAGTCATACTTTTTAATGTATTTTCCCAACCCATCTCAGCCAATTTGTCCCTCGTGCCTTCATAACTTCCTTTATTCAACTTTAATACCCTTGCTTCAGAGTGAACTATCTCACTTTCAAACATGATGTAAAATTCTATCATATTGTGGTCACTCATCCCTAAAAGTTCTTTTACAAGATTATTAATTAGCCCCTTTTTCATTACATAATACTAGATCTAAAATAGCCTGTCCTCTAGTCAGCTCCTCAACATACTGCTCTGGAAAACCACCACACACCAAAACACACTCCAGAAACTCATCTTCCACAGCATTAGTGCTCAATTGATTTATCCAGTCTATATGCAGATTGAAGTCACCCATGATTACTATATTGCCTATGTCACATGCTTCTCTCATCTCCTGATTAATACCATGCCCCACATTACCATTACTATTTGGTGGCATAAAAACAACTCCAACCAATATCTGCTGCCCTTTGTTGTTTCTTAGCTCCAGTCATGAGCCTGCATTAGTGCAGGGTAGGGTTGTGCTGAAGTTGCTATGGGTTAATTGCTTCTTAAGTGAATCCACCATTACTTGTGCACTGTTTCTCGAAGGCACGACTGCTGCTAACATAACAGTCAAATAGTGGCTCCTGTGATATTGCATAAATGCTACCACTGAAGGTTGTCGCCTCATATTCACTGATCTGTTGCAGAATAGAAGCGTGGCTATCTATATCCCAGAGTCCATCCTTCATAGTTGCTTGCAACTGTTCCCAAGTGAACTGAAGCTAGCAATGATTGGATCTTGGAGGTCGGAGCCCAACGCTACCACAACAGATAACACTTTCATTGCTACACCCTCAAGGACACTGCAGTGCAGTTAATTGTTGATATGACACAACTATACCAGCTTCTAATGCTGTACCTGTGGAAAAAAGATCTATCAATTATTATGCAGGATTGTCTATGACATGCTTGAAACTTTGGGAGCATTTTCATGCTATTAAGTGCCACTTTACGGGCTTTGTTGCTTGAAATGCTTCTTGTGTCTTATCTTTTTGCCACTCTCACAGTGATGGCCTATTCATTTCCCCTTGTTTCATGATTATCCTATGCATCAAGTTCTCTGAAAATGCCTGTCACTCTTTTCAACATTTGAGAATTTTTAAAGTAACATTCGCGCCAACAACTGCCAGCAAAGACTACCTCCAACATGAGAATCTAACCTTCACCCCTAGACACTCAATGGCATTACCATAGCTGAATCCTCTTCTATCAGCATCCTGGGGGCTTACCATTGACCAGAAACTAAACTGGACTAACCATATAAGTACTGTGCCCACAAGAGCAGGTCCGAGGCTGGGAATTCTGTGGTGAGTAACTCACCTCCTGACTGAGCAAAGCCATCCACCATCTACAAGGCTCAAGTCAGAAATATGATGGAATACTTTCCAATTGCCTGGATGAATGCAGCTCCAACAACACTCAAGAAGCTTGGCAACCCATCCACCACCTTAAACATTCACTCTGTCCACCACCGATGCACTGCAGTGACTCACCAAGGCGCCTTTGACAGCACCTTCCAAAACCATGACCTCTACCATCTAGAAGGACAAGAGCAGCAGATACATGGGAATACCACCGCCTGCAAGTTCCCCTCCAAGCCACACACCATCCTGACTTGGAACTATATCGCTGTTCCTTCACTGTCACTGGATCAAAACCCTAGAAGTCCCTTTGTAACAGCACTGTGGGTATACCTACACAACATGGCCTGCAGTGTCTCAAGAAGGCAGTTTACGACCATCTTCCCAAGGGTGCACGACCACTTTCTCAATTAGGGATGGGCAATAAATGCTGGCCTAGCTAGCAACAACCATAGTCCATGAAAGAGTAAAGAAAATCAAAGATGATAGGGCTATAAAGTAAAGAGAAACATTGGAACTCTGGTCTTGGGAGCACATAAAAGCTTCAAAGAGCAATTAATGGAACAGAGACGCACTCATTAAAACCAGGGACAGTGTTTCCTTCAATGTGGCTATGATAGTAACATTGGGGTAAACGTAAATGAATAAAAATGCTAATCATAGAATAAAGAACTAAAGTCCCTAAAGCCAATTTCATTATAGATTTGGAGCCACCATATTCTTTCATCTTAATAACGTGCAGAGACACTGGTTATTGCTTCAGAATTGCCTTTTGTAGTTTATAGCTTTTATTGTCTGCAAACTAGAAGAAAAACAATTTCAATCCTCAGAATAAATTGCAAATGTATTTGTCATCCAGCATTTGGGAATCCAAACCTTGTGGAGAAAAATCATATGAATTAAGGCAAAGTAAACAAAGGAAAGTGCAGTTGATAGTGATGGTAGAACAACTGAATGCCACAACTAAAGATTGTGTTGGATCATTGCAGGAAATTTTTTTGAAATAATTCATGGAATGCAGGCATTACTGGCAAGGTCAGCCTTTACTGTCCATCCCTAATTGTGCTTAAGAAGGTGTTGGTGAGCCAACTTTATGAATGCGACTGAGTGGATTGCAAGGCCATTTCAGAGGGCAGTTAATAGTCAACCACATTGCTGTGGATCTGGAGTCACATATAGATCAGATCAGGTAAGGATTTCAGATTTCCTGACCTAAAGGGCATGAGCAAACCCCTTGGGCTATTCTGACTACACAGTACTTTTATGGTCATTATTACTGATACTAGCTTTTTATTACAGATTTACTTAATTAATTGAAAGTAAACTTCCCATGGTAGGATTTGAACTCATGTATGAATTATGCTTTCACGTCCCATTTACAGTTTGCCTCTATCATGCGTAAATCCAAAGTTTTTAAAATTTAAAGTTGCGCAGGACTTTATAAACAATCTGTATTTGTCTCAGTTCGCTGTTGAAAGTTGCTATTGACTCTGCATCCACCAGCCATTCAGGCAGTGCATTCCAGATGATAACAACTCACTGCTTAAAAAATACTCAACTCCTCTCCTTGCTCTCCTGTCAATTATCTTATATTCATGTCCTCCAATTATTGAACATCGTGTGTGTGCAAACTGTTTCTCCTTATTTACTCTATCAAAGCCACTCATCATTTTTGAACACCTCTATAAAATCTCCCCTTAAATATCACTGCTATAATGAGAACAATGCAAGTTTCTCTCATCTCTCAACATAACTGAAGTCTCTCATCCCTATTAGTGCTGCTTTAGTCAAACATTTTGGGGAAATTTTAACTCCCAGGGGTTGGGGATATTAAAATATCCAGGGGGTGGGAAGGAGCAGTAAATGTACCACATGGATTTTAACTCTTATTCTGCCTGTTCAACCAAAGCAAGCTTATATTTTCTCTTTTTCTTTAAATTTACATAGAGAAGAAAATCTCTTCCTAAATTCTCATAGGTTAGAAAGCACTGTCAGTGATACTTGTGGATAAATGTTTAATAATGCTGATATACTATTTTTTTCTGCTATCTTAGCATAGGCATTAACCTACTAATGTTCTATTTAAAAAAGAAAGCTGGGGATTTTCATCTCTAATAACAATATTCAATTTTTGTAGGACTGTTTTAATTAGTAAGTTTAAGGGGTGCATCTGATGGTGGGTTTATTTGGTTGGTAGTGCCTGGTACATGGTGAAATGCATGGGTCACAGAGGACTGGAGTGGCTGACGTAGGTGTGGCTGCCAATGGTTGATAGCAGAGATGGTGGTAGTGGGATGGGGATAGGGAGGGATATTTCTGGAGAACAAAAACACCAGAAGTTAAGAGGAGCCCAAAAACAAAGTTATCATGTCTGGCTTGATTGTTTCCATGAGGGATGGGATGGGATTGGAAGGATGGGGATGGCTAGAGTGGGGTAGGGCTGGCGCAGGAGGAATGGAAGGAATGGGATTGGGATGGCATGAGAAGGATGGCATGTGAAGATGGAACGACCATGGGATGTGGATCTCATAGAATGGAAGGGGTGGCATGGGAGGACTTGGTGGAAGAGATGAAGGATTTGATTAAGCATGGCAAAATGACAGGGGAATTATTTGATACAATTTATCATTCGAAAAATGTTCTTTGTGCTAAAAATGAAGATTCATTAGATTTGAATGAGGAAGTTTTGGCAAAACTCAGAGGTGAATGAAAAGAATACATCAGCACTGATCTTATAGCTGATAACATGATAGCAGTCTATGCCCTTCACAGTTTCTACACAGTCTAACTCAATGAGCATGTGGCTGCACAAACTCAGGCTCAAGGAAGGAGCAGTTATAATGTTGTTATGAAACTTGAATCCTAAACAAGGACTTTATTACAGAACAAGATTGGTAGTTAGGAAGCTGTTTTCTTCAATGATAGATTCTGTAATTATAACAAGCAGATTCAAGGAAATAGAACATTTATTTCTCAAACAATATTGAGCCCATCAGATATAAGCCTGCATTTTCAACTCAGGAGATAACAGTTCCCAATTGGACTTTGATATTCTATGATTGTAAATAAATCATGGGCAGACTCCTGGCAAAATTTGTATTTATGTTCCTAGGCATAGGTTTACACGTGGACAGCTTTATGTAGCTTTTTCCAGATAGAGAAGATTTGATTCTGTTCAAGTATTTGGTGAAAGAATAATTAGAAATCTTGTATTTAAAGAGAGTCTGTATTTAGAGAATCCAGACGTCTGTGTTGCCTGCCCACTGCCAGGATTCTGCACATCTGCTCGGGGCTAGAGAGGAACTTGCAGTGGGAAGGGAGGATCCAGTTGTCATGTTCATGGGGATACCAATGACATAGATGGGACTAGGAAAGACATTCTGCATGGGGAGTATGACCAACTAGGGACTAAATTAAAAGCAGAACCTCTCTGGGTTATTACCTGAGCCACAAGCAAATTGGCATAGAATAAGTAAGAGTAAGGAGATGAATGCGTAGCTCAAGGACTAGAGTGGGAGAAATTGGTTTCAATTCATGGGGCACTTGCACCAGTGGAGAGTGGAGCTGTACCATTGCAACAGTCTTCTGCTGAACTGTGGTGGGACAAGTGTTCCAGCAAATTGTATAACTTGCGCAATAGAGAGGGCTTTAAACTAAATAGTGGGGGGAAAGCATCCTGTGAGAGGAGATGTAGTAAATCAAAGGGAAACAATAAGGTAATAGAGCAGGGTAGCAAATTGAGTCATAATAACCAGAATGTGACAGGAAGGGACAGGGCAAGTGCACCAACAGATAAGGACAGGGATTGCAAGAATGGTAAAAAGACAGAGTTAAAATCTTTGTATATGAATGCATGCAGCATTTGTAACAAAATTGAATTGTTAGCACAGATAGAAATAAATATGTATGACCTGATAGCCATTACAGAGGGATGGTTGTAAGGTGACCAAGACTGGGACCTGAATATTAAAGGGCATTTGACATTTCAAAAAGGCAGGAAGCTAGGAATAGTTGGTGGGGTAGCTCTATTAATTATGGATGTCATTAGTGCAGCGATGAGAGATTACCTTAGCTAGAAAGAGCAAAAGGTCAAATCAGTTTGGGTAGAGATACGAAATAGGAAAGGTGGGAGGTTACTTAGTTTTTAGGCCCTCAAACAGCAGTTACACTATAGGACAGAGTATACAGGAAGAAATAAATGAGACGTGTAAGAAAGGTATTGCAATAATCATGGGTGACTTCAATCTGCACGTAGATTGGGCAAATCAGATTGGCAACGGTAGTCCAGAAAATGAGTTCATTGAGTGTATCCAGGACAATTTCTTAAAGCACGACATTCTAGTTCCAACCAGGAAGCAGGTTATTTTGGGCCCAGTAATGTGCAATGAGACAGGATTAATCAATAACCTCATGGTAAAGGAGTCTCTAGGCGACAACAATCATAACATGATGGAATTTCTCGTTCAGTTTGAAGGGGAAAAGTGTGAATCTAAGATTAGTGTTTTAATCCTAAATAAAGGAACCTATAAGGCTATGAAGGCAGAATTGGCTGAAGTGAACTGGAGACTACATTAAAGGTAGGACATAAGAGATGCAGTGGAAAATTGTTAAGGAGATATTAAATCATTCTCAGCAAAGATTTATCCCAATGAGAAAGAAAGACTCTTTGAGAAGGACGCATCATCCATGGCTAAATGAGGAAGTTAAAGATTGTATCAAATTGAAGGAAACACAAATCTGCAAAGATTAATGGTAGATTAGAAGATTGGGCAGGTTTTAAGAACCAGCAAAGAATGACTAAAAAAAGGAGAAAGGTTATGAGAGAAAGCTAGCTAGTAATATAATAAGAGTTTCTGCAGCATTTAAATAGGAAAAAAGTAACTAAAGCGAGCGTTGGTCCTCTAGAGAGTGAGTCTGGGAATTGATAATGGAAAGCAAGGAAACAGCGGAGGCATTGAACAAATATTTTGTATTTGTCTTCACTATAGAAGACTTAGAAAACTTCCCAAAGATTCTTGAAAATCAAGCATGGGAAGGGATGGAAGGAATCTTATTTGTTTATGGGAAATGGGCATCGCTGGCCAGGCAAGCTTTTATGCGCATCCCTAATTGCCCTTGAGAAGGTGGTAGTGAGCCAACTTCTTGAATCGCTGCAGTCCATGTGGTGAAGGTGCACTCATGGTGCTATTAGGGAGGGAGTTCCAGGATTTTGTTCCAATGACAGTGAAGGAATGGCGAAATATTTCCAAGCCAGGATGGTGAGCAGATTGGAGGGGAACTTGCAGGTGGTGGTTTTCCCATGCATCTGCTGCCCTTGTCCTTCTAGGTGGTAGAGGTTGTGGATGAGAAAGGTACTTTCAGAACCTTGGTGAGTTGCTGCAGTGCAATTTGTAGATGGTACACACTGATGCCACTGTGTGCCAGTGGTACAGTAAGTGAATGTTTAAGGTGGTGAATGGGTGCCAATCAAGCTGGCTGCTTTGTCCTGGATGGTGTCAAGCTTCTTGAGTGTTGTTGGAGCTGCACTCATCCAGGCAAGTGGAGAATATTCCATCGCCCTTGACTTGTGCTTTGCAGATGGTTAACAAGCTTTGGTGAGTCAGGAGTTGAATTACTTGCTGCAGAATTCCTAGCTGCTGACCTGCTCTTATAGCCATGGTACTTATGTGACTAGTCCAGTTCAGTTTCTGCTCAATGGTAACTCCAAGGATGTTGATAGAAGGGAATTCAGCAAAGGTAATGCCAGTGAATCTCAAAGGGAGATGATTAGATTTTCTCTTGTTGGAGATGGTCATTGCCTGGCACTTGTGTGGCGTGAATGTTACTTGCCGCCTATCAACACAAGCCTGAATGTTGTGCACATCTTGCTGCATATGGGCACGGACTGCTTCAGTATCTGAGGAGTCTCAAATGGTGCTGAACATTGTGCAATCATCAGCGAACATCCCCACCTCTGACCTTATGATGGAGGCAAGGTCATTGAAGAAGCAGCTGAAGATGGTTGGGCCTAGGACACTACCCTGAGGAACTCCTGCAGTGATATCCTGGGACTTAGATGACTGACCTCCAACAACCACAACGATCTTGTTTTGTGCAGGGTATGAGTCCAACCAGCGGAGAGTTTCCCCCTCATTCCCATTGACTCTTGATTTGCTAGGGCTCTTTTATGCCACACTCAGTCAAATGCTGCCTTGATTCAAGTGTAGTCATTCTCACCTCACCTCACCTCTTGAGTTCAGCTCTTTTTTCCATGTTTGGATCAAGGCTGTAATGAGGTTAGCAGCTGAGTGGGCCTGGCAGAACACAAACTGAGCGTCAGTGAGCAGGTTATTGCTGACCATGCACCGCTTGATAGCACTGTTGATGGCCCTTTCCATCATTTTGGGATGGTAATTGGCCTGGTTAGACTTGTCCTGCTTTTTGTGGACGGGAAGTACTTGGGCAATTTTCCTCATTGCTGGGTAGATACCAGTGGAACAGCTTGGTACTGGAACAGCTTGGCTAGAGATGCAGTTAGTTCTGGAGCATAAATCTTCAGTACTACTGCTGGAATGTTGTCAGGGCCTATAGACATTGGAGTATCCAGAGCCGTCAGCCATTTCTTGATATCATGTGGAATGAATAAAATTGGCTCAAGGCTGGCTACTGTGATGCTGGAAACCTCAGGAGGAGACCAAAATGGACTATCCACTCAGCACTTCTGGCTGACGATGGTTGCAAATGCTTCAGCCTTTGTCTTTTGCATATGATGTGCTGAGCTCCCCAATTATTGAGGATGGGGATATTTGTGGAACCTCCTCCTGTTGTTTAATTGTCCACCACATTTCACAATTGAACATGGCAGGACTGTAGAGCTTAGGTCTAATCCATTGGTTGTGGGATCTCTCAGCTCTGTTTTCATTGCTTGACATGCAAGTAATCCTGTGTTGTAGCTTCACCAGTTTAATACTACATTTTTAGGTATGCCTGGTGTGGGTCCTGGCATGCCCCCCTCCACTTTTCATTTAACCAGGCTTGATTCTCCTGGTTTGGTAGTAATGGTAGAGTGGGGAATATGCCAGGCCATGAGGTTACAAGTTGTGGTTGAATGCAATTCTGCTGCTGCTGAAGGCCCCTAGCGCCTCATAGATGCCCAGTTTTGAGTTGCAAGATCTGTTTGAATTCTATCACGTTTGGCATGGTGGTAGTGCCACACAAAACAACGGAGGATATCCTCAGTGTGAGGATGGGACTTTGTCTCCACAAGGACTGTGCAGTGGTCACTCCTACCGATACTGTCTTGGACAGATGCATCTGCGATAGGTAGATTGGTGAGGACAAGCTCAAGCATGCTTTTCTCTCTTGTTGGTTCCATAACCACCTGCTGAAGAGTCAGTCTAGCAACTATGTCCTTTAGGATTCAGCCCGTTTGGTCAGTAGTGGTGCTACCCAGCCACTCTTGATGATGGACATTGAAGTCCCACACCCAGAATACATTCTGTGCCCTTGACACCCTCAGTGCTTCTTCCAATTGGCTTTTGACATGGACAAGTACTGATTCATCAGCTGAGAAGAGTGGCGTGGGGGGTGATAGGTAATAATCAGCAGGAGGCTTCCTTGCCCATGATTGACTTGATGCCATGAGACTTCATGGGGTCTGGAGTCAATGTTGAGGACTCCCAGGTCAACTCCCTCCCGACTATATACCACATTTTAAACAATCACCATCACTAGGGAAAAGGAGCTGGGAAGACAACAAGACCTATAGGCTGACAAGCCCCCCCAAGACCAGATGGCATGCATCTTTGGGTCTTAAAAGGAGTGGCTGTAGAGATAGTAGAGGCATTGGTTATAATATTCCAAAATCCTTTTAATTCTGGAATGGTCTCAGTAGATAGCAAAATAGCTGATGTAACACCTTTATTCAAGAAAGGAGGGAGACAGAAAGCAAGAAACTATAGGCCAATTAGCATAACATCTGTCATCAGGAAATTCTTAGAATCCATTATTAGACGGGGCACTTAGAAAATCAGGCAGAGTCAACATGGTTTTGTGAAAGGGAATTTGTGTTTAATTAATAGATTAGAGTTTTTTTTGAGAAAGCAACAAGCAAGGTAGATAAAGGGCAATCTGTAATATGTGTTTGGATTTCCAAAGGGCATTTGATAAGGTGCCACATCAAAGGTGTGAAACCTGTGTACATCAAGATGAGATCACATGGTGTAGGGGATAACATATTAACATGGATAAAGGATAAGTTAGTTAACAGGAAGCATAGAGTAGGGATAAATGGGTCTTTGTCAGATTGGCAAGCTGTAACTAGTGGAGTGCAACAGGGATCAGTGCTGGGCAAACAACTATTTACAATCTATATAAATGACTTGGATGTTAGGACAGGATGCATGGTAGCTAAATTCACCAATGACATAAAAATAGGTAGGTAAGTAAATTGTGAAGAGCAGGTAGAGAATCTGCAAAGGGATATAGATAGGTTAAGCGAGTGGGCAAAAATTTAGCAGGCGGACTATAATGTGGGAAAGTGTGAACTTGTCCACTTTGGCAGGAAGAATAAAAAAGCAGCATATTATTTAAATGGTGAGAGATTGCAGAACTTGGTGGTACAGAGGTATCTGGGTGTCCTGGCACATGAATCACAAAAAGTTAGCCTGCAGGTACAGCAAGTGATTAAGAAGACAATTGGAACATTGGCATTTGTTGCAAGGGGAACAAAATGTAAAAGTAGGGGACTTTTGCTGTAGCTGTATAGGACATTGGTGAGACCATATCTGGAATACTGTGTACAGTTTTGATCTCCTTATTTGAATAAGGGTATAATTGCATTAGAAGCAGTACGGAACTGGGCTCATTCCTGTGATGAAGACCTTCCCTTATGAAGGAAAGTTGAACAGGTTGGGCCTTTACCCATTGGACTTTTGAAGAATGAGAGGTGATCTTATTGTAACATATAAGATCCTGAGGGGTCTTGATAGCATGGAAACAAGTTTCATCTTGTGGGGGAGACTAGAACTAGGGGGCACAGTTTAAGAATAAGAGGTCTCTCTTTTAAGGCAGGGATAAGGAGAATTTTTTTCTCTCAGAGAGTAATTAGCATATGGGATTCCCTTCTTCAGGAACAGTAGATGCCAAGTCATTGAATGTAATCAAGGCTGAATTAGATTTTTGATAGACAAGGGAGCCAAGGGTTATGTGGGGGGGGGACAGGGGTGGATGGGGGGGAGGGGTGCAAACAGGAAAGTAGAGCTGAGATCACAAACCAGATCAGCCACGATCTTATTGAATGGCGGAGCAGGCTCAAAGGGCCTGCTCCTAATTCCCATGTTCCTAATTTGACTGTAAACATTTTGCAGGTCCCTGCTAGCTTGGACATACATATATATTTGCCCATTAATGTCGACAGCAGCAATTTCTAACCTTACAATTCAAATTGTTTAAAAGTAGAAAATTAATAGAAAATCAAGAAGGGAAGAAATGTAATGAAGGAGAAACCACATTTGTAACTACATAAACTGAAATTCATCAGTTCTAATGAGCGTAGACAGGACATTCATCTATAACACAATATTCAGTAAACTTGTAGATGGATCATAATGCTTTCCAGTCAGTGAAATAGATCAAACTGAAAGACATTGTAAATAGCTTTCAGTCTGGAAAGCAATACATCCATTATGTGAAAGATATTGGACTGCAAAAGAATAACGGTGGCATTTGATCACAAATTTCCCATTGTACTCAACCTGCGCTGTGTGTTTGCAGCTGAAGGATGCACTCATATTTGACCCCAAGATGAGCTCCTAACCACATATCTGCACAATCACTTAAGGCCGCCTATTTCCACCTCTATAAAATCACTTGACTCCGCTTTGCCTGAGCTCATGTGCTGCTGAAACCCCCAGCCTTACCTCTAGACTTGACCATTCCAATTCCATCCTACTGGTCTCTCATTCTACCCTACACAAACTTGACATGATCCAAAACTCTGCTGCCTATGTCCTTACTTGCATTACATCCTGCTCATCTATTACCTATGTGCCCTCTGACCTACATTTGCTCCCTGTCAAGCAACACCTTGATTTAAAAATTTATATTTTTGGTTTCAAGTCCCTCCATGGCCTGGTCTCTCTTTATCTCTGTAATCTCCTCCAGCCCCACAACCTTCTGAGATATCTGCACTCACCTAATTCTGATCACTTAAGCATTCCCAATTCTAATGGCTCTACCATTGTTGGCTGTGCTTTCAGCCATCTTAGGCCCCAAGCTTGGACTTCCCTCTTTAACCTTCTCTAGTTCTTAACACAATTTCCTCCTTTAAAACAATCCTTAAACATCTTCTGAAGTGGACTATAATCCTAGTCTCTTTTTGGGACCATTTTGAATCAGGCAATTCCTCGGATAATCATTCTTACTTAAGGTTGAGAAAGACAGGCCTCACAGACTCTTAAATGGATCTGAAAAACTGTTCTAACTCTCACCAAAGGAAAGGAACCACCAGACAATATTATTACCCTCCAGATAGCCTTTTTAACACATTTTAGCTAGATTATAACAACCTGGGTATTTTAAGGGTCCAGGTATCTGTCCTCAAAACTGTACCTCTCCACTGAAGAGTGTACAGATATGGGTTGCACAGGTTTGGATACAGAAGACTATATGAGACAATATACTTTCTAAATTACATAAGAAGAGCCAAGCATGCAATTGACTTTTGATGGTAATTGCAACATGCATAGTTCTAGGAAAAACAAGTATAACCTTGTTTCTAATAGAGAATCCAAATCTTAATGTTAATGTTACAGAGACAAATTGGATATCCATCAGTACTTAGAGTAGTAATTACCTTAAATCCCTGGGTAGAAAGCTACCAAGTCTCGCAAGATAACTATCCCAATTAAGGGAAAACTATCATCACTACACTACAGCAGCTATGTATTTACCTTGAGAGATTCTTGAGTGAATCCAATTAATCTAAAAATCATACTGTGTGGTTGTAATATTGATACCATAAAAGAACTGAACCGGCGGGAAGCATGCTGAGCACTCGTGCTGGACAACACCTTTTGTTTTCGGCAACATCCTTCATTTGTGCAACAACATAGGATTAGTTAATTACCTCATAGTGAAGGCACTTCTAGGTGCAGCGATCATAATATGATTGAATTTTACATTCAGTTGAGGGAGAGAATAGTGAGCCCAAGATGAGCATTTTAAACTTAAATAAGGGCAATTATGAAGGCATGAAAGCAGAGCCAGCTAAAGTGAACTGGCAAATGAGGTTAAGGGATAGGTTAATAAAGATGCAGTAGCAGACATTTAAAGGAATATTTCAGAATACATAGAGTAGATACATTCCAACGAGAAAGAAAAATTCCAAGGGTAGACCCACCATCTGTGGTTAACTAAAAAAGTTAAAGACAGGACCAAACTTAAAGAAAAAAACATATATTTGCATAAGGATGAATGACAGGCTAGGAGATTGGACAGAATACAAAAAACAGCAGAGAATGACAAAAAGGTTAATGAGGAGGGAAAAATTAGAATACGAAAGCAAATTAGCTAGAAATATAAAGACAGGTAGTAAGGTGGGAGAATTCCATGCATAAAGACAGATGGTAAGATTACCTATAGATATTTTAAAAAGAAAAGATTTAACAAAGTGAATGTTGATCCTATAGAAAGTGAGCTTGGGGAATTAATAATGGAAAATAAGGATATGGCAGATTAACAGGTATTTTGCATTGGTCTTCTCTTCAGAGGATACCAGCAACATCCCAGAAATAGCTATAAATCAGGAAATGGAAGGGAGGGAGGAACTCAAAAAAATTACAATCACCAGGGAAGTGGTACTGAGCAAATTGCTTGAGCTGTGGACTGACAAGTGCCCAGGTCCAGGTGGACTTCATCCTAGGGCCTTAAAAGACATGTTGGTTTGAATTTTCCAAAATTCCTTAGATTCGGGGAAGGTTCCATTATATTGGAAAATAGCGAATGATGTAACTCCATTACTCAAAAAGGGAGGGAGACAGAAAGCAGGAAACTATAAGCCAGTTCACTTAATGGCCGGGATTTTCCAATCCTGTCATGGGCAGGATCTGCCACGGGCAAGGCAGCACCCCAGCGAGAAGTCCATTGACTTGCGGCGGGACCAGAAGATCCCGGCAGCGTGTGGGTGCAGAAAATCCCACCCAATATCCATCATAGAGAAAATGTTAGAAGCTATTATCTAAGACGTTATAGCAGAACACTTAGATAAATTCAAGGTAATGAGGCAGAGTCAATATGGTTTTGTGAGAGGGAAATCATATTTAACCAATTTACTGGATTTCTTTGAAGAAGTAGCATGTACTGTGGATAAAGGTGAATGTACTGTACTTAGATTTCCAGAAGGAATTTGATAAGATGCCATGTCAGAAGTTATTGCTGAAAATAAAAGCTCATGGCATAGGGGGTAATTTATTGGCATGGATAGAAGATTGGTTAGCTAACAAGAAACAGAGAGGTATAAATGTGTAATTTTCTGGTCGGCAAAATGTAATGATTGGTCTGTCACAGGGATCAGTGCTGGAGCCTCAACTTTTACAATTTATATAGATGATTTGGATGAAGGGACTGAAGGTACGGTTTCTAAATTTCCTTTTGACACAAAGATAGGTAGGAAAGTAAGCTGTGAAAAGGACATAAGGAAGCTACAAAGGAATATAAATTGGTTAAGTGAGTGGACAAAGATCTGGTAAATGGAGCAAAATGTGGGAAAATGTGAAATTGTCCATTTTGGCAGGAAGAATAAAAAAGAAGCATATCATCTAAATGGTGAGAGATCACAGAGCTCTGAGATGCAGAGGGATTTCGGTGTCCTAGTCGCTGAATCACAAGAGGTTAGTATACAGGTGCAGCAAGTTATTAGGAAAGCTAATCAAATGTTATTGTTTACTGTGAGGGGATGAATACAACAGTGGAGAGGTTATGCTTCAGTAATATAGGGCATTGGTGAGACTACACCTGGAGAACCATGTACAGTATCGGTCTGCTTAATTAAGGGAGGATATAAATGCATTGGAAGCAGTTCAGAGACAGTTTATTTGACTAATGCCTGGAATGGGGTGACTTAATGAGGAAAGGTTGGGCAGCCTAGGCTTTGTATCTGCTGGAGCTTAGAAGAGTAAGAGGCGACTTGATTGAAACATATAAGATCCTGAGGGATCTTCACAGGGCAGATGTGGAAAGGATGTTTCCTCTTGTGGGAGAATCTAGAACTAGGGGTCACTATTTAAAGATAAAGCGTCGCTCATTGAAGACAGAGGGTAGCGAGTCTTTGGAATTCTCTTTCTCAAAAGGTGGTGGAAGCAGAGTCTTTGAATATTTTTAAGGCAGAGGTAGATAGATTCTTGATTAGCAAGTGGGTAAAAGGTTATCGGGGGTAGGTGGGGGTGTTGGGTTACAATCAGATCAGCCATGATCTTGTTGAATAGCGGAGTAGGCTCCAGGGGCTGAGTAGCCTACTCCTGTTCCTAATTCATATGTTCATATTTTAGGCAACATGCTTCAAGCAAACAGAATACTGAGAGGTCCAGATAGTGGTCACTACACTCAGTTTCCAGGATTCAGTTAACACGTTATTTAGGATCATCCTTAAGGTTGTTAATCCTTAATTGTTAGGTTGTGGCATCTTACAATTTATCAGTGCTGAGGTGATGTGAAGGCCAGTTCCTATTTATTTCAGGCTGCCTTGTGTTAGAGGATATACTATATCTTATTTTACAGGATATTGTTGTCCTTGAGCACACAATTATACCCAGGCATGGTCATACACTTTTAAACCTTTGTCCGGCAGTTGAACCCTGCTTTTAATTTTTAATCCCTACTTCATAGGAGAATTACTCTTTTTAATATTATAATTCTTTATTTATAGCTTTATTATTTTATAATCCCATATTTATAGTTATATTTCTCGACTTTTGACCAAGTTTTTGACCATGTGCCCTAATAATGACAAATGTGTCAAATCTTGTTTTTAGTACTCTTCTGTAGCAAATTAATTATTCTTGTCTATAGAGCTCCATCATGGTAATGATTCAATTGGTTTTGTTCCTGAAAATAATAGAAGGAAGTTGTGCTTAGAAGAGTTAATGAGAATTGTGTGAATGAACGGTAGTGTCCAACAAGTGATTAAGATAACTGTGATTTGATTTACAATTGTATGTTATGTAACTGTTTTGATGGTCATGCAGGCATTGTGAACTACATGCCTGTGTTAGTTTTAATAGTAAATGGCATTGTAGTTCAAACAGAAGCTTATCTTCCACTTACTGTGTGCCACCACTTACCTGACCTCCCTCCCACCAACCACCACCATGACCAAGTTAATATTGAGGCTGTAGGTAAAGTTTCCAGACAGCTTTTGGTGAGGTAACGGAGCTGGTGGTTTAGGGTATTGTCATTGACATGGTGTATATGGACTTTCAAAAGGCATTTGATAAAGTACCACCCATTTGGCAAAATTAAATCTCATGGGATAAAGCGGATGTAGCATCATGGATGCAAAATTGGGTATAAGGAATAAAAACAGAGTTTGAATGGCTGTTTTCGGACAGGAAGGAGGTATACATGGTGGTTCTTAAGATTCAGTATGAGGATCACTGCTTTTTTTGATATACATTAGATTTGAATTAATCACTTGGTCTTGTGGGTTCAGGGCACAGTTTCAAAATTTGTAGATGACACCAAACTTGGAAGTGTAATAAATACTGAGGAAGAAAATAGATACATGGAGAGGCTGGTGAAATAGGTGGATACCTGGTAGATGAAAGTAAATGTAGATAAGTGTAAGGCACATTTGGTAGGAAGAATTAGGAAGGAACATACACACAAAATCGTCAAATTTTAAGGGGGATGCTAGTAGAGAGACAATTGTTAGGTACTTGTCTACAAACCTTTGAAAGCAGGACAGGTTAACAAAGTAATTAGGGGGCAAAGGTGGCATAGTGGTAATGTCACTCAACTTGTAGCCAAGGCCAATGCTTTGGGTACAAGGATTCAAATCCCACCGTCGCAGCTGGTGGACTGTAAATTCAATGAATAAATCAGGAATTAAAAGCTAGTCTTAGCAATGGCGACCATGGCCAGGATTTCCAGCTTGGCATGTGGGCACCTGCCCAACATGCACAAGTGTGAAATAGCACACAATGATGTTGGGTGAGTGTCCCAATGTCACCACACACTTGTGTGATATTTTAGTCGGTGGACATGCAGAGGAATTGGCAGTGTGCCTGTTGACAATTAAGAGGGCCGTTAAGCCCATTAAAGTGAGGTTTTCCCTGCCCGTCCAGCCTTACAGTTGGTGGATGGGCGAATAGGCCAAGTGGCCTTTGCATTTTTTGCAAAGCCTCATCCACGGCCGATTTCAAACAGTGATTTTAAAAAATAAAATTTAAATTCATTTTTAATATGTCCCTGCTCGTGTGACAGAGTCACATGAGGGCACATGTTTTCCTTATTTTTGAATTCCTTATTTTTAATGTTAGAAACCTTCAGATACCTGAGGCAGCTCTGTGCCTCAAGGAAGCTTTCACTGAGCGCTCGCGCTCCTCCTGCCCCCAGCCTGGCAGTGCTGAGGTTATCAGCGCGTATTTCACGCTGGCTGGCCAATTCATGGGGCCCGATCATTGCGCGGCCAATCCCAGGCCCGCCTACCATGCCTGCTTGCTGAGCTAAAAATTCTGCCCCATGTTAACTATCGTCAGTTGTTGCATAAACCCATCTGATTCACTAATGCCCTTTAGGGAAGGAAATCTATTGTTCTTTTCCGGTCTGGTCTGGGCTACATGTGACTCTAGGTCCACGGCAATGTGGTTGATTCTTAATTGACCTCTGAATTGTTCTAGCAACTCAGTTCAAGAGCAATTAGGTATGGGCAACAAATGCTAGGTTTGCCAGTGATGCTCACATCACATGACAGGGTACGGGTAATGAGCCTGCATGCAGCAATCCTGACATTGCAAGGGGCTATGAACGCCTCCTCCAGGGACTGCTTCACAGCCAGCTTTAGCAAAGAGATTGTACAATGTGTGCAGTTGTCCAACTGTTCTGCAGTCCACTAATACACACATGACTTTGCAGTCTGTGCTCATAGAAACATAGAAAAATAGGAGCAGGAGTAGATCATTTGGCCCTTCGAGCCTGCTCCACCATTCAATATGATCATGGCTGATTCTCTATCTGAAACCATTCTCCCGCACTCTACCCATACCCATTAATGCCTTTAGAGCCCAGAAATCTATCTATTTCCTTCTTGAATATATTCAGTGACTTAGTATTCTTAGTAGAGAATTCCACAGGTTCACCAGCCTCTGAGTGCCCTTGCCTACTCCATTGTGGGGATGGACATTTTAGACCACCTGGTATTTTTATGGAGTGGGCCCGTTTTGGTAGGTGAGATAGTTCATGCACCTCAGAGGAGTTGTGGACCATGGGGGAAGCTTTGTCTGTAGTCAGGAATCTTTTAACAGGTGAGTTCGGAAGGTGTTGACAACTTAACATGTCACAATGTAATGCTGCATGGTAAGTTAAATATGCTTTTAATACTGTGATTAATGATAGGGCTTTGTTTAGAAACAATAGATGACCATTAATTGGCCCAGCATTGTTAAAATGTTCAAACGCATTAGAGTACCTTCTCAAGTGAATATAGTGCTTTACTGAATTCAACATTATTGAGATTCAGATTTTCATGTGTCAATTTTCCTCTGTGATTTAATCTTTTCTTTGATCGACTGCTCAGCCAACTGTTCATCCTTTGAAGTAGTGGAACAGATAGCCACCTGTACCACTACTTCAAAGGTTCTGATGTATTCAGATTTGGAGGTATCGGGCAGAATCATTGCATTAATTGTGGTAACAAGTGGGTAAAATGGCATTTACTTGCCAGCTGCGATGGCTGGCTTTCATGCCGTATCGTCCAAAACCAGCTGCCTTTTCATTTCCGGGAAGCATGCAATTTCCATGGCGGGCAGGCTCTCATTCACCTGCCACGCCATCACCTCACTGCTTCAGCATACTGGGCATCATATTTAAAGTCCAGCCATGTGCACACATCTCAGTGCTTCCAGCCCAAGACTGCTGCAGGTAAGGTGTCCACGAAAGGCAAAAAGAATGCAGCCCCCAGGTTTAGCAATGTTTCAGTGAAACGCCTACTGGATGCCATGAATGCCCACCCTGATGTCCTCTACTCCCGCTCTGGCTGCAGGATGATCAACCAGGCTTGGGAGGCAGTGGCAGCTGTGGTCAGTGCCAACGGCCTTCAAAAGAGGACAGCTACACAGTGCCACAAGAGGATGAATGACCTCCTCCATTCTGCCAGGGCAAGCCACTCTTCTCAGACTCTTATCTCACACACTCACAAACCCATCACACATCCACAGGGCCCTTACTCACTGCTGGTTCAAGGGACATCACCATTCACTCTCTCACACTGACCTTCATTATCAGCAGCACATCCATGGGACCACTCACCACCCACACAGGCCATGCATACTTATCATCTGACCTGGCAGGGAGTCCTGCTTACACTCTCTCCATCTGTATTCATGCAGGACAAGCTAGCACACAACAACAGGGAGAGGTCACAGGCCGGTAGAGAAATGCGTGAAATCAAAGTCCTCATGGGCTCATTTGAAAACAGACCCATCCAACTGGCCGGCAAGGGTCTGGACTGGTCCTGAGCTGATGGTAAGGTCGACACTGCTCCATCAAGTGAAGGCCCAGCAGTGCAACATCCATCAGACAATCATTCTGTGAGTGATGTGTCCTGTTTCATCGCTGCCATGCACTAATCATTTCCCTTTGCTTCCGCAGATGCATCTGGGAAACAGCCAACAGAGCCCACGACCCAGTGCCTCAAATTAAGCCCCTGAAGAGGAATCTGAAGGCGTCCTCCTTGAACCCGTCACAGCACTCACCCACACCCTCCCCCAGTGCAAAGACACATACCTTGGTGGGACCTAGCTTTAAAATGGCCTCGGGATCACAATCTGGTGAGCACATCACACGGTCTGATCCACATCAGGCAGCAGTAGGGACTTCCCAGGTGTCCGGCACTTGGAGGACTGCTGGAAGCCGGAGATTTGCTGAGTCCAAGTCAGATGATGAGCTTCTGGACTCAGTCATGTCACAGTTTCTGGAGCTGCAAAGGCAAGCTCGGGAACATCAGGAAGGGATGTCTGCTGCACTCCTCAGAGTGCGAGGCACAATGGAAGAGTCCATCCATCTTCAGGCTGAGGTGATAGCACTGGTATGCCAATGCACCGAGGTCAACACTGGTAGGATGGCAGCTGCCATGGAGACCTTGGTCCAGGACGTTGCTCCTGCATTGTTGCATGGGCTCAACTCCATAGCTCATGCCATACTTAGCCTCCAGTATTTTGTTTGCGAGAGGGGTGCGGGGCAGCTCGCTCTCACTCCAGCTACCCCTTCTCCTCAAGGAGTCAGCCAGGGGCCCTTGGGCATCCATAGGGAGGAGGATCAACAGGTGTATTCCCGGGGCCATCTATCCAGGTGACTCCAAGAGTGTTCAGCGTATCCAAATCCCCTCTTTCTGTGTCCTCAGCAACTCCAGCTTCACAGGCTGAGGAGAGTGCCACTGCCACACAGCAGGACCCCGAAAGCAGGCCGGGGCCCTCCAGGTCTCAGTCCTCCAGAGAAATCCCGCAAAGGTCATCACAAACAGGGCGTAGCAGTCAGTAGGCTGCCTCCATCTCCACTGCGGATGTCCAGAGAACACCAAGACATAGTGGCAAGGTTAGGAAATATAAGAAGATGTAGTTGCATAACCTGGTGCTAATCAATTGTACACATTGTTCACTATTGTCAATAAACTCTCAAGAGTATCTCCCTGCCTATGGCTCTTTGTTCTGGTGTGCAGTGTTCTTGTCACTCAGATGTGAAACATTTCTGGCAGGTGTCTCAGTCCAGGGCCTCTTCCCTGTGCTCTGTGCAGCCTTCAGACCAAAATGATGGTCCAGCCTCACACTCCCTGGGAACATTACTGATGCCTGCACCTCAACGGTGCTTGTCATTGCTGCCAGAATGTAGTGGGCAGGTGTCACAGAATTCCGTCATTCTCTCAGAGTGCCCTCAGCAACTTTAAGGAGGGACTGGCCCCCATCTCTTCAGCATCTGTGACCAGTGACTCTGTGCTCCTCAGGGGCTCAGGTTCTGAAGACGGACAAAGGATCAGATGCTTCTAAAGTTTCATGGCTGCATCTCTGTGATATGACTCACAGAGCACAAGCAAGCTTCCCATGGCCAGACGAGAGTCAGACATTCACAGAGGCTATGTGAAGATTTATGGAGTGTCCTCACTGCATGTTATCATCATCCTCCTGCAATCAAGAGACTATTAGGGCCTCCACTGCATCTCCATGACAGGAGCATTATCACGGAGGGTATGTGCACTGCCATAAGCCAGATTGGAGTCAAACATTCACAGATGCAATGTGAGGATCTATGGGGTCTTCTCACAGCATGTCGTCATCATCCTCCACAAATCTAGCAGCTATGACCAGAGCGAGGGCCTCATCCCCATCATCACGGCCTTTGAGGACCCCTTCACTCTCATCCCTGTTGGTGTCCTCCTCATCCGAAGAGACCCCCAGCTCCTCCATCTCTTCCTCAGCCAGCTCCTCTCCCCATTGCAATGCCAAGTGGTAAAGGGCGCAGCAGACAACGACAATGCATGGCACCCTCTGTGGACTATAGTGAAAGGCTCCATCGGACCGGTCCAGGCACCGGAACCTCATTTTCATCATCCCGATGGTCTGTTCCACCAAGTTGCGAGTTACAGCATGAGCCTCACTAAAGCGTCGCTCTGCCGCAGTCTGAGGCCCCTGCACAGGTGTCATCAGCCACAGCCCCTTGTCCCTGCGGAGCCAATCCTGCAGCCTCTGTGTCAGGAATATGTCAGGGATCTGTGACTGACTGAGGATGTAGGAGTTCTGCACACTCCCTAGGAACTGTGCGCAGACTTACGTTTCTGGTGGTGGCATATCAGCTGCATATTCAGCAAATGGAATCCCCTGTGGTTGATGTAGTTGACCGCGTGTTGTGACGGAGATCTGAGCACTACTTGAGTGCAGTTGATGGCACCCTGCACCCTTGGGAAACCCGAGATCTGGGCAAATCCAATCGCCCTTGTATTCTGGCTGTCCTGGTCTCGGGCAAAATGCACCAAGTTGTGTGCCCTCATGAAGAAGGCATCCATGAACTCATGGATGCATTTTTGAGTGGAGGCTTGTGAAATCCCACAGAGGTCACCTGTGGACCCCTGACAGGAGCTGCTGGCATAGAAATTGAGGGCTACTGACTCTTTCACAGCCACTGGCAGTAGATGCCCTCCATGTCCCAATGGCACCAAATCCTGCAGCAGCTGGCAGATGTGGCTAACCAGTTCCTTAGACATGCGCCATCTTCAGCGACACTGGCTCTCGTTCGTCTGCAGGATTGACAGTGAGCATCTATAGACCCTGAATGTCACTAGGCGCTGACCAGCAATGGCTCGCTGTGGCTGTTTGGCAGCATGTGTGGGAGTCCCAGCTGTCCCTTCTTCCTGAGGGTGCTGATTCTCCCACTGTGCAGCCAAGCACCTCAGTCACTCTGTCCTCTGTCATTTTCACTCTCTGTACGCCACAAGGCATACAGCTAGTTCACCAAGCTCCATGACCCTGATGTACTCCTCCTGCAGGATGAAAGAGAGAGGCATGTGGGTTAGCATGGGTGTACAAAGAACCTGTCCTGGTTAAATGTAAAAGCTCCTTAATGCATTGCGGAGGGTGCTGGCCACCACTTGATGGCCAGAGATTAGTGCGCTGCATGGCTTGCTCGCAACCCCACCCACCTCCGCCCCATTTTACCTGACCAATTGCCTGCAGCTTTGCTCACAGCTCAGGTGTAGGCATTCTCTTAACAGTGCTGTTAGCTTGAACCATTGGGGAGACTGGTCCAAACTGGGATGCTGACATTGCAAGGGGCTATGAACGCCTCCTCCAGGGACTGCTTCACAGCCAGCTTTAGCAAAGAGATTGTACAATGTGTGCAGTTGTCCAACTGTTCTGCAGTCCACTAATACACACATGACTTTGCAGTCTGTGCTCATAGAAACATAGAAAAATAGGAGCAGGAGTAGATCATTTGGCCCTTCGAGCCTGCTCCACCATTCAATATGATCATGACTTATCCTCTATCTGAAACCATTCTCCCGCACTCTACCCATACCCATTAATGCCTTTAGAGCCCAGAAATCTATCTATTTCCTTCTTGAATATATTCAGTGACTTAGTATTCTTAGTAGAGAATTCCACAGGTTCACCAGCCTCTGAGTGAAGAATTTTCTCCTCATCTTGAGGGGTGAAAAGCGCTGGAACACTTGGTGGCACTTTGATGCCTCTGCATTGCTTGAATGGGCAGATAAGTTAGAAGCCCAACTCCAATCACATCAATGTGGCTGTGTAAAGAGGAGGTGTTACACTCTCCGATCCCGCAACAACCACAGAGACTCAGGCTTCCTTTTAACCAGTTTTATTCAAGCATATGCAAGGGAGCTGCAATCATTCCTAAGAATGAAGACCCAGCTCCCAGATTGATTACATTTCATTACTTTTGTACTTTTTCTTATCACGATACATTTGAGTACATTTGAATACATCCAATCGGTAACTGACACACCGGTTCCATTATCCCTATCCTATTGAATACATAAACATGTGATTTTGCTATCCAATTATTCTAAAGCATCTATTGTTATACTATCTAATCAAAATTAAAACACGTACGCAAAGACCTTGGTTCTTACAACTCAAGACTGTTTGTGTTTCATCAAAGCCCCCTCTTTGTCCATTGTTCATCTTCCCATATCTAAGCTAAAACCATCTGCCGCTTCCCTATCTGAGAGGGGACTACACTTAATCTAATTTATGTCATACTCTTGTCTCCAGTCTGATTCTCAAGGCTATGCAATGTTCATCTGGTAATCTTCAACTCTTAATATGTTTAGCAGCCATGTCTGCCTGGAGATTTTAGGGGGTTTTCAGTAAATTCTTACAGTATTCTCTTTTAGCATTTTTAATTTCCCCCTAATACTGTGCCTGAATTGCCTCAGTTGCAGAGGAATGGTCACTTTATATCAGGTGTCCCTAATGCATGGCTGCTTCCCTCGTCCACCCTACACTGAATGCTTGTGTGCTCCATTCAAGCGCTTGACATTCCTTTCTCCCACTCCCCACAAGTCACCTCAACCAAAGGGTTGCCCTTTCCTCCATCCCCCAACCTCACAATACGCCTCTAGCTTGTAGTCCAACAGGCAGCCCTGGCGAGCGCTGCGCAACATTACTGTGTACTTAACTCCAAGTTCCCCTCAAAATGCAGCCTGCCAAGTGCACGCCTTTTATATGTTGTTGTGCTTTCCCGCCGACGTGGGTGGACAATCCAGTGGCGCTGGGGTGGTGGGACGATTCCAGCGGGCAGGCCTAATAATGATATGCAAATGTATTACAAGGAGGTTCCCAACGTCCAATGGTGGGAAACGTGGCCCGCCATCGGCGGGCTGGGTAGATAATCACAAACTGGTTTCACGCCATTGTGAAATCGATCGCGCCATATTGTCTGCTCATGCCAGCAAACACACCCGCTCTGGCACGCATGGAAAATCCCAGCCATTGTTGGGACAGCTGTACAATGAAAGCTCACTATGAATGCTTGGCTGAGTTCCAAACCCCATTAATGGATTCAGCTCAGCACAGGTTATTGTTACAGCTTTCAAGGGTACTGTGAGCTGTGTTTTGATTGACAGTTTTATGAGTGGTTAATAGGATTATGTTTCTTGAAGAGATTTTGAATGGCTGTTTGTTTCTTTTGATAAGTCCGGAGTACTAAAGAGGATTAAATTTCATTTAAGTGGATTTTGAATGACTGTGTGTTTAATTGACAGCTTATGAGTTCTTAAGGAGATCAAGGTTTTTTGAAGGGGTTTTTGAATAGCTTGCTGATTATTTTTACAGCTTCATGAGCATTTCAAATTCCCAGTGTTATTATAGGGCTTTGTCCATAGTGGACACTGGGTGAGTGGGCATGACCCAGGGGGGCTTGTTGGGGGCAGGAGTTAGTGAGGAGTGAGGGAAGTAGGGGGTATGGGGCTGGATGGCGATTGAGTGGGGTAAGTGATCTGAGGGGTGAGGGCTAAGGTACCTAACAGTTATGTACAGAATTGGGCCGATATTTCAGTGACCAGAGATGGACCTTCTAAAATGTCGCTCCCCTGTGTTCCCACCTTGGGCCTGCTTCTGGAGACGGTGGCCCTGAGCCCAGCCCCCTCCCCGCCTCCCACCATCCGACAATTAAAATAGCTTGGGCGGGCACTGCTGGGCAAGAGACAGGATCACAACATAGGGAAATCACCTGCCTTGAGGAAGGAAATCTGGCTCATAGCCAGGAAGTTATATTAAAGGCCTAGATCTTCAGATCTTTACTGCCCACAAACTTTTTTTACTGACCCAATGTTACTGCCCATTTCTTCCAGGATCGGAAAATGAGAATTGGGGAGTGCAGTGCCATCTGGCTAAGTCCAACCAATTGTAGTCGAGGAAGGAAAGGGCATGCTTTCTTTTTACAGCAATGGCTGCCACAGTCAGGTAAGTTTTTAAAGGTCCAGGTCTTTTAATGTATGATTGTGTGTTAGTGAATGGATGAGTGAATGGGTGAGTGGATGAATGGATGAATGGCTCAGCCAGGGAATGGGTAAGTGAATGAGGTGGGTAGGTAGGTGAGTGAGTGGTGAGGTGGGTAGGTGGCTGAAATGGTAGGTAGGTGAATGTGGGTGAGGTGGGTAGGTGGGGGAGTATGTGAGGTGTGTAGCTGGGTAGATGGGTGAGTGAGTAGTCAGGTGGCTAGGAGGTAGTAGGGTGTTTGGGGGTATAGTCGGGTGGTCAGGATAGTTGGGTTGGTGGGGGGGTAATCGGGTGGTGGGGGGGTAGCCTGGTTATGTTGGGCATGTAGTGGGATGGTCAGGAGGAGCTAGTTCGGTGGTCAGGAGTTGAGTTGGATCGGGGGTTAGTTGGGTGATCAGGGATAGTCAGATGGTTGGGGGGGTAGTCGGATAGTCAGATAAGTAGTCAAGTTGGGTTGGAGGTAGTTTTCTGGTGAGGGGGCAAGTATATGGGCGGTCAGGGGGTGTAATTGGTAGGGGATGGGTTTCCATTTATGGAGTTACCCAGCTGTTAGACAGGGTTTGAAGCTATCTAACATTTCAGGGTAAGTACACGGTTAAGTCTCATGTATCTAGCTCAAGTCTCCACCCTGAGCTCAGGGTCAGAGACATTTGAAGATTGTGTTGGGCAGCAGGGAATAAGCCCATCGGAATTCTAAACTTTGTGGGCAATTCCTATGCATGTCCACACATCAGAACTTCCACAGGGTCCTGAAGCGCATTTCCCGATGCACATCCCACCTTTGAAAATCTGGAGACAGGAATATTTGGGCCATATAAAACACTGGTTAGGCCTCAGCTGGAGTACTGTGTCAAAATTTAGGCACCAGACTTTAGGAAGGACCTGAAAGTTTTGGAGAGGGCGCAATAGAATGCTTCCTGGGATGAAGGATTACAATTACGTGGATAAACTGGTGAAGTTGTCAGTGTTTTCCTTAGAGAAGGCCAAGAGGAGATTTGATAGAGGTATTTAAAATCATAAAGAGTTTAGATTGAGTAAATTAAGAGAAACTGTTTCCAATAGCTGAAGACTCAATAGCCAGAGGGCACAGATTTAAAGTAATTGACAAAAGAAACAGAGACGACATGAAAAAATGTTAGGAAATGAGTGATTAGAATTGGAATGCACTGCCTGGTAGACTGAGGGACACAGATTCTGTAGTATTCTTCAAAAGGGAATTGGATAAATACAAGAAGGAGAAAAAATTGAAGGATTATGGGGAAAGAGAAGGGAAGGAGAGCTAACTGATTTGATCTTTGAAATGGGATGAATGGCCTCCTCATGTGCAGCATTATTTTACGTTTCTATGAAGTAAAGATCCTAGTGTCATTTTCAACTTCCCTGATGGAAAATTCACCCATTCTAAAAACTTACAATTTGGAAACAATTGAAGTGCTATGCCAGTGTTATTTACAGGCATCCTCAGATGCAGTCAGGTAACTGCCTGATTAGTTGTTTTAAACTACCAGTGGGGTTTTTTGCCTTTCCCTGGCTGTGTTGCCTGCTGTGACTGACTGAAAAATTAGAGGCAAGTTTTTTTTTTGCAAGTGGGAGAGAATTCTGCACAGTTTCTTCCACATAAATTTCTATCTGACAGTGTGGACTTGATGATTGGTAAGCTGATTTGGCTAGGGGGTAAAGAGGAGGAAGTGAAACAAGCAAGAGCAGAAAGACCTGCAGCCCCAAGGAGAAGAGGGTAAAGGGGGATAGAGTGCAGGAGCCCTTAACCCACAAAGGCTTATAGGACAAGAAGATCATGTCTCAAATTAAGTGAGAAGTAGCATGTCCGGCATCTCTGATTCGCCAAGAAGTCTGTTACGGAGTTATTATTTGCTGCAATAGCAACTGAAGTGCAAAAGCAGGTCACACATTTTGTTTACTATGGTTCTGAAGGTGACTGTGATGCTGAATTTCTACACCATAGGAATATTCCAGATTGCAGCCAGTGACATAAGTAATTTCAGAATATTTGTGGTGCACGCTTGCATCAAGTAGGTCACGGATGAACTCTTTACCAAGGTATATGGGCTCATCACCTTCCCTTTGGAAGCAGCAAAGCAGGAAGACAAAGCTCTGGAATTATTACGGATCACAGACTCCCTCCCCACCCCACCCCACCCAATGCAGGGCATAATTGACTGCATTCCACATAATTCCCTATAAAGAATTTGATGTATACATGAACAAAAAGAACTTCTACTCACTGAATATGCAGTTTTTGTGCAATGACAGACAGTGCACCATGCAGGTATGTGCATGGTTTCCTAGCAGTTTTCATGGTGCCTTTATTCCTCAACGTTCCTGCCACTCATCCCCACACATCCCCACCTTCCAGCCAGACCATTGTCAGTGGTCCAGACCCAGAGAAATGAGGCAATCAGAACAATGTCCCTACGAGAGCTCTGAGTGAGTACATCATTTTTATAGAGAAACCAATAAAACATCACCTGGTGACAGGACAGTTTTTCACAGCAGGTTAGTACTGGCATTTCACATTGGAATAATAAGTTACAGGTAAGCATTAATATCCTAGCATCTGAACACCCATTAGAAATATTTATGTCGCAGATTACAGGCTATAATAGTGGCAATGTCAAATGTAATCTTTTTAATTACAGTGCAGAGTTTGATCCTTGTTTTGGCTGAGGTAGATTCAGGGTCTACCTCCTCAGCCTACCAATTGTAAAAATCATGACACTTTGATGTGGTTCAGCGAATAATTATGAAGGACCTGCCTTTGGGCAGAGAACTGAAGAAGATACATAGATACACATTTTAATATGCAGTGGTGTGCTCCTATACAACATGTAATTACCTTCTGAGGTCAAGTACAGGCTACCTGCTCTTAGGTAGAAATTCAAGTCAGCTAGATGTCTGTCTATTTTTCTTGTGCTTTTATTTGATAATTATAACTCTATGCATTCTAACACAATGGCCCCAGCAAAAGTGGAATAGTACCAGTGTTAGTGCTATTCAAAAGCTCCACACACTGATGCAGAAATTATCTGACCTTGCCTGATATCACAATAGTAGCTCAGTTGTTCATGAGAGATGAGAAGGAAGAGCCGGGGCGGAATTTTATGTTGGTGGGATTTTACGGTCCTGCCGACGTCAATGTACTTTTGAATGGCTCTCCGCATTTTATGGCCCCGCCTCCACCGCGACAGGGCTGCAAAGATCCCCCCCCCTCCCCCCAGAGCTTTGGTCACTAGCAGCCAATTTCAGGTTCTTGACTTTCCAAAGGCCATTGGCAGGACTTTCTGGCATTGGGGGTAGAGTTGGGGGTGGTAATGGATGGTGTTAAGACAGGAATAGTTCCCTCAAGTAGAGGTACTAGGCATTGGTGTCAAATGGCATATAGGCAGGGCACTTACTCAGGAGGAAGCTGTGTAGTCGCATTATGTTTAGTATTTTTTGGAGCTCTAATGAGCCTTCACCTCAGACTGCCATTGCTTTTTGTGTTGGCCAGCTACGTAGGTGTCCAACAGGCAATACAAGCATATTGGGGGTCCAGGTATCTGTGTCAATAATGCAGAGAATATACAATACATAGGGGATGAATTTCCATGGGAGTTCTTGCATGCGCTTATCGAAACATGGGCAGAGAAGCCACAGAAAGCCTTGGAAAAAGCAACTTCATGATGGACGAGCAAGGGAACCCCACGGACATTCCCCCATGGGATGGAGTTAAGAGCATCTAATTGTACAGGGCCTGAAGCGAATCCAACAACAAGTTTAAGCATTCAGGTAAATCCATCCTTATCAATCACAAAAATGACTTAAATTTATAAAGTGCCTTTAACATAATAAAGCATCCCAAGACAATCCACAGGAGTATTATAAAGCAAAATTCAGCAGCGAGCTACATAAGGAGCTATTAGGGCAGATGGTTGGTTAAAGAGGTAGATTAAAAGGAGCATCTTAAAGAAAGAAAGGTAGAGAGTCAGAGAGGTTTGGGAGGGAATTCCTGTGCTTAGGGCCTTGGCAACAGAAGGCACAGTCACCAATGGTGAAGAAATTAAAATCAGAGATGTTCAGGAGACCAGAATTGGATGAGTGCAGAAACCTCAGAGCGTTGTGGGGCTGGAGAGGTTACAGAGGTTGAGAAGTGCAAGGCTGTGGAGTGATTTGAAATCAAGGCTGAGAATTTTAAAATCAAGATCTTGCTTTACTGGGAGATAATCTAGGTGAACAAGAACAAGGGTGATCGGAACAAGACTTGGTATAAGAAAACGGGCAGCAGAGTTTCAGATGACCTCAAAATTACAGAAGGTAGGTGGCGGGTGGCCAGACAGGCGTGTGTTGGAAAATGCAGAGGTAACAAAGGTACGAATGAGGGTTTCAGCAGTTGATGAGCTGAGTTAGTGAGCAAGTTAAGTGACCTTAAGGAGGTGAAAATAGGTGGTCTCTGTGCTGGTATGGATAATTAGTTGGAAGCTCATCTCTGGGTAAAAGATGACATTAAGGTTTGAACAGTCTAGTTTAGCTGCAGTTTCCTGGGAGAGGGATGGGATTGGTAGCCAAGGAATGGATTTTGTTGTGGAGACAATCAATATTGGATGTCAAATAAGCAGTCAGATAATTTTGCAATGGTGGAGAAGTCAAGAGAGCTGATGATGAAGCAAAGCTGAGTTTCATCATTGAAGAGCCCCTTCACATCAGATCTCCTGCTGGGAAAAGGCTGCTCCTTGCTTTGATGGGTAATAAAAATATCATCGAGAACTACTGCTTCCTGGATAAAGCGTGCCTAATGTATCGTGATTTTCAATTACAATTGAAAATGACCTCTGAGAAGATTGGCTCAAAACAGCAAAGGCACATATCCACTGTGTGTGTTCCCTATTTCATAACTCCTTCACATTGTTGAATAGGACTGTAAATTGAACCGGTAAGTGCCAGTAGTAAATCATTCAAAAGTGACAGCATGTATAAACAGATGTAAAATCATAACCAGTTGGTACAGCTTCAACCTTTTTTGTTCTTTTTTCTCACTTTTTGTTAGAATTTCTTCATGAATATTTCTGAATAATATATTAATATTATATGCATATAATAATTCATATTACCTGGTTCCAATATGACATTGTCTTTGGTGCTCATCACAAACTCTGTTCCCTAGCCACCAACTCCATTCCTCTCCCTGGCCAATGCTTTTTGCCAGACCTTTTAGAACCTTGGTGTTAGATTTGGCTCTGAGATGAGCTTTCTTTTGCATATCTGCTCTATCAGCCAGACAGCCTACACCTCTGTAGCATTGATCATTTCTATCCCTGTCTCAGGTATCTGCTACTAAAGCCATACTTTTGACACCTCTAGACTTGACTATTCCAATGTTCTTCTGGCTTTTCAAATGTTCTTCTGGATAGCCTCTCATCTCTGACTTTCCATAAATTTGAGCTCATCAAAAACTCTGTTACCCATATCCTACTCCTCAGTAAGTCGCACTCACCCATCACCCCTGCTCTCGCTGACGTACATTTGCTCCTGGTCAGGCAATGCCTTGATTTTAAAGTTCTCAGCCTTGTTTTCAAATCCCTGCATTGCTTTTCCTATTCCTATTTTGTATCTCCTTTATCCCCACAACCCTCCAAGATAGCTGGAGAAGGGGACCTTTTGGCCTGCCGTCTGTGCTGGCTCTCCATAAGAGCAACTCAGCCAATCCCACCACCCCATCCTTTCCTCATAGCCCTACAAATTCCCTTATGGAACCACTGATTGAATCTGCCTCCACAACACATTCATTCCAGGTCCTGCCACTTGTTGTGTAAGATAAATTTTTTGCTAATGTCATTCTTGGTTCTTTTGCCAATCATCTTAATACATGTCTTCTGGTGTTCAAACCTTTCGACAAAAGGAACAGTTTCACTCCATCTGCTTATTCAGGCCCCTTGCGATTTTGAACTCTTCTATCAAATTTCCTCTTAATCTTCTCTATGGAGAACAGCCCCAGATTCTCCAGTATATCCATGTAACTTAAGTCCTTCATCCCTGGAACCATTCCCATAAATCTTCTCTGGAAAAATAAATCTCATGGGATTAAAGGGATAGCGGCAATGTGCATGCAAAACTGGCTAAGGGAGAGAAGCAGAGAATGGTTGTTTGAACAGTAAAGTTCCCCAAGGTTCAGTATTAAGACAATTGCGCTTTTTAATATATATTAATGATCTGGGCTTGGTATACAGAGCATATGTCAAAGTCTGCAGATGATACAAAACTCAGAAATGTAGTAAACAATGAGAAGGATAGTAGAAAACTTCAGGAGGACATAGAAGGACTGGCAAAACAGGCAGACATATGACATATGATTAAATTTAAAGTCGAGAAGATGATGAGAGATAATTGCCCAGAACTTCTGTGAAGCAGCAGCCATCACTGGATCGCCATTCTGCTCAAACTTTCAATGCCCTGATGGTGATCTGGTTGGGTTTTCTGAGCTCAGCTTCTTCAGAGATGTACAGTCACACAAAGAACTCCTTTGCAGCGCTATAGCATAAGGGGAATACAGGACACCCCCTCCCCACTTTTTTAACAGCACTAGCTGCCATAAGGTAAGTTTAAATGTGGTGTTAAGTGAGGTGCGTAGGTGGATGAGTGAGTAGGTGGGTCAGGGGGTAGTCCACAGAGGCACTGGGGTGATCAGCGTGAGCAATTGGGGGTGTCAGTTGTGTAGTTATCCAGGTGTTAGAGTGAGATTTTTCTGTCTAACATCTCCTGGATGACCATTCATTTAATTCTCATGGAACTGAGGAACAGGGATGCGGGATTTCAGCTATGTGGAAAGACTGGAGAAGCTGGGGTTGTTCTCCTTAGACCAGAGAAGGTTAAGGGGAGACCTGGTAGAGGTGTTAAAAACCATGACTGGTTTTGATTCAATAATTAAGGATAAACCATTTCAAGTGGCAAGAAGGCTGGTAACCAGAGGCACAGATTCAACATGAGTGTGGGGATGGGTTGGCATAATGGTATTGTCACTGGACTGGCGACCCAGGGTAATGCTCTAGGGACCTGGGTTTGACTCCCACCACAGCAGATGGTGAAATTTGAATTCAATAAAAAAAAATCTGTAATTTAAAAAGTCTGATGATGTTGATTGTTGTAAAAACCTGGTTCATTAATATCCTCCAGGGGTGGAAATCTGCTGTCCTTACCTGGCATGGCCTATGTGTGACTCCAGACCCACAGCAATGTGGTTGACTCTTAACTACCCTCTGAACAAAGGTAATTAGGGATGGGCAATAAATGCTGGTCTAGCCAGTGATGCCCACATCCTGTAAATGAATTAAAAAAAAGAACAAGAGGAGACATGAGGATGTTTTTTTACACAGTGAGGTTTTATGATCTGGAATGCATCATCTGAAATGGTGGTGAAAACTGATTCAATAGTATTTTCAAAAGCACTTTAAGGAAAACAGTTATGGAGAAAAGCTGAGTCGTTGGGTTATTCAGACATCTTTTCCAAAGTGTTGGCACAGGCACGATGGACCAAAAGGCCTCCTTCTGTGCTACATCATTGTATGATTGGTGCTGGAGTGAAGTCAAACAATAGACTGTTTTGTGTGAGCATTTGCATGAAACTAAAGAATTAGAACAAACAATGAATACGTGTCACATTGCACTGTGCAGACGAAATGGCTCAACGTTGACATAATTTGAAATCAACAGAGTCTTAAGAGAGGCAGTTCACTTGATGGCCTACACAGACTGCATGTCAGAATAACCTCTCTGGCAGTCTAAGGCAGGCAATCTTCAATTGTGTTTATATTATATACACCCAAACCATTTCGAGCTTCCTTGAATTAATACTCACTTGTGGCTTACAAACAAAATCATTTCAAGCTAGGTTTTCAGAAAAATATGTGTTACATTTTAAATAATCAGATTGCAAAACAATTCAAAGGTTCATTTAAACATGGGGATGAATTTTACAGGGTATGGTGGCGGTGGGGTGGGGTACTACTCAGCCCTCTGGAAAAAAGTTGGCCTTTATTTCAAAGGGAATGGAGTATAAAAATAGGGAATTCTTGCTAAAACTATACAAGGCACTAGTTAGATCACACTTAGAATACTGTGAACAGTTTTGGTCCTATTATCTAAGGGAAGATATACTGGCATTGGAGGTAGTCCAGAGAAGGTTCACTAGGTTGATCCCGGGGATGGAGGGATTTTCTATGTGGTGAGGTTCAGTAGGTTGGCCTGTACTCATTGGAGTTTAGAAGAGTGAGAGGTGACCTTATTGAAACATATAGGATTCTTCGAGGGCTTGACAGGGTAGATGCTGAGAGTTTGTTTCCCCTTGTGGAAGAGTCTAAGACCAGAGGGCATAATCTCAGAGTAAGGGGGTGCCCACTTAAAACAGAGATGAGGAGGAATTTCTTCTCTCAGAGGGTAGTCAATCTGTGGAGTTCTTTACCGCAGAGGGCTGTAGAGGCTGGGTCAGTAAGTATATTCAAGGCTGAGAAAGACAGATTATTAATCAGTAAGGGAATCAAGGGTTATGGGGAAAAGGCAGGAAAGTGGATTTGAGGATTATCGGATTAGCCAAGATCTCATTGAATGGTGGAGCAGACTCGATGGGCCAAATGGCCTACTTCTGCTCCTACAGCTTATCGTTTTATGGTCTTAAATGTCAGTGCCGAACTGACCGACTTCAAACAAGGCCTCCCAGCATCCTTCACGAGGGGAGGGTTGGATTTCTGCCCCTCAGTGGGAGGAAGTCCAACTCATGAGAGCTGCTGGGCAATCTGATTGGGGGGGCCAGGTTTTGGTGGCCAACTGGGGAGGCACAAAACAGGGGTAACATCTTGCAGGGTGTGGGGGTTGGGGGTCGGGGGGGGGAGGCTACCCACCATGTGTACAGGGCAGCCCTGAAGGATATAGCCCCCTTTCCTTCCCACCTTTTATCCAACCGTGTTGAAAAAAACTGCCTTCTCCTTCTCGCCTGCCTGCCACTGCCCAGCGTATTATGGCAGCAAAGGCAGATTGAGGGCCTTAAGTGGGAAATCATTGACCACTTCAGAGCCTCAGTTGGCCTATGGGTGGACGGGCTAGTGGGGGGTTTGCCCACCTCCTCCCCCGTATTATGGGGACTGGGTCGGGTGTAGTGGGGAGGGTGGTGGTCTAGCCACCAGACATGTTTTGTGCACTCTGTCACCAAAATCAGCCTTGGTGGGGAACCATAAAGTCCAGCCCATAGATTGTAAAACAAATTGTTCCCAAACTTGGATTGAGGTGGTAAAGAGGGTGAATGGTCTGTTAGCATTACATGGCCCTGATTTTCAACCCTGATTTTAGACAGGAGTGGAGCAGTGGCATACTCAAAATTGGAGTGCTAATATGACTGCCTCATTCCAATCATTCTGTCCACTTCTACTTTTTGTGGGCCTTTAGATGGCCTTCAGATTATATCATACAAATCAGACTTCACTGCCATCAGTAGGACCCAGGTGCAATTTGCAATACTGTGTAGAGGCAGAAAAATGTGTAGAGGTGGAAGATGTTTGTATGGTTCTTAAAGAATACTTTGCGCTGTGTTCACAAAAGGAGGTTGGTGCAGATATTGTAGTTAAGGAGGAAGAGTGTGAAGTTTTGGATGTGATAAATGAGAGGAAGTGTTAATGGGATTAGCATCCTTGAAAGTGGATAAATCACCAGGGCTGATGAAATGTACCCCAGGCTGTTAAAAGAAGCCAGGGAGGAAATAACGGAAGGTCTGACCATCATTTTCCAATTCTCATTGGACACAGGTGTGGTGCCGGAGGAATGGAGGTTTGCTAACGTTGTGCTTTTATTTAAAAAGGGAGCGAGGGATAGACTGAATAATTATTGGCTTGTTAGTCTAACCTCAGTAGTGGGCAAATTATTGGAATCACTTCACAGGGATAAGATAAACCGTCACTTAGAAAGGCATGGATTAATCAAGGATAGTCAGCATGGATTTGTTAAGGGAAGATTGTGTCTGACTAACTTGATTCAATTTTTTGAGGAAGTAACAAGAAGATTGATGGGGTAGTGTAGTTGATGAATTTTAGCAAGGCTTTTGACAAGGCCCTACATGGAAGACTGGTTAAAAAAATAAAAGCCCATGGAACCCAGGGCCAGAATTTTCTCGGTGCCGTGTGGGGGCAGGCCCCGCATGCCAATGCATAAAATGATGCATGGTGACGTCGGGCGAGCATCCCAACATCACCGCGCGCCAGCGTGATATTTTGGTGGGCGGGCGTGTGATGATCTCCGATGTGCACCCACCATTAATTAACGAGCCAATTAAGGCCCTTGAGGCAGCAATTGTTGGAGAATTTTCAGGACCCATGTGATCTTCAGGTTATCGCACAGACGCAACAGGCAGACGGGTAGAAGACATTTGTATAAACCTCATCCACGGGCAGGATAAGAGGGGTGAGTGGGGTCGCGAGTGTTATTTGTCAGACATTTAATGCTTAAGGTTACTGATACTTGCCTGTGTGATCAGGAATACTTCAAAACTCTTCACAACTGCTTGGGCAGGAGTAACAACCGTCAGGTCAGGACTATGAGTCAACATCATTTCTGGGGCCTTACTGGTTTCACAAAGTCTTCTCTTAGCCTGGGAATGGGAGTTGTGCTATCCGCTGGAGGCACCTCCTCCTCTGAGGAAGGGAGGGCCAGAAGGGGGAGGAGGCCAGGAGTCCACATTCAGCCTCCAGGGGAGCCACCTTTGGGAGGAGAGGCGCAGGCACAAGGGGTGCAGAGCTAACAGGAAGACCAAGGTGGAAGGGGCTGCAGAAGATGCCACCATCCTGCTGCCAGGGTATACAGGCAGCGAAGCAGCTACCTCAACATGTCTGAGGCGCAGTGCCGAAGGAGGCTCTATCTCTCAAGGGAGACAGTCATTTCCATCTGTCAGATGATAGTCCCTGAGATTTGCGCCAACTGTGTGGGTGGGCACCCCATGCCAGTGGTGCTGAAGGCCAGGGCTGCCCTCAACTTCTATGCCTCCGGCTCTTCCCAGGGGTCGGTGGGTGATCTTTGCGGGGTCTCCCAATCAGCTGTCCACACTTGTGTCAAGCAGGTGACAGACGCTCAGTTCAGACGTGCATTGACTTTCATCCACTACCCCGGGACGAGACCAGCCAGACAGAGCGAGCCAGAGGCTTTGCAGCGATTTCTGGCTTCCCTGCATCCAGGGTGCAATAGACTGCACACATGTGGCCATCAAGGCACCAGCAGGTGAGACGATGCCTTCATCAACAGGAAGGGCTTCCGCTCCATGAACGTGCAGATGGTGTGTGATCACAGGATGCAGATTCTGCAAATTTGTGCAAGGTACCCAGGCAGCTCCCGACACCTACATCCTCAGACACTCCTAGGTGCCGAGGCTCTTCAGTGCTCCAGCCCGGCTGGATGGATGGCTGCTGGGTGACAAGAGCTATCCCCTCAGAAGATGGCTCATGACGCCTCTTCGCCATCCAAGAACAGAAGCTGAGCAGCGGTAGAATAGGAGTCACGCCTCCACAAGGGCTGAGGTAGAGAGAACCATCGGTCTTCTCTAGATGTGTTTCCGATGCCTGGACCGTTCAGTGGGCGCACTCCAATACCCCTCAGATCATGTGTTGCTAATAGTGGTTGCATGCTGCACTCTCCACAATCTGGTGCTGGAAAGGGGCAACGCAGTGGACGAAGAAGATGTAGACGCAGTCGCTCCGGCTGCACACGATGAGTCCAGCAGTGAGTCCGAGGATGAACACGCACAGGAGAATGCTGAGGGGGTAGGCGCTGACCCGGGCATACTCCAGGGAGGCAGGGACACCCGGGAGGCTTTAATCCAATGAACCTTCAGCTAGCACACCACAGATGGACCTCCAACACAAGCCAAGGCTGCAGGCTCCATACTCTATTCCCGAGTGCAAAATCTGCCTGGGTAGGAACATTAACTAAGGCCCTTGTCAATAAAGCTCAATGTGACACAACTCACTCATAACATCATAGGTTCCCGTCCACCTGCAGAAGTAAGGAATCACCCTGAGCCATGCTCACATATCAAAATTTAATGATTTAAAAAATGAAGCAGAAAGAAAATTACAATGGTGTTACGCATCACACTGAGTGGTCATCAACTAATAGCGGGGCAACATAAAACCACCATAAGACCATAAGACCATAAGACATAGGAGCAGAAATTAGGCCATTCGGCCCATCGAGTCTGCTCTGCCATTCAATCATGGCTGATAAGTTTCTCAACCCCATTCTCCCGCCTTCTCCCCGTAACCTTTGATCCTCTTACCAATCAAGAACCTATCTATCTCGGTCTTAAATACACTCAATGACCTGGCCTCCACAGCCTTCTGTGGCAATGAATTCCATAGATTCACCACTCTCTGGCTAAAGAAGTTTCTCCTCATCTCTGTTCTAAAAGGTCTTCCCTTTACTCTGAGGCTGTGCCCTCGGGTCCTAGTCTCTCCTACTAATGGAAACATCTTCCCCACGTCCACTCTATCCAGGCCTTTCAGTATTCTGTAAGTTTCAATCAGATCCCCCCTCATCCTTCTAAACTCCATAGAGTATAGACCCAGAGTTTTCAAACATTCCTCATATGTTAAGGCTTTCATTCCTGGGATCATTCTCGTGAACCTCCTCTGGACCCTCTCCAGGGCCAGCACATCCTTCCTGAGATACGGGGCCCAAAATTGCTCACAATATTTTAAATGTGGTCTGACCAGAGCCTTATAAAGCCTCAGCAGCACATCCCTGCTTTTATATTCTAGTCCTCTCAAAATAAATGCTAACATTGCATTTGCCTTCCTAACTACCGACTCAACCTGCAAATTAACCTTAAGAGAATCCTGGACTAGGACTCCCAAGTCCCTTTGCACTCCAGATTTCTGAATTCTCTCCCCATTTAAAAAATAGTCTATGCCTCTATTCTTCCTACCAAAGTGCATGACCTCACACTTCCCCACGTTGTATTCCATCTGCCACTTCTTTGCCCATTCTCCTAACCTGTCCAAATCCTTCTGCAGCCTCCCTGCCTCCTCAATACTACCTGTCCCTCCACCTATCTTTGTATCATCTGCAAACTTAGCCAGGATGCCCTTAGTTCCTTCATCTAGATCATTAATGTATAAAGTGAAAAGTTGTAATCCCAACACTGACCTGCGGAACTCCACCAGTCACCGGCCGCCATCCTGAGAAGGACACCCTTATCCCCACTCTCTGCCTCCTGCCAGACAGCCAATCTTCTATCCATGCTAGTACCTTACGTCTAACACCCTGGGCTCTTATCTTACTGAGCAGCCTCCTGTGCAGCACCTTGTCAAAGGCCTTCTGGAAGCCCAAGTAGATAACATCCATTGGCTCTCCTTTGTCTAACCTACTCGTTACCTCCTCAAAAAATTCTAACAGATTTGTCAGGCATGACCTCCCCTTGATGAAACCATGCTGACGTTGCCTGATTTTACCATGCACTTCCAAGTATTCTGAAATCTCATCCTTAATAATGGACTCTAAAATCTTACCAACGACCGAGGTCAGTCTAATCGGCCTGTAATTTCCCGTCTTTTGCCTCACTCCCTTCTTAAACAGGGGGGTTACATTAGCGATTTTCCAGTCCTCTGGGGCCCTCCCTGACTCCAGTGATTCCTGAAAGATCACCACTAACGCCTCCACTATCTCTTCAGCTATCTCCTTCAGAACTCTGGGGTGTAATCCATCTGGTCCAGGTGATTTATCCACCTTCAGACCTTTCAGTTTTCCTAGCACCTTCTCCTTGGTAATGGCCACCAAACTCACCTCTGCCCCCCAACTCTCTTGAACCTTGGGGATGTCACTCGTGTCTTCCACTGTGAAGACTGACGCAAAGTACCTATTCAGTTCCTCCGCCATTTCTTTGTTCCCCACTACTACTTCTCCAGCGTCATTTTCCAGCGGCCCAATGTCCACTTCTGCCTCTCTCTTAACCTTTATATATCTAAAAACCTCTTACAATCTTCTTTTATATTACTGGCTAGTTTACCCTCATATTTAATCTTCTCCCTCCTTATTTCTTTTTTAGTTGTCTTCTGTTGGTCTTTGTAGGCTTCCCAATCCCCTGGTTTCCCACTGCTCTTCACCGCATTGTATACTCTCTCTTTAGCTTTTATGCTGTCCCTGACTTCCCTTGTCAGCCATGGTTGCCTCATCCTCCCTTTAGTATGCTTCAGTGTGAAACCCGTGGTGTGCCTAAGGTGCCTCAAGTTTACGCTTCCGGGTGCTACGTCTAGGTGCTCCCCCCTCTCTGGCACTGGCGTCTGAGACAGCTGCTCACTGTGCTGTCCTGTTGGCCTCAATGGCCTTGGCGGACGTCCTCTAGCCTGTGGAGCCTTTGATGGCCCCGCCTGGGAGGGAGCGGCCAGTTCCACAGATGGCATCTCTCCAGTCACCACAGCCTCATCAGATCCCACAGTCACTGACAAAGGGACGGAGGGGCTGCTGCGTTGATCCAGAGCGCCCTGAGAGGATCCCACAGAGATGACAGGCAGCTCCTGCACCAACGTGAGGTCCTCCCCACTCACCGTAGATGGATGGGCACCGAGCTGGGATACTTGGTGCCCAAACCATCTCCCACACTGGCACTGACCAGCTGTGGTCAATTCCGCTGTGAGGGCTTGCAGGTCCGAGCGCAACCCCAGGAGGCCCTGATTGTTCTCTTGGCGGAGCCTCTCCATGAGAGTCGCCACTCTCTTCATGGCAGAAGCATGACGCTCAGCTATGAGGCTCATTGCATTAGTGATGCTCCATGTGGACTCCTCCAGCATGGGCACCATGCCAGGCATTGCCTCATGTATCTCTGCCAGATCCTCCCGCATACCCTGCTGCACTTCCAGCGTCTGCTGCCTCGTGAATGACTCCAGAGGCACATCATCAGCCACCGACCGAACATGTACCTGGTCCCCAGCATTCCTCCAACTGCTGGTGCCCTGGGCACTCTCTGTCTCTGCCTGCACCTCAAGTGAGTGTGAAGTGCCCTCACCGCTGTGCCCTGGGACACTAGCCGATGATCTAATTCCCCCCAAGGTGCTAGTATCTGCGCTAGTGCCTGCCTGGCAGAGATGGTGTGATGCTGGTGAGTCCAATTGTTCAGGGGGCTCAGGTGTGAGAGGTGGCCCCTCTGCCTCCTCCCCCCAGCCCTGCCACGGTGATGCTGAAAGGAAGAACAAGGACATTTGATTAGTTAAAGTGGATACAATGTCAATGTGCATGCCTGTCCCCTGGATCATTATGCGCTCATCCTTCTATAATCAATTGTCAACCCATGTTGCAAACTTCAATCACTGAGCATTCATCAGCGCCATGGCTGCTGGAACACACATGGTGACCTCAGTGCTCAGCAACCTTATCTCCCTGTGGCACCCCAGCCTCACTGCCACCGGCGGACCTGTTCGAATGGTGCCTCTCCAGATCTAGCGACTCCTGCTCGTATCTGGTGACGATGGCCAACTTGGCCTGGCCTCCGCCAGTCCGCATCCACTCATTGGCATTGTGGGCAGTCTTCTCCTGAAAAGGAGAGATGAGCATTGATTAGTCCACCCTGTACCTGGATTCCCATTGCATCCTTGCCACCCCAACCAGGGTAAGGCATTGCACCTCTCCAGTGACATGTCACCCTGCAGCTGCCGCACATTCATACCAAGAAGCCAAGGCCCCCCTTGCCCACATGCTGCCTCCATCACATTTGCCACCACATGGTCTAATCTTGCAAAGCAAGGAGGCACAAGCATGTGGAACGCCAAGGCCAGCAGATGGGTTGATGCCCCACCACCTGGAAACTCCCCTCCCAGCATGTTAGCACCCTGATCTTGACATGTTTTGCAGTTCCAGCACTGCGCCTAGGTGCAGATCCTTGAGGAACCCCCAAAAACAGTACTCTGGGTGTCAGTGTCACATATGCTGCAGGTGCAGAACCCTTCTCAGGACTACCCTCTCAGGGCGAACTAGGCATGGGCAATATCTGCTGGCCCACCCAGCAAGGGAAACATGCCGTGAAGGATTCAATGCTGTAACTACACTCAGAGTTGAGGTGTGGTGGGGGTGTGGGGGCTTGGGGGGAAAGCCTACCTGCTGTGTTAAATGACCTCTGCCAACATGGTACTCACCCTTCCCGAGCACAAGAGGTCATTGAATCGCTTGAGGCACTGGACCCACGTGCTTCGCACCACATCATGGGATCTGACTATCTCTGCCATCTCCTCCCAGGCATATTTGGTCCAGTGGGGGAGACTCTGCCTCCCGTCCCTCGGAATGAGGACCTCCCGCCGTGCTGCCACCTCCTCCAGGATGGCAGCTAGGCACTCATCAGAAAACTGAGGGGCACATTGCCCCGCTGCGCTACCCTCCCGCCTGGCCTGCTGTCCAGCAGCGCTCTGGTGAGCCCTTCTACTGGCCATGATAAACAGTCTTTGCAAGGCTGCCTGCGCGCTATTTGAACAGGCTACCGGGTCGCCATTGGACCCAGTGGTCATTGCACTCCCACCGTCGCTCGCCCACTCCCGCTGTCCTCGGGAGACGCGCTTCATGCTGGGCGGGCCATAATTGGCCTTAATTGGCCCACCCATGTAAAATGGCGGCCTGGAGCCAATTGCAGGCGGCGGTCGGCTCCGCGCCCACCCACGCCTGCTCCCGAATGGCCCGCACGACGGGGGGGAAATTCTCCCCCAGGGGAATGTGGCAAGCTGGATACAAAATTGGCTCAGTGGCAGGAAACAAAGGGTAATTGTTGATGGATGTTTTTGCAACTGGAAGACTGTTTCCAGCACTAGGTCCCCTGCTTCTTGTGGCATGTATTAACGATTTGGGCGTAAATGTCCAGTGCATGATCAAGAATTTTGCAGACGACACAAAAGCTGGCCGTGTGGTTGATAGCGAGGAGGATTGCAGTGGACTGCAGAAAGATATCAATGGACTGGTCAGGTGGACAGAAAAGTGGCAAATGGAATTCAACTCGCAGAAGTGTGAGGCGATGTATTTGGGGAGGTCAAACAAGACAACAGAATACACAATTAATGGGAAAATGCTGAGAGGTGTAGAGGAAGTGAGGGACCTTGGAGTGAATGTCCACAGACCCCTGAAAATAACAGGACAGGTTGATAAGGTGGTTAAGAAGGCACATGGAATCCTTTCCTGTATTAGCCGAGGTATAGAATATAAGAGCAGGGAGGTTACGCTGGAACTGTATAAATCATTAGCAGTTCTGGTCACCTCATTACAGAAAGGATGTAATTGCATTAGAGAGGATACAGAAGAGATTCATGAGGAGTTTGCCAAAACTGGAAAAATGCAGCTATGAGGAAAGATTGGATAGGCTGGATTGGGTAGATTGTTCTCTTTGGAACAAAAGAGGCTGAGGGGATATTTTATTGAGATGCCCAACATTAATTGTTAGGGGCCTGGATAGGTGGAATGGGAAGGGCCTATTTACCTTAGCAGAGCAGTCAGTGACGAGGGAGCATAGATTTAAAGTGATTGATAGAAAGATTAGATGGGAGATGAGGAAACATTTTTAACCCAGAGGGTGGTGAGGGTCTGGAACTCACTGCCTGAAAGGGTAGTAGAGGCAGAAACCCTCAACTCACTTATAAGGTGTCTGGATGCGCACCTCCAGTGCAATGACCTGCAGGGCTACGGATCAAATACCGGACAGTACGATTAGGCTGGGTGGCTCGTTTTTCGGCTGGCGTTGACATGATGGGCCAAGTGGCCTCTTTCTGTGTCGTAAACTTTCTATGATTCTATGATGGATGAAGTGTTAATGAGCACTTATAAAGATATGGGCTGGGATTTTCTGTGCCCGCTGGCATTGGGCATGTTTGGTGGCATGAGCAGACAATATGGCTAGAAGACCAAAAACCGGTTTCATGACGTTGTGAAACCAGTTTGCGATCATCTGCTCAGCGTGTCGATGGTGGGCCGCATTCCCCGCCATCAGGTGTCGGGAACTTCATTGTAATGCATCAGTATATCATTATAGGGCCAGCCCACCGGACTCATCCCCCCCACCCCCGCTGGATCATCCGTCCACGTCGGCAGGAAAACACGCCAGTGCAGAACCTGTCTTGACAACTATGACGTTCAAAAGTCAGGACTTACCACCAGAGCCTTGCTCACAGTAGAAGATGCTGGGGCTTGACAGCAACGGGGCCCCGGAGGAACGTGCCTGGCATGCTGGGTGGATTCGCATGGACATGGCTCTACTGCAAAGCAGCTCACGGAATTTGGAAAGTCACCGTTGATGCTCACAACGGATGATGGTCGAGGGGGTGAAAGAGGAAGGTCTAGGATTGACTGGGAGAGGAAGGGGTGTCGGGGATGTGAGTGGGAGGGGGAGAGTTAAGGTATCAGGGCTGCGATGGGGGGGAATGAGGTTGTCTGGGGTGAAGTTGGGAGGGGGGAATTAAGGTGTTGGGAGTAAGGTTGGGAGGCAGGGAATGAAAGTATCAGGGGGGTGAGGTTGGGAGAGGGGAGGGAGCATGGGGGTAGGAGGGGGTAAAGTGGGAGAAGATGACAACTGGGGAGGTAGGTGTAAGGGGGTTGGAAAGTGTAGGGGAAGGGTTTAGGAGGTGGGAAGGGGTGCATAGAGGGGAAGGGTTCCAGGGGTAGGAAGGAGTGCAGAGAGGGGAGGGAGTCTGGGGGGAGGAAGGAGTGCAGAGAGGGTGGGGAGTAAGGGTGGAAGAAGAAGTAAGTGTAGAGGAAGGAATCGGGGAGGGGGAAGGAGTAAAGCTGGAGAAAGAAATGAGGGTGTCTGAGGGAGTCAGGAAAGGGGAAGGAGTAAGGCTGGAGGAAGGAGTCGGGAGAGGGGAAGGACTAAGGGTAGGGGAAGGACTAAGGGTGGCGAAAGAAGCTAAGGTGCCTGAGGGAGTCAGGAATGGAAAGTGACTAAGCATTGTGGGGGGCACACGAAAAACAGGGAGGTGGGAGGACTAAATGGGGGTTCCACTGGGGAAGGGGTTCTGGGGTGGAAGGGGTTCTGGTGGGGGAAGGGGTCCAGACAGGGGGGTGTCCAGGTGAACATGTAAGGGAGGGGTCTGATGGGTCCATGTCTGCCTCCTGGGGAGCGAACTGAGGGCGGGTGTGGTGTGAAGGAATGGTGAGAATGGCCGAGGGCAGAGTGAGGCAGTAGGATGGGAGCGTGAGGGTTAGACGGTAGTGGTAGAAGGGATGGTGAGGGTGGTTGGTGGGGACTCGGAGGCAGACATGGATCCTGGGGGTGGGAAGGAGGAGATCGGGGAGGTTAATGTGGATGGGGATGGGATTTTTGGGAAGGAGGGAATGTGCACATTCACCTGGACATCACTGAAAGGAAAGGGTTGCAGCAGGTGGGTCACGGAGGGGAGGTGGAGGGTGATGCTGGGGGGGGGGCAGTCAACTGTGATGGGAGAAAGGAAATGGATGAGGGGGGAGGGGAAAGGTTGGGGCAGCACACAAATCCACACCATGCTGTCCAAATCGAAAGTGAAACGACAGTAGTGGTGGGTGAGATCAGGTGCTGCATGGGAGTGTGATCAATGGGTGGGGGAGATGCAGGTCAGCTCAAATGGACAACTGAAAGGGAAACCCAGCAGGCAGCATTGAAAATGCTCAGGACATTGAGGTGAGTATGATATGTGAAGTATCCGCGTGCATGGGAAAGTGCTTGCATGAGGATCCGAAAGGCCCTGCCACACACACACTTCCCTCTCCAGAATCACTGGTTGGCCAACTGCTCCCTCTGCAGTGACAGAGGACGAGGTTGAGGCGTTCACAGGCAAAGAGAACTTGGAGGAAGAGGACAGCCTCTTAGATTCCTGAGTGGATGAACTGAGGGTGTCCAGCTGCCGCTTTTCCTCCCTTCGGATGTCCGCGTGCCCCGGCCTGACTACTTGAGGGGAAAGAGCACCCGGAGGGACGTCGAGGTGCCCTGTTTCCCTCGCGCATTGCCACTGCAGGAGTTCACTCATGGCTGGAGTGCAGGTCTGCACACAACTCTGCGTTCTGCTGGACCAGGGTCTCCATGGCATCCACCATCCTCCCCATTGGAGACCTCCATACATGGAGGTGCACATGTGGGCACCACTTCATCAGAGGGCAAGGGGCTCAATCCTCCGTCTCCTGTGCCACTCGCTGAGGGCTTCCAACAGCTCTGCGTGATGTTCCCATGCCTTCTGCTGACTCTCCAGGATGAGTTGGAAGGCCAAATCTAGAGGCTCACCATCTGACTCGGACCTCACAGATGCCTGATCCCCAGCAATCCTCCGAGTGCGGGGAAGCTCGCATAAACCTGCCACCTGCTGCTGCTGACATGTGTCCATACGGTGAACACCAGATTGTGAACCCGAACCTGCTCTAAATCTAGGTTCCACCGAGGTGTGTGTCTCTGCGCTGGCGGAGGGTGTGGGTTAAGTGCTGTGATGGGTCATCCAGGCTGATTATTTCCAGCTCTTCGATAGAGGAGGTGTCCTCTTTGCTGGAGGTGAGGATGTGGATGGAGCTGAGGAAATGGCTGGCTGGGCGTGTCAGTCACTTGGAATAGCTCCCTGTGAACCAAAATAGAGATAAGTAGTATAGGGTAACGGAGTCAAAAGCAAGAGGGAAAGCACTCACATTTATGTTGAGAGAGGGATGATGTGGTGCAGAATCCTTACAAGGGTGTTCAGCGCTGATGTCATGGTCCATGTCCTCAGCAGTTAGTGCAATGGCACACTCCTTGAAATGAGAGAGGGGCCTACTGTGGGTTACTCCACCCCAGGTCTGGGACCGCTCCCTGCTGATGTGAGCAGGCTTCTCCTGACTGAAAACAGATGGAGGGAGTGTGAGCAGGACACATGGCACTGCGTGGAATGTTTGTGTGGTGAACGGAGCCATGGACAGGATGAGGACCTGAGCTCGAGAGGGTATGAGCCTGTTGGAGATGTGAGGGTGTGTGAGAGATTTAGTGGTATTGTCCCTTGAGGTGTAAGATCCCTGTGGATGTGTAATGGGTTTGTGAGTGTGTAAGTTGAGAGTGATGAGAAGAGTGAATTAGTTTAGCGGAACGGATGAGACCATTCATCCTGTAGTGGCAGTGGGTGGCTGCCTCTTATGAAGGGCATTGACGCTGACCACCACTGCCACTGCCTTCCAAGCCAGATTAGTGAAGTTGCTGCTCATCCTGCAGCCAGAGTGGAGGTAGAGGGCATCATGGCAGGCCTCCACTGTATCCAAAAGGTGCTCAAGGGGTTCATCATTGAACCTGGGGGCTGCATTGTGCAGCAACTGTGGGCTGGAAGCACTGAGAGGTGTACGCGCGGCTGCATTTTAAATATGGCACCCGGTGTGATGAAGCGGTGAGGTGATGGCATGGTGGGCGAATGAGAGCCTGCCCTCCATGGAAACAGTGTGTTTCCCGGGAATGCATAATTAATGCGGCGGGTTTGGGATGATATGGCGTGAAAAGCTGCCATTGCGGCCGATGGCTAAAACATCGTTTTACCCACTCGCTACTACACCTAGTGCAAATCTGGGACGATTCCACCCATAATGTATGAATTAATAGCAGCATTACTGTAACTACAATTACTCCTGAATACAAAAGAAAAGGCATGTTAATATTGTAAGGAGTCATGATGCGGCAGCATGTGTCATCACTAACGTCCACATTTAGTGGAAAGTAGGTCAAAACTGTTGGAGAAAAATGAGCTCCAATTAGAGGCTTTCACCCTATTAGAAGGTAGGACAATAGGACTCCAACCTGAGAGATTGAAGGAGATGATAAAATAGGCAGATGTAGCCCATTGAGGGTCTATTGTACTCTTTCCTTTCTTCCTTCCCTATTTTGGTTATTATATTTGAAACTGTGACATCTCAGGAGCATCTCATGTAAGTGACAGTAATGGTGAAGCCAATGATGCACATCTACCTAAGTTTTTTTATATATATTTGACGCACTTTTATGTCTCCACAGGAATGGCTGTGTAATCAGATGTCAAACGCTTCATAGAACTTGCCAGAAACACCTCTAAAGAGGTGCAAAGTGGGTGTCTAAGAATCGAACATGACAGGCGAACCACTCCAAAAGTGTACTGTCTTGCCCTATTGGGAAAGGCATAAGAAGAGGAAAACCTGGAACATGCAGAAGGAGCCTAATGTCTGCTTGCTGCACCTCTTGAAAAAATGAGTTGCCCTGAACGCAGCTGGTACTGCGCTGTCTACGTTCAAGAAAATGAGGTCCATGTGTGGTCTAACCAGTGGTCCTTAAAGGGACCCTGGAGACTGTCACCAAAAACGTAGTTTCTCAAAAAAGCTTATCTGAACATGGAACTGGGGGATAGAACCATTGAGAAAGAGCACAGGCCTGGACTCAGGGAATCCCCCCCGCCCACACAGGGAGTGCTCAGTGCTTCTGGGCAAGAGTCACATTGGGCGGGCCTTAATTGGCCTGCCCACGTAAAATGGCGGCACGGCCCCGATCGGGGGCGCCGATTGGGTTCGCGCTTGCTCCTGCCTGCCCCCACACAACCCCCCCAATAGGGGGAAAATTCAGCCCAAAGAGTTCCACTAAATAGAGATCCCTTTCAACTTTCTCAGTTTCTTTCTTTGACTCTTCTGTTAACATTGTTAAACTACCTCCAGCAGTTCTTGCCTATTCATTTTCCCTTAGATGATGCATTGATCTTGTCAGCAATTTTCCCTCAGGACTCTGTCAGCCGTGTGCCTTTCTTCTTAATCTGAAAGAGTTTAGCTTCACACAAAGAATTTTTTCAAAAGGAAGTCTGTCACTCCCTCAATGAAGCACCAGTGTCTCATCCATTACCCCAGCTTTTCTTCCTAAGTTTGGTTTCCTATGTAGCACAGATGTCAGTGTTATAATTTATTAGTAACCATGGGGAGCCATTTTCAGTTTGCCACCTGGATTGCCACACATCATAGAACCCATTGAATTTTCATCCCAATGTTCAACAATTGGTGGGCAATTTGTTCTCCCAGGTTACTGCTCAGGCAGTGAGATTCAAAATTAACTTCCTCTTATATCTATAATCATGAAGCATGGAGCTCAGGTGCATTGTATTACCATAAACTGAGTTAAAAAATCATATTATATATTTTTTGTGTTAAAAAATAATTCATTGTGAAGTCAAGTCTACTTTGCTCTCTACTATTTAATTACAAAAACAAAGTTGACATTTTAGTTACTTGAAATGCTAGAAGTGATATGTAGCCCTGTCTTACCTAAGCTGTTTGGGCGGACCATTCAATTGCCCATGGAACTCACCCACCAACATCCCATGCTGATCCCACTTGCTCCGATTTTAACCTGCTCTTCTGAACAAGTGGTCAGGATCCCTGCTAGAAACTGGTGAAGTCCTTTAAATATGCAGATTGTCCTCTGATTAAGCCATTTTAACTGTGGACCTGAGCGAGGAAGTAATTGTGGCTTCTCCACCGGGTCCACCCAGCTGGAAGAAAAATCAGGGCCAAAAAGTAAGTGTTTCTCATATTTTGACTTCTCTCGTGGGGGCCAGAAGAATTTGGAATCCTTCTCCAGGACCCAGGTGGAATGTCTAGTTGCTCTGCTTCTGGCTCTCCCACTTTCAACTTACATACAAACATACAAATTAGGAGCAGGAGCAGCCATTCATCCCCTCGAGCCTGCTCTACCATTCTATAAGACCATGGCTCATCTGATTGTGACTTCAACTCCACTTTCCTTCCTACCTCCTATACCCTTTGACTCCTTTGTTAATCAAGAATCTATCTAATTCAGCCTTAAAATTATTCAATGACCCTCCCTCCTCTGCTCTCTGGGGATGCGAGTTCCACAGAGTCACGACCCTCTGAGGGAAATAAATTCTCCTCATCTCCGTCTTAAATGGGAGACTCCTTATTTTTAAACTGTGTCCACTAGTTCTAGTCTCTCCAAGGGGTAAAGCCCTTTTAGCATCCACCCTGTCAAGTTCCCTCAGCATCTTCATTAAGACTGCCTATCATTCTTCTAAACTCCAATGGATAAAGGCCCAACCTTTCCTCATAGTATAACCCCCTCACCCCAGGAATCAATTGAGCGAACCTTCTCTGAACAGCTTTGAATGCAATCGTGTCCTTTCTTAAAGAAGGAGACCAAAACTATACACAGTGTTCCTGATGTAGTCTCACCGATCCCTATTCAAATGTAGCAAAAACATCCTTACTTTTTTTTCCCATTCCCCTTGCAATAAATGATAACATTTCATTTGTCTTCCCAATCATTTGCTGTACCTGCATACTAACGTTTTGTGATTCATGTAACAGGACACCCAGATCCCTCTGCACCTCAGAGTTCTGTAATCTCTCTTCATAGAAATAATTTGCAGCTTTTCTATTCTTCCTATCAAAGTGAACAAGTTCACATTTTCCCACATTATACTCCATCTGCCACAATTTTGCCCACACCCTGAACCTATCAATGTCCCTTTGAAGGCTCCTTATGTCCTCTTCACAACTTAGTTTCCTACCTATCTTTGTGTCATCTGCAAATTTAGCAACCATACTCTCTGTTTTCTGTTAGCTAACCAAGCCTTTATCCATGCTAATATGTTACTGCCTAGATGATAGGCTCTTGTTTGTGTAGTTACCTTTGATGTGGCACCTTATCAAAGAGCCTTCTGGAAATCTAAGTACACCATATCCAGAGTTTCCCTTTACCCACGTTGCTTGTTACATCCACAAAATAAGATAGTCAAACACGATTTCCCTTTCGCAAAACCATGTTGATTCTGATCTATTGCATTGAGATTTTCTAAATACTCAGCTATAACCTCATTAATAATAGATTCCAGCATTTTCCTATGACAGATGTTAAGCCAACTGGCCTGTAGTTTCCTGCTTTCTGTCCCCCTCCTCTCTTGAATACAGGAGTTACATTTGCTATTTTTCCAATCTGATGGGACCTTCCCTGAATCTAAGGAACTTTGGAAAATCAGAGCCAATGCATCTACTATCTCAGCAGCTACTTCCTTTAAGACCCTAAGATGTAATGCATCAGGACCTGGGAACTTGTCAGCTTTTAGTTCTAGTAATTTTCTCAATACTCTTTCCCTGGTGATTGTAGTTGTTTTAAATTCCTCCCTCCCTTCCACCTCTTTATGCATATTTATTTCTAGGATGTAATTTATACAGTGAAGACAGGTGCAAAGTATGACACAAATTACAACATCACAACTTAGTTGAGTGCCAAGGACAATTATCTCGATCCCCAGAGTTGGCCTCCTGCTACACATCATTGCACTCTGCCCGCTGGCTCGCTGTAACTTCTTGCCAGGTTTGGGTGGTTAACCGGTAAGGGAAATGCTGACGAATTGCAGAACTTAAAATCTGCTGGAACTCACTTTGCCAATGTTAGGACAGTCTTCTGCTTGTTCTGCCCTCCATCTGCCTCATTTCTGCCCTGAATTAGTAAGAAAGAACGACCTGCATTTACGTAGCACTTTTCATGACCACCAGACATCTCAAAGTGCTTAACAGCCAATGAAGTACTTATTGAATTGCGATCACTGTTGAAATGTAGGAAATGTGGCAGCCAATTTGCGCACAGCAAACTGCCACAGACAGCAATGTGATAATGACCAGATAACCTATGTTTGTGACATCAGTTGAGGGGAGATCTTGTGGTTCAGTGGTAGCATCCCTACCTCTGCACCAGAAGCTCCAGGTTCAAGTCCCACTTCAGGACACGATGGCCTTGGAAGGTGTGTGCATAATGTGACCAAACAGGTTGATTATCAGCCTGTAAATCCTTCCGATATGCCTGATGGCAGGTGTTCAAGGGCGGGAGGGTTTCCTGATTAGCCATACTGCTGAAGGCAACAGCAAACCACTGTAGTACAATGCCAAGGATTACTCATGGGCAAATCTAATGGAAGCCCATGCTTGCCAACACCTTCTTAGGGCATGGTACCTCCGTCATTATGAAAATGGCAGAACAGGCCCAAATTCAGAAGTCTCATCCCCTAATATGGCATCTACCATTTTCCCTGGGGTGGGAAAGGGTTAGGGTTAGGATTCAAGTGAGTGAATTTCATGGAGGTAGCTACCCATAGAAACCAGTAGCAGCCTCCCTCATGCAATTTTGGTGTGAGAGGTGTCAGAAACCTGACATGCCCAGATAAGACCTGCTAGGAACAGGCCTGGACTTTGGTTATTTATTTGGAGAGCCAGGGTACTCCTTTGGAGAGGTAAAATACCTCACTGGATATGTCCTTGGACACCTTTGGGGGAGGTCAGTTGTCATTTGGAAGAACTTGGGAAATAGGAATTAGGAGCAGGAGTGGGCCATTTGGCCTCTTGAACCTGCTCCGCCATTCAACTGGATCATGGCACGATCCTCAGATCCTTTGATATCTTTAATATCTAGAAATCTATCAATCTCTGTCTTGAATATACTCAATGACTGAATCTCCAGTAGGGTAGAGAATTCCAAAGATTCACCACCTTCTGAGTGAAAAAATTCCTCCTCATCTCAATCTTAAATGGCTTACCTCTTATTCTGAGACTGTGTCCCCTGGTTCTAGGTCCCCTAGCTAGGAGGTCTATCTTTCCTGCATCTATATTGCTGAGCCTTGTAAAGATTTGCATGCTTCAATGAGAAAATGAAAAAAAGCAAGGTGCCTTGTTCACCTCAATGAGAGGTAAATTGTCCTTTGGTAGAGGTCAGGTGTCCTTAGGGAGAGATCAGGTCCCTTTGGGAGGGGTAAGGTGCCCTTTGGGGTTGCTAAAATTAGGCATGAATGTAAAAAGTGCATAAACTAATTGGAACTGTGAAAATTACTGGAACTGTCTGTCAAGCTGTCAAGGCATTTAAACCTCCAGTCCTTTAACTCCTTGAAAAAAAACCGGAGTATTAAAAAATGATTGCTTGCTATTTTATTCTGTCTATTAACATAAGCCTTAGGGTTACCATTACTGGATTAGTGCTGCATGGTTGATTTCACAACAAATTGTCACAGTAAGGTGCTTGCCATTTCACAGTTTAATTTATAGCTCCAAGTGATTATGGACTCTTTGAAGTGGGACTATGAATTCCAATGTTTGTTGTTATAAAGGATAATGTAGTTGAAGGAAGTGAATGTAATAAATGGGTTTTTATGTGAAAGTTTTTTTTTGAAAAAAAAAATAAAGGCTGCAATAGACACTTGGAACTATGGCCTGAATCTTGTACTCTGAGGTCGGGTGTGAGCCTGACCCATATGCACGTAAAATTGCACGCGTGCAATATTGAGGTTGGTGGGCACACGCAGGAGTCGAAGCAGTGCCCACTGACAATTAAAGGGCCAATTAAGGCCACTGAAAAGCCTATTGACTGTGATATTACATTGCCCATGCAATCTTTAGCTCATCACACAGGCAAAATAGATAGGGTGAATTCACGTTTTATTAATTTCTTCATCCAAGGGTGGGATGAAATCTTCGTTAGGATATAAAATAAAAATAAATATTTGGGGACAGCGTTTTTATGAGGTATGCTTTCACATGCTTAATTGTGCTGTACAGACATTTCTTGCAGCATTTTTGTGCTTTCTTTTATTATTTGGAGGTCTGTAGCTCTCTGAGGCAGCTGTCTGCCTCACCCACACCCGTGGTGAAGTCAGCACTCTCCCCATCCCCACCGGCACTGCTGAGCCTTTCTCAGGGCACGTTTCACTCTGGATGGCCGTTAATTGGCCAGCGTGAAATCGCAGTCGGGGGCTGTTCGTGGTTGGGGGGCCTGTTTCCCATCAACTGCACATGCCTGACAAGCGCAAAATATAAGCCTATAATCTATTTAATCTCAACATGGGTTCTGAGGTCTGACCATGGTGATTACTGGGTGAACTGGCACGGTAGGTGTAAGGGCAAAGGTGGTGGGTGAGGGGCATGTGTTGGTATGAGTTTGTACTAAGTTGGCATAGGAGCTATAAAGAGCAATGCGGACTTGAAGAGGGACAGCTGTTGGCATGGAGGGTATGAGGGGCCATAGCAGGTGGGAAGAGAGTTATAGGTTGGTATGGGGGTATGAGGTACTATGAGAATTGGCAGAAGAGCATAGGTTGGCATGGGTTTCGTGAAAAAAATCAACTGGCTCACCAATATCCTTTAGGGAAGGAAATCTGCCATTCAGACCTGGTCTGGCCTACATGTAACTCCAGACCCACAGCAATGTGGTTGATGCTTAACTGCCCTCTGAAATGGCCCAGCAAGCCACTCGACAACCACTAGAGAAAAATTAAAAAGGAATAAACACTTTGTGTGTATCTGCACCAGATGGACTTCAGGGATTCAAGAAGTCGGCCTACCGCCACCTTCTTAAAGGAAATTAGGAATGGGCAAAAAAATAACTGGCCTTGCAGTGGTAGCCACATACCATGAAAGAATAAAAAAAAATCCGTTTCCCATTGAATCTTTCGACTGGATCCGATCTTGGAGCTGACAGACTTCTCCTCAAGAGCATTTAAAAAGGTTGCATGCAGAGCTGCAGCATTGTTCAGGCTCAAGCTGTCAGAGCTGCAACACCTCCTCACTAGCAACCATCAAGTGGCTGACCTGTATTAGTGGAGGAGGTGGGGAGGGGTTTGGAGAGGGCTTTAATATAGTGTGTGTGGAAGTGGGGGCGAAGGCCTGATTACAGTATGTATGTGTGTGTGTGTGTGTGTGTGTGGAGCTTTTCCTCAGTGGAAAATTAAAGTTTATTTGATTTGACTCACCTTAAAATCAATGATGTCAAGATTTTTTTTTATCATTCATTCATGGGATGTGGGCATCACAGGCTAGGCCAGCATTTATTGCTCTTGAGAAGGTGGTGGTGAGCTGCCTTCTTGAACCTCTGCAGTCCACATGGTGTAGGTACAACAGTACTGTTAGGGAGGGAGTTCCAGGATGAAGTTCAATGCAGAGAAGTGTGAGGTGATGCATTTTGGTAGGAAGAACATGGACAGACAATATAGAATAAGGGGTGAAATTTTGAAGGGGGTGTAGGAGCAGAAAGATCTGGGTGTATATGTGCATAGATCATTGAAGGTGGCAGGACAGATAGAGTGGTTAATAAAGCATATAGTATCCTGGGCTTCATTAATAGGGGCATAGAGTACAAGAACAAGGAGGTTATGCTGAATTTATATAAGACACTCGTTAGGCCTCAGCTGGGGTATTGTATACAGTTCTGGGCGCCACACTAATAGGAAGGATGTGAACACATTGGAAAGAGTGCAGAAGAGGTTTACAAGGGTGGTTCCAGGGATGAGAAACTTTAATTACGAAGATAGATTGAAGAGGTTGCGACTGTTCTCCTTGGAGAGAAGAAGGCTAAGAGGAGATTTGATAGACATGTTCAAAATCATGAGCGGGCTGGGCAGAGTAGATAGGGAGAAAATGTTATCGCTCGTAAACAGGTCGAGAACGAGAGGGCACAGATTTAAAGTAATTTGCAAAAGGAGCAAATGTGATGTGAGAAAAATCATTTTCATACAACAAGTGGTTCAGATCTGGAATGCGTTGCTTAGAAGTGTAGTAGAGGCAGGTTCATCAAGGCATTCAAGAGGGCATTAGATGATTATTTGAATAGAAACAATGTGCAGGGATATGGGGAAAAGGCAGGGCAATGGCAATAGGTCATAATGCTCATTTGGAGAGCCAGTGCAGATATAATGGGCCAAATGGCCTCCTACTATACCGTTAACATTCTGTGATTCTGTGATTTTGACCCAGTGACAATGGAGGAACAGAAATATATTTCCAAGTTAGGATGATGAGTAGCTTGGAGGCGAACTTCCAGGTGGTGGTGTTCCCATCTGTCTGCTGCCCTTATCCTTTTAGATGGTAGTGGTCGTGGGTTTGGAAGGTGCTGCCAAAGAAGCCTTGGTGAATTCCTGCAGTGCATTCTTGTAAATGGTACACACTGCTGCTACTGTGCATTGGTGGTGGAGGGATTGAAGTTTGCGGCTGGGATGCCAACAGGCTTTGTCCTGGATGGTGTCAAGCTCCTTGAGTTTTGTTGGAGCTGCACTCATCCAGGCAATTGGAGAATATTCCATCACACTCCTGACTTGTGCCTTGTAGATGGTGGACAGGCTTTGGTGAATCAGGAGGTGAGCTACTCACTGCAGGGTTCTTAGCCTCTGATCTGATCTTGTAGCCACAGTATTTATATGGCTAGTCCAGTTCAGTTTCTGGTCAATGGTAACCCCCAGGACATTGATATTGGGGGATTCAGTGATGGTTATGCCATTGAATGAAAAAGCTTGATGGTTAGATTCTCTCTTGTTGGAGAAGGTCAGTGCCTGGCACTTGTGTGGCGCGAATGTTACTTGCCACTTGTCAGCCCAAGCCCGTATATTGTCCAGGTCTTGCTATATTTGGACATGGACTACTTCAGTATCTGAGGAGTCACAAATGGTGCTGAACATTGTGCAATCATCAGTGAACATCCCCACTTCTGACTTTATGATGGAAGGAAGGTCATTGATGAAGCAGCTGAAGATGGTTGGGGCTAGGACACTACCCTGAGGAACTCCTACAGTAATGTCCTGGAACTGAGATGATTGACCTTCAACAATCACAACCACCTTCTTTTGCACTAGGTATGACTCCAATCAGTGGAGAGTTTTCCCCCTGATTTCCATTGACTCCAGTTTTGCTAGGATGCCTTGATGCCGCACTTGGTCAAATGCGGCCTTGATGTCAAGAGCAGTCACTGTCACCACACCTCTGGAGTTCAGCTCTTTTGTCCATGCCTGAACCAAAACTGTAATGAGGTCAGGAGCTGAGTAGCCCTGGGGGAACCTAAACTGAGCAGGTTATTGCTAAGCAAGGGCCAGTTGATAGCACTGTTGATGAGCCCTCCTATCACCTTTCTGAAGATCGAGAGTAGACTGATGGGGCGGTAAATGGCCACGTTGGATTCGTCCTGCTTTTTGTGTACAGGGTATACCAGTGTAATTTTCCACATTGCCGGTTAGATGCCAGTGTTGTAGCTGTACTGGAACAGCTTGGCTAGGGGTGTGGCGAGTTCTGGAACATAAGTCTTCAGTACTATTGCCAGAATGTTGTCAGGGCCATAGCTTTTGCAGTATCCAGTGTCTTCAGCTGTTTCTTGATATCATGTGGGTGAATCAGATTGGCTGAAGACTGGCAACTATGATGCTGGGGACTTCCGGAGGAGGCCGATATGGATTATCCACTCAGCACTTCTGGCTGAAGATTGTTGCAAATGCTTCAACCTTATTTTTTTCGCTGATATGCTGGGCTCCTTCATCATTGAGGATGGGGATATTTGTGGAGCCTCTCCTTCCATTAAGTTTTTAATTGTCCACCACCATTCATGACTGGATATGGCATGACTGCAGAGCATAGATCTAAACCATTGGTTGTGGAGTTGCTTTGCTCTGTCTATCATTTGCTGCTTATGCTGTTTGGCACAAAAGTAGTCCTGTGCTGTAGCTTCACCTGGTTGACACCTCATTTTTAGGTATGCCTGGTGCTGCTCCTGGCATGCCCTCCTGCACTCTTCATTGAACCAGGGTTGATGTCCTGACTTGGTGGCAATGGCAGAGTGGGGGATAAATCAGACCATGAGGTTACAGATTGTGGTTGAGTACAGTTCTGCTGCTGCTAATGGCCCATTGCACCTCTTGATTGCCCAGTCTTGAGTTGCTAGGTCTATTTGAAATCTATCCCATTTAGCATGGTGGTAGGGCCACACAACACAATAGCAAATATCCTCAATGTGAAGACAGAACTTTGTCTCCAAGAACTGTGCAGTGGTCACTCCTACTGATACTTTCATGCAAAAATGTATCTGCGACAGGCAGGTTGGTGAGGGTGAGGTCAAGTATGTTTTTCCCTCTTGTTGGTTCCCTCATCGCCTACCACAGACCCAATCTAGCAGCTCTGTCCTTTAAGACTCGGCAGCTTGGTCAGTTATGGTGCTGCTGAGTCACTCTTGGTGATGGACATTGAAGTCCTCCATTCAGGTTTCATTCTGTGCCCTAGCCACTGTCAGTGCTTCCTCCAAGTGATGGTCAACATGGAGGAGTACTGATTTATCAGCTGTGGGGTGGGGGGGGCGGGGGGCGGGGGGGGTGGTGCAGTAATCATCAGGAGGTTTCCTTGCCCATGTTTGACCTGATGACATGAGACTTCATGGGGTCTGGAGCCGGAGATGGCCATTAGGGAGCCCTGGTGTGATATTGTTACAGTTCAGTAATTCTGAATGAAAATGCGGCATCACTACTTTCCATTGCTTCCTGTCTAAGGTCCATGAGGTGGAGCAGATTAGATGAAATAAAGGACTGGTGAGTACATAAAATAATAGCATTTTTTACAAAGTACTTTAAAAACACAGCTTTTCACATTTACATGATGTATTTTTTGTTCTATAATACACAAACTTAATTATTTATATAATGATTGTTACTATGCTGCTTTATTGCCACTTAGTTTTCATTTTTTGTGCCTGGGGTCACGTTAATTTTAAAGTGTTAATTGTGAAACATGCTGTAAGTGGAGTGTCCAATTGTTTTGCACAAGAGCTGTTATTCAATAATGTCATTCCTAAATTCATTATGCATCTTACTTAGGTTTACAATAAAAGCAAAATTTTCTATATTTGCATTGACCGCAAGGAGCCTTGCACCTGCTAGTTGTGAAAATCAGATGCCTGAGTGTGTCCTGCAAATCATTTTCCATCAGGTCAGTGGATTACCAGAAGATGCTACCAAAGACATGCCCAAATCTCTGATACCCTCATCAGTAGATGAGAATTCCTTTTAAGATTGACTTCTTTCTTTGTCCCTTGCCTTATCATGATAAGTGCTGGGTCTTTCTTGCTATCTTTCTTTTTATTTCTATCTGCACAGGTAGCGGAATGATTAGGTAGATAATTGTTTAATGGCGTAAGAACATGAGGAACAGTGAGCATTGTGCCAAGATCAAATTTTTTTTACCAATGTCACTTGCTGAAAATGACCTTGCTATATATTGCAATGTAGTACATGATATATGCCAGTTGTGCCTGCAGGCAGAAGCTCAACCAAGGTAGACATTGGAATTCTTAATTAAAAAAAGAAATCTGGTCTTTACAAAGGCTACTTCCAGCAAAAAAAGAGTATCTTGGAAAATCTGGCAGTTGGCAAAATAAATATGGAACCATAAGGGAGAGATTCTAGGGTTGCAATTCTGTTGGGGTTCTCTTGTACTCTCATCATAACTGCAGCAGATAATTTTGCTGTTGATACCAATTCACTAATGCTCTCTCCAAAGTTAAGGCAGGAGATCAGGGAATTCCCTAAGAAATTCTTCCTCTCTGTGGAGATGTGACTGTGCTGTTCAACAACCAACATCTTTTAATTTTAGTGTTCAATTATTGAAGCATGATTTTTGTGCAGGAACAGTTAGCCTATTTGGCACCCCAGAGCACCTTCCCCAGAAGATGAGAGTGTGCCATGCCTGTTAGAGGTACTAATCAAGCTCAATAATTGGCCAAATCTTCCGTGGAGTGAAAATCACTGTCGGATTGCCACTCCAGTCCTTTTAGAATATCTGACTCTGGAGCTGCACATTTCTTAGCTGGACTTTCAAACCAGGCCTGCTGAGAAATGTGCAGCATCGCGCCCCAGGAGTCCTTTCTGTGCAGTGCAGGATCGTCGAGGGAAGTGAAGCCATGCCCCCCTTTTAGAGCACCAGCTGCTATAAACTGGTAAGTTTAAAGGTTCCAGCCACTTTGACAGGAGAGAATGTGAGTGTGTAAGGTAAGTGAGTGAGTGGTTAAAGTGATACTCCTATTCCCCTGCAGTCCTTGTGTGGGGATATCTGGGGGGGGTCTCTTAGCGCACCTTCCATGTTGCCTCTGGGGTGCGTTTCCCCCAGGGAACGGCAGATCTGGGTCAATTTGTTTTTGCATTAGTTGGATATAGGAACAGATATGGAAGAAGAAAACATACTGTGGATTTTTCAAAGTAAGGCTACCTAAGGCCATCAAAAAATATCAGATAGATGACCTAGCTGCATATCACCAACATTTATTGCTCACCCACTCCACATCCTCCCTCATCATGGCATTGCATGCATGCCATTTTGTCCAGCATGTGCCTGTCAAGTCAAGTTGTGACTTACAATTGAAAATTTCACAGCTTCTAACATCTTCACATCCAAATTGTTTAACACAACTCAGTTGCCTGTTGTATGTTAATTTACCGAAATCTAGGATATGAGACAGGCCTGAGATTCGTATATAATTTCAAACATTTCAAAAACATTTCTCTGCTTGCATGTCAAGATGCCATGTAATATGAGGGAATAGGCTCAAAGTCAAAAAGCGCTTGAAAGCTACAAGTGTTGGTTATCCTAGTTGAGGCCACCTATAATATCCTTGTCTATAATACCATGGAAGTGGGGAAACCCCTATCTTCTCGCCTCCTGCAATGTATTTTCTCCATTTACACTGCCAGACAAACCTCACAAAGAGGATATGGCAAGGAAATCTCTGCTCGAAAGTACTTGTTGGGGCCAGCATTCTAATATTTGTTCCTTTTCTTTCATTATAAGCCAGAGAACAACCTCTCAGCACTGCCAGCAGCTAAAAGAACGTATGGTTGGTTGCCCACATGGCAGTGATCAGTGACCTTCTATACTTTCTAAATACAGGAGTGTAGTAAAATTGAGCTAACATACCCTAGTCATGTTACTCTTCAACTGTAAAGGAAACAAAAGTGCTGGCCATACTTTCATCAAACTACGTTGCTCAGTTAACTGATACATCAGCGCTAACCTGAAATTATTTCTAGGCACAAAGGTTAAGAACTGTGAACTTGACAGCCACTGGAAATGCCATGCCTATGTTGCTGATTGACTGCAAGGGCTCGGATTTTCCCCTTTGAGGCGGGAATCAGGAGTGGGACCATTTACCCAATGTTGTGATCCTATCTTCTGAGAGGCTGTGCCAGCCCACTGTACTTTCACTCCACAATGTCTCACTTGGCTGGAGTCAGGGCCATTACCTCCAGAGGCAGGGCGGAGATGGAAATGGAGATGGGCAGACACTGATGCAGGTAAGTTAGAAGGCCCGCCTCTGTTCGCTGGGACATCGGCTTAGTTTGGTAGATGAGTGTGAAGCCCCCTAACCCTCACCCCCCCATCTCCTCAACCATCCCTTCCTCATGCCCACCTCCACTCCAATACCTCACCCCCATCCTCACAACCTGCTCACTTCTTCATGCTGCTAAAAATTGCTGACAATGAGAATGGGAGTGGGACTTCCACATGCGGGATCTGATGCCTCTTCTTCAGCTGATGGCATAATAGCTGGTTCAGTCAGTGTAGCTCAGGTGTCTGCTCATGGCTTCATCTTTGTGCCAGTTCAGCAAAACAACCAGAAGAACAACTTCCATTATATAGTGGGCAGAATTTAGCCCTTGATGGGTGGGCGGGCCCCACTGGCACGGCGGTGGGCGGGCAGCCAATCGCCGATCGCCACCGCCGAAACGGGCCCCGCCGCCATTTTAAGTGGGCGGGCCAATTAAGGCCTGCCCGGGATGGGAAGCGCTATGTGCTTCCTGTGCGGGGGGGAGGGATTTCCCAACTATCAGAGTGCGCTCTTTCGCGCATGCGCGCGAAAGAGCACACATCTCCCTGAGACTAAGTGCTGTCTCAGGGAGATCACTGACAGTGTTTCAAACTTCAAAAATAGAATAATAAAAAAATTATTAATATGTCCCCCTCATGTGACAATGTCACACGAGATGGGACATGTTAATAAATCTGCCTAAAACGGTGTTAAACTTTTTAAAAACAGACATGAAACCTCATCCCGCCGGTGGATGAGTTTTCATGTTTTTTCTAGTTCCCGCTGGGGCTCCTGGCCTCCCCACCAGCGTTAAGGTTGGACGGGCGGGTCCTTTAATTGTTTTAATTATCCTGTCAATGGCCTCATTTGACCATTGACAGGTCGGTGGGCGGACAGCTGATTTCACTGTCCGCCCACCTTCCTGAATATTTAAATGGGGCAGGATGACGTTGGGGGTTCCCCCGACATCATCCCACATCATTTTTGCGTCGGCGAGCGGGCCCCACCCCCAATTCGCCCACGGAAAAATTCTGCCCAGTGTCTTTAATGTAATTTGACACCACTAAAGTCTCCTTAAACAATGTAAATAAGTGATGCCAAGTCAGGAAGGGAGAGATTAGGAGGCTACAGAAAGTTAGATTGAAGAAAGGGGATTAAGGTTTTTAAAGGTAGAGAGAGGAGGGTTGGTGAAGCTGAGGTGTTTAAAAAGGGAAATCTCAAAAGCAGGGCTCAGGTGGCTGAAATATTTATCACCAGCAGTGTTGCAGAAGGAGAAGGGGATAGAGGAATTAAGCCTTTTAGAGGGCATGTAGAACTGTATGGCATTGCATAGATAAGGTGGGGTTTATGCACAAGGACGAGGGTTTTAAATTTAATGCTTTCAGGAATAGGGATGGCTAATAGTTATGAGGGAGGAAGATGAGACTGGCGGGGGCACTGTTATATGTGAACAGGACAAGGTGGGAGATGTACACCAAAGTGGTGAATTAATTAAAATCTTTGAAGGGTGGACATTGGAACTTCAGCAAGGATAACAGCATTGGAATAGTCACAGTCTGGAGTTGTTCTCTGACAGTGACCTGCTCTATCTCAATATACAGTCCAGTAACAACATCGAAGGTTCATTTTCACCTTCAGCTTGGGTAGCAAACTGTTGGGGCTGATCGTTCATTTGTTATACAACTTGCCCGATATTAATTTCCATTTGATTTTCCCCATTGTGTCTAGGAACGTATTTTTGATCCTATTTGCACCTTTTATAGATTTCCCATTCTGTAGCTACCCATAACAACAGTATCTTTTCTCTGCACTCTTCCATTATTTGACTGCAAAGTTCTTGACTCAATCTCTCCTCCTGGCCTGGTAGTTTACACCAAATGTCCAGAGCTAGTTTGATTCCATTCATGTCCCTCACCTATCCACAGCGTTTCCAACTGATTCACAGCTGGACTAGATCATCAGGCTTTCTTCTAGATGAAGTGCTAAACTAGTTCTCAGGTTATCTTTTCTAAGATCCAAAATATTGTTGAAAAGAGAGACATTTTGCCGAGCTTTCCATATTGCATTCACCAGGACAAATGCAAGAATGCCAAATTTCAAACAATCACGATTTGCACTACAGGGGAAAATGGTACTAATAGATTGGCAAGCCAATACTGATTGGCCAAGGTGTTGCCATGTAGAAAGCAATGGGGAACTATGGGCTCCTCAATCTCCTGGGTAATTCAAAAAAGGTGCAAGGCTTGAACATTTTCCTTTTTGCAGAAAATGGGTCCTGGCATATGAATGTATGTCACTTCTAGCAAGCGTAAATGAACCACTTTATGAGCGTGACTGTTTAAGGCTGAGATAGACAGATCTTTGGTCTGTCGGGGAATCAAGGGATGTGGGGAGCAAGCATGAATGTGGGGTTGAGGCGGAACAATCATGATAGTAATGAATGGCGGAGCAGGCTTGAGGGGCCATATGGTCCACTCCTGCTCCTAATTCTTAGGTTAATATCCTCGACTTCTCTCAGGAACAACTGAATTTGTCAATGTATCACTCAGTCAGTCTCTCACGTTTTATGCTGGAGCATTTTATCCTAATTAATTTAAACTGGCTTTATTCTAATTCCAGAGTTCTATTGAACAAAAGTGATCCAGACAATTTGCCCCCAATCACTACCTTAATGTAAATGCACGTCAGAGCTTCACATTATGATGTTAGGCGTTGTAACACTTCAAATACGAGTGAAGCTTTTGAAATCTTCTCAAATCTAGCCTCGAGCAAAGAAGCAAGCAACTATCAGTAAACTTCAGACCATGAATGAAATGGCTTGATAAAACAGTTTGAAAATCTACAAGGCTTAAATTTTAAATAATGCAAAGACTACCTTTATTTTACATGTTGTACCAGTCACATTTGCTGGAACCAGCAATCAAATATTTAGTTAGGTCTCTCTGTGGTCTGAAAATAGCTGTGGACCAACTAGTAACTGGAAGTTACTCAGGAGTAGATAAATCCTTGTTATGCTGTGAGATCTTCGCTTGGCTATTCAAAAAATTCTAATAAGTTTAAGATGACAACAGATATTTGGGAGCATTTTCTTATCAGTGCGTAGTAAGTTGTGTTTGTTTTAGAGTGAATTTAGTTTGGGTAATATCCTCAAGTGACATTTTGCATGTCAGGTGTGGCTCATTTGGTAACAATCTGGCCTCTGAATCACAAAATACTGGTTCAAGTCTCACTCCAGGCTCTTTGAGCACAAATATCTATGCTGACAGTCCTAGGGAGCACTGCTAGAGGCTGCCATCTTTTGGATGAAAAGTTAAACCGAGGCCCCAGCATCCTGCTTGGGTGTGTGTTAGAGATTCTATAGCAGTATTTTAAAGCAGAGCAGAGGAGTTATCCCCAGTGTCCTGCTCAATATTTATTTCTCAATCAGTATCGCCAAAAGAACATATTATCCAGCCATTATCGCGTTGCTGTTTGTGGGAGCTTGCTGTGTACAAATTGACTGCCGCATTTCCTACGTTACAACAGTGACAACACTTCAAAATTACTTCATTGGCTGTAGAGGGTTTGAAAAGTCTGGTGGATGTCAAAGGTGCCATATAAATGCAAGTCTTGTTTTTTTTAGAATGTAAACTTTTCAACCAAGGGGAGATGTCCATATTAGAAAGAGTGGTCTCAAGATTCCAAAGTTACTGGATCTGCAGATGAGACTAATTGAGTATAATGGGGTAACATCTAATGTCATATGGCAGCCCCTTGCCAATCTCCTGAAATGCTACTACATCAATCCAATTCGGAGTACCAGGCACTCAGGAAATCTGCAGGCATTAAAATAAATGTTTAAAACCAATAAAATGCTGAGAAAGTATTAAAATGAAACTTAAGAAAGCATATCTCAGGTGTTTAAAATACATCTCCCCATCAACTGGAAGCTATTCATGTCGAAGGATTCAATGAAGTGAAAGCAAAACCGCTGCCAGCAATGTACAATAATGCTAGAAAAGCCAAATTTAATGACAAGGACTATTCTCAGTGGGAGTCAATAAAAAAGTAAGGACGATGGAAAAGGAAAGCAGGAGGAATCCATCAGAAAATGGTGGAGATCTCGTGATTAGACCCCTCCATTTCCAAGGCCAGAATTTTACATTGCAGGATCGGACGCGTGGGTGACTCAACTTCACATGAAATTGCGTGAGAAAACGTTGGGCGCGTGTCCCAACATCATCACGTAATCGCGCCATATTACGGCTGGCGGGCATGCGCCAGAATTGGAAGCACGCCCGCCATCAATTAAACGAGCAATTAAGCCCATTAAAAAGGCAATTGATTGAAATTTTACATGGCCCATGCCATTTTGCGGTAGGCGTCCGGGCCACATGGCCAGGTGGTCGTCCTACTTTTAAGTGAAACTCAATCCAGTCGATCAGAGCTGCAGCCATGCGAGTAGGTAAGAATTTAGATGAGAGTTGGTGCTTTTCTAACAGTTGTTTGCATTTTCTGTGTTTTCTGGAGGATGATTTAGCTTACAAGCTTTCTCGGAGGCTTTCTACCAAGTGCACCCTTCAGGGCACTATCCTGTGCCATCTGTATTCCAGCAAATGTCCACTCCACTGAAGGGACCTCCTCTGAGGAGGGAGGGCTAGAAAGGAGAGGAGGGCTGGCGTCCGTAGGCAGCGTCCCAGAGAGCTACCTGTGGGAACAGAGGCGCAGCCACATGTGGTGCAGGGCCAGCAGGAATTGCAAGGCGGAGGATCCACAAAAGACCCCATTATCCTGCAGCGAGAATCCACAGGCAGCACTCCAGCTACCTGGACATGTTGGAGGTCCAATGCTGAATGAGGACTGCTTCTCTAGGGGGCTGTGACCTCCATTTGCCACATGATTGTCCCAGAGACTGCCTGAAACTGTGCCAGTGGCCACCCGATGCCAGTGGCTCTTAAGGTGACAGCAGTCCTAAACATTTTCACCTCCAGGGAATCATAGATTGCACACATGTGACCATAAGGGTGCCAGCGGATGAGCTGAGTGCCTTCGCCAACAGAAAGGGGTTCCACAACCTCAATATCCAGATTATTTGCGACCACAGACACAGATTTTGTACGTCTGTGCCAGGTACTTGGCAGCTTCCATGATGCGTACACCCTGCGACACTCCCAGGTGCCAAGGCTCTTCATCACTCTAGCTCGGTTGGATGGTTGGCTCCTGGGTGACAAAGGCTTACCCCAGAAAAAGTGACTCATGACGCTACTCTGACACCCGAGGACAGTAGAGAGGAGAGGTAAATCAAAGTCATGGCTCTAAAAGGGCAGCAATTGAGAGGACCATTGACCTGCTCAAGATGAGGTTCCACAGTCTGGAACTTATTGTCGTTGTGTGCAGATCTCTGCACAATTTGGCTCTGTCAAAGGGGGACCTTTTGGAGAATGAAGTCAGCGAGGCAGCTCCCCAGGCAGCAACAGACAACTGTAGTGATAGGTCTGATGAGTAGCTGGAGTAGACCCAGGGTGAGGGCATGGATGAAGAAGTGAGGAACCTTGTGGGAGGCAGGGAGACCAGGGAGGCCTTGAACCTCTGTTCTTTTAGATAGATATCCAAGGCATGGTTTGAAAGTGAGGGCACCTCTTACTGAACATTCCTAGGCCATCCTGTGACCCCTATGTCAACTAGTTACCCCTGAAATAAAGTTTGCAGCCCTTCCTGCCTGTCAAAAGCCACTCGCATGCACAATACCTATGAGAAGCATAAAGCACGATCAGACCGTGAACCTTAATAGCATCTTTAAATGGTGGTCATGTTTACACAATCTAAACACAGAACATGTTTCAAGTGAAATAATATCACTGGTGACAACCCCTCTTGTGTTTATAGTGCCATAAACTTTCGCTTGTGAATGCTGCGTCTTGGTGCTCCCTGCCTCCCCCACCGACCCCTTGCTGGTAGTGGCATTAGAGGCAGCCTGCTGACTGTGATATCCTGTCAGCTCTCATGACCTTGGTGGTCATCCTCTGGCCAGCGGAGGCTGTGCAGGCACTGCCTGGGAGGGAACGTCCAGCACCATGGTTGGGAACTCCTCAGTCATTCCCACCCCATCAGATGCCACGGGGACTGGCAGAGGGGTGGAGGAGCTGCTGCCTTCGTCAGGAGCACACTGAGAGGAGCCTGCAGATGTGACATGCAGCTCGTCCGCCACCATGAGGCTGGTTTGAATCTCCCTGCTCACCATAGATGGAAGGGCACCTAGCTGAGTCATTAGGTGCCTCATCCATTTTTCACACTCGCGGTGACCTACTGAGGTCACTGCCAGTGTGTGGGAGTGCAGGTCTGAACGTAATCCCAGAAACCCCTGACTATTTTCCCGGAGCTGCCTCTCCATGAAAGTTCCTGCTCTCTCAATGGAGGCTGTTTGCTCAGGACCCGGGTTGACCAGAGCTCATGCTCCTCATGGACTTCTCCATGACAGAGACCATGAGACGCTAACCCTCAGAGATCTCAGCCAGATGCTCCCACAAGGACATCCAGCATCTGCCGCCTGATGGACGACTCTAGAGGCTCATCATCTGCTTTGGACTCAGCATCTTCCTGGTCTCCAGCAGTCCTCCAACTGCTGGTGCCCTGGGCGCTCACTACCTCCACCAGCTCCTCAAGCAAGTGTCATGTGGACTCACCACTGTGCACTATCAACTAATCTGATGTGCTATTGCCCACCAATGTACCTGTATCTGTGCTGGTGCTTGGTTTGGAGAGGTGATATGACGCGGGTGCATCTGTTCGCGGCTCCTCCTCGGTGTCAAGGTAGGGTCCTCAGTGTCCATCTGGCATCATGAGGATGGCGCTTTTGAGGGAGGAACAGAATATGTCATTGATTACACTGTAGCAAGGTGACTGCGTGAACTACAGTTGCTTGTCAGAATGGACAATGCCTCACTTAGGCACAGTGATTGGACGAGCAGTGGGAACTGTTGGTTAGAACTTCTCATTGCCCAGTCTCTCATCTGTCCACTGGTCTCTTACCTTCATCTGAGACCCCTGCCTCTTTGTGACCCGTGGACCTTGGATCCATATGCGGTGCACAACATCATGCCCACTAACCTGGGCAGCCACCTCCATCCAGGCCTTGTTTGTCTGGTGGGGTTGCCTTTCTCTTGACATCCCGCAGCATGAGTATGTTAATCCAAGCGCTCACTGCCTCCACTACAGCATGCAGGCACTCATCCAAGAACCGTTGAGCAGAGTGCCCACCAGCATTGCCCTCCCACCTGGCATGTCCAGCAGGTGCTGAGGCCATCACTCCTGAGGCTCCTGCCCAACTCCTAGCAGCCTTTAGGGAGCTGCCTGTGCTCTTTTGAATGCCCTCTCTGGGTCACAATTGCAACTACCGCCCACCACATTACTGCCTCTGCTGGCAGCACTAAGCCAATGTCCAGGTGCGTTTCACACTGGCCAGCCCTTAATTGGCCAGTCAGAGTGAAATCACGTCAGGTTGCGATCGCGGGCGATCATGGGCACAGGCCTGCTGATCACACATACACGACGTGTGTAAAATTCAGGCCCAAGAATTTCCATGATGTCTTGTAACTTTCATTCACACTTTACAAGACAAATGTTGCCTGGGCAGAGACAGGGGCAGGTACCTACCACCTCCTACCTCATAGACTGACATCTGTTTGTAAGCAGTGCACTGAATCAGTTGACTGCAGATGGACAAATATGAACTCTACCTGGGAATCCAGCCCAGGGAAGAAGTTTAGACCCCAAAGAATAAGTAGAATTACTGATTGGCTTCCTTGCACAAGTGGCTTAAAGAGATCTGAGCAGGATTGGAAATGTGGTGTGGGGGCAACAGAAGTTGGGCAACTGCATGCCCCCTCCTTAAAGAATGGCAAGCCAGCACATTTGTGACAGTGCAGGGTTGACAGGCACCAACTTGTGTCTATGGTAGCCATTGAAGACCTGCCTGCCTTATGCGAGTATGGCCGTTGGAGGCGGCTGCCCCTTAATCCAAGGATGATATCTGCTCAGGGTCATGCGTTTCTGCCATGGGTCTTCATGTGACTGAACAGGCTGATTTTTAACCTGCATATCTTTGCACACGGGGTATGACATCCAATGAGGTAATAGGATCAGAAGTGCAGGATTTGCTTCCTTTTCTTTCCTTCTTGCCACTGCTCTGCCTCATTATTAAGGTGTTGTAACGCAAAGCACGATGTAACTTGATGGACTACTTGTCACCATTTTAAACGATTGGTAGCAAGCTTCTCCCAGTCATTAATATCAATGCTGCACACTTCATGGAGCTCTTCAGAGTGTCTTTGAAGCATTTTCTTTGTCCTGCCCTGGAATCTTGGCATTTTGAGAATTGAGAACACGGGACCTGGAGGGGGAGATGCTTTTTGGCCATCCAGACACAATATCCAGTCCATCCAAGTTGATTTTTCAGGAGTTTTGCTTGAATGCTTGTGGACCTGGCTTCAAGAAGGGTGCTAGAGTTTGTTCAATGGTCCTCCCATTGAATCCAGAGGATGGGGTGGAGGCATTGCAGATGGAATTTTTGTAGTACTCTTACGTTTACTATTGTTGAATAATGAGACATGTCTAGACTTTTCGCCTTGCACTCATCAGAACACTCACAAGAATACCAATATAAGGGGAAGACAATTTATACTATATGTGAAGAGAGTTCTGATTGGTTTGCAAGTGGCATTGCCATGGCAAATGCACCACTGATGGTGACTGACAGTTAACTGCCAAGCATTGTTTGAAATTTAAACCAGACAACTTGATCCTGATTGGTCAAAGCATTGCCCTGAGTCAGCGAATGGCTGTCACTTATTTTATTTAGCTGAAACAGGCACAATGTGTGTACATGTTCTTTCTGTTTGCAAAGAAGAAGACTCTCTGTATAAATATATGTAGCTTCTAGCGCAAGCAAATGCTCCACACTGCGAGCCCAACTGTCAATTTGAAATTGGTTGTCAGCGTCATTCTTGAGGATTATTCAACAAATGTTGTCCAATCGTGGAATCACATCTAATGTTGGACACTGTGTTTTGAGGTTTGCAAGCACAGGCTGGTTGGATATGGTCTGCACTCTGTGAACAGCGGCTGAGCCATGCTGTTTGATATGATCTGCCAGTCTTTGGGACATACAGCCTACATACATAACATCACAGTGCCACTGAAACTTTGGAGAAATCTAGAAAGGCGAGATTCCAGAGTACCTCCACATAACTTCTTCATACCAGCTTTAAAAGTTTGGACAATTCTTTCGGCAAGACCATTGGATGAAGGATGCCAGGGAGCGGTCTTTATGTTCTGGACACTGTTCAGGTCTGTGAATCTTTGAAATTCCACGCTGGTAAAAGCTGTTCCATAATCAGAAACAATAATCTCAGGTAAACCATGAAGGAATGACGCAGCTTTTCAATTGTTGTGGCTGAAGGTAGCGTTTTTACTTCGTAGACATCAAGCCATTTTGAATGTGCATCGATGATTAATTGGAACAGGGTGCCTAGAAATGGTCCCACATAGTCAATATGCAGTCTCACCCAAGGTTGACCAGGACATTCCCATGGGTGAAGAGGAGCTGAAATAGGTAGCTTCTGATGTTGCTGGCAAAGTGAACAGTGTTTAACCGTGTTCTCACTGTCTCACAGTCTATTCCTGGCCACCAGACATAGCTACATGCCAGCATCTTCATCTTCGATATGCCTGAGTGTGCACTGTGGAGCTCTGCCAAGAGTGACTCTCTACCCTTTGATGGGATCACAGCCCTGAACCCTGCAGCAAAATTGCATCCTGACAATTCAGTTCAGTGTTTCTGGAATAAAATAGTTGTAAGTCATCAGAAACAAGTGTTCTTGGCCATCCTTACAGAACAAGGTCTTTGACTTTTGACAGTACTGGGTCTCTGTTTGTCCAATTCTTGATCTGTTTGGCACATACAGGTGATGAATCCAAGAAATTTAACAATAGCACTAACTCTTGTGGAACGGGTGTATTGACAAGATTACCCAGTAATGGAAGACGACTAAATGCATCTGCATTGTCTATATGCAAGCCAGGGCAGCACATGAATGTGTGCTCGTAAGCTAATAGCGTCAAAGTCCAACATTGGATTCTCAATGAAACTAAAGGCCGAATAGCTTTGTCTTCGCTGAACAAACAAGTCAGCGGCTTATGGTCAGACACAATTATAAAATGTCGCCCGTGTAGGGATTTGATGACACCAAATACAACTGATAATCCTTCTTCCAACTGAGAGTAGCCCTTTTCAGTTTAGGAAAATGTTCTTGAAATGTAGCCAATGGGTCTTTCTGATCCATCCTCCATTTGATGTGATAGAATGGCTCCTACACCTTAAGAAGAAGCATCGCACGTCAACACCAGCTCTTTAGATGGGTCATAATGTACCAACAAGCATGATGAATGAAATAGTTTCTTCACAGTTACAAAGGCTTCTTCTTGCTGTGAACCCCATGACAAGCAGCGGTTCTCCCTCAGCAATAAATGTAGTGGATAGATTAGATAAAAAATGGCTATAGTAATTAATCATACCAAGGAAAGGTTTAAACTCTGTCACATTAGAGGGCGATGGTGTATCTTTAAATTGCTTGGACTTTGTCTTCAACAGTGTGCAACCCCATAGGGTCCACTCTGTGACCCAGGTAGGTTATCTCCAATGCTTGGAATGTATTTTTCCTGCTTCAAACACACACCTACTTCCATAAATCTTCTCAGCACTTCCTCAAGGTTGGCTAAATGCTCAGCTTCGGTCAGTCTAGTGATTATCTAAGTAAATGACCATATGAAGAAGCCCCTGCAGGAGACTCTCCATGGCTCACTGAAAAATAATGCATGCTGATGAAACTCCAAAAGGTAATCGGGCTTACTGGTCGAGGCCTTTATGGGTATTAATTGTCATGTATTCTCTTGATAGGCATGACTCATGTCTAGTTTTGTATATGACTTGCCTCCTGCTAACTTGGCATACAAGTCATCAATTCTAGGAATAGGGTAGTTGTCTAACTTTGCTGCTTTGTTGACTGTCAGTTTGTAGTCAACACATGTACATATAGTCTGGTCTGGCTTGACAACTGGGACTATGGGAACAGCCCAATCAGAAAACTGGACAGGCTGAATTATTTCCAGGTTTTCCAACATGCACAACCCTGCTTCCGCTTTTTCTTTTAGTGAATAAGGCACTGGTCTGACCTTGAAGAAATGTGGTGTTGCCTGGGGATCGATGTACATTTTAGCTTGCATGCCCTTCAGTTTTCCCAATTCGTCTTGAAAAACAGTGTCATGTTTCTTCAAGAGTTCTGGAATTCCATTGGACTTCAAATGGAATATTTCCAACCAGTCAAGTTTTATTTCCTGCAGCCAATCTCGACCCAAAGGATTGGGCCTCTCCCCTTTTATGATTATCACAGGCAGTTGGGCTGTCTGCTGTTTGTAGCAGACTGGGACAGCAGCAATGACTTTGACCTGGACGGATTCTCCAGTGTAAGTTCTCAGCTTGGCGGACGTCTGCTCCAATATCAATGGCTGACTCTCTTCACTGAGGTAATTGAACGTGTGCTCCCCAACAACAGTAGTTGAAGCACCAGTATCCACCTCCATCTGCAGCTGCTTGCTATTCACTTGCACTGTCACTGTAATGGGCTCAGATTTAACAGCAGTCACATGATACAGAGATTAGTAGCAGCCCCAGCCTTTGCTGTATCAGTTAGCTCAATCAGATTTGTTTGTTGTTTCGCTGTTTGCCTATCCTTTGTTCTGCACTGCCTAATCAGGTGCCCTTTCCTGTGGCAATAATTGCACTCTGCCTCTTTGAATTTACAAACACCTGCTCCATGATTTCCTCCACATCTGTAGCAAATGAGTATCTTATTAGCTGACGTGTTACCATTAAGCTCCCTAAGCCTTAGTGTGGTGGACATAGAATTGCGTTTAAAATCTGCTGTTCTGCTTTTTGCACCATGCTCAGCGGCAGGTTCCCCCCGCCCAACATGGAGTATGGCGCCATTAGCCACATGCTGCAAAGCCTGAGTCTTTCGTGGCACTTTCCATAGTGAGAGAAAGTTCCAGGGCACACTTGAAATCGATGTCAGATTTGGCTAGCAAGCAGCGCTGTATGGTGTCGTCCGCATACAAGTCTGTCCCGCAGCATATCATTCAAGGCATCCCCAAAATCACAGCATTCGGTTAACTGTTTCAGATTCGCCACAAAAGTAGCAATGGACTCTCCCGGGGCACGAATTCTAGAATTAAGCTTGAAGTGCTGCATGATCACAGATGGTTTGGGCTGAAAGTGTGATTTCACAAGTTCCAGTAACTCACTGTATCACTTAGTACTGAGTGCATTCAGGACAGTCAGGTTTCGAATCAGGTTATACGTTTTGCTTCCACGTGCATACAGCAGGATCACTTTACGTTTTTCTTCAGCAGTAATCTCGTTCACAACAAAGTAGAACCCGAGTCGCTCCACATACTGACTCCAATCTTCAATGTTAGCATCATATGAATCAATTCTTCCAAACAGCGGCATGACTGGTAAGTATTGTTCAACTTCATTTTACTCACATCAACCAAGGCGAGGTATGCAGCAGAAGTCGGTTTTATCCTCTTCATCAAATCTAATAACTTGATAGAGCAGCGGGTTTGGTGAAGAAAAGGCTAAACTTTAGTTAGGAGACATGGAGAGGTGCATGCATGCTAGGCGTAATCTCTCCGTCGGAAGCCCCGCCCATAGGATTACCCACGCAATAAGCTTATTGGTCGATGCCCCCATAATCACATCACATGATGAGTGATTGACAGGAGGGAGGGACAATACACTTAGTTACTACAGTCAGGTAGATTGTAAATAGTATGGGGAACATCACACTATCTTGCTTGACTCTGGTCTGGATTTTCAAGGTGTCTGTTTCAGATCTCCCAGTCAAGGCGTATCATCATCAAGTAATTGCAGAGTTGTGATGATGTTTTCAGGACATCCAAGTGTTTGGAACACGAGTCACAGATCTTTGTGATTTACTGAGTGAAATGCTTTGACCAGGTCAATGAATGCAATGAAGAGTTCCAGGTGTTGTTCTCGACATTTTTCTTGGATTTGTCTGGCAACAAAGACGATGTCAGAAGTTCTTCTGGAAGGGCCAAAGCCACACTCTGTCTCTGTGAGGATTTCTTCAGCCACAAAAAGTAGTTAATTCTGGAGAATGTATGTCAGGGCTTTCCCTGCTGTGGACAAGAGGGAAATTCCTTGATACATTCTACAGCACATACCATCCCAGTGACCCAGCAGGTGGGTTTAACAATGCAAGGTACTGGCATGTGCTATCCTATTGAATTTCCAGGCCCATGTGATTTGATGAGACTGACAAGAAGAAAAAAGTAGATGTTATTTACTTCACATACAGAGGTTTATGCTAAACAACTAATTAACTGATTTTGCCCTAAGAATCTGAAGTGAATCCAAGCATCATATGCTGCCACAGCTAATTTCTTGATACATGGTTGACTTTTACAGTACATCTTCTTGCAATTTCAGGGCAATTTACAGGACTGACAGTGAAACCAAAAGTAATTCTGATGAATGCTGTCGACATTCAGTACTGTAAAATTGTGGTACGGTATCATGGTACTTAAGGGCAAAGAAATTAGTTGCGTAAATAAGATTGTGCATTCAAAATTGAAAGCTTTCTCTCTTTTGTATGCTCTACACAGCAACTTCTCCCTTGCAGTTTAAGATTACGCAGTAACCAATTAGATGATATGTCACCTCAAAGGCAAGGCAGCTGAGTTCAGGTATTCTGTACAGATGAAATCATTTTTACATATAGGATCACATAGATTTTGTAGATAGATAATCTAAGCTCTGTTGTTTTGTGGGATATTTCAATTGTTCATGAAAATGGCTTTGAGACAAGGAGGGCCCTTGAAGCAGAATGTTATTGAAATGTTACCCTCTTTCTAATCTTTATCTTGCATTTACAATGAATGTATTCTGTATCATTGTGGGTGACAACATCCCAGTTGGGTTTATGTAAATTAGTTTAATCAGGAAGGAACACATTTCAAAAATAGAAGCTTATTCTTCTGAGTCATAACAAGAAAGTGAATAATAGGTAATAAAAAATTAAGACAATAACATAACATGCAATACAACTGTGGAAAAGGCAAAGGATGACAATAATTACAAAATAAAACTATTTATCTTAATTACTGTTAGCAAAACACCCTTTGAGCTTCTACTAACCCTTAGATAGCTGGCAGGCTCAGGCAATTTTCTGTCTTCCAGCCATTGAAAATTTTGTAGCACAGATGTAGCAACACTGAAAGTAACACTAATATTAATGTTGATCTGATCTGTTGTCACCATCCGTGATACATACTGCTTGGACATCATAAAGCAGTCTTGTTGAAATTACAAAAGAATGTTTATTAACAGTACTGAACTATGTACATATTTACATTAGACGTTAAATGTATGGAGAGGACCCCATACTAGGTCCTTACATGTTGCTACCTATCTTTAGGCTGCCCTTAGGTCAAGGTTATGTGCCTTCTTACATCACTGTGTGGGCAGTACTGCAACAGTCCCATGTTAACCCTTTAGGTAACAGGGCCTTCTGCTACACCTCCCCCTAAGTCTTTATCCCCTGGATATAGACTGACATTAGTTTACTTACAGTTTTCTTCAAGTTTTACATCGCTATAAGTCTTGTGTACTTAACTTTTGTGTTGCAACAGTAAACTATTCTAAATCTAAACTACTTCGTAGTTAACATTACAACATTAACAGCATTAACAATGTTCTTACTCCCCATCTCCCCCCTTCAAGTCCTTGAAATTGGAGGTTTGGGTATTCTGGAGGTCTTGTACCCCTGCTACGTCTCATTTGCTGTCTGGTGGAGAGAGTTGTAGGCTCTAGAGGTTCTTGATCTTGGCAGTGATTTGGAGGTTGTATCTGGATGTAGGCATGGCTGCATGTGCTGCTTCCATTGATGGATGCTGCTCCACACCTGTTTGGTCTGGTTGATGTGGCGGTGATTTGTTGTAGTGAGAGGTAATTGCTTCTTTCTGGGTGGATGAAAGCGGTGTTCATCAGGTTGTTGGTAGCATTTCTTCTTCTTCTTCCACCTTTTCCAGCATCTAGATACTCTCTGAATTTGAGGGAGAGCAGTTCTGTGGTAGGAAGAAGAGTAGGGAGGTAGCTCACCTTTGTGAAGTTGTGTTGGCGTGAGGCTGCTACCTGGTTCCAGCTGAAGCTATGGTTTCGGCATGTCCGTCGGTAGATGTTGGGGAATTGTGTTGGCTGGCAACTCTACCGTCTGCACCCTGGCCACTGGTGGAGGCAGAGGCTTCTCTGGAGGTAATTTTGACTCTGGCATCACTTCCAATGGGGATGCTGTGGTAACCTCCTGTGTGGTGGGTTGGTCTGGCCCTTGGGTATGTTTGGAGTCTTGAAATGAAGAACAGACCATCTCCATGGACAGAGAAGAGAAGTTACAAATAAAATCAACATTTGAATGCTGTGTAGTGGTTGGGCCTTCGGGGGGATGCCTTTCAGGCTGGGTGCTTTCCATGGCTGTCTTCACATCTTCTGCTGGTTGAGGGAGATTGTGGGCTATGCAGGTGTCTCTGCTGAGGAGTGAAAAGAGCTGATTCCACACAATATAGATCAGCTCTGTCATCTGTTCATCACCTTACCTCAATGGCATTTGAATCATACCAATGACCAAGAGTTGCAATCCTGCACCATAGAGTGGGGTATCCATCATTCAGACTCAGCGGCCTTGGAGCCATGGTTCCTCATCCAATCTAACTTAAAGTTGGTTAGATGGCTGTTCACTGAGATGTCTGCATTCCAGAAGGAAGAGCCACATCTTCTGACCTCACCCAAGAAGAAATGCTGTGTGTCTTCTGAGTCAGTGGCCACAACTTAGTGGGTGCTCTCGGGTTGTCTGTACGGTGTTGAGGTTGTGACTGGCACAGCTCACTGAAGGGTCCCTGACTGTGGCAGTGGGAACATTTGGTAGTGCTCGCAGGACAATGGCCCTTCCTGTGAGTGGGCTTCGCACCGCAGCGCTGGCACAGTCGTTCGGCCGGGTGCTTGGGGGAATGGCTTACCCCGACTTGGACAGTGCCTGCATTTGTGTGGCTTGATGTGGTGGACCAAGGTGTGGCTTCTACCCCATGAAGTGCCTACCCACCCCTGCCACCGAGAATGGTTCCATGTTAGTCTTGCAGGTCGGACAGCCTAACTAGCTGAACAGCCTCGTCGAGAGTAAGGTCATCTTTGGCTTGGAGAAGGTCAGAGAGCAAATAATTTGCTCATGATTCTGTCCCGGATGAGTTTGGATTTCAGATCACTGTATTCACATCCTTCTGCCATGTGGTCATTGATAAGGGAATTGACAGGCTCCCCAGGCTGCTGGACTCTCCTGTTAGATTTGGCATGTTCCAAGATCATGTTAGATCTCAGATTGAATAGAAGGTCGAAAGATCATCAAATTTAGCAAGGTGATTCATCTATGCTGTGCCAGGGGGCTGCTCCCTTTCAGATCTTAGAAATGACATAGCAAGAAAGACAGATGGTCAAGGGTGAATAATTAATCAAGGACAACATATTCTGAAGATTTGCTTGATTAATCTTTGGGAGAATAAAGAAAATTGTTGCCAAACCTTCATTCAGGAAGATTAAATAGAAGTCTGCAATAAAGCAGATTGTACATAGTCTAAAGGAACAATGGGTTTAATAGCCTGCATGCATTTTCATGTTAATTGCTTTCTTCCGTTCTTAGTCTTGCACTTTAAAATAATGGAATGGTGGAGATCACATTTCTGTTCCTAGTTCCACTACTAACAGAGCCCAGGAGACGGGGATGCAGACAGTCCTTATCACCAGGCCTGTGCCTCTAAGAGGGCCCAGGCTCATTGACCAAGTAGCTTGTTAATCCGAATGGTCAATGTCCAAAGCAGCCAATCTGGTGATTGACAGACTAATTGACCAATGATTGCTGTTGTTCTGAACAGCAGCAATCATTTTTCAAGTTGCAGGACGCACCAGATTCATTTCTTATTTACCTCTTGGACTTCTGTTTGGGACTTGCTGTTGTGGAGTGCTACTTTCTTAATCTTCAGACCTGCTTGGAGCACAAGCAAGTTGGTGACAGTTGTTTTGAAACAGGTTCCCCTCATACCAGATCCCCCTCAGCCCCGCATACCATCCTTACCGATTTACCTATAAATTGTGGGCAAGCGGGTTCCTCTCCAGGCTCAACTTCTCTATTTCACAGCTTTAATTCACTGGAACCAACTCCTGGACCAGTGCTGCTTTGAGGATTGAACCTGACTTACTCTGTCTCTCCTTCTCCTGGCTCCGCACGTCTGTCCGTTTTCAATGGGGACAGGTGACGGGTTGGGTGGTACCGGGTAAGAGAGCGGCAGCAGTGCAAGGTGGTTTGCCCGGGCAGTTCGAGTCTGCCTTCAAAGTCCTTGCACTTAGGCAGAACTAAAGGTGATAAATTGAGATCTGGAAGTCTGATCACCACTGAGAGCTTTTCCTACTTGGATGTATCGTCCTTGTTGTATGCTGGCTGTGTCGGCAAGTCCTTCTACCAGATGTCGAATGACAGATTATTCTGCATGCAAGAGAAAGATCTGGATGCCCAAGGCTGTAGAGCAAGCTACTGAGAAGCTGAGTAGAATTTCAATACTGTACCAAACAGTCCAGCAAGGTTTTGGATAAAAGGTATATGCAAATGTACAGGCCTGGGCACAAGGGCAGTTGTTGAAACCCATTAATTGTTAACACACGATTGCTATCAAAGTTCCAAGAAGCTGCGAAAGCTCTTGGAATTACTTGGATGATTGTTCTTCAAAATAGAAATGGGAACGGACATGTCAAGGAGCAGAGTAAGGCCTGTGATTCTGTAAAAGGCAAAGCACCTAATGCCTCACCTCTGTGGCCCTTCCCAATCCTCCTCCCTCAATGCTGTGTGGGCCTTGGCCCCTAGGTCAGGCCCTTCCCAATCCCCTCCAGCCGCTCCTCTTGATGTTAATACAGGGTTCCACTACATTGCTGTATCCTGCGAAAAATTCTTTCAGCTCCATCTCAACAATATCATGAGGTAGGTTCCAGACAAATAATTGATGACTGCCTGGGTATCGGATTGTGCGTCATGTTTCTGTATCCCCCAGTTTATTTTCACTGTGGCCCTACGGTGGCACACCCTGCCTGCCATTCCCTAACACGCTGATCATAAGGCCTTAAGACGTAGGAGCAGAAGTAGGCCATTCGGCCCATCAAGTCTGCTCCACCATTCAATGAGATCATGGCTAATCTGATAATCCTCAATTCCACTTTTCTGCCTTTTCCCCATAACCCCCTTGATTCCCTTACTGATTAATACTCTATCTCAGCTTTGAATATACTTAATGGCACAGCCTCTACGGCCCTTTGTGGTAAAGAATTCCACTGATTCACTACCCTCTGAGAAAAGAAATTCCTCCTCATCTCTATCTTAAATGGATGACCCCTTACTCTGAGATTATGCCCTCTGGTTCTAGACTCTCCCACAAGGGGAAACAACCTCTCAGCATCTACCCTGTCAAGCCCCCTAAGAATCTTATATGTTTCAACAAGGTCGCCTCTCATTCTTCTAAACTCCAATGAGTACAGGTCCAACTGACTCAACTTCTCCTCGTAAGAAAATCCCTCCATACCCAGGATCAACCAAGTGAACTTTATCTGGACTGCCTCCAATGCCAGTATATCTTTCCTTAGATAAGGGGACCAAAACTGTTCACAGTATTCTAGGTGTGGTCTAACTAGTGCTTTGTATAGTTTTAGCAAGACTTCCCTATTTTTATATTACATTCCCTTTGAAATAAAGGCCAACATTCCACTTGCCTTCCCTATTACCTGCAGAACTTCTATGCTAGCTTTTTGTGATTCATGCACAAGGACCCCCAAATATCTCTCTGCTGCAGCTTCCTGCAGTCTTTCTCCATTTAAACAATATTAAGTTCCTCTATTCTTCCTGCCAAAGTGCATAATCTCACATTTCCCATAATATATTCCATCTGCCAAGTTTTTGCCCACTCACTTACCCTGTCTATATCCTTCTGTAGACTGTTTGTGTCATCCTCACCACTTGCTTTCCCACCTATTTTTGTGTCACCCACAAACTTGGCGATAGTACATTCACATCCCTCATCCAAGCTATTAATATACATTGTAAATAATTGTGGCCCAGCACTGATCCATGTGGCACTCCACTAGTTACAGGTTGCCATCCTGAAAATGCCCCCCTTATCCCAAATCTCTGTCTTCATTGGTTAGCCAATACTAACCCAACACCATGGGCTCTTATCTTATTAAGTAGCCTTATGAGCGGTACCTTATCGAATGCCTTTTGAAATCCAAATATATTACTGCTTCCCCTTCATCTATCCTGCTTGTTACTTCCTCAAAGAATTCTAATAAATTTGTCGGGCATGATTTCCCCTTCATGAAGCCATGCTGACTCTGCTTGATTAGATTATATATTTCTAAATGCTCTGCTATTACAACCTTTATAATAGACTCTAACATTTTCCCAATGACGGATGTTAAGCTAACTGGCCTATAGCTACCAGTTTTTTGTCTCCCTCCCTTTTTGAACAAGGGTGTTAACATTGGCAGTTTTCTAATCTTCTGGAACTTTTCCAGAATCTAAGGATTCGTGGAAGATTACTACCAGTGCATCCACTATCTTTGTAACTACTTCCTTTACTATCCCCAGATGGGTTTTTACAACAATCAACAATGGTTTCATGGTTATCATCAGTTTTTTAATTCCAGATTTTTATTGAATTCAAATTTCACCATCTGCTGTGGGATTCAAACCCAGGTCCCCAGAGTATTAATAGTCCAGTGACATTGCCACTATGCCACCACCTCCCCCTAATGTTATCCTCAGGGATCTTTTACTCTGAGGTCATTTATTAAATCTACCTCATCACACATTACCAGATCCAAAATAGCCTGATCCCTGGTTGGATCCACGACATGCTGTTCTGGGAAATTGTCCCGAATACACTCTACAAATTCTTCCTTGTGGCTACCTCTGCCAATATGATTTTCCCAATCTACATGAACATTAAAGTCACCCATAATTAATGTACTGCCTTTTTTACATACCCTCATTATCTCCTGATTTATTTTCTGTCCTAAAGTATAGCTACTATTAGGGGGCCTATATACTACTCCCAACAGTGTCTTCTTCTCCTTGTTATTTCTCACCTCCCCTCATGTGGATTCCACACCTTCTGATGCAAGATCATTTCATGCTATTGTACTTATTCCATCTTGTGCTAACAAAGCTACCTCACCACCCTTTCCTTCCCGCCTGTCCTCTCGAAAAGTCACATACACCTGAATATTTAGTTCCCAGCTTTGATCTCCTTGTAACCATGGGTAAAATTTTTAGCTCTACAAGCAAGCACGCGCCCGACCCCACTGAGCGTAAAATGACGTGCAATGATGTCAGGCGTGCTTCCCGACGTCATCATGCACTCGCATGATATTTTGGTCGGCAGGTGCGTGCCAGAGTTGGAAGCGTGCCAGCCAACAATTAAAAGGCTTATTAAAGCCTTTAAAAAGGTAATTAATGTAAATTTTTCGCTGCTCATCCAATCTTACAGCTGGCGAGCAGGCGAAAAGGTCAAGCGGCCTTTGCACTTTTTTGGAAACTTCATCCACAGGTGGGATGAGGTTTCCAAAAGCAAATAAAGATGAAATAAAAGCTTTCATCTTTCATTAATAATATGTCCCTGCTCATGTGACAGAGTTATATGAGGGGACAAGTTTCATTACATATTTATTTATTTATTTTCATATATCTTCATCTCCCTGAGGCAGCTCTCTGCCTTAGGGAGATTATGTAGCACTCATTCGCGCACATGCGCAAAGATCGCGTTCACCCAGCTCACACTCCTCCCCCTGCCTGCACAGACAGCGCTCAGCTCTGCCACTTGCAGTTCACGCTGGGCAGACCTTAATTGGCCCAAGGGAATGAAATGGTTTTCCGGGCCCGACTGCAGTGGTGATCAGCTTCCCGTCTGCCCCTGCCCACCCCACCAAGCTCGCATGCCAAGGGCAAAATTCTGCCCCATGTCTCTGTGATGGCAATAAGGTCATACCCATTAACCTCTATTTATGCCATTAATTCATTTATCTTGTTCCGAATACTATGTGCATTTAAGTAAAGAGCCATTAATTTTGCCTTTTTACCACTTTTTCCACCTTTGACCCTATTTTGCGCTTTTTATATATTTGTACACTCTGTCCCTTCCTGTCACACTCTGGGTATCATTACCTCAACAGCTGCCATGCAATGCTGCCATATCCTTTTGCTTTGCAAGCCTATATATCCCTGTCCTGAACCACCCCCCCACCCCCTCTATTTGGTTTAAAGCCCTCCCTGCAGCCCTGGTTATTTGATTTGGCAGCACATTGGTCCCAGCACAGTTGAAGTGAAGCCCATCCCGCCAGAACAGCTCCCTTCTACCCCAATAATGGTGCCCAGTGCTGCATGAACCAAAACCCATTCATTCCACACCAATCTTTGAACCACATATTTTACTCCTTGACTTTATTTGCCCTATGCCAGTTTGCCGGTGGCTCAGGTAGTAGTCCCGAGATTATTACCTTGGAGGTTCTGTTTTTTAATTTAGTTCATAACTGTTCAAATTCTTTCAGCAGAATCTCCTTTCTAGTTCTATCAAAGTTGTTGGTACAAACATGGATGATGACAACTGGATCCCTCCCCTCCCACTCCAAGTTCCTCTCCAGCCCTGAAGAGATGTCCTTCACCCTGACACCAGGCAGGCAACACACTTTGGGACTCATGCTCACGGCTGCAGAGGACAGTGTCTATCCCCTAATTATACTGTCCCCTAACACTACTACATCCCAATTTCCTCCCCTCACTTGAATGGCTCCCTATGCCACAATGCCATGGTCAGTTTACTTATCCTCCCTGTAGTCCCTGCTCTCGTCCACACAGCTTGCCAGAACCTTGTAACTGATGGACAGTTGCGGTGGCCGAGGCTCCTTGAATGCCACCCCCTGAGATCCACATGATGCAGCAGCCATCACCCATCCTGCCATCACTATCATATTTTATTTAATTTATTAATTAATTACTCTAGTATCTCTGCTCTTTACACTTAATTGTAATTTTTTTTTACACCAGTATCAATCTTATACTTAACAAACTATTTTTAAGAAAAAGATAGAAAAAAAGACTAGAGACCTAAACACAAACTAAAGACCTTACTTTTACTTTAAAACTAGAAATACACACCAATCCTACTCACCAATCAGCTGCTTTCCCTGCACTTGCATCACATTATGGTTCATGACATCACTCCGCAGCTGGTCTCACATGAAGTCTCGATGCTCTCCGTGCTCTGTTTAAATTGAAGTCTCCCCACTCTTGCACTCTTTTTAAAATGAAGTTTCCTCACTCTTCGCACTATTGCTTTGACATTGATGTTGTTTATGTTTTTTTCATGCCTTAACTTTTTTTTTGAAATTCATGTTTAATGTTGTGCCAAACCAGATCTCAGGTAGCTGCTGCCGGGGCAAGGAAGGCTCAAAAGAAGTCTGGTTGTTTTTCTTGAAGGGCTGGCAAAAGGGGTTATGTTTGCTCCAATAGAAACAGGAAGTGTTAGAAATGTTCAGCAGGTCTGGTAGCATCTGTGCAGAGAAAAACAGAGGTCAGTGAACCTTCGTCAGAACTAGTGCAGTTTATTAACCCTGTTTCTCCCTCCACAGATGTTGCCTGGCCTGCTGAGTACTTCCAGCCTTTTCAATTTATATTTCAGATGCTAGCATCAGCAGTACTTTGCTCTCCTATTACATGCTTCATGCTGGGTGTTGTAGGGTGGCCGAGTTATGCTGTTAATGATAGAATGGATCAGCAGACACTTCTTGGGTGGAAACTTTAAGTTTATTTACAATATACTCAGCAGGAGCAACACATGTGCTTTCAACTCCAACTCAATCTCTACACTGAGTGCAGAGGTAGTCCCTGCTGCTCTCCTATTGGTTACTGCAGATCATGTGATGTACCAACAAGTATTACTCTTAAAGGTACATTGCACACTGGATAAAACCATATTTACTACATTCCTCCCCCTTTAACTCTGCTATACATGTTATATTTACAAGTACATATTTTTCAAGACAACATAACAGTTACACTGGAATTTACAAGTGGAATTTACAAGTTCAGTCTTTCAGGTGGTTTCCTGGCACATGTGGAACGTCGCAGCTCCACCATTTCAGGCACTTTGTCAGGTATTTCCTTTTCCGGAGTTGCCTGAACATCAGATGCTTTGGTGGGCACTTGCAATTCTGTATTCTCAACTCATACAGGAACATCAGACATGTCAGTCGTGGGTTGAGTATCCTCAACAGAAAACACAGACCAGGTCATGATCATTGGTGGAAACAAAATCTTGGTGATTTGTCTCTCTCTTCCTTAAATTGTCCACTTCCACATGGTAAGATAGAGGTCCAGTCACTGAACTTATTTCACCAGGTAACCACTTTGGTCCTTCCCCGAAGTGCTTCACGTATACCAGCTCACGGTAAATTTCCTCTTATGACTATGCCTAATTTTCTGTCTTCCCTGACTCCTTTCCACCTTCCCCTCTAAATTTGGCATTATTAAGCTCAATATCATCCTGAGACAGCATTTCAAAAATAACTCCATTGGCTTGACACCTGTTGTTGTATGAGGAAAAGGTGTGCTAGTTTGGTTGCTAAGGAATTGCCAGTTAGCTTTTTAATGCCTGCTTTGAATGTTTGAACCACCCTTTCGACCAGTCTGTTTGAGGAAGTGTGGTACAGTGCAGTTTTCACATGAGTGATACTGTTGAGGCTGATAAACCGTTGAAACTCAGCACTCATAAATGCCGTGCCATCATCGGAACTGGCGACTCCAGGTAGTCCAGGAATGGCAAAACTCTGATGTAGGTTCTTCATTGCAGCGGCCGATGTTGGTGACTTCACCTCATATACGTTCAACAATTTTGAATGGGCATCGAAAATGAGCAAAAACATTGTCCCCAGGAAAGGTCCAATGTAGTCAATATGTGACCCGAACCAGGGTCTCCCTGGCCACTCCCATGGGTGTAATGATACTATCACTGGCAACTTTTGCAGTTGCTGACATTGCACACAGTGCTTTACTAAACTCTCTATTTTGCCATCCATCCCAGGCCACTATAGATAACTGCGTGCTATGGTCCTCATTCAGGAAATTCCTGGATGGGCTCTGTGTATTTCAATTAAAAGTGGCTCCCTTCCCTTTGGAGGAACTATCACTTGTGCACCCCACAGTAAGATGCCACCCTGGCTGGTTATTTCATGCCTTCTGTTGAAGTATGCTTTCATTTAATCAGATATGGGCTCCTGTGACCAACCATGTAGCATTTGTTCTCATACCTGAGATAGCACTGGGTCCCAACTTGTCCAGTCTCTGATCTGTCGAGCACATACCGGTGAGAAATTTAACAGTAAAACAAGTTCTTGTGGAACTGGGAAGTGCTCATCATTTTCTTGTAAAGGCAATCGACTAGGGGCATCAGCGCTTGCAATTTGATTGCCAGGCCTATGTACGAAAGTGTATTCGTGTGGTACCAGAATTAAAGCCCATCATTGTATTCTTGCTGAGGCTATGGGTGGTATAGCCTTGACCTCACTAAACAATCCTAGCAATGGTTTGTGGTCTGAAACGATTGGAAAATGGCACCCTGTACATACTGGTGAAATTTCTTGACACCAAATGTGATGCACAGGCCTTCTTTTTCTATCTGCGAGTATCCTTTTCCATTGTGTTGAGTGTCCTTGATACATAACCTATTGGTCGTTCTGTGATGTCATACATCTGATGAGAGAGCACTGCTCCCACTTCCTAGAGAGATGCGTCACATGTCAGCACCAATTCTTTTGTCTGGTCATAATGCACTAATAGATTGGATGAGTGCAACAATTGTTTCTCTTTTATGAAAACTTCTTTCTGGGGCACCTCCCAAGACCAACGTTGGTCCTTTTTGAGTAGAGAATGCAGGAGGGGTCAGCACTGTAGACAAATTGGGTAAGAACCTCCTGTAATAGTTGATCGTTCCTAGGAATAATTTGAGCTTTGAGGTGTTCTTTGGCTCAGGTGCCTCTCTTATGGCTCTCACTTTCTCCTCACCTGGGTAGATGCCCTGTGAATCTACTCGATGACCCAACAAGATTACCTCCCTCGCTTGGAAAGTGCATTTTTCTTTTTTTAAATGCACTCCAGCTTGCAAGAAATGTTTTAAGACTTCTCCTAAGTTTGCCAAATGCTCTTTTTCAGTGAATCCTGTCACCAATACATCGTCTAAATAAACTACAGCCTGGGGCAGTCCCTGCAGTAAGCTTTCCATTGTTCTCTGAAAGATGGCACAAGCGGAGGAGACAGCGAAAGGCAATCGTGTATATTGGTACAGCCTTTTGTGGGCATTCATTGTGACAAAATCCAGGGAGGCATTATCTAGTTCTAGTTGTTGATAAACATGACTCATGTCAAGTTTTGTGTATGTTATCCCTCCTGCCAGCTAGGCATACAGATTTTCGATTTTTGGAATAGGGTGTCTGTCTAGCTTAGCTACTTTATTAACCATCAGTTTGTAGTCTCCACAAATTCAGTCGCTTTGGTTAGGTTTAAGGATGGGGACCATGGGTGCTGCCCATTCTGAGAACTAAACAGGTTGTATAATGCCCCGTTTTTCTGCTCTGTTCAGTTCGCTGTCGACTTTTTCTTGCAGGCATATGGCACCACTCTCTTCTTCATGAAGCAAGGTGGCACTTCCGGATCCACATTAATCTTGGCCTGCAGACCCTGAATTTTCCCCAGTAGGTCCTTGAAGGCTGTGGCGTACTTTCCAAGTAGCTCTGGTAGCCCACTTGCTCTCAAATCGAAAATTTCATCTCCTTTAACCAATTTCGCCCAAGAAGGCTTGGCCCTTCACCTGCTACCACCATCAAGGGTAACTTTGCCAATTGGCTTCCATAATGGACAGTTACTCTGCTTATGCATTTTCCTTGAATGTCATCACCTGTACATGTGTTTAGCTTGGCGGCTGTTTCTTCTAAATTTAATTGATGTTCACCATTATTCAAGTATCTGAAGGTATGTTCCCCAATTACTGTGATAGAAGCTCCCATGTCAACTTACATTCTAACAGGTTAGCCATTTACTTTCACTATGACAAAAATTGGTTCTGTCTTTCCAACTTTCAGATTAAATGAGTAAATGTCTGAATTTGTTGTTTCAGGCTCTTCTACATTGCAGATTTCATTGGGCTTCTTCTTATGTTTACAAGCCTGCTTGAATCTTTCCTTGCATTGTCTCATCATATGCCCATTTCTATGACAATAGCAGCATTCTATTTTTTTAACCTGCCAATCGCTAAATGACTTCATTGTTTCCACCTCTACTAAAATTATTCTTCAATTTCACTGCTAAGTTATTTTTCTTTATTCTTTGGTTAGCGGGGGCTGTTTCCTGCTTCTCAGTGGAGCCTCGCTTTCTCGTGCCTCTTTTGGCTGAGATTTCCCACCCGATGTGGAGGACAGCGCCATTTTGCGCAACCTGTGTTGCTTTTGAACCTCTTACTGTGCTTTCCATGGCCAGTGCTATCTCTAGCACCTTCTTGAAATCCAGATTCACTTTGGACAATAATCTTTTCTGAATAGTGTCCTCTTCCACACCACACATTAAATGATCTCTGGGCATGTCAATCAGAGTCGTACTGAACTCACAATGTTCCATTAGCTGCTTCAAATTTGCCACGTAACATGCAATTGTCAAACCCAGGGCTCTATTTCATGAATTAAACCTGGACCTCTGCATTGTGACTGAGGGCTTTGGTTGGAAGTGACCCTTCACGAGGTCCACCAATTCATCAAAATTCTTTGAATCTAGGGCACTGGGCCATCAAACTTCGAATCAGGCTGTAGGTTTTGCTCCCACAAGTACTCAAGAAGATCGCTCACCTCGTCTTTTGCTCCGAAATCTTCTTCACTTGAAAAAAGAACATGAGGCATTTAATGCATTGAGACCAATCATCTGTGGATGGTTCAAAAAGATCAATTCTCCCAAACTGTGGCATTTTGAGAGGAGATAACTTCTTCATTTCTACGGAGTTTGCTACTTACAATCACAGGGCGAGATACAGTGTCGAAATCTTTCTAACTTGATTTCTTCTTTTCATTCCTGTTTTATCCTCTTTGCCAGTTTGTCGTATGGTGACCTAGTTGTGCTATTAATGACTGAGTTGATCAGCAGACACTTCTTGGGTAGAAACTTTAAGTTTATTTACAATATACTCAGCAGCAACAATACTTGTGCTTTCAACTCCAACTCTAATTCTACACTGACTGCAGAGGTAGCCTGTGCTCCTATTGGTTACTGCAGATCATGTGATCTTGCCTAACAAGTATTATTCTTAAAGGTACATTGCACACTAAATAAAACCATAATTACTACACTGGGCATTTATAAGTGAGGTTACTTTCAATTTAAAATGAGAAAATATTTATCACTCAATTCAAAATGTAATGTTTCTGTTAACATTGTGCTAATTCACTGGAAGGTTTTGCCATTTTTAAACTTGTAAGTGAAACCAGGGGCAGAATTTTTCACTCGGCGAGCGGGCAAATGCCCGACCCACTCGAGCGCAAAAAAACGTGCGTTGATGTCGGCCAAGATTCTGGATGTCAATGCGCCCTCTCATGATATTTCACTCAACAGGCACACGTGGGAGATGGAGGTGTACCCGCCATTAATTAAGAGGCCATTTAAGGCCCTTAACACACCAATTGTCAGTGATTTTACATAGCCCATGCGATTTTTCGGCCATCGCACGGGCAAAATGGGCAGGCGGGCAGGCCACAATTTGCAAAAGCTCATCCACGGGCAGGATAAGAAGGGTCAGAGGCATTGCCAATGTGAGCAATGAGGGGTTTTGGAGATTGTGTGCTGCTGGTTGCTTATGTGAACTGGACAGCTTCATCACGCTTCAGAGCTTCATTCTGAGCATTTCTAGGCTTTGTTTCAGGATTCATTGTTGTCTTCCAGGCCCCCGGAGGATTCAGACTCTGTGGGCCCTTCCAAGTATCAGACAGCCTTCCATAACCCTGGTAATGGGGATTGTGGTCTCCGCTGGAGGCACCTCCTCCTCTGAAGAGGAAGAGAGCGGCAGAAGGGAGAGGAGGCCAGGTGTCCCAATGCAGCTTCCAGGGGAGCAAGGTGTGGGAGGAAAGGCACAGGCACAGGGGGGCAAGGCCAGCAGGAAATCCAAGGTGGAAGGGGCCGCAGAAGACAGCATTATCCTGCTGCCAGGGTTTACAGGCAGTGATGCAGCTACCTCAATATACCCGAGGTGCAATGTCGAAGGAGGCTCCGCCTCTCCAGGGAGATGGTCAACTCCATTTGTCAGAGGATTGGGCCTGAGATCAGCTCCAACTGTGTGGGTGGACACCTCATGTCAGTGGCTCTGAAGCTCACAGTGGTCCTCAACTTCTAAGCCTCCGGTTCTTTCCAGGGCTCGGGGGGGGATCTGTGTGGAGTGTCCCAATCAGCTGTCCACAGTAGAGTCAAACAGGTGACAGAAGCTCTGTTCAGGCGTGCATTGACATTCATTAATTTCCACTCGGACGAGGCTAGCCAGGCTGAGCGAGCCAGAGGCTTTGCAGTGAATGCTGGATTCCCTCGTGACCAGGGTGCAATAGACTGCGTACATGTGGCCATCAAGGTGAGCCAGGTGCCTTCGTGAACAAGAAGGACTTCCACTCCATGATCACAAGACGCAGACAATAAGTCTATGCAAGGTACCCTGGCAGCTCCCATGACACTTACATCTTGAGACACTCTCAGGTGCCAAGGCTATTCAGTGCTCCAGCCCGACTGGATGGATGGCTGCTGGCTGACAAGGGTTATCCCCTGAAAAGGTGGCTCATGACGCCTCTCCGTCACCCTAGAACAGAGGCCGAGCAGCGGTACAACAGGAGCCACGCCTCCACAAGGGCTGTGATAGAGAGAACCATTGCTCTTCTCAAGATGCACTTCCGATGCCTGGACCATTGAGGGGGCGCACTGCAATACCTCCCAGAGCGGATGTCACTAATAGTGGTGGCATGCTGCACTCTCCACAATCTAGCACTGGCAAAAAGGGACCCAGTGGAGGAAGAAGATGTTGACGCAGCTGCACAGGCAGAAGATGAATCCAGTAGTGAGTCTGAGGACTAGCACAGTGAGGAGAACACTGAGGGCGTGGACACAGATCTGGGAAACCAGCAGGGAGGAAGGGGTACCCAAGACACTTTGATCCAACTCTCCATCAGCTAGGCTACCAAATGAGTCCACAACCACATGCCAGGACTGCAGCCTCCATTCACGATCCCAGAGATGAACATTTCCTTGGTCACCAACATACACTCTGTGCCTGTGCAATAAAGTTTCAAGAAACACATGTCCATCATTACATAATGGCCTACCCTGCACCTACAGAACAAATGAAGCATACCCAGGCCAATAGCGCAAAATAAAATCTCATTTAATGTTGCATGTGACACATTGCTGAACTAAACATTAACCGGTGTAACATAGCACACTATTAAAAAACTCAAAGCAAAATGGGGGAACAAAATACCACCCGTGATAAGCCCACCTTGTGCTTTAAGTGCTTTAAATTTGCGGGTGCTACATCAGGTGCTCCCCATCGCTGGCACTGGCATTGGAGCCAGCCTGCTGACTGTGCTGTCTTGTTGGCCTTGATGATCTTGACGGTCGTCCTCTGGCCAGTGGAGCCTGTGCTGGCCCCGCATGGGAGGGAGCGGCCAGTGCCAGTCGCCGCAGCTTCATCAGATGCCACAGTCACTGGCAGAGGGGTGGAGGAACTGCTGTCATCATTCGGAGTGCCCTGAGAGGAGCTGCAGAGACAACACACAGTTTGTGCGTCAATGTAAGGTTGCTCTGGACCTACCTGCTCACCATTGACGGACGGTAACCTAGCTGGGACACTGGGTGCCCCATTCATCTCTCACACAGACACTGACCACCTGAGGTCATTGCCTGTGTGAGGGCTTGCAGGTCCGAGTGCATCCTCAGGGACCCCTGATTCTGTCCCTGGAGCAGCCTCTTCATGAGAGTTTCCACTCTCTCCATAGAGGAGGCATTGCGCTCGGCCATGAGGGTCGACACAGTGGCCATGCTCCGCAGGGGCTGCTCCCAAACGGACTCCATGGCATGCATTCCCTCATGTACCTCCGCCAGATCCTCCCGCACACCCCACTGGACTCCCAGCATCATGCTGCCTAATGGATGATTCCAGAGGCTTATCATCAATCTTCAACTGAGCATCATCCTGGTCACCAGCAGTCCTCCGACTGCCGGCACCCTGGGCACTCTCTGCCTCTGCCTGCGCCTCAAACAAGTATGAAGTGCCCGCACCACTGTGCACCTAGATACTAGATGGCAATCTAATGCCCACCGAGGTACTGGTATCTGCACTGGTGCCTGCTTGACAGGGCGGGTGTGACGCATGTGGGTGGGGTGCATGGTGGTTCTCCCGGGTCAGGGGTAGCCCTTCAGGGTCCTCAGTGTGAATGCTGCTGGTGATCCTAAGAGGGAGAAGAAGAACATGTCATTAATGAAAGTCATCGTACTGTCATTGTGCATGCCAGGCACCCTGGTGAGACACCGGAGAGCTGCATCATGGTGCCCTCATCTTTCGGTTATTAATAGGAACTCCAGGTTCGAGGCTCACATCAATACAGAGACTACACTAGAATGGTTGCACTATTCAAAATTCTCAACCTCACTGTGGCCGGTTGATCGAGGTACATGCCACCTCTTGAGCTCCAAGGCCTCCTGCACATAGTGGATGAGGATGAGGAGGTGTGGGGATCCCCTGCCAGTCCTTCACCTCTCAATATTTTTATGGGATGCCTTTTCCTGAAAGGATAGAGGAGCATTGATTAGTCCACTCTCTACCTGCAGCGCCATTGCAGCCTGGCCAACCCCATCTGAGGAATATCTCGCATAGCACATCTGATTTGTGGCCCTCAACCCGCAAGGCAACCAGTCCAAGCAGCCTGGGCTCACCCCCTTGGCCAGTTCCAGCATCACTGACAGGTGCCAATCAGTCTCCAACACCCCTGAGCTCCACGGGGGGGATGGTGAGGCCTTAACTGCTCTCCACACTGACCCGTGCCAATATGGTATTCACCCTTCCCGATCGCAGCAGATCATTGAAGCGCTTCTGACACTGCACCCATGTGCGCCTCACCACGCTATGGCTGCTCACCTGGGATGCCATACCCTCCCATGCCTTCTTGGTGTGGTGCAGTGGCCTCCTCCTCCCGTATGTGGGGACAAGGGTGCCCCTTCTGGCAGCCACCTCCTCCAGGAGGACTACGAGGCACTCATTGGAGAAATGCAGGGCCGACTGCCCCGTTGACCTCACCTCCTGCATGGATGCTTCTTCGTGGATTGCAGCCATGTTGCTGCTGCAACATTGACACAGGCAGCCTCCCTGGAGCCACCTGCGCCGCTTTTGAATCAGCCGCCGGGTTGCCATTGCAACATGCCCCCGCCCTCGCCCACCTTTTTGGAGCTTCCCCAGCCACCTTTCATGCTGGGCGGGCTTTAATTGGCCTGCCAGCGTAAAATCGCCTTCCGGCCCTGATCGCGGGCAGCAGTTGGCTTTCCAACCACTCCTGCCTGACCTCGCGGAACCTGCCCACCAAGGGCAAAATTCTGCCCCAGGAGTTATGCGCCAATAGAATATATAATTGTCAGCTCAAGATATTCACAGTTGTACATAGGTTTCTTGTTCACGGTGCTTGTGAGGTTCAAGTCTTTTGGATGTTGCTGTCTGGATATTGCATAGAGCCAGGTTCAGAGAAACGGAGCTGACTGCATAATATGAATGATCACATTGTGTGCAATTGTCTGACAAAGCCGTGGTTGTAAAGTATATCATACTGAAACATAAAGTTTCAATATGTTTTATAAATGGAGGCATAGGGTACAAAAGCCAAGAAGTTTTCCTAAACATATGTAAAACAGTTTGCCCCGCCATGACTCTGCTTTAAAATTCTGGGTACCAAGAGGATATGAGGGGGAGGGTTAAAGGGATGCGCAGTGGGGAAAGGGGTGGAATTAGGGGCCCAGAAACAGGAGAAGAACCATGGCCCATGAGTTGTCTCCCTAGTCCTGACTACTAAATGCCATGGCTAGAATATTTAGACAACTAGTAACTTTGCTGGCTCTTCAAGGAGAATTGTTATGAATTTGTCGCTATTGATATGGAAGGTAGGATGTCAGGAAAGCATATTGGGGATTGGATCGTCCATAAAATATTCCAATGATTAACATTAATGCACTCACTAAATGCAAAATACTGCACAAAATTCATAAATTCTGCCCCTATAATATATGAAATCATGAATTAAGCAGTAAATAACATTTTGTTGGTATGATTGTCACTCAATATCCAATTTAATCAAGAAGTAAATGATTAGCATTATTGTTATAGAGTTGATTTTCCAGGCAACTTTTCTTGGTGGAAACATTGAACTTTATTTACAAGACTGTGGCAGCAGCTACCTGTGTCTAACTCTATAACTAAACAAGAACTCTCAGCCAGAGGTTCCCTGCGCTACAAACTGATTGGTTTACACAGATCATGTGATCTTACAGCACAGGATTATTCTTAAAGCTACAGCCCTACGTTTATCAGAACTATACTTACTACATTCCTCCCCCTTTAAATTTTCTGTACATTTTGTGTATGCAAGGATATTTATCTCATGACATTACAATATTTACACAGGTCATGAAATTGTAAGTTCAGTCTTTCAGGAGGTTTCCTGATCCATGTGGAACGTTGTAGCTCCATGACTTCTGATTCTTTGGCAGGAACCACATACTCTGAAAATGCATTCTCATCAGCTACCTCATTGAACACAGGCAGTTCAGTGTCATTCACTCCAACAGAGACATTGGGCATGTCTATCCTTGGTTGAGCAACTTCAACAGGAAGCATAGATTCAGCAATAGTTACAGGTGGAACATCATTTTGTTGGGGGTATCTCCCTTCTTCTTAAATGATCCAGGTGCTTATGGGTGATCCGGCTCTCCACTTCTACGTGGCACAACAATGGTCCAGTCATAGAGTTTACTTTACCAGGTAACCACTTTGGTCCTCCACTGAAATTCCTTACATATACTGCTTCTCCAACAGTAAGTTGTCACTCATGACTATGCAAATCATGAGTCGATTTTTGGTTCCCTTGACTTTTCACCACCTGCCGTTCCAAATTGGGAAGTATTAGGCTTAGTCTTGTTCAAAGATGGTGCTTCATCAGTAACTCTGCAGGTGTTGCACCTGTCCTACTTTTAGGGTTTGTTCTGTAGCGAAATAGGAAATGAGCAAGTTTAGTTTCCAACAAGTCACCTGTTAACTTTTTCATTCCCGCCTTATAAGTGTGTACTGCTCTTTCCACCAGTCCGTTAGATGATGGATGGTATGGTGCAGTCTTCACGTGGCTGATACCATTGAGGCTGACAAGTCGTTGAAATTCAGAGCTAGTAAATGCAGTACCATTATCTGAGACAATTATCTTGGACAATCCATGGATCATGAAGCTTTGGCGTAGTTTTTCAATAGTAGTGCCTGACGTTGGCAACTTTACCTCATCCAAATCTAACCACTTGGAATGAGCATCTATCATCAGTAGAAACATGGTTCCAAGGAAAGGATCGACGTAATCTATGTGCAATCACACCCAGGGTCTACCAGGGTCTGGTTTCAGGACAGGGACTATGGGTGCTGCCCACTCTAAGAACTGAACCACTTTTATGATGCCCAGCCTCATTAGCCAATTCAACTCAGCATCAACCTTCTCTCTCAGGGCATATGACACGGGTCTTGCTTTCAAGGAGCGAGGAGTTGCATCTGGGTCCATGTAAATCTTGGCCTCTAGGCCTTTGATTTTTTCCGGCTCATCCTTGAAGACGGTGTCATTTTTTTAGCAGCTCTGGCAGTCCCCCTACTTGCAGCTGGAAGATTTCGGACCAGTTTAATTTAATCTCTTTTAACCACTCACCACCTAGAAGGCTTGGTCCTTCACCTTCTATCACCATCATGGGTAGCAGTGTCAATTGGTGTCTATAATGAACAGTTACTCTGGTGATACCTTTTACTTGGATTTCTTCGCCTCTGTACGTTTTCAACTTGGCAGATGTTTGTTCCAAATTTAATTGTCGATTACTTTTATTTAAACATCTGAAAGTGTGTGTTCCTATTACTGCAGTAGAAGCACCTGTGTCTAGTTCCATTTTTAAGGGTTTTACCATTCACTTGCGCTGTGACAGTAATTGGCCCTGTCTTCCCAGCTTTCATGTTGAATAATGAATAAATTTCAGAATTGGTTGTTTCTGTCTCTTTCACGCTATATACTTCATTGGGCTTTGTTTGTAGCCTGGAAACCCGTTTAAATCTCGCTTTGCAATGTCTCATTACGTGTCCACTTCTGTGACAAGAATAACACTCCACCTTTTTAAATTGCCAATTGTTAAGAGTATGATTGTTTCTACATCAATAAAAATTAGTTTTTGACTTTGCTGCTAAGCTGTTTCCTCTAAGTTTTCGGTTAGTGAGGGCTGTTTCCTGCTTCGTGGCGGAGTCCCAGTTTCTCGCGCCATTTTCGGCTGACTGTTCCCGCCCATCTAGGAGAACCTCAAATCACTTGTGAATCCCTTACAGTGCTTTCCATCGCAACAGCTATTTCTAACGCTTTCTTAAGATCAAGATTCACCTAAGCCAGCAACCTTCGCTGATTAGCATCCTCCTGCACGCCACATAGCAAGGGATCCCTGAGCATGTCATTCAGGGTTTCACCAAAATCACAATATTCCGTTTGTTGATTTAATTTCACCACGTGGGTGGCAATGGTCTCCCCTGGGCTCTGTTCTGTGAATTGAACCTAAGTGTCTGCATTGTGACTGAGGGCTTGGGTTAAAAATGTCCTTTAACAAGGTCTACTAATTAATTGAAAGTCTTTGAATCAGGGGCACTGGCAAGCTTCAAATTAAACTGTTGGCTTTGCTCCCACAAGTACTCAGGAGACTCGCTCTCCTCTTTTCCTCCCCCGTGATTTCATTGGCTTGAAAGTAGAACACAAGACGTTATATATATTGAGACCAGTCATCTGCGGCTGGCTCAAAGGGATCAATTCTGCCAAACTGTGGCATCTCAGATGAGTATATCTTCCTTTCCTTTTAATTATCTTGGATGCTTACAATTGCTGGGCGAGGGACAGCTCCAGATCTGATTTACCCTCGTCAGCAGTTTGTTATAGAGCTGATTTTCCAGGCAACTTTTCTTGGTGGAAACATCAAACTTTATTTACAAGACAGTAGCAGCAGCTATAGGTGTGCATCTAACTCTATAACTAAAGAAGAACTCTCCACTAGAGGTTCCCCATGCTGCAAACTGATTGGTTTACACAGATCATGTGATCTCACTACACAGGATTATTCTTAAAGCTACAGTCCTACGTTTATCAGAACAATAATTACTACAATTATTAAACAGAAAGTGACGGGTCAAATCTTCTACATTCTGGCTTGTTTTGGGAAGTCCTGATATGCAGACCAATGTGGGAATTGCCCGGGAAGTTTAAACTTCCCCCTTTCCCTGGGACATTGTATGAATGACTTAGGTCAGTTCTGCGTTACTTACCTGGTTACCCAGGAAATGTTAGACAGTTCAAAATCTGGTCTAACACCTTGGTAAGTCCACAACAGATTCCAAAATCACCTCCCCCCACTGACCCCCAGCCACACAACTAGCACACCCCCCCTCCGCCTGGCCAACCAGCTATACCCCCCCATCCCCTGACTACCCGACTACCCACCCAACTGGACCCGACTACCCACTTGACCAGCCCAACTACCCCTTTGATCCAACCTAATGAACCCCTGGCCACCCAGCTACCTCCCTGGCCAACCTGACTACCATCTGACTCCAGACTATTCCTTGACCCAGCCCAATTACCCCCTGACCACCCAACTACCCCTCCGACCACCCAATTATCCCAATACCCAACTATGTACCCAACCCATTCATCCAACTAGCAACCTGACTACCCCCCAACCTGACCTGACTAGCCCCCGAGCCGACCTGACCACCCGTTATTCAGCCAATTACCCCCCATGACTAGACCTGACTAACATTCTGACCCAACTGCACCCCGACTCGACCTGATTACCCCTTGACCAACCGACTACACCCCCCTGACCCGACTAACCTCAACCACCCATTCACCTATGCATCTCCACCTACCCACTTACCCACCCTACCCACATACCCACTCAACCACCCCACCTATTCACCCAGCTACCCACCTACACACCTCACCCATTCCCCACTTAGCCACCTCCCCATTCACTCACTCACTCATACACTCACCCATTCACCCACTCACTCATTCACTCATCCATTCACTAACATTCATTAAATGATTGGACATTTAAACTTAACAGATAGAATATGGCAGTGAATGCCATAAAAGTGGGTATGTCCTGTCTTCCCCCAAATGTATTCCACTCCAACAGGGAGTGCTTTGCTGCACATTTCTTTGACAGCCGGGATCGGATGTTCCCGGAAAAAATGTGCAGCAACGTCAGGTCTAGAAAATATTCGCACACAGCGTCAATGCATGCAGCATTGCCGCTTCTTGGAAGGTTCAGGCCATAAATTTAAGAACCCATTAACGGCTGATTACATTGACTGGTACATTATGATTATCACACTACCACTACAATAAGTTACTACTCAAGCACAATCCTTATTACTGACAGTTTTGATCCAATAGATGAATTTCATTAAGCACACATAAGGAAGGCAATGGGAAGCCACCTCAAGTATTCTTTTTCCTAGTCATATTGCGCGTTGCTCACTGAAATTGAAAATGGAAGACACTTACGAGCAACTGAAGAAAACACAAGACTGCGAGGAATGGAGAAATGAGCAGAAGACCTGCCCTTCAGTAGATTTCTACTGGTACTCATTGTGACATGTTTAGGGAATAAGCCAATTTTAACACTCTTTTCATCAAAAGCTGTATTTTCCCGGCTCAGGGAGACAGGGTTGGAGGCGAGGGCCGCAGGAAAATAGAGAGGAACCCTGTCAGGAAGGCTCCCTGATGTATTCACACTTCCAGGGGACTTTCCCAGGGAAGACTGGGAACTAGCTTGGCTATCTGCTCCATGGAGAGAGGCAGCTAATTAGTGCATTTGGCTCCACTTAGGAGCCATTTGCATCAGGGCCAGTATTTTACAGATGTTAGAACCATCCCCAACCATGTTTGGAAGCTGCCAGCTCAATTGAAGCAGCCTTCTAGAGGTAGGCCAGGGCTCATCGGAGTGGGAGGCTCTATGTCCCAAAGACAGGGCTGCAATGATGAATGACTGCAGCCCAGTGCGTTAGTAGTCCTGTGGAGAGATTTCCCTCCAACCTGATTGCTCTACTAACTTTTTGCCATTTAGTTTACAACCTCAATGCAGGTTCAAGTGCACCTCCACATTGAGGTGTCCCCACACTCACCTGCCTGCCTCAGCAGCATCCACTTCTCCCGATGGGGCTGCTGGCCTGACATTGCTGCGGATCCTCTGATTGGGCCTTGAGCCTCAGGAAACTGCCTGCCATCTTTAATAGGATGGGAAGTGTGGAGGCAGCCAATTAAGAGTCCGCCTCACGGACGTTTGTGCCAGCGGATGCGCTGACAATACGGATGGGCTGGGAATCTCTATACGAGCCTAACGTTGGGGTCCCGACACCCACTGGAGAGTTCAACCCCAATTGTCATCTCCAAGCAATTCTGGGTGAAGGTTTGCATGACTACAGAAATTGGTAGGTCCTCTGTCTTCCACCCTAGTAATCTGCCTTAAAACCAACATCCATGTCTGTATGATATACATTTCCCATCACCTACACCAGCCATTTCTCTAGTATTTCTAAGATAAATTGTCAATTTATTGTCAATTGTGATGTGGAGGCCAAAACACACAAGCTGTCTTGTTATATGACCCTTATAGATAATAAACCACAAAGAGTTCATCCGTCAGACTGGCTGGATTTTAAATGAGGTCCCAGTGCATTACTCAGTTCCTGAAGGATCAGAAGATGAAAGAGTACCAAACATAACAGAAAATATCAGAAACTGTAAGAGATGCATACTATTGTGCAGGATTTTTTTTTTGTATATATGAAGCTACCAGTAGAGCAAAAAAATAAAGAGGCTAGACAGTAGGATTATGAATTTTCAGCCTCTATGTTTTGGATTTCAAGTTCAAATTATATTAAATTAATGAGTAGATACTTTTCTTGCATCACATTTTTTAAAATATCAAAATTTGTATAAATTGTTAGCAATAATCAACATGTTTTAATTGCAATTTTTAAAAAAAATCTGTTAAATATAACAGAGCTTTTCATACTGTTGTATAATAAGTTAAGAATTATTTTTTAAATTTAAACTTAACTGTTGCAATTTACTGCTAGTTGGTCTCCCATATTCTACCCTTTGAAGACTTGAGGACACCCAAAACTCTGCCACTCTTATCTTAATGCACACCAAATCCTATTCACCTCTCACCCCCAGTGCTCACTGACTTACATTGGCTCCTGGTCAAGCAACTTCTTGATTTTAAAATCCTCTCTCCAATTTTCAAATCACTTCATGGTCTCTCCCCCTTTTCTACCGGCCATGCCTGCCTCCGCCCCCCCACCCCGTATCTCGGCAATCTCTTCCAGCACCTGCAAGATATCAGCTCTCATCTAATTCTGGCCTCTTCAGCATCCTCAATTTTATTTGCTCTACCAGTGCATTCAGCTGTCTATCTGCCCTTTCAGCTGGACATAAAAGATTACAAGGCACTATCACAAAAACAAATTATAGGTAGAATTTTACATCCCTTGAGCGGGGGCGCGCCCAACCCAATCAGGCTTAAAATAGTGCGCGGTGATGTCAGGCGAGTGTCCCAACCTCATTGCGCACTCATGTGATATTTCGCTTGGCAGGCGCAAGTGGGTGCTGGAGCCGCGCCTGCTAATACCGACCACTTAAGGCCATTAAGAGTCCAATTGATGGCGATTTTTCATTGCCTGTTCGACTTTGCACTCGTCGCATGGGCAAAACGAGCAGGTGGCCAGCCGACATTTTCGCAAACCTCAACCAAGGGTGGGATAAAAAGGGTCAGCAGCATTGCCAGTGTGAGTAGTGAGGAGTTTGTCACATAGTTTGTTGCTGGCGACTTTTGGTATTTGGCAGCTTCAACTCTGTTTGGGGCTTCATTCTTAGCATTTCCAGGCTTCATTTCAGGACTCCTTGGTGTCTCCAAGGCTGCTGGAGGATTCAGACGGTGTGGACCCTTCCAGGTATTAGACAGCCTTCTGTTACTCTGATAATGGGGAATGTGGTCTCCACTGGAGGCACCTCCTCTGAGGAGGAAGAGAGGGTCAGAAGGGAGAGGAGGCCACGTGTCTCAATGCAGCTTCCAGGGGCTTGTGGGAGGAAAGGCACAGGCACAAGGGGCGCAGGGCCAGCAGGAAGTCCAAGGCGGAAGGGGCCGCAGGAGATGCCACTATCCCGATGCCAGGGTTTACAGGCAGCGATGCAGCTACCTCAATATTTTTTCCAGGTGCAATGCCAAAGGAGGTTCCGCATCTCAAGGGAGACCATGACCTCCATTTGTCAGATGATTGGGCCTAAGATCAGCTCCAAATGTGTGTATGGACACCCCATCCCAGTGGCTCTGAAGGTTACAGTGGCCCTCAACTTCTATGCCTCCAGCTCTTCCAGGGCTCAGTGGGGTATCTGTGTGGAGTCTCCCAATCAGCTGTCTACAGTTGTGTCAAGCTGGTGACAGAATATCTGTTCAGGTAGATACTGACATTTATTCTTTACTGTATGGATTAGGCCAGCCAGGCTAAGTGAGCCAGAGGCTTTATAGCGATTGCTGGGGTCCCCTGCATCCAGAGTGCAATCGACTGCACACATGTGGCCATCAAGGCGCCAGCGGGTCATTCGGTTGCCTTCGTCAACAGGAAGCAATTCCACTCCATTAACATGCAGATAGTGTGTGACCACAGGATGCAGATGCAAGGTACCCTGGCAGCTCCCATGATGCTTATACCCTGAGACACTCCCAGGTGCCGAGGCTCTTCAGTGCTCCATCCCGACTGGATGGAAGGCTGCTGGGTGTCAAGGACTATCCGTTGAAGAGGTGGCTAATGACGCCTCTCTGCCACCCAAGAACAGAGGCAGAGAGGCATTACAATATGAGTCATGCGTCCACAAGGGCGGTGGTAGAGAGGACCAAAGGTCTTCTCAAGATGCGCTTCCGATGCTTGGACCATTCAGGGGGTGCATTACAATACCCCCCAGAGCGGGTATCACTGATTGTGTTTGCATGCTGTGCTCTCCACAATCTGGCACTGGCAATGGGGGGACCTACTGGAGGAAGAGGATTTTGACACAGCTGCACAGCCCGCAGATGATGAGTCCAGTAGTGAGTCCAAAGATGAGCATGGTGAGGAGATTGCTGAGGACATGGAGGCAGACCTCAGTAATCTCCAGGGAGGCAGGGAGACTAGGGACGCCTTGATCATTGCTCCTTCAGCTAGGCTACCAAAGATCAGCTTCAACTGTATGTCAGGCTGCCGCCTCCATCTCGGGTGTCTGAAATGACCCTTTCATCTGAACACAAAGAACACTCAGTAATTGTGCAATAAAGTTCAGAGTCACTTACGGCCAGCATTACATACTGACGTACCCTGCACCAATAAAATAAGAAGGTGAAGCATACTCAGGCCATGACAACAAAAACAAAATTTATCCCACTTTGACAATTCCAAACTATTTACATAAACTTCTCTGGTCTTAATTCCCAGGCCAGTGTAGATAGAGTAAACATAAATGAACATTAAGTCACCCGTGACCAATCCCTCTTGTGTTCATGGTGCCTTTAACTTATGCTTGCAAGTGCTATGTCTTGGTGGCCCCCCCACCCCCACTCGCTGGCACCGGCATTGGAGTCAGCCTGCTGACTCTAGTGTCTTCTTGACCTTGATGACCTTGGCCATCGTCCTCTGGCCAGTGGAGCCAGTGTTGGCCCCTCCTGGGGGGTTCCACCCAGTACCAAGGCTGGCATCTCCCCAATTGCTGCAACCTCATCAGATGCGACGGTCACTGGCAGAGGGACAAAGGAGCTGCTGCTGTCATCCAGAGCATCATCTGCAGCGCACTTGATGACATAACTTCAGTGTTCACAACACTGAAAATATGTTCTTACCTGGCAGCCTTCAAGGAGCTGTCTGTGCTGTTTTTAAACTGGCGGCCAGGTCGCCATTGGACCTGGGGGCCGAGAGGCCCTGCCCCCGCCCACCATTTCCCAACCATTGGGAGGACGCGTTTCATAGTAGGCGGGCCTGAATTGGCCGGCCAGCGTGAAATCGTGGTCAGGGACCGATCGTGGGCGACTGCCCATTTCCCCACTAGTTGAGGGCCCACCGATCAACCCCACCTGCCAAGGGCAAAGTTGAGGCCCTGGAACTCCATTCCTAACAGCACTATGGATGTACCTATACCACAGGGACTACAGCAGTTCAGGAAGGCAGCTTAGCACCACCTTCTCAAGGGTAATTAGGGATGGGCAATAAATGCTGGCCTAGCCAGCGATGCCCACATCCCATAAATGAATAATGAATAATTTTTAAAATTCTACATTAATATTATTTTACTTATTTTAAATCTATTAAGCTGCTTCCTTAACTTAGTTTTAGGTTCACCTGTACCACTGGCATGTTGTCCTCTTCCTCCATTGTAAAAACAGATACAAAATATTCCTTTAACAAATATGTCACTTTCTTACCAACAAGTATAGGCTCACCTGCATCCATCTTCAATAAGTTCACATTCCTCTTTACCATTCTAATCACTCTAGAGTACTTAGGGTACTATAATCCATTTTTTTTTTTACCTTTATGCAGGTACTCTGATATTCTTTTTTCAAATGCTTATCCAATTCCCTTTTAAATTCCACAGATACACTGAGTGGCCAGAAATCACACCTGAAGTAAGGAAAGAAAGAAAAACTTGCATTTATGCTGCAGTTTTCATGACCAGCAGAATTCCAAATCGCTACACAGCCAATGAAGTACTTTTTGAAGTGCAGTCACTGTTCTAATAAAGGAAGTGAATCAGCTAATTTGCATACAGCAAACCCCCACAAACAACAATAAGATAATGATTAGTGTCGGGGGCTAAGACCTCACACTCTATATTTTTATAAAATATATCTAGATCCTCATGGCTAACTTCTGATTGTTTAAAAACTGGACAAACACTATTTTTAAAATGGCTGAATCTATATCTGTCTGTGACCCTCAAACAATAGGAGTTAATATAGCAGTTTTGCAGAAACTGACACCTCGTTATATCTGTAGAGACCCTAACAACCCCCTGTGGGATGCAGAGACCAAATTCAAAGGGAACTATACAAAAGCCATCTACATTTCATAAGCCAGGCCTGACCAACTGGTGCCGATTTGTCTGCTAGGACAAAGGACCCCACAACCTCCTGTTTAAGACTTAATGGTTGGAACATTAACAATCTCAGGGTCCCAACAAAGGAATAGATGCTCTTTGTCAAAGACAATGTGGAGAGATGGGAGTCATGTGACATGAATCTCTAGCTTGTGGAACCAATAACATTGCCTTGTGGAGCTGCAAATCTCAGTCTGCTATTTTTACCATCTACAAGCAGCAGCACAGAAAAGGGGCTCTGTCCAGCTTTGTATACCTGGCCCTATCACTGTTTCAACTGGAACTTCTGTATCATTACTCACAAGACTGATTCATCCCAGCGTGCCTATATCATCATGGAACTTAATTCTACTGGAAAAGTGAATTATCCTGCATCAGTTTCAACCTGCCAACTTCTGTGAAGGAATGCACCATGGGACTTTGATCCTGGACACAGATGAAACAATAATTATATTCTCTGTGGTCTTTGCCATGTAATTATTTCTTTCTCTATCCCTCTTTTTCTGTATGCGTGCACAGGGAGCTACATCGTGACCTCCACCCGTGTTTTGAGTGTATGCAAATCAACTAACCCTCTGAGTTCATCCTATTTAGCGTTAGCTATGGGGTTATTAATAGAAAATTGGATCACACCAAAACTGAGGAGTTGGGAAACATGCCACAGCTTATAAAGGAGGAAGCAAATCAAAACACCTTTCTGTTTATGGGCAATTGATGAGATGAGAAATCAGGGCTGGTTAAATTAACCCTCTCCTGTCTATAACATCTGAAAGGGCAGGATTTTGAGGGCGGCGGGCGGGCCCAGGAGTGGCCAGGAAACGTTCTGCCGCCCGTGATCAGCCCCCGATTGCTATTTCACGCTGGCAGGTCAATTAAGGCCCACCCAGCGTGAAATGTGGCTCCGCACTGGCCGGGAAGAGATGGGCAGGGGCGGGGGCCTGCCGGCTGGCGGGTCCAATGGCGACCCAGCGGCTGGTTTAAAAATGGCCCAGGCAGTTCCTGGAAGGCTGGCACAGAAGGATGTGTGTTCAGCATTCCCAATAGAGTCAGTTGCAGCTGGAAATGGCAGCACGAGGGCAGGTCAGGTGGGCACTTGGCCCTCCGCTTTTCTGATGAGTGTTTCGCTGTCCTCCTGGAAGAGGTGGCTACCAGGAGGGACACCCCTGTCCCCAGAGATGGGAGGAGGAGGCCACTGCACCTCACCAAGAGGGCATAGGAGGAGGCGGCAGCGCTGGTGAGCAGCCATGATGTGGTGAGGCGCACATGGGTGCAATGCCAGAAATGCTTCAATGACCTGCTATGCTCAGGAAGGGTGAGTATTGTGTAGGTATGGGTCAGTGTGCAGAAGTATTAAGGTCTGGCCATCCCCCCCATGGAGCTCAGGAGTGTTAGAGTCTGAGTGCCAACTGTCAATGATGCTGGAGCTGGCCAAGGGGGTGAGCCCTGACTACTTGGACTGAGTGCCTTGCAACTCGAAGGCCATGACTCAGATGTGCCTTGCAAGGTGTTGCTCAGGTGGAGTTGGCTAGGCTGCAATGGCGCTGCAGGCAGAGAGTGGACGAATCCATGTTCCTCAGTCCTTTCAGGAGAAGATGACCCATAACAACATTGAAAGGTCCCCGACAGGCGAAGGTCCCCCAAACCTCCTAATCCTATCCAAATACAAGCAGGATGCCTTGGAGCTGGAAAGGCGCCACACACTTCGGAGAACCAGCCGCGGAGATGCTGGGGTATCAGACAAAGGTAAGAGTGCAGTGCACAGAGTTAAGAGTTTTGGATGGTGCAAACATTCTTGCATAGTCTCATCATTGATGGGAGCCTCAAAACTGGATTCCACATTGATCATTGAAAGACGATGGCACCATGATGCAGATCTCCATTGTCTCACCAGGGTGCCTGGCATGCACAGTGACAGTGTGATGACTTAAACTAATGACATGTTGCTGTTCTCCCTTAGATTCGCCAGCACACTCAGTCATAGGACCCCGAAGAGCCACCCCTGACACCAGAGGACCACCAGGCTTCACATGCACCTGTGTCATACCCGCTCACTGAACCAGGCACCAGCGCAGGTACCAGCACCTCTGTGGGTGTTAGATCCTCAGCTAGAATGTCAGAGCAAAGCGGTGAGGGCACTTCACACTCACTTGAGTAGCAGGCCGAGGCAGAGAGTGCCCAGGGCATTGGCAGTTGGAGGACTGCTGGAGGCCAGGACGATGCTCAGTTGAAAGCAAATGATGAGCCTCTGGAGTCATCCATTAAGCGGCAGATGCTGGATGTCCAGCAAGATGCGCAGGAGGATCTTGGTGGAGATCCATGAGGGTATGTGTGCCATGGTCTCTGCTGTGGAGGAGTCCATGTGGAGCATGAGCACTGCATTGACCCTCATGGATGAGCGCACTGCCTCGTCCATTGAGAGACTGGCGTCTCTCATGGAGAGGCAGCTCCAGGAACAGAATGAAGGATTCCTAGGGCCACACCCGGACCTGCTAGCCTCACACAGACACTGACTTCATCACTGGTGAGCAGAGAGGTCCAGAGCGACCTCACATTGGCGCATGAACTGCTTGTCATCTCTGCGGGCTCCTCTCAGGGTGCTCTGGATGATGGCAGCAGCTCCTCCGCCCCTATTCCAGTGACCATGGCATCTGATGAGACTGCGGCAACTGTGGAAATGCCAGCTGTGGAACTGGCCGCTCCCTCCCAGGCGGTGCCAGCAAAGGCTCCACTGGCAGAGGACGACCACCAAGGTCATCAAGGCCAACAAGACACCAGAGCCAGCAGGCTGCCTCCAATGCCACCACCAGAGAGGGGGGCACTAAGACGTAGAAGTCGCAAACGTAAGTTTAAGGCACCATGAACACAAGAGGGACTGTTCAGGGTAATCTTCTGTTGTGTAATGTTTTGTTTATGTTTTATGGTCTGGGAATTAAGACCAGAGAAGGTGATGTTAATTTTTTTGAATTGTCAAAATGAGATAAATTTGCTTTTTGCCCTAATGGGCTGAGTATGCTTCACCTTTGTTATTTTCTTTTGGTGCAGGGTATGCCAGTATGTAATGCAGGATGTGAGTGGCTCTAAACTTTATTGCACAGGCACTGAGTGGACTTTGGGTTCAAATGAACGGGTCATTTCAGACACCCGGGATGGAGGCGGCAACCCTGGCATGAGGAGGAAGCAGATCTTTGGTAGCCTAGCTGAAGGAGCGTTGGATCAAGGCGTCCATGGTGTTCCTAACTCCCTGAAGAATACCGAGGTCTGTCTCCACACCCACAGCGTTCTCCTCACCGGGCTCCTCTTCTGACTCACCACTGGATTCATCTTCTGTGGTCTGTGCAGCTGTGTCAACATCCTCTTCCTCCAGTGGGTCCCCCCTTGCCAGTGCCAGACTGTGGAGACCACAGTGTGCAACTGCTATCAGTGACACCCGCTCTGGGGGGTATTGTAGTGCTCCCCCTGAATGGTCCAGGCATCGGAAGCGCATCTTCAGAAGACCTATGGTCCTCTCTATCACCGCACTTGTGGAGGTATGACTGATATTGTAACGCTGCTGTGCCCCTGTTCTTGGGTGGCGGAGAGGCATTATAAGCCTCCATTTCAATGGATAGCCCTTGTCACCCAGCAGCCATCCATCCAGTCGGTCTGGAGTACTGAAGAGCCTCGGCACCTGGGAGTGTCTGAGGATATAAGCGTTATGGGAGCTGTCAGGGTACCTTGCACAGACTTTCAGAATCTGCATCTTTTGGTCACACACTATCTGCCACGTTCATGGAGTGGAATCCCTTCCTGTTGACAAAGAGACCCGGCTGACCCTTTAGCACCTTGATGGCCTCACGTGTGTAATCGATTGCACCCTGGATACGGGGGAACCCAGCAATCACTGCAACGCCTCTGGCTTGCTCAGCCTGGCTGGCCTCGTCCAATCGGAAATGAATAAATGCCACTACCCACCTGAACAGAGCTTCTGTCACCAGCTTGACACAACCGTGGTTAGTTGATTGGGAGACTCCACAAAGATCCCCCACTGACCCCTGGAAAGAGCCGGGGTCATAGAGTTGAGGGTCACTGTGACCTTCAGAGCCACTGGCATGGGGTTTCCACTGATACAGTTGGGGGTGATCTCAGATGCAATTATCTAACAAATAGAGGTCGCGGTCTACCTGGAGGGGTGGAGCCTCCTTCGACATTGCACGTCGGACAGATTGAGGTAGCTGCATCGCCGCCTGTAAACCATGGCAGCAGGATAGTGGCGTCTTCCACCTTGGAATTCCTGCTGGCCCTGCGCCACTTGTGCCTGCGCCTCTCCTCCCTCAGGTTGCTTCCCTGGAAGTTGCACTGGGACACCTGGCCTCCTCTCCCTTCTGCCCTTCTCGCTCTCAGAGGAGGAGGTGCCTCCAGCGTAGACCACAATCCCCATTACCAGGGTCACAAAAGGCTGTCTGATACCTGGAACCGTCCACATGATCAAAATCCTCCAGGGGCCTTGGAGACAGCAATGAGTCCTGAAATGAATCCTAAGAATGAAGCTCAGAACAGTGATGAAGCTGTCAAGTTCAAATAACCAACCAGCAGTAAACTAACTCCTAAACTCACACTGGTAATGCTGCAGACCCTTTTTATGCCGCGCTTGGATGTGGTTCTGCAAAATGTAGGCTGCGCACTACCCCTTTTGCCCGTGTGATGAGTGCAAAATCACATGGGCAACATAAAATCAGGTTCAATTGGTTTTTTAATGGCCTTAAGCGGCCTGTTAATTGATGGCAGGCAAGGCTCCAACTCCCATGGGTGCCTGCTGACCTGAAGATTGTGCGCGTGTGGGATATGCCGGGATGCTCGCCCAATGTCTTCTCGCGCTATTTTACACCCGATCAGGTGAGGCGCGTGCCCATCCACGAGGCGTAAAATCCTGCCCCAGGATTTTGACCCAGCAACAGTGAAGGAACAGCAATATAGTTCCAAGCCAGGATGGTGAGTGGCTTGGAGGGGAACTTCCAGGCATTGGTGTTCCCATCTATCTGCTGCCCTTGTCCTTCTAGATGGTGGTAGTCGTGGGTTTGGAAGGTGCTGTCTAAGGAGCCTTGATTTAAAGGGTAGAATTTTATCTCAGCAGATCCGTATACAGCAAGGAGGCTGGTAGCTGGTCAGTAACCTATCTGATTCAGTCGCAGGGTTTGCAGTGGCTCTTTGACTTAGTGGCAGCATTAGCTTCCTCTTCTGTGTTTTCAAACCAATCAAGGATTAAATGCCAAATGTGTCAAGGAAGTATTTCTAGTTAAAGGGAGCCTGGCACATGTCAGAGTGGCTGAACTGTACATAGATTCCTGTAGCTTCAACATCCACAGGCATGGAAAGGAGACCTGCAAAGGCTGCTCCCCACATTATTTTACCCCCCACGCACCCCCCCCGCCCCACCCCAAATCCCCAATCCTCAATTTCCACCCTGGGTCTCTAGCTCTTACCTGAAGATCCTGCTGCAGGATCTGAGGGACTGAAATGAGGTGATCTTTTCCAAGAACAGGAGGAAGGTGCCAACCTCTCAAAACAAGCAATCATGGTTGGAAGTGGTTGAGGAAGTGTGCAGCAGCAGTGTGGCCCCTCCTACCTGGAAACAGTGCCCCGAGTGACTCAAGGACCTCAGGAGAGCAGGAAAGGTGAGTAGCATAACATTTTCAGGTGTCAACTGCCACACTCTGACTTCCCCAGCATTCGCTTACACTGCACTAGTCCGGCCAACACGGACTGCAGCACCACGCATTCCTCTCTCTCCAGTTCTTTCTCACATCCCCATCTGAACAGCCAACACTCAGGCTTACCCTCAGACCCATGCCTCCCAGTCACCCTCCACAAATGTTCCCTGCTCTCCACACAATCCATTTCTTGCACCCATAACTGTGTTTTCTCTCCTTGCAGGGGAAGAGATTGCAGAACTCCAAGGAGAAGCAGAGAACATAGGTGGGAGCACGAGGGCCCTCCAGTAACAGCCATCTTGATATCCTTTGGCAATGTTTGCACACCTGGTGCACAAGGAATGACCAGGATGCTCCAGATGTCAACAATGGCCTGCCATGAAAGTATTACACCTCTTGAGGCATTGGTGCTTACACATATCGAGAGAGCTGATCCTTTGTGTGTAGACACTGTGCTCGTGGTCTTACCTCCAATGAGCTGGATCTCTGAGTCCATCTCCCCTGTCCTTTGAAGCATCATGTAGCTGAGGAGAAGGCAGCTGGTTGCTGTTGGTGTTGCTTCTATTGCTCCTGGTGCTGTTGATGTTGCAGGTGCTACTCCTCTTGTTCCTCATCAGAGGCACAAGGTGCAAGGCTCCATCAGCTGTTCCCATGCCATGGTGAAAACTGACAGCAGGGAAATGTGGATCAAGGTGAATGAAGTGCAAGACAAATGAACTGACTTCCAAGATATTGGCAATCAGATGTCAAGCAGTGAAAGCACACTTTCAGACAAAATGCTGTGAGCAACAGGCTCTCACCTAGTATTGGCTGCAGCTATTTTGTTTCAGTGTTTGAAGATTTCCAAACCTGTCAGTTTCACTGAAGAAGCACTCCCCAATGTGCTCTTGCCTGCTTGACTCGGGTGATTTCCATACAGCTCAGGAAACCTGGAGTTGAATCTTTAGCTTGGCAGGCAGGCACATGCCCGACCCGACCGAGCGTAAAATGACGTCGGGCGAGCGGCCCGAAGCCATCATGCACTCGCGCGATATTTCAGTCGGTGGGCGTGGGTCAGACTTGCCAGTGCCCCGCTGACAATTAAAAGGCCTGTTAAGGCCATTAAAGAGGTAATTAAAAGAAATTTTTCGTTGCCCGTCCAACCTTACGGTTGGCGGGCAGGCGAAAAGGCCAAGCGGCCTTTGCACTTTTTTGGAAACCTCACCCATGAGCGGGATGAGGTTTCCAACATCGAATTAAAATAAAATAAACATTTAAAAATGTATCTAATAACATACCCCGGCTCATGTGACAGAGTCGCATGAGGGGACATGTTTTGTAACATTTTTAAAATCTTTATTTTTTTTATTTTGAAAACTGCTCATTTCCCTGAGGCAGCTGGTTTTCAAGTGCGCACCTGTGCGCATGCACGGAGATCACGTTCGCCTTCCTACCCCACACCGCCCACCCCCACAGGCAGCTCCGAGTGATGCCGCTCGCGTTCCACACTGGGCGGGTCTTAATTGGCCTGCCAGCATGAAATTGCAGTGCAGCCCCGATTGCGGCTGGCAGTCAGCTTTACAACCGACCTCGCCCGCTCCCACCCAGCCCACCCGACAAGGGCAAAATTCTGCCCCTATATTCTGTCTGTTAAAGCCAGAATACAAAGTAAAATCCACAGTTAATTGGTGATTTACATATTGAAATTACTTATCTAACAATTCCATGGGAGTTACCCACTTGTCTGCAAACCCAATCAGGTTAAATCTGGAAGTCGATCACATTGGGATCCCAACCTGATGCCACTTATCAGGGCTTTAACCCTCAGCCTGCAACTGAACCCACCTTCACTTGGCAGTTAAAATCACAGAATTGTTATGGTGCAGAAGGAGCCCATCATATCTGCACTGGCTCTCCAAATGAACCTTATGACTCAGTGCCATTCTCCTGCCTTTTCCCCATATCCCTGCACAGTGTTTCTATTTAAATAATCATCTAATGCCCTCTTGAATGCCTTGATTGAATCTGCCTCCACCACACTTCCAGGTAATGCATTCCATACCCGAACCACTCGTTGTGTGAAAATGATTTTTCTCACATCACATTTGTTTCTTTTGCAAATTACTTTAAATCTGTGCCCCCTCGTTCTCGACCTGCTTACGAGTGATAACATTTTCTCCCTATCTACTCTGTCCAGCCCCCTCATGATTTTGAACACCTCTATCAAATCTCCTTTTAGCCTTCGCCACTCCTGGGAGAACAGTCTCATCTTCTCCAATCTAACTTCATAACTGAAATTTCTCATCCACGGAACCATTTGTGTAAACCTCTTTTGCACTCTCTCCAAAGCGTTCACATCCTTCCTAAAGTGTGGTGCCCAGGACTGTGCACAATGCTCCAGCTGAGGTCTAACTAGCGTCCTATACAAGTTCAGCATAACCTCCTTGCTATCGTACTCTGTGCTCCTATGAATAAAGCCCAGGATACTATATGCTTTATTAACTGCTCTCTCCACCTGTCCTGCCACCTTCAATGATCTATGCACATACACACCCAAGTCCCTCAGCTCCTGCACACTCTTTAGAGTTGTACCCTTTATTTTATATTGTTTCTCAATGTTCTTCCTACCAAAATGAATCATCTCACACTTCTCTGTAGTGAACTTCACCTATCTGCCCACTCCACCAACATGTCTATGTCCTTTTGAAGTTCTACATTGTCTTCCTCACAGTTTACAATGCTTCTAAGTTTCGTATCGACTGCAAACTTTGAAATTTTCCCCTGCACACCCAGATCTAGATCATTAATATATATCAGAAAAAGCAAGTGTCCCAATATCGACCCCTGGGGAATTCCACTACAAACCTTCCTGCAGCCTGAAAAATACCCATTAACCATTTCTGTTTCCTATTCCTCAGCCAATTTTGTATCCATGTTGCTACTGTCCCTTTTATTCCAAGAGAAATAACTTTTCTCACAAGTCTGTTGTGCAGCACTGTATCGAATGCCTTTTGAAAGCCTATGTACACAACACCAACAACATTACCCTCATCAACTCTCTCTGTTACCCCGTCAAAAAACTCCAGCAAGTTAGTTAAACATGATTTTCCCTTCAGAAATCCATGCTGGGTCTTCCTAATCAACCCATATTTTTCCATGTGTATATTAATTCTATCCTGAATAATTGTTCTTAGAAGCTTCCCCACCGCCGAAGTTAAACTGACTGGTCTGTAATTGCTGGGCTTATCCTTACCACCTTTTTTAAACAAGGGCGTAATGTTTACAACTCTCCAGTCCTCTGGCACCTCCCCTGAGTCTAGGGAAGACTGAAAGATTACGGCCAGTGCCCCTGTAATTTCCACTCTCACTTCCTTCAATATCCTTGGATACATCTCATCTGGTCCTGGTGCCTTGTCAACTTTAAGGAACAACATGTTATCCAAAGCCTCCTCTTTATCAATTTTGAACCCTTCTAATGACAGAGTTTCCCCCTCTGTGACCATAGCCTGGGTAGCATCTGCTTCCTTGGTAAAGGCGGATGCAAAGTATTCATTTAACACCTCAGCTATGTCCTCTGCCTCCATGTGTTACTCCCCTTTTTGGTCCCTAGCAGCCCTACTCCTTTTACCAACCTTTTACTTTTCATGTGCTGTAATGATTGTAAGTTAAACCATTTCTTACTGTTATGGGGATCATGTGACTGTATAGACCAATCAGCCCTTTGCACGGGGAATCTTGCGGGGGGACCTTTTTAGCGTTGGTCTGGGAACAAGCATGTGGCCTCATCTGGCATCAATTAATAAAGTTTATTGTTTCTTACACAAGAAATCAGTCCTGTACTCTCCAAGTTTATTACATGTGCCGATAGAAGACTTTGGGATTCCTCTTTATGTTGACTGCCAGTCTTTTCCCATAAACCCCCTTCGCTGCTTTAATTTACTTCTTCACCGTCCTCTAAACCTTCTGTATTCAGCTTGGTTCTCAATTGTATTTTCTACCTGACACCTGTCATAAGCACACTTTCTCTTCTTTATCTTAATTTCTATCTCCTTTTTCATTCAGTGAGCTCTAGATTTGTTTGCCCCACCTTTCCCTTCTGACGGAATATACTGTGCCCAAAACATTTCTTCTTTGAAGGTAGCCCATTGATCAGCTACAGTTTTGCCCACCAGCCTTTGGTTCCAGTCTATCCAGCCCAGCCCCATTCTTGCCCCATTAAAGTAGGCTCTCCCCTAGCTAATTATTCTTACTCTGGATTGCATGTTGTTCTTTTCCACCGTCATCCTAAACTTTACGATACAATGATCACTGTCTCCTAAATCTTCCCCCACTGACACTTGACCTACTTGGCCCACCTCATTTCCAAGAACCAGGTCTAGCAGTGCCTCCTTTCTTATTGGACTGTATGCATACTGCTGTAGAAAATTCTCCTGAACTCTAGGAACTCTTGTCCCTCTCGGCCCTTTACACTACCACTGTCCCAGTCTACATTTGGGTAATTAAGATCCCGAATACTGTCCAAGATCTCCAGGATCTGATAGCTGACAACCCAGGGTATCAGAAGAAATGTGAGAAAATTGCATATGTATTAGTCATAATTTTCCAACTCTCTCTAGATTCAGAAATTAAGTCACAGGATTGGAAATTGCAAATGTCACTTCCTTCTTTAAAAATTGAAGGAGGCATAAAATGAAACAACAATGGACCTGCCAAATTGATACTGATTATGGGGAAGTTACTGGAATCTATCATCAGAGAATCGTACTATACATCTTTGTGTTTTCCTGTTCACAGAACTAGTTTTGGAATTTCCTTTACTTTTCATTTGCAGCCAGGAACAGGAATGCCCTTTAAACTGCTGCAAGCACCAATGAGTAAACTGTATAAAATGCTGGTTAGGCCACAGTTAGAGTATTGCGTGCAGTTCTGGAATCCGCATTATAGGAAGGATGTGATTGCACTAGGGAGAGTGCAGAGGAGATTTACCAGGATGTTGCCTGGGCTGGAGAGTTTTAGTTATGAGGAGAGATTTGATAGGCTGGGGTTATTTTCCCTGGAGCAGAGGAGATTGAGGGGGGGATATGATTGAGGTGTATAAAATTATGAGGGGCATAGATAGGATAGACAGGAAGGAAATTTTCCCCTTGGTGGAGGGATCAATAACCAGGGGGCATAGATTTAAGGTAAGGGGCAGGAAGTTTAGGGGATGTGAGGAAGAATTTTTTCACCCAGAGGGTGGTGGGAATCTGGAACTCAGTGCTTGAAAGGGTGGTAGAGGCAGAAACCCTCATAACATTTAAGAAGCCTTTGGATGTGCACTTGCAATGCCATGGCATACAAGGCTATGGGCCTAGTGCTGGAAAATGGGATTAGAATAGTTAGGTACTTGTTTGACTGGTGCTGACTCGATGGGCCGAAGGGCCTTTTTCTGTGCTGTAGACCTCTATGGCTCTATGTCTGTATGACTAAATTCACATACTCTAATGAAAGGTCATCGACCTGATACATTAACGCTGTTTCTCTCCACAGATGCTGCCGGACCTGCTGAATATTTCCGGCATTTCTATTTATATTTCAGATTTACAGTATCGGCAGTACTTTGCTTTTTATCATAATGAGAGAGTATTACTGATGTGTGGGGCATGCCTGAAATATATAAATAAAGCTGATCCAGAAAACAGAGGCAGAATCAGTGTATTGAAAATTGGGTGTGTGCCATATAGCCGCACCTGACTTGCAATTAAGAATAGGCCTCAGATGAAAATTGGGACTCTTAATGTCCTTTTAAAGCACAGCTGTCCATAATTGCACATCATCTCACTGTGGAATGAAGCAACTTAATGATTCAAACAAAGCTTTGCCTCACCTAGTTTGCTAGTCTGCTTGCGGAAAGGTATAGCTATCTAGTTCGAGTCACAAGGGGGTTCTATTATCGCAAGTTCAGGCCTGGCTACGGTATGGGTAGATATATGGAAGGGTGAGTCAACTCCCAAGATGCACAACTCACTTCCAGAAGTGTGATATCATTCAACCTATGAAATAATTTGTAAGTTTGTTTCGATTTTAGCTGCCTCACATTTGTCTGCAAGCAAAAAAGAATCATTTAATTAGAAATATCAAACTTGCCAAATCAAGCAGACATATTTTACAACTATGACCCTGTTGACAAACAGGAGTACAAGGTTACAAAAGATTATTTCCGCTACACTAGTTTGAAGCTCAAGAGATTTACAATGTTGTTATTTCGCAATAAAGTGGGCAATGAGGCTGGCCCTGTTGGCATATGTTACAATGTGAGACTGCAGTGACCTGGATAAGCAAAAAGCTTCATAGTGATCACAAAAACGAAAATACCTGGAAAAACTCAGCAGGTCTGGCAGCATCTGTAGAAGGGAGCACAGTTAATGTTTCGAGACCGCATGACTCTTCAACAGAACTAAGGAAAAATAGAAAAAGGGTGAAATATAAGCTGGCTTAAGGCGGGGTGGGGGGGGGATTGGGACAAGAGAGCTGGATAGAGGGCCAGTGATAGGTGGAGACAACCAAAAGATGTCACAGACAAAAGGACAGAAAGGGGGTGGGGATGGAGGAGAGAGTTCATGATCTAAAATTGTTGAACTCAGTATTCAGTCCGGAAGGCTGTAAAGTGCCGAGTCGGAAGATGAGGTGCTGTTCCTCCAGGTTGCGTTGAGCTTCACTGGAACAATGCAGCAAGCCAAGGACTGACATGTGGGCATGAGAGCAGGGTGGAGTGTTGAAATTGCAAGCGACAGGGAGGTCTGGGTAATGCTTGCGGACAGAACGAAGGTGTCTTGCAAAGTGGTCACCCAGTCTGCGTTTGGTCTCTCCAATGTAGAGGAAACCGCATTGGGAGCAATGAATGCAGTAGACTAAGTTGAGGGAAGTGCAGGTGAAATGCTGCTTCACTTGAAATTAGTGTTTGGGCCCTTGGACGGTGAGGAGAGGGGAAGTTAAGGGGCAGGTGTTGCATCTTCTGCGGTTGCATGGGAAGGTGCCGTGGGAGGGGGTTGAGGTGTAGGGGGTGATGGAGGAGTGGACCAGGGTGTCACAGAGGGAACGATCCCTATGGACTGCCGCCAGGGGGGGTGAAGGGAAGATGTGTTTGGTGGTGTCATCATGCTGGAGTTGGCGGAAATGACGGAGGATGATCCTTTGGATCCGTGTCCGGCCCACCTCCCGCGCATCCGCCCTGACACCTTCTTCTCCCTTCCAGAAACATGATAGGGTCCCCCTTGTCCTCACTTATCACCCCACCAGCCTCAGCATTCAAAAGATCATCCTCTGCCATTTCCGCCAACTCCAGCATGATGACACCACCAAACACATCTTCCCTTCAACCCCCCCTGGCGGCATTCCATAGGGATCGTTTCCTCTGTGACACCCTGGTCCACTCCCCCATCACCCCTTACACCTCAACCCCCTCCTACGGCACCTTCCCATTCAACCGCAGAAGATACAACACCTGCCCCTTTACTTCCCCTCTCCTCACCATCCAAGGGCCCAAACACTCATTTCAAGTGAAGCAGCATTTCACTTGTACTTCCTCCAACTTAGTCTAGTGCATTCGCTGCTCCCAATGCGGTTTCCTCTACATTGGAGAGACCAAACGCAGACTGGATGACCGCTTTGCAGAACACCTTCGTTCTGTCCGTAAGCATTACCCAGACCTCCCTGTCGCTTGCCATTTCAACACTCCACCCTGCTCTCATGCCCACATGTCCGTCCTTGGCTTGCTGCATTGTTCCAGTGAAGCTCAACGCAAACTGGAGGAACAGCACCTCATCTTCCAACTCGGCACTTTACAGCCTTCCGAACTGAATATTGAGTTCAACAATTTTAGATCATGAACTCTCTCCTCCATCCCCACCCCCTTTCTGATTTTTTCCCCCTCCTTTTTGTTTTTTTCCAATAATTTATATAGATTTTTCTTTTCCCACCTATTTCCATTATTTTTAAATGTATTTCCATCCATTGTTTTATCTCTACCTTTTAGCCTTTTTCGATTCCTTCACCCCACCCCACCCCCACTATGGTTATCTGTACCTTGCTTGTCCTGCTTTCTACCCTTAATTTGCACATTCCTTTAGATCATATCACCACCTTCAACACCTCTTTGACCTTTTGTCTGTGACATCTTTTGGTTGTCTCCACCTATCACTGGCCCTCTATCCAGCTCTCTTGTCCCAACTGCCTCCCCGCGCCCCCCCCCCCACCACCTCCCCGCGCACCCCCCCCACCCCCCACCACCTCCCCGCGCCGCCCCCCCCCCCCCCCCCCCCCCGCCACCGCCTTAAGACAGCTTATATTTCACCCCTTTTCTATTTTTCCTTAGTTCTGTTGAAGAGTCATGCGGACTCGAAACATTAACTGTGCTCCCTTCCACAGATGCTGCCAGACCTGCTGAGTTTTTCCAGGTATTTTTGTTTTTGTTTTCGATTTCCAGCATCCGCAGTTTTTTGCTTTTAGCTTCATAGTGATGATGGTTCAAAATAGTTTGATCTAATCTCAGTCAAGCCTGTCGAATTCTAATCTGGGTTTACTCAATAAAAATGCCATTCCATCCACAGCTCAATTGAAACATGAAAACTTGGCTGAAAGCCAACTTAGTTCCTTTTTACCTATCTACAGCTCAGATTTTAATCCAGTCTATTTATTAATATGGAGCTTCCATCGTGTTCCCATTCCCTGCCCACCATTTTAACTGTTGAGATTATCATCCTCGAACCCTCTGTCCTTGCAAACTCGTGCCCCATCTCTAACTTCCCTTTCCTCTCCAATATTCCTGAATATGTTGTTATCGGAATCTATGGGCATCTTTCTTGAAACTTCAGGTGAATCTCACCAATCAGTCGTCTGTCCCTGCTACAGAACGAAAATGGCCCTAACCAAAGACACCAATGATGTGCCCATGTGGCACTATCTCTCCTCATCCTCCATGAATTCTCTACAGCCTTTGATGTGGTATTGTTCTCTAATGTTTTTCCTTTATTTTCCAGCTCAGTGGGATTGCTCTCACTTGCTTCCATTCTTATCCATCCAACTGTTGTCAGTGCATCTCCAACAATAGTTTCATTTTCTGCCATGTATTCAAATCACTTCATGACCTCACCCCTTTCTATTTCAGTATCTATACCTTTAACCTCACAGCTACCCTCCGGAACTCTTCATTCTTCTGACTGATATTTTGTTCATCACCTCTCCTCATTCACCCCACCATTAGTATTTATGTTATCTAGGTCCTACATTTTGTTCCCTCACTAAACCACTCCATCTCCCTTTCCTCCTTTAAAACTATCCTTACAATGCACCTGGCTGACCAAACATATGTTCATCATCTTACAATTTCCTTCTTTAACTTGGCATCTACCTTTGTCTGATTATCCCTCTGAACTGTTTGGACCATTTACCGAATTAAAGGTGCTTTATATTTGCAAATTATTATTTTTGTTTGATAATAATGTATAATCTCAATTCATACAGACAATACAGAGATGAAAATAATGATCAGCAATTCCTGTTTCTAATTCATATATCCAGCAATTGTAGTCTTTCTTTTTTCACTCAAACCAAATAAATCTTTGGTCAAATTTTGCTCAAATTTGGTGGAAAGTGATTTCATTTCAAGAAAATGCTCCTCCTTTGGGTAATTCAGCAGTTGTCCTTCACCACTTTAACAATCTCAAATGAGCAACTCAGCAGCTATGAAAATGAACAACATTTTCATGCTGGAAGATGAAAATCTAATCACTAGAAAAAATTACAGGAACACAAGATCCAGGAGCAGCAGTAGGCCATTTGGGCCCTCAAGCCTGCTCCACCATTCAACAAAATCATAGCTGATCTGATTGTGGCCTCACCTCCACTTTCCAGGCTGCCCCCCGACTCAAACACAACTCATTACAACTCCAACTAGGTTTTGTGACACAAACTGTAGCTTTCCTTTATCTCATTAAAAATTATCACAAAATCAATTTGCTAATTGGTAATAAAAAACAGAAAATGTTAGAAAGACTCAGAAGATCTAGCAGCATTGGTTGAGGGAGAAACAATGACCTTATATCAGAGCTGATTTTCAGTATTTTCTGTTTTCATTTCAGATATCCATAGTATTTTGCTTTTGCTAATTGACAATATTAATTTCTCAATGCAAAGAGTATGAATTTCTGCAGATTCTTGCAATCATGCACCATAACTTTGGCAGAAGATTCTTTGAAATCTAATGGAAAAGCTATGCTTGGCATTCAAGAGAAACTCCATGGAAATTACAAACAATATCCAAAACCCATTGAAAGGGTTGGTTTATTCCTGCAAAAAAAATGTAATAGTACCTTAAGTTGGTCATACAGCATGGGTAAAATGACTCCTGGCATACTGAGCGTATCCTAGCTACTACCATGCTAATTAGCTATACTTTCTGTGAAATTGGATGTGTTACAATTCATTGACAGCAAAAGAACCAATTAGAAGAAACTTTCAATAGCTGTATTGTCATATTCCTGAATCATCCAAATAGTCACTAAACCATTATAATAAGTGGGTAGTGGGATTGTAGAACTATAGATGAGGCTGGGAACCAGTCTGGAATATATAACCCTAGATATAAGTCTGGATAAACAGAAGTGTCATTCCTACTAGCATTGGCAACACCAGATTGGCAGTCAGCCTTGTTTAAAACTTCAACCCTCATTGAAATAAATGGAGTCAGTCTTAGACACAGGCAAAACTATTCCCATTACAGAGGCTACTGGAAAAATGATGAAGGGAAGCTGACCATAAATGGAGGAGAAACCTGGACAGAAAGTATTTATCTATGTCATTTCCCATTTAAGTACATCATTTCTTATTTGAAAGTATCGACTACAGGGAGATCTTAAGGATGATGTCCATAGAGGATGTCCTTTCATTGTGCGTCACTATAGCCCCATTGCACAAAGAAAGTAAGTATTAGTCCCTTATGACAGAGGGTACAGACGTTTCAAACAAGTGCACAAGGATATAAGGACACTGCAAAATGTCTCATATTAATGTTGGCACTGGCAACTTTCTCATTGGTGCAAATGACACTGACAATCAAGTGACAACCATCATTGACAATCATGCTTTGTACTGTGGAAGGAATACTACCATTCAGACTTCAGGAGTAGACAGAGCATCACCTCGAGGGGATAGTCAGTAGCAGTGTAGCTTTTAGCCACTCTACCCTTACAGGACCCACTGGAGCTCTTCATATGGAATAATCTGCTAATATATGAAATGATAAAGAGATACAATATTGTGGGAAATTTAGGTAGATATTGCAACTGAATTTAATCTGTGTTATAAATATTCCACCAGTATCTGATTGCTTACACATTGGTGGCATGCATCTAAAAATGAATACATTGCCATTTTGCATAATAAACAACAAGGACAGCTTGCATTAACATAGCATCTTTAACATCGTAAAATTTTCTTCTTATTCGTTCATGGGATGTGGGCTTCACTGGCTGGGCTGGAATTTATTGCCCATCCATTGTTGCCCTTGAGAAGGTGGTGGTGATCTGCCTTCTTGAACCACTGCAGTCCATATGGTGTAGGTACATCCACAGTGCTGTTAGGAGAGGAGTTCCAGGATTTCGACTCAGCAACATGAAGGAACACGATCTATTTCCAAGTCAGGATGGTGAGTGACTTGGAGGGGAACCTTCAGGTGATGATGTTCCCACCTCTCTGCTGCCCTTGTCCTTCTAGATGGTAGTGGTTGTGGGTTTGGAAAGCGCTGTCTAAGGAGCCTTGGTGAATTCCTGCAGTGCATCTTGTAGATGGCACACACTGCTGCTACTGTGCATCGATGGTGGAGGGAGTGAATGTTTGTGGACGTAGTGCCAATCAAGTGGACTGCTTTGTCCTGGATGGTGTTAAGCTTCTTGAGTGTTGTTGGAGCTGCACTCATCCAGGCAAGTGGGGAATATCCCATTACACTCCTGACTTGTGCCTTGTAGATGGTGGACGGGCTTTGGGGAGTCAGGAAGTGACTTATTCATCACAGGATTCCTAGCTTCTGACCTGCTCTTGTAGACACAGTACTTAATATGGCTAGCCCTGTTCAGTTTCTGGTCAATGGTAATCCCCAGGATGTTGATAGTGGGGTATTCAGCCATTGAACGTCAAGGGGCAATGGTTAGATTCTTTCTTGTTGGAGATGGTCATTGCCTGGCACTTGTGTGGCACAAATGTTACTTGCCACATGTCAGCCCAAGCCTGGATATTGTCCAGGTCTTGCTTCGTTTGGACACGGACTGCTTCAGTATCTGAGATGGTGCACATTATGTAATCACCAGTGAATATCTCCATTTCTGACATTATGCTAGATGGAAGGTCGTTGATGAAGCTTCTGAAGATGTTTGGGTTGACTGTCCCATGACCTTCACAGGAGCACCATTAAGGACAGTGTGGCTTTGTCACAGTCATAAAGGATGTAATTTGTGGCTTTAGTAAGAGTTGTTTCAATACTGTGATTATGGTGGAAACCTGATTGGAGTGCTGGGAAAACATATAGTACACCACTTTTGAAACTTTACATTTGAAAACAATATTACTCACTCACATAGTGCTGACTGTTTGTTCATCAGCTGAACTGAAACTTAGGCTGCTATTCGTATTTGGCTTGTCAGAAATATAGGCTGCTGTCTCGAGCTCCTTCATCCAGATGGATGGAAACCAGCAACAATTACATGCAACTATGGAAAATCTTTTATTTTAATTCAATAATATGAACATAAGAACTAGGGGTAGAATAGACCATATGACCACTTAAGCCTGCTCTACCATTCGATACAATCATGGTTGGTCATTGGCCTTAACTCTACTTTCCAGCATGCTCCCCATTTCCCTCGATTCCCCGAGAGACCGAAAATATGTCTATTTTAACCTCAAGTATATTCAGCACTAGAGCTTGCACAACCCTCTGAGGTATAGGTTTCCAAAGAATCACAACTCTTTGAGTGAAGAAATTTATCTCACCTCAGTCCTAAATGATTGACTCCTTATCCTGGCATTACTCCCCCAAGTGCCGAGTGGATGATCCATCTCCTCAGCATCACAGATGCCAGTCTTCAGCCAATTTGATTCACTCCACGTGATATCAAGTAATGGCTGAAAGCACTGGATACTGCAAAGGCTATTGGCCCTGACAATATTCCGGCAATAGCACTGAAGACTTGTGCTCCAGAACTTGCTGCGCCCCTAGCCAAGCTGTTCCAGTACAGCTACAACACTGGCATCTACCCAGCCATGTGGAAAACTGCCCAGGTATGTCCTGTACACAAAAAGCAGGACAAATCCAAACCGGCCAATTACCGTCCCATCAGTCTACTCCCGATCATCAGTAAAGTCATCAACAGTGCTATCAAGCGGCACTTGCTTCGCAATAACCTGCTCACTGATGCCCAGTTTGAGTCCTGCCAGGCCCACTCAGTTCCTGACCTCATTATAGCCTTGGTTCAAACATGGACAAAAGAGCTGAACTCCCAAGGTGAGGTGAGAGTGCCTGCCTTTGACATCAAGGCAGCATTTGACCGAGTGTGGCATCAAGGAGCCCTAGTAAGACTGAAGTCAATGGGGATCAGGGAGAAAACTCTCCGCTGGTTGGAGTCATACCTAGCACAAAGGAAGATGGCTGTGGCTGTTGGAGGTCAGTTATCTCAGCTGCAGGAGTTCCTCGGGGTAGTGTCCTAGGTCCAACCATCTTCAGCTGCTTCGTCAATGACCTTCCTTCCATCATAAGGTCAGAAGGGGGCATGTTCGCTGATGATTACACAATGTTCAGTGCCATTTGTGACTCCTCAGGTACTGATGCAGTCCATGTCCAAATATAGCAAGACCTGGACAATATCCAGGCTTAGGCTGACATGTGGCAAGTAACATTCCTGACACACAGGTGACAGGCAATGACCATCTCCAACAAGGGAGAATCCAACCATCGCCCCTTGATTTTCAATGGCATTACCATCACTGAATTCCCCACTATCAATAGCCTGAGGGTATCATTGATCAGAAACTGAACTGGACTAGCCATATAAATGCTATGGTTACAAGACCAGGTCAGAGGCTAGGAATCATGAGATGAGTAACTCACCTCCTGACTCCTCAAAGCCTGTCCACCATCTACAAGGCACAAGCCAGGGATGTGATGGAATACTCCCCACTTGCCTGGCTGAGTGCAACTCCTACAACAGTGAAGAAGCTTGACACTGTCCAGGGCAAAGCAGTCCGCTTGATTGGTACGACATCCACAAACATTCGCTCCCTCCACCACCGACACATAGTAGCAGCAGTATGTGCCATCTATAAGATGCATTGTAGGAATCCATCAAAACTCCTTAGACAGTGCCTTCCAAACCCACTACCACTACCACCTAGAAGCACAAGGGCAGCAGATAACTGGGAACACCACCACCTGGAAGTTCCCCTCCTAGTCACTCACCATCCTGACTTGGAAATATATCACCGTTCCTTCACTGTCGCTGGGTCAAAATCCTGGAACTCCCTCCCTCACAGGACTGTGGGTGTACCTACACCACATGGACTGCAGCTGTTCAAGAAGGCAGCTCACCATCACCTTCTCAAGGGCAAATAGGGATGAGCAATAAATGCTGGCCTATCCAGCGAAGCCCACATCCAATGAATGAATAAAAAATGTTCTACATCCATGGAAAACAACCTTTCAGTGTCTACCCTAACAAGACATTTCAGATACTTGCATGCTTCAATGAAATCACATCCAATTCTTCTAAACTCCAGAGAATATAGGCCCAAATTACTCAGCCTCTCATCATAAGGACAATCCCCCTACCCCAGGGAAGGATAAAGTGAACCTTCACTGTACTGCCTCCAATGCAAGTATATCCTTCATTAACTAGACCAAAACTTCGCTCAAAGTGTGGACTCACCAAAGCCCTATACAATTGTAGCAAGACTTCCATATTCTTGTACACCACTAACTTGGCAGCTATCTCTTTTAAAACTCTGGGATGGAGGCCATCAGATCCTGGGGCTTTGATGGATTTTAGACCTTTAAGTTTTCCCAACACTTTTTTCTGCTGATAATAGTTATCTTAAGTTCCTCACTCTTTTTAGCCCTTTGATTACCCACTATTTCTGCTATGCAATTTGAATCTTTTATTTGAAGGTACTTCACAGATGTTTTTAATTTAGTTCATTCATGGGATGTGTGCGTCGCTGGCTGGGCCAGCATTTATTGCCCATCCCTAGTTGCCCTTGAGAAGGTGGTGATGAGTTGCCTTGTTGAACCGCTGCAGTCCATGTGGTGTAGGTACACCCACAGTGCTGTTAGGGAGGGAGTTCCAGGATTTTGACCCAACGACAGTGAAGGAACGGCGATATATTTCCAAGTCAGGATGGTGAGTGGCTTGGAGGGGAACTTCCAGGTGGTGATGTTCCCATGTGTCTGCTGCCCTTGTCCATCTAGATGGTAGTAATGACAAAGGACCAATGTGAATGCAATGCCAGAACAGTCAGTGACAATATAGCTCTTGTTGTCAGTCTACCAGCCTTTGAGTCAGAAGGTTGCGGTTCAATTTCCACTGCAGAGACTTGATTACAAAATCTAAGCTGACACTCCAGTGCCACACTGAAGGAGATACACACAGTTGTGTTAAGACATTAAACCAAGGGGGTGATAGGTTATCAGGGGTAGGTGGGATGCAGATTTCAGGTTACAATCAGATCAGCCATGATCTTAATAAATGGAGGAGCAGGCTCGAGAGGCTGAATGGACTACTCCTGCTATTGGTTCGTATGTTCGTCTGTAATGCCCCGTCTGCCCTCTCAGATGGACGTAAAAGACCCTGTGGTACAATTTTGAAGAAGAATAGGGAAGATCGTCCCAATGATCTGGCAAATTGTTATCTTTCAGCCAACCTCAGTGAAATTGGAAACAAAAACAAAATTACCTGGAAAAACTCAGCAGGTCTGGTTTTTCCAGGTAATTTTGTTTTTGTTTTGGATTTCCAGCATCCGCAGTAGTTTTTTGTTTTTATCTCAGTGAAATTGGATTGTTCAGTCATTATCGCATTGCTGCTTGTGGGAGCTTGCAGTTTGAAAAATTGTCTGCCATGTTTCTTATATTACTACAGTGACTACAATTCAAAAGTACCTAATTGACTGTAAAATGAGCTGGGATGTCCTGTGGTCATGAAAGTTGCTACATAAATGCAAGCCTTTCCTTTTTCTTTTATCCACATCTTAAGAAGCAATAGGGGAAAAACGTGATCACATAGTGCCACTTAGCAGGGCTACGCAGAATTATGTCAATTCGCTGATGGCAGGGGGCTACTACCTGCACGGCCCACGTGATGTTCAGCATTGATCTCATTCACAGCACTGCCTCCCTGGGTGAATTGACCAAGGTATGTGAACAAATTCCTCCCCCATGTGAATCTTTAAGTCTCTGACCTATCAAACCACACATTTAGACCACCAAATACTGAAGTCTAGAGAACATTGCCTATTATAAAATCAACTCATTTCTAGGAACAAAAGAGACAAGTTATCAACTACCCACATTACCCTGAAATCAACAGTATAATCTTTCAACTCTTTGAAATATTTGGGCTGCAGTTGATCAAAATAGAATAAATGAGTTATGCGTTGAATCATGGATATTGACACACATGTTGACATCTAACTTTGACATTACAGCTGTTTTCATATTTATATGATAAAAGCCTACTCTATTTACTTAAAGGTGCTCTAGGTTGGGGTATATAACATGCACAAACACACACGCATTCACAGATAAACAATACCAGCATCCTTAATAACCCAGTTAAGGTCCTCAATTTCTTATTGCTGTTGCTCGGTTTTAGGGAAGGGTATTTACTGACATGGCAGTTTAATGAAACAGTTATTGCCTCCCGTATGAAAAGCAAGCTGATGTAATTCTCTAGAAGTGCCTGGAAGAAATAGGTAGCAAAGAAGTTAATAGCTGCTGTCAACTTCATGGCCATTTGAGAAGCTGTAGCAATTGCACGTTTGTAGAGGTCAGTCAGAATAAGTCTGCATTTGAGAATTAACACGAAGAGTTTATTCTAATTGTAACAATGGTCTATTTCATTTATATTTTGAACATTTTGAATATTTTGAGCTTTTCAGATGATGCTTCGGGTGGGATTTGTTTCTTGTTTTCCTGTGGTTGTTGTACTTCTAAAATTATGAGGACAGCTCTGTTAAAAGCAGTTATATTGTGGTCTGCTTTTGATTTTCAAGTTTGTGATGGAAGTTAACAACATCGTAATTATTACTTTAATTTTAACCAAATGTTTGGTAAATATTACCACTAGACATAAACACCAACTGGAAAATTAAACTGGTGACAAATTCTTAATGTTAAATCTGCAGAATGCAGCATTCTCTTAGCAAATCTAGATCAAGTCTCAGTTAACTTCTTTTCAATTGCTTCCTAATGAATGACTTTAAAAACCTAGTCCCTTGATCATAGTTGATATATGTATTAAAGCAAGGGATATTCTGAAAAAAAGCTCAGAGCTTTTCCCAAATGTAATAGTAATTGGTGTGAGGCTGTCACTATGTCACTTATATTTAATGTAAAATGGACTCAAAGCTGCAAAAGCTTGAGTTATTTCACAACTCCTTCATTTTGCAAGTCATGCTGTATTGTAAAAACCATAAATTGTTCTTATACAGCTAAAGTCATTCAGAATGTTTTATTCAAGTTATTAACGAAGAGTTAAAACTTAACTTTTAGTAAAATGTTGCAAGAATGAGATATCTACTGGGCATAAGGCAAGATAACAGTGAGTAGGTCATTTTTCAAAATTGAGATTGTGGTGAAAATGTGTGGAGTTATGGCTGATAATAACATCCTGTCATCTCCCAAATGACTGGTTCCTGGTCTAATTATAAGGTAGATGATCAGTCTTGTCAATTGATATAAACATTTCTTTAATCAGGCCAGTATAATCCATCAATTAATTTACAGATTAAAGATGGCAGGCCTTTTGTTCCATATTCTATGAAGATAAAACATGATATGTAAAGCTGTTGTTTTAAAATTAGAAAGAAAATAAACCATTGTTATAATTGAAGTAATGCTTTGTTTAAAACCAATTATCCTAGAAATTGATTGGTTCCAGGCAGCTTGCCAGCGAAGACAATTTGAATCAAAAACAGAAAATGCTGAAAAAACTCAGCAGGTCCAACAGCATCTGCGGAGAGAAAAACAGAGTTAACGTTTCGAGTCCGTATGACTCTGAAGAAGAGTCACACGGGCTCGAACGTTAACTCTGTGTTTCTCTCCACAGATGCTGTTAGACCTGCTGAGTTTTTCTAGCATTTTCTATTTCTGTTTGAGATTTCCAGCACCTGCAGTATTTCGCTTTTATTTAAGACCATTTGAATATTAGGTTTCTGTTATCATTGGGCAACGGACCTCAGGTAGGTGAGGGGAGCTTTTCCAGGAGAGGGGAAGGGGGTGATTAGGAAGGCCAGCATTCAAGGTTGAAGAGGGAATCAAGCAGTGGCCCGTGCTTTTAATGTGAACCCAAGCAGACCCTGCATCTTCCACCACATTCAGCTAATTATGAGATTTTTAAAACTTACCTTTTCAGAGATCCCTTCAAGTTAAGGCGCATGTAGATATGGTTTTCCTGAATGCATTCATCCCATCAATGGGACAGAGAAACTAATTCAGTTCAGGGGTATCTAACAGGTTTCATGCCGTGAGTGGGCACTAGACACTTCTTTTGATGCCTCTACCAATAAGGAGAGTGCCACACATCCAGCTCAGAATACGTGCACATCACCTTCTGCCATATTGGCACTTTGGTCTCCCTTTTTATACTTATAAAATGGAGGGAACATTCATGAGTTTCCAGGAATTGTTGGGATCCTATGAAGCAGTAAGTGCTTTTTAATTTCTCATTTGCTAAGAGTTGTCAGTCATTGCCTCAAATGGTCACTAAGAGGCAGGTGGCTAGTAATAGGAGACTTTGGCCTGAGACAGAGTGAGTATATCTGGGAATTTGATTCAAAGTGGGAATTCAATGTAAAGGGGGAAAGAGGTGCTTTAGGTAAGGTTTACTGCAGCAAGTAAAGTGTGTGAGTGGGGAGTTCGGTGTGGGGCGGTGTGAGCCTCCAGTGTTTGATTTCCACTCTGGTGCGCAGAAAGAGCAGGTAAACCAGTAACTGGTTTTATTAGTTTTATCAGTATTGTAAGTACTGCATTGTTTTATCAGTATTGTAAAGTTTACTCGCGGTGCCCAAACCTATTGGGAGATGTAGGCTTTACTGATTATGATTAGTTAATCAGCAATTACGAATTAATGAACACATATTGGAGATGGAAGGGCAGGTGATGTGCTGCGATTGCTTCTGGATACTGGTGTGATCCAGGACAAACACTGAGTAAGTATTTGGGGCTGCAGGAATTTCGGCTCCAAGTTATTGAGGTGGAGGCCAAGCTGTAGACACTGCAGCACATCAGGGGAGGGAAAGTTACCTGGATACGTTATTCCAGAAGGTGGTCACATCCCTTAGGATAGGGTCTTTTAATTTGGTCAGTGGTCAGGGACAAGAGGGTGTCACTGCAAGTGAGGCAGGTAAGGGGACCCAGGGGACAGGAGTGCAGGAGCTTGCGGCCTTACAATTGTCCAACAGGTTTGAAGTTTGTTCAGCTTGTTTGGATGAGAGTGGGGGCTGCAGGGTGGATGAGCTAACTGGCCATGGCACCGTGGTACAGGAAGCCATTCAAGCGGGGGGAGTTACAAGGAATGTAATAGTAGTAGGAGACAGTATAGTCAGAGCAATGGGCACCATTCTCTGCAGCCAACAGTGTGAATCCAGACAGCTGTGTTGCCTGCCCAGTGTCAGGGCTCAGGACATCTGCTTGGGGCTGGAGAGGAACTTGCTGTGATGACCAAGTCGTCATGGTTCATGTTGATACCAATGACATAGGCAGGACAAAGAAGGAGGTTCTGCATAGTAAGTATGAGGAGTTTGGCGCCAAATTAAGAAGCAGAATCACAAAGGTTATAATCTCTGGATTATTACCTCAAACACGTGGAAATTAGCATTGGACAAATCAGATTCGGGAGATGAATGCATGGCTCAGAGACTGGTGTGGGAGAAATGGGTTCCGATTCGTGGGGCACAGGCACCAGTACTGGGGAAAGTGGGATCTGTATCATTGGGACGGTCTACACCTGAACCTGGGTGCTGGGACTGGTGTCCTTGCAAACTACATAACTAGAGAAGTAGAGAGGGTTTTAAACTAAATAGTGGGGGCAATAGATCAATTTTGGGAAGATGTAGTAAATCAAAGAGTAGAGACAAGGCAAAAGAAAAAAGTATTATTACAGGAAATGAAAAACAGACCATGACAGGAAGGGATAGAGAGTACAAATCTAACAGTAAATCAATAGATGAGACTCGAGGTTATAAAAAGGATAAAAGGATAAAACTAAAGGCTCTGTATCTGAATGCATGAAGCATTCAAAACAAAACAGATGAACTAAGGGTGCACATAGAAATAAATAAGCATGATTTGATAGCCATTACAGGGATATGGCTACAGGAGGACATGGATTGGGACCCTGAATATCAACTGGTGTAGGAAATTTCGGAAGGACAGGGAGTGAGGAAAAGGTGGAGGGGTGGCTCTGTTAGTTAATGATGGTATTAGCACAATAGAAAGGGATAACCTACACTCAGGAAACCAGGGTGTGGGAACAGTTTGGATAGAGCTGAGAAATGGTAAAGGCAAGAAGTCGCTTGTGGGGGTCGTATACAGGCCTCCTAACATTAATCACGTGGTAGGATGGAGCATAAAGGAAGAAATAATGAGAGCTTGTCAGAAAGGCATGGCAATAATCATGGGAGATTTTAATCTACATATAGACTGGAAAAGTAAGATGTAGAAAGAAAGCCTAGATGAGGAGTTCATGGAATATTTCTGGGATAATTTCCTGGAATAGCATGTTCTGTAGCCAACCAGAGAGCAGGCTATACTAGACCTGGTATGGTGCAATGAGATAGGCTGAATTAGTGAAGGCGCCCCAAGGTAGCAGCGACCATAATATGATTGAATTTTACATTCAGTTTGAGGGGGAGAGGATTAGGTCCAAGACTATGGACAGAATCATTCCAGATTTGCACTAAGTGCATTAGCGGCTGGGTAAAACGACGTTTTAACCGCTGGCCGCAATGATAGCTTTTCACACCATATCATCCCAAACCCGCTGCATTAATTATACATTCCAGGGATACACACAGTTTCGATAGCGAGCAGGCTCTGATTCACCTGCCACGCCGTCACCTTCATCACGCCAGGCACCGCAGTTAAAGTATAGATACGCTCAGTGCTTTCAGCCCAGGACTGTAGCAAAGAAGACATGGGCCCGAAACTGCACCCCTCGAGCGCCTTTTGGATACCATGGAGGCCCACTGTGATGTCCTCTACCCCCGCTCTGGCCCCAGGAGGGGCAGCAACATTACCACTCCAGCTTGGTAGTCGATGGCAGTGATTATCAGTGCCAATGCTGTGCAGAAGAGGTTGGCCGATAGAGGATGAATGATCTCATCCGTGCAACCAGGGTATGGCAACCATTTCATCACTCTAAACTCACATGCTCAAGCCCATCACACATTCACTGGCATCCCACTCACTGCCAGCTCAAGGGACATCACCGCCCATTTTCACACACATACTCTCACATGTTCACCTGGCCTCATCTCCTCTAGAGACTGCCTCCTCAGCCCTCACCAACTTGAAGCCACTTGCACAGATCAACTACAGCTCTCATCTTGCAGCCTCTTCCCTTGCCCGAGGCCACTTCTCCACCTTTGCCAAGCAAGACCTTGCCCTGCGGCTGTTGAAAAGCCACCCACATATGGCTGATCTGTAGGTAGAGACCTGCCCGTGAAACCCCCTAAAAGTGATGTGGTGTCTGTGAAGCCTGGCACCGATGACTGCGAGTGCTGACCAAAGCAAGGTAGGCAAACAAATCTTGAAGTCCCAAGCAAAGTGCAGCCCACCAAGTACACGCCTTATACATGCTGTTGTGAAACACGTAAGTGTGTTTTCCCGCTGACGTGGGCGGATGATCCAGCGAGAGATGAGTCCAACCAGCTGGCCTTATAATGATATGCTGATATATTACAATGAGGTTCCCGACGTCCGATGGCAGGGAACGTGACTTACCATTGACGGGTGGAGCGGGTGATCGTAAACTGGTTTCATGATGTTGTGAAACCAATTTTTGGCCTTCTCTCCATATTGTCCGCTCAAGCCACCAAACACGCCTGAAGCCTGGGGGCATGGAAAATCCTGGCCTATGTTTTTAAACTTAAATCAGGGCAATTATGAAGGCGTAAAAGTAGAGCTGGCTAAAGTGAATTGGCAAATTGGGTTACTGGATAGGTCAATAGAGATGCAATGACAAACATTTAAGGGGATATTTCAGAACACACAAAATAGATACATTCCAATGAGTAAGATAAAGTCCAAGGGACGGATACACCATCCATGGTTAACTAGCAAGGTTAAAAATATATCAAACTTAAAGAAAAAGTGTATAATTGTGCAAAGATAGGTGAAGGCCAGAAGATTGGACAGAATATAAGGAACAACAAAGGATGACTAAAAGATTAATAAAAAGGGAAAAATTAGAGTGCGAGAGAAATCTAGCCAGAAATATAAAAACAGATAGTAAGAGTTTCTATAAATATTTTAAAGAGAAATGAGTTAACAAAGTGAGTGTTGATCCTATGGAAAGTGAGTCTGGAGAATTGATAATGGGGAACAAAGAAATGGCAGATGAATTAAACAGTTATTTTGCATCAGTCTTCACTATAAAGGATACAAGTAACATCCCAGAAGCAGCTATAAATCAAGAAATGGAAGGGAGGGAGGAACTGAGGAAAATTACACTCACCAGAGATGTGGTACTAGGAAATTGTTGGAGCTGCAGGCTGACAAGTGCTCAGGTCCTGATGGACTTCATCCGAGGGTCTTACAAGAAGTGGCTAATGAGATTGTTGATGCATTGGTTTTAATTTTCTGAAACTCCCTATATTTGGGGAAGATCCCATTGGGGAAGATGGCAAATGTAACTCCATTATTCAAAAAGGGAGGGAGACAGAAAGTGGGAAATGACAGGCCAGTTAGCTTAACATCTGTTATAGGGAAAATGTTGGAAGATATTATTAAAGGAGCTACAGCAGGGAACTTGAATAAGTTCAAGATAACCAGGTAGAGTCAACATGGTTTTGTGAAAGGGAAATCAAGTTTAACCAACTTTGTGGAATTCTTTGAGGAAGTAACATGTGCTATAGATAAAGGGAAACCAGTGGATGTACTATACTCAGATTTACAGAAGGCATTTGATAAAGTGCCACATCAAAGGTTATTGCATCAAATAAAAGCTCATTGTATAGGGCATAACATATTGGCATGGATAGAAAATTGGCTGGCTAACAGGAAGCAGAGAGTAGGCATAAATGGGTCTTTTTCAGATTGGCAAGATGTAACGAGTGGTGTGCCACAAGGAACAGTACTGGGACCTCAGTTATCTACAATTTATATAAATGATTGGAAGAAGGGATGGATGGGATGGTTGCTGATGACACAAAGATATATAGGAAATATGTTGTGAAGAGGACAAAAAGAGGCTATAAAAAGATATAAATAGGTGAAGTGAGTGGGCAAAGATCTGGCAAATGGAGTATAATGTGGGAAAATGTGAAATTGTCCATTTTGGCAGGAAGAATAAAAGAGAAGCTTATTATATAAATGGTGAGAGATTGCAGAGCTCTGAGATGCAGAGGGATCTAGGTGGCTTAGAACATGAATTAAAAAATGCTAGGATGCAGGTGCAGCAAGTAATTAGGAAAGCTAATGGAATGTTATCATTTATTGCAAGGGGAATTGAATACAAAAGTAGAGAGGTTCTGCTTCAGTTATATAGAGCACCAATGGGACCACATCTGGACAACTGTGTGTAATATTTGGTCACCTTATTTAAGGAAGGATGTAAATGCGCTGGAAGCAGTTCAAAGAAGGTTTACCAGACTAGTACCTGGAATGGGCGGGTTGTCTTATGATGAAAGGTTAGACAGCATAGGTCTCTATCTGCTGGAATTTAGAGGAGCAACAGGCGACTTGATTGAAGCATATAGGGCAGGATTTTGAGGTCGTCAGGTGGGCACGGTGGGCAGGCTCAGGAGCGGCCGGGAAACGGTCGCCGCCCGTGATCGGCCCCTGACTGTGATTTCATGCGATCGGGCCAATTAGGGCACGCCCAGTGTGAAACACGGTTCGTCACTGGTCAGGAAGGGCCAAGCAGGGGCGGGTGCCTGTCCGCTGTCGGGTCCAATGGTGACCCGTTGACTGGTTTAAAAATGGCCCAGGCAGCCCCTGGAAAGCTGCCATGGAAGAATGTCTGTTGTGTGTTAGCAAACTCAAGTTATGGTGTTGAGTGCGGCTGGACACGGCAGGGACAGCAGGTCGGGTGGGCGCTCAGCTTTTCGGATGAGAGCCTTACCATCGTGCTGAAGGAGGTGGCTACCAGGTGGGACACCCTTGTCCCCAGAGTTGGGAGGAGGAGGCCACTACACCTCACCAACAGGGCATGGGAGGAGGTGGCAGCGCTGGTGAGCAGCTATGACATGGTGCAGCACACAAGGCTGCAGTGCCTGAAGCGGTTCAATGACCTGCTGTGCTCAAGAAGGGTGAGTACCGTGTTGGCATGGGTCAGTGTGCAGAAGTGTGGCCACCCTCCTGTGGACCTCAGGGGTGCTAGAGTCTGTGTGCCAACTCTCAATCATGCTAAAGCTGGCCAAGGGGGTGCGCCCTGGCTGCTTGGACTTAGTGCCTTGTGGCTCGAGGGCCATGATTCAGATGTGCCCTGTGAGTTCCTCAGCTGGGGTTGGCCAGGCTGCAATGGCACTGCAGGTAGAGAGTGGACTAATCAATGCCCCTCTGTCCTTTCAGGAAAAGATGAGCCAAAACCAATCAGAGAGGGCACGTACAAGCGGAGGCCCACCCAACCTACTGCTGCTTAGCAGGACACCCTCGAGCACGAGAGCCAGTATGCCCCCCATGCTACCAAGCATGGAGAGGCAGGGGTAGCAGATGAGGGTAAAAGCACAGTGCACAGAGGTGAGAGTTTCGGATTGTGCAACCTTTCTAGTGTAGTCCCTTCATTGATGGGAGCCTCGAACCTGGAACCTGCATTGATCATCAAAAGACAATGGGACGACAATGCAGATCTCCATTCTCTCACCCGGGTGCCTGGCATGCACAGTGACAGTGTGGTGACTTTAACTAATGACATATCCTTGTTCTCCCTTTTATGTTCGCCAGCACACAGTCTCTCTGTGGACCCTGAAGGGCCACCCCTGATGCCAAAGAACCACCAGGATGCACTTGAACCTGCATCACACCCGTTCTCTGAGTCAGGTAACAGCGCAGATACCAACACCTTGGTGGACATTAGATCGGTGGCTAGAATGTCGGTGCACATTGGTGAGAGCACTTCACATTCGCTTGAGGCGCAAGGCAGGGGCAGAGAGTGCCCAGGGCACTGGCAGTTGGAAGATTGCTGGGGACCAGGACAATGCTCAGTCGAAGGCAGATGAGCCTCTGGAGTCGTCCATTAGGCGGCAGATGCTGGATGTTCAGTGAAATGTGCGGGAGGATCTGGCGGAGATCCATGAGGGTATGCGTGCCATGGTCTCTGTTGTGGAGGAGTCCATGCGGAGCATGAGCACTGCATTGACCCTCATGGTCGAGCGCACTGCCTTCTCCATTGAGAGAGTGGCAACTCTCATGGAGAGGCAGCTCCAGTAACAGAATGAGGAGTTCCTGGGGTTGCGCTCGGACCTGCAAGCCCTCACACAGGCAATGACCACAGGTGGTCAGTGCCAGTGTGGGAGATGAATGAGGCACCCAGTATCCCAGCTAGGTGCCTGTCCATCAATGGTGAGCAGGGAGATCGAGAGCCACCTCATGTTGGTGCACGAGCTGCTTGTCATCTCTGTGGGATCCTCTCAGGGTGCTCTGGATGATGGCAGCAGCTCCTCTGCCCCACTGCCAGTGACCATCATATCCAATGATGCTGCGATGTCTGGGGGGATGCCAGACGTGGCACTGACCGCTCCCTCCCAGGCGGGGCCAGCACAGGCCAGAAGACGACTGCCAAGGTCATCAAGACCAAGAAATTAGCAGAGTCAGCAGGCTGCCTCCAATGCCGGTGCCAGGGAGGGGGGGCGGGAGTTGGGGGAGGACCAAGGCGTTACACTCGGAAATGTAAATTAAAGGCACCATGGGCACAAGAGGAACAGTTCAGGGTGATTTTCGGTTCATTTATGTTTCGTTTATCTCTACTGGTCTGAGAATGAAGGTGAGAGAAGTTATGTAATTTTTTTTGGATTGTCAAAAGGAGATTAATTTTGTTTTTGCCTTAATGGCCCAAGTATGCTTCACCTTTGTATTATTTTGGTGCAGGGTAAGCCAGTATGTAATGCAGGATATAAGTGGCTCTAAACTTTATTGCACAGGCACTGAGTGGACTTTGGGTTCAAATGAAAGAGTCATTTCAGAGATCCGGGATGGGGGTGGTAGCCCTGGCATGAGGAGGAAGCAGATCTTTGGTAGCCTGGCTGAAGAAGTATTGGATCAAGGTGTTCCTGCTGTCCCTACCTCCCTGGAGTTTACCGAGGTCTGCCTCCACGCCATTGTTCTCCTCACCATGCTCCTCTTCTGACTCACTACTAGGTTCATCCTCTGTGGCCATTGGAGCTGCGTCAAGATCCTCTTCCTACAGTGGGTCACCCCTTTCCAGTGCCAGATTGTGGAGAGCACAACATGCAACCACGATCAGTGACATCTGCTCTGGGGATATTGTAGTGCACCCCCTGAATGGTCGAGGCATCGGAAGTGCATCTTGAGAAGACCTATGGTCCTCTCTACCACTGCCCATGTGGAGGCATGACTTGTATTGCAATATTTCTCTGCCTCTATTCTTGGTGGTGGAGAGGCCTCATGAGCCACCTTTTGAGTGGATAGCCCTTGTGTGCAGTCAATGGCACCCTGGATGCAGAGGAGCACAGCAATTGCTGCCAAGCCTCTGGCTCACTCCACCCGGCTGGCCTCATCCATACGGTAAAGAGTAAAGTCAGTACCTGCTTGAACAGAGCTTCTGTCACCAGCTTGACGCAGCTATGGACAGCTGACTGGGAGACTCCACATAGATCCCCCACTGAGCCCTAGAAAGAGCCGGAGGCATAGAGCTGATCTCAGGCCCAATCATCTGACAGATGGAGATCACGGTCTCCCTTGAGAGGTGGAGCCTCCTTCGGCATTGCACCTCATAGATATTGAGGTAGCTGCATCGCCGCCTGTAAACCCTGGTAGGAGGATAGTTGCGTTTTCTGTGGCCCTTTCCGCCTTGGACTACCTGCTGACCCTGTGCCCCTTGTGCCTGCACCTCTCCTCCCACAGGTCGCACCCCTGGAAGCTGCATAGGGACACTTGGCTTCCTCTCCCTTCTGCCCCTCTCTTCCTCCTCAGAAGAGGTGCTACCAGCAGAGACCACATTCCCCATTACCAGAGTAACAGAAGGCTGTCTGATACCTGGAAGGGTCCACACAGTCTGAATCCTCCAGCAGCCTTGGAGGCACTAAGGAGTCCTGAAATGAAACCTGGAAATGCTAACAATGAAGCCCCAAACAGAGATGAAGCTGCCACCTACCAATAAGTCACCAACAGCAAACTATGTAACAAACTCCCCACTACTGGCACTGGCAATGCTGCTGACCCCTTCTGCCTGTGGATTAGGTTTTTGAAAATGTTGGCTGGCCGTCTGCCCGTGTGATGAGCGTGAATCCGCATGGGCAATGAAAAATTGTCGTCAATTGGCTTTTAAATGGCCTTAAGTCGCTTCTTAATTAATGGCGGGCACAGCTCCAGCACCCGCTCGCGCCTGATGACCAACATATCGCACGAGTGCACGATGATGTCAGGACGCTCACCCAACATCATCACGTGTTATTTTACACCCGATCGGGTTTGGCGCACGCCCGCCCATGGGACATAAAATTCTGCCCATATGATCCTGAGGGGTCTTGACATTGTGGATGTGGAGATGATGTTTCCTCATGTAGGAGAATCTAGAACTAGGGGTCACTGTTTAAAAATAAGGGGGCACCATTTAAAACAGAGAGTGGCAAAATTTTTTCTCTCAGAGGGCCATGGGCCTTTGTAACTCTCTTCCTCAAAAGCCAGTGGAAGCAGAGTCTTTGAATATTTTTAAGGCAAAGATAGATAGATTCTTGGTAGGCAAGAGGGTGATAGGTTATCGGGGGAGGGCGGGGTGCAGATTTGTGTTTACTATCAGATTAGCCATGAGTTTATTAAATGGCAGAGCAGGCTTGAGGGGCCGAATGGCCTACTTCTGCTCCATGTTTGTATGGGAAAGTCGATCCATTGAATTGAAATGTTAACAGAGTGCAACTGACATCAATGTTCATCTCATTTACGTTTTTATAAAAGCCAAGAGCCTAAATTTTGTAATCATTACAATAACTTACATTCATTATTTTTTCTCCAAACATGAAAGAGAAGTTTGGAAAACTATCCAACAAGTGTAAACTAATAGGTGTACAATCATGGCATGAATCACACATTGTGACATCTTCCAGAAATTATTCTCTTAGATATCCAACATTGAAATATTTGATAACAGCTGCACTTTGCTGTTTGTGTTGATGTTCATTTAGGTTTGTGATTGTTTACAGCATTTAAGGTTCTCATAAAACAAACCAAACCAAGTGAGAAAGTAACAAATAGAGTCAGAGTTATACAGCACAGAAACAGGCCTTTCGGCCCATCGTGTCCGTGCTGGCCATCAAGCACCTATCTATTCTAATCCCATTTTCCAAATAGCAATGGCAATATTGAAGAATTATTTTTATGAATAAGTTACTGTGGAGGGACGAGTTGTATTGTCACTGTTTCTCAGTCTAGTGTAGATACAGGGATTTGATGAGGCTCCACTGACAATGGAGTCAGGGAAAAAAACAACAATTGAAGCCACACCTCAAAATGCAGTGGTCACCTCTGTCTGTCTGCTATCTGGCAGCACTTCAATCTTTAGAAGAGTCTGCTGGATTCAACAGCTATGCCACTATCTTGAGAGAAAACTGCTCTATCTGTCTTCTCACCTGTCATGTACTACCTACTGGGTGTTTCCACAAGAACGATCAGAGATATACGAGGGAGCACAGTGTAAGGCATTATTGAGGAGCATTAAACTTGCCAACTTCCATTAAGGCCTGGGTCAAGGCTGCTGAAAATAATTTTCTTTTTTTTGCTGTATAAAATTTTCATTTTATTAATCTAATCTAGATTTTAAACCAATGGTTTCAGAAACAAAAAAGTGCTAGGTACTTTTTATTCTTTCACAGGATGCAGGCATTGCTGGCAAGGACATCATCTGTTGCCCATCCCTACTTGCCCTTGAACTGAATGGCTGCTTAGATCAATTCAGAGGTCGGTTAAGACTCAACCACATCGCTGTGGATCTAGAGTCACATATAGGTCAGACCAGCTAAGGCAGGTTTCCATTCCTAAAGGGAACATTAGTGAACCAGATGGGTCTTTACAACAATTGAAGATAGTTTCATGGTCATCATTACTAAGATTAGCTTTATATTCCTGATTTATTAACCAAATTCTAATTCTACCAGCCACCATGGTGGATTGGAACCCATGCCCCCTGAACATTAACTTGGGTCTCTGGTTTAGTAGTCCAGAGACATTATCACTATGCCACCATATCCCTACTGTTATACTGTCCAATCTTTAAAATACATCTTTAAACCCAAATAGATCTGGTTGACAAGTTTGGCCTATCCCACAATGGGTGACTCATGCAAAGTGAAGCCCAAATTCACACTAAAGGATTGTTGTGGAGTTGTCATATGCACCAAGATGCATTGCAATTAGTTGAATTCTACAATAACTCTGGCAGGGTATTCTGTACATTCTCAAAAGGCATAAAAAAAGTCTTTTTGCTCATCCAACCACTCCCAATGTGAAAAAATCCCTAACCAACATGGAATGCTTTGGCAGGCACTTAGACCAGTTGTTTCTTGTTCTGGTCCTTTTCTTAATTTGTGATGCTATAAGGCCATAAGACCATAAGATGTAGGAGCAGAAGTTGGTCACTCAGCCTATCGAGTCCGCTCTGCTATTCAATAAGATCATGGCTAATCTGATAATCCTCAACTCTACTTTCCTGCCTTTTCCCCATGACCCTTGATTCCCTTACTGATTAAAAATCTGTCTATCTCTGCCTTGAATATACTTAACGACTCAGCTTCTACAGCCTTCAGCAGTAAAGAATTGCACAGATTCACTACTCTCTGAAAGAAGAAATTCCTCTTAATCTCTGTTTTAAATGTGTTACTCCTTACTCTGAGATTATGCCCTCTGGTTCTAGACTGTCTCACAAGGAGAAATAACCTCTCCGCATCTACCCCGTCAAGCCCACTAAGAATCTTATATGTTTCAATAGGGTCGCTTCTCAATCTTCAAAACTACAATGAGCACGGGCCCAGCCAACTCAACCTCTCCTCATAAGAAAATCCCTTCATACCCGGAATCAGCCTAGTGAACATTCTCTGGACTGCCTCCAATGCCAGCATACCTTTCCTTAGATAAGGGGGCCAAAACTGTATTCTAGGCACGGTCTAACTAGAGCGTTGTATAGTTTTAGCAAGACTTCCTATTTGTATACTCCATTCCCTTTGAAAAAAAGGCCAATATTCCATTTGCCTTCCCTATTACCTGCTAAACTAATATGCTAGCTTTTTGTGATACATGTGCAAGGACCCCCAAATCCCTCTGTGCTGCAGCTTTCTGCAGTCTTTCTCCATTTAAATAATATTAAGCTCCTCTATTCTTCGTGCCAAAGTGCATAACCTCACATTTTCCTACATTATATTCCATCTGCCAAGTTTTTGCCCACTCACTTAATCTGTCTATATCCCTCTGCAGACACTTTGTGTCATTCTCACCACTTGCCTTCCTACCTATTTTTGTGTCATCCGCAAACTTGACGATAGTGCATTCACTTCCCTCACCTAAGTCATTAATATAATTGAAGCCCCAACACTGATCTCTGTGGCACTCCACTAGTTACAGGTTGCCATCCTGAAAATGCTCCCCTTATCCAAGATCTCTGTCTTCTATTAGTTAGCCAATCCTCTATCCATGCTAATATGCTACCCCCAACACCTTGGGCTCTTAACTTATTAAGTAGCCTTATGTGCGGTACCTTATCGAACGCCTTTTGAAAATCCAAATATATTACATCTACTGGTCCCCCTTTAGCTATCCTGCCTGTTACCTCCTCAAAGAATTTTAATAACTTTGTCAGGCATGATTTCCCCTTCATGAAGCCATGCGGACTCTGCTTGATTATATTATGTATTTCTAAATGATCTGCTATTACATCCTTAATAATAGACTCTAACATTTTCCCAGTGACAGATGTTAAGCTAACTGGCCTTTGGTTAGATGTTTTTTGTCTCCCTCTCTTTTTGAATAAGGGTGTTACATTGGCAGTTTTCCAATCCTCTGGGACTTATCCAGAATTTAAGGATTCTTGGAAGATTACTACCAGTACATCCACTATCTCTGCAAATACTTCCTTTAATATCCTAAGATGCAATCCATCAGGTCCAGAGAACTTATTGGCCTTTAGCCCCATTAGTTTCCTTAGTATTTTTTCTTCAGTGATAGTAATTGTATTTATTTCCTCCCCGTACCCTTTTGCCACTTGATTACTTCGTATTTTTGGCATGCTATTAGTGCCTTCTATCCATGAAGACTGACGCAAAGTATTTATTTAACTTCTCTGCCATTTCCTGGTTCCCTATTATTATTTCCCCAGCCTCATTCTCTTAGGGGCCTATATTGTCTTTGGCCTCCCTTTTCCCTGTTTATATATTTAAAGAAGCTCTTACTGTCCATTTTTTAAATACTTGCTAGTTTACCCTCAAAGTTTATTTTCTCCCTCTTTATTAATTTTTGGGCATTTTTTGTTGGTTTTTAAAACTCTCCCAATCCTCTGGCCTACCACTAATTTTTGCCACATTGTATGTTTTGCTTTCAATGTGATACTATCCTTAACTTCTTTGGTTAACCATGGTTGGTTTATCCCCTTCCTAGAATCCATCTTCCCCACTGAGATATATCTTTATTGTGAGTTATGAACTATTTTCTTAAACGTCTGCCATTGTACATCAATCACCTTTTCTGCTAAACTCCTTTCCCTGTCCACTCCAGCCAACTCTGCCCTCATTCCTTTGTAATTGCCCTTATTTAAGTTTAACACTGTTGTTTCCAACTCAAGTTTCTCACTTTCAAACTAAATGCTAAATTTTACCATGTTATGGTCACTATTTCTTAGGGTATCCTTTACTCTGAGATAATTTATTAAACTTGCTTCATTACACATTACCAGCTCCAAAATAGCATGATCCCTGGTTGGATCCACAACATATTGTTCTAGGAAACAGTCCTAAATAAGCTCTATGAATTCTTGCTCATGGCTACCTCTGCCAATTTGATTTTCCCAATCCACGTGAACATTTAAGTCACCCATGATTAATGTACTGCCTTTTTTTACATGCCCTCATTATCTCCTGATTTATTCTCTGTCCTACATTATAGCTACTGTTTGGGGGCCTATAGACTACCCTCACCAGTGCTTTCTTCCCCTTGCTATTTCTTGCTTCCACCCGGATGAATTCTACATCTTCCAATCCGAGATCATTTCTTGCTATCGTACTTATTCCATCTCGTATTAACAAAGCAGCCCCACTGCCCTTTCCTTCCTGCCTGTCTTTTCGAAAAGTCACATACCACTGATTATTTAGTTCCCAGCTTTGATCTCCTTACAACCATGGGCAGAATTTTTTATGCCTGCTGGTGGCGGGCATGGTAGGTGGTGTGAGCAGGTAATATGGTGCGATCGGTTTCACGACAGCAGGAAGGCAGGTTGCAATTGTCTGCTCAATGTGGCCTCGGGCCACATTTCCCACCATCAGTCATCGGGAACCTCATTGTAATACGACAGCATATCATTGTCAGGCCATCCTGCCAGACTCTTGCAACCCCGCTGGACCGTCCGTCGATGGAAAGCACGCCAATGTGGTTCACAACAGTGCAAAGGCGACATGCACTTGGTTGCCTGCACTTTGGGTGAACTGGAGGTGAGAGCACAGCAATGTTCTGCAGAGCTCACCAGGGCTGCATGTTGCTTTCCAGGCTTCAAGGGCACAGGGGCGTCGGGGTTAAGTGCTGCCCTGCCTTGGTGGGGACTTGTGAGGGTGAGGGTAAGCAGGGGGCAAGTGCAGCCTTGCCTCTGAGGCAACTTGTGAGAGGGGGGCAAGTGCAGCTTTACTGGTGAGGCAACTGGTGGCGGGGGAGGGGGCAAGGGCAGCCCTGCCATTGAATATAGTGCACAAGCATTTGGGTTGGGGGGATTGAGTGGGTAAGGGAAGTGGCCACATATTCGGGAAACCTGTAAAAGTGACCATTCCTCTGCAGCTGAGACAGTTCAGGCACAGCCATATTGATATGATTGGAGTTGGGCTCCTAGCTTATCTGCCCACTCAAGCAACAACGAGGCATCAAAGTGCCACCAAGTGCTCCAGAGCTCCCCCTGGCACAAACTACAAATTCACGAGCACCTAAGTGGACCGCAGAGCAGTTGGACTGCACATTTTGTACAGTCTCTTCGCTAAAGCTGGCCACGCAGCAGTCACTGCTGGAGGCGCTCACAGACCCTTGCAATCTCAGCACCCCAGTCTTCCCCATGGTTCAAGCTAACAGGGCAGCCATACAGTGCACTAATCTCTGGCCATCCAAGCAGTAGCCAGCACTCTCCAGGAAGTCTTAAGGGGCCTTCACACTTAACCAGGACAGGTTCTTAGTATACCCATGCTAACCACGTGTCTCTCTCTTTCATCCTGCAAAAGGAATACATCAGGATCATGGAGCCTGGTGAACTAGCTGTAAGCCTGATGGCCTACAGAGTGCAAAGAAGAGGGAGGGGAGAGCGACTGAGGCTCCAGGCTGCACAGAGGGAGGAGCAGTAAACTCAGGAAGAATGGACAGCTGGGGCTCCCGCACACATTGCCCAAGAGCCACAGCGAGCCATCACAGGCCAGCGCCTTGCAACACCCAGAGGCTGTAGATGCCACCTTTCATTCCTGCAGATGACCAAGAACCAATGTCACCAAAGACTGTGAATGTCTAGGGGACTGGTCACTCACTTCTGCCAGTTACTACAGGACTTGGCGCCACAGGGACATGGAGGGCATCCACTGCCAGTGGCTGTGACAGTGACTGCGGCACTCAATTTCAATGCCAATGGCTCTTTTTAGGGCTCCACACAGTGACCTCTGAGGGATCTCTCAAAGCTCTATCCGCAAATGTATCCATGAGGTCACAGATGCCATCTTCGCGAGGGCACACAACTTTGTGCATTTTGCCCGGGACCAGGAGGGCTAGGATGCAAGGGCGATTGGATTCACCCAGATCTCAGGTTTCCCACAGGTGCAGGGTGCAATTGACTGCACTCATCTGGCGCTCAGGTCTCCATCGCTACACTCAGTGGACTACATCAACCACAAGGGCTTCTATTCGCTGAATGTGCAGCTGGTCCGTGACCACCAGAAAGGCGTCCTGCAGGTGTGCGCACGGTTTACAGGGAATGTGCACGACGCCTACATCCTCAGTCAGTAACAGATCACTGCCAGTCATCCAGGGTCCACAGAAGCTGCAGGGATGGCTTCTCGGGAACTAGGGCTACCGGCAGAGGCCGTGGCTGATGACACCCGTGCAGCGGCCTCAATCTGCAGCAGAGCGATGGCATAATGAGGCTCAGGCAACAGTTCGCAACTTGGTGAAGCAGACCATCGGGATGCTGAAGATGAGGTTCCAGTGCCTGGACCGGTCTGGTGGAGACCTGCAATACAGTCCACAGAGGGTGTCATGCATCGTCATCATCTGCTGTGCCCTTTACAACCTGGTGCTCGACTGGAGAGATGAGCAGGCTGAGGAGGAGATGGAGGAGCTGCACTTCACCTCTGATGAGGAGGACGCTGATGGGGATGAGGCTGAGGAGGTCCTCGGAGGCAACGATGATGGGGATGAGGCCCTTGCGATGGCTTGACAAGGCAGGTGCACTTGGGAGGCCCTCATAGCTGCTAGATTTGTGGAGGATGATGACGACATGCAGTGAGATGACCCCATAGTTCCTCACATCATATTTGTGAACATTTCACTCCAGTCTGGCTTATGCAGCGCGAATACCCTCTGTGAGAATGTTCCTGTCATGGAGAGGCGGTGGAGGCCCTAATAGTTGCTCGATTGCAGGAGGATGATGATAACATACGTTAAGCACACTCCATAAATCTTCACAAAGCCTCTGAGAATGTCTGATTCCTGTCTGACCGAGGGCAGCTCACTTGCACTTTGTGATCAGGGTCATATCATACAGATGCAGCCATGAAACTTTAGAAGCATCTGATGCTTTGTCCACCTTCAGCACCTGAACCCTTCAGGAGCTGCAGTATGGCATCAGTGGTCACAGATGCTGAAGAGATGGAGGCCAGCCCCTCCTTAAAGGTGCTGAGAGCACACCGAGAGTATGAGAGAACTCTGTGGTGCCTGCCCACTACATTCTGGCAGCAATGACAAGCACTGTCAAGGTGCAGGCATCAGTAATGTCTCCAAGGAGTGTGAGGCCAGGCCATCACTTAGGTCTGAATGCTGCACAGAGCACAGGAAAAAGGGCCTAGACTGAGACACCTGCCTTTATCTTGTGCAAAAAGGTTTCACATCTGAGTGACAAAAACACTGCTCATCAGAACAAGGAGCCATAGACAGGGAGACATTCTTGGGAGTTTATTGACAATAGTGAACAGTTTGCTCCCAGGCAGCGCATTCCAGACTGTCACCACCCTCTGGGTAAAAAAGTTTTTCCTCACATCCCCACTAAACCTCCTGCCCCTCACCTTGAACTTATGTTCCCTCGTGGCTGACCCTTCAACTAAAGGGAACAACTGCTCCCTATCCACCCTGTCCATGCCCTTCATAACCTTGTACACCTCGATCAGGTCGCCCCTCAGTCTTCTCTGCTCCAACAAAAACAACCCAAGTCTATTCAACATCTCTTCATAACTGAAATGTTTCATCCCAGGCAACATCCTGGTGAATCTCCTCTGCATCCCCTCCAGTGCAATCACATCCTTCCTATAATGTGGTGACCAGAACTGCACACAGTACTCCAGCTGTGGCCTCACCAAGGTTCTATACAACTCCAACATGATCTCCCTACTTTTGTCGGTTGATAAAGGCAAGTGTCCCATGTGCCTTTTTCACCACCCCACTAACATGCCCCTCTGCCTTCAGAGATCTATGGACATGCACGCCAAGGTCCCTTTGTTCCTCAGAACTTCCTAGTGTCATGCCATTCATTGAATACTTCCTTGTCAAATTACTCCGTCCAAAGTGTATCACCTCACACTTTTCAGGGTTAAATTCCATCTGCTATTTAACTGCCCATTTGACCATCCAGTTCGTAGTCCAAGACACTCAACCTCACTGTTAACCACCCGGCCAATCTTTGCTTCATCCACAAACTTACTAATTCTACTCCCCACATAGTCATCTATGTCATTTCTATAAATGACGAATAATAGGGGACCCAGCACAGATCCCTATGGTACGCCACCGGACACTGGTTTCCAGTCACTAAAGCAGCCTTCTGTCCTCACCCTTTGTCTCCTACAACTAAGACAATTTTGAATCCACCTTATCAAATTACCCTGTATCCCATGTGCATTTGCCTTCTTTATAAGTCTCCCATGTGGGACCTTGTCAAAGGCTTTGCTGAAATCCATATAAACTACATGAACTGCACTACCCTCATCTACACACCTGGTCACCTCCTCAAAAAATTCAATCAAATTTGTTAGGCATGACCTCCCTCTGACAAAGCTATGCTGACTATCCCTGATCAAACCTTGCCTCTCCAAGTGGAGGAAGATTCTCTCCTTCAGAATTTCCTCCAATAGTTTCCCTACCACTGACGTGAGACTCACTGGCCTGTAGTTATCTCTACACCCTTCTTAAATAGCGGAACCACATTAGCTGTTCTCCAGTCCTCTGGCACCTACCCCGTGGTCAGACAGGAATTAAAAATTTGGGTCAGAGGCCCTGCGATCTCCCCCCTTGCCTCCCTCAGCAGTCTGTCTTGACGGGCTCCACAGCCTCCAGAAGTCGCTCGAGGGACCTGTCACTAAACTGGGGGGCTGCAGTCTTCTTGCCTTTGTGAGCCATGTCTCCCGGGCAGCAGTGGTGAGCTGGAAACAATGAGCACTATGCTTGCGGCTGGCCTTTAAACATGGCTGCAGCCGTGATGCAACAGCGGGGTGATGGCAGGTGGGCGAATGAGCCCGCCCGACATGGAAACGGCGTGTTTTCTGGGAGTGCATAAATAATGAGGCGGGCTTGGGACGATAATGGCATGAAAACCCGCCATCACTGTTGGCAGGCAGCACATCATTCTACCCACTCACTACAGCACTTACTGCAAGTTTGGGAACATTCCACCCCATGTCTCCGTAATGGCTATAAGATCATACCATTAACCTCTATTTGTGCCGTTAATTCGCTTATTTTGTTCCGAATACTACATGCATTTAAGTAGTCATTAATTTTGCCTTTTTACCATTTTTTTCCCCCTTTGACCCTATTTGCTGCTTTTTTTAATGCTTGTACACCCTGTCCCTTTCTGTCTCACTCTAGGCATTGTTACCTGAATAGCTAAGTCGCATTAAATTGGCTACTTATATATATTCCTGCACAAAAGGCCTATCTGAGTCACTTAATGAGGGTCCAGTATCAGCTGGTTCTTAGCTAAGCTGCTCTTTCACTGGAACCCTTGAAAAAACCCTTAAGCAGGCTGGCAACTACAGAACTTAAACTGTAGATTTCAGTTTAATGTCAACTACAAACTACAAACTAGATTTGTACAAAATATAAAAATTGACTTTCTTACCCAACAACCATGCACTTGTGAGATGCTGTCTCAAACTCACTATATAAATACCAGATGGTAGTGGGCCTGAACTCAGGACATCGTGCTTCTTCAAATTTTGGTATTCCTTCCTTGCTCCCTAATGACAGGTTGCCCAGGATGGTCTCCTTTGAGGGAATCAGGTGCTGTGATTTCTCCATTTCCGGCCTTTCAAACAAAAATCATTCAAACAAAAAAAGTAATCTCAAGGTGACTTAAATTAAAGGAGTATAAACAATTGACAGCTGCATCTAACCTGCACCCTAGGTGTTGCTAAATGATTGTGCAGCTAGGCAGTGTCAAAATGATTTAGGAGGTGAAACCTATGGAAGATAGATACGTTTGATTGGGTATTGCCTCTTGAATGCGTGTCCTACTGAGGTGTAGGTAAGCAGGACCGGCAAAGCAAGAGCTGTAAGTTTGTGTAGAATTTAGCACGGGTGTGTAGTAAATGCGGGAACAGCTTGATCAGTAACATTTTGTGGCATGCAATTTTTTTTGCCATCAAGCTGGTATGTTATTGTTCGGTAGGCTATATGCCACGGAGTGAGGGTTCTCAACCAGGGGTCTGCGAGAAATTTCCAAGGGATCTGCCAATGTGTCGGCAAAAGTAGTACTTTTTTGCCATAACTAAGAGTTACAGCACACATTCCTAAATCAGCACAGCCCCACAGTGCACGCGGTATAGTGAGATCACTGGAAAGTGGACAGTGATGAGAAATCATCAGCAGCACCATGATGTTTTAAAAAGGCAAATCATTATAAAAAATCATGGGGAGGTAAGAGACGCATTTTGAAACATACCGCATCACGTTGGGATAACACTAGCAACGCACCTGGAGACATACAAACATACAAAATAGGAGCAGAAATAGGCCATTTGGCCCCTCGAGCCTGCTCTGTCATTCAATAAGATCATGGCTGATCTGTTTGTATTTTGAATTCCACATTCCCATCTATCCCTGATAAGCTTTGATTACTCTATCTAACAAGAATCGATCTACCTCCGCCCTAAAAATATTCAATGACCCTGCCTCCACCGCCTTCTGAGGCAGAGAGTTCAAAGGTCGCATGGCCCTCTGAGAAAAAAAATTCTCCTCATCTCTGTCATAAAAGGGTGACCCTTAATTTAAAAACAGTGCCCCGTAGTTCTGAACTCACCCACAAGAGGAAACCTCCTTCCCATGTGCACCTTGTCAAGCTATTCAGGATCTTATATACTTCGCTCAAGTCACCCCTCTCTCTTCTAAACTCCAATGGAAACAAGTCCAGTCTGTCTAACCTTTCCTCATAAGACAAACAGCTCATTCCAGTATCAATCTAGTAAACCTCCTCTGTATGCCTCCAACACATTTACATCCTTCCTTAAATAAGGTGACCAGGACTGCACACAGTATTCGAAATGCGGTCTCACCAACACCCTGCATAACTGAATCATGACATCCTTACTTTTATGTTCAATTCCACTCACAATAAGGGATAGCATTCCATTAGCCTTCTTAATTAGTTGCTATACCTGCATACTGACTTTTTGTGACTCATGCACTAGAATAGAGATCCCACTGCACCTTGGAATTCTGCAGTTGTTCTCCATTTAAGTAATACTCTGCTTTTTCATTCATCCTGCCAAAGGGAACAATTTCACATTTTCCCACATTATACTTCACCTGCCAGATTTTTGCCTACTCACTCAATCTATATTTGTCTGCGACTTCCTTATGTGCTCTTTACAACATACTTCCCTTCCTATCTTTGTGTCATCTGTCATAGGGAAAATGTTGGAAACTATTATTAAAGTTGTTATAGCAGGACACATAGAAAAATGCAAGACAATCAGGCAGAGTCAACATGGATATGTGAATGGGAAATCATGTTCAACCAAATTATTAGAGTTCTTTGAAGGAGTCACATGTGTTGTGGACAAAGGAGAACTGGTGGATGTACCATACTTAGATTTCTAGATGGCATTTGATAAAGTGCAACATCAGAGGTTAAAAGCTCATGGTGTAGGGGGTAACGTATTGGCATGAACAGAAGATTGGCTAGCTAATATGAAGCAGAGAGTTGGCATAAATGGGTCTTATTCCAGTTGGCAGGATGTGACAAGTGGTACGCACATGGATCAGGGCTGGGACCTCAACTTTTAACAATTTATATAAATGAATGAATGAAGGGACCGGAGAAATGGTTGCTAAATTTGCTGATGACACAAAGATAGGTGGGAAAGTAAATTGTGAAGAGGACACAAGGAGACTACAAAGTGACATAGATAGGTTAAGTGAGTGGGCAAAGATCTTGCAAATATAGTATAATGTGGGCAAATGTGAAATTGTTCATTTTGGCAGGAAGAAGAAAAAGAAGCTTATTATCTAAATGGTGAGAAGCTGCAAAGCTCTGAGATTCAGAGCAATCTAGGTGCCCTAGTGCATGAATCATAAAAGGTTAGCATGCAGGTACAGCAAGTAATTAGGAAGGCTAATAGAATGTTATCATTTATTGTGAACAGAATTGATTATAAAAGTAGAGAGGTTATGCTTCAGTTGTACAGGGCACTGGTGAGACCACACCTGGACTATTGTGTACAATACTGGTCTTCTTATTTAAGGAAAGATATAAATGCGTTAGAAGCATTTCAGAGAAGGTTTACTAGACTAATACCAGGAGTGGGCAGGTTGTCTTCTGAGGAAAGTTTGGATAGGTAAGGCTTGTGTCCACTGGAGTTTACAAGAGTAAGAGGTGACCTGATTTAAACCTTTAAGATCCTGAGGGGTCTTGACAGGATGGATGTGGAGAAGTTATTTCCTCTTGTGGGAGAATCTGGAACTAGGGGTCACTGTTTAAAAATAAGGGGTCGGTCATTTAAGACAGAGATGAGGAGAATTTTTTCTCTCAGAGGGTAGGTAATGGCATAATGGTATTGTCACTGGATGAGTAATCCAGAGACGTAGAATAGTGCTCTGGTGACCCGGGATCGAATCCTGCCATGGCAGATGGCAGAATTTGAATTCAATAAAAATCTGGAATTAAAAGTCTAATGATGACTATGGAAATATTGTTGTAAAAACTTTCCTTCACTAATTCCCCTTTGAGTGAAAGAAATCTCTCTGGTCTGGCCTACACGTGACTCCAGAGTAATGTGGTTGACTCTGAAATGGCCTAGCAAGCCACTCAGTTGTAACAAACCAGAAATGACGATGGCAATTGCAGCCCTGTCAACACTGCAAAGTCCTCCTTACTAACATCTGGGGGCTAGTGCCAAAATTGGTATCAGAACTAGTCTCACAGGCTAGTAAAGCAACAGTGTGACATTATCATCCTAAAGGAATCAAACCTTACAGATAATGTCCCAGACACCACCATCACTATCCCTGTATGTTCAGACCCAGCAGAGGTGGCAGCACAGTAGTATATAGTCGGGAGGGTGTTGCCTGGGGAGTCCTCAAGATCGACTCTGGACCCCATGATGTCTCATGGCAAGAGGGCAAACATGAGCAAGGAAACCTCCTGCTGATCAACACATGCTGCGCTCCCTCAACTGATGAATCAGTGCTCCTCCATGTTGAACATCACTTGGAGGAAGCACTGAGGGTGGCAAAGGCACATAATGTACTCTGGTTGGGGGACTTCAATGTCCATCACCAAGAGTGGTTCAGTAGCACCACTACTGGCCGAGTCCTAAAGGACATAGCTGCAAGACTGGGTCCGCGGCAGGTGGTGAGGGAAAAACATACTTGACTTCATCCTCACCAACCTGCCTGCTGCAGATGCATCTATCCATGACAGTATCAGTAGGAGCGACCACCGCACAGTTGTTGTGGAGATGAAGTCCCACCTTCACATTGAGGATACCTTCCATTGTGTTGTGTGGCACTACCACCGTGCTAAATGGGATAGATTTCGAACAGATCTAGCAACTCAAGACTGGGCATCCAAGAGGTATTGTTAGCCATCAGCAGCAGCAGCAGAATTGTACTCAAACACAATCCATAACCTCTTGACCTGGCATATCCCTCAATCCAAGGGGTCAACCCTGGTTCAATGATGAGTGCAGGAGGGCATGCCAGGAGCAGCACCAGGCATACCTAAAAATGAGGTGTCAACCTGGTGAAGCTACAACACAGGACTACTTGCGTGCCAAACAGCATAAGCAGCAAGTGATAGAGCTAAGAGGTCCCACAACCAATGGATCAGATCTAAGCTCTGCAGTCCTGCCACATCCAGTCATGGATGGTGGTGGACAATTAAACAGCTCACTGGAGGAGGAGGGTCCACAAATATCCCCATCCTCAATGATGGAGGAGCCCCAACACTTCAGTGCAAAAGATAAGGCTGAAGCATTCGCAACAATCTTCAGCCAGAAATGCCGAGTAGATGATCCATCTCGGCCTCCTCTGGAGGACCCCAGCATCACAGATGCCAGTCTTCAGCTAATTCGATTCACTCCACATGACATCAAGAAACAGCTGAATGTATTGGATGCTGCAAAGGCTATGGGCCCTGACAATATTCTGGCAATAGTACTGAAGACTTGTGCTCCAGAACTTGCTGCGCCCCTAGCCAAGCTGTTCCAGTATAGCTACAACACTGGCATCTACCCGGCTATGTGGAAAATTGCCCAGGTATGTCCTGTACACAAAAAGCAGGTCAAATCCAACCCAGCCAATTACTGTCCCATCCGTCAATTCTCCATCATCAGTAAAGTAAAGAAGGGGTCATCAACAGTGCTATCAAGTGCCACTTGCTCAGCAATAACCTGCTCACTGATGCCCAGTTTGGGGTCCGCCAGGGCCACTCAGCTCCTGACCTCGTTAAATCCTTATATCAAACATGGACAAAAGAGCTGAACTCCCGAGGTGAGAGTGACTGCTCTTGACATCAAGGCCGCATTTGACCTAGTGTGGCATCAAGGGGTCCCAGCAAAACTAGAGTCAGTGGGAATCAGGGGGAAAACTCTCCACTGGATGGTCATACCTAGCACAAAGGAAGATGGTTGTGGTTGTTGGAGGTCAGACATCTCAGCTCCAGGACATCATTGCAGGAGTTCCTCAGGGTAGTGTCCTTAGCCCAATCATCTTCAGCTGCTTCATCAATGACCTTCCGTCCATCATAAGGTCAGAAGTGGGGATGTTCGCTGATGATTGCACAATGTTCAGCATCATTCACGACTCCTCAGATACTGAAGCAGTCCATGTCCAAATGCAGCAAGATCTGGACAATATCCAGGCTTTGGCTGACAAGTGGCAAGTAACATTTGTGCCACACAAGTATCAGGCAATGACCATCTCCAACAAGAGAGAATCCAACCATCGCCCCTTGATGTTCAATGGCATTACCATCACTGAATCCCCCACTATCAACATCCTAGGTGTTACCATTGACCAGAAACAGAACTGGACTAGCCACATAAATACTGTGGCTACAAGAGCTAGGAATGCTGTGACGAGTAACTCACCTCCTTATTCCCCAAAGCCTATCTACCATCTAGAAGGCACAAGTCAGGAGTGTATGGAATACTCTCCACTTGCCTCAATAAATGCAGCTCCCACAATACTCAAGAAGCTTGACACCATCCAGGACAAAGCAGTCCACTTGATTGGCACCACATCCACAAACATTCACTCCCTCCACCACCGACGCACAGTCGCAGCAGTGTGTACCGTCTACATGATGCACAGCAGGAATTCACCAAGGCACCTTCCAAACCCATGACCACCTAGAAGCACAAGGGCAGCAGATTGATGGGAATACCACCACCTAGAAGTTCCCCTTCAAATCACTCACCATCCTGACCTGGAAATATATCACCGTTCCTTCACTGTCACTGGGTCAAATTCCTGGAACTCCCTTCCTAACAACATTGTGGGTGTACCTAAGCCACATGGGCTGCAGTGGTTCAAGAAGGCAGTTCACCACCACCTTCTCAAGGGCAACTAGGGATGGGCAATAAATGCTGGCCCAGTCAGCGAAGCCCACATCCCAAGAATGAATTTTTAAAAAGTGTCTTTGAAACTCTTTCCTCAAAAGACTGTGGAAGCAATCTTTTAATGTTTTTAAGGCAGAGCTAGATAGATTCTTGATTAACAAGGGTGTGAAAGGCTATAGGGAGTCGGCTGGAATGTGGGTTGAGGTTATAATCAGATCGGCCATGATCTTATTGAATGGCAGAGCATGCCCGAGGGGCCAAGTGGCCTACTCCAGCTCCTAATTCGTATGTATGTTTGTCTGTTATGTCATCTACAAATTTAGCTACCATGCCTTTGCTCCCCTCATCTAAGTCATTGACATAAATTATAAAATGTTGAGACCCCAGCACAGACCCCTGCGGGACTCCACTCGTCACATCCAGCCAATCAGAAAAAGACCCAAGATATAGTATGACCGCAACTTCCAAGTAATTTCCAGTCCTCCTCCAGGAGAGGTGTTGTTGATAGTTACTGGGCCCCAACTACTCCCCCCAACCCTGTTGCTGATCCATCTTCTGCCACAGGCTCTGCCCTCCTCTGTCTAATCTCTAGCTGTACCGGGGTCGCTATTTAGTCATTTGCAGGTGACCACTCCAACAACCTGTGGGTAGTAAGTCAGGATTCAAAACTCATTGCACAGGGCCACCCCAAAACCTGGAATTAATGTGGTTCAGGCCCAGAATACGCCTAATTAAAGCATCCCTTTCATAGGGAGGTAAAAACAAATTACTATGACAGTACACACACTGGAAAACAGCAGGTCAGTTAGCACCTAGTAGGCAATATTTCTTCAGACTGAGTTAAGATATCTCATTCCTGGTCCACTGACCAAGGATATTTGATGTTTTGTTCATGTATATAGGGCATCTGACAATATGTTTGTCCATTGAAGATTGGTGTATCATGCTTTACTCGCTATTCTGGTGAGGACTGGAATATTTTTAATATATTTTGATTCTTGGATCATGGGCATTGATACCCATGCCTAATTGTTGCGTGTTTATTATACACCTATACAGAAATTAACATATTCTCAGGTTATGTCATACATTGGGAGTGAAATCCATTGAGCATTGGTGGCTCAGTTCTTTTTGTGCCCACAGTTGCTTGAAATGAGTTGGATAAGATACAGGATTCATCAACGCATCTCAATTCCATGATTGGAACATGGCCACAAGCAGCTCCCATGCAGTGTGTTATGATATGCCAGGTGGTAATTGCCAGGCTGACCAAACTGCAAAGGTAAACTTAGCCAAGCTATCACAACAATTTGCAATTGGTATTTGTATTACGAGAAGGTTTGTGCACTGAAGTCAGAAATAGAGCATCCACTACCACTTTTAGAGATTTTAACAAAAGATTAAGACATTTATTAACAAAAGAAAAGAAAAGTTAAACACACAAGATTACAGTATATAGTTAAATTTAGTCTTATAACATTTCCCAAAAGGTTCCTACCTAGGTAGACTTCCAAATAAACACGCTTCTCCCAGGCAACAGTCCAAATAGATTCTGAATCTATATAACATCCAGCAATATTACCGCAAGGTACCCACTGTTGTTATTAGGAAGGTATTTCACAGCTTTTATCTTCCTCTCACTCTACAATGGAACTCCAAGGCTTTTAACAAAATCTTGCTTTCTGGAACAAGCAAGCACTTCTCTGGGATGGCTACAGGCTGTTTTTTTCACAAATATGTCTTCACAAAGTCCACCTTTCAAGATCTCACATGGCCACTCACATATAGCTTTCAATCTTTCCTTAAACATGTTTCTCCCCTTTTTAGCTGTAAATCCATTGTTCTAACCTTGCTTTGGAAGTTTATTTTCCCAGAATATAAAAATCCATCATGTCGTCCTTATGGCCACCACTTTCAGCAAAACTAAATTTAATAACTTTGCCTTATTTGTCTACGATTCTGCCAGTTGTAAAACATCCTATAATGCCTCTTTGAAATTTAAACAGCTCTCAACTTATCAACAAATGCAATTGTTAGCTCTAACCTAGTGTCTTACTTAGCTCATAAATTTCCATGGGGATGCAATGACATAGCGGTATTGTCACTGGACTGGTAATCCAGAGACCCAGTGTAATGCTATGGGGACAAAAACAGAAAATGTTGGAAAAACTCAGCAGGCCTAACAGCATCTGTGGAGAGAAAAAAAAAAGTTAACTTTTCGAGTCCTTATGACTCTCCTTCAGAGCAGAAGTCAGAAGCTCTGAAGAAGAGTCTTATGGACTCGAAACGTTGACTCTTTTTTTTTCTCTCCACAGATACTGTTAGGCCTGCTGAGGTTTTCCAGCATTTTCTGTTTTTGTTTCAGATTTCCAGCATTCGCAGTATTTTGCTTTTATCTTAATGCTTCATACCCACCTCTCACTGCCTCCACACATATCTAACTATTCAGCTATGATGGCAGCAGCACCCGAGCACATGAACACACTATCACTGACATTCAACCCTTTCGCTTGCATGAGTAAACTGCTCACAGGTGGGAGAGTCAGGTGTCCATTGGAGGATGGCCAAGAATTTATCCCCTCTGCATCCTAGTGCAAACAGTCCTCAGGATTACAGGCACCCGGCTCTGCTGAGGTTATCCAGGATGATAGTAAGTTGCTACCTTACGCATTTTCTTTACAAACTCCTCACCTTCATCCTGAAAGGTGTCATAAAATAGAAACTGCAGATGGAGTGACTGTGGGCTGTCTACTTTCCTCCCCTCTGCCCCCACTTACGCTTTTGTGCTTTTAGAAAATCAAGAACTGCTGGCTACTCAGCTGCTGTAGCCTCATGGGGAAAGACGAGAGGAGGAAGAGAGCACTGAGGAAGTAGCACTGTCACTTGGCCGAACATTCGTAGCCACCAGCTCAGATACTGGCCCTATGCAAATGTTAAAGACAAGTTTATGGTTAAAATCTGCACAGCATGAGTCCTTGGGCATGAGAGGCTGCAACAAGGCTAGGGAAATAGGTCATCTCATGTGCAAAATGCTGCACCCATGCTGAGGTGGTGCAGTCCAAAGCCAGGCCTTCAAGGTCCATAGCTGCTCAAGAGCATCCATCCTCCAAGGCCATCTTCAGTCTTCCCCACTGAAAGCCAGCAATCTCCTCCCAGCTATACTGCAGGCGCAGGATAGCGTTGTGTGGAATTGGACCAGGCCAGGCTATATGGAAGACAGGCACTAAGTGGATGGACAGGGGGGTATTTGTTCTGATTTTTTGGTATTATTGGTGCATTGCCGGATAAAGTTGTGTTGGCCTTTGTTCAGTGATATAGGCCAAGGGACTTTGTAACTGGGGCTCTGAAATTGATGCATTGTAAGAGAATGATGGATCCTTTTACCTGAAGCAAAACCTCACTATGTAGCAACTCTTGCTCCATCTAGTTGCACATGGCGCAACATTCCTCCTCCTTTTACCTCCTCTTCCACTACCTCTTCCTCCTCCTTTTGAGGTGGCCTCAGGATCCCAGGAGGTAAGGGCTGGACCCTCAAAATTCTATGTTGTAGAGGAAGCAGCACTCCACCACAAACATTAAGACCCTCTTGGGCATGTATTGTAGCAATTTCTCTCATCTCTCCCGAGTGATCTAAGCAGCATAACCTTTGCTTTAGGAGACCAATGGCTTGTTCTAAGGTGTTGTCAGTGGCTTCATGGATCACATTGGAGGCCCTTTGACTTCGCGAGGCAGGATGGCAAAAAGGGCCATGAGGGGGATGTATCCCTTGTCAATGAGCAGCCACCTTTTGTCTGTCTTGGGGGTCCAAAGGCATTGCTGACTGTTGCTGGATAACAGCATCGTGAGTGTGCCAGGTAATGGCCATGTACCAAAATAAATTTCTTGCTGTGGTCACACAAATAGGCACATAGGAGCAGGAGTAGGCTATTCGGCCCTTCAAGTCTGTACTACCATCCAGTGATCTGGCTGTGGTTTCAACTCCACTTTTCCACCTGCCACCATAACCCTTGACTCCTTTGTCTATCAAAAATCTGTCTAACTCTGCCTTGAATAAATGCAATGACGCAGCCTCCAGTGCCTTCTGGGGAAGAGAATTCTACATACTAATGACCTTCTGTGAGAAAAAATTTCTCCTCATCTTCATCTTAAATGGTAGACCTCTTATTCTTAAACTATGTCCCCTAGTTCTAGTCTCTGCCACAAATGGAAACATCCACCCCATCAAGTCCCCTGAGGATCTTATAGGTTCCAATAAGATGACCTCTTATTCTTCTAAACTCCAATGGGTATGGGCCCAACCTCTTCTACCCTTCTTCATGAGATAAGCCCTTCATCCCAGGAATGAGTCGACACTGCACATTGACAGAGATGGTAGTGGCCGTGGGTTTGGAAGGTGCTGTCTAAGGAGCCTTGGTGAATTCCTGAGGTACATCTTGTAGATGGTACACACTGCTGCTATTGTGCGTCGGTGGTGGAGGGAGTGAATGTTTGTGGATATGGTGCCAATCAAGTTGGCAGCTTTGTCCTGGATGGTGCCGAGCTTCTTGAGTGTTGTTGGAGCTACACTCATCCAGGCAAGTGGGGACTATTCCATCACACTCCCTGACTTGTGCCTTGTAGATGGTAGACAGGCTTTGGGGAGTCAGGGGGCGAGGCACCTGTCACAGGATTCCTAGCCTCTGACCCACTCCTGTAGACACAGTATTTATATGGCTAGTCCATTTCAGTTTCGAGTCAATGGTAAGTGCCCAGGGTGTTGATAGTGGGGGATTCTGTGATGGTAATGCCTTTGAGCGTCAATGGTTAGATTCTTTCTTGTTGGAGATGGTCATTGCCTGGTACTTGTGTGGTACAAATGTTACTTGCCACTTGTCAACCCAAATTTGGATATTGTCCAGATCTTGCTGCATTTAGACATGGACTGCTTTAGTATCTGAGGAGTCATGAATGGTGCTGAACATTGTGCAATCACCAGCGAACATCCCCACATCTGACCTTATGATGGAAGGAAGGTCATTGATGAAGCAGCTGAAGATGGTTGGGCCTAGGACACTACCCTGAGGAACTCCTGCAGTGATGTCCTGGAGCTGAGATGACTGATCTCCAACAACCACAACCATCTTCCTTTGTGCTAGGTATGACTTCAACCAGTGGAGAGTTTTCCTCCTGATTCCCATTGACTCCAAAAAAAAATGTGGCCACAGTCAAATGTGGCCTTGGTGTCAAGGGCAGTCATTCTCACTCTCACCTCGGGGGTTCAGCTCCTTTGTCCATGTTTGAACCAAGGATTTAACGAGGTCAGGAGCTGAGTGGGCCTGGCAGAACCCAAACTGGGCATCAGTGAGCAGGTTATTGCTAGGCAAGTGCTGCCTGATAGCACTTTTGATGACCCCTTCCATGAATTTACTGATTATGGAGAGTAGACTGATGGGGTGCTAATTGGTCACGTTGGATTTGCATGCTTTTTGTGTACAAGACTTGCCTGGGCAATTTTCTACACAGCTGGGCAAATGCCAGTGTTGTAGATGTACAGGAACAGCTTGGCTAGGGGCACGGCAAGTGAATGAATCAAATTGGCTGAAGACTGGCATCTGTGATGCTGGGGACCCCCGGAGGAGGCCAAGATGGATCATCCACTCATCATTTCTGGCTGAAGATGGAAGCAAAATGCTTCAGCCTCTTTTGCACTGATGCACTGGGGTCCCCATCATTCAGGATGTGTGGAGCCTCCTCCTCCACTGAATTGTTTAGTTGTCCACCACTATGGTAAAGTGGAGTGCTATGCACATTTAAGAGAATGTGGTTAGTTGACCATGTGACTGTATTGACCTATCGCTACACAGCATGGGCTTCTTGGCTAACAGGAAGTCTAGAGCTGGAGGTGATTGAAGAAGCATACATTGTGTTCGTGTCCTTTTCTTAGTTCCAATAAATCACCAGTATTTCTTCAGTTAATCAGTCTCTACCAATATTGTTTCATGTGCCAACTAATGCGTTAATATTAAGGGCGCCAGTATGTAATGCTGGCCGTGGGTGGCTCTAAACTTTATTGCACAGGCACTGAGTGGACTTTGGGGTCAAAAGAAAGGGTCATTTCAGGCATCCGGGAAGGAGGCGGCAGCCCTGGCTTGAGGAGGTAGTACATATTTGGCAGCCTAGCATAAGGAGCGTTGAATCAAGGCATCCCTGGTGTCCCTGCCTCCCTGGTGGTTACAGAGGTCTGCCTCCATGCCCTCAGCGTTCTCCTCACTCTGCTCCTCTTCTGATTCACTACTGGATTTATCCTCTGTGGCCTGTGCAGCTGTGTCAACATCCTCTTCCTCCAGTGGGTCCCCCCTTGCCAGTGCCAGACTGTGGAAAGCGCAACATGCGACCACTATCAGCGACGCCCGCTCTGCAGGGTGTTTTAGTGCTCCCCCTGAACAGCCCAGGCATCGGAAGTGAATCTTCAGAAGACCTATGGTCCTCTCTACCACCGCCCTTGTGGATGCATGATTCCTGCTATACTGCTGCTCTGCCTCTGTTCTTGGGTGGCAGAGAGTCATCATAAGCCAATATTTCAGGGGATAACCCTTGTCACCCAGCAGCCATCCATCCAGTCGGGCTGGGGAACTGAAGAGCCTCGGCACCTGGGACTGTCTCAGGACGTGTGAGTCATGGGAGTTGCCAGGGTACCTTGCACAGACTTGCAGAATCTGCACCCTGTGATCACGCACTATCTGCACGTTCATTGAGTGGAGTCCCTTCCTGTTGACAAAGGCACCCAGCTGACCCACAGGCACCTTGATTGCCACATATGAGCAGTTGATGGCACCCTGGGGGAATCCAGCAATCGCTGCAAAATCTCTGGCGCCACTCAGCCTGGCTGGCCTTGATGAACAGAATTTGAGGGCCACTGTGACCTTCAGTGCCACTGGCATGGGGTGTCCATCCACACAGTTGGAGGTGATCTCAGGCCCAATCATCTGATAGATGGAGGTCACTGTCTACCTTGAGAGGCAGAGCCTCCGTCAGCTTTGCACCTGACTTTTTGAGGTAACTGCATCTCCACCTGTAAACACTGGCAGCAGGATAGTGGTAATTTCTGTGGCCCCTTCCACCTTGGACTGCCAGCTGGCCCTGTGTCCCCTTTGCCTGCGTCTCTCCTCCCACAAGTTGCTCCCCTGGAAGTTGCATAGGGACACTTGGCCTCCTCTCCTTTCTTCCCCTCTCTTCCTCCCCAGAAGAAGTGCCTCCAGCACAGACCACAATCCCCATTACCAAGGTGACAGAAGGCTGCCTGATACCTGGAAGGGTTCACACAGTCTGAATTCTCCAGGGTCCTTGGAGACTCCAAGGATTACTGAAATGAAGCATTAAAATGCTAACAATGAAGCCCCGAACAGAGATGAAGCTGCCAAATTCCAGTCAGTCACCAGCAGCAAACTATCTACCAAACCCGTCACTCTGACAATGCAGCTGACCCTTTTTCTCCCGCTCGTGAATGAGGTTTTTGAAATTTTCAGCTGGCCACCTGCTCTTGCTGCCCATGCGATGAACACGAAATTGCATGGGCAATGAAAAATTGGCATCAGTTGACTTTTTAATGGCCTTAACTGGCCTCTTAATTAATGGTGGGCGTGGCTCCGGCACCCGTGCATGCCCACCGGGTGAAATGTCGTCTGAGTGCGCGATGACGTCGGGCCACTCACCCAACATCATCGCACGCTATTTGATGCTCGAGTGTGTCGGATGCATGCTCACACGCCAAGCAAAAAATTCTGCCTCATATTTCTAGAAATAAAATAAGGTATAGAAGTTTGCATATAATCAGTTAATGGCATCATGCATCACAAGGCTGAAATTTGAACAGTTTATGAGATCTTGAGTGCTGTAAGACTATTTATCTGCTTGTATTTACTTCTTTAATATATATGCTATAATTTGTATACTTGTATTTTAAATGCGTTGACTTGTCATTATGCTGCTGAAGGACTGTAGTAAATGAAGAATCATTTTTACTGGATGACACCAAATTATTTTGATGAATGATTGGCATATCTTTTTCATAATTTGTTTTGAGGAAAGAGGAGCAGTCAGTGGTTACAATATATTACATTTTGTTCTATGAATTCCATAAGGGTACCAATAACTTATATGAAAATATCCCCTTTGTGGAAATATATAAAAAATTGACTCATATACAGCACTTTGACTGAGTTTTCCCCTGTAATTCTAAAAAAAAACCCTTCTCCAATTCAGTTATTATTGTATTTATTTGATTGAAAGCTAATTTAAGCTCACTCAACCTTGAACCCAAACCTCTCCTTTCAGACAGTTGATGTCATTCTCTTGATATCATTGTCAGGAAATCTGATCAAGATTGCACTGTCAAGAGTCAAAGGATTGTGAGGAGATATTTTTATTCAAATGAGGAATATCAATACAGTGCCTGGTGCATTGCTTATATCAGTCATGTCTTGTTTTCATTAGTTTTAAAGTATTTACATTGCATCTCAAAATACTTCTGAAAACATGCGTCTATTTCTCCCCTGCACTTAACTTCATCCCTCCTTAAGAGGAAACCAAATAGATCTTATAGAAATTATACATTTAAAAAAAATTATTACAGGTGTAAGTAAATTTCATCTTGCTATGGAATTAAAGTACATTTAATCCTATGACAGCACTGCAGATATCTCAGTCTGAAACCCATGCATTGGATAATGGCATTACATGACATTATACAAAGTCATTCATCACCTTGTCCTGTTAGATGATCGTCCTGTTTTTTAATGGAACATGTGATTATAAGCAATGAATCGTTTGCACAGACAGGAGACAAGGTAGTGTGAACAGTTAAGAACAGTACTGTTGGATGTGAAAGAAATGGAAGTGCACATTTTGCTTTTCAGTCTTGCATTCTTTACCATAGTTGCTGTCATCATTAATCAATCCTTACTGATAGTTCATGGGAAGAGAACTCTGCCATGCTTGTTTATCCACGCCTCCGCTTCCCAATATTTTCAGCAGCGTTCCAGAGATAACTGACGCCGTTATTTACTATGTTATTCCCATCCAGGTAAAAACAAACAAACCAGGCTTGCATGGAAAGGCAGTGGAACCATAAGATTTGATTATGCAAAAAGCCTCCTCTAGCTCAACGGAGCCTTAGATTTCCTGACACAATGCATGACTAATTATTCTTTTCTTAGGCAGTCCTTCAGGATGGAAGGTGGCTTGCTTCCATTCCAGTTTGATGGGTTCTGGGATGGCTGATAACTCCAATGTGCAATCTGCGATCTCTGCCACACAGAAGGCAGATGGTGCTTGGAGGGTCAGGTAAATGAGCTGTTGAGAGGTTTGTATACTCTTTCCAATGCCTCTACCTCATGTCTGTGTGTTTCCTATGAAGTCTCTCAATGTGTTCGGTGCCTTCCCGAATTGACTTTCTACATTTGGGTCAGGACCTCCCATGCGTTGGCAGGTATATTTGGCCTCTTAAGGGATGCTTTGAGGACATCCCAAAAGCATTTTCATTGTCCTTCCGGGAGCCTCCCGCCACGATTGAGTTCCGAGTAGAACAGTTGCTTGAGGGAAGACAAACGACATGTCCCACCCAGCGGAGCTGGTTCTGATTGATTAGCACCCTAGACTGCCTTCCTTGCCATCGGATTTGGAAGATCTTACGATGGCACCCCTGAAGGCACTTCTTCAGTGCTTTCAGCTGCCTGCTGTAGGTTGTCCAAGTTATTATACTCAGAATTTGAAACAATGAAATGATTACTTCATGAATAAACTAGCCTATCTACTTTAAAAGCAAACTTATGTTTTTAAAAGTGTAAATTGAGTTAATTTAAAATAAATTACAAAACAGGTTCTACAAAGAAATAGCAAAATTGATTTCTGTTTCTTTAAAGGTAAGTATCAAATTTTATGTAGTTGAATTAACTTACTTTAATATAGCATGGGGAACACATTATCTATCTTGTTATAAATCAAGAAGTATTTGAAAGAAAACGTGTGGTTAAATTACTAGCCTTCAGCACTGTTCTTTGCCTCTGACGAACTTACTCCAGATTCAGTGAAGGGAAAGATGTCAGAGAACTCCTCCACTCACATATGTTAATTATTAAGAGAACTGAGCAGTGACTAGCTACTGACTCCTCAATGAGCAAAGAGCAAGAACTGACTGAAATAAGCACCAAGAAATTGACTTTTGACAGCACAAAATTAATGGCTTGAAGAACTAAAGTGTCCTACTAATGTAGCTTGCTTTTGAGGCTAGGACTAATGGTTGCTGGTGGTGACAATTTATTACATTGTTAGGAACCTGCGCAGCATTTGACTTAACCCTGCCTAGCCATGTAAAAAATACTACAAGTGACCTAATAGTTCAGGCAATAGGGTACCCATTTTCCAACTGGAAGATAATAGTAAAACCTCAAGGCAGCTGGATCTTTGAACTTTCCTTCCATTGCCTTAGCCAATTATCCTATTTCTCAGCTGGGCCCTTCATTATTGTGGGATTATTGCTGGGCACAGGGAAGGGCGGGGGATGGGATGGGGTATTGTAGAATTGGCTTAATGCCAGAGAACAGCTCTTGTCAGCAATATGGACTACAGATTATTCCAAACAGTCTAAAATGTGCACAGGTTGTACATTCATAAATTGTCCTGAGGGAAATAAAAATGGGATAATAAATATTTATAAAAAGCTTGCCTTGTATCGCCATGCTTTATCACTAAACCATAGAAAAGAGAAAACAAGAAGACTATTTTTGCAATGACTGAAGGTATCTACGCCTTAGCCAAAATGGCGCTGGAGCCTCGAATCCAGAAGTCCTGCCCGCCCAATCTGGCATCACCATTTTCACCAGGGGAGGTCAGGCAGGGTGAAAATGGGAGCAGATTGTAGTTTACACATCCATAGTTCACAGAGACAACTGCAGGTGTAAAAATGCAGCTGCCTTCAAACAGATGCAATTTTCCTTAGCATGATGTCCAAAACATGACTTGGAAGCTTTAGACATTTGGGTAAAAGGCCTAAAGCTACCTGAGTTATTTGAAGAGCTATGGTACCCTTCTAAAGAGGTCCAGGTACCTTTTTGGGAGAGGTCAGGTGACCTTTGGGATAGATCAAGCACCCTTTGGGATTGTTAAAATTAGACATGAATGTGCATACAAAGTGGATAAATTCAGTGGAACTATCAAGCCATCAAGACATTTAAACCCCAACCTCGTTAAACTTTTGAAAAAAAACACCACTTACAATTTTGCTAGCAGTCTACTGACATAAGCCTGAGGGTTATCATTATGTGGTTATTGCTGCATGGCTGGTTCCACAATCTATAATCAACACAGTGGGGGTCTGAAACTTGATAGTTTGATTGACAGCTCCAGGTAGTTATAAAGTCTTTGATGCGAGATTATGTGTACAAATGTTTGTTTTCATAAGCAATTAAGTACTTGAAGGGATTTAAATGTATTGAATGTGTTTTTATGAATGAGAATGTATTTTTTAATAGTGAAGTTATCCATAGACACTTGGAACTTTATTTTATTCCATTTCAGCATGGCCCCTGTTCCTGTAGTCTGCCCATCATGATTACTGAGTGAGGTGGGATGGGGGCGTAAGGGCAAATGATGGTGGGTGAGGGGCCATGGGTTGGCATAGGTAGGCTATAAAGAGCTATGAGGTTGGATGGAGGGGCATAGTTGGCATGGAGAGTATGAGGGGCCATGGGTGGTGGGTAGCGAGGCATAAGTTGGTATAGATGGGGCATGGGAAGTGTGTGGGGTGAGGGCTAGGGGCAGTTTTTTTGTTTTATTGGTTTATTTTACAACTGGGAGAAAGTTCTGGAACACCAAAGTGGGCCTTTTATACAGCTCGCCTCTGCAATCGACAGCTCCTCTGGCTGTCCCCTCACTGTTTCCAGAAGCAGCAGGCACAAATCCTAATAACACCCATCTCACCACCTCCTGGAACAAAAATCTGAATATCTGGAGCAATTTTTCCCAAGTTGGTGGAGAATTATGAATATCCCTGACTCAGCTGGGAGCGGAAATTCGGCCCTAAGTGGTATAAAGAGCATTTTAGATGTTTATAGTCAAATATGGCCATAATTATACCTCACTGAATCATATCTCAACATTTATTGAATGTAGAACAGCTTTAATTCTGTTAGCATAATTACAACTTCAGCCTTTAACCCTCCATGTGCTAAGCTACATTTACTAACTTGACTATTGCAGCACCTAAAAGCTCTTACTCAGGAGTTGGTACAGGAAAGTAATTACTACCAAAGTGACTGCCAAATGCTTAAATTAGCTTTAAAACCTTATTCAGCAGATTAAATATAGAGACTGGTAAATTAAGTGATATCAGACAATATTTGAAATTGATTCTCAGAATTGGGATCTTAAATGAGTCCAGTAGCTGCTGACTAGACAATTGTGACATGTAAAATATAAAATCTACCTATGATATGATGCTGAATTTAATTTGTATTTTGCAGCTGGCACTTCAGGCTAAGTCCAGAAGTCTGGAACCTTGGTGCACTGTACAAACTTAAGTTCAGGCAGCATTCAACCCATCATTAAGACTTCCTTCTTTCATCTCCATAACATTGCCCATTTCCATCTGTACCTCTTCCCCACTGCTGAGATGTCATTATTACCATGATACCCGATTTCTCCAACAATTCCACATCCACAAACTGCAACTCATCCAAAATGCCATATCCTCCAGATCCATTTTCACTGAGACCCACATCACCCCTGTCCACCTTATTAAAGCAATCTCCTCTAGCTCTGTATCGCTGTGTACAGCACCCTCTGATTTTCTGATACTAACCTAATACTTGCCAAACCATTAGTCTTTTTCCTCTTTGTTCCACTATTAGTTCTCACTCCTTCAGCTGCTATGCCTTTTCCCTCGGCAAATTTTCCCTCAGCACTTCAGTTTGTCACCCTCTTCCTGCTTTCTAAAGCCTTTGGCATGCTTTCCTCTTCTTTTGGCTTTTTCCTGTGCCTAGTGTCTACATTTTTCCATACATGTGAGGCATTTCTCTTCAAGCATTTAAATTGCATTGATTACAACTTCAGGAGTATTCTAGTGTTTTTTTATATCTTTATACTGTGTTGAATACTGAAGGGTATGTGTGTTATGACAAGGTGAATGGTAAATGCTGAGCTGCTCAAATCCCAGAGGGAAACTTGAAACAGTTTCCACGACTGTTTTGCAATTTGTATTTTATTTTGAGATGCGTGCCTTGAATTCAGTCGTAATAAATCCACCAAGACATAGAGGTTTTTACAAAACTAAATTAAGCATTTATCAATAAAAGAAAAGATTTTAAGCACATACATAGGTCTATAAATTACTACTATGACAATTCCCAAATTCCCTAATTAATCTGGCTCCCAGTTACACCTCCATTAAGACAACTGTAAAACAAATAGATTTTAACAGACCTAGGCAAACCACACAATTCCCTGGACAGTGACATTCAAAGTTAGTTTTCTTAGCTTTGGTTCCTGTGGACAGCAACTTAATGCACAGAGGCTGGAGGCTTTTCACACTTGTGTTAGATCTTAGAATTCCTTCTCCTCTGCTACATAGCCTCATCTCCTTTATACATGTTTTTCCCTTTTTAATGTAATTGTTGGAGAAATCGGGTGTCATGGTAATAATAACATCATCTCCTTTAAACTTGTTTCTCCCTTTTTAAGACAATAAGTCTTTGGAACTTTACCTTTCTCATAACATAAATCTTTTCATAGTGCTCATATTATCAGTAACCTTTGGGAAAAATAAACACACTGTTTGGCTTAGCTTCCTTTAGTTAAGTGTAACATCCTACCATCTCTTTGAAATTCAAACTACCCTAGTTTATCTATAAATGCAAATATTCTTCACACCTCACATTCTAAAACTTAAGGTATGTTTACATATTTTGCATTTCCAACCTAGCTTCTTGTTACTAACCCAAAGCCTCCAGACCAGCTGTCTCCAATTCAATTTAATCCCTCACGCACACACATCCACACAGATAAACTAATCCAAACCCCACAATTAACCTATCTTTTTAATAACTCACAATATTATGAAAATTATTATATTTTCATGACAATGTGACATTCAGGAAGGACAGGAAGTTACGAAAAGATGGAAGGGTGGCTTTATTAATTAATGATGTTATGAGCACATTAGAGAGGGATGACCTAAGTTCAGGAAACGAGGGTGTAGAAGTGGTTTGGGTTGAGATAAGGAATGATAAAGGCAATAAGTAGCTTGTGGGAGTGGTGTACAGGCCCCCTAATTGTAACTACACAGTAGGACAGAGTATAAAAGAAGGAATAATGAGAGCTTGCCAGAAAAGTACAGCAATAATCATGGGGGATTTTAATCTACATATAGACTTGAAAAATCAGGTGGGCAAAGATAGCATAGATGAGGAGTTCATAGAATGTTTTCTATGCCAACCAGAGAGCAGGCTATACTAGACCTGGTATTGTGCAATGAGATAGGATTAATTGACGACCTCCTAGTGAAGGCACCCCTAGGTAGCAGCAATCATAATATTATTAAATTTTACATTCATTTTGAGGGCGAAACAAGTGCATCCAAGATTAGTATTTTAAACTTAAATAAGGGCAATTATGAGGGTATGAAAGCAGAGCTAGCTAAAGTGAACTGGCAAATGAGGATAAGGGATAAGTCAATAGAAAATTAGTGGCAGAAATTTGAAGGGATATTTCAGAATATGCAGAATATATACATTCCAATGAGAAAGAAAAATTCCAAGGGGAGGGCCCACCATCTGCGGTTAACTAAAAATATTAAAAACAGTATCAAACTTAAAGAAAAAGCATATAATTATGCAAAGACTGGTGGCAGGTCCAAAGATTGGAAAGAATACGAAGAACAGCAAAGAATGACAAAAATATTAATAAGGAGGTAAAAATTAGAGTATGAGAGAAAGCTAGCTAGTAATATAAAGATGGATAGTAAGAGTTAGATTGTAAGAATAAGACAGTAAGAGTTTCTAGCTTTTTAAATAAGAAAAGAGTTAACAGAGTGACCATTGGTCCTATAGATTTTGCTTTATCAATAGAGAGACCATCTGGGGAATTGATAATGGAAAGTAGGGAGATGGTGGGTGAATTAAACAGGTATTTTGCTTCGGTCTTCACTATAGCGGACACACAAGTAACATCACAGGAATATCTTTAAATCAGGAAATGGAAGGAAGGAGGAACTCAGGAAAATTACAATCACCAGTGAACCATAGAACCTTAGAAAAGTTACAGCACAGAAGGAGGCCATTCGGCCCATCTTGTCCATGCCAGCCCGAGGACACCCAGGTGCCTTTCTAATCCCACCTTCCTGCACCTGGCCCATAGCCCTGCAGTTTACAGCACTTAAGGCACAGATCCAGAATTATGAAAATTATTATACTTCCATGACAATGTGACATTCAGGAAGGACAGGAAGTTACGAAATGATGGAGGGGTGGCTCTATTAATTAATGATGTTATGAGCACATTAGAGGGGGATGACCTAAGTTCAGGAAAGAGTTTAGAGTTTAAAAGAGTTTAGAGTTTCTGCCTCTACCACCAACTTGGGCAGCAAATTCAAGACACCCACTACCTTCTGTGTAAAAAGTTCTTCCTCATGTCCCCCCTACGCCTTCTGCCACTTGTCTTGACTCTATGTCCACTGGTTCTAGAATTCTCCGCCAAGGGAAACAATTTTATCCTGTCCACTCCATCTATTCCCCTCATACTTTTGTACACCTCAAACAAGTCACCTCTCAGCCTTCTTTGTTCTAAGGAAAATAACCCCAACCTATCCAACCTCTCCTCATAGCTACACTTTTCTAACCTTGGCAACATTCTTGTAAACCCCCTCTGCACTCTCTCCAGAGCTAGTACGTCCTTCCTGTAATGTGGTGACCAGAACTGCACACAATACTCCAGTTGTGGCCTCACCAGTGTTTTATACATTTCCAACATTATATCCTTACTTTTATATTCTATACCTCTGCCAATGAAGGAGAGCATTCCATATGCCTTCTTTACAACCTTGTCTAATTGAACTGCTACCTTCAGGGACCTGTGTACTTGTACGTCAAGGTCTCTCACTTCATCTACCCCTCTTAGTATATCCACATTTATTGTGTAATCCCTGTAACTGTTTGACCTCGCTAAATGTGTGACCTCACACTTCTTTATGTTAAAATCCATCTGCCACTTTACCGCCCACTCCACCAACCCATCTATATCGTTTTGGAGATTATGGCTATCCTCTACACTATCCATTACTCAGCCAATCTTTGCATCATCTGCAAATTTCCCAATCATGCACCCCACATTTACGCCCAAATCATTAATATATAGCACAAACAGCAAGGGTCCCAACACTGACCCCTGTGGAACACCACTTGAGACAACTTTCCATTCGCAAGGGCATCCAGCGGCCATTACCCTTTGTTTCCTGTTACAAAGCCAACCTCTTATCCAGCTTGCCACATTACCCTGAATCCCATGGGCTTTTAATTTCCTGACCAATCTGCCATGTGGGACCTTGTCAAATGCCTTGCTAAAATCCATGTACACAACATCCACTGCACTACCTTCATCAACCCTTCTTGTCACTTTCTCAAAGAATTCAATCAAATTTGTGAGGCAAGACCTTCCTTTAACAAATCCATGTTGACCATCCCGGACTAGTCCATGCCTTTCCACATGACAGTTAATCCTATCTCTTAGGATTGATTATACTAATTTGCTCCCCACCGATGTAAGACTAACTGGCCTATAATTGTTTGGCATTTCCTTTGATCCCTTTTTAAACAATTGAACTACGTTTGCATTTCTCCAGCCCTCCGGTACCTCCCCTGTATCTAGTGAAGATTGGAAAATCACCCTCAGAGCATCTGCTATCTCCTCCCTGACTTCCTTCAGCAGCCTCAGAAACAATCCATCTGGCCCTGGTGACTTATCAACTTTCAAGGATTTCAACACTTCGAGTACTTCCTCTCTCTTTATGACTATCCTGTCCAATGTCTCGCAGTGTTCCTCCTGGCCTACTATATCTACATCCTCCCTTTCCTTTGTAAACACGGAGACAAAATATTCATTCAAAACCCTTCCCACAGCCTCTGCATCTACTCACAAGTTTCCATCTTCATCTCTGATAGGTCCCACTTTTTCTTTAACTAACCTTTTAGCATTAATGTGTTGGTAAAACATCTTTGAGTTATCTTTACCTTTACTTGCTAAGTGGTATTGAGCAAATTGTTGGGGCTGTGGGCTGACAAATCTCCAGGTCCGGATGGACATCACTCTAAGGCCTTGAAAGAAGTGGCTAATGATATAGTTAATGCCCTGGCTTTAATTTTCAAAAATCCCCTAGATTTGGGGAAGGTTCCATTAGATTGAAAAATAACAAATATAACTCCTTTTTTTCAAAAAGGAAGACAGAAAGCAGCAAACTATAGGCCAGTTAACCTAACATCTGTCATAGGGAAAATGTTAGAAGCTATTATTAAAGATGTTATAACAGGACACTTAGAACAATTCAAGGCAATCAGGCAGAGTCATAATGGTTTTGTGAAAGGGAAACTATGTTTAACCAAGTTTTTGGAGTTCTTTGAAGGAGTCACATGTGTTGTGGATAAAGGGGACCCAGTGGATGTACTATACTTAGATTTCCAGAAGGCATTTGATAAAGTGCCACATCAAAGGTTATTGCAGAAAATAAAAGCTCATGGTGTAGAGGGTAACATATTGGCATGGATAGAAGATTGGCTAGCTAACAGGAAGCAGAGTGTTGGCATAAATGGGTCTTTTTCTTGTTGGCAGGGTGTGATGAGTTGTGTGCCACAGGGATCAGTGCTGGGGCCTCAACTTTTTACAATTTATATAAAGACTTGGATGAAGGGACCAAAGGGATGGTTGCTAAATTTGCTGACGACACAAAGATAAGTAGGAAAATAAATTGTAAAGAGGACGTAAGGAAGCTACAAATGACATAGATAGGTTAAGTGAGTGGGCAAAGATCTGGAAAATGGAGTATAATGTGGGCAAATGTGAAATCGTTCATTATGGCAGGAAAAATAAAAAAGCTTATTATCTAAATGGTGAGATATTGCAGAGCTCTGAGATTCAGAGCGATCTGGGTATCCTAGTGCATGAATCACAAAAAGTTAGTATGCAGATACAGCAGGTAATGAGGAAAGCTAATGGAATGTTACCATTTATTGTGAGGAGAATTGATTACAAATGTAGGGAGGTTATACATCAGCTGTACAGTGCATTGGTGAGATCACATCTGGAGTATTGTGTACAGGACTGGTCTCCTTATTTAAAGAAAGATGTAAATGCGTTTGAAGCAGTTCAGAGAAGGTTTATTAGATTAATACCAGGAATAGGTGGGTTGGCTTATGAGGAAAGGCTGAACAGGTTAGGCTTGTATCCACTGGAATTTAGATGAGTAAGAGGCGACATAATTGAAACCTTTAAGGTCCTGAGGGGTCTTGACAGGGTGGATGAGGAGAGGGTATTTCCTCTTGTGGGGGAATCTAGAACTAGGGGCCGCTGTTTAAAATAAGGTGTCGCTCAGTTAAGGCAGAGATGAGGAGAATTTTTTCTCTCAGTGTTTGAGTGTCTTTGGAACTCTCTCCCTCAAAAGGTGGTGGAAGCAGAGTCTTTGAATATTTTTCAGGCAGAACTAGGTAGATTCTTGATTAACAAGGGGGTGAAAGGTAATCGAGGGTAGGCAGGAATGTGGGGTTGAGGTTACATTCAGAGCAGCCATGATCTTATTGAATGGCAGAGCAGGCTCAAGGGGCCAGGTGGCCTACTCCTGCTCCTATTTCATATGTTCGCACGTGTTTTTAAATTCATGTACTGTCTGTCTTAGGACCCCAGTTAATATAGTTTTTGGGAGTGTGAACTCTGCATTGTTACATCTCAGTCTCATTTACAGAACTCTGGAAGGTGTATTGATAACTTGGAGCACAACAGTTAATTACAGGGTAAATCCAAAATGAAACCACAAATAGCTTTGGTCATTGAACTCCCACATGGTTTTAATTAAGGAATAATTTCCTCTCAAAAGGATGAGGGTTCAACTTTTCTGCAGAGTTCAGCTTTGATGGTCTAATAATTAAATTATTTGCAAAGCTGAACATGGAGTTCAGTAACTGAACACTGATTTCAGTAACTGAAGGTAATGTATAAACATCTCTAGATCTCATAACTTTATCATGCCATCAAATATATTTTAGGCAATTGACTGTAATGCAACACATTGGGCAGAATATTATGCTCGGCGTGCAAGCGTGCGCCTGACATGGCTGAGCGTAAAATGACGCGCGATGATGTATGTCCCAACATCAGTGCCCGGTTTCGCAATATTTCATTCGGCGGGCACGCACTGGATTCGGCCACATGCCCACCAACAATTAAAAGGCCCATTAACAATCTAATTAAATTCATATTTACGCTGCGTGTCCAACCTAACAGTTGACGGGCAGGCGTAAAGGCCATTTTTTTAGGAAACCTCACCCACAAGCAAGATTTTTTAAATTATTCATTCATGAAATGTGGGCTTTGCTGGCTGGACCAGCATTTATTGCCCATCTCTAATTGCCCTTGAGAAGGTGGTAGTGAGCTCTCTTGAACCGCTGCAGTCCATGTGGTCAAGGTACACCCACAGTGCTGTTAGGAAGGGAGTTCCAGGATTTAGACCCAGCGACAGTGAAGGAACGACGATATATTTCCAAGTCAGGATGGTGAGTGACTTTGAGCGGAAATTGTAGGTGGTGGTGTTCCCATCTATCTGTTGCCCTTGTCCTTCTAGATGGTTGTGGTCGTGGGTTTGGAAGATGCTGTTGAAGGAACTTTAGTGAATTCCTGCATTGCATCTTGAAGATGGTACACACTGCTGCTACTGTGTGTCGGTGGTGGAAGGAGTGAATGTTTGTGGGTGTGGTGCCAATCAAGTGGGCTGCTTTGTCCTGGGTGTTGTCAACCTTCTTGAGTGTTGTGGGAGCTGCACCCCAGTCTAGCAGTTATGTCCTTTAGGACTCGGCCAGTTCGGTCAGTAGTGGTGCTACCGAACCGTTCTTGGTGGTGGACTTTGAAGCCTCCCACCCAGAATACATTCTGCACCCTTGCCACCCTCATTGCTTCCTCCAAGTTGTGTTCAACATGGAGGGGCACTGATTCTTCAGCTGAGGGAGGGCGGTTTGTGATAATCAGCAGGAGGTTTCCTTAACTATGTTTGATTTGATGCCATGAGACTTCATAGGGTCCAGAGTCGATGTTGACGACTCCCAGGGCAACTCGCTCCTGACTGTATACCACTGCTACCACCTCTGCCGGGTCTGCCCAACCGGTGGGACAGGACATATCCAGGGATGGTGATGGTGATGTCTGGGACATTATCTGTAAGGTATGATTCCGTGAGGATGAATATGTCAGGCTGTTGCTTGACTAGTCTGTGAGACAGCTCTCCCAATTTTGGCACTAGCCCCCAGATGTTAGTAAGGAGGATTTTTAAAAATTATTCATTCACAGGATGTGGGCTTCGCTGGCTGGGACAGCATTTATGGATTTTGCGGGGTCAAAAGGGCTGAGATTGCCGTTGTCATTTACGGTGCCTAGGCCGATGCCGGGTGGTTGTCTGGTTTCATTCCTTTTTTGTGACGCGGTTTCCCAAAGCAAATAAACATTAAAAACTTTATTTTTGAATTAAAAACATGTCCAGCTCATGTGACAGAGTCACATGAGGGGGCATGTTTTATTAAATTTTTATTCTCTTCATTTTTTTTTTACAGAGCGCTTCAATCTCCCTGAGGCAGCCCCATGTCTCAGGCAGATTGAAGTGCTCTTTCACGCGCATGCGAACTACACACTGGGCCCAGCTCTCCCTCCTCCCCCCACCTGCACAGGCAGTGCTCAGCGCTGCCACTCACGATCCACGCAGGGTGAGCCTTAATTGGCCTGCCCACATAAAATTGTGGTGTGGTGGTCTAGATGCCCGCCAAGCACCCTCACCAAGGGCAAAATTCTGCCAATTGATACGTACAGACGATTCAGCCACCAGAGCAGTGATACCAAGCACTATTCTGTCAGAATGTGAATGTTCCTCCACTAGAATATGAGAGAAGGAATCACTTTCTCCCCCTCCCACGCCCATGAGTGAAGATGGATTAGACAGGATATTGCAACTGCAGAACTCAATTTTTCCAGGTGCAATTGAAAAATAAAATTCCAGAGTTTCAACTTTAAAGCGTTATTTTAAAAAATATTATAATGTCTAATTCTTTATCCTCCCTACAGTCAAAACTGAAAAACCTAACATAAAAAGATTAAAATCTTTTTATGCTGTATTTCGTATGAGCTGTTTTGCTGTGCACATGAAGAAAACAAATTGGTTAAAAGGGGAAGAATGCTTGCCCATTGTGGGGATTATTTTCTGAAAACCTGCTGGTGTACAGTGGAAAGTAATAGGCGCAATGTCCATGGTTTTCCAGCATGCACTGGCAGCGAGGCCTTCCAGTGCTCAAAAAGATTACCCTCATATTAACTCAGAATGGTAACAGGCCAATTTTGCCGTAGCAGAGCATCTAATGGTGTCTTCCATTCGTCAGACTTGCACGTTTAGGCCAAGTAATGGTCACTTAAAGGCCTCCTCCTGCCACCACTGGAATTTTACCCACGGTAGTGGGAAGACAAGTGTCCAGGCCACCCAATGAAAGTTGACGAGGTTTGTAGCCAGGCTGGGAAGACTGCGGCAGGGGGTGGGGGGTGGTGATGTTGCCTCCTGGTTGGGCACCCCATGCCCATGGGGGGCGGCCCCTCAAGGTATTCTCCTCCCCTCACCATCCCACCCCCCCACCCCACCCTATCAATCCATTCCCCCTAACCCCAAACCAAACCCTGCCTGTCAACCTGGCTCCAGCGAGACCCCCTACATTCCTTTAAGTTCAGGTTCCTAGCTCTTCATCTTTGGGGCTTACCATTTCCAGTGGATTTTCTGGGGCAAGAAAGCTGCCGGCCATTTGATTAGTCAGCAGCTCTTGGGGGTGGAACTTCTCCGATGGTGGCAGAAGGCTACCTCAAGCCAATTAAAGGCCCACCAACTTAGCTACAGGGTGAGCCATCCAGGATCAGGTGGCTCACCCCTGACTTTCGTGTTGGGGAGTGGGGACCCTGCTCTCTGCATAAAATTCAGCCCTCTGTGTGCTTGTCTCAGGCCTTGATTAATCAAGCAGTGGAAATAATCACTTGTTGTTAATTCTCTCAAAAGCTTTCATAATATTGAAACCTCAAATTAATTCTCCCTTAACCTTCTCTGCTCCAGTGAAAAGGCCCCATTTTTCAAGATTTTTTTTAATACCAATAAACTCTCAGGGTTAGGATAGTAAACATTTGCTGTAGCTTTTCCAGGCTTCTAATAGACTTCCTATCTCAGAGTGACTGAAGCTGCTCCCAATATTGCAAAAGTGGTCGAACTAACATCTCATGCAAATTCAAAATCACTTTGCAACTTTTATTTTCAATGCATTTATACAAAGAACCAAAAATCAGTGAGCAAAATAGAGGATTAGGATATGCTCATGAGATTAAGATAGAAGCTGAAATATCATAACCAAACTTTACAAAAAGATTTGCTATTTTAAAAATGTGGAACTTTTTATTATTATGGAGAAATTTGACAATCCAGAAATATAAACTTAATTTTTCAGGGCCAGAGAGATTTTTCAGCAAAAATCAGCAATGTTTCTCAAACATTTTAGTTGTAAATATCAAGGCCCGTTCAGTGCCTATCACCTTGTGGTAAGCTGAGAGATAGAAAATACAGTCATAAGTAACATAAGCACAATGGGCCAAGTCTTCTGGTCTCCCGGATTGATTCAAGATGTACATAGTGACCCTGAGGAAGCCCTGACATGGGACCCTATGTGGGAATTGCCTGGGATGTTTGAATTTCAGATGGGCAATTCCCTTGCTCCCAAGGAGTTTCCATGAAAATCATCGATTCTGAGATAGAGTCAGAGATTTGGGACAGTTCCAATGTACTTACTTGAATAGTGTCAAGATGACAAAAATTGTGACTGTGTGAGATCCACCTATAAATCCACCAGATAACATAGTGAACTGTTTAAAGAGGACCCATATTTTGTAAAAATACAAGAAAAGATGCTGACCAAAGATGGCTACCACCAGTCACTTGATGCTTAGTCGTAAGTTGACCATTTTTCTGGAAAGTTTCTATATGGATTGCACTGCAGACCTGCCCTGACATGTTGCATGGAATTTCACACTTAGGCGGTGTCAAGGTCCATTTCAAAAAGGGACTCTTGTAAAGAAGTCATTAAAAAAGCAAAGTGCTGAACTTTAATCAACTGCCACTCTGTCAAGAAAATGGGAACAACTAACCAGCCAGAAACCCAACAGGCATTCAAAACTCCCTGTGGAGGATGAATTAACCCCATCTTCCATTGGTTTCTACTACCCTGAAATACGTCAAAAGTTTCTGAGATGAAATATCAAAAATGTGATTACTTGTTTGATAACAATGCCTGCAAGGCATGTTAATCAAATCACTTCTTGGAATATACACACAGGAGGTTTAAAAATTGGTTTTGCCAAGCCATAAACAGAGAGAAAAATGAAAGTCATCTGGAAACACTGCTAAAGGAAGCAGTAAGAAATCACTCTATCTCTCTCCCTGAAGCTAAGAGTGTCTCCAGCAAGGTGTGGTTACCTGAACTTGAACTCTAGGATTTCAAAGGAAACCAGCTAATTTCAAACAGGACAGAGCAACGGTTCCAGGGAGACTTGGGGCTAAAAGCTGTGTGAGAACATAGTGGGGGTTCCAAGGAGACTCGGGGCTGAAAGTGGTCTGAGCACAGAGCAAGATTTCAGTGGAGACTTGGGGCTGACTGGAGAGGAGAGGCCATCGAGAACTGTATAAAAAGTGCAAAAAACAGGTTGAGACCAGAGAGGAGAGGTGTACCCTCAGGACCTTCAGGTGGTGGAGTTTGAAGTGACGTCATGATTCAAAAAGTGATGTGAAGCAGGGGAGGCAGCTGATTGGTAAGTAGGGTGAGGTGAGCACTTCAACTTCTACTTTTTCTACTAATTAAACTGCTGCAGACTATTAGCTTAAACAAAATGTGAGGGACTTTGGATCCTAGCGTAATTAACAGTCTTTAAATGGAGTAAATAACGAGCTTAATCTAAAGGGAAGTCATGGCAGCAGAGCTCGCACCCGTTATATGCTCCTACTGCACTATGTGGGTCATCATGGACACCTACAGTGTCCCTTGCGACCATGTGTACAGGAAGTGTGTACAGCTGCAGCTACTGGCTAATCACATTTTGGAGCTGGAACTGTGGGTGGATTCACTGTGGAGCATCTGCAATGCTGAGATTATCATGGTCTGCACGTTCAGTGAGGTGGTCACACCGCAGGTGAAGACTGATCAGACAGAAAGGGGATGGGTGATTGCCAGGCAGAGTAGAGGAAGGCAGGTAGTACAGGAATCCACTGTGGCAATCCCCCTCTAAAACAGATATACCATTTGGATACTGTTGGGGGAGACAGCTTCTCAGGGAAAAGCAGCAGGAGCCAAGTCCATGGCTCCACTGGTGGCTCTGCTGCATAACAGGGGAGGAAGAAGAGTGGCAGGACTATAATGATAGGGGATTCAATAGTAAGGGGAACAGACAGGCGCTTCTGCAGCTACAAAAGAGACACCAGGATGGTGTGTTGCCTCCCTAGTGCCAGGATCAAGGATGTCTCGAAGAGGCTGCAGGGCATTCTGAAGAGGGAGGGTGAACAGCCAGTGGTCGTGGTACGTATTGGTACGAACGACATAGGTTAAAAAAAAAGGATGTGGTCCTACAAGCTGAATATAGGAGTTAGGATGTAAATTAAAAAGTAGGACCTCAAAGATAGTAATCTCAGGATTACTACCAGTGCCATGTGCTAGCGAGAGGTGAAGTAACAGGATATATCAGATGAATACGTGGCTGAAGAAATGGTTTGGGAGGAGGGATTCAGATTCCTGGGGCATTGGGACAGGTTCTGGGGAAGGTGGGACAGGTACAAACAGGATGGGTTGCATTTGGGCAGGACCGGGACCAATGTCCTCGGGGGAAGTGTTTGCTAGTGCTGTCGGGAGGGTTTAAACTAGAATGACAGGGGAATGAGGGCCTGAGCAGGGAGACAGAGGAGGGAGAAACAAGAGTAGAAACAAAGGACAGAAAAGTAAGAAGCAAAAGTGGAAGGCAGAAAAAACAAAGACGAAAAACAAATGGGGTCATAATGCAAAATAAAGCCACGATGTCCAACAAGGTTAAAAAGACAAGTATAGAGGCATTGTATGTTAACACGTGGAGCATTTGCAATAAGGTAGATGAATTAACAGCGCAAATAGATATAAATGATTATGATATAGTTGCAATTTCAGGGACATGGCAGCAGGGTGATCAAGGATGGGAACCGAACATCCAGAGGTATTCAATATTTAGGAATGACAGACAAATAGGGAAAGGCGGTGGGATAGCATTGTTAGTAAAGGTGGAAATCAATGCAATAGTGAGGAAGAATAGTGGCATAGAGAATCATGTGTTGGAATCTGTTTGGGTGGAGATAAGAAACACCAAGGGGCAGAAAACATTGGTGGGGGTTGCCTATAAGCCCCCAAACAGTAATGGAGATGTCAGGGAAGGCATTAAGCAGGAAATTAGAGACACATGCAATAAGGGTACAACTGTAATTATGGGTGACTTTAATCAACATATAGATTGGACAAACTTGTTGAGGAACCAATTAGAGAGCAGGCTGTCCTCGACTGGGTATTGTGCAATGAGAAAGGATTAATTAGCAATCCTTTTGTGCAGGGTCCCTTGGGGAAGAGCAACCATAAAATGTAGAATTGTTCATTAGGATGGAGAGTGAAGAAGTTGAATCCAAAACCAGGGTCCTGAATCTAAATAAAGGGAACTATGAGGGTATGAGGTGCGAGTTGGCAATGATGGATTGGGGAACCTTACTAAAAGGGTTGACAGTGGATAGGCAATGGCCAATATTTAAGGAATGTATGCATGAATTACAACAATTATTCATTCCTGTCTGGCACAAAAATAAAACAGGTAAGATGGCTCAACCATAGCTTACAAAAGAAATTAAGGATAATATTAGATCCAAAGAGGAGGCATATAAAATTGCCAGAAAAAGCAGCAAGCCTGAGAATTGGAAGCAGTTTAGAATTCAGCAAAAGTGGACAAAAAGATTGATCAAGAAGGGGAAAATGGAGTATGAGAGTAAATTTGCAAGGAACATAAAAACTGACTATAAAAGCTTCTATAAACATGTGCAGAGAAAAAGGATTAGCAAAGACAAATGTGGGTCCCTTAGAGTCAGAAACAGGGGAAATTATGATGGGAGACAAAGAAATGGCAGGAGAGTTGAACACATATTTTGGTTCACAAAGTAGGACACAAATAATTTCCCAGAAATGTTAGAGAACCAAGGGTCTGTTGAGAGGGAGGAATTGAAGAAAAACAGTATTAGTAAAAAAAAAAATGGTGCAGGAGAAATTAATCGGGTTAAAAGCTGAAAAATCCCCAGGGCCTCATAGTCTACATCCTAGAGTGCTAAAGGAAGTGACCCTGGAAATATTGGATGCATTGGTGGTCATCTTCCAAAATTCCATAGGCTCTGGCGCAGTTCCTACAGATTGGAAGGTGGCAAATGTAACCCCACTATTGAATCAAGGAGGGAGAGGAAAAACAGAGAATTACAGACCAGTTAGCCTAACTTCAGTAGTGGGGAAAATGCTAGAGTCTATTATGAAAGACGTGGTAACAGAACACTTGGAAAGCATTAACGGGATTAGGCAAAGCCAGCATGGGTTGATGAAAGGGAAGTCATGCTTAACTAATCTACTGGAGTTTTTTTGGGATGTAACTAGTAGAATAGATAAGGGAAAACCAGTGGATGTGGTGTATTTAGATTTCAAGAAGGCTATTGATGAGGTCCTACTTAAGAGGCTAGTGGGCAGAATTAAAGCACATGGGATTGCGGGTAATATACTGGCATGGATTGAGAATTGGTTGACAGACCGGAAACAGAGAATGGGAATAAATGGGTCTTTTTCCAAATGGCAGGTTGTTACTAGTGGTGTACCGCAGGGATCAGTGCTTGGGCCCCAGCTATTCACAATATATATATATATATAAATGATTTTGATGAGGGAACCAAATGGAATATTTCCAAGTTTGCTGATGACATAAAACTGGGCGGGGTTGTCAGTTGTGAGGAGAATGCAAATAGGCTTCAGGGTGATTTAGACAAGTTGTGTGTGTGGGCAATCACATGACAGATGCAGTATAACGTGGATAAATGTGAAGTTATATGCTTCGATGTGAAAAACAAAAAGGCAGAATATTATTTAAATGGTGATACATTGGGAAATATGGATGTTCAAAGGGGTCTGGTTGTCCTTGTACACCAGTCAATTAAGTAAATAGGCAGGTGCAGCAAGCAATTAGGAAGGCAAACGGTATGTTGGCCTTCATTGCAAGAGGATTTGAGTTCAGAAGTAAGGATATCTTACTGCAGCTACGCAGGGCCTTGGTGAGACCACACCTGGAGTATTGCTACAGTTTTGGTCTCTCTACCTAAGAAAGGATGTACTTGCCATAGAGGGAGCATAGCAAAGGTTCACTAGGCTGATACCAGACATGGCAGGGCTGTCGTATGATGAGAGATTGGTTCAACTGTGCCTGTATTCACTAGAGTTTAGAAGAATGAGAGGGGATCTGATTGAAATGTTTATAACTCTAACAGGGCTAGACAGACTGGATACAGGGAGGATGTTTCCCCTGGCTGGGGAGTCCAGAACCAGATGCCAGTCTCAGGATACCGGGCAGGCCATTTGAAACTGAGATGAGGAAAAATATTTTCACTTAGAGGGTGGTTAACCTCTGGAATTATCTACCACAGAAGGCTGTGGAGGCCGGGTCACTGAGTATATTCAGGAAGGAAATTGATAAATGTTTGGATATTAGGTGCATCAAGAGGTTTGGAGAGAAAGTGGGAATATGGCATTGAGATAGAGGATCAGCTATGGTCACATTGAATGGTGGAGCAGGCTCGAAGTGTCCTACTCCTGCTCCTAGTTTCTACGTTTCTATGACAAATGAAAGTGAGCCCCAGCAAACAGTATTCAAAATGTTCAGGACATTGAGATGAGTATGATACGTGAAGGATCCTCATCCGTAGGAGAGTGCTTGCATGAGGCTCTGAAAGGCCCTACCACACACACACTTCTCCCTCCAGAATCACTCATTGGCCAACTACTCTGTGGTGACAGAAGACAAGGTTGCAGGGCTCACAGGCAAAGGGGACTCAGAGGGACAAGACAGCCTCTGAGATTCCTGAGTAGATGACATGGGGTGTCCGGCTGCCGCTCCTCCTCCCTTCGGCTGCCAGGGGGCCCCGGCCTGACTCCTTGAGAGGAAGGAGTACCTGGAGGGACGTCAAGGTCCCTCATTTTCCTTCCACATTGCCACTGCAGGAACTCACCCATGACTCCCGGGTTGGACTGCAGCTCTGCACACAACTCCGCATTCTGCTGGACCAGGGTCTCCATGGCTTCTGCCATCACCCCCATAGACTCCTCCATACATGCACATGTGGGCACCACTTCATCAGAGTGCAGGCAGAAGCACTCCTCAGATTCACGTGCCACTCTGTTGAGGGCTTCCAACAACTCTGCATGATGTTCCCATGCCTTCTGCTGACTCTCCAGGATGAGTCGGAAGACCAAATCTAGAGGCTCGTCATCTGACTCGGACCTCACAGATGCCTGATCCCCAGCAGTCCTCCGAGTGCTAGGGAACTCGCACGAATCTGCCTCCTCCTGCTGTGGGCATGTATCCGTGCGGTGACCACCAGATTGTGAACCCGAGCCTGCTTTTGGTCTAGGTCCCACTGAGGTGTGAGTCTCTGCACTGGTGCAGGGTGTGAGTAAACGCTGTGACGGGTCTTCCAGGCTGATTATTTCCAGCTCTTCAATGGAGGCACTGTGCTCTTGACTGGAAGTGAGGACCTGGATGGAGCTGAGTGACTGGCTGGCTGAGTGTGTCGATTGCTTGGCAGAGCTCCCTGTGAACCAAAGTAGATATAATTAGTGCATGGCAGCAGAGCCAAAGGCAGAAGAGAGAGCACTCACAGTTGCATTGAGGGATGATGTGGTGCAGGATCCTCACGTGGGTGTTCACCGCCAAACTCACTGTCACCGCCAGCACAGTTCACGTTCTCACCAGTCAGCACAATGGCACACTCCTCAAAGTGAGTGAGGGGCCTAATGTGGGCCTCTCCATCTCCGGTCTGGGACTTCTCCCTGCTGTGAGCCAGCTTCTGCTGCATGAAAACTGGTGGAGAGAGTGTGAGCAGGACACATTGCACTGCGTGGAATGTTTGTGTGGTGAGCGGAGCCATGGACAGGATGAGGACATGAGCTCGAGAGGGTATGAGCCTGATGGAGATGTGAGGGTGTGTGTGAGAGTTAGTGGTGTTGTCCCTTGAGGTGTGAGATCCCTGAGGATGTGTGATGGGTTTGAGAGTGTGCGAGTTGAGAGTGATGAGAAGAGTGGCTTACCCTGGCGGAACGGATGAGACCATTCATCCTGTAGTGGCACTGGGTGGCTGTCCTCTTTTGCAGAACATTGGCACTGACCACTGCTGGCGCTGCCTTCCATGTTGGATTGATGACGCCACTGCCCCTCCTGCGGCCAGTGCGGGAGTAGATGACATCACGGCGGGCCTCCATGGTGTCCAAATGCACTCGAGCGACGCGTCACTGAACCCAGAGGCTGCACTCCTTTTTGCCTTTCGCGGCCATCCTGCCCTCTGTGCAGCGGTCATGGGCCAGAAGCACTGAGATGTGTGCGGGCGGCTGCACTTTAAATATGGCGCCCAGTGTGATGAAGCAGCAAGGTGATAGCATGGCAGGTGAACGAGAACCCACCTGCCATGGAAATGGCGTGTTTACCGGGAGTGCATAATTAATGCTGTGGGTTTGGGATGATACGGTGTGGAAAACCGCCATTGTGGCCAAAGGGTAAAGCATCCATCCATTACTCCACTTAGTGCAAATCTGGGACAATTCCGCCTATTCTTTCTTTGACTCCCAACCACCCAACAAACCCCAAACCAGACCTGACTACCCCTGTGAACTGACCAACCTCTGACCCAACTAACCCTGCTGAACTGACTAACCTCCTACCCAACAATCCCCCAACCACCCAACTACCTGACTAAACTCCCACCATCTGACCACATTTCCTGAACACCCAAATAACCCCCAACCAGGCCTGACTAACCCCTGAACTGATTACTCTCCACACCGCCCTCCAACAAGACCTGACTGTCCCCTGACCTGACTACCCACTCACTCACCTAACCCACCCTACCCACGTACCCACTCACTCATTCATTCATTCACTAACTTTCGAGGACTGGACCTTTAAACTCACCATGTGGCAGCTAGTGCCGTAAAAAAGAGGCGTGTCCTATCCTCCCCCAACTTTACTTCAACAGAGTTCCAGTGAGAGTTAAGTCAGCACTGTGATTCTGTGATTCTGTGAATTTACAGGTTCGGCGGTAATCTGAATATCACTGCTGCTGCTGCTCCAAAGATCCGGGTCAATAACTATTTGCCAAGACAGCAAAATGATCAATTTTCACATTTATACTGTGGAATAAATACATTATATTCTGAAATTGCTTACTTTTTATTTTGATCGGAGTAAACAATTGTTGCAAGGTTGAGGATAAAAGCTTTGGCAGCTTTTGATAATTCCGTCAGGATGGGAATCTGGTCTGCCCTTGAGATTAAAGATCAATGCAAACTCCATTAACAAAGCTATGAACTCAACACATGCACACTAATCATATCATTGTGTGAACCCATGTGTACAACATATGATGCCTGTTGGCCAATAAAGTAAGGCTCACTACCATACCTAATAGGTCTCTTTGTAAACCAATATGATGCTCCTTTCAAATTAATACGTAGCCTCCAAATCAACTGCTCTGCAACCTATTATTTACCAGTCCAAATATAATTTCCTGATGAGCTCTAACCCCGTCAACTCCTTGGGCTAGATTTTGTCTTTGCTCAATAATGTAAAATAAGTGATAATGCATCAGCATTAAAAAGCAGGAGTCATAAATTGGGCTGTCAGTTCACTATCACTCATTTTAAATTATCACAAAAAGTTCTGATCTGCTCCATCTTATGCTACAAACACCATTTCCATTAAAAAGTGAATGTAAAACAGGTGACTCTCTCTTGACTGTCAACTTAGCTCGGCTGATTGCTCTCTTTCCTCTGATTAAAAGGTTTCACTTCAATGTAGTTCGGGGAGCTCATCAGGCATCTTTCAGTTAAGGCATTGAACTGAGATTTCCACATATCCGTCTGTATCTACTCAAGGCCCAATGCCTGTTGCGTGCCAGGCAAGACTTCACCATCAAAAACAAACCTATAGCTGCAGCAGCAGAAGATCCACCAAGGGGCCTTAAAGAGGAAGAGAGAATAAGAGTCATATGGACCTATAAGGAAGATCATTGAGCTGACCATTGGATCCGAGCAATGGTTTAGATAACTTGGCAGGAAGGCTTCAAGCCTAACATGTAGAGGAGAATCTTTGTCTATTATTGGCCCACGAGAGGATTGCAGGTGGACAGGAAAAATCTATATTTGATGATAAACAGGCAGGCAAAGGCAAGGCACAGGAACAGGGGCAGGCAGGACACTGCAGTACCTTGCGGATTGCAATGCATTAATTATACAAATGTTCAATTAAGCAGCTTGATCCTGTTTCATGAAAGCAAAAACCAATCCCATTTCTAATTCATAGTCCTAATCACCTCAGTCACCATCCCCTGAATCTTGCTTTGGATAACATTGAAAATATTCAACCAACTTACAAGGTAGACTGATAAGCTGCTCTACAAACATTGCAGACCAAAGTGCCATCAGTGATGATATATAGTCCTGAATTTTACCAGCCTTTTGGCAACAGCCCTGAAGGCAGGAAGGCTGGCAAAAACAAGTGGGAAGGCGACAGATGGCGTGCCTGATGTCGTTCTGTCACCATGCCATATTGCCAGCAGTGGGAAAGTGGGCAGACGACCCGTAGGCCCAGAGGCCAGTTAAATCACTTAAGTGACCAACAAAGGGCCTCTTCCCTCCTCTGCTGGCATTTTACCAGCACTTGGGGAGGGCCCTCTGGTACTCCCAGTGAGCTTGGGTGGTGAGGGGGCCCCCTTTTGGGCATTCTTTAGCCAGTGGAGGGGCCCTCTGGCAGCAATGGCCATACCTGCAGAAACGGTGCCACCTCCCCTCTGCGATGCACCCCTCTCCCTCACCAGGACCTGCTTGACTGGCCCCATTGTCCCCAGGCACCACTTACCTGACACTGAGGGCAAACGGCCTTCAACGCACCCTCATCTTCCAGGTACAGCCCCAGGAGTTCCCATAACAAACAACAGTGCAATTGAGGCTGCTGAGTTGCCGGCCCTCTGATTGTGCCGGCAGCTCTTGTGGGAAGGTCACCACCCTTGAAAGGCTGGCAACCTAAGAGGAAACCACTAAATTGGCTGCATTCAACACAAGCTTATTCCAGGTCCCGCTGCAGTTGCATTGCCATCCCCCACCCCCTACCCCCACACTTTTGGCCCTGGAGACGGGACATCTGTCACCTAGATAAAATCCAGCCTATAGAAAAAGAGCTTGGCCATTCAACCCCTCAAGCCTGTTCTGTTGTATCATTATCCCATGGATGATTTGTTGCTCAAATATATTTATCCACCTTTGTTTCATATCGCTTGGTACCTTTATCCAACAGATGTCCATCTAAAAAACTTTAAGTAGCCCAGCCTCCACGGCCTTTTAGGGGAAAGAGCTCCAGAAATCCACTACTGTGTGTGAAAAACTGCGTCCTGATTTCCTGCTGAAGGTTTTTATGTGGACCTTGGTCTTCTCTCATATGTCAATTCTTCATTCCCATTGTATTAGGAGTTGAATTTGACTACAGTGAAATACCTCTGCTGTACGTCTTTTGAACCACTGTGAAATTCAGTGTGCCGGAATGAGTGAGGGTGTTAAACAACTCTGTTTACTCATGAATTCCCATGGCTCACTGTATAGGCAGCAGCACTCTAAACATCAGAGGAACTTGTGTGCCCCAGGTGTGCAAGTATTTAAATCGACTTAACAGTTCAAATCTACCAATTCAGGCTGGGAAGTTAGCCAGTCATTTTTGTACACATCTTTTCTTGTCATGAAATGCATTAGCTCTGCCATATGTACTGGGTCTAGACGATATACCAAAGCCATAATGCTATAGGATCAAATACATAAGAGGTTCTGCCAAAGGTAGGGCAGCTACATCCATGCACTCTTTGGCCGATTTTATGTTTAGGTTTGACACTGAAGCTATACTGCTACCAGTGTGAATTTGATAGGAAAATAATGTAGGGTGAGGGGTGGGAGGCTCCTTTTGGGCATTATTTAGCCTATGGAGGGGCCCCTGGTAGCAGTGGAGTAGAAAAGTATTTTATGGGGATTATTTGTTTAAAAAATAAGACCACATTATTTCATAGCAATACGGTTCACACTTAGAGCGGAATTGTCCCAGATTTGCACTAAGTGCATCCAGGGAAACATGCATTTTTTTATGGCAGACGGGTTCTCATTTGCTCGCCATGCCACCACTTTGCTGCTTCCTCACACCGAGTACCATATTTAAAGTGCTTCCACCCCAGGAGACGTGACACAGAAGACATAACCCTGAAAGGCAAGCATACTACAGCCCCCTGGAAGGCCCTTTGGATGCCGTGGAGGCCTGCCGTGATGTCCTCTACCCCCGCTCTGGCTGCAGGAGGTCCAGCAATTTCACCACTCCAGCTTGGCAGGCGGTGACAGTGGTGATCAGTGCCAATGCTGCTGAGAAGAGGTTGGCCATCCAATGCAGAAAAGAGGATGAATGATTTCATCCTTGGCATCAGGGTATGGTGTAGTAGTATTGTCGCTGGGGTAGTAATCCAGAGACCCAAGGTAATGCTCTGGGGAAGCATGGCAGATGGTGGAATTTGAATTAGATAAACAAAAACATCTGGAATTAAAAGTCTAATGATGACCATGAAACCATTGTCGATTGTTGTAAAAACCCATCTAGTTCATTAATTACCCCTTTAGGGAAGGAAATCTGTCGTCCTTACCTGGTCTGGCCTACATGTGACTCCAGACCCACAGCAAAGTGGTTGACTCCTAAATGCCCTCTGAATTAGCCTAGCAAACCACTCAGTTCTAACAAACTGCTACCAAGTGACAAAAAAGGAACAAAACTGGGCGGACCACCCGACATCAACTTAGGCGCCAGAAATGACAATGGCAATCTCAGCCCTGTTGACCCTGCAAAGTCCTCCTTACTAACATCTGGGGGCTTGTGCCAAAATTGGGAGAGCTGTCTCACAGACTAGTCAAGCAACAGCCTGATATATAGTCATCCTCATGGAATCATAACTTACAGATTACGTCCCAGACACCATCACCATCCCTGGGTATGTCCTGTCCCACTGGCAAGACAGACCCAGCAGAGGTGGCGGCACAGTGGTATACAGTTGTGAGGGAGTTGTGTGGGAATCCTCAACATCGACTTCGGACCCCATGAAATCTCATGGCATCAAGTCAAATGTGGGCAAGGAAACCTCCTGCTGATTATCACGTACCACCCTCCCTTAGCTGATGAATCAGTGCTCCTCCATGTTGAACATCACTTGGAGGAAGCATTGAGGGTGGAAAGGGTGCAGAATGTACTCTGGGTGGGGGACTTCAATGTCCATCACCAAAAGTAGCTTGGTAGCACCAATACTGACCAAGCTGGCCGAGTCCTAAAGGACATAGCTGCTAGACTGGGTCTGCAGCAGGTGGTGAGAGAAACAACAAGAGGGAAAACATACTTGACCTCATCCTCACCAACCTGCCTGCCGCAGATGCACCTGTCCATGACAGTATTGGTAGGAGTGACCACTGCACTGTCATTGTGGAGACAGTATTTTTGTCCCGAACATACTTCAAGGTGGAAGAAAACAAAGTAAAGAACACCTTGAGATACCTTCACTGCAAAGAAGTGAATACCTTCTTCCTGAAAAAAGCAAAAGTAGCTATGAAGAAGGGTCATACGGAATTGTAAGGTTAACTCTCTTTCTCTCTCCACAGATGCTGCTAGACCTGCTGAGTTTTTCCAGCATTTTCTGTTTTTGTTTCATACCGTCTTCCTGAGTTTGGCCTTATCTGGTGACATTTGGTTTTACAAATTACTTTGACTTTCAATCAAAAGACATACAGCTGCACAAATGTTTATCAATTCAGCAGATTTTCCCTGAAGGTCAGATGAAAAGTAAATATTGCTTCAGAGCTTTCATATGCATATCAGTCATGCGACGACAAGGCTCAATATATTCCTCCAAATGTATAAAACAACAGATTAATTGATAATGATGCCAATATGAACATCTGTGATTTGAAGGCAGAAATTGCAAAAACAAGTTTTTGTTTCAAAGTAATTCCTCATATTCTTTCAATTGCAAGCATCAAAGTTCTTAATGAAGTATACAGACTGATTGAGATTCCTTACTCACTCATTCTTGAACTAAGGGTTTACATATTGAACAAATATGGCAACATTAAGAAATGACCATACTTTTAAATCATTCAAATATTTCTGTTTCCATATTACTTTTTGATAAATTTAGCATCTATCTACAATGGTAGGCACCTTAGTTGCACCTCCCTCTGTCCCATCAGTCATGAAGCTCTTAGTAGCAAACATGAGAGCAACCACCAGCATCATCAGCTGGAGAAACTGTATGCTGAGGCAATCCTGCTTTATGTAGTTAAGCTCCCCATCATCCTTTGCGTGTGGTCATTCTGGCATTTGGTTGGTTGTTCTTAATTCTCTTTTTTCATTCTTTGCAGTTGAACTGGTCCTTGTCAACACCCAACCTGGTGTTGTGCATGGTCAAAGGTTTATCCCATTTCCCAAGGGATAGCAAATTCTCAGCTTGTTTGTAGTGCTCATTCTGTTTTTCTTCCTATGCTTTGATGCGTAGCTTACGTTTCAAGAATGGAATCTACATTCTCACTTATTTCACAATTGCACCCAAATCTTTGATTACTCTCTTTTATTGAGTTGTTTTTCGAGTTTAGGAGTCTTTTCATTCATCTCCTCAACTACCCTGGTAAGTTTAGTTGTCTTTGTTTCAGAATTATCTGCGGAACTCTTACATAAGCTTAACAACTTCTCCTGGACATTCAGTTATATTCGGAATCTTTCTTCCATGGTCACTAACTGCTCCTTAAACACTTTCAATACATTCACTAGATCTTCAATCTGTTCTGTAGAATTTTCCTTACCTGCTTTCAAAGTCTGGATTTGCTCTACCATACTGCACATCTCATCCTTCATGTTGTTCAAATTGAATCGAAGTTCAAGGATTTAATCAGTTTTGGCAGTTAATTCTGCTTTCAAGCAATTGCTCTGATGCATCAGCAATCCTTTCTCCTGTTCCAGGCATTTTCCATGATGCTTACTAGAGACTTCTGGTGCTCGAGGTTCATCAGGTTTTAATTAAAGATTCATCTTTTTTGAATGTGTTTCTACATGGTTATCATTTAGGTGTTTCTAGTCCTCTTTCAAGTGTTCCACTTCCTGTGAGTGACATTCCAGTGTTCTTATCAGTTTTTGTTTTTCCTCATGGAACATATAGAGATTAAAGAGGAGGAGGTGCTTGCTGCCTTACAGCGACTAAAGGTAGATAAATCCCCCGGGCCTGACATGATATTCCCTCGGACCTTGAGGGAGACTGGTGTAGAAATTTCAGGGGCCCTGGCAGAAATATTTAAAATGTCCTTAGCCACGGGTGAGGTGCCGGAGGATTGGAGGGTAGCTCATGTTGTTCCGTTGTTTAAAAAAGGCTCCAAAAGTAAACCAGGTAATTACAGGCCAGTGAGCCTGACATCAGTAGTAGGTAAATTATTGGAAGGTGTTCTGAGAGATCGGATATATAATTATTTGGACAGCCAAGGGCTGATTAAGGATAGTCAGCATGGCTTTGTGCGTGGTAGGTCATGTTTAATGAACCTTGTAGAGTTTTTCAAGGAGGTTACCAAGAAAGTAGATGAAGGAAAGGCTGTGGATGTTGTCTACATGGACTTTAGTAAAGCCATTGACAAGGTCCCATGTGGGAGGTTAGTTCAGAAGGTTCAGACACTTGGTATCCATGGAGAGGTTGTAAACTGGATTCAAAATTGGCTGTGTGGGAGAAGACAGAGAGTGGTAGTGGATGATTGCTTCTCAGACTGGTGGTCTGTGACTAGTGGTGTGGCTCAGGGATCTGTGCTGGGACCATTGTTGTTTGTTCTCTATATCAATGATTTGGATGATAATGTGGTGAATTGGATCAGTAATTTTGCTGATGACACTAAGATTGGAGGTGTTGTGGACAATGAGGAAGGCTTTCAAAGCTTGCAGAGAGATCTGGACCAACTGGAAAAATGGGCCAGAAAATGGCAGATGGAATTTAATGCAGAAAAGTGTGAGGTGTTACATTTTGGAAGGTCAAACCAAGGTAGGACATACACAGTAAATGGTAGGGCACTGAGGAGTGCGGAGGAACAAAGGGATCTGGGAGTTCAGATAATTCCCTGAAAGTGGTGTCACAGGTAGACAAGGTTGTAAAGAAAGCTTTTGGCATACTGGCCTTCATAAATCAAAGTATTGAGTATAGGAGTTGGGATGTTATGGTGAGGTTATATAAGACATTGGTGAGGCCAACTTTGGAGTATTGTGTGCAGTTCTGGTCGCCTAACTACAGGAAGGATATCAGTAAGATTGAGAGAGTGCAGAGAAGATTTATTAGGATGTTGCCGGGTTTTAAGGAGTTGAGTTACAGGGAAAGATTAAACAGATTAGGACTTTATTCCTTGCAGCGTAGAAGAATGAGGGGAGATATGATAGAAGTTTACAAAATTATGAGGGGTATTGACAGAGTAAATGCGAGTAGGCTCTTTCCACTTAGATTAGGAGAAATAAACACAAGAGGACATGGCTTTAGGGTGAAAGGGGAAAGGTTTAGGGGGAACATTAGAGGGAACTTCTTCACTCAAAGAGTGGTGAGAGTGTGGAACGAGCTACCATCTGATGTGGTAAATGCGGGCTCACTCTTAAGTTTTAAGAATAAATTAGATAGATACATGGAAGGGAGATGTCTGGAGGGTTATGGACTAGGTGCAGGTCAATAGGACAAGCGGAATAATATTTTGGCATAGACTAGAAGGGCCGAATGGCCTGTTTTCTGTGCTGTAGTGTTCTATGGTTCTATGGTTCTTATGAAACTCATCTTTCGTATGTGATTGCTGGTCCTCTACACTGATCAGTTTTTCCTTAGTTGAGTATAATTCCGCTGTGCTCACCTTCAAGTTCACATGCTGTAATTGCACTGCTGCCAGTTGTCTCTGAGACTCCTTACACTCTTCACACTCCTTTATGACAACTTCTACTTTCTCTTGCCATTCTAGCATCTGGACTTTCATTCCAGCCATTTCATTTTTCAACAACTCAATGATTTTCAGTAATTTTGAGGTATCTGGTGTTTTCCCTTCTCATTTCTTGCCCTTTAGCTCCAAATCTACATTTTCTGATCTTACTTCTGTCTTTTCTTTATCTGCCTACAGTTTGGAACATTCAATCATAGTCAGGTGGCTTAGCGCTGCCACCGGTTATTGCAGTTCGGGTAATTGTCAAAAAAAAGATTTATTTTTAAGACATCTGGAAGGAAAAACCGATCAGTGTAGAGAACCAGCAATCACATACGAAAGATGAGTTTCATAAGAACCATAGAACCATAGAACACTACAGCACAGAACACTCTTGTGCCATTGCGTGATTTGCTTAAGTATTGCCTTTAGTCCTTTCATAGTTTTATCATTTTTTTTAAGCTCTGTGCACTCCACAATTTGAAGGTTAAAGTATTTGTCAAAGTCTTTTAATATTTCATTAAAACTGGTTAATTCATCAATGCACTGCATTAGGATTACTTCATCAGTAAGTTCACCAAACGGGTATAAAATCATATTAACCTGGGTTTCTTCTGATTTCCTACTTAGACCTGATCTACTCTAGTAATTTTAAAATCTTCCTCTCCAAGAGACCCAATTTTGCGATTGGCCTGGGTCTTTGATGAGTCCAAACTGGCCTGGTAAAGTAGATTTTTGATCCATGGTCATTAAATTTTAAATGTGCATACAGCTTTAAATGCTATTAAGAAAGCCAAGACGGTGCTGTCATATGCTTCTCCTCAGCGAGGTTTGCCACACTCACTGGTTTTGGTGGGCTCCTGCAGTAATGGTATTCATGATTTCTGTGTTTTAAATTTTTCAGCAGCCACTCCCTGAATCAACTGTTTTGGGTCTTCCAAACATCAATTCTCTGCTTTTGCAGGGGTTTAAAATGCCAATTACCTTTTCATCTAGTTTATTTTGTTCCGAGCAAGCTCGGCTGCCACGTGTTCAGGCACCGACTCGGGACTCAGGCTGCTCGCCATGCATTTTAAAACTACAATTCCGACTGCTGCTAACTTAAAAGATTTTTTAAACTCATTCTGGCCACGAAAGAGAGACACAAAAGTGAGAAAGAGAAATGAAAATAGAAAAGGAAAACCTAGAATACCAAAGGAAAGAAAAAGAGCGTTTATAAAGATGAAAAAAAAGGAGGAAATTTGAACTGGACAGATAAGAGCATAGGTTACATAAATGGATGGTGATGGTAATACTTAAGGGTGACTCAGAATTAACTCCTGGTTTTGAATTCGCAAAAAATTATTTGCTTAGTGTCAAAATTCAGTGGGCAAGGAGTTGAAATGTACTTTGTGTCATTTGAGAAAATTGCCACGTAGCTGCAGTGGCTGAAAGAAAATTGGACTGTTACGGCAGAGTGTACTTGGAGGAAAATCTTTGGAGGTGTGCTCATCTCTTTCAGACGAACAATCTGATGACAATGCTAGGGTGAAAACTGCTATTTTCAATGTCTATGAGTTAGTGCCAGATTCTTAAAGACAAAAATTTAGAAAATTTAAGGGATAAACAGAATCAGACTATTGTGGAATTTGCTAAGAAGGAAATAATTCCCAAACCCATTTGTGAGAAAAAAATTCCACAACCCCAGCTGGCTAACCCAGACAAATGGAAAAAAAAAAGAGCTAACCATACTATTCCTAGGCAGGGAAAGCACAATAAAATTATTGTAAACCTCAGCTTCTCTACCTGTGACAGGTGGCACCAGTGAGAGACTCATTGTAACTACGTTTAGATTGCAATACCATGTCTTCACGGAAGAAACCATGGGCAGGATTTGTTCCCCACATTGGGTGCGCAGGATCAGGAAACCTAGATAAAAAGTGGACTGAATAGCTGGGTCTTCATTCTGGGTTGGGGGTAAGAGGAGGGGAGAGAGTCAGGCCTGCCGCCCCTAGATACAGATTGGAGGTGGCCAGAGGGGCTACCGAATGTCGAGACAGGCTGGTTAAAAGGCCAGTCTCGGTTCTCTGGGACTTCGCCCTCCATGCCTCACCCTTCACCCTCCTCAATTACTCCCTATGCATAGAAATGCCAACTCCTGCTCCCCACCCACCCCATGGCCCCTTATATCCCTTATATAAACTTAGTGCTAACTCATGACAACCCATGCCCACCCACCCATCACCTTTTCCCTTATACCCTCCATGCTAACTTACCCAGTATCCACCATGGGCAGGCCTCAGGAGCCATCCTGAGAATAAAGTTCTAAGTATCTATTCCAAACTTCACTATAAAATAAACTTCCGTTCATGAAAGCCCATTCAATACATTTAAATTTCCTCAAGTACTTAGTGCTATATAAGAAAGAAACATATGTATTTATGACTGCACATCAAAGAGAGCTAACCCTTTAATAACCTCTTGGAGCTGTCAATCAAACTAAACTTACAGCTCTCCCATTGTGACAATTACAGGTTGTGGAAGCAGTCTAGCAGTAATGCTATAATTATTAGCACTTAGGGTTACGTCAACAAACAGCTATTGAAATTACAAGCAAAGTTTTTTTTTCAAGTCACAAACATGGGCAGGCTGTTTCTTTTCAATTTATAAAGTGCACGGGATTTTTTAAAAACGTGACAGTTTCACTGACCTTATCTGCCCTTTTACAATCAGCACTGAGTTATAATGGCCCTGCTGTGTTTGACTTTCCCCCATGTGAGCCACATCCCGCCCTCATTCCCCAGCCGGTGAAAACAGGCTCTGTCGGAAATGAGGGCAGGTCTTGCAGATCCGGGTTCTCAGCACCATTTTAGATTCATGAATCCACAAAAATCTAGGCCTCAGTGTCAGCCATGGTTCAACGGTTTCACTCTCAGCTCAGAAGGTTGTTGGTTTGAGTCCCACTCTGGAGATTTGAGCACAAATTTGAGCACAAAAGCACAAGGCTGACACCCTAATGCAATACTGAGAGAATGTTGCACTGTTGGAAGTGCTTTCTTTCAGATCAAACATTGAACCAAAGACCCACCTGCCCTTTCAGGTGGATGTAAAAGATCCCATGGCAGTATTTGAAGAAGAGTAGGGGACTTCTTCCCAGTGTCTTGATAAATATTTATCCCTCAACAAATATCACTAAAATCATATTATCCAATCATTATTACATTGTTGGTTTGTGGGACCTTGCTATGTGCAAAAGTAGCAATCTATTGCCTATATTACAACAATGACTATACTTCAAGGGTTCTTCATTGGTTCTAAAGTGCTTTGGATGTCCTGGGGTCATGAAAGATGCTGCATAAATGTTTCTTTTAAAATTTGCCTAAATGAAGCTGCATTTCTTCAGAAATGTATCAGGACTTATCAAGAAATTGCATGGATCTGAGCTTGGTATGACATAAATGGATCAACAGATGAGGTCAAATTCTCAACAGGTGAAATTATAAAAAGAAAGACTTACATTTATGTGGCACTTTTCAAAGCATTAACAGCCAATACATTACATTTGAAGTGTAGTGACTGTTGTAATGAAGGAAACAAAGCAGTCAATTTACACTGAGCAAGCTCCCACAAACAGGATTGTGCTGATGACCAGACAATTTGGCTTCAATTTTCGCATAGACTGAGATGGTCCCTAGCTTAGCCAAAATGGTGCCAAAGTCCCAAAGCCGGAAGTTCTACCCCTGAATGCAGCCCCCAACAATTTTGCAAAGGGAGGGGATTGGGGGAAGGTTGCACCTTGCATATCCGTGGTTCATGGAGGCAACCATACATGTTAAAGTGCAGCTATCTTCAGTCATATCCAATTTTCATTAGTGGAATTTCCAAATCATGACTTATACATTTTAGGCCTATCAGGGGAAGGTCTAAAGAAAGCAGAGTTCTTTGGGGAGTTAATGCACCTTTTTGGAAAGGGAGGGTACCCTTTTGGAGAGGGAGGGTACACTTTTCGATATGCTCAGGTACACCCTTGGGAGAGGTGAGATTCCCTTTGGGAGAAGTCAGGAGTCAATTGGGTTTGTTAAAATTAGGCATGAATGTGAGTATAAAATGAATAAACTCATTGGAACGGTCAAGGGAGCTGTCAAAACATTTAAATCCCTTGCCTTTTAAACATTAAAAAAATCAGTCTGCAATGTTAAAAAAATGTCAGTGCTTCCTATTTCAATCTATCTGTTGATATAAGCTTGATGGTTATTATAGGATTAGTGCTGCATAACTGATTTCACAACCAATCATTATCATCTTGGGGTGCCTGTCAATTCACAGTTTGATTGACAGGTCCAAGTGATTATAAAGTCTTTGAAGTAGGACTATAAATATCAATGTTTGTTGTCATAAGGTTTGAAATTGTACAAGCGATTGAAGGAATTTAAATGTGCTGAATGGGATTTTAATCAACAAGAGCGTTTTTTTTTAAATAGTGAAATCGTCAATGCTTTAGTTCCTCCAAGCATGGGTCCTGAGGCCTGTCCATGATGGATACTAGACAAGTTAGCATGGAGAGTGTAATGGCAAATAGTGGTGGATGGGGGTACCTCAAGTCCCACTTAGTATTCTTGAATCCATAGCTGCGCCCTCTGAAAAAATGGTTTCCCCTTCACTTGGACCAAATTTCCCTGTCCTGAATTGTGACGTTACGTTCCGGAGGTGGAACAGCAAACAAAATGGTGCTGGCGATCTGCATGCCGGTCTGCCACATCCATTCCTGATTCTGCTGGGGGGGTGGGGGTAGTGGGGGAAGGCACGGGGGTGGGAAGGGTGGAGGATAGTGGGGACTGATGGCCGGCAGGAAAGTGAAGTCACTCACCTCGTTAGCTGGGTGAATTTAGGTCACTGGGAAACTCATTGCTCGCCTTCAGATCTCCCGAGATTTAGATGGAAGTGGGCAGCTGTTAGGAGCTCTGCTGACCAGCCTGATGGAAAGAGGGGTGGCAGTGCTGAAAGAGCTTCATTTCATGTGGAAAAAAAAGTACAAGTTTGAACAAAAAAAAAGCTACTGAGCAGCAATGAAATTTTAATAACCAACCCAGCTGCCAGCTCTCCATTTGCCCTGGCCACTTTGAAGGTGAATGTTCTCAATGACCATACAAAGATGGCAGCTACAGCATTGGCCATCCATTTGGACCAGAATATGACCAACTTCCCTGGTGTTCCATCTCGATTCCCACCCTCCCCAAGTCACTAACTGGGTGGCAGATATGTCTTTGGGGTCATTCAGATCCCAGCCTCATGACATTCCAACCTCACAAATTGTGAACAATGTGCTGACCATCCTAATATACCTATGTATACTTCTGTAAGTTGCAGTGGCTTCTAGGATTTAAACATATGGAGTAGAAATTTTTTTGGTACTTGATTTTGGTGCAACAGCAACAATGCAGCCCAGCACATGCCCTAATTGGGAGGCCCACGGCTGCCCTGAATTTGGGTTTCAGGCCTCACCTAAATAGTCTGGATATTCTGGCTGTGCTCCAGCTTTTTCCATTAGTACAGAGGTCAATAACCAGGGGGCATAGATTTAAGGTAAGAGGTAGAAGGCTAAGAGGGGAGTTGAGGGGCATTCTTTTTCACCCAGAGGGTGGTGGGAGTTTGGAACTCGCTGCCTGAAATGGTGGTTGAGCCAGAAACTCTCATAACATTTAAGAAGTATTTAGATATTCACTTGCATTGCCATAGCCTCCAGGGATATGGGTCAAGCGCTGGAAAATTGGATTAATGTAGTCAAACCTTTGTTAACTGGCGTGGAAACGATGGGCCGAATGGCCTCCTTCTGTGCTGTAAATATCTATGAATCTAAGTTCTGCCACTTGTTTGGTGGCAACCATTACTTAGGCTGGGATTTTCTGTGCCCGCTGGTATCAGGCATGTTCGGTGGCGTGAACGGGCAATATGATGCAATCGGTTTCACGATGGCGTGAAACCAGCTTGCAATCGTCCACTCCACCTGCTGAAGGTGGGCCGCATTTCCTGCCATCAGACGTCAAGAATCGCATTGTAATACATCAGCATATCGTTTTTAGGCCAGCCCGCTGGACTCATCTCTCACCTGCTGGATCATCCGCCCATGTCGGTGGGAAAACACGCCAAAGTGTTTCACAAAAGCACATAATCGACGTGCACCTGGCGGGCTGCACTTCACTCGGGACTTCAAGGTTTTGTTTGCCTAGCTTGCTTTGGTCAGCACTCGCAGTCATCAGCACCAAGCTTCACAGACAGCAACACATCACTTTTAGGGGGCCTCACTGGTAAGTCTCTATCTACCATGTCAGCCATATGTGGGTGGCTTTTCAATGGCTGCTAGGGATTGCTTGGTAAAGCAGGAGAAGTGGCCTCAGGCAAAGGAAGAGGCTGCAGAGTGAGGGCAGTACTGGGGAAGGAGGGTATCCCAGGGTGTGTGTATGTGGGGGCACATGTTGATCTGTGCAAGTGGCCTCAAGATGGTGAGGGCTGAGGAGGCAGTTGCCAGAGGAGATGAGGCCAAATGGATATGTGAGGGTATTGATCTGAGGACCTGGGTCTAATCCAGTCATGGCAAATGGTGGTATTAAATTCAATAAAAATCTGGAATTAAAAGTCTAATGATGACCATAAATCGATTGTTGTAAAAACCCATCTGATTCACTAATGCTCTTTAGGGAAGGAAATCTGCTGTCCTTACCTGTTGACTCCAGACCCACACCAATGTGGTTGACTCTTGAATGCCCCCTTAACTTGGGCAACTAGGGATGGGTAATAAATGCTGGCCTGGCCAGCGATGCCCACATCTCAGAACATGAGTGAATTTTTTTAAAAACTTTAAATGGGACTGCTGAGTCCCTTTGATTAGCTCAGTGGCACCTATGATAGTAGGTGCAGGAGCCTCTTGTCATTGGAATGGCACCACTGGCGCTTAGCAACCGCCCCTATCCTATTTGCCTGGACCTGACTGTGTGGCCCCGACGTCCCCCAACTCCACATAGCCTGGTCATTGAGGCACCCTCTCCCTGCAGCAGCAGCCTCAGCAATGGCCACTATTGGCGGTGACGCTGCTGAGGTGGCTGAGCTGCCGGTCCTCTGATTGGGCGTACAGCACTCAGGGGGAGGGCCGCCATTCTTAATTGATCAACAGCCCTTCTGAAAGCCTCTGAATTTGCTGCCATTTGCAGGATGCCATCCCAGGCCCTGCTGCCTTCTGAAGAGGGACTACCTCCTGCTTTCAGCTTTGACAGTGGGACTTCCTAGCTAGCAGCAAAGTCCAGCCCATTGTCCTAATTGTCCCCGTCTGTCTTACAGGAGTCATCAGCTATAATTGCCTTGATCACAACACAACCATCTGGATATATAGTTCTAAGTCTTATGGGTTGGCATGGTCCTATGGATTGTTGCCTGCTGAAAGCATTGTGGCAGCTTCCTGGGTACCTGTTACTGGGCAGCTTCCTGGGTACCTGTTACTGGGCAGCTTCCTGGGTACCTGTCATTAACATGTAGGTTAAGATGATTGGCATCACACACAATTTAAGCATAACTGATTGAAACTAACAGCAAAAGTCCTGACTGAATCCCCAAAGTGCTAAACAGGTGAATGCAAAGTAAGACCAAGGGCCTGATCCTTTTTTAAAATTTGTTCCTGGAATGTGAGAGTTGATGGTAAGGCCAGCATTTATTGTCCATCTCCAATTCCCTTGAGAATGTGATGGTGAGCCACCTTCTTGAACCATTGCAGTCCATGTAGTGTAAGTACACCCATTGGTACCATTCCAATGACAAGGGGCTCCTTTATGCCATGGAGTGTCCATAAAGGAGGGCACCTCCCACCCCTAAAACCTGTTAGGAAGGGAGTTCCAGGATTTTGACCCAGCAACAGTGAAGAAACAGTAATACAGTTCTACGTCAGGGTGGTGCGTGATTTAGAGGGAAACTTTGAGATGGTGGTGTTCCCAAGCATCTGCTGACCTTGTTTTTCTAGGCAATAGAGGTAGTAGTTTAGAAGATGCTGTCAAAGGAGCATTGGTGAGTTGCTGCGATGCACCTTATAGATGATACACACTGCTGTCACTGTGCATCAGTGATGGAGGAAGTGAATGTTTAAGATGTTGGATAGGGTGGTGAAGCGGGTTGCTTTGTCCTGGAATGCGTCGATCTTCTTGAGTGTTGTTGGAGCTGCACTCATCCAGGTAATTGGAGAGTATTCCATCACACTCCTGACTTGAGCCTTGAACATGGTGGATAGGCTTTGGGGGGTCAGGAGGTAAGTTACTCACTACAGAATTCCCAGCCTCTGACTTGCTCTCCTATAAAAATTGTATGGCTGGCCCAAATAAGTTTTTGGTCAATGGTAATCCCCTGGAAGGTGGTAGTAGAGGATTCAGTGATGGTAATGCCCATTGAATGTTCACGGGAGATGCTTAAACTCTCTCTTGTTGTCCAGGTCTTACTGAATCTTTAACCCCCTCATCACAGTGGAATGAAGAGGGTCAGGGGTTTTAAAGAGTCAAATCTTAGGAACCGGACCTGCAATGCGCTGCATGTGTGCTTGCCATCTTTCTTACAGTAGAGGATACCCAATTACAGGCCTCTGCTGCCAAATCCAGTCATGGGACTCTCCCTCTGCTGACTGTGAGACTCTCTGACTTCCCAGTTCTTGGGAATGTACCAGAGGGACTGGTATTCTGCCTCCTGGCCAGACTATCCACTTGTCCAGCTGCCATGTGGGAAATGAAGCTAATTTTATTTTCATGGGATCCTGCTATGAATGCTATGTTTTCGTGTGAAATGCAACAGGATTATCTAACAGGCCAGCCAGCCTAACATCTGTCATTGGGAAAATGCTAGGGGCCATTATTAAGAACTAGCAGTACTTTAGAAAAGTTTAACACAATCAAACAGAGTAAACATGGGGCAGGATTTCCCAGCTGGTGAGCGGGGGGCGGGGCCCATTCGCCGACGTGTAAAATGTCGGACGGACGGAACTCCCGACGTCACCCTGCGCATTTCAATTTTCAGTTCGGTGGGGGCTCAGCCGAATCATCTGTGCGCCCACCGACCTGTCAATGGCCCATTGAGGCCATTGAGAAACTCATTAATGTCATTTTTGGACCTGCCCGTCCAACCTTAAGGTTGGCAGGCAGGCCGGGAACTCTGGCAGGCTTCAGAGAAAGCATGAAACCTCACCCATGGTTGGAATGCAGTTTCATGTAGGTTTTTAAAAATTTAATAAAAGTTTTACTTAAAGTGATGGACATGTCCCAACTCATGTGACAGTGTCACATGAGGGAACATGTCAGGGAAATTTTATTTTTCTATTGTTTGCATTTTTACATTTGGAGCCAATCTCCCTGAGGCAGCACTTAGCCTCAGGGAGATGAGTGTGCTTCTTTGCGCGCATGCACGAAAGAGCACACTCTTGGCTTAGGGAATCCCCCCCCGCCCGCACAGGGAACGCATTGCACTTCCTGGCGGACATCACGCTGGGCGGGCCTTAATTAGCCCGCCCACTAAAATGGCAGTGCACCCCCAATTGGGGGTGCCGATCGGAGGCGCGCATCCACGCACCCGCTCCTGAACATCCCCCCCGCAATGGGGGGAAAATTCTGCCCATCGTTTTGCGAAAGAGAAAACATGTTTGACAAATTTTCTAGAGTTCCTTGAGGATATAACAAGCAGAGTTGATAAATGGGGACTGGTAGATGTCGTGTATTCGGATTTGCAGAAAAGGTTATTGCACAAGATAGGAGCTCACAGTATCGGGGGTAATGTATTAGCATGGATTGAGGATTGGTTAACACACAGAAGACAAAGAGTGGGGATTAATTGGTCTTTTTCAGGTTGGAAAGACGTTTCTAGTGGAGTCCCACAAGGATCAGTCCTAAGGCCTCAATTATTTACTATCTATATTAATGACTTGGAGGAGGGGGCAGAGTGTAATGTATCCAAATTTGCTGATGATACAAAAATCAGTGGGAGGGCATGTTGTAATGAGGACATAAGGAATCTGCAAGAGGATATAGATAGGTTGAGTGAGTAGGGTAAAACTTGGCAGATGGAATTTAATATAAGAAAGTGTGAGGTCTTGCACTTTGGTAGGAAGAATCAAAAGATAGACTATTATTTAAATAGAGAGAGACTCCAAAAAAAGTGCAGCACAGAGGGATCTGGGTGTTCTTGTGCATGAAACACAAAAAGTCAGCATGCAGGTGCAGCAAGTAATTAAGAAGGCAAATGGAATTTTGGCCTGTATTGCTAGGGTTTTGGAGTTTAAAAATTGTTACAACTGTACATGTGTTGGTGAGGCTGCACCTTGAGTACTGTGTACAGTTCTGGTCCCCATATTTAAGAAAGGATATACTGGCATTGGAGGCAGTTCAAAAGAGATTCACTATGCAGATTCCTGGGATGAAGGGGTTGACTTATCAAGAATGGTTAAACAGGTTAGGCCTTTATTCATTAGACTTTAGAGGAATGAGGGGTGAACTTATTGAAATGTATAAGATTCTGAGGGGGCTTGACAGGGTAGATGTTGAGAAGATGTTTCCACTAGTGGGGGAATCTCAAAATAGAGTATATTGTTACAGAATAAGTGGACACTCATTTAAAACTGATATGTGAAGGAATTTCTTCTCTCAGAGGGTAGTGAATGTCTGTATTTCTCTACCTCAAAGAGTTGTGGAGACTAGATCACTGAAAGTATTTAAAGAGGAGGTAGATAGATTTTTAAAATATCAGGAAGTTGAGGGCCATGAGAAGCTGGCACGAAAGAGAAGTTGAGGCCTGGGGCAAATCAGCCATGATATTATTGAATGGCGGGGTAGACTTGATGGGCCGAATGGCCTACCCCTGCTCCTATTTCTTATGTTCTTATGCTCTTAATACATTTGATTCCAAATCCACCCAAAACAGGCAATAATTTGGATAAAAATCCAACCTATGTGTCATATATTCTGAGTTTCATGCACAAAAAGCACTACAGGGAACTTACAAGGATGGGTGAAGGACAAATTCCTCCACTGATGTGTAACCTTACTCAGTGCATATAGAAGTCCTGAAATTATTAGGAGTTATGTTATTGCCTGCGTGGCATATGTCAGTATGGATTTTTAAAAATGCAGATTTATACCTGTGGAAGAAGATGCTGCACAGGTCATGGTGAAAGAGGAGGTAATTCAGACACTCGAAGGGTTTAAAATTGATAAGGGGGAAATATTTGATAGGCTGTACTTAAAGTTGATAAGGCACTAGGATCGAATGAGATGCATCCAAGGATACTGACGGAAGTGAGAGTCAAAATTGAAGAGGCACTGATCATAATTTTCCAATCTTCCTTAGAGTCAAGGGTGGTGACAGAGGACTGCAGAATTGCAAACGTTACACCCTTAATCAAAATAGGATGTAAGGATAAACCCCCAGCAACTACAGGCCAGTCAGTTTAACCTCAGTGGTAAGGAAGCTTTAAGAGATGATAATTCCGGATAAAATTAATAGTCACTTGGGCAAATGTGGGTTGATTAAAGAAAGCAATCATGGATTTGTTAAGGGCAATTTGTGCTTAATTAAGTTGCTAGAATTTTTTGAAGAGGTAACAGAGCAGATCGATGATGGTAACACTGTCGATGTGGTACATGGATTTCCAAAAATGCGTTTGATAGAATGCTACACAACAGACATGTGAGCAAAGTTAGAGCTCATAGAACAAAAGGGACAGTAGCAACATGGATACAAAATTTGCTGAGTGACACGAGATAGAGAGTCATGGTGGATGGTTGTTTTTCAGACTGGAGGAAGGTTTATGGTGAAGTTCCCTATGGGTTAATGTTAGGACCCCTGCAGTTCCTTATTTATATTAATGACCTTGACCTTGGAGTACAAAGCACAAATTCAAAATCTGCGGATGATACGAAACATGGAAACATTATGATCAGTGAACTGTGAGGAGAGTAGTGTAGAACTTCAAAAGGACATAGACAGGTTGGTGGAATGGGTGCACAAGTTGCAGATGATAGTTAATGCAGAAAAGTGTGAAGTGATTCATTTTGGTGGAAAGAACAGAGAGTCAATGTAAAATAAAAGGTACAATTCTAAAGGGAGTGCAGGAGCGAGGGACCTGAGTGTATATGTATATAAATCATTGAAGGTGGCAGGACAAGTTGGGAGCGTGGTTAATAAAGCATACGGTGTCCAAGGCTTTATTAATATCATACAGCACAAAAGCAAAGAAGTTATATTGATTTTCCATAAATCACTGGCTCGGCTTCAACTGGAGTATTGCGTTCAGTTCTGGACGCCATATTTTAGGATAATGTGAAGGCATTAGAGAGAGTGCAGAAAAGAATCAGGAGAATGGTTTCAGAGATGAGGAACCTCAGTCACAAAGATAGTTTGGAGAAGTTGGGACTGTTTTCCTTGAAGAGAAGGTTGCGAGGAGAATTGATGGAGGTATTCAAAATGTTTGTCTCCGGTTGATGTAATAGTAAAGTGTGTTAGCATATTGTGTGGTACGTACTGGTCAGTCTGCTTGTCACCTATTGCTTTCAGCTCTACCCGCTGGCTAGCAGTATCACTATTGTGAAAAGAGAGCTGGGCATGTAAGCCTCCCCCACCAGTACATAGCCTTTTCATTAGCTAGCCCTATGTAGTGCTTTCCTGTGGCAACATACATAAACTGGGTGCCTCACAGACCCAAGCTAAACTGTTGAGGACTCATAGGAGGTCTGGCCCCCAGACGCTTGGCACACAGGCCCACTGACATGTGGTTAGCGATGGGTAAATAGCTCCACTGACTTGTGGGCATCTCAGGAGAGAAGAAGGCAAAGGGAGGAAACCCTGACAGAAAATCAAGAGTGGAGTCCCGTAGGCAGTAATCTGTCATCCATCAGGAAGATTCCGGCAACTGCTGCAGCAGGGCTTTAAGCAAACAGTACTGGTTTCAACACTAGCAATGCTGATATGGGGTCAGAGTCTCTATACTATTTGCCCAGGCCCGCACCCTGGAGGGGACACTCCAGCTTTGTGGTTTACATTGGCACAACACAGGAAGAAAAAGTTACTGGTTATGAGCTCTCGCTCGACTAGCGCAGAGCACAGGCATCAGGGGTTATGTCTGACAATGGGAAAGATCATCACGTCTCATTGGATAGCTACTGCCGCTTCAAGCTGGGCAGCCCACAGTCAGTTAGGTGCTGTCCCACCACAGCCTGCTTCCTTCAATGGGTGCTTGGAGCTTAGAACATTGGAACACACAAATTAGGAGCAGGGATAGACCATTTGGCCGCTTGGGCCTGCTCCACCATTCAATAAGATCATCGATGATCTGATTGTGGCCTCAACTCCATATTCACACCTATCCCCAATAACCTTTGACTCCCTTGTTAGTCAAGAATATATCTGCCTCTGCCTTAAAAATATTCAATGACCCTGCCTCTACCATTCACTGAGGAAGAGTGTTCCACAGGCTCATGGCCCTCTGATGAAAACAAATTCTCCTCAATGCTGCCTTAAATGGGAGACCCTTATTTTTTAAACTGTGTCCCCTTGTTCTAGTATCTCCTACAAGGGGAGAGTTATCTCCCTACAGGCAGGTTGCTAATCTATGCAACAGGCAAGACAAACTCAACTAAGAAGACACCAGTCTTTCGTACTCCAAATTGGACATAAGGACTGTGCGTCCTGACCTTACCGATAACCTTCGGCAGGTTGATGATGCACGCAATACAGGGGTGATTGACAAAGAACTTCCAAGGCTCAATGGTGGACATTACTGCGATGCAAGAAACTAGGCTCACTCAAAGTGGACCCCTTTAGGAGAAATACTTGGGGCAACATTTTTAGGGGGGGGTGGGGTGGGGTGGGGGGTGGGATGTGCGGGAGTGGGCACGGGCAGGTGGGTTCTTGATTGGCGCCCCTGGACGGGGGCGTGCTGCCATTTTACGTGGGCGGGCCAATTAAGGCCCACCCAGTGTGACGTGCACCAGGGAGCGCTGCTCCCTGTGCGGGCAAGGGGTATTCCATGAGCTGGGAGTACACTCTTTCATGCATGCACGCGAAAGAGCTAACAGATCTCCCTGAGGCAAAATGCTGCCTCAGCGAGGTTGGCTTAGACTTGAAACTTTAAATAAAGATGAGGAAAAAATGTTGCTGCCATGTCCGCTCATGTGACACTGTCATATGAGTTGGGACATGTCCATAACTTTTATTTTAACAAACTCTGAAATTTTAAAGTCCCTCATGAAACTTCATCCCATCTGTGGATGAGGCTTCATGCTTTTTCAGAAGCCTGCCAGGGCTCCCAGCCTGCACGCCAACCTTAAAGTTGGACGGGCAGGTGCATGAATGACTTCAGCTATTTTTTTAATGGCCTTAATAGGTCGTTGACAGGTCGACGGGTAGGCATCCGACTTGGCTGCACCCCTGCTGACCTGAAAATGCAAATGACGTGGAGTGATGTTGGGAGTTCCACCTGATGTCACCCCGTGTCACTTTATGTGTTGGCGAGTGGGCCCCGCCCCCGCTTGCCGACCAGAAAATGCAGCCCGTGGGTTCTTCTAGAAAGGGAAAACTCAAAGGGCAACACATGAGCATGGAGTAGGTTTTGCAGTAAAAAACACTCTACTCGCAATGATTGAACCCCCCTCCTCAACAGAAAGCTCAAAGGAAACTCTACTCTTCACTTGTCAACAAACACCGGCCCAGTTAACCTCATGTATCTATGCCCCAACACTCACCTCCACCCTTGATGTCAAGGGTTAATTATATGAGGCACTTGATGATGCCATCAGCAGAATTCCCAGCACTGAGGGATTGTACCTTCTAGGGGACTTCAACACAAGGGTGGGTACCATGGACTCTGTATGATGAACAGCTGCTTTCAAACCAAGCCATGTCACAAGGTGTCCTGGAGACATCAGAGATCACACCAGTGGCAGCAGCTAGACCTCATCATGACCAGGCATGCAGCTCAACAGCGTTCTCATCGCTCATGGCTATCACAGAACTGACACTGACAACTCCCTGGTGCGTAGCAAGGTCAGGCTTCAGCCAAGGGAACCATACCACTCCAGGAAGAAAGGTCATCTTTGGATCAACATTTGCTGTACCACTAATTGTACAACATCATCTGCAACTCTGTGCTCTCACTGCATTTGGGAAAAGAGATCAGAGGAATGCTGACTGGTTTGAGGCTTACTGGACTGAAATGGATCCAGTTACTGCAATCAAGAGGACAGCCCTCATGAACTACAAGCAGGTCCCCAACAAACGAAATCCAGATGTTTTCAGAGCTGCATATCCAAGTCTCAGCAGGCTGTTCGGCACTGCGCCAATCAAAACTGGATACTCTGCAACAGCTTACAATCTATAATAGCTTACAATCTACTGCTGAATCTGAGGATGCTAGAGAAAGCAACCAGGACAAGAATGCCCAGCAGCAATCGAATCAGTCCCTTTGAAGACGAAGACAAAGACAGGGAAGATCATCGCTGAATCTAGCAAGCAGATGGAAAGGTGGATGGAGCACCATCTTGAACTCTATGCAATGGAGAATGTTGTCACTGAAGAGGCTCTCAGCGCCTTTCCAGACTTTCCTGTCATGGAGGAGCTGGACAGTGAACCCACCAGCTAAACAAGGCCATTGACCGCCCTGCCAGTGAAGCCCCAGGAAATGATGGCATTCAACCTGAAATAATCAAAAGTGGAAAACCAGCACTGCTGCAGCATCTTCGTGAATGTTTGTGCCTTTGCTGGGAGGAAAGATTTGTGCCTCAAGCAATGCATGATGCAAAAATAGTCACCTTGTCCAAAAACAAAAGGGATCGCAGTGACTGCAACCCTCTGAGATATCTGCTCTCATTAATTCTGGCCTTGTGTGGCATCCCAAATTTTACTCGCTCCACCATTGATGGCCACACCTTCAGCTACCTAGGTCCTCGGCCCTGAAATTCTTTCGCTACACTTCTCAGCCTCTCTACCTTGTTTACCGCCTTTAAGACACTAATATCTCCTCATATGGCTTGGGGTTATACTTTGTTTTATAATGCTCTGGTGTAGTGCCTTTGGACAGTTTATTATGCTGCAGATGCTATATAAATATAATTTGGTGTTGTTTTTGCTTCTTAACAATTAGGGAACCACCTGAGACATTATTAATGGATTCGAGTTTCCCACAGGGAACACTCAATATCCCACTGAAACATTGATGAAAGATTAATAGACATGCTAAAGAAAATCTTGGGCTTCCACTGATCTACCGTCAAAGAAGCACAGAGAGATCAAGTAAATCCTCCTGGAAATTCTATTCCAGTATCTTTTCACTGTCTCTCCCTGCTTAAATTTTCTCTTTGGGTCTCAGATTAAAACAGTTTGCACCACGGCCGAAATCTGGAGCTATGTCTAAGACCACCAGCTGCTGGTTCAATCTGCTATTGACCTTGTTTTCATACCAAGGTCAGATTATGACAGTGGAATGGAAGCAGCTGCAGGGAAATTCTAGGCTAATCTTTAGCATTGATACTTTGCACATCCCCTTTCTCAGTACCACTAAGGTTGGTGTGTGTTTTACCCAAAATGCCAGCCGTACTTCATTTCTTGACATTTTGGAAACTTTTATGGATTTCCTGCTGGACCCTACAGATGTCAGATGTCTCAATGGGCCAAATGGCTTCCTTCTGCACCATAGCAATTCTGTAATTATGTACATTAGGTGAGTTGCTCATTTAGAGAACCAGTGCCGACATGATGGGCCAAATGACCTCCTGTTACACCATAACAATTCTATAACCCATTGATCTTTGCCTTAACTTCTTCCTGGGTCTATATTCCCTTATCGGCTTCAGGATTGATCTCAATTGCTTCAAATACTTCAGGCAACAAACTCATATTTTGATGTGTGAATTACCTGTAACATTGTGTGAAATATTCTTTCCAAAAAGACTGCATTCCTCAATGCTGAATACATAACTTATCTAAATTTACTATTGCATGCGTCATTTATGCTTTATTAGTATTCACTAAATGAAAGCGCCCAATTTGTCATGTATACTTTAGTTTCTTAGTACAAAGTTATCTTATTGATAATGCAATATGCTATTTATTCATTTTATCCTTCTTTCAAGCTAAAGAGTTATCACCATTGTATTTATGCTACAAAGATATAATAATTGAGTGGGTCCATTGCAACATAATGCTCTGCTCAGTTCTTTTGTTATTAAAGCTAAATTCCAAACTCTTCAAGTATTTTAACATTAATAGGCAATGTCACAAATTCATAAAGATGGGGCAAATGTTACACTCCCAAGAGCAGCTGCTAAAGAAGATAGTTGCACATATCAACAAACACTGAGGTACAAGTGGGAGCTGGAGACCATCATTATGATACCATACACAAGGAAGAATCGCTTAAACAATAAGTCTGGAAATAACATGCAAGTAACTTAAATAAAATGATTAGTTTAAAGTTTACAGTGCTCAGAAGAATATTATCAGTCATGATTTATAACGTAAATAGTATTAGCTGAGTTAATATAAAGAGGCTGCATGCATAATAAATGAATTTTCTTAGCAATGACTCTCTAAGGTTTCCAAACATATTTTATATGTCCCAAAAATCTTGAAATTACAATTGAATTTATTATGAGCTATATTTTATTAACTATCAATGTTTCATGGCTTTAATTAATAGTGCTTGCCTGGGCCATTTAGAGAAACAGAATGCAAAGGTATATTGACTGGGTCTCAGAAACAAATAACTGTTAAATACATACTCTGGAGATTTCTGAGCTAACAATAATAGACAGTTTGTATGAAGGTATATAAATGGATTCAGCAGATGAAGTGAATCACTTATTTTAAATATATATTTATGTACAAAAATAATAAATTCCTGATCTGCTCAGTCCCATCATATTCTGCTTTTGGTGATTACTGGATTAATTGGCTTTTAGAACTGTCTAATATATTACATAAATGAGGCATCATTTTGAATGATGCAATTACTTTGTATTAATCAGGATCACACAATTCTTGTGTAAAATAGAACCATATAATGCCAGCTGCATAAAGCTGCATGACATGAACAATAAAGCAAATTTATAGTGTGACTAGCTTCACAACAGTTAATGACAATCTGCAGCAATCCTATGACTAATCAAGTAAATTCTTCATTACAGGACAGTATCCTCTCCTGACAACAATTACACAATAAATGTAATACACACCGTGTATAGTTAACAAATGTACTCCAGTCTTTTCTATTATCTTCAGAAAAATCTTAAATTCCTCAAGACAAACCGATTGATAATGGAGAAGGGTAGAGGAACTTGGTGTAGTAGAGGAAATAGGTTAGATTGAGGTAAATCATGTTAGTAAAACTTATAAAAAAGGGTATAGTAAAAAAAAAGGCTAAGAAAAATCCAGAAAACATAACAGCTAGTCTCAACAATAACTAAGATTGAGTTAACCCAAAGCTGGGTTTGGCTTCAAGCTGGGATGTGAATTTCTGGAAATGAATAGTTTTCAGCACAGGTGACTAAGCATAAAGGTTTGTTTGTCTTGTTGAGATTGTGTAGTGTTTTTCTGAGGTCACAAGTAGAATTGATTTGATTAATATATGTTTGCAGCATGATAGCTTCTGCTGATAATTTTCTAAAAGTTGCAAGCTGTCCTTATCATAGGCTGGGGCTTTGTCCTTGCAACAGAGGCAACTGAGAGGAGATTTGATTGTGATGTACAAAATTGTGAGAGGCCTGGATAGTGTGGATTGGCAGGACCTATTTACTTTAGCAGGGAGGTCAGTGTCTAGTGGGCATAGATTTAAAGTAATTGGCAGAAAGATTAGAAGGGAGATGAGGGAAAAAAAATCACCCTGAGGGTATTAGGGGTCTGGACCTTGCTGTCTGAGGCATAAATCCTCAACTTATTTAAAAGGTGTGTGGATATGCACCTTAAGTGCCATAACCTGTAGGGCCATGGAGCAAATGCAGGAAAGTGGGATTAGGCTAGATGGCTTGTTTTTCAGCCAGCACAAACACGATGGGCCAAATGGCCCCTTTCTGTCCCGTAAACGTTCTATGGTTCTTAACAAGATTGCCTCTGTACTGGAGAATTTTCAGCTTTGATGTATTGGTGCAATGTGAACACACTATTCACCATATTTTGTGATGACCGCACCTGAAATGCAATGTCATTGTTGGACTTCAGTGGTTCAAGGCAGCGGCTCACCACCATCTTCTCAAGGGCAATTGGAAATGGGCACACAAATAGTGGCCCTGCCAGAGATGCTCAGATCCCGGGAATGAATAGAAGATGATCCCAAATTAATTTTGCGGCCTTCAAATTCGGCTTCTTAAAAGGAATATATCTTCAGGTTTTGAGGTTCCTTTAAAAATCCATTCTGATTTAACTTTGTTACCCCTTTTTAGCTGCACATTTTGCTGCTCTTAGAGTTTCTTTTTATTTCTTTTTTTTTGTTAATACCTATGTGGAATTATTCTTTAAATGGAGACAGCCTCCATTGCATAGGATGGGCACTGATGGGAAATCCTCCTGCCCTCATAGAATGATATTTACAGGGAGGAGCAGAGGCAGGTGTGCCTACTGTAGAAGCATGTTAAGTAGAATGAGTCTACTCAAGAAGGCAGTGCGGTTACAAGGGTATGTCTGGAAATCTTTGTCTTTGCTTCTTTTCACTTCACCAGGGAGTCAGCTGAGCAGCTTTGTGTCTCCTGCTGTCAGACTCTAACCCTCATCCATGCCTGAGACAGCTCTGACTGCAGCATTAAAGGTCATAACTGCCTTGAACTGGCATTGTTCAAGTTGTGTTGTGAGACCTCAGCCAGGTCACCCAGAATTCGACATTACATTGCTGTAGCGTTTCCATCCCTCCCTCCTCCTCAAACCTAAAAAAGAGAGGAAGAGGAAGTGCCTTCAGGAGTGCACCAGCCCTGCGAGCGACACTCTTCTGAAAGTGGATTTTAAAGAAAAAGCAGCTGATTGGTGAGTAAATCCTGGGAGTAGACTCAGAGGGAGGAGCACTGGAGCGGTGAGTATAAATCTAGCTTACCTCCGGGATTCGCGGCCTTGTCTCCAGGGAGCAGACTCGGAGGGAGGAGCACTGGAGCAGTGAGTAGAAATCTAGCTTACCTCAGGGATTCGCGGCCTTGTCTCTAAGGAGCAGACTCGGAGGGAGGAGCACCAAAGCGGTGACCTCGGGGCACAGAGAAACCGAAGCCAAAACTGAAAAAATGATGTCACAGGAAAGCTGTGACCTGATTGGTTGGTAGGAAATCTGCACAAAATTTGAAAAAAAAAAACACTGCAAAGCTAATTAATAAATTAATTATCTAAGTAGAGATGGCTGGGCAGGTGATGTGCTGTAGCTGTATGATGTGGGAGCTGGAAGATCCCATTGCGAGCCGCAGTGATCACATCTACAGCAAGTGTTGGTTGCTGGAGGAACTCCGGCTCAGAATTGATGAGCTGGAGTCCGAGCTCCGGACGCTGCGGCACATCCGGAAGGGGGAGAGTTACCTGGATGCTTTGTTTCAGGAGGCGGTCACACCCGGTAGATTAAGTACCTCAAGTCCAGTCAGTGGTCAGGGTCAGCAGGATGTGACCGCAAGTGAGGCAGGTAGAGGGATCCTGTGTTCAGGAACAGAGGAGCTTCAGCTCTTGACCTTGTCCAACAGGTACGAGGTACTTGCTCCCTCTGTGAATGAGGAAGAGGGCTGTAGGGAGGATGAGCCAGCTGACCACGTCACCATGGCACAGGAGGCCATTCAAGAGGGGGGAGCAAAAAGACAAGTGGTAGTTGTAGGGGATTCTATAATTAGTAGAATTGATAGCTTCCTTTGTAAGCAGGATCAAGAGTCTCGCATGGTATGTTGCCTGCCCTGCGCCAGGGTGAGGGACATCTCTGACCGGCTTTAAAGGATATTGGAGAGGGAGGGGGAGGATCCAGTTGTTGTGGTCCACATCGGGCTAAATAACATAGGTAAGACTAGGAAAGAGGACCTGTTTAGGGATTATCAGGAACTAGGAATTAAATTAAAGAACAGGGTTATAGAACAGGGTCAAGGGTTATAATCTCCGGATTACTACCCGAGCCACGTGCAAATTGGCATAGGGACGGGAGAATAAGGGAAGTAAACACGTGGCTAAAGGAGGGTACGGGAAAGAAGGGTTCCATTTCGTGGAGCACTGGCATCAGTATTGGAACAGGAGGGATCTGTACCGTTGGGACGGTCTCAACCTGAACCAATCTGGAACCAATGTTCTAGTGAAAAGGGTAAATAGGGTGGTCAACAGGACTTTAAACTAGAAAGTGGGGGGGGGGAGGGAAGGGTAAAACTCCAAGAACTATGACTAATGGGAAACAAAGCAGCAGGTTAGCGTGTGGGGGGGTGGATTCAACTTCATGGAAAATTATGAAAAAACCGAAAAGAAAGGAGAGCCCAGGAGAGACTATTAGAGTCTCCAGAACACAAAATAGGACAGAGTGTTTGGAAAGGGCTAGGAATCTAACTTCAAGCACATCAGATAAAGGCACGACAATGAGAAAGGGGACAGGAAATACAGGACTGAAGGTGTTGTATCTGAATGCACGCAGTATACGAAATAAGGTAAATGAGCTTGTGGCGCAGATTGAAATTGGCAGGTATGATGTGGTGGGCATTACGGAGACATGGCTGCAAGGGGATCAGGACTGGAAGCTAAATATCCAAGGATATACATCCTATCGAAAAGATAGGCAGGTTGGCAGAGGGGGTGGGGTTGCTTTGTTAGTAAGAAATGAAATTAAATCAATAGCAAGAAATGATGTAGGGTCAGATGATGTAGAATCTGTGTGGGTAGAGTTGAGGAACCACAAAGGTAAAAAAACCATAATGGGAGTTATGTACAGGCCTCCGAACAGTAGTCAGGATATGGGGCACAAGACACACCAGGAGATAGAAAAGGTGTGTAAGAAAGGCAAGGTTACAGTGATCATGGGGGATTTCAATATGCAGGTTAACTGGGAAAATCAGGTTGGTAGTGGATCCCAAGAAAGGGAATTTGTGGAATATCTACAAGATGGCTTTTTGGAGCAGCTTGTGGTGGAGCCCACTAGGGAACAGGCAATTCTAGATTTAGGGATGTGTAATGAGGCAGATTTGATAAGGGAGCTTAAGGCGAAGGAACCCTAAGGAGGAAGTGACCATAATATGATAGAATTTCCCCTGCAATTTGAGAGGAAAAAGCTGGAATCAGATGTAATGGTATTACAGTTGAATAAAGGCAACTACAGAGGCATGAGGGAGGCATGAGCTGGCCAGAATTGACTGGGAGATGAGCCTAGCAGGAAAGACAGTGGAACAGCAATGGCAGGAGTTTCTGGGAGTAATTTGGGAGACACAGCAAAAATTCATCCCTAGGAAGAAGAAGCATACTAAAGGGAGGACGAGGCAACCATGTCTGACAAGGGAAGTCAGGGACAACATAAAAGCTAAAGAGAAAGCATGCAATGCGGCGAAGAGCAGTGGGAAACCACGGAATTGGGAAGCCTACAAAGACGAACAGAGGACAACTAAAAAATAAATAAGGAGGGAGAAGATTAAATATGAGGGTAAACTAGTCAGTAATATAAAAGAAGATTGCAAGAGGTTTTTTTACATATATAAAGGGTAAGAGAGAGGCAAAAGTGCACATTGGGCCGCTGGAAAATGACGCTGGAGAAGTAGTAGTAGGGAACAAAGAAATGGCAGAGGAACTGAATAGGTACTTTGCGTCAGTCTTCACAGTGGAAGACACGAGTGACATCCCCAAAGTTCAAGAGAGTCAGGGGGCAGAGGTGAGTATTCTGGCCATTACCAAGGAGAAGGTGCTAGGAAAACTGAAAGGTCTGAAGGTGGATAAACCACCTGGAGCAGATGGATTACACCCCAGAGTTCTGAAGGAGATAGCTGAAGAGATAGTGGAGGCGTTAGTGGTGATCTTTCAGGAATCACTGGAGTCAGGGAGGGTCCCAGAGGACTGGAAAATCTCTAAAGTAACCCCCCAGTTAAAGAAGGGAGTGAGGCAAAAGACGGGAAATTACAGGCCGATTAGCCTGACCTTGGTCGTTGGTAAGATTTTAGAGTCCATTATTAAGGATAAGATTTCAGAATACTTGGAAGTGCATGGTAAAATAGGGCAAAGTCAGCATGGTTTCATCAAGGGGAGCATTTCCCCTCTGAAACCCCTTCCCCCCACAGTCCTCCAAACACCCCCCAGACTACCCCCCACTTAGTCCTCCCCTTCCTGACTCCTTCCCCCACCCTTACCTCTTCCGCCACCCTTAGTCCCTCCCCACTCCACACCCCTTCCTCCCCCCCCGGACACCCTCCCCTCTCCTCACACCTTCCCTTGCACCTTCCTCCCCCCTTACACATACCTCCCCAGTTGCCACCTTCTCCCTAGTCACGGCCTCCTCCCCTGTTCTCCCTCCCCACTTCCAACCTCTTCCCGACACCTTCATTGCACCCCCTCCCAACCTCACCCACCCAAACCCTTCATTATGCCCCTCCCAACCTCATGCCCCCCTATACCTCTTCCTCTCCCAGTCGATCCCAGTCCTTCCTCTCCCACCCCCTCGACCATCACCCATTGTGAGCATCATTGGTGACTATCCAACTTCAGTGCGCTGCTTCACCAGCACAGCCATGCCCATCAGAATCCACCCAGCAAGTCATGGACAGTCCTCCAGTGGGCCGTTGCCGTTGGGCTCCAGCATCTTCTGCTCCTTGGATGTCTGCGATGTGAGCAGAGCCCTGGTGGGTAAGTCCTAACTTCTGCATGTCCAGCTTGTCAAATCATGTTCTACACCGGCGTGCTTTCCTGCTGACGTGGACGGTCAGGCCTAATATTGATATGTGTTACAATGAGGTTCCCGACATCCGATGGTGGAGAACATGACCCGCCATTGGTGGGCTGAGCGGATGATCGTGAACTGGTTTCATGCCATTGTGATACCGATCACGCCATATTGTCTGCTCACGCCACTGAACATGCCCAACACCAACGGGCACGGAGAATCCTGGCCATAGGCCGGTTACAGCATAGAAAAAGGCCATTCGGTCCATTGTGTCCATGCCAGTTCTCTGCAACAGTAACCCAACTAGCCCCACTCCCCAGCCCTTTCCCTCTATTTCTCTACAGGTGCCCTTTGAAAGGCACAATTGAATCTTCCCCCACCACACTCTCGGACAGTGTATTCCAGATCCTGACCTGCTGAAGAAGTGTGGCCCAGGACAATTTAACTCTCTGTGCACGGTGTAAATTTAATTCTAAAGATGTATTAGTAAATAGTGGGGCTGAATTAGGTTCGAGACTGGTGAGGGGAGGATTGTGAAAGCTATAGGAATTGAAGCATAAGGCTTAACTAAAATAAATATTGAGAAAATAATCAGAAAAAATTGGAATAGGATAATGTCCAGTATTGAGAGACCAAAAAAACTGTTGCAGGAGAGGCAAGATGTATTTAAAAATTGAATAGGAAAACCAGATAACCAGGATCAAAAATTGGAAACATATTTGTGTAGTGGGTATACGAATCCAAAGCATTCAAAACTAATTTAGAGAGCTAAAAGGAGAACTTCATGAATTTATATGGCAATGGTAAGGTAGGATAATAGCCTAAGGCACTTGACAGAGAAGTGATCTGAAATAAATGGAAGCCACATGAGAGAAAGACTATTAAGTGAGTTAACCAGAAGCTTAGCCAAAGAGGTAGGTTTTAAGGAGGCCCTAGATGTGGAGAAGGAGGCGGAGAGGTAGCAGCATGCAAGAAGAAATCATTGACCTACATGGTCTCCAGTGGTGGGGCAAAAGGAGAGAGGGTGCACTAAAAGCCAAAGTTGAAGGAATAGAGAGTTCTGGAGGGGCTAAAGGATTGGAGGAGGTTATGGGTAAGGAAGGGCAAGAACATCAAGGGATTTAAACCAAAAATGGGAATTTTAAATAAGAGGCATTGAGAACCTTGTCAGCTGACAAGGACAAAGCTATGAATAAGTAGAACTTGGTGTGGCAGCAGAATTTTGAACAAGCAGAACTTTATAGAAGCAGGAAGGTGAAAAGTTAGCCAGGAGAGCTTTGGAATATTTGGGTTCTGAGATGATAAAGGCAGGGATGAGGATTTCTGCAGCTGAGGTAGAGCAGGGTGTTGTTATAGATTTGGAAGTAGGTGGTTCTTATGTTGGCAAAGATGGGTGGTCAGAAACTCCAATTGGGCTCAAATATAATGCCAATATTGCAAACTATTTGCTTCAAACTGAGGAAATGGTGTGGAGGGTGGATGGTATCAGTGACTAGTTTGTATAGTTTGTGAAAGGACTGATGACAATGGCATTGGTCTTCTCCATGGTAATTGGAGGAAATTGCAGCTTCAAAATTGGATAACATACAGGTAAAATGAATGCTCAGAGGTAGTGGAGAGATTGAGAGAGGTAGAGGAGAAGTATACTTGTGTGTCCACAATGCAAAATATGCACATGAATCTGGATATGCTGTAATAGAAGTGGAAAATCTTCCTTACAACACCCCTTCATGACTATCAGTTAGACCTTCATCAATAGTCAACTAATCAGAGACTTATGCCCATTAAGGTATATGGATTGTGAAAATGTCAGTGCAATAGATGACAAACAAAAGCTTCATACACTTAGGGCAGAATTTTCCATGCCCATTGGCATCAAGCGTGTTCGGTGGCATGAGCTGGCAATATAGCGAGAAGGCCAAAAATCGTTTTCACGCCGCTGTGAAATGGTTTGCAATCGTCCACTCTGCCCGTTGAAGGCGGGCCGCATTTCCCACCATTAGACATCGGCAACTTCATTGTAATACACCTGCACATCATTATAAGCCCAGCTTGCCGGAATTAAACCCCCAACATTTGATCATCTGAGTATGTCGGCGTGAATGGACACCGACATGTTTTTCACAACAGCATATATACAGCACCTGGACAGTAACATTGCGCAGTGCTCAAGAGGGTTGCCTGTTGGACTTCAAGGTTGAGGCACTGCACATTCCAGCAAGGGTACAGGCAAGTCGCTTTTTCCCGGCTGGCTGACAGTGTGGTGCCGGGTCAAGGGCTGCCCTGTGGTTGAGGTGACTTGGGTGGAGGGCTGTGGGGGGGGCAAGTTGGGAGGGTGGGGGGGCTGCGGGTGGGCAAGGGCTGTCCTGCTGTTGAGGTGAATTGGGAAGTGGGACGGGGATGGGAAACAAGGGCTGCACTGCAATTAATGCTGGTGCACAAGCAGGTGTGGGGGTGGCGGGAGGGAAGCGGCCACGCATTAGGGAAACCTTGTATACAGTAACCATTCGTCCGCAGCTGAGACAGTTCAGATGCAGCCACATTGACATGCTTGGAGTTGGGCCTCTAGCTTATCTGCCCACTGAAGCAATGCAGAGGCCTGAAGGTGCCACCAAGTGTTCCAGAGCTTTTCACCCCTCGGGCACAGGCTGCAAACTGATGAGCATTTCAGTGAACTGCAGAGCAATTGGATGACTGGGCATGTTGTACAATCTCCTTGCTAAAGCTGGCCCTGGAGCAGTCACTGGTGGAGGCGCTCACAGCCCTTTACAATGTCAGCATCCCGGTTTAGACCAGTTTCCCCCATGGTTCAATCTAACAGTGCAGCCTTGCAGTGCAGGTTAGAACAATGCCTGCGCCTGAGCTGAGCATGCAGTCCAGTGGCCAAAGCTGTTGCCAATCGGTCAGGTAGAGTGGGGTGGAGGTGGGTGGGGTGGAGGTGGGTGGGTTCTCGGGTAGCCATGCAGCACACTAAACTCTGGTTGTCCAAGTGGTGGCCAGCACTCTCTGGGATGCATTAAGGGGCCTTCAGACTTAATCAAGAGAGGTTCTTAGAACACCCAAGCTAACCCACATGTCCCTCTCTTTCATCCTGCAGGAGGAGTTCAGGAGCATGGAGCTTACTAAACTAACTATGTCTTGTGGCCTACAGAGTTCGGAGACAAAGGAGAAGAGAGTGATGGAGGGACCTGGCTGTGCAGAGGGAGGAGCAGCACCCTCAGGAAGAAGGGGCGGCTGGAGCTCCCGTACATGCTGAAGAGTCACAGTGAGCCGTCGCTGGTCAGCACCTAGCTAGACCCTGGGCCTATAGACGCCGCCTTTCATTCCTGCAGATGACCGAGAACCAGTGTCGCCAAAGACTGCGCATGTCTAAGGAACTGGTCAGTCACATCTGCCAGCTACTGCAGCAGGATTTGGTGCCACGGGGACATGGAGGGCATCTCCTGCCCATGGTGCTCAATTTCTGCGCCAGTGGTTCCTTTCAGAGCTCCACAGGTGACCTCTGTGGGATATCACAAGCCTCCACCCACAAATGCATCTATGAGGTCACGGATTCCATCGTCGTGATGGCACACAACTTTGTGCAATTCGCAATTCAATCAGGACCAGGAAAGCCAGGTTGCAAGAGTGCTGGGATTTGCCAAGATCTCAGGTTTCCCACAGATGCAGGACGCCATTAACTGCACTCATGTGGTGCTCAGATCTCTGTGGCAACAAGTGGTCAACTATGTCAACCACAAGGGATTTCATCCGTTGAATGTTCAGCTGGGGTGCAATCACCACAAACACATCCTGCAGGTCTGCACTCGATTCCCAGGGAGTGTCCATGACTCCTACATTCTCTGTCGGTCTCAGATCATCCAGGGCCCACAGAGGCTGCTGGGATGGCTCCTCGGGGACAAGAGTTACCTTCAGAGGAGGTGGCTGATGACACCCGTGCGGCGTCAGACTGCAGCAGAGTGAAGGTATAACGAGGCTCAATGCTGCAATTCGCACTTTGGTGGAGCAAACCATCGGGATGCTGAAAATGAGGTTCCGGTGCCTGGACCGGTCTGGTGGAGCCCTGCAATATAGTCCACAGAGGATGTCACACATCATTGCCACCTTTTGCGCTCTTTACAACCTGGCGCTGCAACGTGGTGAGAAGCTGGCTGAGGAGGAGATGGAGGAGCCAGAGGTCCCTTCCGATGAGGAGGACATCAACAGAGATGAAGTGAAGAGGTCCTCAAAGGCAAGGATGATGGCAATCAGGCCATTGCACTGGCCAGACGAAGCAGGCATGCTTTGGGGGCCCTTATAGATGCTAGGTTAGTGGATGATGAGTGGAGTAGTGAGGACACTCCATAGATCTTCACATAGCCTCTGTGAATGTCTGACTCCTGTCTGGTAGAGGGCAGCTCGCTTGCACTCTGTGATCAGGATCATCTCATAGAGATGCAGCCTTGAAACTGTATATTCATCTGATCCTTTGTCAACCTTCAGCACCTGACCCCTTCAGGAGCATAGTTACCAGTCACAGATCCTGATGAGATGGGTGGGCCAGTCCCACCTTAAAGGTGCTGAGAGCACACAGAGAGAATGACAGAACTCTGTGACACCTGCCTACGACATTCTGGCAGCAATGACAAGCACCAGCGAGGTTCAGGTGTCCAGTGAGTGTGAAGCCGGACCCTCACTTTGGCCTGAAGGTTGCACAAAGCACAGGGAAGAGGCCCTGAATTGAGACACCTGCCTTTATCTTGTGTAGGTACAAAAGTTTCACATCTGAGTGACATGAACACTGCTCATCATAATAAGGAGCCATAGGCAGGGAGGCATTCTTGGGAGTTTATTTACAATAGTGAACATTACGCACAAGTGATTAACATCCATACCCAGGCTGTACAACTACATATTCTTAAACACCGCGGGGACTGGGGTATTTTATCGACCACTTTAATCACTTTTTGGTTTAATGTTTGTAAGTTTCCTTTAAACTTTGTCCTTAGTTTTACAGCTGACCTGACTTAGGGGCTGTGCTTGTTTTATCCCTTATTTTGTTAATTTAGTTTAATTGTTTAACTCCAAAAGAGTTACATATTCTTAAACTCTCTAACCCTGCCGCCACGTCTTGGCACTCCCTGGGCATCCACAGTAGAGGTGCTGATGCCCTATCTCAGATAGCCTTGACGGGCATCCTCTAGGGGGCCGAGACCTGGAGAGCCCGGGCCTGCTTTTGGGGTCCTGCTATGTGGCAGAGGTACCCTCCTTGGCCTGTGGAACTGGAGCTTTTGGGCACACAGGAAATGGGGATCCCTCTTGGGGGTTGGACATACCCGTGTGGATGACCCCAGGGTGTCAAGCTACTGATCCTCCTCCCTTTGGGTGCCTGAGGGCCCCTGGCCGACTCCTTGAGGAGAAGGGGAAGCTGGAGTGAGATCGAGCTGCCCCGTACCCCTCTCGCCTTGACACTGCTGGAGGCCAACTATGGTGTCAGCAATGCAGGACCAATGTCCTGGACCAAGGTCTCCATGGTGGCTGCCATCCTACCAGTGTGACCTTGGTACATTGGCATACTGGTGCTATCACCTCAGACTGAAGGCAGTCAGACTCCTCCATCATGCTTTGCAATCGGAGGAGTGCAGCGGACATCCCTTCCTGATGTTCCCGAGCTTGCCTTTGCAGCTCCAGCAACCGAGGTATGACCAAATCCACAGGCTCATCATCTGACTCAGACTCAGCAAATTTCGGGCCTCCAGCAGTCCTCTGTGTGCCAGACACCTGGGAAGCCCCTGCCGTTGCCTGATGTGGATCAGACAGTGTAATGTGAGCCTGAGAATACTCTAAAGCTAGGTCCCACTGAGGTGTGTGTCTCTGTGCAAGTGGAGGGTGTGGGTGAGCGCTGTGACGGGACTTCAAGGAGGGTGCCTTCAGATTCTTCTCCTGATGTGTCTTCAGGGCTTAATTGGAGGCCCTGGGTTGTGGGGTCCCTCAGCTGTTTCCCAGATGTGCCTGCGAAAGCAAGCAGAGATAATTAGTGTATGGCAGTGGCCTATGAAACAGGACACATCTCTCAGAACATGGTTGTCTGATGGATGTTGCACTGTTGGATTCTCATTTGGTAGAGAACCACTGACCTCACCATCAGCATAGAAGTGGTCTAGATCGTCACCAGCCAGCTGGATGACTCAATTTTCAAAGTCCGTGAGGACCTTGATTTCAGGCATTTCTCCACCAGTAAGCGACCTCTCCCTGTTGATGTGTGCCAGCCTGTCATGCATGAATACAGACAGGGAGAGTGTAAGCAGGTTGTCTGCCAAGGCAGATGATAAAGATGCCTGGCATGTGTTGGGGTGAGTGGTCCCATGGATGGGATGAGGACAATGAAGGTGTGTGTGAGAGAATGGTGATGTCCATTGAACTGGCAGTGAGGGAGATCCATGTGGATGCGTGATGGGTTTGAGAGTGTGTGAGTTGAGAGTGATGATAAGAGTGACCTACCCTGGTGGAATGGAGATGATCGTTCATCCTCTTTTGGCACTTGGTGGCTGTCCTCTTTTGCAGGGCGTGGCACTGACCACCGCTGCCATTGCCTCATGCCGGATAGGTAATGTTGCTGCCCCTCCTGAGGCCAGGATGGAGGTTGAGGACATCACAGCAGAGTACACCAGAGTGTCCAAAAGGTGCTTGAGGGCACATCACTAAAACCATGGGGCTGCAGCCTTCTTGCCCTTCAGGGCCATGTCTTTTTGCAGTAGTCGTGGGCTGGAACCACTGAGAGTTTTGCACGCGGCTTCACTTTAAATATGGCACCCGGTATGAGGAAGTGGCGAGGTGACGGCACGGCAGACGAATGAGAGCGAACGGATTGGGACGATTGGATGTGAAAAGCCGTCATTACGGCTAGTGGATAAAACATTGTTTTACCCACCTGTTACCATACTTAGCGCTAATCTGGAACAATTCCGCCCTTAGGTCTTTAATAACAAAATGTTATGATGCACAAATATAAGCCTTGCTTTGAACTTCCCACATTGTTTTTTTTGGTTTGAAAATTCTTTTGAGCTACCCTAGAAGAGCAACACATTAAGCTTTCAAGCTTAGCTGCAATATTCTGTACGAATGACTTCAATGAATAAATACTGATGTTATTTTTTCCCTGCGGATCTTGGATATTTGTGATTTATGGACTGTGGCACTGATTCCCAGCTGGATACATTTGCTGAATATTTGGATAAAATTTGAATATACATCCACATGAAAGTTGCTACTCTGAGTTATTCATTAGGCCTTTCTGATCTAAAAATTGTCAATTGAGGAATTTTGATTGTAGGCTTTACATCTATTTTCCTATGTGGGGTCTTTATTGTTATTGATTGCCATTCTGGCCTTTTACTGTTTTTAACATGAGACTTGCCATTAGCCTTGCACCCCATTCCCCACATTCAAACCACAGGGGGAGTTGTAATCCCCAAAACCAGGTGGGTTTACTTCCAGTGGGATATCAAAATGTTAAAAACCTGATTCCCCACCCAATCCTCCACTAATCAGTTCACTTTTTAGTGTTAAAAACCATATTTTCTTTTAAAATATGGAAGGACACTGCATTATCTGGTCACTTGAAAGTTGACCTGGATTTTTTTTAAAAAGGGTTATAAGTTTACGTTTGGGCCAGGAGCAAGCATGCCTTTTCCAAGAAATCACCTGACCAGCATGGTACTTGAAGGGGAAGAGCTGTTTGCTTGTTGGCACGACAATTATTTTAATGGATGAAAAAAAACTTACTTAAAGACAAAGGCATTTTACTGGAAATCACATGACAGGGATGAGCTTTAAATTTTGGACTTGGTTTTGTTTTAATTCAGTTGGGACTGAACTGAAAAAGTGATGAGCTGCCCAGCTTGCATTCTTGTTGCCTTGTCTGAAACCATGTGATTGTCAGTATCCAGCTAAGAATCCTCACCTCAGTGGAATGTGTCTGTCTTTGGAGACCCAAGAGGCTGAGACAAGAAGGATTGATCTGGCTATATTCTCCTTCACACTGAAGCTCTGTTGACAAGAACCTCCAGACATCTACAGGGACCAGCAGCCCGTCTTTGCATGAGGGAGCCACAGATCAACAGCGTCAGAAACCTGCAAACTTAACCCTTTATTTTTATAAAGTCTTTCCTTCAAAGCCCATCTCTGCAGGGACCTTGTCTGTTTCTCCTTTCTTTGTGTGTGTGTGTGTGTGTGTGTGTGTGTGTGTTGTGTGTGTGCGTGCGTGCACATGTTGGGGTATTCTTAAAAGGGATAGATAGTTGTACTTCCAGAGTACAATTGTGTGTTAACCAGTTCTTGCAAGTTGTTTTAACAAAGAGGTTTTGCTTTATAGGAAATCAATAATTCTGAGTTTGTTGAAAGAAGTCTGGTTAAAGTCTCTTTAACGGTAGTGAAGACAAAAGAAAATGGCCATTTTGGTGAGTGAATTAAGTTTTTAAATGAATGGTGTGACCTGGAGAGTAGTGGGGCTAGATAAGCTACTCATCTCATTCCGGTCAGAACACCAGCTTTAGTGGAGGCAGGTCAGTAGCGGGGTGGTGGTCCAAGCCAACTGATCCACTCTCAGGAGGCAGGATCTCCATTTAAGTATATGATGGCCTTATAGGTAGCCACCATTTAAATTCAACTCTGGCCAGCTGAGTTCCTGGGCCTCAGGAAACTTGGTGGCTAAAGGGAGGCGAGGACTGTGGGATCCAGGACAGAAGTGCCTTTTCACTTAAGTGCTGGAGCCTTCTTACCTAATTCACCCAAACCCCATGATCAGGCAACCACCTAAGCCTTAATTCTGAATTCCCCCTAGCTGTTCTGCTCTCCCTTCTGGTCTCCAAACTTTCCCCTGCTCTGGCCTCTGATCTCCTCCCTGTTCTGGCTTCTGTTCTTGCCATCTGCCCTCCGATCTTGGCACTCCCCCCACCAAATCTTTTCTTCATGAACCGTCTGTCCGTCCTTTGGCTTTCCCAAGCTGCGGCCTGCTCATGAAGTCCCACCAGGCCACAGTTTGCCATTTAAAAAAATTCATTCACCACCTTCTCAAGGGCAACTAGGGATGGGCTTCGCTGGCTGGGCCAGCATTTATTGCCCATCCCTAGTTGCCCTTGAGAAGATGGTGGTGAGCTGCCTTCTTGAACTGCTGCAGTCCATGTGGTGTAGGTACACCCACAGTGCTGTTAGGGAGGGAGTTCCAGGATTTTGACCCAGCAACAGTGAAGGAATGGTGATGTATTTCTAAGTCAGAATGGTGAGTAACTTGGAGTGGAACTCAGCCTGACTTGCTGTATCCAAGAAACGGGACAAATCAGGAAATCCGGTTCTATAATTAAGTTCTAACTGAGGGGAATCTACTTGCCCAGTCTCCTGACCACAAAGTTGACCCTCCTCCCCCCATTCCCTCCCACCTCTGAGATAAAAGTTTGGAGCGTGTGATTTGGCTTCCAGTTATTCAATAATCATCATAGGTAAGGGGCCAATTTTCCCTGGTTTTCTTTTCCCAAGAAAATGCCTATACATCCACTATAGGTACAGGTATAACAAATGCATGTAAATGAAGCAGAGGGGACATTTTGTCCCCCCTCCCTCATTGTCTGGTTTTCACATCACAGGGGCATCCAGACACAGAAACACTCCAAAGAAACTTGCTCCAATTAGAGGGTCTGGGAATGTATGGCAGCAAGCAAAGCAAATGGAGGCCCAAAAGGGAAGGGGCCTTTTTAAATTTCAGGTTGACTCAGGCCAAAATGCCCTTCAATTGCCGTTCTCCAGCTAGTCTGCTTCCCCAGTCTCTCAGTGCAAGGCCTAGTTGTGGGGCTGAGCCTCCATTAGGGATGCCGACAATCATGGCCAAACCCACAAAAATCAATCCAGGTTGTCCTGGATAGATAAAAACTGCTGAAGGGTCATGAGGACTCAAAACATCAACTCTTTTCTTCTCCGCCGATGCTGCCAGACCTGCTGAGTTTTTCCAGGTAATTCTGTTTTTGTCCTGGATAGATGGTGTGCTTCAAATGCACAATCCACAACCAGAAAATAAGCACCATAGGTTAATGAAATACTATAATGAGTTCAAGAGAGCGAGAAAGGGACAGCCTAGGACCAATTTTAAAATCCAGTGTAATCGTGATCCATTGTGCCTCATTCTTGGCAGCTTATGGTCTGGAAGAGAGACCCCACCCTCTTTTGCAGGTTAGTTATGAAGATCTGCTGTGGCAGGCTTCACAGGCAACTGAGTTTCTCCCACTAGTCTGGGTATAGGCCCCTACCAGTGTCCTTATGTGCACCACTGAACAGTTCAATCATGGCCTAAAACTAGATATAAAGGTAGATTCAAGCCACGACAAGTGGACCACGATAAGGGAAAAGGGTAATCAGCTCTGTGGTGCAAGGAGGTTTCAATAAGGTGCCTTGCTAGAGTATTATTTCAAAAATTCAATTATATGGCCTTGTAGAACATGTCGCAGCATTGTTAATTGCTCAATAGTAAACTGAGGGTTAGGATTAACAGGTGTTATTTGGATTGAGCAAAGGTTGGAAATGGGTGTAACACAATGATCAATGCAGTTGTGCCTTTGTTTTTGATTCATATTACTAAATTGAGCTGAGATATAGGGAGCACAATACTGGTGTTTGTTGATGAAACTAAAGTAGGTGGCTTTACAAAATGTGAAATTGACTAACAACTTCAGGGGAACAATTTTCCCCCCGCCGGGGGCAAGTGCAGGAGCGGACGTGTGCCGGCGCGCCTCCGATGGGCACCCCCAATCGGGGCTGTGCAGCCATTTTACGTGGGTGGGCCAATTAAGGCCCACCTAGCGTGACATCTGTCAGGAAGCGCTATGCGTTCCCTGTGCGGGTGGGGGGTGGATTCCCTCAGCCAAGAGTGCGCTCTTTTGCGCGTGCACATGAAAGAGCGCACTCAGCTCCCTGAGGCTAAGTACTGCCTCAGGGAGGTTGGCGCCAAATTTAAAAATGGTCATTGTACAAAAATGAAATTTACCTGACATGTCCCCTCATGTGACACTGTCACATGAGTTGGGGCATGTCCATTACTGTTAATCAAACTTTTATTAAATTTTTAAAAACACTCATGAAGCCTCAACCCACCCGTGGATGAGGCTTCATGCTTTTTCTGAAGCCCACCAGGGCTCCCGGCCTGCCCGCCAACCTTAAGGTTGGACGGGCAGGTCCATTAATTACTTGAATTAGTTTTTAAATGGCCTCAATAGGCCGTTGATAGGTCAGTGGATGCACAGCTGATTTGGTTCACCTCCGCCGACCTGAAAATTGAAATGTTGCGGGGTGACATCGGGAGTTCCACCCGACGTCATCTCGCGTCATTTTACACGTCGGCTAGTGGGCCCTGCACCCCCGCTCACCAACGTCAATATCCTGGTCCAGGAAAACATGAACATTGGCGATCAATCCCCTGGCCTATCTTCTGCAAATTTGTAGCCAGTTATTCACCATATGAAGACCCCTTCTCCAACCTACCCTCTAAACTATACGTTGTGCCAAACTCTGAGCTGAGTATTTGCTATACTGAATGACATTGCATCATCAGGATTGCTTCCTCCCACTTCCTGAAGTGATACAGTGACATCAACATTTTGAATATCTAAGTTGAAAGAGGGAGACAAGGTTTAGCTTTTAGTGTGAAAGGACATTGGAGAAAGCTGACTCGCTGCTAAGCCCCCACAAGCAGAATGTGTAAGGTGAAGGGAAAAAATGAATACAGTGTGAAGAAATCCAGCACGGAATATCTCCAGAGGAAGTTACCCCTTTGGGAGAGGTCAGGCACCCCTTTGGGTTTGTGAAGAGTAGACATGAATGTACGTAAATGGATAAGCTCAGTGGAACTGTCATGCTGTTAAGTCATTTTAATAACATTCAGCTTCAGTTGTAAAAAAAATCAGTGCTTGCTATTTCACTGTATTTTGACATAAGTATGGGGGATTATCAATGTATGACTAGTGCTGTTTGACTGCATCCACAACTTATCATTATCAGTGGGGAACCTCTAATTTCCGAATTTGATTGACAGTTCCACGTGGTTATAAAGAGATTGGCTGTCTTTGATGTGGAGCTATGAATACAAATGATTATTTTCATGAGGAATTAAGTACTTGAAGGAAATGTTTGTTTTTATATAGGATTAAGTACGTGAATTAATTTAAATGTTATCAATGAGAATATTTAAAAAAATATAGTAACAACTGCAATAGACACTTAGAACTTTATTTTATTTCATCTAACACAGCCTCCTGAGGTCTGCCCATGATGGATATGGGTGATTTGGCATGGAGGGTGCAAGGGAAAAGGGTGCTGGTTGGGGATGAGTGGTGAGTTGGTGTGAGTTGGCACTAATTTGGCAGAGGGGCTATAAAGGGCAATGGGATTGAGTAGGGGAAACAGGTTGAGATGGGGGGTATGAGGAGCAATGGGGGTGGGTGGTGAGCATAGATTTGCATAGGAGGATATTATGGGTCATGGGGATTGGTGCGTGGATTGCATGAATTGACATGGATGGGGGCATGGTGAGTGTATGGGGGATTAGGGGTGTGAGGGATGAGGGCTAAATGAATGATCCTTGTTTTAATGTTTTTATTATAACTGGGACAAAGTCCCTTTTAAACAGCATTCGGCAGCCGTAGTGGCTGCTTCCGAACTCTTTCCAGGGTCAACAGCTTGGCTCCAGCTGGCACCTGCCCACCCCAACAAAAGTCCAAAGATTTAGTGCATTTTCTCCCGAGTGGGGTTTGCAGAGTTGGGAATTTCCCGACTCCGTTCTCCCGACTAGCGAGTGAAAGTTCAGCTTGAAGGAACCAGAATCGCCTTTATTTTTAAAATAATGCTTCTTTAGAGATAACCTTTTTGTTGAGGTGCAGAGGAGAAGCAGGGAATTGTTGTAGACTCATATCCGCCAGGTTTCTGCTGCTAACTTACACCAAGGGGAAATTTTGCTGAATGGATGGACAGATCTTCCCCTTGTTTTTTATTCATTCTTTCATGGGATCTGGGCATCACTGGCAAAGACAGTATTTGTTGCCCAACTGTAATTCCCCTTGAACAGAGTGGCTTTCTAGGCCATTTCAGAGGGCAGTTAAGAGTCAGCCACATTGATGTGGATTTGATGTCACATGCAGGCCAGGCCAGGTAAGGATTATTGGTGGCAAATTTCCTTCCCTCAAGGACATTAGTGAACCAGGTGGATTTTTACAACAATTAATGGTAGTTTCATGGCACCATCACCAAGGCTAGTTTTCAATTCCATTTTATTAATTAATTGAATTTAAATTCCATCAGCTGCTGTGATGGGATTTGAACCTGTGTCCCCAGGCAGCAGCTTGGGCCTCTGGTTTACTAGTCCGATGATATTACCACTATGCATCATCTCCCTCATTAGCCGCCTGTTGTGACGTTACTTTTGAATGCATGTATGGTGGGATCATGAGCTTCTCCAGAAATCCGACTGTTGGTGTTTCTTGCACATTCAGCAGTATTTGTGTCTCTATGAAGCTTTTTTTTTAAATTCATGGGATATTAGCATCTTTATTGCTCATCTCTAATTACCCTTGAGAAAATGGTGGTGAGCCGCTTTCTTGAGCCGTTGCAGTCTATGTGGTGTAGGTATAACTGCAGTGCTCTTAGGGAGAGAGTTCCAGGAAGCCACTGTTGGTGGCCTGAAGGTATAGTCCTCACAGAGACCGATTGAGTATATTTGGGAATTTGGTGCAAAGTGGGAATTCAACTGGTAAATCTTTCTCCGGGTTCAATTTTAGAGTAAGAGTCGGATTCTGACCTGGAACGAACAACCCAGAATTAACAGCCTTTAAATTAAGTAGCCTAATTAAACAGGCAACTGTCTTAGTGGCAGTTAACTGTCAATCACCTGAAAGCCCTTTGCCTGATAGGACAATTACGTGCTGATAAATGTAGCAGGAAGCTAGATCAGAGACTGACTCATTACAGTGAGCTTCAGGTAAGGTTTACTGCAAAAAGTGCAACTCAGAATAGAAACTTGGGAGTTGTGTGATTAAGAGAGTTAGGAAAGGAAGGGAAAGATGAGCTCTTTTGCTTTCTAACTTTCTCAGCCTTCAGAAAGTGGTCGTACTCTGCTACAGGAGAAGAAACTAATTATTTGGTGAGTATCTGGTAAGTGACTATGGTATATTCTATTCCTAAGGCTCAAAACAGTCTAGCAACTGATGGTAAAGTTAATAAAATTTATAAAAACAAAAGTAAAATACATAATTGAATAAAATAATTAAATAGTTAATTAGAACACTTGAAAGATGTCAGGACAGGTGATGTGTCACAACTGCAGCATATGGCAGCTCCTGGATGCCAGTTTGACCCAGGCCAAATGAGACTGCAGTAAGTATTTGAAGTTTGAGCAGCTTCAGTTCAGAATTTATGAGCTGGAGGCTGAACTACAGACACTGCAACTTATCAGAGAGGGGAAAATTTACCTGGATTCTTTGTACAAGGAGGCAGTCACACCACTTAGGACAGCGTCTTCTGATTTGGTCAGTGGTCAGGGACAAGAGAGTATGACTGTGAATGAGCAGGTAAGGTGACTCAGAGGACAGGAGTGCAGGAGCTTGCGGCCTTGCAATTGTCCAACGGGTTTGAGGATTTTTCAGCTCATTTGAATGAGAGTGGGGGCTGCAGGATGGATGAACTACCTGGCCATGGTACCATGGTACCATGGTACAAGAAGCCATTCAATTAGGGGGAGCAAAAAGGAATGTAGCGGTAGTAGGGGATGGCATAGTCAGAGGGATTGATACCATTAGATTCAAGGTTGTTATGGAAAGGAACAAGGATGGGCCAGAAATAAGAGTTCTAAATTGGGGTAAGGCTGATTTTAATAAGATCGGAAATGATTTGGCCAGAGTGGACTGGGAGCAGCAATTTTTAGGTAAAGCTGCATCAGAGCAGTGGGACTCATTCAAGAAGGAAATAGGGAGAGTACAGGGCCAACATATTCCAGTAAAGACAAAGGGTGGGACCAACAAATCCAGGGAGCCCTGGATGTTGAGGGATATACAGGATTGGATAAAGAGGAAAAGGGAGGCTTATGGCAGATACCGAGGGCTCAAAACAACAGAAGCCCTAGAGGAGTATAGAATGTGTAGGGGGAAACTTAAAAAGGAAATTAGGAGACCAAAAAGGGGATATGAAAAAATATTGGCAGGTAAAATAAAGGAAAATCTAAAGTTATTTTGTAAGTACATTAAGAGTAAGAGGATAACTAGGGAAAGAGTAGGGCCCATTAAGGAACATAATGGTAATTTGTGTGTGGAGCCGGAAGACATAGGTAGGTTCTAAATAAATTACTTTGTGTCGGTGTTCACAAGTGAGGGACGACGTAGGTATGGAAATCAGGCAGAAGGACTGTGATATAATTAAATAAATTAGCATAGAAAGGGGGGAGGTTCTAAGTGATCTGGGAGGCTTAAAAGTAGATAAATCTCCAGGCCTGGATGAAATGTATCCCTGGCTGTTGAGTGAGGCAAGGAAGAAAATAGCAGGGGCGCTGGCAATAATTTTCAATACCTCTCTGGCCACAGGTGAGGTGCCAGAGGACTGGAGTACAGCCAATGTAGTACTGTTATTCAAGAAAGGAGGAAGGGAGAAACCAGGGAACTACAGGCCAGTCATTCTAACCTCAGTGGTGGGGAAACTATTGGAAGCAATTCTGAGGGACAGAATTAATCTACACTTGGAGAGGCAGGGATTAATCAAGGACAGTCAGCATGGTTTTGTTAAGGGGAGGTAATGTCTGACCAATTTGACTGAATTTTTCGAAGAGGTGGCCAGGTGTGTAGATGAGGGCAATGCATTTGATGTAGTATACTTGGACTTCAGCAAGGCTTTTGCTAAGGTCCCGCATGGGAGACTGATAACGAAGGTAAAAGCCCATAGGTTCCAAGGCAATTTGGCAAATTGGATCCAGAATTGGCTGAGTGGCAGGAAGCAGAGGGTGATGGTCGAGGGGTGTTTTTGTGATGCCTGTGTCCACTGGTGTTCCAGAGGGATCAGTGTTGGGTCCCTTGCTGTTTGTGGTATATATAAATGATTTAGGCTTGAATGTAGGAGGGTTGATCAGTAAGTTTGCGGATGACACGAAAATTGGTGTGTATGGGTGAATGGATCTGTAAGTTTTAGTAAGGATAAGAAGGCTGAAAAGTTGAAGAAAAGCGAATTAGGGTTGAATTCTCAGATGATGACTAATGTTTTGGTGCACAGGTTGCAGGATGAGAAAAAGGAAGAGATATCAGCAAGAAGTTGGCATAGAGTTTGGGCAAATACATTCATGGGGAAGAGGAGAGCAATGGCTCAGTGAGATTGTTACTGCCCTCTTTGTGAAACATTTACTACACAAATTTGGCATTTTAGTTTGAAGTTTGGAGCCTTTTGTTGTAAATGAACATTGGATGCTTCAATCTTGGAATCTCTTTAGATTATATTCCATTGTGTTGAATTTCCTTTGTGTAAATTGTGTGGATACTCTGATTTACAATAAGGTGGCCACATAGTGGTTGATGAGCCTCATTATATATCAGTTGTAATGAATGAAAACTGTCCATTTCCCACTGCAGACAGGAGACAGTTGGAGATTAACTGCAAGAATATGCAGAAGCTTTTCATCAGGAGTTAGGTAAGATAAAGGTTGTCTTTGAACTGATGATTAACTAAGCTTGAGCAGTTAAAATACTGGTCTAAATAGTTGATGTTCAGACAAAATTGTAGCTTATGACTGCTGTAATGTGCAAAATGGTTTATGATCCACAGCACATGCATCATGATTCCCTGACACTGGATCCAAGGACAAGTTCCTGGCAACAATCAAGCAAAATGGCTTTGCAGATCCAGGGACAACACAAAGACAATTACTGAGTTACAGGGTTCTACCATATATGCTGGAAGGACAACCTTCACTAGAGGAACAGCATAGCCAGGAAAATCAAAGCATCTCCTCTCTCAATTGTCATGCAATACAGATTAGCATAGTGTTCACATGCTGATAGATAACATGACGAAATTGCTTTAGTTTGTGTAATCGTCATAAAGCGAAGGTCAAGTCGTGATTCCTCCCACCTCAGGGTAGCAAGGAACAGGATATTTGATTGTCTAGGGAATTAATCAAAAGGTTCTGTGGAAGAAAGTTCTGTATAAATTGTGTCTGGTCATTACTGAATGTGCATATCTGCATTTGGAGTTCTCTGTAAAGGAAATTGAAGATCATATTTGGTGCTTATGTTCACCTGTACCACCTGCAGATGCAAAACTACAAGAAAACAAATATAAAATTAACAAATATCGACTGAGCACAGAGCAGTAGGTGTGCAGTACTGATTCTCTGCAAGAGTAATAATGCTCGATCAAATAAATTCTGTTATCAAACCATTGTGGCTTCACTGTCAGACCAAACAGCAGAAACTAGCACTGGACTAGAACTGGCCCATATAGGAAGGTTCATTTTTGTTTTCTTTCCCTGTGGGCTAAGAGAAGCAGGAATTCTCCTGTGGATCCAAAAGGGCACTTGGGGTAATCCATGAGGGTATTCCTTCCTCAGCCCCGAGTGCAAAACCAGCCCAATTCCCTCCCAAACACAAGGGCCGAGGACCAGTCATTCAGCCACTGGCAGTGGGCTCCTGTCACCCGACATTCTGCCCACTTTTGCTTGCCAGCCAGAGAATGCTTCCAGGTGCATTAAGCTAATGAAGGCGGGACAGTTAGCATTCGTTTCAGCCGGATGCAATAACTCCCAGCCCACGAGATAAAATTTGAACATTCATCTCTGAAAACCTCTCACTGCTCAAATAAATTTAGAATGGAAATAGGCTGAAACACTGATATCCAATTATCCAATACTCTGTCATGGGTGCAGAATTCACCAACACTTGGATGATAATCTAAAGATTTAACTGCAAACAAAATATGGAGCTGCTGAAACTTCAACTAAACCTCAAAATAGTTTCCATGTGAAGAGATATCACTGTTTAATATATGTGAGTGAAGTGAGTGTTTTTACATTTATAATACTGCTTTTAAATGTGTCAGAAAACTTCACAGTTGCAACTACATTTGAGTTTGTTTATTTTAGTCACTGTTAGAAACACTGATGTTGCCGAATATGTGACGAGTAAGAAAGAATGTGAACTTATATAATTGTACAGTGTCCTTCACAAGCTCCGGACATCCTAAAAATATGCACATGAATTAAGTACTTTTGAAGTGTTGTAGCGTAAGGCAACTAATTTGTGCACAACAGAGTCCTAAAAATAGCAATAAGATAAATTGCAATAACATTTTGTCTTAGTAAGTGTTGGCCAGGTCACGAGGAGATGTATTACAATTATATTCCCGACATCTGACAGCAGGAAATGCAGCCTGCCATTGACTGGCGGAGCAGACGATTGCAAGCTGGTTTCACAACTTTGTGAAACTGATTTTTGGCCTTCTCACCATGTTGTCCACTCACACCACTGAACACACCTGATGCCAACAGACACGGAAAATTCCGTGCAAAGAGGTTCTGGGAATAGATTTAAGGTGATTGGTGGAAGCATTAGAGGGGATATGAGGAAAAACCTTTTTCACCCAGAGGGTGGTGGATGTCTGGAATTCACTGCCTAAATTGGTGGTTGAGGATGAAATGCTCAACTCATTTAAAAGGTACCTGGATCTGCACCTGAAGTGCTGTAACCTGCAAGGCTACGGACCAGGCACTGGAAAGTGGGATTAAAAATGAGCAGTTAGTTTCTTTTTTTCCCTCTTTATTTGGCTGGCTGAATGGCATCTATCTGTGCCATTACTTTTCTATGGTTCTGTGAATCTAGAAAAAAGGTGGAAATGGGTTTACAGAGCCCATCTTTATTTAAAAGTTTACAGATTATTCCTCGCTTATTAATGAGGCCGAAGCCCAATTTCACACACAGGCTTGCAAGGAAAGCTTCAGGCAGATGGTCGTGAGACCTGCTTTTTTCAAATGCCAAGCTATAGATCTTCCTGGATGAGATGTGCTAGAGAAGGGACCACCTACTGGGCTCACCAGGAAGGCATATAACAAAGGTTGTTGCCAGAGCCATATGGAGGTTGCTACTGAGTTCAATAACAGCAATTTGTATAAAATGCCTTTAACATAGTAAAATATCCCGAGACACTTCACAGGATAATTATCAAACAACAGTTGGCACCAAACCTTGTAAGGAGACATAAGGAAGGTAACCAAAATCTTGGTCGAAGAGGTAGATTTAAGGAGTTTCTAAAAGGAGGAGAGAGAAGTAAAGAGGCAGGGATGTTTAGGGAGGGGACACGAGCTTAAGGTAGGTGGCTGAAGGCATAGGCACCAATGGTAAAACAATGAGAATTGAGGATGCGCATGAGGTCAGAATTGGAGGAATGCAGAGATCTTGGAGGTCTGAAAGACATTACAGCAATAGGGAGGGTTGAGGCCACGGAGAGATTTGAAAATCAAGGCGTTTGAGGTGTTGCCAGACGTGAGCCTATGTAGCTCAGAGTTGATGGGTGTAAAGGACTAGCTGTGAGTTAGGAGACGGGCAGCAGCAGAGTTTTGGATGATTCCAAGTTTAGGGAAAGTGCAATATGGGAGGCTAACAAGGAGGGCATTAGAATAATCAAGTTTAGAGGTAAAAAGGCAAGAATGAAAAATCTCTGGCAATTAATTGGCTCAAGAGTAAAAGCCGACAGTTAATTTGAGCAAGGGGCATTTAAGCAGTTGGGAGGGTGGCAAATGGCGGCCCAGCCACCTTCCCATGACTAGCCCGATTAAGTCCATAGTGGGAAGGCTCAAGGACGGCCTCCCCTGCACCGCCGCCAATTAAGGCACTTAAGTGGGCAATTAATTCCCACTTAAGGGCCTCATCCTGCCACCGCTGCTATTCACCCAGCGGTGGGTGGGGGACTCGCCATGTGTGGAGACCAGAAAGCAAACCCTAGTGTGCTTGCTTGTGGGCTTCCAAGGGGGGACCGTCATTGTCACTCAGTGTCTGATTGAGGGACCCAGCATAGAGAATGTGAGGGAATTGATGAGGCCCACTCCCTACCCTTTCTGCTGACACTCTTCCCCACGACCTGCACCCTGAAAACCCCCTCCTGCCATCACTCACCTGTACCTGAGACCATCGCAATTCTGGACGCAGGTGTAGTGTTGGCCATCGCCACTACCCCCACGCCCCCCCGGCAGCGCTGCTGAGCAATGAAGTGTTGCCAGCCTCTGACTGGCCAGCAGCTCTTGGCGGGTGGGACTTCCACCCCCAGGGCCCTTGATCCAGGGAACACCTGCCACTGCCCAGTTAAGTGCTTCATTGGCTTTTTATTCAGGGGCCTTCCCAAAATGTGATGACGGAGGCGAGACCTCCGCCTCTCCATTAAAAACTGTCAATTGTGCCCCCTTAATAAAGCCCGATGTTTCTCAGCAGAGTGTTAGACAAGTATTAATAGCATCAGGTGATAGGAATCAGAGAGAAAATAAAGTATTTAAAAGTTACATGGATTATTTGCTCACCCTACATGTCAAAGAATAAAAATCCAGCTAAATGATGCAGGCATAGTTAATGAAGAATACATAATGCTAATAGATTAGGGAGAAATTTGAAATCTGTGATAAATTTTAAAGGACGCTATCACAATCTATTATAAGCCTTACATTGGCAGGCTTGTGTCTTTAATGTGGTAGTTGCCATGGATCTAAAGGCATGAGACAATGACAGAAATATGCTCATCCTATATTTTATAGACCTGACAACTAGATTTATTGTTTCTACGATAATACATAGTAAGGATGAAATCATGGAGAAATGGATAGGGACTGAACTTGGGACACCAGCGAAGTTTTTGACTGATAATAGTGAGGAAGTTGCCAATGATAATTTCAGAGACATGTGAAAATATGAATATCAGAGTCATGAATACTGCAGCTGGAAGTCCTTTCAGCAATGGATTTTGTGAAAGAAGTCATGTGGCATTTGATAAAAATGCTGAATAAAATTTTAGCAGATTATCAGGTTACAGCATGGATGACTCGTGCAAAGAATTCACTCCAAATGGTCGCGGTATATTAGTCACCCATTAGTCTATGGGTGAAATCCAAAATTTCCTCCTGCTTTAGAAGGTACTACAATTATTTACATTTTTTCAGCACAGTTTAAATATTGGCTGAATGTTCAGGGTGTTGGCCAAGAACACAGGTTCATGGGTTAGCAGAATGTGACAGGATGGAGACTAATAAATCACAGTGCAATTACTGTTGGTGAATCCAGAAGTGATTCTTGCATCAGAAAATGATCATGTGCCAGGGAAAGAACCTTTGATAGTCTGTTGGGACTACTACTGCACTATGAAATAAAGGCCACAGAACAGTGGCAAAACTAGAAGCAGGAGTTCCCATAATTATGATTTTTTTTGGCTGCCAATAAACAAATAGGAGACAAAGCAAAGGGAGTTTGATATTGGACAGAGTTCAGAGTTTATTCTGAGGAACCAGATGAAGATCAACCAGCCTTGCCATATGGATGGATTTGTATTGAAGAAGTCCTTGAAGACTAATAAAGTTCAGGTGAGGCTGGTTGCTAGGGTGTTACTGACATTAAAGTGAGTTCTCCCACGCCTGGAAAAGTAGTCTTGAAAACCTTTTAGCTCTTTTTGCCACACATTCATAGGAGTGAAGACCAATCAACATTAAAACTGTATTTCTGCATGTGATACTTTTCAGAGAAAAATGTTTCTGAAACTTTCAGAAGATACAAAATGAAAATTATGATAACTAAGCAAATTTATCAATGGCCTGAATGATGGCCTTTATGTTTTTTTTGTGAAGTCCATTGTGCTGAAAATGTTCAACTGAAAGCAGATCCTGCAATATTTTATTGGTATTGGAAAAGAAAACTTTTAGGCATCTTCATTAGGTGTTGATGATTTCTTACGTAGTATTATTGCAGAATTTGAGAAACATGTCATATAATTAGAGTTAAATTTAATTTGAGAGTCAGGCTTGTGGGGTTTTTAAATGTATTGATTTAAATATTCAGCAAAATTGGTCTGGAAGAGTTTAAAATTAGCAGTCCTATTTAGAGGGTGTTATTTCCATCACAATTAATCATACAAAGTCATCACAGAAAGGTGACATTATATCCAAAGAGGCAGAGTAACTACAAAGTTTGATTGGTCAGTTAAACTGGTTGGGCACTCAGACTAGACGAGAATTTAATTTTGATGTATGGAATAAAGTACTACAATGAAACACACTAAAGTCAAGAATCTTTTAAAGAACATAAAACATTCTTAAAAATAATCTGGATAAATATGTAATCAAATTCCCATTCTTAGGTCACCCAAAGAACATGAAGCAACACTAGTTATTTTTAGTGATGTTTCACATGCTAATCCTTATGTATGTTCTAGTACAGCTGATTTCATAATACTTTTGGGGGTGAGAATGGGAAATGTTGCCCTTTAGCTTGGGGAACTAAGAAAATAGAAAGGGTTGTTAAAAGTACTCTGGCTGCTGAAACACTGAATTCCGTGGAGACAGTGGACGTGGGATCTTATTTGTCAAATATGTTAAGTGAGATTCTGTACATTGGGCAAGCTGAAGTGTTTGAATTATATGTAGATAACCATCCATTGTGGGATAATGTACGAAAAGGTATGTGAGAAAAATTTATGGATCACCTTTTTTAGCTTGAAATAATTACCGGAGAGAGAAAGGAAATCTCTAAAATTTAAATGGAAGGAAGGAAGTCATAAATTGTCTAATTGTGTTATGAAGGGAAGTCCATTTATAACAACGTTATTAGGGGTCCAAGGGGAGGGCTGTCTCATGATGTAATGCTTTGTACAGAACATGGAGGTCTTTGGTTTAATTTGTTTGAAAATTTGGCTGTACGTATAAACCCTGTTTAAAAAAAGAGAATTTGTTAATTGTATCTTAATTGTTTTTAATTAAATGCAGATGATAGGCTGCAACACCAGCATCTACCTGGCAATGTGGAAAATTTCCCAAGTATGTCCAGTCTACAAAAAGCAGGACATATCAAACCCAGTCAATTATCACCTCATCACTCTATTCTTGATTATCAGCAAAGTGATGGAAAGGGTCATTGACAGTGCTATCAAGCAGTACTTACACAGCAATAATCTGCTCACTGACATTCCGTTGGGATTTCACCAGGGCCACTCAACCCCTGGCCTCATTACAGCCTTGATCCAAGCATGGACAAAAGAGCTAAACATAAGATGTTAGATCAGAGTGGCTGCCCTTGACATCAAGGCAGTATTTAATTGAATGTGGCATCAAGGAGTCCCAGCAAAACTGGAGTCAATGGGAATCAGGGGAAAACTCTCCACTGGTTGGAGTCATATCTTGCACAAAGGATGGTGGTTATGGTTTATGGAGGTCAATAATCTTAGTCCGGGGACATTGCTGCAGGAGTTCCTAAGTGTATTGCCTTGGCCCAGCCACCTTCAGTTGTTTCATCAATGACCTTCCTTCCATCATAAGGTCAGAAGTGGGGATGTTCACTGATGATTACACATTGTTCAACACCATTCATGACTCCTAAGATACTGAAGCAGTCCATGTTCAAATGCAGCAAGACCTGCATAATATCCAGGCTTGGGCTGACAAGTGGCAAGTACCATTCATGCCACACGAGTGCCATGCAATTACCATCTCCAAAAAAGAGGAATCTAACCATCTCTCCTTGACATTCAATGGTATTACCATTGCTGAATACCCCACTATCAATTTCCTGGGGGGGGTACCATTGACCAGAAACTGAACTGGACCAACCATATAAATACAGTGGCTACAAGAGCAAGTCAGAGGCTAGGAATCCTGTGACAAGTAACTCACCTCCTGACCCTCCAAAGCTTGTCCACCATCTACAAGGCACAATTTAGAAGTGTGATGGAATACTCTCCACTTGCCTGGATGAATACAGATCCCACAACACTCAAGGAGCTTGACACCGTCCAGGACAAAGCAGCCCACTTGATTGGCACCACATCCACAAACATTCACTCCCTCCACCACCGATGCACAGTAGCAGCAGTGCGTACCATCTACAAGATGCACTGCAGCAACTCACCAAAGCTCCTTCAACAGCACATTCCAAACCCACGACCTCTCCCTGCAAGAAGGGCAGGTGCAGCAGAAGCATGGGAACACCACCACCTGGAAATTCTCCCCCAAACCACTCAACATCCAGACTTGGAAATATATCACCGTTCCTTCACTGTCGCTGGGTCAAAGTCCTGGAATTCCTTCCCTAACAGCCCTGTGGGTGTACCTACACCACAGGGACTGCAGCAACTCAAAAAGGCAGCTCACCATTATCTTCTCAAGGACGATTAAGGATGGACAATAAATTCTGGCCTAGCTAGCAATGAATAAAAAACAATAACTGGGTTCACTTGTGCTCCTACAAATATACACAGACTGAAACTGGTGGCTTGGTTAGGAGGTGTATGTTTGTATCTCTGTAAAAAAAAATGTATAAAAGCGTGCAAAGATTGGCTGCAGTTCTACCCTTCAAATGGTTTTCTGGATTAGGACAATAGAGAGAAGAAAGTACATGAGAGAGAACGCAATGGGAATGAAAAATATCAGATGGAGGTGTTTAGTAAACCAGGAGCCAAGTGCCATGAACAAGGATAGGGTGAATCGGTGAGTGGGAAATGTTGCCATTATTTGCAGACATGGGGTCAGCTCTCACATGTGTGTTAATGACACCTTGGTGTGCCTCTCCACCACTTCTCTCAACCTCCTCCCTGCCTCTATGTTATTTGACTGTCCCACATTCATTCTAGATAAGCCACACGTCTGTATGTTGGACAAACAGTTGACAAAACAAAGATAGCAGAGAGGTAAAAGCAAAAAAACTGCAGATGCTGGAAATCCAAAACGAAAACAAAAATAAAAATACCTGGAAAAACTCAGCAGGTCTGACAGCATCTGCGGAGAGGAATACAGTTAACATTTCGAGTCCGTATGACTCTTCAACAGAACTAAGGAAAAATAGAGAGGTGAAATATAAGCTGGTTTAAGGGAGGGTGGGACAAGTGGAGCTGGATAGAGGGCCAGTGATAGGTGGAGATTGCCAAAAGGTGTCATAGACAAAAGGCCAAAGAGGTGTTGACAGTGGTGATGTTAGCTAAGAAATATGCTAATAGGTGACATTAAGGCTAGAAAGCAGGACGAGCAAGGTACAGATAGCTCTAGTGGGGGTGGGGTGGGGGGAAGGGATCGAAATAGGCTAAAAGGTAGAGATAAAACAATGGATGGAAATACATTTAAAAATAATGGAAATAGGTGGGAAAAGAAAAATCTATATAAATTATTGGAAAAAAGAGGAATCGGAAAGGGGGTGGGGATGGAGGAGAGAGTTCATGATCTAAAATTGTTGAACTCAATATTCAGTCCTGAAGGCTGTCAAGTGCCCAGTTGGAAGATGAGGTGCTGTTCCTCTAGTTTGCGTTGAGCTTCACTGGAACATTGCAGCAGGCCAAGGACGGACATGTGGACATGAGAGCAGGGTGGAGTGTTGAAATGGCAAGCGACAGGGAGGTCTGGGTCATGCTTGTGGACAGACCGAAGATGTTCCGCAAAGCGGTCACCCAGTCTGCGTTTGGTCTCTCCAATGTAGAGGAGACTGCATTGGGAGCAGCGAATACAGTAGACTAAATTGAGGGAAGTGCAAGTGAAATGCAGCTCCACTTGAAAGGTGTGTTTAGCAGAAAGGTTTTGTCCACACTCATGAAAAAACTGACCTCTTCTCTGTGAATATAGTCACCAATGGACAGGGTGTGTGCAAAGAAGAGGAAGGGTCAACCATAAATTTTGGGAGATTCTCACGGTAATGATGCTGGGGCAGAAAGAGAAGCCATTGCTCGAGATGCAAATGAGGACAGTTCCATTGAACTAGACAATACAGGTGAATTGTGAGATTAATCATATCAAGCAGAGCAAGGAGAGATAATGCACATGGTCACAGTTATACAGATTGTAATTTGAAATTTGGGGCTGCTTCATTGCTTCGAATTTCTTTAATCTCTGGATTGGAGAAATCCAAAGAGAGGCACAGGAAAGATGGGTACAGATTCAAGAGGTGTCAACATGTTTAGGGACTTTGGGGAGGAAAAGGAGATTGGAGATGGGTGGACATTTGCATGGACAACAGAATCAAGGATGGGTTTCTTGAGGAAGGAGATGATAATGGTACTTTTGAAATGGATGGGTCAGTAACTGAAAGATAGATGGCTGTTTACAATATCAGCGAGCCTCAGGAAGATTTGATGAGCAAGGAAAATGGTCTTTTGAAATGGTCTTCAGCAATGTAACAGAGCCGAGAGGAGCACTCCATTCGTCTTGGCTCCACGTTTCATAAGTGTTTTTGGTGGCTGCTCCCAATGGTCCCTGTAAAGACACTTGTTAGGCCGCATGTAGATCATGTTTTTCCTGATGGACGCCAACTGAGTTCAGGGCATTGCAATTTTGTAAAAGAGGTCTTAAGCAGGCCTGAGGCAGTCCCACATATCCCCCTTCCCATCTCTGTCCCTACCCCTACAATTGAATCCTTTGAAGAAAAGGTAAGGATTTGGCTTTATTTTGAGAAAGAGAAGCAATTATACCCTCCTGGATGCACACTGATCTTACAGCCTGCTGCCAGCTCAATCACAACTTCTCCCAGGATCTATTCCTCCCAAATGGCCCAACCTGCTGGCCAGCTCCATACAAAAACCAATTGATTTTCTTTTGCCCAAAGCTGGTAGGTCCAGCTTGTTCAGTGCCTGCAGCTCACTGACAAAATCAAAATAAGGCCTGAAAATGAAATGACTATTGTAGCCTTGGCCCAAGTTGAAAATCTTCCCCATTATCAGGGTGATTGCCTATTCCCTTGAAGTAAATTTTCCACTGAGTGTCAGCAACAAGATTGATGATCATTCAATGGAAAGTTTACTTTCATGTATAAATATGAATAATATTACCATAATCATATTAGAAGTCAAATTTATTTCTGAATCATCCCTTATTTTCTGGTTACTGTTGGCCCTAAAAATAGACAATTATATTTAGTCAACATCAAAATCACAAAATTTATATGCAGTATAATATGGTTTTGTATCAATCAAGAATGTTATGAATTCAGAACAAAGCAAGATAATTTGGTCAATTAAATCTACTCCATTCATATAATGTGTAATCTACTGTCTTTCAGAGCCTTGTAGCAGAGCTGTCTTTAGCAGTGCCGGCACAGTGTTCTGTATGGCTGCAGCCATACAGAGAATTCAGGCAGGCACTGGCTATGATTTTCTACCCATTAATTTTTATAGACAAAAAAAATTATGGGGGCCCCTCCACCTGAATTCCAAATATGTGTTCTTGGCACATAAATCTCTGGACCTGGAGCCCTGATGGTGCAAATTTATGTAAAAGCTAAAAATGTACTCGCTAATCTTCTGACAGAAGGATATGCAGGCATTTTGACAAAGATCCACACATGAAATGCTGGCATAGAAATTTGACTCCTTAGCAATTTGACATTCTCCATGTTAGTCAATAAACCCATTATGGCCAATACAACAACCCCCAAAACACTGACACCCCCTCCGGATCACTGATCCTCATGAACACCAAGACTCCACCCAACCACAGATTTCCCCAGAAAACTGCTGATTTTTTTCCATTTACAGGATGTGAGTGTCGCTGGCCAGGCCAGCATTTATTGCTCATCCCCAATTTCCCTTGAGATGGTGGTGGTAAGCTGCCTTCTTGAACCGCTGCAGTCCATGTGGTGTAGGTACACCCATAGTGCTGTTAGGGAGGGAGTTCCAGGATTTTGACCCAGCGAGAGTGAAGGAACAGCGATATATTTCCAATCAGGATGGTGAGCGTCTTGGAGATGAACATCCCGGTGGTGGTGTTGCCATCTATCTGCTGCCCTTGTCCTTTTAGATGGTAGTGGTCATGTGTTTGAAAGGTGCTGCCTAAGGAGCCTTGGTGAGTTTCTGCAGTGCATCTTGTAGATGGTACACACTGCTGCCATTATTCATTGATGGTGGAGGGAGTGAATGTTTATGGAAGCAGGCTGCTTTGTCCTGGATGGTGTCAAGCTGCACTCATCCAGGCAAGTGGAGAGCATTCCAGCATACTCCTGACTTGTGCCTTGTAGATGGTGGACAGGCCTAGGGGAGTCAAGAGGTGAGTTGCTCGCTGCATGATTTATAACCTCTGACCTGCTCTTGTAGCCAGAGTATTTATGTGGCTAGTCCAGTTCAATTTCTGGTCAGTGGTAACCCCCAGGATGCTGATAGTGGGGGATTCAACGATGGTAATGCCATTTAATGTCAAGCAGCGATGGTTAGATTCTCTCTTGTTAGAGATGGCCATCTAGCCATATAGATTGCAAATAGCTGAGGCCCCAGCACCTATCCTTGACTGCCAACTTGAAAATGCTTCATTTATGCCCAGTGTCTGCTTCCTGTCCATTAACTGATCCTTTATCCATGTAAATATATGACCCACAACTCCATGAGCCCTTATCTTGCCTATTAACCTTTTGTGTGGCATTTTATCAAATGCCTTTTGGAAATCCAAGTATACCACATCTTCTGGTTCCTCTTTATCTACCCTACTAGCTACTTCCACAAAAAACTCCATTAAATTTGTCAAGCAGGATTTCCCTTTGTAAAACCATGTTGGCTTGTTCTAATCTTACCATACTTTTCTAGTAAAGTAGAGTTAAATGCATTTTCAAGACTTCCTTAATAATAGATTCCAGTGTTTTCCCAATGACTGATATTAAGCTAACTGGCTTCTAGTTCCATGTTTACTCTCTCTCTCCTTTCTTGAAAAGTGGTATTACATTTGCCAACTTCCAATCTGATGGAACCATTCCCAAATCTAAAGAATTTTGGAAAATCATAGCATCCACTATCTCTTTTAGAACTCTACAGTGTTGACCATCAGGCCCCAGGGATTTGTTAGATTTTAGTCCTTGAAGTTTCTCCAATGCTTTTCTTTGCTAATAGTTTAATCTTTCTTGGGATGTGGGCTTCACTAGCAAAGCCAGCATTTGTTGCCCATCCCTAATTGCCTTTGAAGTGAGTGGCTAATGTCAGCGGGCAGTTTAGAGTCAACCAACTGCTGTGGTCCTGGAGTCACATGTAGACCAGGCCAGGTTAAGGACAGCAGATTTCCTTCCCTAAAAGGCATTAGTGAACCAGATGGGTTTTTACGACAATTGACAATGCTTTCATAGTTACCATCACTGAAACTAGCTTTCAATTCCAGATTTCATTAAGTGATTTAAATTGGTGGGATACCATGGTGGGATTTGAGCCCATGTCCCCAGACCATTAGCCTGGGCCTCTGGATTACTAGCCTAGTGACATTATCACTACGCCACCTTCTCTCCCATAGATTAATTACCTTAATTTCCTAATTCTTTTTAGCATCTAGACTACCCTCTTTTTCTGGTGTGCAACTTGTGTCTTCCACTATGAAGACAGACACAAAATATTTGTTCAATGCCTCTGCCATAACCAGTGCCACTCCCCAACTCCAGCCACTGATCACTCATCCAATAATTCATACCTCCTGCCCTTGGCACCACTACGTCCCCCAGGCCGAAAAGTCTGATTGCCCATGGCCCTTCATTATCAGGGGTCTTTTGCAATGCCAACAGTGGCTCAATGGTTAATAACACTTCACTGGCAGTTTTGTGCAGCTGACCGTCTCCATAGAAATGAAGCCCAATGTGCCGTGTGCCTCAGGCCTCATTATTCATCTTTTGTGTCCCCATGTGTCAATAACTTGTCTGTTCTCTCCTCTCCATCCAAGACCCTAAACACACCTTTCAGGTGAAACAGCAATTTACATGTACTTCTTTTGATTTAGTATTCTATATTTGCTGCTTACAATGAAATCTGCTCTACACTGGGGAGACCAAACACAGATTGAATGGTTGCTTTGCAGAACACCTTCCTTCAGTCTGCAAGCATGACACCAGCTCCTGGTCACTTGTCTTTTAAGTTCTCTACCTTGCTCTGAAGTGGAGCTCTCTGTCTTTGGCCTCCTGCAGAGTTTCAGTGAAGTTCAACATAACAACTAAGCTCAAGAAACAGCACCTTATCTTTCAATTAGGCCTTCCAAACTCTACATTGCGTTCAACAATTTCAGACTTTAATCTCTGCCCCCATTTTGTTTCCTTTTCCTTTATAGGTTTCAGTATGTTTTACTCTAATTTTTCTCTTTAATTCTTGCTTTTGGACAGCAGCTGTTCATCATTCTGCTATTCACACTTCTGCTAAACTAATCTTTTGTTTCTCTGCTTGTGCCATTGCTCTTTTGCCATTTAACCATTCCTGCCTTCCACTCTCTTGTGCCACTTCCCTTCTATATTTTTTTCTATCTTGCCCTATTTCACTTCCTTAAAACCTACTACTTTTCTAACTTTCATCACCTGAAATGTTAACTCAGTTTCTCACTTCACAGATACTGCCTGATTGTCGAGTATTTCCTGTTTTTGTTTCAGAATTCCAGCATCTGCAATATTTTGCTTTTGTGATTTATTTTCTGCTGAGTTGAAAACACACATTCTACTAACATGTCCACTACCACTAGTACTGAACATCAATAATGAATAAAGTATGTAATTCCATTTATTATGTGCAGAATATTGCAGGCAAACTCTTTAATTAGTACAAAAACTCAGCAGGTCTAACAGCATCTGTGGATAGAAAAAAAACAAAGTTAATGTTTCGAGTCCTTATGACTCCTCTTCAGATCCCAGCTTGAAACGTTAACTCTGCTTTTTTTCTCTCCACAGACGCTGTTAGACGAGTTTTTCCAGCATTTTCAGTTTTTGTTTCAGATTTCCAGCATCTGCAGTATTTTGCTTTTATCTTTAATTAGTACAATGGGTTCTGCATGCTAAAATGCAAAGGATGCAATGAATTGCTAGTTTTCTATACACTATGTCCAAGACTCCATAGGTGCAACTTAATTTTGTGTGTTTTTTTTCCACTTCTTGTAAACTAACAACTATTTTGAAATGCAGCACTAATGGAGGCTGCGTTCTGCTCTGGGGTGCTCTCGTAACAATGACAAAACCACCATAAGTGCACTGCAACTTCTATCCAGATAAAGAAGTGACGATGTAGTGCAGTTCTTCTCCTTATCAATCACTGTGATATATGCTCCCATGGGTTAGCTTGTTTTAGTAATCATTACAGAATTCCCAACCATAACTTGTTTTGCATGCCTGTCCAATAGATTGATGGATTGCATGCTTTCCATGCTGACTTAAGAGATGAAACAGAACGGTAAAGTTTTTCCACTCATCTTAATCAATAGTTATTCCTTTCGTGGTACGATCTTTAAAGGCATAAGTATCTGTCATCATTGGTCTAAGTAATTAGACAAAGTTTAGTTGGTTGGCAATAAAAAATTAGATGCATTTTCAAGAACACCAGCCAATCATCGGTATGTCTCCCTAGTAAAATTTATAACTGTGAAAAAACTGCTCCAGAGTCAATCTCCTGTCTTATTATAACTGCTACCAAATGAATCTCCTGATTTGTTGAAGGCCATGGTTTATTTCAATTTTGCTTATAGTTGCTACTCCTTAGCCCCTCACTTTAGTGGTGCTATCTAGTTGGATACTATGGAAAGCTGTGGAGTAGGTTTGCAGACATTGGTTTCTGTCCCATCTAAGAAAAAGATGAAGAGTTTAGGGCAAATATTGGTGCAGCTGAACTTTCTCGCGCCATTGATCAGAAGATCATAGAATGGTCACAGCACAGAAGGAGGCCATTACCCACCATGTCTGTGCCAGCTCTCTGCAAGAGTAAGTCATCAGGTGCCACTTCCCTACAGCACTGAAATTTTTTTCTGTTCAGATAATTATCCAATTATTTTTTTGAAAGCCTTAATGAATTCTGCCTCCACTGCACTCTCAGGCAATGCATTCCAGGTCCTAACCACTTGTTGCATAATTTTTTTTTCCCTATGATGTTGTTGTTTCTTTTACCAATCATCGTAAATCGATATCCTCGACCTTTCTACCAATGGGAACAGTTTCTCCCCATCTACGCTGTGCTGACCCCTTATGATTTTGAATACCTCAATCAAATCTCCTTTTAATCTTCTTTTCTTTAAGGGGAACAGTCCCATCTTCTCCAATCTATCAATGCAACTGAAGTTCTCCATCCTCTGGAAATATTCCTGAAAATACTTTCTGTACCTATTCTTCTATGCCTTCGCATTCTTCCTGAAGTGTAGTACCCAGAATTGAACACAATACTCTAATTGAGGCTGAACCAGTGTTTTTTAAAGGTTCATCATAAATCTCTTGACTTTGTCACCCTATGCCCCTATTTATTAAGCCCAGGAGCCAGTTGTACCTTTTAATTTATATTGCCTCTCCTTGTCCTTCCTACCAAAATGAATTACTTCATACTTCTCTGCAATAAATTTCATCTGTCATGTGTCCACCCATATGACCAGCCTGCCTATATCCTCCTGGAACTTATCACTATCGCCCTCACAATTCACAATACTTGCAATGTTATAAGCCTTAATATCAGTAGGGACAGTAATTTCCACTTGAACTCTGACACTGAGCACCAGAAGCACTGCAAACAGAGAAGAACATCTTGAGAGATTTGTTTCCCCTCCAAGTAGCAACTGAACCTGGTGGATAATTGGAAAATATCAATTGCAGAACTTTAATTGTGTCAGGATAATTGAGAAAGCTGCATACCAACCGGAAATCAAATGAGGCAACGGGCAACTAAATTCAAACTTCATTAATGTTTAAAACCCCATTTATCTTTAATGGCAGTCAGCATGGGCATTATACTTGGAAAATAAGCAGAAGATTCTCAAGTAGATTTCAATGACAATGGAATGAAGAAATCAGACAATAAATCAGTATGGAAACAAAACTGGTTGAATGAATTTAGCCAAGAGTTACACTACTCTGATTATATTCCACTAATGGATAAAGATAGACATTATATCTGTGGTACCATAAGTCACGGAAGACAGTGCAATAACAGATTGATTCTGTCAGAAAAACCATGATTTGAAACAATTATAATTTTACTCTGGGTGGGAAATGAATGAATGCTGTTGCCTGTCACAAGGTTTTTTTAAAAAATGGTCTTAGATGAAAGCTGGTGAAGAGATAATGACCAACCTCAAAGGTAAGTCAAATATGAATCCACAAAGGTACGACACTTTACTATCACCCATCTTCATCAAAATGGAGTCCATAAAATTTGAAGCACAGACGAGGCTCATCTATCCTGGACCTGCCCAACAGTAGAATTGCAATTGCTATCAACATATTCCCACTCTAAAAGGTAATAAATGCAGAAAAAGATGGTGCTGAATAAAAATAAGCATGCTCCCATCCTGGCTGGAAAACTCAAAATACAAAATATTTGAATATTAGAGGTAATTTTGAATTATGGAAATGAAGACCAGGAGAAATGTCTGAATCAAGGTTGCCTATTTTACACTATCACCCCAAGTCAAAATTGCCCCCGCTACTTCTAACATATTGGTGCTAATCATCAAATCACTCTGTGATCACTGCCTTATACCTCTGGTATCTTTGTCCTTGATTTTGTCTTTAATGAACCTTATAGATTATAATGAGCCAAAGTTTTACATGGTATTTCAGATGATGTAAGTCAAATACACTGTAAGAACTCAAATAGAATCACTTCTTGGTTTCTCACCACTATAGTGTTGCTTAAATTGCTTACAACCACTACAAAACTTAGCTTTAAGCTCATACTGGTGCTAATAACTCAGTGTATAAGTAACTACCCCGACTCTGAAGTGAAAAGAGAAATAAATGGAGAGGTTAGCTGAGGTTCTTTAGCAGAGTGTCTAATAATGATCCTTTAGAATTCCATCAAGGGAGACAGCATGAAGCAAAAAAAAAAAGGTCTCTGCAAACTGGTTGAACAGACAAATTGAAAATAATGGCTTCCTTCTCTTGCTGAGTCGAAGAGCTTTGTAGACAGTTCAAACTCAAAAGAGGAAAATTACACAGCCAGTTTTGATTTAACTACTATACACAGTGTTTGTGAATACATGGAGCAAAAAGCCTGTGGTGCATTTGAAATTCAAAATGAAACATACAGGTGGAAACCAGGCAGATGGGCAATTAAAATGCAGTGAGTGAAAAAAACACACTTATGTTGCTGTGTTTGGATTTTATAATATCTGATTTTTAGGTGTATGAAGCGCCTAAGCACAATGTCGTATATTTAGTTAAATTGGTTTCCTGTTACATTAACAGGGCCTAGAGGTAATATATAACATGAAGACAGCAGGACATCCCGGCTGCTGTAATCAGTTAAAATTACTTCACCAGGCCAGTTTCTCATTCAAGAATTATAATTCCCCTTTAGGTTTGTGGTACTTTGAAGTTTGACAATGACCTGATGTAAACTTTACACTCTTATCTTATCCCGTCGGTCTTTTGGGTGAGCACTGAGTAAATGTACAATGAGTTGCTACCATAATCATGGTATTGATAATAACTCTGTGACTTGTTGCAATCTCAACTTTGGTATTTAAAGAGCCAATCCAAAGATGGAATTTGGAGGAGTTGGAGTTTGCACAAAGAAGGGAGAATTTCCATGATGGACTCAGGATATATTTAGTGATGTATCACTTGATGCACTTATGGGTGCAGTGCAGAGTCAGAGAGAGAGATACACTTCCCCAACAATTGGAGGAAGAAACCTGATAATGCAACACAGACGTTGTGGCTGGAGGAGGTTGAAGAGATCAGCAGCATTGGATTCAGTACAGGAAGTGCTTTAATGACCTCACCAGGTCAGGAAAGATAAGTACAGCTGTACATTCAAGTTTATCCTGTTGTGCACATTACCACCCAACCACCCCACCTTCACTCCACCTTGTCAAGCTTACTCTATCACATAGGTGCACACACCCACTTACACTGCAAGTGCACCTATCATTCTCTTTCTACTCACTTCCTCAAATTCTCATCTATTCATCCACCACTGCCACTTACCCTGTTCCTTTCACCATATGTTGCCTCTCCCTGATACCCTCACCAAATATATTCCATCCATGGTGTGAACATAAGCCTTTACAGTTACTCATAGGTCTGCTTTCCCCAGTTGTAGGAGAAAAGAGCACAATACACACAGGAGAGGAAGAGAACTGGAGCTGGTCTTCCACAGATTACACAGCTGAGAACTGCACACGAGATCAGTGAAATCTCAGTGTCTCTGAAAGGAGATCTCCATTGGAGATAGAGTCTGGAACCTCCTAGGTACATGGTGGTGGAAGTAAGTATCAGTGACCCACATGTTGTGCAACACCCAGTCAAGCTGACTTGAATTCAGCAGTGACCAGTAACATCATCTTCATAAAGAATTGCTGCATATCTTTTCTCTCCATCAGATTCTTCATGTGTATACCGGCAGTCGGTGCCCGTCCCAGATTACAAATCCTCAGGGGAGCTGATTCCTTCTGAGGATGCACCAACACACGGCTCACACTTACCCTGCGTCAGTGCAGATACTCACACTTTCCTAGGTTCAGTTAGATGGTTAGTTTGGATTTCACCTGGTGACTCGCAGTTCAGGAGTGAACCTGGGCAGATCGTGACAGAAGCAGAGATACCTATTCAGAGAGCCGTCTATGAGTTCTGATTAGCTGGGCACAGATATTGAACTCCAGGGCCATTGATTACAGGATAATCATTGAGGGACAATGTCTGCAATGTTGGCGGTGTTCCAACCACACTATCTATGATTGTAAAAAGAATGGAGAAGACCAGAACAAACATTAGTGGATTCAATGCAGGAGGCACTTAACTAAACCCACTAATGTATGCATTGTTAAATATAAATGCTGCTTAAAATACTGTTGAGATACACTGATTTAAATATTCTAATCACTAACCTGCCTCTCTGATAGAGGTTATACATGTGTGGCCAAATGTATATGTTAAAGAAATGTCACAATGGAACCGGCTTCCAACGTGCTGATGTTTTCCATGAGTTTAACATACCCCATTCTCACCTAAACCCACACATGCCTCAATGTGAAAATTCCCTCCCATGTTTCTACTTTGTTCTCATTACACACCTCAGTCAGAATGGACACAAAACCAGATTTTAGATCAGGGTCTGCAACCTAAATGGCAAGAAGAGCCATTTTAAAAGAAATAGTCAAAAATCCAATATCTTAAGAGCCACATTGCTGTATTAATAATGAAAAACAAGACAAGAGATATTTATGGATTTCCTTGCAACATCGTTTTAGTGATGCTCATAAACATACATGCGTTAATATCAATGAAAGAGGACATTTGATTATCAACATTTTAAAGGTTTTGATAAATTGAATGACACTTTCTCACAAGTACAATAGTAATATAAGTTTAATACAATTAAACAAGCTATTTAATTAACATCAACTCCTTCCTTAAAAGAAAAAAAATTCTTACTTTAATGTGATTTCTGCTGCTGGATTCCTTTGGGGAGTCCTTCAATATCTGGGCAGTATACTGTTGTTTTCATTTTAAACTTACATTCTTCAATTGGTTTCTCAACTTGCTTTTTATGAAATTCATACTTGAAAATATTTGCTCACACTGGAGCTGAATTTATAGCTCAATCTGCTGGCTGGTGATACCTGTTGCCATTTTCACTGTTCTGTCCCTCCTGGTCTTCACAGGTAAGTCATGTCTTTAATTTTTTGAATAATTTCATTTTTGTTTTTAAAATCACTGGAAAATTTTTCTGACACTTTGATAAAGCAGTTTTCCTTGTTTCACAATATCTTGAGCTGCCACAAAGAAACTATGTAGTTTAACTAACTGATGACCTCACCCAGATAACAAACACATTTGTAGATTTCTCTGCCTTGTTCTTCAGCTCCTGCACCACTTCCTTTTCAAGGTTCCTTTATAACTTCTCCAACTGTTTAATTTTCAGCTAAGGCACTGTACATTTTAATAAAATGCCACTCAAGTTTTAATTTCTTATTGTGGGCAAGTTTTTCATCACAAATGAGAGACAAAGGGAGATTTGCGATGAATGTGAATGAATCAATCCATTTATCTTGAAATGCTTGATTTTTCTCTTCAATTCCTTTCTCCTTTGCAGTCATTTCCAAAGTAGTCTCAAACAAGGGCCAGAGTACATTTAGCCCTCCAGTGATTTAGCTACCTACCTGCACACAATGCACTTTCTCACTTTAATAGCCTAAACACTAGGGCCAGTGTGAGTGCAATCTCTTATTGATTAATGTGCCTACCTGCATATGCTCACCACACAGCATCAAGACCATCAAGGGCACTTTAGTTACAATAGAAACATCAGCTCCCTACTTGTACAATCATCCAATTGCAGAGCGCTTATCAATTAGTCAGGTTCTGAATACAATTACCAATCAGAATGCACCATTTTGAGCAAGCTTTTCAGAACAGACCAACCTGGGCCAGAATGAGTGATATGTGCTTGCCTGAGTGCAACCAACATGGTTGGATGCAGGTGATAGTGCAGGACACCATTTTTCCTGATGAAGCATTTGACAGATAAGGATTTTTAGATAGCTTTTTAAAAAATATTTCTGCACTGGGAGCACATTGGGGGAATAATTCTCTGAAATCTCATTGCTAGTGTTTGAAAGGTGTGTACATTTGGGAGCCCCTTGGGAGCCTCACAGCAGACCCCAGGAAGCCACACGGGTAGGGGGATTTATTCATATGAAGACCTGACCTCTAATCTGGCTTCAAGTGGAGTAGTGTGTCCAATTCTAGGCACCACACTTTAGGAAGGCTGTGAAGGCTTAAGATAGGGTGTGGAAAATATTTATGAGAATGGTTCCAAGATCAAGGGACTTCAGATACCTGGATGGTTTGGACAAGCTGGGTTTGTTCTCCTTATAGAACAGAAGGTTGAAAAGAGATTTCCTAGAAATGTTCAAAATAATGAGGGGTCCTGACAGAGTAGGTAGAGAGAAACATTTCCCTTTGGTAGGGAGATCGAGAACCAGAGGTCAAAGATTTAAGATGATTGGCAAAAGAACCAAAGATGACATGGGAAAACATTTGTTTACACAGCAAGGTTTTCAGATCTGGAATGCACTGCTCGAGAGAGTGGTGGAGGCAGATTCAATTGTGCATTTGAAAAAGGAATTGGATAAACACCCAAAGATAAAAAAATTACTGAAGGGTTATGGGCAAAGGGCATGGGAGTGGGACCAGCAGAATTGCTTTTGCAAAGGGCCACCACAGACATGATGGACCAAATGGCTTCCTTCTATGCTATACCAATTCTCCAATTCTATGAAAGTAAACATAGTGCCAGTCTGGTGCTTGTGTTGGTCAGGTGGAGTGATACTGCATCTTTTGTTTCATGAAGGTTGGCCTCCTCTTCCTGAACTGGCACAGAAGTATCTACACATCTTCAGCTTCTGAAATGAAAGAGAAAGAACAAGGGCTGGCTTTTAATGTGAAGAGAGTGTTAAGAGAGATGAGTAGATGGCAAAAGCAACAGCAAATGAAATGTGAAGGGTGAGATAGAAAAAGGGTGAAAGAAGATATGGATGTGAAGAATGCTTGACGTCTCCTCCAGCATTGCCACTCAATTAAGCCATGACTCTGCTCCTGCCTATAATGGCCAGCATGTTTTATTAAAGGGGGAAAGAGGGTGTGCAAATGGACTTAGCCTCCTCAGTAGGCGGCCTCTTGTTTGCAGTGGTGTGAAACCTCCTCCTGTAAGAAAGGAGTGTGTGATCTTCTGACCGCCCCCCCCCCACCACCCCCTGACCTCCCACAGGACCACCCCACTCCACAGGACCCCCCTGAACCCTCACGGGACCAACACCCACACTCCATGGGATCACCCAACCCCGCACAGGACACCCCAGGCTATCCCCCACCCACCCGACTACCACCCCAACCTCCCATGGGATGCCTCAACACTCCAACCCTACCTACAGGGTACCACCCAACTGACACCGCCCCCCTCCCCCCAAAACTGACCTCTTCTCCCCCGACTGACACCACCCCGACTGGCACCATCCCTCCCAGGCTAACAGCCCCCTGACTGACCCCCTCCTCCCCAGACTGATACCCTCACAACTGACCCCCTCACTTATGACTGACACCCCCTCGACTGAGCCCCCCCTGCCATCTGTCTTCACCCCGACTGACACCCCCTGCCCCCAATGGAACACCCCCTCACACCCGGCTGACAACCCCCAACTGATACCTCCCAACTGACCACCTCTCCCCTGAATGACACTGCTCCCTGAAAAACCCCCTACCCCCCAAGACTGACACCCCATCCAAACAACCAACTCCCCTACCGACTGCCACCCACCAACTGAGATTTCCCCCCAACCCACCCCCACAAGTAGTGCCATAAAAAGCAGGGGGGGGAAGTCGTTTACTTGACTCTGCAGCCCTCAATGATAGGGCCCCGGAAGCACACTACACTGCATGAATCTCGCTCAGCCCAAGTCAGAAAGTTGGGCAAGGCAGGAGCACCTGGATTTGAGGGTAAGAAATTACGAGCAGAATGGCAATTCAACTCAACTGCCACTCTACCAGAAGTTATGGTCCAGTGAATTACAGGGAAAGCACATCTTCCCTCAGTGTTACCTGTCTGCTCCCTTCAGTTTCTAGTACATAAGTGCCTGACATCAGTGCCACGTTGTCAAGTGCTCCATAGATTTTTTTAAAAATTCATTCATGGGATGTGAGCTTCGCTGGCTGGGCCAGCATTTATTGCCCACCCCTAGTTGCCCTTGAAAAGGTGGTGGTGAGCTGCTTTCTTGAACTGCTGCGGTCCATATGGTGTAGGTACATCCACAATTCTGTTAGGAAGGGAGTTCCAGGATCTTGACCCAGTGACAGTGAAGGAACAGTGATATATTTCCAAGTCAGGATGGTGAGTGACTTGGAGGGGAAATTCCAGGTGGTGGTGTTCCCATTTATCTGCTGCCCTTGTCCTTCTAGATGGTAGCGGTCATGGGTTTGGAAGGAGCCTTGGTGAATTCCTGCAATGCATCTTGTAGATTAGCAGCTCCATTCTGTTAACCCTTTATACTACATCTCACCCAAGTATACTATCTTCTTTTTAACAACAATATGAAACTATATCTCTCATTATTTACATTGCTCTCTCCTTTTTCCCCTCCCCAACACCTATCCCCACCCACAGTTCCCCAATTACAGGTTGAGTCTCTAGGGAGCCTTCACCACTCTTCCCAAACATGTCCTGGGGACTGCTCCACTGGGTCAGAGGTCTGGCAGTGGGTCTTGGGATGGGTTAACATCCCTTGGGGAATCTGGAGTGTTTGGGGGTTGTCAGTCCACATCTCATGGTTGTCGAAGCGCTGCAGTCTGGTGGGCATGACTGCGACGAGGGCTCATTTGTTTCTTTGCATGTACCAAGTACAAGCATGGATGCTCATGCTAGTGAGAATGAGGCCTTAGGCTTTTCAACCCTGGATCCAAACTCATTGACCTGGCATCATAGGTGGCAAAGCTTTTACTCTATGCCTGGTATGGCACCATTGGCGCTGTTTTTCCCAGAGGTTCAGCTCCTTCACTCTCACTGTGTTATGGTCGGCGTGGGTGATATCAGGTTGAAAATTTGTGGGCGTTAGGGGAACCTGCATTGTTAAACAGAGGCCCATAAGGAGCTCAACTGGAGAGAATCTGTTGGTTAGGGGAGTAGCCCAATACTGAACAAGAGCTGAAGGCCAATCCGAATTCTTGGACATCAGATCCTTACTGGTCTGGATTACTCACTTGGTTTCCCTGTTGGCTTGCAAGTGAAGAGGGGAGCTGGTGACATGGGAGATCTAATATCAACGATGAACTACCCAAATGGTCATTCACAAATTGGGGCCATATTCTGAAATAATTTTATCTGGGAACCCGCGGGTGTAAAAGACATTTGTGACACCTTGATAACGGACTCTGATGTGGTTGTATGAAGCTTGATTATCTCTAATCATCGAGAATAATGATCAATGATCACAAGGTGTGTCTTGCGGTCGAGCCCTAATTTCTGCCACGGGCAATGAGGAAAGACAGATGGTACCAGGGTTTCCGTTGGTGTCGGAGTGTCAATGCAGCAGGTGTGGCAGCATTGAACAAAATCCTGGGCCACTTGTGTGATGCCCGGGCACCGTGCCAATTGCAGGACTCTTACTCAGCATTTAGCGATGCCTAGGTGACCTCCTTGGAGAATGGGAAGAATATCCATCTTCCCATGGGGTGTGGAATGATCAAACAATGGTCGTAAACTAAGAGGTGTTCCATAACGTTCAAACGGCCATTGCTCATAGTATTAATGGATAAGATAATTGGTTGGGCTGTATTTGGACTGCCCTTGGAGCCAGAAATCCCACACTTGAATACATTAGGCATCGTTTTTTCAGGCATGTCAAACATCCTGGAGCTTGGTGGCGAATATGGGTAGTAGGCTCATGACAATGAAGGAAAATGCTTCTACTCCTGAAACCAATGTTAACCCTTTACACTACGTTAAATACTTTTGAAATGTTATAATATAGGTAATACTACAATCAGTTTTCCACAAAAATAGAAGAAAAATACTTCAAATGTTGAAGATCTGAAATAAAAACAGAAAGTGCTGGAAAAACTCAGCAGGTCTGGCAGCATCTGTGGAGTGAGAAACAAAATTAACGTTTTGAATTCAATATGACTCTTCTTTGGAACTCCACAAATTTTACACAACGTTTGGTCCCACAAACATCAATGTGATAATGGCCTGATAATTGTTTTTTAAGATGTTGGTTGAAAGATAAGTATAAGTCAAAACACTGGAACTCCCCTGCTGTTCTCATAATCGTATCATAAGATCTTTTAATCCGCTTGAGAGAGCTAACAGGGTCCTGATTTAACATCTTACCTGAAAGACAGCACTCCCTCACTATTGCACTAGAGTGTTAGTCTTGATTTTGTGCTCAAGTTTCTGGAGTGAAACCTGAACAAGTAGCTTTCTGGCTCAAAGGCAAGTGCACAATCAGGGAGCCACAGCCGCCGTGTAAACTCCTAGCGTTGGCCTGCATTTGCTTCCTGCTCTAGTAACCCAGTTATTAACAAACTGCAGATACATTGTTTACATGGAAGGCTCCAACTTATCTAGGACTATCTTTTACAGCAAGCTGAAACAGACGGAGCAGAAGTAGGATGAGCAATGAAAAAGATTTCAAGGATATGCTCAAGCATAACCTCAAGCTATGAACTGTCAATTTGGAAAGCTGGATAAAACCCATAACTAATCGCATGAGTTAACAAAGAGTGAGCATTGTTACCATCAGCACAATGAACTTCTGAGTAAGAGCCAACAACAGAGGTTGTTCACCTCAAATGGGTTGAATAAGCCTATGAAACATGTGGAAGAGCCTTATGGAGGTATGCATAACTTCACAGCGATGCTCATCTATCTAGTAGAAATTCATTGGTGCATAATTTCAACCTCCTCTAAATGATTGGGATGAACAGCCAGTGCCCATTGCACCTTCACAGGCACTTCACCCTTCTCTTAATTCAAATTTTAGGCCACTTACTTCACGGCAGCGGCACACAGGTGTACGCCAGAGGAATGAAGACTGGGAAAAGAGACCAATTGTAAGTTAACAACAATGTCTCTCAAAAAAGCTGTGGAGCTGGTAGGAACATCACTGGCTCTAAAAAGCTATCAATTTTTTCACTGGTGTCCACTCAGATTCCTGAGCAGGGCAGGTTTGACCACCGTCCCACTCATTGCAGACCAATTTCAATGTGGAGGCCCCAAAAAAGTGTTAGGCCACTTCTTTACATGTGTAAAGGAAATATATTGGCATTCCTTCATTGTTGCTGTGTCAAAATCCCTATCTAAGAGTGCTGTTTAAGTACCTTCACAATAAAGACTGCAGAAGTTCAAGAAGGGCAGCTTACCATCACCTTCTCAAGGCAATTCGGGATGGTCCATTATACTGTCCTCGCCAATGATGCAACATCTGTGAATAAAAAAGACCTAGTAATCTGACTGTTGTTATAATATGGCTGTATATAAACCCAATCTAGATCTGTGGAGTGTGAGAACATCAACCCTCTGTTGAACCTGCTCTCAGATGATAGATTACAGTTACAATAAGAGCCTTTTCAAAAAAAAAGCTTTCATCTTTCAGCCATACTTATCGTGCTTTGAAATGTGTATCCACAAGTCTATAACATGATAACCAAATCTAGGGCTGGCATGTTCATTTAGACCAGGATTGGCTAACCAGATTCATTAGCATATTATCTACCAGGAATGCACTGCCAGGCCATTGGGGCACTGCACTGATATTTACCTCAGATCCAACAAGTCTATAACACAAAAGTATATCAGTTCTTTTGATCCTCTGTATAATATTTGAACTTGCTTTTCAGACTTCAATATATGTAAAGCTTTTTAACAGCATAGCTTTTATGTCATTGGTTACATTAAATGATGCTGACAAGGGGGATGTGGAATTTAAGACCCCAAAACAGGTAGGTTTGGATTAGGTGGGCTGTTAAAAAATAACTAAACCCGAACTCAAATTGCCCTAATCTGATCTTCCCCCTACCTCCATAAACCTACCCCAAGGCTTCCGATTTCTCATCCTCCTAGCCTTTCCTCCCTTTCTCTACTCCCTGACCACAGCCTATAGGCCTGCCCACCTGAAAGCCAACCGACCTCTCAATCTGGCTGGCTGTAGCCATAAAACAGGTAAAAGACGCAAAAAACAAAGGTTAATCAGGCCCTGCCATGAAATTTGGCAAGACTTGAGGCCCAAATGCCTCCTATCCCCACTTCCTCATAAATATCTGGGCTACAATCACTGAAACACCTCAGCTGCAATATTGAACTAATGGTTTCCACATGCTTTAAGGAGACAAGGGTTCAGCTTTTTGTTATTCAAAGATGTTCTTAGAGCTTTTTAGCTGCATGATAAAAGGAAAAGGCAACTAGTAATATCATTTCCCAATTGATCACAGCTTGTCTGCTTAGCAAGAGGCACAGGGTTGAAAATTGAACAATTATGCCTTGAGTACATTGGCTTGTTTGGCTGAGAGTAATCAATAAGTAATGACTAAATATTAGCACACACTCAGTGCTTGCAGACAGAGCATGTAACCATCTCTTCTTTAAAAAAAGAGAAATCAATACCAATTTGCATCACAGTCCAGATCTGAACCATTTGAATTTTGCCTAGGAAGTATCTTGTTCCACAGCAGTTAACGTTAGTTGCAAATAAACAGTAATATTACCAAGGTAAAAAGTGAGATAATAGATGATACACTAGGTTCAAGGGCCAAAACTTTGTAACTCTTAAAATTTAAAGGAAAAACATTGCACACTTAGAAAAATCTATAATCACATAGATGAAAGAATCAATGAAAAGAATGATAGTAGCAAACTCACAAATTTTGGGAATCCTAAAACAGAAATTGCTGGATTTGCGTGGTAACTCAATTAGCACCTTAACAAGAAAGAAGGGTTAATGTTGTAAGAAGGACCCATGCATCTGATCATGTATCCCTGAAATACTGATCTATCTTTGCCTTTCAGATACTGACCAACTTGCCGCCTGGTATCAGCACTTTTTTTAATTGTCTCAATAAAGAGATTTATTTTTTTGTTACAAGCCTCAAAGACACTTACTACCTCCTCATCCAAACTGAGCTGAAACTGTGCACACAATCTCATCAGGTGATCTATAGAGGAACGTTAATGAAGGAATACAAATGCAAAATGAAAATCTCAGCCTGAGGTTACTAACTTCAGCTAATTATTTTCCAGATCAGTGAATCAGCACCAGTTTTCCAACGCTTTCCGCAAATGGAGGAGAAACCCCAGTGGTGCAGTTAATTTGCACTTGTCCAGTGTGCGGGAAGGGCATGTTAATGGAGAAGTAGATGTGAAAACAGTAAACTAAATAAGATGAGCTGCTAAGTATCATTTCATTTCATGTAGGTTAATCATGAATTGCTCAGTTGGTTGCATGGCTTGGGTTTATTCTGTAAGTAAATCAAAGTTCAAACACATCTTCCAGCCTCATGAATTATAAGAAGTGAAAGGTCATGCATTTGAAGGGCAGATTTGGAATTAACCAGGAAATTAGGACAGTTGCCTCATTTTCTAAGTTTAATTAGGGTATATATTTGGAAATATTCAACTTCCTTGAAAATCTCAGCCAGCGGTTACTATCTGCAGTTAATTATTTTCCAGATCAGTGAATCAATGTTAGTAACCAACCTTTTTCTCAAATGGTGGAGAAATCCCAGTGGTGCAGATTATAAACATTTTAGGCTTTGCAGGATTTTAGAAAAGTATAATTTTTCTGTGCATAACCAATATATTATAAATGGATTGTATTTACCTAAAATGTTCAAGTGTGTCAGTTTAAAGTACTTCTAAAGATATCAAGGTCTGTTCTCTAGATAGCAGGCAGAAAAGCACTTGGCATATTCTCCAAGGCCAGTACATATTGCAGAACCATTTCCAGTTGAAGGCAGGGTGTCATCAGTGGCAGTGGCAGTGCTGTGTAATGTAAAAGACAACATTAGTTACTTTTAGAGAAACAAAGTCTACTAACGTGTTGCAGTGATATCTACCACAACACTAAAAATTCTTCTGGCAGAGAAATAAAACACCCAATCAGCATTCAGATATATTTAGTCCAGCATGTAACCTTTACTACCAAAAATAAGACTTCTGTCCTTTGCAACTGATTGTTTTCCTTATTCTGCACAAAATATGCAGTAGAAAATGGCACAGAGACAAGACCTGTCAGAGTTCCCTTATACCCTGATATCTCCTTATGTGCCTGATCTGCCAAGGGACAAAGAGCATGTGAGGGGAGATTTTCCTGTTGAGTTTGGCTGATTTGCCAGCATAAATTGACCAAATCTGATTAGATCTCTGCCCACTTGTGTTTTTCCAAGATTGATGGGGAGTGGGAGCCACAAGCACTCTCCTGAAGCTGGAGGTAGCATCTTAAAAATACTGAAATGAAAATGGAAATATCCAATATGTAATTTCTTGACGTTCACATATGCAGGTCCTCAATGTTGTTAACTCCAATGTATATTAAATGTCCAGTAGTGCTTGACACTGAAGAGCCAAGCAAGAAACTCAAATTTTAAAATCATATTTGATGTTTTTGTTTTACATTCTCTTTTGCCACTTTGCAAATACCACAAAAGCAGATGAATGCCTCTCGGGAAGCCTTCCCCCTGCCCCAGGATGTGGCACAAGAGGGCAACTTAGAAAGTATGGAAACTCAAGAAAATAAGTGATACTTTGCAAGATGCAAATTATTGAGCGTACAATCAAGCAAAGGGACATTTCTTCCATTGAAGTTTAATTTACTGTTAGTACACTGGTTGTACATTAAATGGGAGTTAATTTTTTCCTCTTATCCATCACACTCAGAGCACAAAGGATTACTCATCTTTTTACAGATTAGGTGCACAACTCAATGGCCTATCAGAAAAATCGAGCAATAATGTACTGACTCATCTGTTTACCTCTTTAGTAGTTATAAGTGCAAAAAACACTATTGCATCATTCCAGCTATGCAAAATGAAGCATTACTGGATACAACAAGGTCTAGAAAGACTCATTTCACTCACAAGGCCCCTCAGGATATTGTGAACACTGTAACAGAATGGGGGAATGCTCTCTGTGGGACAGAAGGGTGTTATATTCCAGAAAGTCAGCTGGTGAAGGATGGAACTAGGTCTCAGGTTTACACACATTTATAAGTGTTGTTTATAGAGGTACACTTTACAAGCATACATCTCCTAAATCCAGTCACCACAGTTCCAGTCAATACCTTTTTGTAGGGGTACAAATGACTCCCCAGTTAATTCCCAGCTCCTGTACACAGTGAGACACAATTAATATACAATTAACAGATTCCCTTCTCTCTAAATAAAATGAGAGTTTATGGGCAGAATTTTGCCCTTCTCGGGCTGGCTCAGCAGGGGTGGGCGGGGGCGGGTGGGGTCGGTCGGGAAGCCGACCCCTGCCCGCGATCGAGGCCGGAAGGTGACTTCACACTGGTGGGCCAGTGAAGGCCGCCCAGCGTGAAAGCCAGCTGGAGAACCTCCGAGAAGAGGTGGATGGAGGTGGGGGCCTATTGCCCGCTGGATCCAATGGCGACCTGGCAGCCGATTCAAAAGCAGCGCAGGCAGCCCCAGGGAGGCTACCTGTGGCAGAGTTGCAGCAGCGACATGGCTGCGACCCAGGAAGGAGAATCCATGTGGAAGGTGAGGTCAGCAGAGCAGTCCATTTCTCCGATGAGTGCCTTGCTGCCCTCCTGGAGGAGGTGGCTGCCAGAAGGGACATCGTTGTCCCTAGAGACGGGAGGAAAAAGGCCACTGCACCTCACCAAGAAGGAATGGGAAGAGGTGGCATCCCGGGTGAGCAGCCATGATGTGGTGAGGCACACTTGGCTCCAGTGCCGGAAGAGCTTCAATGATCTGCTGTGCTCAGGAGGGGTGAGAACCGTGTTGGCACGGGTCAATGTGGAAAACAGTTAAGGACTGGCCATCTCCTGTGGACCTCAGAGGTGTTAGAGTCTAAGTGGCACCTGTCAATGATGCCAGAGCTGGCCAAGGGGGTGAGCCCTGTCTGCTTGAACTAATTGCCTTGCGGGTCGAGGGCCACAAATCAGATGTGCCATGCGAGCTGTTCCTCAGGTGGGGTTGGCCAGGCTGCAATGGCGCTGCAGGTAGAGAGTGGACTAATCAATGCTCCTCTATCCTTTCAGGAGAAGACATCCCATAACAGCATTGAGAGGTCACAGACAGGCGGGGGAACCCCACATCTCCTCATCCTCACCCACCATGAGCAGGAGGCCTTGGTGCTCGAAAGGCAGCATGCACCTCGATCAACCGGCCACGGTGAAGTTGGAGTATCAGACGAAGGTAAGAGTGCAGGATTCCAGGTAGTGCAACCATTCTAGTGTAGTCTCTTCATTGATGTGACCCTCAAACCTGGAGTCCCAATTGATAATCAAAGGACGAAGGCACCATGAAGCAGATCTCCATTATTTCACCAGGGTGTCTGGCATGCACAGTGACAGTGTGATGACTTTCGCTAATGACATGTCCTTCTTCTTGCTTTTAGGCTCACCAGCAGGTGTTCACACTGAGGACCATGAAGGGCCACGCCTGACCCTGGAGGACCACCATGCTCCCCGCGCACCTGCATCACACCCACTCTGTCAAGCAGGCACCAGCGCAGAAACCAGCACCTCAGTGGGCATTAGATCACCATCTAGTATCTTGGTGTACAGCGGTGAAGGCATTTCACACTTGCTTGAGGTGCAGGTGGAAGCAGAGAGTGCCCAGGGCTCTGGCAGTTGGAGGACTGCTGGAGACCAGGACAATACAGCAGGTGCTGGAAGTCCAGCGGGGCGTGCAGGAGGGTCTGGCAGAGATCCATGAGGGAATGCACGCCATGGTTTCTGTTTGGAAGGAGTCCCTGTGGAGTATGACCACTGCATTTTCACTCATGGCCGAGCGCACTGCCTCCTCCATGGAAAAAGTGGCGACTCTCATGGAGAGGCAGCTCCAGGGACAGAATCAGGGGTTCCTGGGGTTGCACTCAGACCTGCAAGCCCTTACACAGGCTATGACCACAGGTGGTCAGTGTACGTGTGTGAGATGGATGAGGCACCCAGTATCCCAGCTAGGTGCCCATCCATCAATAGTGAGCAGGGAGATCCAGATCGACCTCACGTTGGCGTACGAGCTGTCTGTTGTTTCTGCAGGCTCCTCTCAGGGCGCTCTGGACGGTGGCAGCAGCTCCTCCGCCCATTTGCCAGTGACCATGGCACCTGATGAGGCTGCGGTGACTGGGGAGATGCCAGCTGTGGCACTGGCCGCTCCCTCCCAGGCGGGGCCAGCACAGGCTCCACTCGCCAGAGGACGACTGCCAAGGTCATCAAGGCCAACAAGACAGCAAAGTCAGCAGGCTGCCTCCAATGCCGGTACCAGTGAGGGGGGAGCACCAAGACATAAGACCCGCAAACGTAAATTTAAAGCATCTTAAGCACAAGACGGGCTTATCATGGGTGATATTTTGTTCCCCCATTTTGCTTTGAGTTTTTTAATAGTGTGGCTACCAACACTGGTTAATGTTCAGTTCAGGAATCTGTCACTTGCAACATTAAATGACATTTTATTTTGTGTTATTGGCCTGAGTATGCTTCATTTGTTCTGTAGGTGCAGGGTCGGCCAATATTTAATGATGGACATGTGTTTCTTGAAACTTTATTGCACAGGCACACAGCGTATGTTGGTGGCCAAGGAAATGTTCCTCTCTGGGATTGTGTATGGAGGCTGCAGTCCTGGCATGTGGTGGTGGTTCTCATTTGGCAGCCTAGCTGATGGAGCGTTGGATCAATGCGTCCTGCGTGTCCCTGCCTCCCTGGAGGTCACCCAACTCAGCGTCCGTGCCCTCAGCATTCTCCTCACTGTGCTTGTCTCAGACTCATGACTGGATTCATCCTCTGTGGCCTGTGGAGCTGCATCAACATCCTCTTCCTCCAGTGGGTCCCCCCTTGCCAATGCCAGATTGTGGAGAGCGCAGCATGCAACCACTATTAGTGACTCCCGCTCTGGGGGATATTGCAGTGCGTCCCTGAACGGTCCAGGCATCGGAAGCACATCTTGAGAAGACCAAAGGTCCTCTCTATCACCGCCCTTGAGGAGCCATGGCTTCTGTTGTACCGCTGCTCGGCCTCTGTTCTTGGATGGCAGACAGGCATCATGAGCTACCTTTTTAGGGGATAGTCCTTGTCACCCAGCAGCCATCCATCCAGTTGGGCTAGAGCACTGAAGAGCCTTGGCACCTGGGAGTGTCTCAGGATGTAAGCATCATGTGAGCTGTCTGGGTACCTTGCACAGACTTGCAGAATCTGCATCCTGTAGTCACACACTATCTGCACATTCATGGAGTGGAATTCTTTCCTATTGATGAAGGCACCCGGCTGACCCACTGGCGCCTTGATGGCCCCATGTGTTCAGTCGATGGCTCCCTGGACACAGGGGAAGCCAGCAATCGCTGCAAAGCCTCTGGCTCACTCAGCCTATCTGGCCTCAATGCATGCCTGAACAGATCTTCTGTCACCAGCTTGTCAGAACTATAGACAGCTAATTGGAAGACTCCACATAGATTCCCCACTGAGCCCTGGAAAGAGCCAGAGGCATAGAAGTTGAGGGCTACTGTGACCTTCAGAGCCACTGGCATGGGGTGTCCACCCATACAGTTGGAGCTGATCTCAGGCCCAATTCTCTGACAAATGGAGTTAACTGTCTCCCTGGAGAGGCAGAGCGTCCTTCGGCACTGCACCTCGGACATATTGAGTTAGCTGCATCGCCACCTGTAAACCCTGGCAGCAGGATAGTGGCATCTTCTGTAGCCCCTCCCACCTTGGACTTCCTGCTGGCCATGCGCCCCCCATGCCTGCGCCTCTCCTCCCACAGGTCTCTCCGCTGGAAGCTGCATTGGGAAACCTGGACTCCTCTCCCTTCTGCCCCCCTGTTCCTCCTCAGAGGAGGTGCCTCCAACAGAGACCACAATTCCCATTATCAGGATTACGGAAGGCTGTCTGATACTTGGAAGGACCCACACAGTCTGAATCCTCCGGGGGCCTGGAAGACAACAATGAATCCTGAATTGAAGCCTAGAAATGCTCAGAATGAAGCTCTGAAGTGAGGTGAAGCTGTCCAGTTTAAACATGCACAGGATCTCCAAAATTCCTCATTACTCACATTGCCAATGCTGCTGACCCTTCTTATCCAGCCTGTGGATGAGCTTTTGGAAATTGTGGCTTGCCCGCCTGCTCATGTGACGGCCAAGAAATCGCACAGGCAACGTAAATTTGCCAACAATTGGGGTGTCAAGGGCCTTAACTGGCCTCTTAATTAATGGCGGGCGCGGACCCGTCTCCAGTGCGTGGCCACCAAATGAAATATCGCGAGAGTGCGCGTCAATGTCAGGACGCTTGGCCGACGCCAATGCACGTCATTTTACGCTCGAGCGGGCCGGGCACACGCCCACCCGCCGATCAAAACATTCTACCCTGTATGTACAACCAGAATTTCAAAATTAATTAAAATCAAAACCTCCATATTCTGTACAAAACACTTCATTGCGAGACGTCCCTCCTCCAGGACACCAACACTTTCTTTGTATGAGCATTTCTTCTTGAAAAACCTATTCAATTTTAGAGATTTCCTCTTCGTCAGCATGTGTTTCAATCCAGCAAGGTCAATCCGGATACTTTTCTCACGCATACATCTCACAGAGTGTACAATACCCCACAATGAATGGTTATCTACAAAACATTCAGTTGGCATACTAACTTCAGTCTGTCCACTGTACAGAATCTCACTTAAAATATTTCATAAATAGAATCCCATATCGATTGCCCTACAAGAGCCTGTGTTTCAGCAACCAAAGTACTTTTAACAAAATAAAAGCAAAATAAAGTATTTGGATGTGCACTTGAAATGCCATGGCATACAAGGCTATGGGCCCAGTGCTGGAAAAAGGGATTAGAATAGTTAGGTACTTGTTTGACTAACGCAGACTCGATGGGCCGAAGGGCCTTTTTGTGCTGTAGACCTCTATGACTCAATGACTTTACTTTGGATGCTGAAAATCTGAAACAAAAACAGAAAATGCTGGAAAAGCTCAGCAGGGCTAACAGCATCTGTGGAGAGAAAAACAGAGTTAACATTTCAAGTCCATGTGACTCTTCTTCAGAGCTAAAGGGAAGTAAAAATGTGATGAAATTTATACTGTTTAAGTGGGGTGGAGCAGGTGAAGCTGGATAGAGGGCCAGCGATAAGTGGGGACAAAGGAGAGATTGACAAAGATGTCATGAACAAAAGGACAAATGGGGTGTTAATAGTAGTGGTATTGGCTAAAAGAGGTGCTGATGGTGGCGTTAAGGTAAGAAAGCAGAATGTGATAATAGAAGGACAAGAGTAAGCACTCTGGAAAGAACAACATGAACAAGTGACAGATGTCCCTTGTGGGAGTAGGGTGGGGGGAGGGGATGGTGGTGGGAAAAAAAGATAGAAAATAGGATAAAACAATTAATAAATATGAAAATAAATAAAAATAAAAACGTGTAAAAATATAAAAATTTAAAAATAAAAATGAATATTGAAAAAAGGGGATTAAAAAGGGGTGAGGATGGAGGAGAGAGTTCATGATCTGAAGTTGTTGAACTCAATGTTAAGCCTGGAAGGATGTAAACTGCCTAATCAGAAGATAAGGTGCTGTTCCTCCAGTTTGCGTTGGGCTTCACTGGAACATTGCAGCAGGCTAAGCACGGGCATGTGGGCATGAGAGCAGGATGCTGTGTTGAAATGGCAAGCAACAGGAAGGTCTGGATCATGCTTGCAGACAAACCAAAGGTTTTCCGCAAAGCGGTCACCCAGTCTGCATTTGGTCTCTCCAAAGTAGAGGAGACTGTATTGGGGGCAACAAATGCAGTAGACCAAATTGAAGGAGGTGCAAGTGAAGTGCTACTTCACCTGAAAGGAATGTTTGGGCCCTTGGACGGTGAGGAGGGAGGAGGTAAAGGGGCAGGTGTTACACCTTCTGCAATTGCATAGGAAGGAGCCGTGGGAGGGGGTTGAGGTGTTGGGGGTGATGGAGGAATGGACCAGGGTGTCCCGGAGGGAACAGTCCACATGGAATGTTGACAGAGGGGCTGAAGGGAAGGTATGTTTGGTGGTGGCATCGTGCCGGAGTTGGTGGAAATCGCAGAGGATGATCCTATGGATGTGGAGGCAGGCGGGGTGAAAAATGAGGACAAGGGGGACCCTATCGTGGTTCTGGGAGGGAGGGGGAGGTGTGAGGGCAGAGGCATGGGAGATAGGTCAGACACAGTTGAGGGCCCTGTCAGGCACCATGGGAGGGAAACCTTGGTTAAAGAACAGGGAAGATATGTCAGAAGCACTGTTTTGGAAAGCAGTATCAGTGGAACAGATGCAACAGAGGTGAAGGAACTGAGCGAATGGGATGGAGTTCTTACAGGAAGCGGGGTGTGAGGAGCTGTAGTCGAGGTAGCTGTGGGAGTCGGTAGGCTTATAATGAATATTGTTGGACAGTCTATCGTCAGAAATTGAGACAGAGAGGTCAAGGAAGGGAAGGGAAGTGTCGGAGATGGACCACATGAAAGTGATGGAGGGGTGGAAATTGGAAGCAAAATTGATAAATTATTCCAGGTCCAGACGAGAGCATGAAGCGGCACCGAAATAGTCATCGGTGTGAAGGGTTCTCAAAATTCCCACATTTTTCATATCATCAACAAGGATATAACTTTTGGACTTTTACCTGAAACCAGACAATGAGAGGAGACAGAATACACATTCTTCCCTTTAAAACAATCAACACGAAACTAAAGCCCATCAAAATCTTGCATAAATAATCGCTACTAACTACGGGGGCAGGAAGACCACAATCAATGCAATTATGTGAACCCATCAATACTCCACACATACAATGGCTTTCAGTTCAAGACTAGTTATGGGGGCAGGAAGACAATGATAAACATCATGCGAGCCCATTAAAAACAATGAGACAACAATCACCTGGGGAAGCCCACCAAAATCAAACAAAGAACTAACCTTGATTTGGATTGAGATAAGAAATTTGAAAAAAAACAGTATAAGGGTGAGCAGTTTTGAAAGCTGACACAGGGCAGTGAGCAGCTGGGAGCGGTTGAAGCCGAGTTTAAGCAGGGAGCTGAGCCAAGCGGAGGAAGGAGATCTGGAGGTTTGCAGGCCCACAAGCAACATCACGGCGAGGGGCACGGGGTGGCAGGCTCAACCGAAAACAACAAGGCCGCAACCGCAGCCCCCCACGAAGATCGACCACCCACAACCGCGCCCTTTACTCAACTGAAGAACCTTTGCAGATTCCACAGACCAGGACCATGTGGGGACGGCAAGCCCCAGAGGACACAAAGAGCGTACCCCAAAACTGCAACCGGCTTACCTGGCTGGATTTCGAACTGTCAAGTAACCCTGGTTGGTGAGCATGATCCCTGACCTCTCCTAATTCAATTTAGTTAGGTTTTGGGGGTGGGACTAGGGTAAGGGGATTAGTAGCATGATTTTCCCTCGCTATGCCGTCTGTTCCCCATTCTTAACTAAGTGTACTTTGTAGGTCTGTATAATCTCAGTGTAATCCTAATGTTATAAGTTCATATGTGACTTCAATACACCCAGTTTTACCCTTGCACCAAAACCAGTTGTCTGCTGCTTTTTGTCACAACCCCCAGATAAGTCCAAGGTCTAGAACCCAGGGAGTGGGAGCAATTCGAACCGCTCAGAAGACAGAGGTGAAGCTGACACACACACCCCACCCCCTACAGGTGTACCGAGAAATGAATTGTAGGAGGGGGCCTAAGTAGAACTGGAACAAGGAATGTTCCACATACCCCATAAAGAGACAGACATAACATGCAGGTACCCATAACCACACCTTTTATTTGGAGGAAGTGAGACAAGTTTAAGGAGAAGTTGTGCAGTGAGAGAACAAGCTCAGCCAGATGGAGGAGACTGGGAGTGGATGGGGATTGTTCAGGCCTATGTTCAAGGAAGATGCGTAGAGCCCTCAGACCATCCTGGTGGGGGATGGAGGTCGTCCAGTATTCTCCCTCCACCTGTACTCCTCCCTCTGGCTTCTTACCTGCCCTTGATCTTCTCATTGAGAACTGTCAGTGTGACATTGGCCGTCTCAATTTCTCTGCTCCTCTCACCTACTGTAACTTGTCTCTTTCTGAACTTGCCACACTTCGTTCTCTCAGGTCCAACCCTGACTTTGTTATCAAACCTGCCAACAAGGGTTGTGCTGTTGTTGTCTGATGTACTGACCTCTACTTTGCAGAAGCTGAGCGCCAACACTCAGACACTTCCTCCTACCTCCCACTGGACCATGGACCCCACCACCAAACATCAAGTCATTGTTTCCAGGACTGTCACTGACTTCATCTCCTCTGGAGATCTTCCCTCCACAGCTTCCAACCTCAGTCTCCCAACCTCGGACAGCCCGCTTCTACCTCCTCCCCAAAATCCACAAACAGGACAGTCCCGGTAGACCGATCGCGTCAGCCGGTTCCTGCCCAACGGAACTAATTTCTTCCTACCTTGACTCCATTCTCTCTCCCCATTGCCAGTCTCTTCCCACCTCCATCCGTGATTCCTCTGATGCCCTACATCATATCAACAATTTCCAGTTCCCTGGTCCTAACCACCTTCCTTTCACCATAGACGTCCAATCCCTCTACATCTCCATCCCCCACCAGGATGGTCTGAGGGCTCTCCGCTCCTTCCTTGAACAGAGGCCCAAACAATCCCCATCCACCCCCACTAGGGCCATCTGTCACTTGTTCATGTTGTCCTTTCCAGAGTGCTTACCCCTGTCCGGCTATTATCACATTCTGCTTTCTATCCTTAATGTCACCATTAGCACCTCCTTTAGCCAGTATGACTACCATTAATCCCCTTTGACCTTTTGTTTATGTCATCTTTTGCAATTTCTCCTTTGCCTCCACCTATTACTTGCCTTCTATCCAACTTCACCTGCTCCAGCCCCTTAAACAGTAAAAATTTCACCACATTTTTACTTCTCTTAGCTCTGAAGAAGAGTCATACAAACTCGAAACATTAGCTCTGTCTTTCTCTCCACAGATGCTGTAAGACCTGCTGAATTTTTCCAGCATTTTTTGTTTTTGGTTCAGATTTCCAGCACCTGCAGTACTTTGCCATTATGCAGCAAATCAAACCTGTTGCAAAAGATGTAGCTTCATATGGTGCACTTTTGCTGATGGCTGAAGAGACCAACCTGTGACAGGCAGGTTCTGCCATGAGTGCTCATGTGAAGTGGTTACCAGGTGTCATTATGGGTTTTTGTTTTCATAACTGACATGCGTTTCCAAGCTGCTATGGCCACTGATAACCATGGTGGTGTATATTGGCCTACAGCATATTGCCAATTCACTCTGTTGTTGACCGTGTCTCCCAGGTGCCAAAAATCGATGGCTAAGGACTTCACGTCAGGCTTGCAGCATCCTTGAAGGGCAGCTTTTCATGGGCATCCTACTGTCTTCTGGCACGGCTACCTTGCTATACAGAAAATCCTTGGGTGTACGTCTGTATTCCATCCTGTGCCCATGCCCAAGTGAGCAAAGTTGCCTCTGCTTGATGAGTGACATCATACTTGGGAGTTTTGCCTTTGAGAGGACTGCTGCATTTGTGATTTTGTCTTTCCATGAGATGCCCAGAATGCACTGCAAGCAGTGAGGATGAAAGTTGTTGAGATTCTTTACTTGATAGCTGTAAGCCGTCCATGCTTCACAGCCATATAACAAGATGCTGAGATTATAGGCCTTGTAAACCTGCATCTTGGTCCTAAGAGACAGCTTGGTGGTATTTCATGCAGAATTTGAGAGTCAGCCAAGGGTGATAGCTTATTTCACCATGCAGGTATCAAGTCCTGCATCAAGAGTCAGATTGTCAGTAACCGTGGGCCCAAGGTAGCAGAATTTGTGAACCAAGTGTTCCCTTGATCCCATCATACATAGCATGTAAGTTTCCATTGTCACAAGTAGTTTGGATTTCTCAACATAAATTGATCCAGTGTTCGTTTGTGCAGTATCTCCCTATCTTTTGCATGGCTGCCTTGGCTACTTTCATGGCATGCAATATTATCGCTGTTGGGTTGGGTATTCTGCATCGGGTAGGCTTTGCTTCTTGCTTCAATGACAGATTTTCTGTCATTTGATTTTGCTTCTATTCTGCTGAGTAGGTCTTAAACTTTGTTGTGGGTTCCATTTTTACTGAATATTGCTGCTACTGTGTCCAAAATAATTGAGCTCAGCTCCAAGCTTCATCAATATCAACATTGCATTTCTGGTAAGTCTTTGGTGGGCAGCATTCACTCAACCACCAATGCAAGATGCTGGTGTTTGGCATCATTGCTTGTATGAGGAATGTTGATGCTTGGCGGGCTGTCATGTTTAGAGCAATGAAACTTCCGGAGTTGCATCATCACACTGCTGCCGACAAGAGAGTGATCAGTGTCACAGTCTGTGCTGTAGTAGGTGCGGGTATGGAGAACACTGGACAGACCCTGTCTTCTAGTGATAATCAGGTCAAGTTGGTGCCAATGGCCAGATCTTGGATGATGCCATGATGATTTTTGCCCTGAAAGAAAGTGTTGGTGATGCAAAGATAATTCAGGGCACAAAGCTCAAGAAGCCTTTGTCCATTGTTATTGGTCTTACCTGCCCCATGATGACCGAGGCACGTTAGCCATGAATCCCTGTCTGATCCAAAATATGCATTCAAATCAACTAGACTGAGTAACATCTCGCCATTTTGTTAGAATCATATCTCTCAAGACTGAAGTTTTATTTTACAAAATGGAAGGGCATGGCATGATCTGGATGCTACCTGGGATTTTTATTAAGAAGGTCTTAAGTTCACCTTGGAACTGTCAACAAGCAGGTCTCTTCCAAGAAATCACCTGACTTATATGGCGCTTGAGAAGGAGTTGTTTGTTTGCGTTGAACTGCAAAGCACTTTAATCAATGAAAAGCTGGGAGACAAAATAAATCACATGGAACAGAGGAGAAAAAACTTGTGAATGTGCTCATTGTGAAGGCAGTTTTGTTGGGGAACAAGCTGAGGAAAGAAGGCTAACTTGACTAGGTCCTTCTCTCTACCTTTGCCTAAAATTGTGTGTAGCTATCAACCTGTAGCCAGAGAATCCTCAACTAAGTGTAACTAGTCTGCATTTGGACTCGCAAAGCTGAGATGAGTGGTGGGAACTTCCAGACATCCACTGGGATCAGTGGCCCGTCTGCGCACAAGAGAACTCCAGGTCGACAGCGTCGAGACCCTGCGGACTTTATCCTTTATTTTGTAATGCCCATCCTCAAAGCCCATCTCTGCAGAGAGATCCTATCTGTTTGCCCTTTGTTTGCCTGCGTGCGCGCTTGGGGAATTCTTTAGGAAGAAATAGACAGTTATACTTTCCGATTACAATTGTGTGCTAACCAGTACTTGCAACTTGTTAAAAGAGGTTTTGTTTTAAAATAAATTAATCATGCCGAGTTTTTGAAAGAAGCCTGGTCAGAGTCTCCTTTCTTCTGGGTATTAGAATTATAGGTACACAATTGGCCATTTTGGTGAAAAAATTAAACATTTAAATTAATGGTACAGCCTGCGGAGTAGTGGGCCTTGATAATTCGCACACTCCTCCCATCCCGGTTGTAACAATTTGTAAATTTCATCCAAGAATTCTAACGAATGGTCCAAAAGTTCATCACCATCCAATTAACGGGCACGCAACTCACAAAATACTTCACCTCCGATTTTGCCTTTTGTAGGGAGTAACTTGCAAGACCATGGGCGGAATCATCCCATATTTGCACTAAGTGTGGTAGCGGGCGGGTAAAACGAGGGAGAGCATTTTGCACTGTCTGATCCACAGCAGGCGACAGGGTCTTCCCACGTTCCTGGCACTCGGAGGACTTCTGGAAGTCAGAAATTTGCTGAGTCCGAGTCAGATGACGAGCCTCTGGACTCAGTCATGTCACAGTTTCTGGAGCTGCAAAGGCAAGCTCGGCATCATTAGGAAGGGATGTCCACTGCACTCCTCAGATTGCAAGGCACGATGGAGGAGTCCGTCCACCATCAGTCTGAGGTGACAGCGCCGGCATGCCAATGCACCAAGGTCAACACTGGTAGGATGGTGGCCACCATGGAGACCTTGGCCCAGAATGTTGCTCCTGCACTGCTGCATGGTCTCAAATCCATTGCTGATGCTATAGTTGGCTTCCAACACAAGAGGTATGTGGGGCAGCTCAATCTCACTCTGCCCTTGGCCAGACAGGAGCCAGACATTCTCAGAGGCAATGTGAAGATCTATGGAGTGTCGTCACTGCATGTCGTCATCATCCTCCTGCAATCAAGAGAACATGACAGGAGCATTATCACAGAGGGTATGCGCGCTGCCGTAAGCCAGACTGAAGTCAAACATTCATAAATGCGATGTGAGGATCTATGGTGTCTCCTCACTGCACGTCGTCATCATCCTCCACAAATCTAGCAGCTATGAGAGCCTCCCGAGCACACCTGCATTATCTGGCCAGTGCGATGTTATCATCGCCATCATCGCCGCCTTCGAGGACTTCCTCATCCTCATCCCCGTCAGCATCCTCCTCATCTGAGGAGACCTCCAGCTCCTCCATCTTCTCCTCAGCCAGCTCATCTCCCCGTTGCAGCACCAGGTTGTAAAGGGTGCTGCAGATGACGACGATGTGTGACACCCTCTGTGGACTATATTGTAGGGCTCCACCAGACCGGTCCAGGCACTGGAACCTCATTTTCGGCATCTCGATGGTTTGCTCCACCAAGTTGCGAGTTACAGCGTGAGCTTCATTATACCGTCACTCTGCTCCAGTCTGAGGCCGCCACAAGGGGGTCATCAGCCACGCCCTCTGCAGGTAGCCCTTGTTCCCAAGTAGCCATCCTTGCAGCTTTGTTAGACCCTGGAATACGTCAGGGATCTGTGACTGACTGAGGATGTAGGAGCCATGCACACTCCCTGGAAACCATGTTCGTACCTGCAGGATGTGTTTCTGGTGGTCACACACCAGCTGCACATTTAGCGAATGGAATCCCTTGTGGTTGATGTAGTCCACCGTGTGTTGCAGTGGAGATCTAAGTGCCATGTGAGTGCAGTTGATGGCACTCTGCACCTGTGGGAAACACGAGATCTGGGCAAATCCAATCAATCTTACATCCTTGACCTCCTGGTCCTGGGTGAAATGCACAAAGTTGTGTGCCCTCGCAAAGGTGGCATCTGTGACCTCATGGATGCATTTGTGGGTGGAGGCTTGTGAAATCCCACAGAGGTCACTGTGGAGCCCTGAAAGGAGCCACTGACATAGAAATTGAATGCCGCGGTCACTTTCACAGCCACTGGCAGTGGATGCCCTCATGTGCCTGTGGTGCCAAGTCCTGCAGTAATTGGTAGATGTGACCGAACAGTTCCCTAGACATGTGCAGTGTTTGGCAACACTGCTTCTCGGTCATCTAAGGAATGAAAGGGCATCTATAGACCCTGGGTGCAGTTAAGCGCCCAACAGTGACGGCTTGCTGTGGCTTTTCAGCGGCATATGCGGAAGCCCCAGCCGCCCCTTCTTCCTGAGGCTGCAGCTCTTGCCTCTGCACAGCCAGGCACCTCAGTCACTCTCTCCTCCATCATCTTCGCTTTCTGTATGCCACGAGGCATACAGCTAGATAACCAGGCTCCAAGGTCCTGATGTACTCCTCCTGCAGGATAAAAGAGAGAGACACATGGCTAGCATGGGTGCACTAAGAACCTGTCCTGGTTAAGTGTGAAGGCCCCTTAACGCATCACAGAGAGTGCTGGCCACCACTTGGACAGCCAGAGTTTAGTGTGCTGCATGTTTGCCCAAAACCCCACCCACCCCCGCCCACTCCACCTGGCTGATTGGCGCCAGCTTTGCCCATTGGACTGCATGCTGTGCTCTCAGCTCAGGTGCAAGCATTCTCCTAACCCACACTGCAAGGCAGCACTATTAGCTTGAACCATCAGGGAGACTGGTCCAAACCATGATGTTGACATTGCAAGGGGCTGTGAGCGCCTCCAGCAGTGACTGCTCCATGGGCAGCTTTAGCAAGGAGATTGTACAATGTGCCCAGTTGTCCAGCTGTTCTGCAGTCCACTAAAATGCTCATTACTTTCCAGCATGTGCTTGAGGGGTGAAAACCTCTGGAGCACTTGGCACTTTGATGCCTCTGCTTTGCTTGAATAGGCAGGCAAGCTAGAAGCCCGACTCCAATCATATCAATGGTTGTGCCTGACCCCTCTCAGCTGCAGCGGAATGGTCACTTTATAAAAGGTGTCCCTAATGTGTGGCTACTTCCCTCATCCACCCTACCCCCCACCCCAAATGCTTGTGCACTACATTCAACCACAGGGCTGCCCTTGCCACCCCCCAGGTCACCACAGCTGCAGGGCTGCCCTTGCCTCCCCCACCGCTGCCCCCCACCACCATGTCACCTCAACTGCAGGGATGCCCTTGCACCCCCACCCCCCCAATACGCCTCAAGTTTGAAGTCCAAAAGGCGACCCTGGCAAGCGCTACACATTGTTGCTGTCTACTCACCTCCGAGTTCCCCTGAAATTGCAGCCTGCCAATTGCACGCCTTTTATATACTGTTGTAAAACACGTCAGCGTGCTTTCCTGCAGACATTGGTGGACAATCTAGCTGGGGGAGGGGTACAATTCCACCGGGCAGGCCTGATAATGATATGCAGATGTATTACAATGAGGCTCCTGACGACCGATGGTGGGAAATGCAGCCCGCCATTGACGGGCTGAGCAGACAATCGCAAACTGGTTTCACGCCATCATGAAACCGATCACACCATATTGTCAGCTCATGCCACCGAACACACCCAGCGCCGGTGGGCACGGAAAGTCCCAGCGCATGTCTGCATATCCACTTCATTTTTCCATTATTCATATGGTTCAGACTCTGAGAAAATTGTGAGGCAATTGTTTTCCTCAATGACTACTATGATGGTAGCTTTCTGTCTGAATTTTATTCTTAGTTACTAGCCTTCACTTTAGGCTACCATTTTCTCCTAGTGTGTTATATTCCAGACAGTCAGCTAGTCATAGAACTGGAACTCAGCTTTACACACTATTACAAGCATTTAGTTACAGAGATACACCTTGCAAGTAGGCACCTCCTAATCCCAACCACCACAGTTTCAGTCCGTGTCAATTTATAGGGGCACAACTGAATCCCCAATGAATGTCCATCACCTGGAATTAAAATTACAATTAATACAATTAAATACAAAGAATATATAATTAACAACGGGGAGAACCCTAGGCATTGATTCCAGCAGGCATTGGAGCGATCAAATAGGGTCAGTGGTCTCCACATCCCACTTGAAAATACTTGTAGAAGAATATGTCCAGATTGCAAGAAGATTTGTGAAGAGGATTAGCGTCAATTACTGTCACTGCTATATAGGGATGAGGAAGCAGTTACATTGCTATATATGGCTATGAATGACAATTACAGCTCGACCACTTACACCACCCACACCCAGCAAAATGTGCTACACTTCTGTCATCACCATAGGTGTCAATTACAAAAGCGTTGCTTAAAACTAGTGACAATTATACACTGGCTATTTCGTGCAATTCAAACATTACCTGATTGAAGCTGCACAAAGTATCTAATTTTCTGATTGCCTCCTGCCAGCAACTGAAAAGCAATCAAAAAGGTACTGCCATGGAACTTCCTTCATTGAAGTAACTGCATGAAACCTGTACTTGTCAGTCATCATGGCTAGAACTGGCAGGAAGCTATTTTCAATAAATGCAGTACAAACAAGCTGACTGAAGCTGCCCAAAGTCTCCACTTTCCACAGCTTCCCCTAGTTATTAACAGCTAACAGCATGAGCATCTAATGGAGACTTCAGGCAGCTTCAGTAAGCTCTTCAAACCATTAACAAATACAGGAGGCAGTCAGAAGGTAGAGATTTCAGGCAGTTTCATTCAGATGGTCTTACTGCCCACTCTGTGAAGTGGGTAAATTGCATTAGAATGAATGTGCCATTATATGTGGTGGGGGTTGTATTGTAAAGTGGTAGGAAAATCAAAGGCGTTTACGGATATCAGCCAAATTTTTTTAGAATAGTTTCATAAAAGACTATTGTTAATCTAAGTGTAGCCGGTATCTTAATGTGAGGTAGTAAAGCTATTTCACAAACACTTTCACACAATAGTAAACTGGCGCATAAAGATTGCTCAATAACTATCGTTATGCAATTTCCCCACTAGTCTCCAAATGTTAGCAGGACTTGGCTGGACTGAGTGATTTTTGTTTTTATTATTACTGAACTCCATGGTGATTGCTTATAACTGAATGGCTTATGAGTTCACTTCATAGAGCACTAAGGTTTACTCAGATACTGTGGGATTGGAGTCACATGTAGGCCAAATCAGTCTCTGAAGGAAAGTCAGGTTTTTATGACAATTCAGCATCTTTTAGGGTATGTTTTGCTGATGGCATACAACAACTTACTATGGTAGAATTTGAACTCATTAGCCCTGAGCTGTTAGTCTAATACCTTAACTATTGCACTCCCAAAGATAATTGTTCAGTAGATGTATACACCTAAAATCACTAGCCCCTTAGCAAGCAGTTAGTGTTTGCACTATTTCTAACAAACAGTATTATTAAATCCCGTGGAAATATTTTCCACAATGTCAGAATGGATAAGTGGTCACATCAGCCAAGGTTACCACTTCATGTCCCCATGATAATCCCATAATATACAGGGCAGGATTTTCAGGTGCCAGATAAATTTTCAGAAGCTGGCCACTCTGGAACCAAACTAACCATATGGATATTGTAAGATTTATTGCAATACTTCAGCATATGATTGTCGTAACTAGTAATATCTTGAGTTGATGTATTACAAGATATGTGAATCCAGAAGTCAAGCTCTGTACCACATTGGAGTTTTATCATTCAGCCCTCCATTGAGTCAGCTGAAGGGCATCTTAAGGAGAACTTCAGGAAATCAGCAATTACTACTTTCTCTGGAAGTATTACCTCCTCTAAATATTTATTCTGGAGCTCTCAGTTAAGTGTGAGATCTGTATGTAAAGAAGTGAAGAAATAATGTTATGAAACCTGCCTTTCAGAGTGTTATCTATATAGCAGAAGACTAGTGTTTTACATTACATATCCAGCTTGTTTTTTAAATGTGACAGTACATGTGGCACTAATTATAGATGTATTTCTGTTACAAGGTTTTATTGCCTATTGTTAGGAAATAGAAACAGTTTAAGTGAGTTATGTTGGTATTTGTGGGTGTTAGGAATGAGTTTTCACTTTAATGTTTAAGTTTGTTTTGTACTTCTGTATCTGTATGTTAAAAAAGGTCAAATTGAGTTTTAGTTTCACTTTAAAAAGGTGCTTGCATTTCCAATGAGAGTTTATGACTTAAGAAGTTAAATGAACAAGAGTAGAAGAATTGGGCTTTTGCCTAGCAACTGGGGTCCAGAAGCAGGTCCCTTCCATGGAAAAGCTAGAAACAGCAGTTTGTTTTGGAAGCTGTTAGAGTTCAGCTGGTTTCGAAGATAACTGCCAGAGAAGCAGCCTAGAAGGGGCATATAGCCATCTTCAAGCTAAAGTTGGTTGAAAGTAGCTGCCAGAGAGAAATTGGAGCAAGAGGGATAAATAACCAGTCCCAAGTTAAGGAAAAGACCCAAAAATCCAGGAGAGTGCAACAGGAGAAAGTTCCAAGAAAACTTTCTAGTCAAAGAAAGGACAGGAACCTGGAAAAGGCCCTGTGAAGTGAAGTTAAGAGTGACGGGCAGAGAAAGACTCCAGGCTTTAGAGTTAAAGAGACAAGAGCTGCAGAAATCATATTTAAAGTGAGAACAACTTGCAAGAGGCAAGAAGGTTCAAAGAAATAACTGAAGGTCTGTAACTCTTTGAACCATAGAACCACAGAACACTACAGCACAGAAAACCGGCCATTCGGCCCTTCTAGTCTGTGCCGAAATATTATGCTATGGGCAATTGAAGCAGTGGTACTGTTGGCAGCTGAGTCAGTAAGAGAGAGTGTGTGGAAAACAGCTTGAATGCATGTGGTGACCCAGGGAAGAGGAACATCAGAAGGAGATCAAAGCCCTCGATGTGAACTCTTGCGGAAGGCGTCTGAGAGAAAGTTTCGGCTTGGGGGAAGATTCCAAGGTGAGGTCTTGGAGAGTGGAGATTGGAAACCCTTGGTGAAGGATGGAGTGCAGTGAGACTGGTTGGCTCACAGTGTGACAAGCGTCTGGGGGAAGTTGAGGAGAGATCCATAGCATCTGGTTGAGGTGGCAACTGTCACTTAGTTTCAGACTGTGATGTGTCTGACCACAGGGTGTCTATTGGTACATGGATTGTGTACCCATTGAGAACATTAAAGTATAAGATAACTTTTTGGAGCTTGTGCTATCCTTACAAATCTGTATATATCTGTAAAGGTATAGTTGTGGGTGAAGGAGTATTATAATATAGTTCATCTTTTCTTGTTTAATAAATGCATTATTCTTTTGTTATAAGTTCATCAGCTGATTTCTGTGACTCTGTTCAGTAGCTACCCCCCACATATCTAAACAAACAAATAAAAGTCAGGATCACTCAAACTGAGTTTCACTCTGGGATCAGGCTTGTCCAGGGATAACCTCAGCTGGGAACATAACACTATATTGTGTGCCTCATTCATGATAGGGTCTCAGGTATGAATGTAATGATGAATTCCCAACATTTTAGATGAAGGGGTGGTTCATGCGAGAGATTTGGCCAAGAACTTGTAGAACAATGGATGGAGTCTTTAGGTCACCTTGGAGCTGGGGAATAGGATCCTGGTTGAGGCACACATACCTTATGTGCTCTGTAGCACAGCTTCTATTGGATACACCCTTTCATAATTGGCTAAATTGGAACTTTGCAACACTACTTTTGAAGAATTTATACTCAGATAAACATAGTCAACTTACAGTTCAACTCTGTTTTATAATCAAAATCCAATTTTCTGCTTGGTAATAATCAGACAGAGAATTTACACATATTTGCAACATCCTATCCCTCACCTCAGGTGGCTTCCCTATGGGTTCTGAGTGCCATGAGCTTCCTTTATGCCGCCCTCGTGGCAACAGCACTACCAGCACTCAGCGACACCCATGCCTTCTCAGTTGCTAGGCCTGGCCTACATTCTTGGCCTGGCAGCCCCCAACCCCATTTACCTGTCTTTGAAAGTGCCTGGCCATTGAGGCACCCTCTCCTAACAGCTGCAGCCTCGGCAATGACTACCACTGGCAGTGGCACTGCCGAGGCTGCTAAGCTGCCAACAAATACAGCCCGGAGTCCCACCGCTCACCAAACCAGGTGACCTTATCATACATAAAACATCAAAACAACGGTGCTGAACTGACAGCATCTTTGAAGTAATGATGTGCTGAAGAAAAGTGTGCATCTTCTTTTGGGATGTGCGAGTCAGTAATCTTTAGATTTGGGAAAAAAATGTGATCAGTGGGTGGAAGTGGATATAGACCATTTAACTACTTTTTAATTAGGCATGGATAAGTGTAGGAGAAGTACATTAATTTTAATCAGTATAGTAATCCCTACTTGAAAGAGATGTGGGGTTTAATAAATGGGCTTGATGAGAGCCTCCTCCGTTATTATAATTAATTTAATCTGCCTTACACCTCATGGCTCCTTTAAGTTTATTTATTTAACTTTGATTTTTAATATAAACAGAGATTTCCTTTTTGAATTAAATTCACATTGAATAATCATAAAATTAGTGGATGTGACTGACAAATGAATAGCCATAAACCAATTTCTCATCACCATGAAGATTGTATATTAGTTTGCTGTCAAATGAACTGCTGATGTAGATGGGAAACAGCTAATGTAAGCAAAACAGTGTTCCAACAATTAAAGACAGAGCATGCCTTTGAATGCATCTCTCATTTTAAACTCTAGCATAAATGGCAGTGTGGTCTGTCATCGAAGGCAGAGGAATACAAAAATTTGCAACCAGTGGCAGAGTGGACAGCTGAAACAATTGTGCCCATGTCAGTGTAAGTAACTGAGCAACTGTACTGTCATTTTCTTTCCCAATCATTAAGGAAGGCATCAACATTGAAGTAAATAGTGACTTTAGAATGACTACACATGCAGACCTGAACATTCACAGTTGTTTTGAAAGGTAGTTTGGGTGCTAAAATAAACATGTATAAATCTTATCTTATTACAGAAGCAGGCCTGGAAGCTGTTGTCATAACTTGAATAATTAGTTCCCCAAAAGAATAGTTATAAAAGCCAAAGTTGGTTAGTAAATATTCTCCCTAACAATTTATACATATAGTAAAGCATTTGCATTTGCAAAAATTGAGAGGGAAGATTGACCATTGTCAAAAACTTTAGTTGATTATGGTCCAAGCAAGAGATTATATTTTAAATCAGGATCACAGTATTAATCAACAACTGACATAAAATTTGCTTTTTTTTAGTTTATTTCTGCATGATTGCGTGCTTTATAATTCCCATAGATTATTTCAATTTGATGATAACTGCACAGTACAGTCAATTCAAAGTTTAACAAATCAGTTTTAGATAACATATCTGTCACAGAAACAGCAATGGCTGTACATCATGTTAAAGTCAAAGTATATCAAGACCAGTTTTTAATAGTGTTTGATTTACTAGCTAAGAATCGCTTTAATGTCAATTTACATGGTTTAATTCAGTATCATTCAAGGTCAGTTTTAAGTTTCCCAGTGTTACATACTAATTAAATTGGCTTGTAAAGGTACTGTTTACAGATCAGGTTGTAGGAATCTCACAAAGGGCAAGAACAATAATCCATGGATTCGGGTGAAGTTAAGGACTCTACCTGGATTTCATGGATGTCAGTGCACTGTCTCACAGCTATTTATATTTTAAACATAAGTAAGGCAAAATAATTCAAAATATGTTGAATAGTTTAATTTTTGAAGAGCACATTCTTATGCTGCAGATTGGTAAGGTTATACCATCTGCATTTTAAAAACAAGAATTAATTCTTTATACAGATGAAACTAATAAGTATGACAGATAGTCGCCTTAATTGGTAAACACATGTTGCACCTGGTTGCATGCATGTTAATGGTTTCTACACATTTGGTTGAACAAATTAGATGTGATGAATAAATTCCCTAACCTTTACCAGAAGGATCCAATTATAAAACTATGGGCTCAGATCTTCCGAGGAATAGCAATCTAACTAAGTGGCTAACGAAGGAAGTTAAAGGTAGTATCAAATCAAAACAAAAGCACACAATTCTGTGAAAATTAGTGGCAGGTCAGAATATTGGACACAATATAAAAAACAGCAAAGAATAACAAAAGAATAATGAGTGAGAAATTAGAGTACAAGACAAAGCTAGAGGAATAAAAAGTAAGAGTTTCTATAGGTACTATAGGAAAAGAGTAGGTAAAGTGAACATTGGTCCTCAAGAGAGTGAGTATGGGGAATTAATGATGGAAAAAAGGAACTAACTGATGAATTGAACAGATGCTTTGGTTGGGATTTTCCAGTCCCAGCAGCAGTGAGTGTAATAGCAGATGGAGGGACAATGCAGCGGGAGCTGAAAAATCAGTTTCCCGCTGGCATGAAATGACAACGGGAACAAGCGCTCCTGCCCGTCATGGTGGGTCATCATTCTCACCAGAGGCCAGCTTGAAGCTATTTTGCATGCTGTTAATGGATGCAGATGAAGCTTCAACTGGAATTGTCGCCCCCCCACCCCCTGTCCAATGATCCATACTGCCAGCGGGATATCACACCGGTCCAGAACATGCTGGTGCAGAGGCTTTACATCCAATTTGGATACCACAGATGCCTCTTCCCCAGTAGTCCTCTGAGTGCAAGTGAGCTTGGCTGACCCTTCCTCCTCCTGCTGTGGACATGTGTCCATGAGGTGACCACCAGAATGTGAGAACCTGCCTAAACTAGATCTAGCACACTCCGAGGTGTGTGTTTCTGCACTGCTGGAGGGTGTAAATGACCGCTCTGGTGGCTTTACAGGTGCACTTTCTTCCTCCTCCCCAATGTCTGCAGTCCTCTGTGGGCTAGAGGTACTGCTGCACAGGGCTTCTTCTTCTGGTCTTCCCCTCTTCCTGCTGGCACCTGTAAGTGAGAGGAGGAAGTGAGTGACTGCATGGAGTTGCCTCCAACATGGAGTAGCACATGATCTTTAGGTTTCTATGTGATTACATTATGCATAGATCCTTCCTGGATGGAGGCTACCTGCGACCTTTCTATCTGCACAGGCTTGATCCAGTTTTTTTTTGATTCATTCACAGGATGTGCTGGCTGGGCCAGCATTTATTGCCCATCCCTAGTTGCCCTTGAGAAGGTGGTGGTGAGCTGCCATCTTGAACCGCTGCAGTCCATGTGGTGCAGGCACACCCACAGTGCTGTTAGGGAGGGAGTTCCAGGATTTTGACCTAGCGACAGTGAAGTAATGGCGATATATTTCCAAGTCAGGATGGTGAGTGACTCGGAGGGGAACTTCCAGGTGGTGGTGTTCCCATGTATCGGTTTCTCTTGTCCTTCTAGGTGGTAGTGGTCGTGGGTTTGGAAGGCGCTGTTGAAGGAGCCTTGGTGAATTCCTGCAGTGCATCTTGTAGATGGTACACACTGCTGCTACTGTGCATCAGTGGTGAAGGGAGTGAATGGTTGTGAATGTGGTGCCAATCAAGCAGGCTGCTTTGTCCTGGACGGTGTCAAGCATCTTGCGTTTTGTGGGAGCTGCACTCATCCAGGCAAGTGGAGAGTATTCCATTACACGCCTGACTTATGCCTTGTAGATGGTGGACAGGCTTTGGGGAGTCAGGAGGTGAGTTACTCGTCGCACGATTCCTAGCCTCTGACCTGCTCTTGTAGCCACAGTATTTATATGGCTAGTCCAGTTCAGTTTCTGGTCAATGGTAACTCCCAGGGTGTTGATTGTGGGGAATTCAGTGATGGTAATGCCATTGAACAACAGGGGCTGATGGTTGGATTCTCTCTTGTTGGATATGGTCATTGCCTGACAGTTGTGTGGCGTGAATGTTGCTTGCTACTTGTCAGCCCAAGCCTGGATATTGTCCAGATCTTGCTGCATTTGGGTATGGACTGCATGTTCCTCCCATGCCAGCTCAGCTGCCCACTCTCCAAACTCTGAAAGATTCCTCCATTCAGGCGGGCCCCCTCCCATCTGCTGTAACTTTTCATGTGGAAAGAGAGAAGATGGGGTTGAGAGCAATTAGATTTCATGTATCTTTCTCATGTTTCCACTCTTGCAAAAAGTACACTGGATTGTGTGCCATATGATTGGTGCAATGCAGGTTGTCTACAAGCGTTATGACCAGCACCCTGCACAGCGGTGATCCCCTGCAGATAGAAGGATAAGGCTCACAGAGGCATGTTATCAGCAGTGCTTGCTGGATCCCTTAGCCCCTAACCCTCATCCCCCCCCCCCCCCCCCGCCCCCAGACAGCATCTCAGCTCTGTATGTGAAAGAGTCAGGGACCCACAGTGGCCTCTGCACCCATAAAGTAGATGGACTGCAGTGGGGCTATGAGGCATCACCTTATCACGTTGAGTAACTCTTTTATGTATAGGCTGCATGGATGGGGCTCTTACCACTGAGGCCCATGTCCACTCCATCATTCAGTGAGGTTAGCGGTTAAGGGTTCACTTACCCTGGCAGCATGCACGAGGTCATTCATTAATTTCCAGTACTACAAGGCAGACCTACGGTGGAGGCTATGGGCACCGACCACCCTGGCAACTTCCTCACATGTAGGGTTGGTCACACAGCTCAGCCTCCTCCATCTGTCCTCAGGGTAGAGGGCGCCCCTCCTGTCCTCCAGTGCATTGAGCAGCACATCGAGGAAAGAGTCACTGAATCGAGGTGGGGGGATGGGTGGTGGAGCTCCCTGAGATCCTTCCATGGTGGATTCATGCTGATGACTGAGTGCCTTTTAAATATGGTGCCTGGATGTCACAGCACGGCACGTGCCATCCAGGCTGCTCCGCCACACAATACGTCGCGAAACCTCCGACTGCATAATTAATGAGCCCAGCATCGGCGATTCAGCGCAAATTCCAACCGGGCTCTGTGGCGGGCAACACTCTCAGTTCCCATCCCCGCTGCAGGACTTAGGGCCAGAATGGAAAATCCCGGCCTTTGTGTCGGTCTTTACTGTAGAAGATAAAAATAGCATCCCAAATATAATTGAGAATCAGGGGGTGAAAGGGAGGGAGGAATTTGAAGCCATTCCAATCACCAAGAAAAGGGTACTGAGAAAATTGTTATAACTAAAAGCTGACAAGCCCCCAGGTCCTGATGGACTTCATTCAAAGGTCTTAAAAGAAGTGGCTGCTGAGATAATGGATGCATTGGTTGTAATTTTCCAAAATTCCTCAGAATCTAGAAAGGTGGTAAGGCCCCATCATATTGGAAACTAGTGAATGTAACTCTTCTATTCAGTAAAAGAGGGAGACAGAAAGTAGGGAACTACAGGCCAGTTAGCTTAACATTTGTCATTGGGAAAATGCTGGAATCAATTAATAAGGAGATTATAGCAGGGCACTTAGAAAATCTCAATGCAATCAGGTAGAGGGAACATGCATTCATGAAGGGGAAATGATGTTTGATAATTTATTGGAGTTCTTTGAGGAAGTAATAAGTAACATGGATAAAAGGGAACTTCTGAATGCGGTATACTTAGATTTCCAAAAGGTCCTTGACAAGGTGCAACATCAAAGGTTATGACACAAAATAAGAGCTCATGGTGTACAGGGAAGGCATGAAGGAGAAAAAACTAAAAGAAATTTGTTCCTCTTTCATATTTTCTTGTTTAAAATCTTTGTTTTAAAATGGACAGTTGCTGGGCTGATAAAATGGCTGCTGGTAGTTCTTCAAAATAGTACCAGCACATGCTGGTAGTTCTGCAAAATTCTCAGCAGTTCCAATGGACAAAGAAAACTCATCAACCTCTTGGAATGTGACTTGTATTGTATGAACATTTCAGCCAAGTCAACACAAAGGACTAGTAGATGAGACGTCTGCCCCAGCCAGCACTGGACAAAGGCATGGCTATTTGTGACTATTTGTGAAAGTAGTTGAGACCAAAACATTGTATATTTTCAAGAAGGAGTTAGATATAGCTCTTGGGGCAAAAGGGATCAAAGGGTATGGGGAGAAAGTGGGAGCAGGCTATCGAGTTGGATGATCAGCCATGATCATAATGAATGGCGGAGCAGGCTTGAAGGGCCGAATGGCCTACTCCTGCTCCTAGTTTCTGTGTTTCTATGACTCATCATCTCCAACGTTATGCTAATGGTTCTTTAGTTACCTGCTCCTAATACAATGGGTTTTAAAGAGCAGGCCTGTCACATGACCGAGACTTGAGCTGTTTGAATTACTTTAATTGTGCAGCTTTTGGACTCTGTTTTCAGTTGCTGTTTTACCTCAGAAGAGATAACAGGACTGCAGGTTATAGCAGCCTGCCTCTGACCTCAATCTCTCTCAAAGCCTGGTCTGCAGGAAGAATCCTGCATTTCGCCAACAAAGTGAACTAATTCCAAGAATACAAGCACACCTTGCGGCATCTTCACCTGCCTCAGCCTTCAACCAAGCTTTTAGGAAAAAGGCCAGGGGGAGAATTTTCCCCATGTCGGGCAGGCTGGTCAGGAGTGGGCGTGGGAGGGCGCGGACCCGACCGCCGCCTGCGATCAGGTCCACGCTGCCATTTTACGTGGGCGGGCCAATTAAGGCCCGCCCAGCATAGTTCAGGACTCCCGTGGATACTGGGAGCAGGCGGGCGGCGTCGGGCACGCTCAGCCCGCCGGGTCCAATGGCAACCCAGCAACATTTATAAAGGAAGGCCTAGCAGCCTTGGAAAGGCTGCTCGCAATGGCTGGGCAAAAGGCTCTGCAGAGGAACAATGTTGGTGACGCAATTCCAGAGGGTCGACCATCGGGGCAGGCCAGGCCGGAGGGTAGCCATCGGGGCAGTGTGCCCCTCATTTTTCAGATGAGTGCCTTGCTGCCTACCTGGAGGAGGTGGCAGCACGGCAGGAGGTCCTTCTTCCGAGGGACGGGAGGCAGAAGCCACCCCACCTGACCAAATGTGTGTGGGAGGAGGTGGCCGAGAGTGTTAGCTCCCGTGATGTGGTGCAGCGCACATAGCTCCAGTGCCGCAAAAGGTTCAATGATCTCCTGCGCTCGGGAAGGGTGAGTACCGTGTTGCCTCAAGTCACTTATGGCAGTCATCACCCTTTCCCCCAAACCCTTCCCCGCTCACACCCCCGCCAATTCTGAGTACAGTAACGTTATTGAATCCCTCACAGCATGGATCCCTCGCTGGGTGTGACAGCAGAGATTGCCCAAGCCCAGTTCACCCAAAGAGGGTTGAGCTAGGATGTGTTCTGCATCCACAGCATGTGTGACATTGACACCCAGAGTATAGAATGGGGTTGAAAGTCAAGGGTCTGCACCTAGGCAGAGTGCTGGAACTGTGAAGCATGTCAAAGTCAGGGTGCTAAAATGCTGGTAGGGGAGCTTCCAGTTGGCGGGGCAGCAATCCATCTTCTCATATTTGCACTCCACGTGCTTGTGCTTCCTTGCTTAGCACCTTGTGGTGCCACATGTGAAGGAGACAGCATTTGGGTAATGAGGGGGTGGGTCAGCCCTAGCTTGTTTGGGTGAGCCTGCGGCAGCTGTGGGGTGATGAAGAACTGGAGTCCTGCAATGTCCCACTCTGGCTGGGTTGGCAGGTATGTGATGGGGATTCAGGTGCAGGCTGGACTAATCAATGCTCCTCTTTCCTTTTCAGGAGAAGACTGCACACAATGCGTCAGAACGAATACGGACTGGCAGAGGGCAGTCCCAGTTGGCCATTCTTACGGCTTTCAAGCAGCAGGCCCTGGACCTTGAGAGGCGCCATGCCCCCAGGTCCATTGGTGGCGGTGAGGCTGGGGTGCCATGGGGAGGTATGTTTGGCGAGCACTCAAATCACCATGTGTGTCACAGGAGCCATGGCACTGCTGAGTGCTCCATGACTGAAGTTAGCAACATGGGTTTACCCTTGATTATGGAAGGATGAGCGCATAATGATCCGGGGGACAGTCAGGCAAGCTGACATTGTCTGCACTGTAACTAATCAAATGTCCTTTTTCTTCCCTTCAGCATCACTGGAGCAGGGCCGGGAGGAGGAGACAAAGGGCCCATCTCTCACCTCTGAAGCCCCCCGAGAAAATGCACTCTCCAGCGTCACACCATCTCAGACAGGCAGGCACCAGCGAAGATACTAGCATCTCGGTGGGAATTAGATCTTCGGCTAGTGTCCCAGGGCACAGCAATGAGGGCAATTCACACTCGCTTGAGGTGTGGGCAGAGACAGAGGGTGCCCAGAGCTCCGGCAATCGGAGGACTGCTGGGAACCAGGTACTTGCTTGGTCGGCGGCTGATGATGTGCCTCTGGAGTCGTCCATAAGGCAGCAAACGCTGGAAGTGCACAGCAGGACTATCTGGCGGAGATACATGAGGCTATGCGTGGCATGGTGCCCGTGCTGGAGGACTCCACACGGAGCATCACTGAGGCAATGAGCCTCATGGCTGAGCACCATGCTTCCTCCATGGAGAGAGCGGTGACTCTCGTGGAGAGGCTCCTCCAGGAGAACAATCAGGTCCTCCTGGGGTTGCGCTCAGACCTGCAAGCCCTCACAGTGGCATTGACCACAGCTGGTCAGTGCCAGTGTGGGAGATGGTCTGGGCACCAAGTATCCCAGCTCAGTGCCCATCCATCTACGGTGAGCAGGGAGGTCCGAAGCAACCTCACGTCGGTGCAGCAGCTGCCCGTCTTCTGTGCGGGCTCCTCTCAGGGCACTCCAAATGAGCGCAGCAGCTCCTTCACCCCTCTGACAGTGACCGTGGCATCAGATGAGGCTGCGGTGACTGGGGAGAAGCCAGCTGTGGAACTGGCTGCTCCCTCCCAGGCAGGGCCATCAAATGCTCCAGGATGTTATGTGTGAGTTGTTTGACATTGAGCTTTATTGACAAAGGCCTTAGTTAATGTTATTATCCAGGCAGATTTAGCACTCAGGTATCGAGTGTGGAGCCTGCAGGCCTGGCGCGTGTTGAAGGTCCATCTGTGGTGTGCTCGCTGAAGGTTCTTTGGATTAAAGCCTCCCGGGTGTCCCTGCCTCCCTGGAGTATGCCCAGGTCAGCGTCTACCTCCTCAGCATTTCCCTGTGTGTGCTCATCCTCAGACCCACTACTGGACTCACCGTGTGCATCCAGAGCCACTGCGTCAAAATCTTCAACATCCACTGCATTGCCCCTTTCTAGTGCCAGATTGTGGAGAGCGCAGCATGCAACCACTATAAGCAACACTCAATCTTGCGGGTACTGGAGTGCGCCCCCTGAGAGATCCAGGCATCGGAAGCGCATATTGAGAAGACCAATGGTTCTCTCCACCCCAGCCCTTGTGGAGGCGTGACTTCTTTTGTACCGCTGCTCAGCTTGTGTTCTTGGATGGCGGAGAGGCGTCATGAGCCACTTTTTGAGGGGATAGCCCTTGTTACCCAGCAGCCATCCATCCAGCCAGGCTGGAGCACTGAAGAGCCTCAGCACCTGGGAGTGTCTCAGGATGTAGGCGTCATGGGAGCTGCCTGGAACTTTGCACAGTCTTGTAGAATCAGCATCCTGTGATCACACACTATCTGCACGGTCATGGAGTGGAAGCCCTTCCTGTGAAGACACTGGGCTCACCTGCTGGTGCCTTGATGGCCACATGTGTACAGTCTATTGCACCCTGGACGCGGGGGAAGCCAGCAATGGCTGCGAAGCCTCTGGCTCGCTGTGTCTGGCTGGCATCGTCTCAGTGGTAGTGGATGAAAGTCAATGCCCGTCTGAATAGAGCATCTGTCACATGCTTGACTCAAGTGTGGACAGCTGATTTGGAGACCCCGCAGAGGGGCCAGGAGTCCAAATTTAGCCTCCAGCGGCCGTAAACCCTGGCAGCAGGGTAGTGGCGCCTTCTGTGGCCCCTTCCGCCTTGGACTTCCTGTTGGCCCTGCGACCCTTGTGCCTGCACCTCTCCTCCCAAAGGTGGCTCCCCTGGAGGCTGAATGTGGACTCCTGGCCTCCTCCCCCTTCCAGCCCTCCCTTCCTCCTCAGAGGAGGTGCCTCCAGTGGAGAGCACAATTCCCATTCTCAGGCTAAGGGAAGGTTTCCTGAAAGCTGCAGGCCCCAGAAATAATTTCTACTATAGAGTCCTGACCAAGGCTCCTGCCCTAGCAGCTGGTATGAGTTTTGAAATCTTCCTGCTCACTCAGGCAAGTAAAAGTTACTTTCACACTTAAATCCCTCAAACGTTACATTCATGACCCCACTCCTCTTATCCCGCCCGTGGATAAGATTTATACAAATGTCTCCTACCTACCTGCCCATTGCACCCGTGCAACGTCCTGAAAATCACACGGGCTGTGAAAAATCGAGATCAATTGCTGCCTCAAGGGCCTTAACTGGCTCATTAATTTTTGACAGGCGCGCATCCGAACTTATAGCGCGCCGGCCGTCCCAAATATTGCGATGGCGCATGGTGACATCAGGACACTCGCCGCACATCTTTTTACGCGCAGGCGGGCAGGCTCTGCCCCTGCATGGCAACGGGAAAATTCTGGCCCAGGACTTCTGTCAGACAAAGCCAGCTGGAATAATCTTCCTTGGAAAGCGACTTACTGGATTTTGGATTCATGTGAAGCAATATTTTTTTTTCCCTCTGTGGTCTTTGCCCTATATCTCTTTTTTTCTCATATCCCTTTTTTACAAATGTACTGGGTTTATACAGCAACACCCCCTTCCCGTGTTTTGAGTATATGTAAAATTTACTAACCCTCTGATCGAGTTTGCTCTGGGGTTATTAGACGATTGGATCACAAAAACTGAGGGGTTGAAGAAAATACGCCACCACTTATAAAGGGGGAATTCGAAAACACCTTCCTATTTACTGACTGATGGTGAGAGGGGAAATCAGGGCTGCATCAATTAGATCCCCCTCTTGTGCATAACAGGAATTGGGAGCTCAAGCCCAGGATAACCGAATCTGAATTTGGCCACAGTCCAAAATTTTAAAACGAGCATGAATCGGATACTGAAGGAAGCTGATCGGAAGCCAAATAAGGAAAACTCAGTGGCTGAAATTACCTGTAAGATAAACACACGTACCAAAGCAAATTCTTTTAATCTCACGTTGGAGCAGCATGGTAAATTATACTACAAAGATGGGTATGGAAAAGGAAGTACTAACTAGTGAAACCTTAACCTCCTTAACTCTGGGACAATTGAGATTTGTAGTCTGGAAGATACAAGTTAAAGTTCCTCCTGAAACCAAAAGGCCCGAAGTACTCCAGATACTTTTGGAAAATTTAGACCTCAGTCCCTAATCAGAACAGATAGAAAAAACAGAACAAAAAACAAAAAACTGGAGACCTGTACACAAGATAATTACCCTAGCCACCCCCCAAATGGCTGTTAGAGCTAGAAAGGAGGAGACTAGAGATTCAGGAGAGGGAAAGAAAAGGGATCAAGAGAGAGAAAGAGAGAGATAGTTCCAGAAAAGAGAACAAGAGAGAGAACAAGCTCACCAGAAAAAGGTGCCGGAGATAAAATTAAAAGCTCAAGAAGAGAGGGAAGGAGATGAGATAATTAGCTCTATTACAGGGAATTGAACTGGCGAGGTCCCAAGTACTGTGCCCCGAGAAGCCAGAGCCATCTAGAAAGGCTGGGCAAACCAAACAATTTCAGCAAAACTCTGCAGTGTATCAGGAGATTGAAAATAATTCAGGGGCCTTGCAGGAGGCGAAATAACCCATCAAGGCTCAGGGAAAGCCTCCTGGATTTTCAAAGGCCAGTAAAATTAAAAGGGGTCAGGGAAAATGGGTTTCAAAAGAGGTGAAGGGAATGACCCAGAGATCGAATTGACAAACACCTTTGCTAAATTAAACTTGGAACAGGGCCATTCGCAGACTGCAAAACTGATAGTGAGGGAGCTACCTCACACAGTCAAACAGCCACATGGCAGAGCAATGGAAGCTAGCCAGCCCCATGTGAGCCAGGGTGTCCCAGCAGGCATGGGACCAAATAGGGACTGGCCCACCCCTACAGTAACCAAACTGGGGAAGTCATTACCCCATGAACAAATTCACACTTGCCCCCGCCCTAAAGACAGAGCAAGTGTGCAGTTAACCCCCAGGCATTCAAAACAGGTGAGCAGTGCTCAGTTGAGGAGTGGAGGGGAAAACACAAAGACTGGGTGGGAGTAGAAAAGGTTGGAGGACATGCAGCCAAAGAGGGGTTAGCGGAAATCTTCTCCCTGGGGATAAATAGAGGCACAGAAAGTCCCCAGACCTGGCCAGGAAATTTAAGAAGAATGGAGCCTGTACCCTCTGCTGGATGAGCAAGAAGTCTGTCTGTCTGAAACCTTCTTTTCAATTTTAGAAGAGGGATGCCAGGGAAGCTCCCGATTAGATAGTCAGTTAGTGAGGAAACTAGCTTGTCCAGGCTTAAAACAAAAACAACTTACACCCCTGCTGGGTAGGCAGGCTACCCAAGCCCACCTTTCCGAATTTGGAGGCAGACCCGAGAGGCTCCCAAGCAAATCCGAGAGATTCCCAAACACCTCCAGAGCGAGTGAGAAAGCTGCCTCATCCAGTTGAAGAGCCGCAGAGCTCAGCAGCTGAAGCCAGCCCAATCCCTGTGAGCGAGGATATTCCCAAAGATACAGAACAGAACAGGGATGCAAAAAGGTCCTAAACCAGGCAGAACGATTTAAGAAGGAAGAAGCAGGGGGTGAGTTGGAGGATTGGGGGATAGTTGGTGGGTTGGGGTGGGGCGGGGGAGGGGGTTGGAAAGCCAGGGGAGGCCGAGGGTCAGGGAAGGTTAGAGTGTTGGGCAGGAGTCAGGGGCTGGGGGAATCGGAAGGCTTAGGGGGAGTCGGAGGGGGAGCTGGTGGGTTGTGGGAAGTATCAGTGGAGGGCGTTGGAAGGTCAAGGGAAGTTAGAGTGTCGGTGGTGGAATCGAGTGTTGTTGGGGGGGGGCGGGGGTTGGAGGGCTTGGGGGGAGGGTCGGGGGGTGGCTGGAGGGTCAGGGGGAGTCCGAGAGTCAGGGGAAGTTAGATTGTTGGGCGGGAGTCGAGGGTTGGGGGAGTCTGAGGGTTGAGGAGGGTCAGGGGGAGGGAGTTCGATGGTCAAGGGGAGTCCAAGGGTCAGGAGAAGTTAGAGTGTTGTGGGGGTGGAGTCGGGTGTTGAGGGAAGTTGGAGGTCGGGGGGTTTGGAGGATTGGGAGGCAGTTGGTGGGTTTGAGGTAGGGTTGGGGGAATGGCTTGGGGGCTCAAGGGGAGACCGAGGGTCAGGGGAGGTTAGGGTGTCGGAGGCAGTTGGGGTTGGGGGCCGAAGGTTTGGGGGGCTCGGAGGGTCAGGACCATAGTCGCGGGGGTTAGAGAGGTGGTGAGGCAGGTGGATAGTTGTAAGTTGCATAGTTCCCAAGGAGTTAAACATGGTCTTTTCCGGTCCAACATTTTCTGGATAGCTATCCAGTGACTGAGTCAGAACCCTCCAAAGTCTCTGATTCTAACTCAGAGTTAGAAACTTTACCAGAAGGTCCTGGGGAGCAGGGGAATACCCATCAGAAGTTGAAACTTCCTGGGCAGTTATCGCAGAGTCCTTATATAGGGACGTCCAAGGGGTCCCATAGCATATCTTCCCGGTATGACCAGTCTCCGACTGTCTAGGCCTATGTTTTATATGATGAGTTTAGGAAAAATCACAGACAATAGTTTTTCCACAATTCTAAGAATTCGGGCACACCCTGTGATAAATGATGTGTGTACAATGAAGTACTCTGTAATACAAGTTTTCCACCTTCAGAATTTAAAATATATAATTTTGCAATCACCATCATTTCTCTCAACTATAGGCACCTGGACATGGACCTTTGCGACCTTTTTTATAACGAGTTTCTTTTATTGTGTTAGCTATAAGATACAATATGTATCCAAGTATAGGCATTTCCATTGTGATTCATGTTGTCATTTGACGAATTTGATCAAGTTTTCATTTTGTTCCATATTTTGTTGCAAAAGATTTTACTTGCTGAATTAGTGAGGGAACACGTTTTTCTGGTTCATGGTTTCAATAAAAGGGTATTGGTTTTCAGTTGTCCAAGCTTTTAAAAACAAATGCCCAAAAGCAAAGGAACTGATTATTGACTGAACAACAAAATCTTTAAAAGTCACTGTAGTTTAAGGGCCTGGCATGGGGAGGGTTAATGTAGGACTAGATACAGGACCGCCCACACTGTGATGTAAAAGAACACATGACCCGAGTATAGAGGGCAGTGTTGTACTGCACAGAGACTTGTGTACAGGCAAGCATGGAGGCAGTTCCTAGTTTAGGTCTTATTACTGTGTGTATGTATGTATTTACTAACAGTCAATAAACACTTACTATTAAATTATACAAAACTCAGAACCTCTTTGAGAGACCTACCGAACTATACATGTCTTACAACATGGTGCCAGCTATTAGAACAACCCAGAGCCTCACAGAAGCTGGAAAAGAAATTTAAAACCTGGAAGATTGAAAAGGGTAACATTCTGACCTGACTGAAAGCACCAGAAGTGAAGAACTAGAGGGAGATCACCTGAGAGAAGCTCTGAAGCAGGATTGGAAGCAGAAGACAGAAATAAAGCTCCACGCTACAGCAGAAAACTCGATTGAATCCCTTGGAAGACCAACTTCAATACCCAGAGAGTGCAGAGTCAGAAGAGCCAGCAAAGGTGAACTAAAAAAAACTTAGGTTCTTGGCCAGAACGAGTTTAAAAAAAAACTTTTAAGTCAGCAGCAGTCAGAATTGCCATTTTGAAATGCACCACGAACAGCCCAGGTCCCGTGTCTCACATGGCAGCTGAGTCCGCCCCCATCAAAAAAAATACATATAATTAGAAATTAATCAGCAGTTAAAAACCCCCAGCAAAAGCCAGGAATCGATGGTTTCAAGATCTGAGAACACTCAGATAGTACAGGGAAGACCCAGAACAGTCGCTCCAAGGAGTCACTGCTGAAAATTTAAAACGCAGAAATCACAAACGCCATTACTGCAGGAGCCCACCAAAACTGACAAGTGTGGGAAACCTTACTGAGAAGAAACGGACTGCAGTGCTATCTCAGATTTCCTTACAGCATCTAAAGCTATACACACTTTTAATTTTAAATGACCATGGATCAAAAATCTACCTTACCAGGCTAGGTTGGACTCATCCAAGCTCCAGATCAGTCACAAAACTGGGGAGTTTGGAGAAAGAGATTCCTTAGGTTCATGTTTGATTCAAGTCTGGACAAAAAGGCAGAAGCCGAACAGTTTAACACTCTGCTTTATTCGGTAGACCCAATAGCCAACAATATAACAGCTAGGCAAGGAATCAATTAATCCTCAGCAAAATTTGAAGACATTTTAAAATCATTTGACACATATTTTAATTTGAGCAGTAACAAGAACCTTGAAAAAGCAAAGTTTAACAAATGTGTCCAACAGCCAGGAGAACCTGTTGACTTCTTCATTAATGAGCAATGCGGAATGGTTGAAGGCTGTGACCTGAAATCAGAACTAATCTGGGACATAATTGTGGGAGGGGCAGATGATGTACTCTCAGACATGCTTCAAGCTAAGGAAGATTTGACCTTGAGATTCAGATTGTCAGCAATTCAAAATTCATTTACAGCACAGATCCATCATAAGGGGTGAAAGTGTGGCATGGTACAGAGCAAAGCCCACTGTCCAGCTAGTAAAACAGCAGAAGTACAGGGCATTCAAAGCCAAGGAAAGCAATGTCCTAACAAACCACTAGAGGGTGGGTGACCATGTCAGCACTGTGGAACCAAGTGACCCCACCGGCGTGATTGATGTCCAGATATCTCAGCAGTGTTTTAATTGCGGCAAAGCTAACACAACCAGACATACAGATGAACCCAAGATGTTTCACGAGATCAAGGTACCACACCATGAGGAAACACAATCATACTTCTTAGGTGAGGTCAAAGATCAGAGATTTTCAATCTGGTTAACGGTCATTTCACAAACTTTAAATTGGACATGGGAATCAGTTTTATGGTTCTGTCAGACAACTAACCATGGCTGAGACACCTCTGGCTACGAACGGCAGACACACCACTCTATGGGCTAGGAGGAATCCGACTTCTGGTTATAGGCATAATTCTGGAACATTTAAGGTGTGACAGCAAACAAATCTTTAACATCATGTATGTCATCTGTAATCAGTCTTCTGAGCAGAGATGCCTGTGTTGCCCTGAACCTTCTTAAAACATCAGAAGATGTCAAAACGACCTCTGTCATCAATTACACAGAACTGCAAGTTCCCGAGAGCCCCAACAGAAAAGATACTCTTGACTGGGGCTTCAGCTCTGAATTGTCTTCACTCTTTGCAGAGCCGGTTTGTCCATTTTCTTTGCCAGAAGCTTCTCATTGGTCAGACCAACCAACCACTCAGATGGTTACCACGATGCCTCAAGTGGAAGACAGCCAAGAGATGAACCAGCAGCAAGAAGAGTTTCAACCTTTGGCTCCAACATCTGTTGATAAGGTACCTCAAGACATAGATGCTACAACCTTTGGCCAGGACAGCTGTTAGCCAGATGATGCTGAAACAGAGATACTTCCATCATCCAAACACAGCACGCCTCAGTGAGGCAAGGAAGAAAGCCAATGAGAACATCATTGCTCAGAAAGCTTAACTTCAAGGTGAGCCTGTTGATAAATCACCCGCACAACAGAAAGAGGCATCTTCCATCCCAATGTGCATCACGGTGAACCGCACGTAAACAAGAAAACAGAACAAGCACAATAGATGAGCTGTAAGTTTGTTCTCCCCATAAGGAATGGGATAAACCAATGACAACTGATAACACTAGATGGAGAGTTGAGAAAGAATGGTTCAACTCCAAAGAACAAGAAAAGAGAATTAAAATTAACCAACCAAACACATCCAAAACAACCTCCTATTCATCAAGATTTACCCTGTACAACAGAGTCTACCACTCTTGTAGCTGTTCTAAAGACAATATCTGGAAGAATTATAAAGCCTCCAGACTGCCTGAACTTTGATGGGGTGGTTGAAGGGAGAAGGGGTAGTAGAAGTAATGTAAATATGTTGGCAAACAGGAATGCATTGTAAATACATTGGATAACCCCTTTTGCGGTGGTGGGGGGGGGGGTGTAGTATAAGAGTCTGGCATAGAAAGAGTTAACATGGGACTGGGTGACTGGATATAGTACCGCCCACACTGTGATATAAAGGAACACATGACCCAAGGCTAGAGGGCAGCCTTGTACTGGACAGAGAGATGTGTAGAGACAAGCATGGAGATAGTTCCAAGCTTAGACCTTATACTATGTATATGTATATAGTTGCTAATAGTTAATAAACACTTACAGCTAAACTATACAAGACTCAGAACCTCTTCATGAGACCTACTGAACTACACACAATATCTTACCACAGTCACTTAACTAATCATTAGTAGGTGCTCAAGTTACCTGTACTATTTTCTTTCATGCACCTTCATAAGGTAGTGATAGTTGATTGACAAGCTGAGGAGAAATGCTTAAGTTAGCCACATAAATGTGTCTTCTGGCATTACATTGTGCTTTTCGTAAGTCACATATAAGTCTGACTGATCGGAAAGCTATGGGTTAATCAGGCACATTCAACACGGATTTGTAAGGACAGACCATGCTTGACTAATATAATTTAATTCTACAGTATTAGGAAATACTGAGAAATATCAGCAAAGAGAAGTCACAGGCTGAGGTATATTTGATTTATTAAAACACCATTAATATTCAGGTACGGCAAGCCATTAGGAAGGCAAATGATATGTTAACTTTTATTGCAATTGTCTTGCTGCAATCAGAGAATACATTGGTGAAGTTCCACACTGGAGTACTGTGTACAATTTTTGTCTCTTTGCCAAAGGAAGGATATGTTTTCCTTAGAGGAGTTCCAATGAAGGTTCACTAGATTGATTCCAGCTGTCCTTTCAGAAGAGATTGAATAGAATGGGTGTTAAATCTCTGGAAGAATGAGGCGATCTCATGAAAACATACAACTTCTTAGAGGGCTTGACAGGTAGATGCTGAAAGATTGTTTCCCCTGGCTGTAGGGTCAAGGACTGGGGTTCAATGGGCAGAACCTTTGAAAATATTCTTCCATTGGGGACAAATGTGGATCACGCGCCTAATGGTTTGTGATTCCCATCCACCTGCGCGATCTTCCCAGAGGCAGCCAATGAAGAGATTGCCTCCTGGACCCCCATCCAATTAAGGACAGAAGTGGGGATGTTCGCTGATGAATGCACAATGTTCAACACCATTCACGACTCCTCAGATACTGAAACAGTCCATGTTCAAATGCAGCAAGACCTGGATAATATCCAGGCTTGGGCAGACAAGTAGCAAGTAACATTCGTGCCACACAAGTGCCAGACAATGACCATCTCCAACAAGAGATAATCTAACCATCGCCCCTTGACATTCAATGGCATTACCATCGCTGAACCTCTCACTATCAGCATCTTGGGGGTTGCCATTGACCAGAAACTGAACTGGAGTAGCCAGGTAAATACTGTGGCTACAAGAGCAGGCCAGAGGCTGGGAAACACCTCCTGACTCCCCAAAGCCTGTCCACCATCTACAAGGCACAAGTGTGATGGAATATTCCCCACTTGCCTGGATGAGTACAGTTCCAACAACACTCAAGAAGCTTGACACCATCCAGGACAAAACAGGCCACTTGATTGGCACCCCACCCACAAACATTCAGCCCCTCCACTACCGATGAACAGTGGCAGCAGTGTGTACTATCTACAAGGTGCAGAGTAGGACCTCACCAAGCCTCCTTACATGGCATCGTCCAAACCCATGACTGCTACCATCTAGAAGGGCAAGGGCAGCAGACACATGGGAACACCGCCACCTGAAAGTTCCCCTCCAAGCCACTCACCATCCTGACTTAAAAATATATCACCGTTCCTTCACTGTTGCTGGGTCAAAATCCTGGAACTCCTTCCCTAACAGCACTGTGGGTGTACCTACACCATAGGGAATGCAGCGGTTCAAGAAGGCAGCTCACTACCTTCTTCTCAAGGGCAATTAGGGATGGGCAATAAATGCTGGCCCAGCCAGCAATGTTCATATCCCATGAATGAATTTAAAAAAAGAGGGCCTGCAGTTTTGGAAGAATGGCAGTCCCAGCAGGAGACGTTAACCCTGCTCAGGTAGCAAGGGTGTCTCAAAATGGTGCATCCTCAGAGGCCTGAAATAAAATTAAAACTGATGAAAGCCAAGTATCTCCCACAAAGTGGAGGGGCAATACCTCCGGGGCGTCATTTGGTCTGTTGTCTTTCCTGCCCATGGCCTCGTCAATGGGACATGGACCCTCTGGCTCCAATGGACGTCCAGCCTACTGCTAGGAATTCTCTCCATGGAGCTACCAGGCTCAGCACTCAGTGGGAGGCCTCTCCAATGCCATAAAGATCTTGGCAAAGTCCTTCCATTCCCCTCAATAGACTCTTAATTGGTAATTATTGGCTATGCGCCACTGTCAGATGGGCTGCCATTTCTATTGTCACCCGCCTTCAGCAAGACCAACCAGAGGTGGGAATGTGTCTGCCTACTGGTTCAGCCTGCCTCGTGTCCAAGTCTGTTCCTGGTCCTGCCTCCAAACCCACCTCGGTGGGACCGGGAAGATTCTGCTGCTGGTTTCGGGATAAGAGATTGTCTATTTTGGGCAGAGATGAGGAGAAATTTCTTCACTCAGAGGATTGTGAATCTTTAGCTCCGATTGCTATGGATACTCCGTTGTGAGATAAAGCCAGATTTGGAACACTGGGATAATAACTACTCAGGTTACTATGTGTGACAACAATGGTCCAATATTTGCTGTCAAAATACCAGTGAGGCTAAGAATGTTCACTGTTATTCATGCACAACTGCCACAAGTGATGGTAGATGTATGATTAAATGCAGAAATACAAAAGTTGCTGTCAGAGTTGTGCTACTCCACTGTGAACATCACAAAAATAGAATCTCATTATTTGGCTTGCAATGCAGATGTATTGAGTTCACATGCATGAAGTTTGTTTAATGGTACAGCAGGTATGAATTAAATCTGCCACAGAAAGTTAAGTCAAATCATTTCACATCTAAGTGTCACTTTATGATAAATGTCAATTACTGCTAATCAACCTCTCTGGCACTGAGATTACCAGCTATAAGGGTGCTGTCTCATTCCTTCACAATTTAATTGTTGTGAGAATTTTTTTAAATTAAAATTAAGAAACATTTTTTACTTTTTCTTCCTGTCTTGTTCTCTCTTTTTAAAAAATGTAACCATTCTAAGCACACGAGGAAGAAGGGAATTGAAGGATTTGTTGATGGGGTTAGTTGTAAAGGGGCCGGAGAAGCCTCATGTAGAGAATAAACATCACATGGGCCTGTTGGGCCAAATGGCCCATACCTATGCTGTAAATAATTTATAATACTTTCCCTCTCTATTTCTCTTTCAGTACCTGATTTGACACTGAATGCAATTTTTAATTGGCACCCCCTTCACAGTCCTTGCACCAGCTTTTAAAAATTATTATATGCCACCAGGGCACAAAGAGAGAGGTGGGTCACACTAGGCCTTTTAGGTGTCATATTTGATGGAATTCCACCTGCAGCATAGTGACAACATCCCACATTGGATTAACAGGAAGATTAATTCTAATGTCCAAAGTGAAGTACTAGATGCTAAGTTTGGCTAGGTTGATCCACCTTACGTTAATTAGTTCAAATTATATTGATTTGAATATTTGTACTTGGGTACATAGATGTAGGGGAGGAGGAGCAGTTAGCTCAGTTGGCTAGACAGCTAGCTTGTGGATCAAATTAACACCAACAGCATGGGGTTTGATCCTCATTCAGGCTGAATTAGTCTTGGGGCCTGCCTCCTTGCCTTATCCATAATTTAAAAAAAACCACAGCACTTTGCCATGGTTTGGCAGATAATTGCCAAGGAGCTGCCTTCAGGCAGAGAACTCAAGAAGAAGACATAGAAGCTAAAGAATGAATTAACCTCTTCTTACCAAAATTATCAAAGTGGAATTCAGACTAGGAAATCATGAACTAAAGCTTCTTTCAAAACATATTGATGATAATACAATTAGTAACATCTTAATATCAAACAATAAATGTGGTCCAGATTGATATTATTTACTGGAAAAATTAATATTTGTGATTACAGAGAAAGTTTAAACATATGGCAGTAACTCAGCATTAACTACAAGCTAACTCATATTCAGCATCTGAGATTAATATGGAATTACCAAATTTAGTTTAGATTCTGGCCATATCTGAAAAGTTTACAGCTTTAAATAGCCAATCTATTGCACGTGTTGGAAGTCTAGTTAGTTTAGCTTATTTCTGATTAAGCTCACAGTTTTTGATTTATAGATTTATACAACCTCGTCCTACTGAGACAATGTAGTATGGTTTATACTGCGGCTTCCCTCTGGAATGCTTGGGCTCAGCTCCAGGAGATCAGCGTGATGAAAAATTTGATGTCATAATAATTATATCTTTTCCTCATTTCTATTATCTCCTGGTAGTAGGGACCATGCTTTGGTACACAGGGACTAAATTCTTCACATGCGCTTGATGTGCCAAGTTATTTGCCTATCTGCACCTTGTGAAGTTCTTAAATTACTCTGAACTCTAGTAATCTCTTTTGTTCAAAAAATATTCAGTCAACTTTCTCCGGCCAACTTCTCTCCCTTCCTGATCCTTTGTGTCAAAAACAGTGGGAGCAATTTTTGTTTGAGGCGTATATTTAGCAGCAAACCAATTGGGAGGGTGAGAAATCGAACAGAACATCCATTATTTACACACAGTCCGCAGCCCCTCAAAGGCAAGTTACTTTTTCAATGATAGCATGTGAAGAGTCAATTATTGAAGCAGTGGGTAGCATGGCATTGCCTAGGGCTTCCAATTCTCCAATGAAGTTCATAGCGCAAGAGAGCAAGAGGAAGGAGGTCCTCTTTCCCTTCTGTGGAATCCTTGCCAAATCAGTCAGCAGCACAAGGACTTGGCTGCAGTTTAGAAAGGGAATAATGAACTCACCAGGATTTCCAAGATAAAGCTCCCCTTTACACCTCTCTAACTCTCTATACATTCCTGTGCCATACTACTTTAGCTCTAACACTAACAACTCTTCCCTTTTACACTTCCCAAACTTCTCTTCCAACACTTCATAATTCCTTATGTTTGTATACAGACTCTCAATACCTGTTATTATCCTCACAACGTCTTCCCTCTTTGCTCCTAATGACACTTGCTGCTCCTTCCTCTCATTATACACACAATGCTAAACTACTGCACACGTTCAAAAACTTGAAGGCGCACAATAACCCACTTCTTACAGGAGAAGCTGCAACATAATGGGAGGACAGAAGAATAGGACCATGTTCTGATACACTATAAACTCTGGCACCATTAGAGATATAGCTATCAGGATCATTGACAAAGAGGAATGCAGGCTACATTGAAGGTAGCCAGGCTAGTGAGTTTTTGGGAATCATCTATTCATTTTCCTACTGAAAAGCATTCCCTCAATGGCAAGTGTATCCTTCCTTAGATAAGGAGACCAAAAGATAAGGTGTGCCCTGGGTACACATACACAATACTCCAGGTGCAGTCTCACCAAGGCTCTATACCATTGTAGCAAGACATCTTTACTCCCGTACTCAAATCCTCTTGCAATTAAGACCAACATATCATTTGCCTTTCTAACTGCCTGCTGGGCCAGCATGTTAGCTTTCAATGACTTATGAACAAGGTGAACCATTTGGACATCATTACTTTCTAATCTCTCAGCATTTTAGGAATATCTGCATTTCCGTTTTTCCTACAGAAGTGAATAACTTCACATTTTTCCACATTATATATCATTTTCCATGTTCATGCGCACACACACTTAGCTTATCTAAATTCCCTTGAAGGCTCTTTGCATCCTCCTCACAACTCACATTCCCAACTACTTTTGTGTCATAGCAAACTTGGAAATGTTACATTTGGTCCCCGATTCCAAATGATTTATATAGATTGTGAACAGCTGTGGCCCTAGCACTGATCCTTGCTGTACCCCACTATAAACAGCCTGCCATCCTGAGAATGACATGTTTATTTCTACTCTCTGTTTTCTGTCTGTTAACCAATTATCAATCCAAACCACTATATTACCTCCAAGCCCAGGTGATCTAATTTTGTTTACTAACCTCATGTGTTGGACCTTATCACCTGAAGATCCAAATACAGCACATCCCTAGTTCTCCTTTATCTATGCTACAAGTAACATCCTCAAAGAACTCCCAACAAGTTTGTCAAACATGATTTCCCTTTCATAAATCCAGGTTGACTCTGCCAGTTCATATCATTATTCTCTAAGCTTCTAGTTGTAATATCCTTTATTATTCATTCTAACATTTTCCCTACTACTGACGTTAAACTAACAGATCTGTAGCTCTCCTTTTTCTCTCTCAATCCCTTCTTAAATAGTGAGGTTACCGTTGCTACTTTCCAGTCTACAGGGACCTTTCCAGAATCTATAGGATTTTGAAGGATAACCACTATTGCATCCACTATCTCTGTAGCCACCTCCTTCAACACTCTCCGATGTAGCTCATCAGGTCCATGGGATTTATCAACCTTAAACCCAATAAATTTTTTGAGCACTACCTCTTTAAAAATGCTAATTTCTTTCAGTTCCTTATTTCCTTAAGTCCCTTGGTTCCCTAGTATTTCTGGGAGATTTGCTGTATCTTCCTCCATGAAAACAGGCACAAAGTCATTGTTTAGTTTCTCTGCCATTTCCCTATTCTCCATTATAAATTCTCCTGTCTCTGCCTATAGTGGACCCACATTTGTCCTTGCTAATCTTTTCCTTTTCGCATACCTAAAGAAGGTTTTACAATCCGCCTTAATGTTTCATACTAGCTTGCACTCATATTCTCTTTTCCCTTTCTTTATCAGTTTCTTGGCCCTCCTTTGCTGGACTATAAAGTGCTCCTGATCCTTGGGCTTACCACTTTTCTGGCAACCTCATAAACCACTTTCTTTGATCTAATGCAACCTTTAACTTATTTTGTTAGCCAAGGTTGATTCATCTTTCCTGTTTGTATTTTGTGCCTTTTCCTTTCTGCCTTTTCCCCTCCCTGATGTTGCAATGTCTGCATCTCAACCTCCAGCTCAATGACTCTGAGCTGAGGTTTCTCCGGCTGCAAACATTTACTGCAGATGTGTTTGCCTTCAATTACAAAGGAGTCCACCAGCTCCCACATCCTGCAGCCGCAACACATCACCTGCCTGGCATCTTTATAGTGTTTAATTAATTATTTTGCTGATTAAATTTTAATTAATATCCCTGGTCCTGCCTGTGTTTATGTTCTTATTATTTCAATAAATGTTCTATTTACCCCAGTCAAAATTCCCCAGTTAAAATAAATAGGAGATGCTAACCAGCTAATCTAATAAGATATTAGTAAGCATTACTACTGCTAATAAAACCTTATAATTACCAAAAATACCCAAGTTTTGAAAGAAAAATGAGAACAATCCTCACCACCAATCTACCTGTTTTCTTATAACACCACACTTTAATTTTTCTCAGAACATAGTCAGTCCACTGGAGCCACAGGTTGTACTGGATTGAATAACTCTTTGAGGTGCTGCTCTCTGTCTCCTGGCCTGTTTGTTTCAATGAAGTGGTATGTTCCAGGCTGTTGCATTTCTGCGCTCCCGCACAGCTTAAGAGGGAACTCTGGTGGAGGGAATGGGACATTACAGAGGCGGGGAAAGTCAGACATCACACGGGTGGATGCGACATTGTGAAGGGTGAATGGGACATCAGAGGGAGGCTGACGTGAATATTGCAGGGAAGTCAGATGGCACAGGACATAGGAAAAGTCAAACGTTGCAGGCAGGATTGGTGGAGGGAATGCAGATAATGCAGATGGACCATCATACTTGTTGAAAAGGTAAGCTTGGTGTGTCAAGGGGAACTATCCTGCTGTGTTCTATTCTGTAAATCTGTTTCATTTATCTCATGCCAAGTTTTCCAAGACCCAGAAATCCTGGCCTTCCTGGTGTTAAAAATAAAACTTGATATGAAATAGAGACACAAAGCTTCCTTGAAAGATGTTAGTGACAGACCCATCTCCTGAAAGTGGTTTGCTTAATCATCCCTCAGCCTATCTCCATTAAAACTAGAAGTGGACGGGAAGGGATTGGGTTTCCTGTTCTTTTATTTTTAATCTGCTACCCATCTTCTCCCTGGCTCACACTGTGGGGAGGTTAAAATAACTGTCTTGCAAGTTCACAGCATGTTTCAGCCCTTGTAACACCAGAGACTGAGCACCTAGAGGCCATTGACCATAAGCACCTTAGAAGGCCACTACAACAGTTTACATCCATTCTGAAACCTGGGTAGGAATATGAATTGTGAGGAGGATGCAAAGAGGCTTCAAGGGAATTTAGACAGGCTAAGTGAGTGGGCCACAAGCTGACAGATGGTGTACAATGTAGGGAAGTGTGAAGTTATTCACTTTGGTCGTAAGAATAGAAAACTGAATATTTTTTAAAAGCTGTGAAACTTGTAAACATTGAGGTTCGAGGAGACTTGAGTGTGCTCATACAAGGAACGCAGAAAGTTAGCATGCAGGTAATGCAAGCAATTAGGAAGGCAAAGGGCATGTTGGCCTTTATTGCAAGGGGATTGGTGTACAAGAATAAAAAAGTCTTGCTATAATTGTACAGGGTTTTGGTGAGACCACATCTGAAATATAGTGTTCAGTTTTGGTCTCCACATTTAAGAAAGGATAAACTTATATTGGAGGTGGTACAGTGAAAGTTCACTAAATTGCTCCCTGGTATGAGGGGGTTTTCCAATGATGAGAGGTTGAGTAAATTGGGCTTATATTCTCTGGAGTTTAGAAGAATGAGAGGTGATCTCATTGAAACCTATAAAATTCTGAAAGAGCATGCTAGGGTAGATGCTGAGAGATTGTTTCTACTAGTTGGGGATTCTAAAACACAGGGGCACAGTCTCAGGATAAGGGGCCAATCATTTAAGACTGAGATGAGGAAAAATTACTTCACTCAGAGTGCTGTGAATCTTTTAAATTCTCTACCCCAGTGGGTAGATGCTCCATTTTGAATACATTTAGGGCTGGGCTAGACAGATTTTTGGTCTCTCAGGGAATTAAGGGAAATGGGAAGCAGGTGAAAAAATGGAATTGAAGCCCAAATCTTCCATGATTGTATTGAATGGTGGAGCAGGATCGATGGGCCACATGATCAATACCTGCTTCTATTTCTTGTGTTCTTGTGTTCTTCATAGAGCACCAAACGGAAACACTACAGTAGTTAGGAGAGCTCATAACAAATACATTAGGTGCTTACATATGGGTGATAATTAGGCTCTAGCCATTTATGTAAGCTAGTAAAATGATAAATCTTCTTAAAATCTTTGAGATTTTCTAGTAGCTGGTTACCTTGTAATTTTGGATGACATGAATATCAATGTTGGTCATTTGTATATATGATTTATTGGAGAGCAGAAGGACTGTGACAGATGTTGGACATACAGTTAATGCCAGGGAGGACACAGTTTTCTTGTCAAGCGGTCTTCACCACACTGTTGTCAATATTCTTTTGTCACAGCCAGGTTTAGGAGCCCTTTTTCATTCCCTCGGGCATCAGTGTTGTCTCCCTCAACATGTTGTTCATTCTTGTTCAGTAGTAGCTCCAAGTGTTGCCCCTATTGTAGAGTAGGGATGCAGTAAATTACCATTATATGACATAATCCTTTGGAGTTGTTTTGGAGGAAGCCACTTTTCCTGGCAATGCAATCACTACTTGAGGACATCACTGGTTTGCACAATGAAATCTTCAGTTGAGCCCTGGATCTGGTAGTAATGCAGCTCAACCACCAAGTGAGTGCTCCTGAGAGGAAACATGAATGAAGAAAGACTTGCATATATATAGCTACTTTCATAACTTCAGGAATCATAGCTAGCACAAAGGAAGATGGCTGTGGTTGTTGGAAGTTAATCATCTCAGTCCCAGGACATCGCTGCAGGAGTTCCTCAGGGAAGTGCCCTAGGGCCACACATCTTCAACTGCTTCATCAATGATTTTTCCCTTCTTCATAAGGTCAGAAGTAGGGATGTTTGCTGATGATTGCACAATGTTCAGCTCCATTTGCTACTCCTCAGATACTGAAGCAGACTGTGTCCATATGCAGCAAGAGCTGGACAACATTCAGGCTTAGACTGATAAATGGTAAGTGACACTTGCGCCACAGAAGTGGCAGGGAAAGACCATCTCCAATAAGAGAGAATCTAACCATCACCCTTTGATGTGCAATGGCATTACCATCGCTGAATTCCCCACTATCAACATCCTGGGAGTTACCATTGACCAGAAACTGAACTGGATTAGCCATTTAATACTGTGGCTACAAGAGCAGGTCAGAGGCTGGGAATTCTGTGGAGAGTAACTCACCGCCTGACTCCCCAAAGCCTGTCCACCATCTACAAGTCACAAGTCAGGATTGTAATAGAATACTCTCCACGTGCCTGGGTGAATGCAACTCCGACACTCAAGAAATTCAACACCATCAGGACAAAGCAGCCCACTTGACTGGTACCCCATCCACCACCTTAAGCATTCACTTCCTCCACCACCAATGCACAATAGCAGCAGTGTGTACCATCTACCAGATGCACTGTAGTAACTCACCAAGGCTCCTTCGACAGCATATTCTAAAGCCACAACCTCTACCACCTAGTAGAGCAAGGGCAGCAGATGCATCGGACCACCACCACCTGCAGGTTCCCCTCCAAGCCTCACACCATCCTGACTTGGAACTTTATCGCCATTCCTTCACCGTCGCTGGGTCAAAACCCCAGTGATTTACTTGTACTGCTTTCAATTTTGTATACTATATTTGCTGCTCACAATGTGTGTCCTCTACATTGGTGAGATTGGGCGATTGCTTTGTGGAACATTTCTGTTCAGTCAGCAGGTGTGACCTTGAGCGTTTGCTTGTCCGTTATTTTAAGTTTCCACCTCATTCCCACTCGGATCTCTCTGTCCCGGCCTTCTGCACTGTTCCAATGAAAGTAACTTCAAGGAACAGCATCTCATCCTTCAACTGGACACTTTACAGCCTTATGAACTCGACATTGAATTTCATAATTTCTGGTCATAACCTTTGCCTCCATTTCTTCAGACAGCAGCTGTTAGTATGATTCTGCTATTCCCATTTCCACCTCCACTAGACTTGTCTTTTGTTTCTTTACTTGTCCAATTATCACCCTCTTTTGTCTTGCACCATCATTCCTTTTGTAATTTAATCTCTCCTGCTTTCCACCCAAACAGAGCCCTTTTCTTTTGCCCCTCCCCCACTTTCCCCCTTTCCTTGCCTCTGTATTTGCTTAAACCTATTAAATCTCTAATTTCTTCCAGTCCTGACGAAAGATCACCAGTTTGAAATGTTCATTCTGTTTCTCTCGCCACAATGCTGCCAAACCTGCTGAAAATTTCCAGCATTCTCTTTTTTTATTTCAGATTTCCAGCATCCACAGTATTTTGCTCTTGTGTGCAGGGAATAGCCCTGGTTCCCAAGCAGCCATCCTCTCGCTTGCCATGTAGGACAAAGAGTGAAGAGATTGAAGTAAGCTTCATGGTTGCTGCCAGCGTTTACTTTGCCTGGCTTTGAAGAATTGTGATAAGAATTAAATCACTCCCTATCTCCAGTTGTGAAATCCTTTTTAGTTTGTGTGGCCTTGAATCATGACTCAAGGCTGTACAGAGTGTGACAGGATCTATTTTTAGTTCATGGCAGAATAACCTAATCTTGTTAAACAAATGTGGTCTTTCATACAATCTTGACAAACCCCTTAGCTCTGACTGGCACTAACTATTAATTCAGAAAGATTCTTCTGTGTAGACATGGCTTCATGTGGTAGTGTAACACAGGTATTAGTGAGTCACTGGCTTATTCTATATTTACCCTGATTTTTTATTTCCATTGACTAGAATATGGAAAAAGCAGTAACCAATTTGCACAGAGCAAGATTACACAAACAGCAATGGGATAAATGTTCAGTTTTTTGTGGTGCTGCATGAGGGATGGATGTTGAGCATAACATCTGGGAGAACTCTCCCACTCTTCTTTGATGTGTGTGGGGTTATTTGCATTCAATTAAGAAAAAAGATGGAGCCCCAGTTAAAATCTCACCTAAAAGGCAGCACTCCCTCTTATTGCATTGATGTACCAACACAACTTAGTTGGTCAAATGTGAGATTGGTCTTGAACATACAACCCACTGACTCAAAGTTAAGAGTGCTACCAGTAACCCAAGCCGACAACAACGGTGCAATTTTAACTCATTCAAAGTACATTCACTTGCACAGAGTCAAAATTGGGCCCCAATTGTAGTAGGAGCCATGAAGGGATATATATTATCTATTGAAGAAATAGCTTTGATAGGCCAAAGAGATTTATTTAATTTTTCCAGGCTTGTTATACTCTTATAAGGCTGTTATCATTGCCTTTTGTGTCAATTTATGTTTTTTGAACATTGTCCAACTATTTGAGTTACTTGGAAGTCACAATATTTTGACTGCAAAATGTATTTTAAAATAACAGCCAATAACACCTACCTGGAACCTACTTCTGAATAATACAGCCTCGATTGAAATAGTTCAGCGCATTCACACTTCAGAGATCCGTCACGTTGGGTTAAGTTTTTATTCCCTGAGCTGCGGGGAGGGGTTTGTTCAAAGCACCTTGGGGAACTCAGAAATTGGACTTTCCCCATACCCTGTGGCATTTTCCACAGCATCTTTAATAATATCACTGTTTGGTTCCCCAACCCAGAACTTGGCTTCCAGTCGAGGGGCAAGCTGCTCAGCGAAGGCTGTAAGTAAGTAACCAAGTAGCTAGCCATAGTCCACAAAAAAACACAGGTATGTCTCTTCATTACAGACAGAGATAACAGGTTAAATATTGCTGTAGGGCCAAGTATATCCACACTAGGTGGGTTGGGACGATTGGGGTGGGGCAGGGGATTGGACAATGGGATGGTGGTGTTTGGAATTGTTTGAACAGGGTGGGGGTATGGGAGTGTTAAAGGCTGATCGGGATGGGTAGCAGATAGATCGAGCAGAGGGGTGGGTGGGGAGTTGATGGTAGGAGGTGGGCTACCGATCACAGGATCCGGTGGTGGGGGTGATCAGAGGCCTCTGGAGGCATGGTTGGGAGCATGAAGGGGAAGGCATTAGAACCGTGGTAGGGGGGGTGCGGTCAGGGATCAGGGGGTGGTGTTCAGAGTCTGGTGAGGAGGTTGGTGCTCTGGAGGATGTGAAATCAGTTGTTAGAATCTGCTTTAAGATAAGGGGTCTCCAGGTATCCAGCAAAGCAGAGGAAGAAGCCAATCATATTAAAGTAATATCACAATAGCAAGCCAGGAAGTAAAATGTATCGAACTTGTTACTTTAAGATTTTACAGTGAGCAAAATAAATGATCGGGTCAAACACATAGGGGAGAATTTTCCCCATGTCAGGTGGGGTGTGCGGGACCGCGCCACCATTTTACACGGGCGGGACAATTAAGGCCCGCCCAGCATGTTTGCCGACTCCTGGGGATGGTGGGAGTGGGCGGGCAGAGGCAGATTGACAATCACCAGCGGCCAAGCTGCAAACACTCCAAGGCTGCTGTACATGGCCAGAGATCGGGGCCAATGCAGATCCAAGCTGGCCATGCAGGAGGGTAGGGCGGGTGGTCAATGTGCGCCCAGGTTTTCGGATGAGTGCCTTGCTGCCCTCCTCGAGGAGGTGGCAGCACGGCGGGAGGTGCTCGTCCCGGAGGACGGAAGGACGAGGCCACCCCACTTGACCAATCGTGTGTGGGAGGAGGTAGTGGAGGTCATGAGCTTCCACGATGTGGTGCGGCACACCTGGACCCAGTGCCGCAAGCACTTCAATGACCTGCTGCGCATGGGAAGGGTGGGTAGCATGTTGGCATCGTTCATTTCACCCATCATGTAAGCTTCTCCCCCTCCCCGGCGCCCCACCCATGTCTGACTGGCCTGAATGCAATGAGTCTTTGACGGCATGTGTCCTTAGCTGGGCCAGCAGATATTCTCTGCGTTGGTCGGCCTGAGAGGGTGGTGATGAGATGGGTTCTGCACCCGCAGCATGTGGTGGACTGAGACCCACATGACTGTGGTGGGGGCAACCTCGAGGATCTGCACCCAGGCTCAGTGCTCAAACTCCAGGACATGTTGAAGTCAGGGTGATGACATGGTGGGAGAGGGTCTTCAAGGTGGCATGGCACAGATCGATCTGCTGCCCTCTGTGCTCCACATCATTGTGCCTCCTTGCAACGGCAGGTTAAACTGTGTGAAGGCAGCATGTGGCCAAGGAGGGGGGGTGAGGGAAGGACACACTTGGCATATTTGTGTGAGTGCTGGCCAGCAGTGGGGGGAAGGATGCACTGCACCCCTGCAATGGGCAACTGGGCTTGGGGTGGTCCGGCCGCAGGAGATTGACGGTACAAGTATCACTTGCCAATTTTTCATCTCCAGGAGAAGAATTCTCATAACAACACCGAGCGGCTGAGAACTGGCGGTAGGCCAGGCCAGATTTTGCTGCTTAGCTGTTTTGAGCAGGAGGCCCTCGACCTGGAGAGGTGTCACGCGCCCAGGTCCACCGGAGCCGGAGAGGCTGGGGTTCCACGTATGGCCAGCACTCACATCACCAGTAGTCTCCCAACAGCCACGGCAGTGCTGATTGTTGAGTGTGTGATGTTACCAACATGACTTGCCCATTAAGTGTGGAATTATGAGCACATGGTGATCCGGGGGACAGGAATGTGCATTGACATTGCCCGCAGTCTAACTGATCGAATTTCCTTACTCTTCCTTTCAGCATCAGCGGCGCAGGGCCAGGAGCAGCAGCAGCAGGGGCCTCCTCTGACACCTGAGGGGCAGGAAGTTGCACCAGCAGAAGTGTCACACCATCCCTGCCATGCAGGCACCAGCGCAGATACTGGCACATCAGTGGACATCATATCTTCGGATCGCGTCACGGTCACAACAGTGAGGGCACTTCACAGTTGCTGGAGGAGTTGGCGGAGACAGAGAGTGCCGATGACGCCAGCAGTCGGAGGACTGCAGGGGCCTGGGCACATGCTCAGTCCGTCGCTGATGTTGAGCCTCTGGAGCCGTCCGCGATGCAGCCAACTCATGAGATGCAGCCGGGTGTGCGGGACCATCTGGGGGAGATACATGAGGTTCTGCTTGGCTTGGTGTCAGTGGTGGAGGAGCCAACGCGGACTGTAGCCGATGCATTGAGCATCATGGATGAGCGTCAAGCTTCCTCCATGGAGAGACCGGCAACTCTCATGGAGAAGCAGCTCCAGGGACAGGATCAGGAGTTCCTGGGGTTGCGCTCGGACCTGCAATCCCTCACAGGGGCATTGACCTCATGTGGTCAGCGCCCATGTGAGTGGTGGTTTGGGCACCAGGTATCCAACCTCAGTGCCCATCCATCTATGGTGAGCAAGGAGGGCCGAACAGACTTCATGTCAGCGGAGCAGCTGCCTGTCATCTCTGCAGGCGCCTCTCAGGGCTCTCCGGATGAGGCCGGCAGCTCCTCCGCCCCATTGCCAGTGACCTCGGCACCCAATGAGGCTGCGATGACTGGTGAGATGCCAGCTGCGGAGCTGGTAACTCCCTCCCAGGCGGGGCCAGCACAGGCTCGACGGGCCAGAGGACATCCGCCAAGATAATCGAGACCAACAGGACAGCAGAGAGAGTAGGCTGTCTCAGATGCCAGTGCCAGCGAGGGGGCACCACAAAGACGTAGCACCCGCAGATGTAAAATGAAGGCACCTTAGGCACACCCTGGGTTCATCACTGGTGGTTTTTGTTGGCCTCCCTATGAGTTCCTTCTGATTGTGTGTGAAGTGCAACACTATTTTATTTCTGTTATGTCAAGAGACTGGTTACAACATTAAATGTATGTTGCTTAAAATGGCTGGGGATGACTCTTTTTTTGTGCTGGTGCATGGATTCCTGAGATTTGATGAGTGATGTGTGTGTCATTTACATTTACTGACTGGGTCCATCGTCAATACTCCTATCCAGACAGATTTTGCACTAAGGTCTCCAGGATGGAGGTGACAGGCCAGGCTTGTTTTGGAGATCCATATGTGCTGTGCTAGCTAAAGGTTCCTTGGATTAGAGTGTCCCGGGTGTCCCTGCCTCCCTGGAGTACACCCAGGTCACTGTGTGCCCCCTCATAATTTCCCTGTGCGTACTCATCCTCAGACTCACTGCTGGGCTCATCGTCTTCAGCCGCAGCCACTCCATCTACATCTTCTTTGTCCACAGAGCCCCCACTTTGCAGCGCAAGATTGTGGAGAGTGCATCATGCAACCACTATCAGCGACACTCAATCTGGAGGGTACTGGAGTGCGCCCCCGGAATGGTCCATGCATCTGAAGTGCATTTTGAGAAGACCGATGGCTCTCTCCACCGCAGCCCTTGTGGAGGCGTGACTTCTTTTGTACCGCTGCTCAGCCTCTGATCTTGGATGGCAGAGAGGCGATATGGGCCATCTTCTGAGGGGATAGCCCTTGTCACCCAGCAGCCATCCATCCAACCAGGCTGGAGCACTGAAGAGCTCCGGCACCTGTGAGTGTCTGAGGATATAGGCATCATGGGAGCTGCCTGGGTACGTTGCGCAGACTTGCAGGATCTGCATCCTGTGATCACACACTATCTGCACGTTCATGGAGTGGAAGCCCTTCCTGTTGACGAAGACACTGGGGTCACCTGCTGGCTCCTTGATGGCCATATGTGTTCAGTCTATTGCACCCTGGACGCGGGGGAAGCCAGCAATGTCCGCGAAGCCTCTGGCTCACTCTGTCTGGCTGGCTTCATCCCAGCAGTAATGGATGAAGGTCAATGCACGCCTAAACAGAGCGTTTGTGACCTGCTTGACACAAGTGTGGACAGCTGATTGGGAGACTCCGCAAAGATCACCCACCGAGCCCTGGAAGGAGCCAGAGGCATAGAAGTTAAGGGCAGCTGTGACCTTTAGGGTCACAGGCATGGGGTGTCCACCCGCACAGTTAGCGAAGATCTCTGGCCCAATCATCTGACAGGTAGTATTGACCGTCTCCCTTGACAGTCGGAGCTTCCTTCGGCATTGCACCTCAGACATATTGAGGTAGCTGCTTCGCCGCCTGTATACACTGGCAGCAGGATAGTGGTGTCTTCTGCGGCCCCTTCCGCCTTGCGCTACCTCTTGGCCCTGCACCCCTTGTGCCTGCACCTGTCCTCCCAAAAGTGGCTTCCCTGGAGGCTGAATGTGCACTCCCGACCTCCTCCCTCTTTTAGACCTCCCTTCCTCCTCAGAGGAGGTGCCTCCAATGGAGAGATCACCGCCCATTCCCAGGCTCAGGGACGCTTCCTGAAACCTACAGGCCCCAAAACAAATCCTCACTGCTACAAGTATGCAGTCGATTGCACCCTGGACATGGGGGAAGACAGCAATCGCTGCAAAGCCTCTGGCTCGCTCTGTCTGGCTGGCCTCATCCCAGCGGTAGTGGATGAACGTCAATGCACATCTGAACAGAGCATTTATGATCTGCTTGACACAAGTGTGGACAGCTGATTGTGAGACACCACAAAGATCACTGACCAACCCCTGGAAAGAGCCGGAGGCATAGAAGTTGAGGGCAGCTGTGACCTTTAGAGCCAATGGCATGGGGTGTCCACCCACACAGTTAGCTGAGATCTCTGGACCAATCATCTGACAGATACTGTTGACTGTCTCCCTTGACAGACGGAGCCTCCTTCAACACTGCACCTCAGACATATTGAAGTAGGTGGTTCCCACTCTGTATACCCTGGCAGCAGGATAGTGGCATCTTCTGCAGCCCCTTGCACCTTGGAGTACCTCTTGGTCCTGCACCCCTTGTGCCTGCCCCTGTCTCCCCAAAAGTGTCTCCCCTGCAGGCTGAATGTGCACTCCTGGCCTCCTCCCCCTTCTAGCCCTCCCTTCCTCCTCAGATGAGGTGCCTCCAGTGGAGAGATCACCTCCCATTCCCAGGCTCAGGGAGGCTTCCTGAAACCTTCAATTCTGCCCATAGAATTTAGGTAGAAGCTTAAATAGCATAAAAAAACTCCTGAAAAAATGGTATTTTAAAAATGTGACTTTTTAAAAATCAGTTTGGAGACTCTGAACAACTCTGAAATCAGTTTTTTCAGGCTAGTTAGGCAGTTCAGCAGTAATTATGATCTGTGTACAGTATTAAAAAACCAAGTTACACCTCATTCAAATAGAGACGCAGAGTCACAGAATCACACAGTGCAGAAGAGGCCCTTCAGCCCATTGAGTCTGCACCAACATGTGAGAAACACTGGCAAGAGAAACAGCGTAAAAGGGCAAGTTCTCACCAGTTCAGTGATTTCTATTTGATTGCAGTCTAAGGGGACTTCAACAGTACACCCCAAGGGGAAGCATGGAATCACTAACAGCATCTTCTGGATTTGCGGCCTTTAAAGTCAGTTTCAGAATAGTAGTGACAGTGAATGCTGGCAGTTTTGTTGTCATTCCGATAGCAAAATCTGAGCCATTGTTTTGAAAGGATTAACTAACAATTGAATACATTATTGCATTTGGACTCATTTATGGAACAGAAGGAGGCCACTTGGCCTATCGAGTCAATTGCTCACCAGGGAGCAACCAATCAGTCCACACCCACACTAGATCCGCATAGCCCTGCAAGTTAATTTCCTTCATGTGCCCATCTAATTTCCTTTTGAAATCATTGGTTGTTTCCATTTCCACCACCCTCACGAGCAGCGAGCTACAATCATTACCATTCGCTATGTAAAGAAGTTCTTCCTCACATTCCCCCTGCACCTCTTGCCCAAAGTCTTACATCTGTGTCCCCTAGTCCTTGTACCAGCAGCTAACAGGAAGATTTTTTTTCTTGTCTACTTTACTTAAGCTTGTCACAGCCTTCTACACTTCTGTCAAATCTCCCCTCAATCTCCTTTGCTCCAAGGGGAATAACCCCAGCCTTTCCAACCTAACCTTGTAACTAACCACCTCCCACTGCCCTTCCACACTCCCCACCACCCAAAACCCTGGGGACCATTCCAATAAATCTCCTCTGCGCCCTGTCAGGAACCTTCACACCTTTCCTAAAGCGTAGTGACCAGAACCGGACGCAATAATCTATTTGGGACCTATCCAGAGGTTCCGTATAACTTCCCTGCTTTTGTACTCAATGCCTTTGCTTATGAATTCCAAGGTCCCACATGCTTTGCTAACCGCTCCGTCAATATGTTCTGCCACCTTCAAAGATTAATGCACATGCACCCCCAGGTCCCTCCGTCCCTGCGCACTCTTTAGAATTATACTGCTAAGTCAATGTTGCCTCTCTTAATCCATTCTGCCAAAATGTATCACCTTACACTTCTCTGTATTAAATTCCATCTGTCACTTGTCTGCCATTCTGTTGGCTTATATATATCCTCTTGCTGTCAATTTGTATCATCAATTTGCCACTCCTCCAAGTTTGGTATCATTGGTAAATTTTGAAATTTTACTCTGTATTCCAAGATCAAAATCATTTTTGTATAGCAAATAAAAACAGTGGTCCTAGCACTGATCCTTGGGGAACATCACTGTTTGCCACCCTCCAGTCCAAAAAACAACCATCCACCACAACTCGCTGCTTTCTGTCCTTAAACCAATTTTTTATCCAATTGGACACAGATACTCCTATTCCATGAGCCTCTATGATTGGCCTTTTAGGTGTTCTCTTGACAAATACTTTCTTAAAATCCATATAGACAACATTCACCATATTCCTTTCATCAACCTTACCTGTTACTTCAAAAATTCAATTAAGTAAAATATTTTCTGCCTTTTACAAATCCATGCTATCTATCCTTAATTATCTCAAACCTCTCCAAGTACCCGTTGATTTTTTTCCCTGATTATTGTTTCTAAAACCTTACCCACCACTGATGTTAAACTAACTGGCCTGTAGTTACTAGGACTGTCCTTACACCCTTTCTTGATTAAGGGTGCCATATTTGCTACTCTCCAATGCTTTAGCATTTTCCCCATATCTAGGAAGATTGGAAGATTATGACAAGCCCTCCTGCCATCTACAGCTCGACTTCCTTTTGCAATATGCGATGCAAGCCATCCAAGCTGTCTGGCCTTATCTAGCTTCAGCATAGCCAGCCTTTTCAGTAACTCAAACACAGAAATTGCTGGAAAAAAACTCAGCTGGACTAACAGCATCTGTGGAGAGAAAGACAGAGTTAACATTGCAAGTCTGTATGACTCTTCCTTAGAGCTCTGAAGAAAAATCATATGGACTCGAAATATTAACTCTGTCTCTCCCTCCACAGATGCTGTTAGACCTGCTGAGTTTTTTTCCAGCATTTTCTGTTTTTGTTTCAGATTTCCAGCATGCGCAGTACTTTGGATTTTTCTTTTCAGTAGCTCCTCCTTTTCCATTTTCACACTATCCGATGTCTCCACCATCGTTGGCTCTACTGATATTTTATCAGATTCCTCTTCCTTAGTAAACACCAATGCAAATAACTCATTAAGTATTCTAGCCTTTCTCTGCGCATATCACCTTCTTTATCCCTAATAGGACCCATTCTGCCTCTTACTACACAATTACAACTTATAAGCCTTTAGAAGATTTCTGGCTTCTCTTCCATGTTGACTGTCTATCTGTTCTCATACTCTCTCTCTCTGTCAGTCTTGTTTTCCTCTTTACCTCCCCTCTCAACCTTTTGTACTTGACTTGATTCTCATTTAAAGAATTTGCCTGATTTGCATCATACACCCTCTGTTTTGTTTCCCTCATAATCCAAGAAGCCATGTTTTTGCCTCCCTTACATTTTGCCCTTGTTGGAATGTACCCAGCCTGTAGCTGAAGCATCTCTTCCTTAAAAATCACCTATTGTTCCATTACATTTTTTCTTGTAGGTCTCTAATTCCATTTTACCCTCACTGGATCCCTTCTCATTTCATTGAAATTAGCCCTCTTCCAATTTAGAAGTTCTATATTAGATTGTTCTTTCCTTTCCTCCATACTAATACAAACCTAATGATGCAATGATCACTCTTACCTAAATGATCTCCCACAGATGCTTGGTCCATTTGGCCCACCTCATTTCCCTATGCCAGATCCAGGTTGGGCTGAGAACATAATTTTCAAGGAAGTTCTCCTGAACATATTTAAGAAATTCCTTTCCCTCCTTACTCTTTACTTCTGGTGTTTATTACAAATGATTGAAACTCATTTAATAGCTAATATGTGAAATAGGGCATCATAGAAGGGGAAAGTGAGGCATGTGCAGAAAATCATGTCATCTACTTTAAACATCTTTTATTTTGATGTAATTTGTCAAATGATTTCTGCATGTGATATCCTAATTCTAATATTGTCACGCACAAAACATTGAAAATAATTGTTTTATGAGTAAATTAACTTTGTGACAATTTAGGCAATCACAGATTTTACTCATGGTCTGCTACGAGCAATCATAATGCTTGTTGCTTGACAGCACAAATATTTAGGTGTAATGGAATAAAGGTCATGATGTTCCCATGACCTTCAGGCTGACCATACTTAATACTTCCAGTAAAATAATAAACCAAAAATTAATCTTAAAAGCTTGAAATAGTTTACCATTATGTTCAAGCAATGACTTAGTTCAAATGTCACACAGACATGGCATAATATAATGGTAATAAGATGGTCAAACTATTGTTAGCCAGCTCAAGATGATACTTTGCAAACCAGTAAACTATTGCAGAACATGGTTTACCAATAAAATCAGCTATTTTTTCTATCAAATTTACAGCTTTTCAGGTATATGAAGTCCCAACATATTTTGTTTATTTGTTCTTGGGATGTGAACATCATTGGCAAGGCCAGCATTTAATGCTCATCCTAATTGCCTTCTTGAACTGCTGCAGTCCGCATGGTGTTGGTACACCTACGGTGTTGTTAGGGAAGGAGTTCACAAATTTCGAGCCAGTGATAGTGAAGGAACAGAGATATAGTACCAAGTCAGGATGGTGTGTGATTTGGAGGTGAACATGTAGGTGGTGGTGTTCCCATGCAACTGCTGCTCTTGTCCTTCAAGGTGGTAGAGGCTACATGTTTGGAGGATGCTGTTGAAGGGGCCTTGGCAAGTTTCTGCAGTGCATATGATGCCACTGTGCCAGAGGTGGTTGGAGTGGTTGTTTAAAGTAGTGAAAGGGGTGACAATCAAAAGAGTTGTTTTGTCTTGGATGGTGTTGAGCTTCTTGATTATTTGGAGCTGCATTCATCCAGGCAAGTGTTAGGAATCCATATCTCCAAGGACTATGTGCTTGTTTAAAAATTGGGAATTATTCGGACACTCTCCTGAGTTTTTTTTCTAAAAGGTTACAAGTTCACTTTGGTCTATTTTTTTCTAGGAAATCACATGGCTTCATTTAAGTGAGCAGCAAGACACCTGGGGAAATGGGAGTTATTTTGTTTCTTTGAATTAAAATTTTAAAAACTGCTGTGTCAGGCTGTGGGCTCCTGATGATTGGCTGAAAAGTACTTGGCCTGGGAGAAGTTCTGTCTGAACATTTATTTTTGAATTAGAGTGTGTCTTGGAAGCAAACTGTGAAGGAAGATTGTTCCTCTCTCTCTCCTTGTATTGCCTGCAGTCTAGAGTGGGTGTTCTCCTTCAGCCAAAAAACCCTCATCTCAGTATAATTCATCTATATTTGAAAGCCTGTGAGGTTGCGACAAGTGAGAGTTAACAAAGAATATGTTTCACTGAAGATCCTTTGGAAAGGATTTCCAGACAACTACTGTGACCAGCGCTCCATCTTTGCATGCAGGAACACCAAATTGACAGTGCCAAGACCTTTTCAAGCTGTATCCCTTTTCATAAAGTGTTCCTTACGCTAACCTCAGCAGAGACCTTTTTTGTCTTGTCCTTTTATTGTGCGTGTGATTTTAAAAGAGGTAAATCATTACACTTCTGGATTACAAATTGTATGTTAACCAGTTTTGCAATTTGTTTGAAAAAAGAAGTTTCATTTCATAATAAGTCAATTATTCTGAGTTTATTGAAAGAAGCCTGGTTAAAGTATCTTTTATTCTGGGCCTAGCAGTAGCGAAGGTAAACAATTAGCCATTTTGGTAAATGAATTAAACATGTACATTTGTAGTGTGACCTGTGGACTAGTGGGGCTAGAGAAACTGCACACTCCTCCCATTCCACTCGTAACACAAGTTGACAGTATTCCATCACACTCCTGACTTGTGCCTTGTAGATCATGGATAGGCTTTGGGGAGTCTGAAGATGACTCCCTAACCTTATACAGTGAAATCAGATATATCAGCTTGTCTGTGCTCAAATTATTTAAACATATATTATCAAAATGCAATCTATTTTGATATAGGAACAATTTAGTATTTGGTATTTTGCTTTATATTTAGAATAAATATTTTGTTTTCTCCTGACTTATCATGCCATCCTGTTTCCTTGTACATTTGCCAGGATCATTACAAAAGATTAAAATGATGGAAAAATCCTCAGAACCATATTGTCCTAATTGCAAAACTAGCATAACAGCAGGACCACAGCAAGCAATATCAATCCCATTACATCCTGGTCAAGATTCACACTGCTGTTTGATGGTGATTCAAGGAGTTCATTGAGACAATGAGTTTAGATTTCTCAAGGGAAACTAAACTTTGACAAGCTTTCTCAGCTGGGATTTCTTTAATTATTGTAAATAATCCACCAAAAGTAAATCTGAGCTGATGCCAAACTCCCTAGCATGCTCAAATATATCATCAACCTTGTCCTTCTTGATAAAATGTGTCTGGTTCAATGCTTTTAATCTTTCTCTTCCACTTTGTACTGCCGCAGATTCTGATAAGAAATATTGCATGCACTTTAAAAAGCTGATATTTGTTATTAGGCAAGCAGCTTTTTACAGAGTTAATTTGTATTGTGCCATAAAAATTTTTTTTTAAATTGTTGTTGATCATTGTGGTGACATGTGTTGGCAAATGGTTACCCTTAAAACTGAAAATATTTTCTTTACAGAATTGAAATGGTCAAATTATTTTACTCTGTTCAGAGAGGTTGCATGTAATAAATATGGCTGTGCAGTTGTAATAAAAATGCTATTCAGCATTTTATCTCCCTTTACCATTATCTATGGAGAGGATCATGTTTCCTGAACAATTATAAATTGCCTAGTGTTCTGTGAGTTACCAACAAACCCAGCCAACATCAAAATACCCAAGCTGCTGCCTTGGCACAAGCTGCCAGTGCTTTAAATTAGCCAAAGTCAAAAGCTTTTAAAGGCAGCGTAGGCATCTTTATAATCCATTAGCTGATTTCTACACTGCAGGTCAATTGCTGGCAAGTGGTGTCTCAGTAAACACTTCTATACTTTATACTGTGATAGACTTATTGTGAATGCAAGTTTAATAACAATGGTTCAGCATTGAGACCTCTAAACAACTGATAACTTTCCTCTTGCCTGAAATACATTTGGATGACATCTGTGTGATGCATCAAATAAAATTGTGTCTTAAAAATGACCTGCAACTTTTCTCACCAACTGCAGCCAAATTCTGTAATCTATTTGTAGTGATCACCTAGCCACAAATATTGGTCTGTTCAGTGTGCAGATTAAGTAGAACAACCATCCATATAAGGAGCCTGAGCATTTCTTTTATGTAACGTGTTCCTAGTGGCTGGCACATCATGACTTAATTTATAAGATTCAGAAGAGCCTTATATTTTGTCACCTGTTGGCTATTTATTACCTATTGTTACAAAGGAAAGTACAGGACTGGGAAAAAAAAACTGCAGTCCATCTGGCTGGCCCCAAGAACTAATGCCACTCTTTCAAATATTTATCCAATTCTCTCTTGTATTTTTCACACTATTTGGTTCCACTTAATCCTTGGACAGTTCATCCCAAATGTTTAGCACACTCTGCATTTCACCACATTTTGCCTAAAGAACCTGAATTGTTTCTCCTTCAGGAGGATTCCTCCCTGTTTGACATAAGCAAGAGCAGGGAGGAAGTCTGTTTAGGAAGTATCAGGAGTTAAAATCTCAGTTAAAAGCAGAATTTTGAGGGTAATAATTTTTGTATTATTTCCTGAACCATGTGAAAATTGACAGGGTCAAGCAGAAATGAAATATTAACACATGGCTAGAAGGCTGGTGTGGGAAAGAGGGCTTCCTTTTCATGGGACACTGTCAGCAGTATTGGGATAGGAAGGTGGACTGTTGGGAGGGCTTCACCTGAACCAGTGGAAAGGGTAAATATGGAGCTGTAAGACCCAAAACTATTAAAACTCTGGAGGAGGTGGGTGGAGGTGGTGGATTACTGAGAGGGCTCCAGAAAAAGCAGGACTGGGAATTAAACTTTTCAGGATATAACATATTTAGAAAAGATAGTGAGGGAAAAAGTGGAGGTCCAGTTGCTGCACACATTAGACAACATAATTGCAGTAGAAGCCCCAAAGGGCACTTGACCTCTACCAAAAGGCACCTTACCTCTCCTAAGGGGTAGCTTACTTTGTCTTGGGGCCATATCCAAATGAGTACTTTATCTCTCCAAAAAGGGTATTCTACCTCTCCAAATAACTCCGGCAAGTTTAGACATTCTCCTACCAGGTCTATGTGCACCTGTTCATATTTCCCACTCTCTTCTCATGAAAACCAGATCAGACTGAAGGTGGCTGCACTTTAACATGCCCCGCTGCCTCCATGAACCATGGATGTGCAAAGTTTGACCCGCCCTGTGCCCCACCCTCTGCGAAAATGGTGGGAGCTGGTTTCAGGGCGGAGCTTCCAGATTCGGGCCTCCAGAGCCACTTTTGCAAAGATAGAGAGCCTCTCCTTCTGCTTGAAAGTTCATAGCATTGAGATTGTTGGACAAGCATATGTGAGAGAAGGAAATAGAGGGTTGTACAGATGGAGCTTTTTTTTCATTCATGGGATGCGGGAGACACTGGCTAGGCTGTCATTTATTACTCACCCCTAATTCCCCCTTGTTCAGAAGGCATTTAGGAGTCTGGAGTCACATGCAGGCCAGACCAGGTAAGGGCAGCAGATTTCCTTCTCTAAAGGTCAGATGGGTTTTCACAACAACGGTCATTAGACTTTTAATTCCAAATATTTATTGAATTCAAATTCTACCATCTGGCATGGTAGGATTCAAACCAGGGTCCCCAGAGTATTACTCTGAAAATCTAAATTACTAGTCCAATGGCAATACCACTATGCCATCATCGCCCCATTAAAGCTAGATGAGAAAGGATGAGAAGATGCTTGAGTGGAGCATAAATGTTGACATGAATCTGATGGGCAGAACGGTATGTTTCTGTGCTGCATATTTTATATAATTCTACTTATGTATACTATTCCTCTTCTAAACATTGAGCATGTTGCCCTGGTTCTAGGATATATAGCAATCTCCAACAGATAAGTGAAATTTTGCCAGTTTGGGGCAATGTGTGGCACATACTGTTGCATAAACATTTACATGCACCCTTCAGTTCAAACTTTTTTGCGCTGTAACTTGCTGCAAAGGTGAGCTGTTAGCAGCGAGGATAACAGGACATCTGGGACTTAGGTGAACAGAGGCACCAACATTCTACATCACCTTAACCATTGAGATTTAAGTTTTGAGAAAGATGCAGAGGGTTGACAGAGAAGGAAGGTGAAGTAGAGAAGGTGAATTAGGGTCAAATCAGGTGCAGGAAAGAAAGAAAGGAAGGGAATTAAAGATTGGATGAATGGAATCAGAAACTTAGAATGTTTACAGCATGGAGGAAGGTCATTCAGCCCTCTGAAGCAGCTCACCTCATGCCATTTCCTTAAAGAAAAAGTGCAATTTCAAAATTTAAATTGTAAACTTAAATCTCCAAGGAGAATTTATCACATACAGCAATGAATCTGAATGACTGGCATTGTATTAACCACATAGCTAAAAAGGCACGTCTGCTCTTAGTAACCGGCTATAACATTCTGTGGCCAGTTTAATGGGCAATTAATGTGCAAATCCAACAAGTTCTCAAAAATAATAGGGAGGCTGAGGATAAGGTGCTGCTTGTGTTGAGCAAACAGCAGAGTAATGTAAACAAACCAACAAGCACTAAAGATTCATGGTGCATATCTTAATCCACTGGAGTTGCTGGCTGATTTACACATTAAAAATGCCATGCATCATTAACATGCTATTATTTTCCAGCAAGTTTTGACTTATTATTGTGCTTCAATTTATTTATTCTCCGACATATCATTTTCTTTGGATTTTTAAAACATGAAAGTTACTTTTAATGCTTGTTTATTGCATAGCAATGATATCACCTTCAACATAAACATTGGAGCTCCTGTAAAGTGACATCTTAAGAACAGAGAAATTAGCACTCTAAATTAAGGAAAGCATATCAGAATGGCCAATTGAATATTCCTGACTCCAGCAGTTGCATGAACAGGAAAATGTGAACACGCTTCAACTTAAAAATGCAACTTAGCAGCAGGCTGGTTACCATACAAGTAGAGCACTCCAAAAAGTCCACAGATTAAAATTTGGAGAATGTTCAAGGGTTGCTTTTTGATTTGATTTCAAATTGTCACAGCAGCAAGAAATGGACTAATGTCTTCCCACAAGATGGAGGATAAAGCTTTATCATATTCAACAATCCCAGGACTAACCAATCCAGTTGTCACATCCACCAGAAAAGTGATAGAGCAGAATCTTCTGCTGATGCAAGATTTTCAGGCATTGGGACCATTTCTGGGTCCAGACCAAGCATAGCACTACAGTTCACATTCCAGTGCGTGCTTCTGGGGGATGGCCTTTTAATTGGCAACCTCTGCGACTGCCATCCAATGATGGAAGGGGAGGGATTTTCTGTGGTTGTAAGCCCAATGCTGGGGTATCTGACAACCCCACCAGGAGAGATGGGCGCTGCTCAGGTAACAAGGTGAATTGCGAGCGAAGGCTCAAAATGGAGGCACCCTCAGAATGGTGAATAAAATTCCAAAACTAAGGAGACCCAATGCTGGTAGGGCAGTAGAAGGAGAGGGAAGATCCCTCTGGAAGATTAGTTAGCCTTTCAACTCAGGGGCCTCGACATTGGTGCATGGAGCTTCCAGCCCCAATGGCTTCCCCCCACCTGCCTCCAGGAAGAAATATCCATGGAGTGTCCGGACTCCACATTCCAAAGATCCCAGTGGAATCCTTATCGCATCCCCTGTGAAGCACTTAATTGATCATTATTGGCAACTCGTCACTGCTTGGCTTGTAGCACTGGTGATTTCCGACCCCATCCAGCAAGAGTGCTGACAGCCAGGAATGTGTCAGGGCATTGACCCCTTGCCTTTACCTCTGATCGTGTTCCTAGTCCTGCCTTCAAACTTACTTCCATGGGAATGGGAAAATTCTACTCATGGCCATAATTTTCCGGCCCCATTGGCACTGGGCATCATGGCGGGCGGGGTGTAGGGGGGAACACAATCTGGCAAGAAAGTCAAAAGGTTTGCGATTACCCACTCCACTCGTAAATGGCGTTTCCCACCACCGCACTTCGGGAACCCAACTTCAATACTTTAGCATTTCATAATAAGCCCTGCTTGCCAGAATCATCCCCCCACGCTGGATCATCCGGGCATATCGGCATGATTGCACGGCGGCGTGCTTCACAACTGTACGTAAGCGACGTGCACCTGACAAGCTGCAGTTTGCTCGGGACTTCAAAGTCTGTTTGCCTACCATATTTCGGGCAGCACTTGCGCTCATTAGCGCCAGGCTTCGCAGGCAGCACCACATTACGTTTAGGGGGGCTCACGGGCAGGTCTCTACTCACGATATCAGACATGAAGTGGAGTAGCTTTTCAATGGCTGCAGGGCTAAGGCTTGCTTGGGGAAGGTGGAGAAGTGGCCTCAAGCAAGAGAAGAGGCTGCAGGGCAAGGGCTGTACTGGGGTAGGGTGTATGGGGGGGGCACATGTTGATCTGCGTAAGTGGCCTTAAGATGGTGAGGGCTGAGGAGGCAGTTTCCAGAGGAGATGAGGCCAGGTGGAGATGTGAGAATATGTGTGTGAGAGAATGAGTGGTGATGTCCCTTGAGCTGCCAGTGAGTGAGATGCCAGTGAATGTGTGATGGGCTTGAGTATGAGAGTTTAGAGCGATGAGATGGTTGCCTTACCCTTGCGGCATAGATGAGATCATTCATCCGTTTTATGCACTGCATGGCCGACCTCTTGTGTGCACTTCTGCCACCTCCTCCCAAGTCAGAGTGGTGAGATTGATGGGCCTCCTACGGCCAGAGCAGTGGTAGAAGTAGAAGACATCGCGGCGGGCCTCCACGCTGTCCAGAAGACATCCCAGGGATGCATCACTGAAGTGTGCACACGGCTGTAGTTTAAATGTGGCACCCTGCGTGAGGAAGCAGCAAGGTAACAGTGTGACGGACAAATCGAAAGCCACCCACCAGCAAGGCAGTGTGTTTCCTGTGGCTGCAAAATTAATGAGGTGGGAATGGGATGATACAGTGCAAAAAGCCACCATTGCAGCCAGGGGGTAAAATGCCCTTTTTCAAGCCCGTTACCATGCTTAGTGCAAATCTGGGATGATTCGACCCATAGTGTGCCAATTAGAAGTGCCCGACGGGAAATTCTGGTGAAAAAGTAATGTTTAACTGTTTCATTTTGACATTTCATCCAACTCCTTAGCTGACAAAATTCATGAGAAAAATATTGTATGTGGCAAATTATGTAAATGTTAAACTATAATTCTAACACAGTGTGAACAAATATTAATATATTCTTCCATCAATCAAGCCTAATGATCCTTCTCAACCATAGCTATAGTTAATCTGTCATTGAGTGTAGTGACATTTTTGACTATTTGCTAAAGACACGTTTTAATATACTAACATTAGGAGGCACAGTTTAAAAGCACAAAGCATGCATAATTCATAAAAATAACAAAATAAAAACTGAGAGGCAAGGACCTCTACACTATCAGTATTTGGAAATATGTGTTGTTTTATATTTCTCTTTACTATAAAACTTATTTGTCTTTGTTGATTTATTCTAAAGCATAATATCTTGATGGACCATGGAATAAAACACTTTGGATGAGAAAAAGAGAGCATTATTATCAGAAATATCTAGATAGGGTTGGTCAAATTAATTTGAAATCAATAGCCACCATTGAAAACTTATTTTTTTTCCCATAACTCTACCATTCTTAAACATTAATCCTCATTCAAATCAATATGCTGGGTATGACTTGCAAAGACATTTGATAAATCTACCTTGGTGATGCAATTGTTGCTTTCACTAATTTAATAAAGTAAATTTGATCAAAAACTGAATACAGTGTAGGTAGAAAGCAGTGAAGAAGTATCCATTTTCGTTGTTCCAACCATTTCTATTGCTCCAAAAATGGGCAATGTATTTAGGAGAAAAATGGTTAAAATTGATATATTTTGCATGTAAGGTCTTCTGAAGGTCAATAATGAGGAATTTGTTTTGCATTCATCTCCTGCAGTGAAATCAAAACAAACGGTTAAAAATTGATTCACACCCATTTTCAGGTGCCGGGATCTTGATTTGCGACTGCCTGTGCCCATTTGTGCTGTCTCCTCATTTCCATGACTTCTATGTGCAGCCTAGAGTGATCCACACTGCTGTCAAGCTGCACGTAGTACAGGGGGCCTAACAACATGCATGTATATATTGCAGCTAGCCTCCAGCTCTCAAAACATACTCCTTTTAAAGGGAAGCAGCTCTGAATCTAAGATGGCTGCTGCTGTCTTCCAGTCTTCTCCCTTCCTGATGCCCTGCAATGTCTACATCAAAGACTAGAGTTCAACAACTCGAGATGCAGATGGGATCGTGACGTTTTCCATTCTACAGCTGTGGCATACCACCTGCCCTGCCTTCCATATCTAATCATGTTTTATTTATTTGATTGGTTAAAGCTCGTGCCCCAGCTTATTTTTTTATTTAGTTTCTGAGCTAATTACTTATTACTTGATCTAGTGTAAATTATGGGTATATTATACTCATCTCAGTTGCAGGTCACCGCAGCACGAGTTCCGCAGACCAGTGTCCTAGACCCAGCAATCTTCAGCTGCTTCATCAATGACATTTCCTTTAACATAAGGTCAAATATGGAGATGTTTATTGATGATTTCACAGTGTTCAGTACCATTTGTAAATCCTCAGACAATGAAACACTTCATGCCTATATGCAGCAAAGCCCGGTCGATATTCAGACTTGAGCTGGTAAGTGGCAAGTAACATTCATGTCACACAAGTGACAGATAATGACAATGGAAGGATGTGAAGGCCCTTGAGAGGGTGCAGAGGAGATCTACTAGAATGGTTCCAGGGATGAGGGAATTTAGCAAGCGGGGATATGAGGAAGAACGCTTTTACGCGATGAGTGGTAATGATCTGGAGCTTGCTGCCTTCAAGGGTGGTGGAAGTGGAAGTGATCAATGATTTCAAAAGAAAATTGGATAGGCACTTGAGGGAAATAAACTTGCAGGGCCATGGGGATATAGAAGGAGAATGAGACTGACTGGATTCTCTACAATGAATAGCAAGGACTTGCTTGGCTGAATTGCCTTCTTCTGTGCGTAATGACTCGATGACTCCATTCCAACACATGAGAGTCTAACCATCTCCCCTTGGCATTCAATGGCATTACCAATGCTGAATCCCCAACATCAACATCCTGTGGGTTACCATTGACCAGAAAATTAACTGACTACTAACACAAACACTATGGGGAAGGCAGTGGCAAAGTGGTATTGTCTTTGGTAATCCAGAGACCCAGGTTAATGTTCTGGGGGTCCAGGTGAATCCAGCCATGGCAGATGGTGGAATTTGAATTCAATAAAAATCTGGAATTAAACGTGTAATTCTGACCGTGGAACCATTGCTTTTTGTTGTTAAAAAAAATCCCATTTTGTTCTCTAATGTATTTTAGGGAAGGAAATCTACCGCCCTCACCTAATCTGGCCTACATGTGACTCCAGGCCCACAGCAATGTGGTTGACTCTTAAATGCCCTCTGAACAAGGGCAATTAGGGGTGGGCAATAAATGCTGGCCCAGCCAGTGACACCCACATCCCATGAATGAACAAAAAAAAAAGAGCAGGCAAATAACTCACCTCCTGACTCCCCAAAGCCTGTCCACCATCGACAAAGCGCGAGGAGTGTGAAGGAATACTCTCCACTTGGCTGGATGAATGCAGCTCCAACAACACAAAAGAAACGACTCCATCCAAGGTGAAGCAGCCTGCTTAATCAGCACCCTATCCACCACCTCTAACATTCACTCCCTCCACTACCAACACACAGTGGCTGCAATGTGTACCATCCAAAAGATACACTGCCACAACATCAAGGCTCTTTCTACAGCACCTTCCGAACCCATGTCCTACATCAACTTGAAGACCAAGGGCAGCAGGCACAGGGAAAATACCAAGCTCCCCTCCAAGTCACACACCTTTCTAACTTGGAACATATCACCATTCCCTCACTGTCACTGGGTTAAACTCCTGGAACTTCCTCCCTAAAAGCGTTTGGGGACTGCAGCGGATCAAGAAGCTGACCCACCACCTCCTTCTCAAAGGCAATTATAGAAGGGCCATAATTGCTGGCCTTGTCTGTCATGTCCACATCCTAAGGACAAATTTTTAAAAACTTTAATGTTTGCCTGTAGATTTGCCCCATCTGCTCCTGCTTTTGCTGTGACATCACTTTGTGATTTTCTTTCTCCCATACCAATCACCTCTCCCTGTTGCTGCCCTGTTAGACTTCAATTTGTATACTGCTCCCATGGTGTTCCTTGTTTCTTTTCTCTCTCTACTATTGAGGGAATCAGGAGATATAGGGGTAGGATGGGAAAATGGTATTTGTGTGGAAGATCTGCCATGATCTTATTGAATGACAGAGCAGGCTCGAACGACCTGCAGCAACCCTGAAAAGGACCAATGTTTGGTCCACCCATTGCTGACAATCGCAGTGGGGTCTCAATGGTGCAACATTCCAATTTAAATATTTTACTGCAGCTTCTGCCTCTTTTGGTTAGGTGCACTGGCTGCCATTTTCAAGGCCTGCTTGATAATTGTGAGTTTCAGGTGAGCTTCAGAGGGCAAGTGAACAATAGGTTTTTTTAAATTGTAATCTGCTCACTGTCCCATTCATGTGAAAAACACAGGACTGTAGGCAGATGGAATTGACCGCACTAAGGTCAATTATAATGCTGATTCTGCTGCCCTTGCTGAGGCCGACCAATTTGCCAGATAACATACCAAGCAATGAACTTAGCCACAAAGGCATCAGGGGAACTGACTATAACACAACCGAGCAAGTGATTTTAATGCCAGTGCCGATCTCTGCAAAATGTGAAGCACTTCTGACCAATTGTAAAACTATCCCACAACTTACAGGTCATTTTGTTTAATAAACCAACAGTGCAGGCTCACTAGAAAGAGGATTCTTTATGATATTGGTAAATTGACCCAAACCAAAACACACCCCTAGTAGAATTGGATAGCAAATGACTCTGTAAATGGTTTACTCACATTGTTTGAAATTTTTCTCCTTTAATATAAACCATTCAAAATTGTTTGACTCCCTTCATCCTGTCACATTAGGACTTTGGTGTGCATAGTCAAATTACAAAGTGCTTTATCTATTTATAGTGAAAAATTCAAAGAGAAAACGGTTTTAATCTAAAAAAGAAGCATGTTGTTGAAGCTTTTCATCTTACACTCATCAGGGCAGACACAAGAATATCAAATTTCAAAAGGAGCAACAATATGTACTGCATGAGAAAAGGTGCTGATTGGTTGGCAATTTGGCTCTGATTGGTCAAGGCATTGCCATTGAGAATGCACCAGGGAAGTATTGTCCCCCACGCTTTTGTTTTATTAAAAAGGCGCTGTGCTTGGACATGTTCCTTTTCTCTGAAGAGGACTGGTCCCAGAATATGAATAAGATACAGCTTCCAGCAAGCATAAATGAACCACATTGTGAGCTGAATTGGTAATCTTAAATTAATTATTATTGTAGTTCTTAGCACACTCAGGATTATTCAGCAAATGTTGTCCAAACACAGAATGACATCTAATATTAGACATTATGTTCTGAGTTTTGCATCATTAGCTCAGTTAGCTAGAGAGTTAGCATGTGGATCAGGTTATTGCCAATAGCTCAGGGTTTGATCCACGTTCTGGCTGAAGTAGCCTCCTCGTCCTACCTGTGATAAAATACTTTGCTGTGGTCCAAAGACCAAGGATCAGCCTTTGCGCAAAGAACTGGAGGAGAAGCTATCGCTTTCTCCTATATATATCTATATATAACCTGTCTAACATTCTATCTGTATATATCCATACTTTGCATAAATAAATATAAGCTGAATATCTATTTCCATGACTCATTTAGTACTACCCAAATAACAGAATTTCAAAATCACCAGTTGAGAAATAAAGGAGCAAGTAGGAGTCCCTGTCACCAGCAGTTGGTAGAATGCCTGCACTGAATTCATATTGTTATGATACACAGAACGCTAAAAATTAAGGGAGCCAGAAGCTTAAATCAAATTCATGACAAGTTATTAAAATATGTGGATGTTTTCCCTACCCATGGCTTCTATCTTTACCTCCAGCTGATCAAAACTTTTTGGAGACGTCTAGCTTTGTTATGGTGATTTTGGGTGGGAATATCCTGCTGCAAAGCTTCCATGTTAAAGCTGCCATCCTGCCAATTAAGAAAGTTCATATTACAATAAATGTATTCTTCGGAATCAGCTTACTACCTAATATTCTTCATAAACAGTTCTTCCACAGTCAAGTGTGCGAATTATGTCACAGCATTGTGCACTGCCAAATTAATACAAGTGGGCAGGACACTTTTGAAGAGTTCAGTGCCCTTTACAGTGGAACCAAATCTTCTCGAGGTAGTTGAAAGCTCTTGGACATTTATCCAACATTAAAATGCAATGTTCATTAAATTTTACTTCACATTCATTGTAAAAATAGAATGCTTGGTGAACTACAAAACACACTCATGTTCCATACTCAGAAGTTGCATTCAGAAGGTAAACGATGGAATCGATTCAGTGATTTAGACTGAAATTGTAAAGGTTTAGCCGTGATCTGATTCAATGATGAAGCAGGCTCAATGGGGCATATGGCCTATTCCTGCTCTTAGTTCTTATGTTCCTATGCCCTGGATAACATCCTGACTTGGCTAACATGTGATAGTTAACATTTGTGCCACAGAAATGCCGAGTTATAACCGTGTTGGACTAGAGAAAGCCCAGCCGCCTCTCCTTAGCTTTCAGCACCATGGAACCTAAGAACATAAGAAATAGCAGCAGGAGTAATCCATACAACCCCTCAAGTCTACTCTGCAATTCAATACAATCAAGTACAATCAACCTTCTGCCTCAACTCTGCTTTCCTGCATGCTCCCTATTTCCTTTGATTTCTTAAAAGACCAAAACTATGGCCGGAATTTTCCATCCCCGTTGGTGTCTGGCGTCATGGAGGGCATGAGCCGACAGTATAGCAGGAAGGCCACAAAAAAGCTTCACAATGTCATGAAACCAGTTTGCAATCATCTGTGGCCCGCCATTGATGGGCCACATTTCCCACCAACAGACTTCGGGAACATCATTACTTCTGCGTATCATTATAATCGCTGCCTGTTGGAATCATCCTCCCATGCTGGATCATCCAGGCACGTTGGCGTGATTACACACTGACATGTTTCACAACTGTAAATAAGCGACGTGCAACCTAGCAAGTTGTGTTTCGCTTCGGACTTCAAGGTTTCTTTGCCAACTTGCATTGGGCAGCGCTCGCAGTCATCAGTGACAGGCTTCACAGACAACACCACATCACCTTTAGGGGGGCTCATGGGCAGGCCTCTACCTACCAGACCAGCCATAAGGTGGGGGGTGGGGGTGGGGTGCTTTTCAATGGATGCAGGGCTAGGACTTGTTTGGGGAAGGGGAAAGAAGAGGCCTCAGGAAAGGGAAGAGGCTGCAGGGGGAGGGCTGTATTGCGGAAGGAGGATGACCCGGGTGTGTTTGGTTGATCTGTGCAAGTGGCCTCAAGATGGTGCAGGCTGAGGAGGCAGTCTCTAGAGGAGATGAGGCCAGATGGAGATGTGAAGATATGTGTGAGAGAGTGAGTGGTGTGTCCTTTGAGCTGGCAGTGAGTGAGATGCCAGTGAATGTGTGCCAGTGATGGCCTTGTGAGTGTGAGTTTAGAGTGGCAACATGAGTGAGATCATTCATCCTCTTTCTGCATTGGATGGCCAACCTTGTGTGAAGCTTTGGCACTGACCACCACTGCCACCGCCACCCAAGCCAAAGTGGTGAGATTGCTGGACCTCCTGCAGCCATAGCGGGGATGGAGGACATCACAACAGGCCTCCAAAGGTATTTCAGTGACGTGTCACTGAACTCTTCCTGGCTTTCAGGGCCATGTCATCACTGGTGTAGTCCCGGGCTGTAAGTATTGAGAACTATGTCAGCGGCTACAGTTTAGTTGTGGCACCCGCAGTGAGGAAACAGTTGGTAACAGCGTGGCTCGCAATTCAGAGGCTGCCTGCCAGTGACAGGGCATGTTTCCTGTGGCTGCATAATTAATAAGGTGGGAGCGGACAATATGGCGCAAAAACCAGCCCTTGCAACCGGCGGGTAAAACATCCTTTATCTCGCCTGCTACAGCACATTGTGCAAACCTGGGACGATTCCGGCCTATTACTATCTCAGCCTTAAATATACTCAACCATGGAGCACCCAAAACCCATTGGGATAGTCAATTCCACAGATTCATTATTGAGTTCCTCGCTATCAATTCCTGGCTTCCCCAGTGTTCAGAATCTAACTGGACATATCAAGCACATCAATACCAGGGCTGCAAGAACAGGTCAGAGGGTAAGGCCTCAGGTGGCTCACCTCCTGATTCTTCAAAATTCTTCACCACCTGCAAGTTTTGTCAGAAATGTAATGAAATACTCACCTGAATGAGTAAGACTGCATCAACATTCAAGAGGCTTGACAACATGTAGGAAAAAGCATTTCACTTGATTGATACTCATTCCACAGAACTCATTATCCATTCCTCTACCATTGGTGCACAGTAACAGCAGTATCTGTGCTCTACTGCATTAATGCGCCAAAGTTTCTTCAATAGCACCTCTCTACCTTGTGACTTCTGCCACCAAAAAGAAGAGCAGCAACGTTGTGGGAACACAGTCATCACTAAGTTCCCTATCAAGTCACATGCCATCCTATCCTGACATACATCATTGGAACATAGGAAATAGGAGTAGGCCATTTGGCTCCTTGAGCCTGCTCTGCCATTCAACTAGATCATAGCTGATCTTCCACCTTATCACCATTTTCCTGCACTACCCCACTATCCCTGGATATCTGTAATATCTAGAAAGCTATCAATCTCTGTCTTGCTTGTCCTCAATGACTGAGCCTCCATGGCTCTCTGGGATAGAGAATTCCAAATATTCACCACTCTCTGAGTGAAGAAATTCCTCCTTATCTCAGTGCTAAATGGTCTACCTCCTGTTCTGAGACTGTTTCCCCTGGTTCTAGAACCGCACACACACCCCACCACTTGCCAAGGGAAACATCCTTCCTGCATCTACCCTGTTCAGCCCAATAAGAATTTTGTATGCTTCAACAAGATCACCTCTCATTCTTCTAAACTCTAGAGAATATAGGCCCAGTCTCCTCAATCTCTCCTCATAGGATAATTCCATCATTGTTTCTTCATTTCTCAATTCTCCAATTGCCCACTTGCCACCATAATGGAGGACCATCACCATGGTGGAGGATCATCACCATGGTGAGGGCCATCACCATGATGGAAGACCATCACCATGATGGAGGACCATCACCATGGTTTAGAACCATCACCACAGTTTAGGACCATCACTACAAAGACTGCAGTGATTCAATGAGAAGGATCACCACTATCTTCCCAAGAGAATTAGCAATGAACAATATGAGGGGCACATTCTGAGGACACATTTTTAAAATTTCTAACTAATATTTACTAGTGAGTTGAAATAACAAAATATTTTAAAAAGCATCCAATTCTCCTTTTTTTATCCATTTTCTTTTCACCCAGTGTCACCGGGCCTTCAGTTTTCTGTGAAATCTCCATTTCTTGAAAGCACGTGACAGTAACCATTAATGACTCCCCCTCTGTTTTTCCCTTCTCACCTTGGGGAAATGTTTGGTTGCCTCTTAGTTTGTTCGCAAAACATTCTGGCTAACATTGGAAACAGCAGAATAGAGTGGAGAGCATCAGCAAAGCTCGTGTATTTCTACTTTTGCACCACAAGTTGTCACAGTAACATGTTGAATCAGTGCACCTTCCTTAATAGCAGTATTTCATCATTGGGTTTTTGTTGATACTCATAAATCACTCAAGCTATGCTCTCATGATCTTGATAGCTTAGAATTGCTTGATTAAATTACTGTCTTTTATTCCATTCTCATCTCCATGTTATCCTCCTCAGCACACATCAGCTAATGTGGATCCTTTCTGTTGTTCAAAATTCATTTGCAAGTGTGGTGAGGTGTGAGAATAAACCCCTTTATGTGGCCATGCTTGTCATGCTAATGAATTATTGCTGTTTTATTTCTTTTTTTGAATTGTAATTACCGCACTAGTCATGAAGAAAACAAAAAATAAAGTAGGCTCACCACAAAAAAAGCCACTGCAATTCTAAATTCCTCAAAGAAGCCATAGAATAGCAATGGGTAATACTTAGTCATTGAAATGGAAAATCAAACCAGTTGAGAAGTCAGAATTGAGGAAAGGATCCAGAGTAGAATCACTTGTAAAAATTCCTGAAGAGGCAAAACGAAGCAGAATAATATTAGTGTGAATGATATTGTACAGTAATCCCTGGAGATGGTAATCTATGATGATCAAGAATATTTATGACACTTTGGGCTGGATTTACATCATGTAGATGACAAAGAGGAGCCAGGTCTGTTCCTGTGTCAGAAACCCACTTCTGGGCAGAAACTGACTGAAGTTCAGATTTTCAGTGGGGTGAGCCCTTTAATGATATGGTGGTGGGGTTTCCCGTTCAATTAAAGCTGGTGGGGACAGGAATGGAGGCGGGTCAGATGAAGTGGGGCACTCGTTCAGACACCTGAGACATCCATCACTGAGGCTGCTGTCTGGCCTGAGGGAGGGAGTGGTGCCAAAGCTGTACCACAGGGAAGTGAGATGTCACAGAGGAGCTGGACACCTGGCACCCATGAGGGTGTGGAAAGAGTTTCTCTTCCTGGAGGGTGGCAGGAAGAGGCCGCCTCATCATGCAGCAGGAGCACCACTCTGTTCAGAATCATATACTTCTGCCTCAAATTGCTCCTCCTGTCTCACCTCCTTTTCCTGCTCCTCCCCAATAAGCTGCCTCCTTCCAGGGTCTCAATGTCCTCAAGATCCACTCTGCTCTGGTGGGCCATGTTATGGAAAGCGCAGCAGGTCACCACAATGGCCAGGACCTTTGTAGGAGGGCACCAACTGACCACACCAGGCACTGGACCCAACGAGCTTGCAATGCCCATCGGTTATGAATCTGATGTGTTGCCCAGTCTTGCTGAAGAGGGCATCTGTTACTGGGTAATGTGCTATTTTGCAGCCACCTGAGAGATGCCACAGAGGTCCACACTGATAAGGGTTCATATGTCTGTGATCCCCTAGAGACTGGGCCAAGGAGAGAAATCATGGGCCCTGGTGCTTCTCCTGTTTCCAGGCCCCTAATATCCACTGCTCCCATATCCTTTGAGTACCCAGAATTTGAAACCACAGTCACAGTGGGGCAAACTATTTTACATAGGTCAGCAAATATTCTTAGCTTTTGTACCCTATGGGTTGAATCTTCTGGTCAATGTGCAGGGGTGGGCCCGACACGCTGACACATAAAATGACACATGATGGCGTCGGGCGTGCGTCCCAATGTCATCGCACGTCATCTCGATATTTTGTTTGGCGAGTGCGCACCAAAGGCAGCTGCAAGCCTGCCGAAATATCAACGGCCTAGTAAGGCCATTAAGGAACTAACCGTACTAGCTAAGAACGCTGCCTGTCCAACCTTAAAGTTGGTGGGCAGGTGGAGAGCCCAAGTGATTTTCCCGTTTTTCAGGAAACCTCATCCACGGGCAGGGGATGAGGTTTCCTGAAGCTTTTATAAAGTAAATAAATAACTTTTCCAAATTTCACAAACATGTCCCAGCTCATGTGATGCTGTCACATGAGGGGACATGTTTAAATAAATTTTTACTTCATTTATTTAAATGCTTTATAATCTATTCAATCTCCCCGAGGCAGCTCTGCACCTCAGGGAGATTGCTGCACTCTTGTGCGCGTGTGTGTGAAAGTGCACAGGCCCCAACTCTCCCTCCTCACCCCACCCACAAAGGTAGTGCTCAGCACTACTGGCCGTGCGTTACGCTGGGCGGGCCTTAATTGGCCCGCCCACGTAAAATGGCGGGGTGCAGCCTATCACGGGCGGTGATTGGCTCCCTGCCCGCCATAGGAAAAATTCTCCCCCATGACTCCATTTATAAAGCCCATTGAAAGCTTAGGCTTCAATATGATACACTTTACAACCATGGTTTTGTCAGACAATTATACACAACTTGGTCATTCATGTTATACAGCCAGCTCCACTTCTTTGAACCTAGCCCCATGCAATATCTGGATAGCAACATCCAAAAGACTTGAACCTCACAGGCGCCATAAGCGTACAAATGTGACATATTGTACTGGCGCATAACTCCCGGTTTCATTTCCAAGCTTTAAAATGGCAAAACCTTCCAGTAAATTCGCACCAACCACTGTTAACAGGAAAATTACACTTTGCATTGAATGATAACTATTTTCTCATTTTAAATTGAAACTACCCACATTTACAAATGCCCAGCATTGAGCATGTAGTAGGAAATCAGAAATATAAACATAAAATGTTGGAAATACTCAGCAGACAAGGCAGCACCTGTGGAGAGAGAAGTAGGGAAGAATTTTCCTGTCAGCGAGCGAGGGCGGGGCCTGCAACGCATAAAATATCGTGCGGTGATGTCGGGTGGGCATCCCAATGTAACCGCACGTCATTTAGGTTGTCAGTTCAGCGGGCGCACAGCTGCATCTGCTGCGTGCCTGCCGAACTGGCCTAATAAGGCCATTAACAAAGTAATTAAAGTTGTTTAGAATGCTGCCCGTCCAACCTTAAGGTTGGCGGGCAGGTGAAGAGCCCAGGCGGCCTTCGCATTTTTCATGAAACCTCATCCACGGGCGGGATGAGGTTTCATGAAGGGTTTATTATTTAAATTAAAAATTTTGAAAAAGTTAATGGACATGTCCCAGCTCGTGTGACAGTTTCATTTTTTTTTCACCTTTATTAAATATTCCAGAAACTTAAACTGATCTCCCCTGAGGCATCTCTGTGCCTCAGGGAGCTTTCTGAGCTCTTTCGCATGCGCAAAAGAGCGCACTCCCGGCTCAGGGAACCTCCCAGCCTGCGCAAGGAGTGCACATCTAAGCGAGCCTTACTTGGCCCGCCCACATAAAATGGCGGCGCGCACCCGATTGGGGGCGCCGATTGGGTTCGCACCTGCCCCCGCGCCCACCCCTGCACAACCCTCCCGACGGAGGGGGGGGAGAATTTTTCCCGTAGAGTTAATGCTTCGGTCCATAATGTGCATGAGTTCTGACAAAGGGTCATTGACCTCTGTTCCTTTCTGCATAGACGCTGCCAGATGTGCTGAGCATTTTCAACACTTCCCGTTTCCATTGAAGCAAAAATAACCCCTTCCCCAGCCCTCCAAAAAGCAATGAGACTCTTGTGAGCCTCTCATTCCCCTTCAGCAAGAAACCCAGCAGCAGTTGCCTGAAAGCTGGCTTGGTACAACGTTAGACATGAATTTCAGAAATAAAATGTTACGGTATGAAGAAAACATAAACAACTTGCTGAGCAAAAAAAAAATCAATGTCAAAAGAATAAACTGATAATTGAAAAAATTAATAATTAATAAAGATGATCATTAAAAAGTGCCAAGCAGCAGAGCTAACTAATAAAACCCTTTTTGCCTTTTCACTCAAGAAGCAGAGCTAGAGAGAGACAGACTAGGCCCTAGGACTTGGTCACCAGAGAATGGGAAGGGAACCGGGGCCGAGCTAAGGAGTTGGGTTTAACTAATACCGATCTTGTGTTCGCCTCTGATGGTGCACACTCCAAGCTGGCCTCAGCAGAATTCATGTGAAACTGGGAATTAGAAGCTGGGTGGCTTTCAGCCTGGGTTTTCCTCCTCTCCCCACCAGTGGATATGTTTTTGGGGAGGGAGGAGGAGGGGGAGGGTGACTTTGTCCCCACACTGATGTATGTGTGAGCGTGCATGTGTATCCAGTTCACTCCCAGTCTCAGTGTTCTCATTCACTGACTCACTTTTGAGGGAGGACTAAAGCCGGGAGGGAACATAGGAATGTAGAACCCTTCGAAGAACACATTCAGAATCAGTTCCAGAACCACCTGTGGAGGAAGTAAAGCCTGGGCCTGTATTGGAGGTGAAAGTTGCTGAGGGCCCTGTGGGAAGATCTCCATCCCCTCCACCTGCCAATCTAGCACCCGTTCTAACTGAGGATTTCAGTACCCCCACCTCTGGAATTCGACCTCATGCTGTCAAAGCTCCAACACCCTGATTGGAGACAAAATGAGAAAGACCACCCTCAAAGCCTCATGATCAGCCTGTTAGGGAATGGCAGGCAGGGTGTGTCACCACGGGACCACAGGCCAGACACGGTGAAAATAAACTGGAGGATACAGAAACACGACGCAAAACTGATACCCAGTCATCAATTATTTGTCCAGTACCTGCCCCATGATATTGATGAGATGGAACTGAAAGAATTTTTCACAGGACACAACAATGTTGTGGAACTCTGTATTAACACCAAAAGTAGTGGCTGGAGGAGATTGGGAAGGGCCTGACCTAGGAGCCAGAACCCACACACCATTGAGGGAGGAGGGTTGGGAAGGGCCAGAGAGGTGAGGCATTAGGTGCTTTGCCTCTTACAGAATCACAGGCCTTACTCTGCTCCTTGACATATTCATTCCCATTTCTATTTTGAAGAACAACCATCCAAGTAATTCCAAGAGCTTTCACAGCTTCTTGGAACTTTGATGGCAATCATGTGTAACAATTAATGGGTTTCAACAACTGCCCTTGTGCCCAGGTCTGCACATTTACATATGTCTTATTTTATCCAAAATCCTGCTGGACTGTTCTGTACATAATTGAAATTCTACTCAGCTTCCCAGTAGCTTTCTCTACAGCCTTGGGTGTCCAGGTCTTTCTCTTGAATGCATTATAATCTATCATTCGACTCTTAGTAGAAAGACTTGCTGACACAGCCAGCACACAACAAGGATGATACATCCAAGTAGGAAAAGCTCTCAGTGGTGGTCAGACTTCCAGATCTCAATTTAACACCTTTAGCTCCACCTAACTGCAAGGACCTTGAAGGCAGACTCCAATTCCATCTATGGCAAAATCTGGCAGCCTCAAGCTGCCAGGCCAGCTGCCTCGCACTGCTGCCACTCCCTTACCCGGCACCTCACAATCCGCCAACTGTTCCCATTGAAACCAGTTAGATGTGCGGAGCCAGGAGAAGGAGAGGCAGAGGAAGTCAGGTTTAATCCTCAAAATACCCCTGACCCAGGAGTTAGTTCCAGTGAATTAAAGGTTTGAAATAGAAAAGTATGAGCCTGACGAGGAACCCACTTGCCTGCACTTTACAGGGGAAATAGGCAGGGATGGGGTGGGCGGAGGGGATACAGTGTGAGGGGAACCTGCTTCAAAACAACTGTTACCAACTTGGTTGCGCTCCAGCTGGTCTGAAGATAAAGAAAGCAGCACTCCACGACGGCAAGGCCCAAATAGAAGCCCATGACGTAAGTGAGAAAGGAATTTGGCATGTCCTACTACTCGACCAATGATTGCTACTGTTCAGAACGACAGTAATCATTGGTTAATTAGCCAGTCAATCAGGATGGTCTATGTGCCAGATTGGCTGCTTTGGACACTGACCACCCAGATTAACAGGCCATTTGGCCAATGAGCCCGGGCCGCCCAAGAAGTTCAGGCCCTGGTGATTAGGACAGTCTGTAACCCCCCTCTCCCGGGCCCTGTCCAGAGAGAGGCAGTCTTCTTTGGCTCTGATTCACAGTCCAGGTGCATTCACTCCTGCCTGTAGATCCTGTGCTCAAGGTAGTATCCCCTTCTACTTTGTACTCCTCATCCCTCTCCTCTGTGTTGTAATATGCCTTTAAGGCATATCAGCACGACAGCACTAGAAGACAATTGTGTTATGTGATCCAGTCTCAGCTTCACTTTGGCTTTGAGAAGAGCACACACACAGCTCTGATGCCTTCAAGCTTTATATCCATGTATAACTGTTCTTGTGTGCCTAGTCTTAATAAATGAACCCACAACAAGTTTACGAGCAATTGATGCCTTGTGTCTTGTACAGTACATAAGCCTAAGGTATCATATCATGAGAATAACACAACACTCTGATTTCCTGATGCCCAGTGCTCTGCCCTTCCTGTGCAGGCAGACATTTCTCATCTCCAATGACCTCTATTTCTGATGGTGCAGCGGTCATTTCCAACTGCAGTCTACCTGGTGCTCAAGTGGAGTCCAAACTTGTTCACTGCCCTGATGTCTATGAGATACCAGGAGGGTGATGACCCCCTGATCTGGCAAAAATCTTTATTTGATTCTTCCCCTGACTTGTGGTGGGCTGCTGCAACTTTAACTTCAAAGCGGTAAACCTGTTAACCTATGATGCTTACCTTTTGAAACTTTTCTGGCCTTCTTGACTTGCTTCCGACAGATCTTCAGCTGGCGTGAGGTTTACAGCTGCTGAATACCGGCTGTATGCTGGAAAGTCTAAACAATGTTAATTGGCCTGTTTAGGAGCACAGGCGAGATCAAAGGTCCACACAACCCCCCCCCCCTCCCCCCCGCCCCGCTACCACACCTGCCCTCAGGAAGATTGCCAATGCCGAAAATGAATGTGGGACATCCAGGCACATGACATCACCGCCATTTTTCTCAGACGCCCGCCTCCATTCCAGCCCGGTTCAGGCCCTGAAAATCTGCCCCTTTAATTGAGCTTGCCACCACTGCAAAGTTTTCAGGTATACTCTGATCTACACAAAAGGTCTTTATAGATAAATTTAAAAATACATTGCTCAAAGTGGACTTATTTCTGGAAGTGGAATTCCAATTTTTTAAAGGTTCCAATGGATTTCCATTGCTGTTGCTCCAGGCGAATGTTCGGGGAATGGTGCAGCGTAGTGAAGAATGAAAAACATGGACTGGATTTTTGCCAAGACAGAGGCCTCTCCATCGCGGCAATAATGATAGATGATGGCATGACCACCAATGGTGGAGTTAAGAGAATTAGAAATACACAAGATGACATACTGGAGAACTGGAGAGGAGTGGAATACAGGAGATGTTTTTGGCAGGATCAGGAAATAAAAGAGTTCCAAACAAAGTAATTAAACGTAGTAATACTTCTGTGCATTATCTCAATAACAGCCATTTGCAATATAAATTATAGACAAGATGGTAGATTACCTCATCTGTGTATGCAAATTAAATCTAATTAAAATGCTACAGTAACATGCTTTCTCTTTTAGCATAACAGAAATCAACCCTGGAGGTTTAATAAAGATATATAAAACACAACAACCTGTTTCGTATTACCATAATGAACCCATGCAAATTAGATTTAATGACATAATTTATTGGACGTGTTATTCTTATTAATTCCAAGTTCCGTACAGATTGAAGTCAAGGGTTTCAAATTTTATTTTAAGTGTTGACAAATTTACGCCAACAGTACTTCTTTTCACATCTTATGTTGATGTGAAACATAACACCGAATAACTATTCTGATGAAAAACTGGTGAGCAGCTGGAAAGGATGTCTTTAGCAAGACGTTGTAAAGCCAAGTCTTTCTTTCAGTATTGTACAGCTAGACTCTGCTTAATTGGACAACTCATGCAGTCTGTTGAAAGCATTTTACTTCCAAGCAGCTAATTTTTGATGGCTTAGAAGTTGAAACAGAGAAGAGTGGATTGATTACGATTTAGTGGTAGCGGCAGTTCTTCAAAAATATATTAATTTGAATAATGATCACAACTTATTGTCATTGTACTAATCCTCTTGTGTTGAATGACCCTTTGCAGTTTGCAAAAAACATCTAACAGAGTAACTCAATCACATGCCTCATGCCATTGCACAACGGTTTTCACATTGCATTACTGAAAGGCAAGCAGAATAATTGCAGTAAAACTGTGCCAAACTAACATGAGGTCATTCATTGTTTTACTGTCAACATGAGACAACCTGGAGAGGAGCTCTTCAATTCATTCCAGCTTTACACGAGTCACAATCTAATCCAATGGGAGACTTAATTTTATGCAATCATGTAAAATGGGTGATAATGAGTCAGCAGCCCATTTTTCATCTCTTGCAAGTTTTATTTGGAAATAAAAATTAGGAAGCAACCAAGTAGCCAGCCAGCTATCACGCATTTTAAACTATTACATAATATTCACATGACCACATTAGCTGCACGCCTGATATCCAATACAAGCTTTCCTACCATTCTACGGTTTTAATGTAAGTCTGGAAATAATCAAGGCATGCTGAGCTGAAATAATGCAAAAAGGAGTAAAGTCAATTTCTCTGCCTTATGCTGTTTTCCAGTTTAAAGGCAATTTCAATTTTTGTAAATTGAAAAAGAATAGGTGTTTACTATGGCATTGAAATTTGCCAAGGTCACAAAAGTAGAGAATTTGACAAATATCAATTCAAATATCAAATAGATATTTCAGAAAAACAAATAGTAGACTGGGAAAACAGTGACAAATGCAAATTAATATAGGGAATGTTAGACAATACATTTTTGGAGGAAAAATAAGGATTTGGCTAAGTGCCAGAGGGTATGGATGAACAGAGTAACCTGGGGTTGAAATATAATTTGATCATGGCCCCTTTTCAGACATAATGTGTTTGATCCGCACCCTGAAGGGTTCTCAAAATTCCCACATTATTCATATCATCAACAAGGATATGACTTTTGGACTATTATGGCAGAGGATCCAACTGCTGGGTTAAGTGTAGAACCCTACAGACAGGAGGCTAGGACGAGAGGAGGCAAAATACGCATTCTTCCCTTTAAAACAATCAACCCAGAGCAAGACTTCATCTTACACGAAACTAAAGCCCAACAAAATCTTGCATAAATAATCGTTACTAACTACTAAGGCAGAAAGGCTGTAATCAATGCAATTATGTGAACATATCAATACTCCACATATACAGTGGCTTTCAGTTCAAGACTAGTTACAGGGGCAGGAAGACAAGGATAAACATCACGCGAGCCCATGAAAACAACGAGACAACAATCACCTGAAGAAGCCCAAATCAGACAAAGAACTAACTTTGATTTGGTTTCAGATAAGAAATTCAAAAAAAAACAGTATAACTGGGCCACCAGTCACGAAAGGGAGAAGATCTGAAGGGTGAGCAGGTTTTGGGGCGGTTGAAGCAGAGTTTAAACAGAGCCAAGCGGAGGGAGGAGATCTGGAGGTTTGTAGGACCACAGGCAACATCACAGCGAGGGGCACGGGGTGGCAGACTCAACCGAAGACAACAAGGCCGCAATCGTAGCCCCCCATGAAGATCGACCACTCACAACTGCGCCCTCCACTCAACTGAAGAACCTTCGCAGATTCCACAGACCAGGACCACGTGGGGATGGCAGGCCCCAGAGGACACAAAGAGCGTAACCTAAAACTGCAACCGGCTTACCTGGCTGGATTTCAAACTGTCAAGGAACGCTGGTTGGTGAGCATGATCTCTGACCTTTCCTAGTTCAATTTAGTTAGGTTTTGGGGGTGGGACAAGGGTAAGGGGATTAGTAGCGTGATTTTCCCTCGTTATGCCGTGTGTTCCCCATTCTTAACTAAGTGTACTTTGTAGGTCTATATAACCTCAGTGTAATCCTAATGTTATAAGTTCATCTGTGACTTCAATAAACCCAATTTTTGTTTCTTGTAGCAAAACCAGTTGTCTGCTGCACTTTGTCACAACCCCCAAATAAGTCCAAGGTCTAGAACCCAGGGAGTGGGAGTGATTCGAATTGCTCAGAAGTCAGAGGTGAAGCTGACACACACCACCACCCCTTACATAATGGTGACCGGGGCAGGACCTTGGCAAAAGGGATGTGATGCAGTGGACACTGATTTGGAAGAGAGAACTGTAATGGAAGAGAGGATTTCAAATTATGTGTTCAGTAAGGTGAATATGGGAAAAAAAATGGGTCACTAATCTGTTAAAGGCTGGGCGCCCGGTAGATGCCGCAGCTAAATGGACAGAAGGGAAGGATCATAAAAAATCCATAGAAAAGGCTGATGTGCTTCAAGAAACAGATCCAGCTTTTGGACAGGTTCGTTGAAGCAGAGGCAGCTGAGATTCGGGAGTCAGCCCTGGAAGGACCTTAGCAGGGGAGAAGTTACTGTTAGCGTTGCAGGCTCTGAACCAGGAAAGGGTGCAGTTAATGGGGGGGCATAAGTCCCAGCAGGAATATTTACAGTGTCAGGTCACCGAGGCCAAGAACAATGAGCTGGGGTTGCGGGAAAAAAAATGCCCGCCTAGTGAGGTAGCAGGAGCAGAAAGTAAAAGACTTACAGGCAGCCTATAAGATAGTGAGCGCACAGGAGTTTGAGGATGCAGACCATGGCCCCTACCAGAAGCAGATAGAGTCTGAACCTTGCTCTAAAGATGGCAAAAGGCATGGTGTGCCTCATATGCCCTAGTGCAGCGCAGGTTGACTTCACAGGGAACCTGGGGAGGATGGTTCAGACACCACAGGTAGTGCCAAGGGACTACGCGGTTGAGGAGTTAGAGGACCCACTATCACCACCCACAGCGCCAAACTTTAGCAAAATCTGGCAGGAGGGGGGAGTGGAATTAGGGGCAGAAGCTGAGGAGGAAAACCCCCAGCAAGAGAGGCTGGGACCGGGGCCGATGTGCCCGGCCCGGCAGCAAAGGTTCGGCCCACCCGCTGATAATGGGGATGAGGGACCCCTCCAAAACTAGTTCGTAGTTCCCCACGGCACCCAAAAGCTTAAGGCCATGGTAAGCCATTTAACTAAACTTGCGGCAAATGGGGATCCCTCAGTCCACTTCAGGGAAGTGGAACAAGCAGCAGGCAACAACGAGTGCAATGATGCTGAACAGGCCAAAATGCTGCTATTCTCCCTGGAGAGTAAGCTCTTCCAGTCCCTCTCTGACCAATGTAAGATGGGACAGTGTGATTATGGGGAGCTCAAGGAGGAAGTTCTTGAGGCCATGGGGATGAATGAGGGAAGTCCTTTCTCCCGGGTGGAAAAAACAGTGCAGCTCGTAGGAGAACCCCCGCAGGTTTTTGGAGACAGGTTGTGGCCGGTGTATAGGAGCGCATGCAGTGGGACGCCTAACCGGGCTAACCTGGACCAGGACCAGCGGGCCCACTGGCTCCGTTGCCTGGTGGCAAACAGCTTGCCACAGGTCAGGGCCACGGCTAGAACGTGGTTTGACCCAAAGAATCCCCTGACTACCGAACTCACAGTGATCAGACAATTGACCATAGCTTACCGTAATGGTAAAGGAACCGATGCACACCCACCTAAAGGGAAAGTGCATGAAATGAAACCCGGCCGGGGTAGGAAGGAGTGGCATCAGGAAGGGAATAACCCTTTCAGCACAAAGCTCAACTGTTATGGGTGTGGGAAGAATGGACATTGGAGGAAGGAGTGTAAGAATCCTTGAAAAGATAACAAGGGAAAGAATTCCTCAACCCCAGCCAAAAGGCAGAAACAGGAATCCCTCCCGCCACGGTCGAGTCATTTTTGGACGCCATGGGAACCCTATTGACTGGCTCAGGGAAGGTAGCAGCCACCATCAGCGCGCTGACCCCATCAGCCCCATCTAACCCACAACCCTGACTAGAGCCAGCAGCAGTGGGGGAGGAAGGGGAGGTTTTCATCCATAAGGTGAAAGCCCATTCCTCCGCAGAACCCCGGAGTGAGGGCAACCGGCAGGCCGACATGCTGGCTAAGGAGGGTGCCCGCACAGGCATTTTCTGGGACCCATATGGTAGGAATGGGACACAGGGGAGTGGAGGAGAAGCTTTAACCCCGGACCTTAAGACGGTCCGAAACCAAGACCCCGTCCTCACAGCAGTCCTCAGTGCAGTAGCAGAAGGGAAAAGGGTAGAGGGCCCTTACAGCACAGCAGCCCTCTCTGTAAAGGGAGGCATGCTGTTTAAGGGAGAGCAATGGGTAGTAGCACAGCAACACAGGAGGGAATTCCTTCAACTGGCCCATGAGAGTCCAGGAGTGGGGCATCCCGGGCCTGAGACCACCTGGCAGCGGGTGAAACAGGCTGGATGGTGGCCAGGACTCAGGGAAGATGTCTGCGAGTTCTGTGCCAGCTGTCTGGTGTGTGCGGCTAACAACCCTGACCCACACAAAAGGAAAGTACCTATGGGACACATCAGGAGGGTAGAGGGACCATGGCAGTCGATCCAGGTCGACTACATCGGGCCCCTACCCACCGCCCAGGGAGGCTATAAGTACTGCCTAGTCCTGGTGGATGTGTTCACAAAGTGGGTAGAAGCCTTCCCCTGACGAATAGCCATGGCTCTGAGTACAGCCAGGATCCTGGTCAGGGAGGGGTTCTCACGATGGGGGATACCGCGGTATGTGGGGTCTGACCAAGGGAGCCACTTTACCGGGCAGGTCATGCAGAATACCCTTATGGTATTCGGCATAGAGGGGAAATGGCACGTTGCACACAACCCACAGTCCTCAGGGATTGTAGAGAGGATGAACAGAACCTTGAAAGAAAGGCTGAGGAAAGAGACTATAGACTCACCTAGAAAGTGGGTAGAGGTCTTACCGTTGGTCCTGATGGGGATCCGAGCCAGCCAGTCACAAGGCACGGGGTATTCCCCACACCAGCTCATGACTGGTAGGGTTATGCGGACCCCCACCCATGTGCTAGCCCCGGTGCTCATGGAGGGTCAGCTCAGAGAGGTGAACCAGGACAGCTTTGTCAGGAATCTGTTTGAACACCTTAAACAGGTTCACTGGCAGGCTGCTAGCAACATGGGAAAACAGCATCGGAGTAACCGACTGCTGCTAGAACCCTGTACGCACCACGAGTGGGAGATAGGGGATCAGGTTATGGTTAGCAATTTTGCTCGGGTAGGCAGTCTAGAACCATTATACATGGGGCTCTGCAGTATTGTAGATATGGAAAGCCCCATGGTATATATGCCATAAAGCTGCCTCGGTGCACCAAATGGTTCCACATTAACCAATGTAAGTTGTTTAAATCCGAGAGAAGGGAACAGCCAGTTGGGGCAAGGTCTGAGGATAAAAACCCTTAGCCTGCAGCAGGAGCAAACTCACAGACTGCACAAGCTGGTGCAGTGGCTTGTTTTAAGGGAAGGGCCATCCCACCCACCATTTGGCACACTCCCCCGCTCATCTGGGACTCAGACGAGGTGGGACCTGAGGGCAGAGAGTTACCTACCCCTGACACAGGTTTAGAAGAGGTACAGCCTGAGGATAGAAATCCCCAGCCAGTGGCAGTGGAGATTCCACAGACCGCACAAGAGGAGACAGTGGCTCGGGTTGAAGACCCACCAGCCAGAAAACCCCCACCAGCCAGAGTCCCTAGAAGATTCCCACGAACGCCATGGCCAAATAAACCATGGTCACCGGCTCCCCAGTTTAAAAGGGCAGCCCCTCAAGTCAGGGATCGATCTGAGGACAGAGGTTCCCCAGCCAGCAGCCGCAGGCTGCGAGGGACCAAAGGTACAGGACAGGGCGGCCACACCGAAGGGAGTAGTGTGCTATAGCCCGAACAGGGATTAACCTGGCTGCCCAGGAACGGGCGGCGGATGTACATAGCTTCTGTTATTTAATTTTGAGATTGTTAAGTTTGGGTGTTTTAGGTAAATTTTAAATAAGGTGGTTGGTAGTTTAAGTGTTATTGTTTAAGAGTGTTTGCATTGAGTCGAGGTCACAAGACTCGACTATGCTTTACCCAAGCCAGCGAATCTGTTCGGGACCTGGCTAAACGTTCTTATGTCTCCCTACAGAAAGGATTTCAATAGGATAGGGGACATGCTCCTACTCGCCCTGATAGGAATGGCCGTTGGGAGGCGAGGTGACATGGAGGACTCAGGGGGGAGAGCACCGGTTGTGAAGGTGGAGAGAGATACACCTGTTTGAACCTTTCATTTTTTTTTTTCTGTGTTCCTGAATAAAGATTGCTGTTTTTTTTGTGTTCTGTTATTTTTAAGAAAGACTTTTACATGTTGTTTTCTTTTAATAAAGATGTATGTGCACCAAGTGGGGTGTTGGACCCCCTAAATATTTGGATGTATGTATATAACTGTATTTTGCCTATGCATGCTTACGTACACCACATTTTAAAGAATGGGGAATGTATGTGTCGTGAGATTTTAGATAGATAATTACAGGGAAAGATTGACTATGGAGGGTCGGGAATTTTGTTTTTTTTTCCAGTATGATACTTGAAACGAGGTTTAAGTATCACAGGGGGTTGCTGAAGGGTTCTCAAAATTCCCACATTTTTCATATCATCAACAAGAATATGACTTTTGGACTTTTAAACTGCTGAGTTAAGTGTAAAACCCTGCAGACAGGAGGCTGGGCCCATGAAGGCCTGGGGCTGCACATGCCCGGGCTTGTTGAGAACAGTGTGGATTGTTTTGCCTGAAACCAGACAACGAGAGGAGACAGAATACACATTCTTCCCTTTAATATAATCAACCCAGAGAAAGACTTCACCTCACACGAAACTGAAGCCTATCAAACTCTTGCATAAATAATCAAAGGCATAATAAATTCAATTATGCGAACCCATCAATACTCCACACAAACAATGGCTTTCAGTTCAAAACTAGTTACTAGGCAGGAAGACAATGATAAACATCATGCGAGCCCATTAAAAACAAAGACACAACAATCACCTAAGGAAGCCCACCAAAGTCAAACAAAGAACTAACCTTGATTTGGATTCCGATAAGAAATTCGAAAGACAGTATAACTGGCCCGGTCAGTTGCGACGGGGAGCAACCTGCTAGCAGAAGGTTTGCTGTTTTGAAAGCTGACAAGGAGAAACCAGCTAGCAGGCAGTAAGCAGTTGGGAGCGGTTGAAATAGAGTTTAAGCAAGAAGATCCGGAGGTTTGCAGGCCGCAGGTGACATCACGGCGAGGGGCACGGGGCTCAACCGAAGACAACAAGGCCGCAACTGCAGCCCTCCACGAAGATCGACCACCCACAACGACCTCCACTCAACTGAAGAACCTTCGCAGATTCCACAGACCAGGACCACGTGGGGACGGCAAGCCCCAGAGGACACAAAGAGTGTACCCCAAAGCTGCAACCGGCTTACCTGGCTGAATTTCGAACTGTCAAGGAACCCTGGGTTGGTGAGCATGATCCCTGGCCTCTCCTAGTTCAATTTAGTTAGGTTTTGGGGTGGGATAAGGGTAAGGGGATTAGTAGTGTGATTTTTCCCTTGTTATGCTGTGTGTTCCCCATTCTTAACTAAGTGTACTTTGTAAGTCTGTATAATCTCAGTGTAATCCTAATGTTATAAGTTCACTTGTGACTTCAATAAACTCAGTTTTTCTTGCACCAAAACCAGTTGTTTGCTGCACTTTGTCACAACCCCCAAATAAGTCCAAGGTCTAGAACGCAGGGAGTGGGAGCGATTCGAACCGCTCAGAAGTCAGAGGTAAAACTGACAGACACCACCACCCACTACAGTGACCGAACATTTCCTTAGACATGTGCACTCTCTGACAACACTGGTTCTCAGTCATCTGCAGGAATGAAAGGTGGCATCTATAGACCCTGGGTGTCGCTAGGCCCCGGCCTGCGATGGCTTGCTGTGGCTCTTCGGCGGCATATGTCGGAGCTCCAGCCGCCCTTTTTTCCTGAGGCTGCTGCCCCTGCCTCTGCACAGCCAGGAGACTCAGTCACTCTCTTCTCCATCATCTTCATGTTCTGTAGGCCACCAGGCATACAGTTAGTTCACCAGGCTCCATGATCCTGATGCACTCCTCCTGCAGGTTGAAAGAAGGAGATACGTGGTTACCATGGGTATACTAAGAACCTATCCTGTTTAAGCGTGCAGGCTCCTTGACGATCCATGGAAAGTGCTGGCCACCACTTGGATGGCCAGAGAAGAGTGCACTGCATGGCTGCCCGAAACACCACCAATTCTGCCTCAGTCCACCCGAATGATTGGCGGCAGCTTTGCCCATTGGACTGCATGCTGTGCTCTTAGTTCAGGTGCAGGCATTCTCCTAACCCACACTTTAAGGCTGGACTGTTAGCTTGAACCATGGGGGAGGCTGGTCCAAGCCGGGATGCTGACATTGCAAGGGGCTGTGAGCGCCTCCACCAGTGACTGCTCCATGGGCAGCTTTAGCAAAGAGATTGTACAATATGTGCAGTCGTCCAACTGTTCTGCCATCCACTAAAATGTTGATGGCTTTGCAATCTGTGTTGCGGGGGGCAGGGGGGTGGGCAGGAGGGTGGAGGGTGCAGAGATCTGGAGCACTTGGTGGCACTTTGATGCCTCTGCATTGCTTGAGTGGGCAGATAAACCAGGAGCCCGACCCCAACCTTATCAATGTGGCTGCGCCTCAACTGTCTGGATTGCAGAGGAATGGTCACTTTATACAGGTTTACCTAATGCGTGGTCACTTCCCTCGCCCATCCAACCCCGCCCCCCACCCCAAATGCTTGTGCGCTTTATTCAACAGCAGGGCTGCCCTTGCCGCACCCCCACAACCAATCGTCTCAACGGCAGGGCTGCCCTTAACCTCGTCCCTCCAATGCGCCTGAACCTTGAAGTCCAACAGGCGACCCTGGCGAGCACTGCACAACGTTACTGTGTACTCACCTCCAAGTTCCCCTCAAAATGCAGGCTGCCAAGTGCACGCCTTTTAAATGCTGTTGTGAAACACGTCAGCGTGCTTTCCCACCAATGTGGCAGCTGGCCTGATAATGGTGTGCTGACGTATTACAATGAGGTTCCCGACGTCCAATGGCAGGAAACGTGGCCCACCATCAGCAGGCTGAGTGGATAATTGCAAACTGGTTTCCCGTCGTCATAAAACCGATCACGCCATATTGTCCGCTCATGCCACCGATCACGCCCAATGCCAGCGGGCATGAGAAATTCCACCCGTAATTGCATTAGGGGCAGTTCAGAGAAGGTTCTCTCAACTCATTCCTGGGATGAAGGGTTTAACATATGAAGAAAGTTGAACATGCTTGGCCGGAACCATTGGAATTTAGAAGAGTGAGAGGTGATCTTATTGAAACATTTACAATCCTGAGGGGATAAGGTGGCTACTGGGAGGATGTTTCCTCTTGTGGGGGGAAGTAAAACTAGGGAACACAGTTTAAGTATAAGAGGTCTCCTTTTTAAGACAGAGATGAGGAGAATTTTTCGTGGTAGGGGCACGTGTGTGGATGGCGGACCATTCCGCAGCCGCCCCCAGGCCTACTCGCTGCACCCGCCCAAAGTGAGGAAAATCGTCCTCCTGGACACCTTTGAACATGGGATTGCTGAAGAATTACTCTACATCTGGTGTAGTACCAGGAGATAACAGTGACAACTTTTTTGATGTCCACTAACCTTCAGTTTTATATTGTAAGGAAGCCCCCAACCATCTGTCAAGAGTTCCTGCACAATCAATTTTGTCCACTATAAGCAAAGGTCAAGTGTAACTGAATGTGTCCATTTAAGGGGTGTATAGAGCAAATGATCGCTAATTACATATTTCACCAGCAATTGTAGTTCAAAGAGCAGAACATTCTGCAATGCTTTCAAACATACATGTTTGATGTTTTGCTTTCCCAGATCAGAGGGATTAACACTGTGCTATGTGTTTGTACTAGACCATAAACAGTTAGGAATTGCATAAAAGAACTGGGATCTATCAGCTACAAGAGATGAATATCAAAAAGGAGAATTATAGCAATGGAAAAAATGGATCTTGCAGTAGCAATGTTGCACAATGGCCTATATTAAATGCGAAACAGTCATAATTCGTGATATATGACAAGGTTTTTCATGATTTTTATTGTTCCTTTCTGTTTAAATTTCACCTACGACACCCAATCTCTCCATATATGTGCCAATTCTTCTCTACAACAAACTTCTAACAGAATTGTCACTTGGTACCTCTTCCTGAAAGGACAGTCAAGATCCAGGAATCAGTGTTTGGGGAATCACAAGTCAACTCACATCTAACAGCTCCATTATACTTCATATTAAAATATCAATATAGCAAGTCTCGCTACCTACATCTATGGGCCGAATCTTCCACTCTCGTTAGTGTCGGGCGTCATGGCGGGCATGAGCAGACAATATGGCGAGAAGACCAAAAATCGGACTTACACTGTCGTGTAACCAGTTTGCGATCATCCGCTCCACCCGTCAATGGCTAGCCGCATTTCCCGCCGCTGCATGTCGGGAACCTAAGTTCAATACTTTCGCATCTCATTATAAGCGCTGCTCACCAGAATCATCCCCCCACACTGGATCATCCAGACAAGTCGGTGGACAATCAAGCCCACATGTTTCACAGCTGTACATAAACAATGTGCACGTGCTGAGCTGCACTTCGCTTAGGACTTTGAGGTTTGTTTGCCACCTTGCTTCGGGTAGCACTAACGGTCAGCAGTAGCGGGCTTTTCAGACAGCACCACATCACTTTTAGGGGTGGCACGCAGGCTGATCTCTATCTACCAGCCCAAGGCAGGGGTGGATTTTCAACAGCTGCAGGACTAGGGCTTCCTCGGGGAAGGGGGAGAAATGGCCTTAGGCAAGGGAGAGGTTGCAAGGTGAGGGCTGTACTGGGGAAGGGGGGTATTCCAGGGTGTGTGTGAGGCTTATGTTGATCTGTGCAAGTAGCCTCAAGATGGTGAGGGCTGAGAAGGCAGTCTACAGAGGAAACGAGGCTCTATGGAGATGTGAGTGTGTGTGTGAGAGAGTGAGTGGTGGTGTCCATTGAGCTGGCAGTGAGTTAGATGCCAGTGAATGCGTGATGGGCTTGTGAGTGTGTGAGATTAGTGTGATGAGATGGTTGCCTTCAGAACATAAGAACATAAGAAATAAGAACAGGAGTCAACCATTCAGCCCATCAAGACTGCTCCACCATTCAACAAGATCATGGCTGATCTTTTCATGTTTTGAGTTTGACATTCCCATCTAACCCCGATAGCCTTTGATTCCCTTGCCTAACAAGAATCCATCTACCTCTGCCTTAAAAATATTCAATGACACCACATCCACCGCCTTTTGAGGTAAAAATTCCAAAGTCACACAACCCTCTGAGAGAAAGAAATTCTCCTCATCTCTGTCCTAAAAGGGCGACCCTTAATTTTAAAACAATACCTCTAGTTCTGGACTGACCCACAAGGGGAAACATCCTTTTAACCTTGTCAAGGCCGTTCAGGATTTTGTATACTTCAATCAAATTACCCCTCACTCTTCTAAACTCCAGTGGAAACAAGCCCAGTCTGTCCAATCTTTCCTCATAAGACAACCCACTCATTCCAGGTAGCAATCTAGTAAACCTCCTTTGACCCACCTCCAATCCTTCCTTAAATAAGGAGACCAATACTGCACACAGTATTTGAGGTGCGGTCTCACCAATGCCCTGTATAACTGAAGAATAGCATCCCTACTTTCATGTTCAATCCCTCTCATAATAAAGGATAGCATTCCATTAGCCTTCTTAATAACTTGCTGTACCTGCATATTAACTTTTTGTGACTCATGTACTAGAACGCCTAGATCCCTCTGCACCTCAGAATTACGCAGCCGTTCTCCATTTAAGTAATACTCTGCTTTTTTGACCTTCCTGCCAAAGTGAACAACTTCACATTTTCCCACATTAAACTCCATTTGCCAGATCTTTGCCCACTCACTCAACCTATCTATATCCATCTGCAATCTCCTCATGTCCTCTTCACAACATTCTTTCCTACCTATCTTTGCGTCATTGCAAATTTAGCTACCATGTCTTCCTTCCACTCATCTAAGTCATTGATGTAAATCATAAAAAGACTCCTGTGGAACTCCACTTGTCACACCCCGCCAATCAGAAAAAGACCCATTTATGCATCCTCTTTGCTTTCTGTCAGCCATCCAATCTTCTATCCATGCTAATATGTTACCCACTACAAACTGCGCTTTTATTTTCGTAATAATCATTGCTGTGGCACCTTATCAAATGTCTTCTGGAAATCCAAGTACAGTACATCTACAGGCTCCCCTTTATCCACTGCGAATGTTGCTCCTTCAAAAAACACTACAATAAATTGGTTAAACATGATTTTCCTTTCTCAAAACCGCGCTAACTCTTCCCTACTGCCTTGAGCTCTTCTAAGTGTCCAGGTATAACCTCCTTAATGACCGATTCTAATAACATGTCAAGCTATGGCCTATAGTTTCCTGTTTTCTGCCTCCCTCCCTTCTTGAATAGAGAGGTTATATTTGCTACTTTCCAATCTGATGGAACCTTTCCAGAATCTAGCGAATTTTGGAAAATTAACACCAGTGAACCTACTACTTCATTACCCACCTCTTTTAAGACCCTAGGATGTAGCCCATTGGGACCTGGAGACTGACCAGCCTGCAGCTCCAACAATTTACTTAGTATCATTTCCCTAGTGATTTCAATTTCACCAAGTTCCTTTCTCCCTTTCACCTCCTGATTTGCAGCTATTACTGGAATGTTTTTTGTATCCTCTATAGAGAACATGGAAGCAAAATATTTGTTCATTTCTTCCCCCATTTCCTTATTATCAACTATTAATTCCGCACTGTCACTCTCTAGAGGATGAGCACTCATTTTACTTACTCTTTTCCTTTTTAAATACCTGTAGAAACTCTTGCTATCCATTTTTACATTTCTAGCCAGCTTCCTCTCATACTTTAATTTCTTTCTCCTGATTAACCTTTTATTCATTCTCTGCCATTCTTTATATTCTGTCCAATCATCTGTCCTGCCATTCATCTTTGTGCAATTATATGCTTTTTCCTTAAGATTGATACTTTCTTCCAAACCTTTAGTTAACCACAGATGGTGGGTCCTCATTTATGCCTTACCCTGATGGCACAGACAAGATCATTCATCTTTTTTCTGCACTGGATGACCGACTTCTTGTGTGCAGTGTTGGCACTGACCACCTCTGCCACCGCCTCCCAAGCCTGAATGGTGAGACTGATGGGCCTCCTGCGGCCAGGGAGGTGGTAGAGGGCATTGCCGTTAGCCTTCACAGCATCCAGAAGTTGTCCCAGGGATGCAGCTAATTGGATGCATGGCTTTGGGGCCATGCCTTCACCAAAGCAGCCCTGGGCTGCAAGCATTGAGAAGTTTGGGCGCTGCCGCAGTTTAAATATGGCACCCGGCAGGATGAAGTGGCGAGGTAATGTCGTGGTGGGCAAATTGGAGACCAGTTGCCAGCGAGACAGTGTCTTTCCATGACTGCATAATTAATGTGGCAGGAAGGGGACAATATGGCACGAAAACCCATCATTGTGGCCGGCTGATGACATGTTTTTTTAAACGGCCGCTACCACACTTATTGCAACTCTGGGGCGATTCCACCCTATATGCCTATTACTACTGAATCATGCAAGAAGATGATTCTCTGTATTTTTATTGTCTTGAAGAGAATTGAACATTACCTTTTCAGATTAAATTATATTGGTCTTTTGATAAATTTATAGCACCTATAAAAGTAAGACAAGGATTTCCTTTTCATTTTAACAAAACAACATAGGGAGGAGTTTTATGGCTCCATCGTGGCGGGGGAGGGGCCAGAAAATTCAGCAAGCCATTCAAATCTCCATTGATGCCAGTGGGACTGGAAGATCTCGCCAGCGGGAGGGGCCCAATTCCACCCATAATTCACACAAAATACCTTAACCATGGATTTGAACAAAGCTAAATCCAAGGAGTATAAGCTTCAAGTTTACAGTTCTGGATTTCTTGTCCGAATGCATAAACTGAGAGGGGCCTAGCTGAAAACGTTACTGTGTGAAGTCTTGGTACAGTTGAATCTGCATTATTGCTCCAATGATATTCATACAAAGTTGAGGAAGACGCCTGCACATTATGATATATTGGCATTGGGTGTGATCTTGGTGCTGTGTACTTTTGCATATATTTAAAGACCTTGATGATAGGGCTTCATGAAATTGGTCCACCAGCTTCATTTGTTTATTACCGGCAAGCTTGTGCTGGTAATTGCAACCCCAGAGGCAGCTAACCAGAAGCAATGAGAACCTGGTGGATGGAGCAAGCACTAGCCTGCCAAAGCCCATAGATTTAACCTGAAGCTCACCCTAGCCTCACAATATCCTAAGTAAATAAACTAAAACAAACCCCTTTCTGCAACACAGCCAGCTGCTGCCTGACACAAATGGATTTTGCAACATGGTTTTGTGTTTCAAAGAAAGCATAGAAAATGTGTCTAATATAATCATAAGACTTCCACCAAATATTTATCTGAATGAAGACAAGCAGGCAGTGTGCTGGAGATATAACATTCAATCAAAAGGAATTTTACTTGGGGTAGAATCTTCGTGTCGGTGAGCGGGGGCGAGCCCCACTCGCCGATGTGCAAAATGACGCATGGTGATGTCAGATCCCCACGTCACTGCGTGTCATTCAGATCTTCAGTTTAGCGAGCACGCACCGGAGTCGGCTGCGTGCCCACTGAACTCTTAAAGGCCTATTAAAGCCATTTATCCACTAATTGAACTGATTGTCTGGGCTGCCCGTCCAACCTTAAGGTTGACAGGCAGGCAAAGAGCCCAGGCAGCCTTCGCATTTATCATGAAACCTCATCCACGGGCAGGATGAGGTTTCATGAAGGTTTTTACAGTTTAATAAAATTTTTAAATAAAATTCATTGACATGTCCCAGCTCATGTCACACTGTCACATGAGGGAACATGTCTTAAAAATGTTTTTTTGTCTTCATTAAAATTTTTAAAGATCAAACTAATCTCCCTGAGGCAGCTCTTTGCCTCAGGGAGATTTCTGCGCTCTTTCGCACACATGCGCGAAAGAGTGCTGGACCCGACTCTCCCACCACCCCCTGCCCGCACATGTATTGCTCAGCACGACCACTCGTGATCCGTATAGGGCGGGCCATAATTGGCCCGCCCATGTGAAATTGCGGTGCCGAGCCGATTGGCGCTGCGACTGCCCCCACCTGCTCCCGCCGAGCCTGCCTGACGTGGGAATAATTCAGGCCTTGGGTTTTGTGGCTCTATCCCCATTAAATCTTATTGCTTATCTCCTGTTAAACATCAACTTTGTGTTGAAATTTACAGCAAACCCGAATGTTTGCAAAAGCAAATCATTTTAGTTCACAAGTTTAAAAAAAAGAGTGCATCAAAGGATAGATTTCTGTGGATATGAAGAGATGAAAATGAAATGAAACTTAGAACTATACGATTAAACCAAGTGTCTGAGGGGGAGCCAATTTAATAAAACACAGGCTGCACATATTTAGCCTATACTAATCATATTTGAAAATTTGAGAGTCTTTGAAGAAACAATTGATTGGTAAGATAGAGCAGAATAGATGTAGGGGTAGAGTTTCTATTTTGGGCACAATCAGCATACCAGGCGCAAATTCCATTTGAGTTTGCGTTGGTTAGTTCAAGTGCCCATTCAAAACTGTTTGCATGTCAGCAAACCTAAAATCTTCAATGACCTAACACAATCAGATAGCATAAGAGAATGTAGTTGTTTATTTTTTGTGGACCGGGTCAGCTTCCAGGGTTAAACATCGTGGAAACTCAATTTACGCTGGATGCAGCTTACACTTAAAATTCCTCCATCTTTTATGCTGGTTCGGCCAATTTTGGTTTAGTTATGCTGGCAATAAGCACAAAATAGCAGAAGCAGAAAAAAGAACCGGGGTATGATGGGGAGAAATATCTTTGCACTGCAAATTGTTACAATCTGAAACACACTACCTGAAAGGATTGTGGAAGCAGATGCAAAAGCAACTTTCAAAAGGGAATTAGATGCATATTTGAAAAAAATATATTTTGTAGCTCTATGGGCAGGATCAAAGGAGTGGAATGGGCTGAATGGGCTCCTTCTATACTATAAGATTCTTGGGCTGGGTTTTCACTCAGACCTGAAATGAGGGCTGGTTCTAGGCCCCATCCTGATATAGAGTTGATTTCCAGGCAACGTTTCTTGGCGGAAACATTGAATTTTATTTACAAGACAGCAGCTAAATGTGTGCATCAAACTCTATAACTGAAGAAGAACTCTCCCCTAGCGGTTCCCCATGCTGCTAACTTATTGGCTTACACAGATCATGTGATCTTACAACACAGGATTTTTCTTAAAGCTACAGTCCTACATCTATCAGAACTATAATTACTACACATCCCCATACAGCATGTATGATTTAGGCACACTCATGAGGATTTTCATATCTTTGGCTGATTAAAGGCCTGGCAGCAGGCTTACCATCCAATCAGGGACAGCGAGCGGGCTCCCAATGTTGGAGGGTCAATGATAGGCTGCTCAGCTCCTGCTCTTTTTCAATCCTCTAAATAAACTTACCTTCACTTGTGTCTCGCAATACCATCTTCAGATTGACTGCTCCCATCTCAGCCTACTGCCAAAACTTTCGAAATTTGAAGAGCAAACAGAGTCAGACCTTTGTAGAATTTGCTAGACAGAAGGAAATGGTGTTTGATAAGTGGTATAGGTTGATGAAGGTTGAACAGGGCATTGAGAATTTTGGGGAAGTGATTCTGATGGAAAAATGTAAAAATAGTGTCCTTGGAAGAACAAAAAAAATTGTAAAACAAAGGCTGCTGCAGAAATGGCAGATGATTACAAATTGACAAACAAGCTTTATTTTAGTTCTTTCATGGGCTGTGGGCATTGCTGCCTAGGCCAGCATTTATTGCCCATCCCTAATTGTCCTTGAGAAGGTGGTGGTGTGCTGTCTTCTTGAACCGCTGCAGTCCATGTGATGTTGGTACACCCATAGTGTTGTTAGGGAAGTTGTTCCAGGAGTTTGACCCATATTAGTTACAGGTCCAGTTTGGAAACTCACAGGGAAATTGGAGAGATAAGGGTTTCCATAGTAAAAAGAAATTTGCTTCTAGTGAGAAAGAGGTCAGGGTGGAGAGACCGACACACCTCAGGTTAGCAAAGGGGAAAGTCCGGGAGATAAGTTTGGTTTGAGGGGACCAATATGTTATCCTTGTCATTAAAAATGACATGCAAAGGCTGAATGTTGGAAATGGAAAAGCAAAACTATGTATAGCATTTGTACTATTTGCATTTGCATGTTGTCCCTCCAGAAAATATTGCTTTCTGCAGCTTTTGTCCCTTTAAATCTGAAGCATGGAGTCTTTCTCTCTATCCTTCACTCCTTCTACCCTTGTATGTTTACCTTCTCTTTAGGGGTCGTAAAACTCCTCATTAGAAATGCAAGCACCTTTTTAAAGTGAAACTAAAACTCCATTTGACCTTTCTTAACACAGAGATACAGAAATACAAATCAAACTTAAACTTTAAAGTTAAAACTCATTCCTAACACCCACAAACACCAATATAACTTACTTAAACTATCTATATTTCCTAACAAAGACAGGTTGGGAAAGTGGTTAATTAGGCATATGGATTCCATGCTTTATAAATAGGGCTATAGGGTACAAGATTAAGGAAGTTAAGACAAACCTTTATAAAACATTCATTCGGTCTCAACTGGAACATTGTATCCAACTCTGTGCACTGTATGTTAGAAATGATGTAAAGGCCTTAGAGAAGATGTAAGAAAACTTTATGAGAATGTTTCCAAGGATAAGAGGCTTCAGTCAAATAGATGTACTGGAGAAGAAGAGGGTGTTCTTCTCAGAGAAGAGAAGGTTGAAGATAGCAGCTGAAGATAGTTGGGCCTGCGCTGCTCCATTGGAGATATTTTGCAGTGGTGTCCTAGGATTGAGATGGTTGGCTTCCAACAACTACAACAATCTTCCTTTCTGCCAGGTATGACTCCAGCCACTGCAGAGTTTTGTCCATAATCCCCTTTGACTTGAATTTTTCGGGGGTTTCTTGATATCAAAGTCAGTCACTTTTATTTCACCTGTGCATGTTTGAACAAGACTAATGAGGTCTGGAATTGAATGGTCCTGACAGAATACAAATTGAGAATCAGTGAACAGTTTGTTGGTATGTAAGTGCCACCCACTTGATAGCACGGTTGACAGCTCCTCCCATCTCTGATCTTGGCGGGGAGAGTGTAGGGTGTAGGCAAATGGGGTGGTAATTGGCCAGATTGGACTTGTCCTGTTTATTGTGTATAAGTCATATATGGACGAATTTTTACATAGTCGGATAGAGGCCAGTTTTGCAGCTGTATTCGAACTGGTTAACTAGAGGTGCAGCTAGTTCCAAATCACAATTTTCAGTGCTACAGCCAGGATGTTATTGGGACCTGTAGCCTTTGTTCTGTCTAAAACACTTAGTCATTTTTTGATATCATTTGAGGTGGATCGAATTGGCTGAAGACTGGCATCTCCTGGAGTCCTCAGGAGAAGACTGAAAAGGATCATCCACTTGGCACTTCTCGCTGAAGATGGTTGCAAATGCTTCAGTCTTTTCTTTTGCACAGACCGTATTCTACCGTATTGAGGATAGGAACATTCATAGTGCCTCCTTCTCCCATTAATTGTTTAGGAGCATGGAATATAGGGCAGGATTTTCTGCACCCGCCCACGCTGGGATCTTCCATTCCCGTTGCAAGTCAATGGACTTCTGCCTGGGGTGCTGCCTCGCCCATAGCGGGTCCCGCCTTTGGCGGGGCCAGAGAATCCTGGCCATAGGAGCATAGAAACAGGAGTGATCCATTTAGCCCCTTAAACCTGTTCCACCATAGGACTAGGTCATGATGGATCTGTATCTTAAATCTATCTACCCATTTTGGTTTCATAATCCTTAATACCCTTGCCTAACAAAGATCTATCAATTTTAGTTTTGGTATTTTCAATTGACCTAACTTCAAAGGTTCTTTGGTGAGATCCCTGGATTTCCAGTACCTTTTGTGTAAAGAGGTGATGTCCTAGGGCTGAGATGATTGGCCTCCAACATATCCAACCATCTTCCTTTCTGCCAGGTATGACGCCAGCCACTGCAGTTTTTCCCATAATCCCATTGACTGGAGTTTTTTGGGCTTCTTGGTGTCATGTTGGTGCTTTCATCACCTTCTCCAAACATGGTGTCTATGTCCTAATTTGGTATCTATGTCCTTTCGAACTTGGTTCGGTCAATGGTGGTACTACAGTGTTACTCTCAGCAATTTGATACATTGAACAGGTTCCTTCACAGAACATTTATACTCCTGTTTAAATAGACTCCTCAACCCATTTAATAACCTGAGGAAGCGTCTGTCTAAAATTAGATCAATGAAAACTCCTAAAGGTCTAGCTCATGTTCTGTCCTACATATGCCTCCATCTTTGGAATGATATTTCCATACTCCCAGCAGGTTAGGAACCATCATTTTACTTTGATCACTTTTATTTGTATCAATTCATGTAACCATTAATCTTTCCAATCAGATATTTATGGAACTTTTTTTAAAGGTAATACATGGTGCATTTGTTCCTATGGGCATTCTATCAAATGAATTATTTCCATCTGGCTTTAGTGAGGCTTGTTAACTTTAGATTTGTGTCTTCTAGTTCTGTGACAGTAACAAGGGTATATTTTGACATTTAAAATGAAGCTATGAATTGTGAGCTATCTCTTTCTCATATGTCATAATAAATCACAATTTTTCATATTTTGGGGAGCTTTCAAGTGATGCTGCAAAAGAAGAGATTTCTGAAATTGTTTTCCATGAGACCTTTATGGAAAATGCCTGCAAACCGTTGTTAAAACTGCAGAGAGGCTGGAAGCTTTTCTATTCCATTTAATGTTTGCTTCTGGTTGAAAGTAATTTTCCAGAAATGTAAATGAATTAAAACCTAAGTGGAAAAGATGTACCTCAAGCAGTTTGTTCCTCTGTATAGTATTATTTTCACTTGCTGTTATTTCAGGTGATTTCAACTGCCATGTCTAACTGAGAATTGAGTGATTTTCTCGTTCAATGTGGCCTCACTGAAATTATTTGTGGAAAGAAATGGATTTGTTTTACATAAGATCGAAGCCATTTCACCTGTGACAGGTTGCAGTAAATTAATGCTCTTCCCTCTACTAAGCAAAGATTAACTATAGGATACGAGTTTCTTTATTTGAAAATCTAGGATGCATATATCAAAGGTCATGGCTTAACCACTCCACACACATTTAGCAGATGGAGTATAATGGGTGAAAATTTGGCAGGAAGAATAGAAAAGCAGTCTAAATGAAGAGTTATCACATAACGCTGCAGTCCAGAGAGATCTGGGTGTCCTTATATATTAATTGCAAAAAGTCAGGATGCAGGTACAGCAAACAATTAGGAAAGCAAATGGAAAGTTAGCTTTTATTGCAAGGGAATTGGAGTATAAAAGTAAGGATTTGCTACAACTGTATAGGGCATTGGTGAGACCAAATCTAGAGTACTGTGTACAGCTTTGGCCACCTTGCTTAAGGAGGGATATACTTGCATTTGCAGCAGTTCAGCGAAGGTTCACTAAGCTGATTCCCTGGATGAGTGGTTTGTCTTATGAGGAAAGATTGAGCAGGTTGGGCCGATACTCATCAGAGTTTAGAAGAACAAGAGGTGGCCTTGTTGAAACATATAAGATTCTAAGGGGGCTTGACAGGGTAATTACTGAGAAGAGGAGATGGCGATGCAGTGATAATGTCACTGGACTAGTAACTCAGAGGCCCAGCTAGGAACTCTAGGGACATGGGTCCAAATCCCACCATGGAATTAAATTCAATTAAGGAATCGGGAATATGAAACTAGTCTTAATAATGGTGACCATGACACTATCATCAATTGCTGTGAAAACCTAGCTGGTTCAATAATGTCCTTTATGGAATGTAATCTGCTATTTTTACCCAGTCTGGCCTACATGTGACTCCAGACCCACAGCAATGTCTGAACAGGCAATGTCAGAAATGCTCAGTTCAAGAGCAATTAGGATGGACAACAGATACTGGGTTTGCCAGCAACACCCACATCCCACGAAAGGAGAAAGAGGAAAAAAGGATGCTTGCCCTTGAAAGGAAATCTAGAATTAGGATAGAGTTTCAAAATAATGGGTCTCTCATATAAGACGGAAATGAAGAGGAATTTCTTCTGTCAGAGGATCATTAGTATTTGGAATTCTCTTCACCAGCAGGCATTGAAGGCTGGGGGTTAGGGGGGGTGGAGATGAGGGGTGGCGGTGGAGAGACAGGAAAATAGAGGTAAGGCTACAATTAGATCAGCCATGGTCTTATTGAATGGCTGAGCAAGCTGGAGTGGTCAAATGGTCTACCCGTGCTCTTATTTCTTATGTTACTATAGCTCATTTAATAACTTTTCAATCTATCTATCTATCTAATGTTATTTAATAAACACTTAGTTCATGATTTCAGTTGTGCAGTTTTTCTAAATCTTCAGGGGCGATTTTCCTCTTTGCACTAGGGATGGCACTGGAGAATTGCATTTGAAAGACGTTAAGTATTGATTGCCAAATCATTTGCCTGATAGCACTCATTAATGAGTCTGCATGGCATTCTCATGGCTAGCACTTCAAATAATGCCCTCTCCTAACAGTGACAAGATGATTGGGGATATGCTGGTCAGTGCAGAGTGTTTCAAGCTTTATTTACAAATACTTCACATTTCACTGTTCATGGGATGTGTCCATCACTGACAAGGCCAGCATTTATTAACCACCCTAAATTATCCTCGAGTCAATAGTGGTGAGCCGCCTTCTTGAACCACTGCAGTCTGTATGGTGTAGATACACCTACGGTGCTGTTAAGGAAGAAATTCCAGCATTTTGACCCAGTGACAATGTTGGAATGATGATATAATTCCAAGTCATGATGATGTGTGATTTGGAAGGGAACTTACAGGTGCTAGTGTCCCCATGCATCTGCTGTCATTGTCCTTCTATGTAGGAGAGGTCACGTGTTTAGAAGATTCTGTGGTGAGTTACTACACTACTTTATGTAGAGGGTACACACTGCTGCTAGTGTGTGAAGGTGCTGGAGGTAGTGAATATGTAAAGTGGTGGATGGGGTGTCAAGTGGGTTTCTTTTCCCTAGGTGGTGTCGAGCTTCTTGAGTGTCGCTGCAGCTACTGCCATCCAGACAAGTGGTGAATATTCCATCACAATCCTGACTCGTGCCTTGTAGATGGTGGGCAGGCTTTGGGGAGACAGGAAGTGAATTACTTGATGCAGAATTCCCAGCCTCTGACCGGCTTTTGTAACCATAGTATTTATATGGCTGATCCAGTTCAGTTTCTGGTTGGTGGTAACCCCCAGGACGTTTATGATGTGGGCTTCAGTGATGGTAATACCATTGAATGTGAAGGGGAGATGGTTATATGCTCTCTTGTTGGAGATGGTCATTGCCTAGCACTTTTGTGGTGAAAATGTTACTTACCACTTATCAGTCCAAGCTTGAATGTTATCCAGGTTTTTCTGCATACAGTCACAGACTGCTTTAATATCTGATAAGTTATGAATGGTATTGAACACTGTGCAATCATCCACAAACATCCCCACTTCTGACCTTATGATAGAGGGAGGATCATTGATGGAGCAGTTGAAGATGGTTGGGTCCAAAACGCTACCCAGAGGAACTCCTGCAGTGATTTTCTGCAGCTGAGATGCTTGGTTTCAAACAACCACAACCATCTTATCACGTGAAGTGAATTGAATTGGCTAAATGCTAGCATTTGTGATGCTGGACACCTCAGGCGAAGGCCAAGGTGGATCATGCATTCGACACTGATGGGTAAAGATGGTCAAAAATGCTTCAGTTTTATCTTCTGCACTGAAGTTCCAGGCTCTGCCATCATTCAGGGTGGGAATGTTCATGGAGGCTCCACCTCTCATTAGTTGTTTAATTGTCCATCACCATTCACAACTGGATTTGGCAGGATTGCAGAACTTTAATCTGACCCAATGGTTGTGAGATTGCTTAGCTCTGTCTATAGCATGCTGCTTCTGCTGTTCAACATATTTGTAATCCTATGTTATCGCTCCCAGGTTGGTTTCTCTTTTTTAGGGAAGCCTGGTGCTGGTCCTGGCTTGCTCTCTAATACTCCTCATTAAACCATGAGTTTGTGTGCTGATGACCTACAGAGCTTCCTAGATGTCCAGCTTTGAGCTGCTAGATATGTTCTGGATCTATCCCATTTAGCACAGTGGTAGTGCCACAGAACATGATAGAGGTATCCTCAGTATGAAGATGGGACTCTATATCAACAAGGACTATGTGTTGGTCACTCCTACCAACACTATCATGAACAGATGTATCCGCAACTGTAGATTGATAAGGATGAGGTGAAGTAGGTTTTCCCCTCATGTTGGTCCCGTCACCACCTGCCAATGGCACAGTCTGGCAGCTATGTCCTTCAAGGCTCAGACAGCTCAATCAGCAGTGATGCTACCAAGCCATTCTTGGTGATGGGCTATGAAGTCCCCCACCTAACATTCTGTGCCCTTGCTACACTCAGTGCTTCCTTCAAGTGGTGTTCAGCATGGGGGAGTACTGATTCATCAGTTGAGGGAAGATGGTAGGTGTCAATCAGCTGATGGTTTCCTTGCCTGATGCCATGGACATCATGGGGTCCAGAGTCAATGTTGGTGACTCCCAAGGCCACTCCCTCCTAACAGTACACCAGTGTGACGCCACCTCTGGTGGGTCTGTCCTTCCGTGTGACAGGACATACACAGGGATGGTGATGGAGGAATCTGTGACATTGGCTGTAAGACTTAATCATTATAATTGTGCAGGGTGTTACTTGGCTAGTCTGTGGAACAGTTCTCCTAATGTTAACACAAGTCCCAAGATGTTAGTGAGGAGGACATTACAGGGTAGACCGGGCAGGGTGTGTCTTTGTTATATCCAATGTCTAGGTCAATGCCAGGTGCCGTGTCCAATTTTACCTTTATTCAACTTTTCTATAGTGGTTTGATACAACTAAGTTGCTTGCTAGGCCACGTAAGAGGGCAGTTAAGAGTCAACCTTATTGCTGTGGATCTCGAGTAGGCCAGGGCAATGATGGCGGATTCCCTTCCCTAAAGAACATTAGGGAAGCAGATGGATTTTTATGACAAGCCAGTAGTTTCATGGTCACCGTTACTCAAACTAGCTTTTTATTACAGATTTATTTCATTTATTGAATTTAAATTCCTCAGCTGCCCTGGTAGAATTTGAACTCAGTGAACCTGGGCCTCTGGGTTACTCATCCAGTAACATTACACCTGTTCCTGCTGCTGCTGGAGGTTTGCACTGCATTTTGAAACAACATTGAAAGACTTTCTAAGACATTTAATCATGACTTCACCAACATTTATTCTGGAAATTTCTGAGAACTTCACCTAAAAAGACTAAATGCTGTGCTACTCTACTTTATTAGAGGCCTTATTGAAGACACCAGGAGAAAGCGGGTGCTTGATCATCAGCATTTTGCTAGGGTCCCCCTTGGTTTCCAGGGGAAATGGGAGAAGGGCATGAGGCCAAGTAAAGCAGTACCAGCTGCTGTAGGAGAGAGGAACAACAGGGACGTGAGGATGAGGTGGACTCCTACCCGCCCTGCTGAGGACATGTCTCGTCCTCTTGACCTTTTCCACTGGGACCTCTATTGCCATGTCCAAGAACCTGAGGACTTTCTCACTTGGTATCTGAGCCTCCTGGAACGGGCCACTATGTGTCAGTCGGCCCACTCTACACATTCAGTGGAAGTGAGTAGGGGTGAAATCAGGCTTGGTGGCACCCATCTTTTGAGTGTTACTTACGATTCCAAAATGGCACCCATGGCATGTGCACACTTCTGATGTTAGGTGGTAATGGGATTAGCGTGTACACACTCAACCTCAGAAGCATTCAGCACTATCAGTGTGCAACACTGATTTCACGTCAGTGCTGCCATTTAGGGACTCCATATTCTGGTCTATGATTTCTCCCACAGCTGAACACACATTCAGTGACATGAAGCAGTGCTTTTTAAATCATCAGCTACATACAAATTGGTTCTTGGATAATTTATTTTGGCTGTTGCTGCAATTCCATATATTTTGGGTACTTTTCCATACTTGCCTCATTGGTCAACAGCAGTGGTCTGGCTGGTGCTGAAGTGCTTTTTTGTCTTGCACACATACCTGTTGCCTCCCACATGGATAGTCTAGTCAGCATTCCTCTTGGAATTGAGCACAATTGGGAAAATGACCAGAGGTCACACAGTGTAGGTCAAACTCCTAGAAGAGTAATGAGGTAGAGGAGGAGGGGTAGATGGGCTTTCAAGAAGAGGCCACATCCCATCTAGGGTGTTCAGGGAGCAATTCTCCTTCCTGAACCTCAACAACAGCCAACTTTTTCAACGTTTTGTGTTTCTCTATGGAGTTGTCGATGAAATATGCCACCTGCTGCAGGCACAACCACAGCCTCAGAGCAGAGCAAGGACCATATTGCCAGCGGCTGTGATAGTGGCTGTAACTGTGAATGTTACTGCATCTGGCTCCTCCCAGGTTGCTGGTGGTGATATTTGCAACATTGTTCTGTTGATCACAATGCAAAAGAAAAACCAAGACAAAATATACATTCCAAAGCAAATTTATAAATTAAATCATGTTGCATACTAAACTAATCACCTCTATTCATCCCATGCCCTTTCTCAGCCTAGGGCTCCTATGAGGTGCTACCAAAATGGCTGAAACATGGGGGATGACCTCCAGGAGTTCTGGAGCATGAAGTAAGAAATTAAGATGTGCATGCTTACACAATCTTCAGGTTAAAAGAAAGTTAGGATGAGGGAGAAGTGGAATGTGAGAAGGAGGATTAGCTATGGGGATACCATCATCTTCAATGGATTCAGCTTCACTGGTGGCTGCCATCTCAGATTCGTCCTTCCTGCAATGACCACAACCATCTCCTTCATAGGAGTTAGAACGTTCAGGCGTGGCTCTCCATTTCCGGTTAGCACTGAAGCACTGAACCTGCAGGTGTCTCCATTTTATCTTCTCCAGGCAAGTTCAAATCAAAATCAGAAGACAGGACCAAAATTTTGTGCTAAAATCAGGCATTCAGACAAACATGTCTTATTAGTACAGTACACATTTAGCACAGGTTTTCACCCTTATATCAAAATAAACCTCAAGTAGTATGTTAACAATTTGTGTGTTGTTTCTGTGCATTTGATGGTTAAAGTGCATTTGATGGTTAAAATCTGTCCTTCAGATGAGATACTTGGGGTTATATACTTTCCAGTGATTTCAGCAGAAAGTAAAATCAGGCATAAAATAGATCTAATCCATTGGCTTCATGTTAGGAGGATTAAAATTACGCAGTTCAATCCAAACATCTGTCTATTCAGGTGGATGTAAAACATCCCTGTGATGCTATTTGAAAAAGGTCAGGGAGTTCTTGTGTGCTGGCCAACATCCACCATCACAAACATGATACCACAGCTACAATTGCTATTACCTCTACTCAAATACTTAAATTTTGCCCAACCACAGTACAATATTTCAATGATATTAATGGTTTATATTAGGTGCCGTCTCCAATTTCTGTTGACCCTTCAGCTCGCTTTCACAGTTTTAATATCAGACAAAATCTCATTAATATTGTCCCCTGAACAGGGAAACTACTATCGGTATGCTTTTACCACACTGTTGCCCTGACCTTGGATATTCTTATCAAAAAGCATGACATAGCAGTTAATTAGTTATGGATCCTCAGAGGCAACAAAAAGAATTTGCATAGCAGTCTGCTCATTACTTGAGCACTATAGTCACTGCAAATATATTTTATAGCCAAATGTGACTAAATTAGCGGTAAAGGAGAATAAGCACAAAGCTCCGGCTATATAGAAAATATGAACATAACTGGATCAACTGCTTTATGGCGGAAATTTCAACCCCAAGACAGGTGGGAGAGGGTTGGGTGGCGGAAGAGGTTAACATTTCAAAAGTCTGAAATCTGACCCTCAACCCATCTCAAACACACCTACTTTCAGTTTTAACAGAGGCTGGCAGAGGGTTGGATAAGTAACCCACTCTTGAGAGACAGGTCAATAATTTAAATATATTTACGAGCCTGAGTATTGTTGAAAAAAGAGACATGCTGTCAAAGCTTTTCATCTTGACAGATTTGCAAGAATACTAAATTTAAAGGGAGCAACACTTTACACTGCATGAGAAGAGGGTATTGATTGGTTGGCAAGAGGACTCTGATTGGTAGAGACATTGCCATGGAGAATGCACCGGGGCCAAGCTTTTGGTTAAATTCAAACCAGGCAGGTCAACTCTAAATGCTCAAGGCATTGACATCTGGAATAAACCAGGGAACAGCTGTTCCCCAAGATTCAGCAGCATGTCTCTTTTTTCAGCAATTGTCAAGTTCTGTACTACCAAGTGACTATTAATGAGTCTGCATGCCACAGTTTTAGCAACCATTTAGATTTAACGGCTGCAGGTCCAGTTTCCAAGGACTTCAAAAGCATTGCTGCCAAAGGAAGGCTAGAAAGGCTGGATCCAATGGGCAAATGCTTTTCCAGCACTGCTTGTGGACCAGGAGGAGCAAGAGTGCTTCCCCTGGCCCCCAACCTACCCGTGTCTGTTACCATGATCCACCCTTCCCTGTAGTCTTCCCAACACATGATCTAGCCCCCGTAATATCTTCCCCTAACATGGTCACCTCAAACTCCTAAATCCACAAACCCCTCCCCTGCGCCCACCCCACCACCCCAATGTGTTCTACATGCTCCCCACCCCCACCCCTGAATTTATCACTTCCTTTCCTCCTCACCACTCCCTGGCTATGAGCTTCAATCGCAGGCCTTCTCGCCCGACAGCCAGACAGCTTCTCCATTTGGCCAGCTGCCAGATGAGAAACAGAGATAAAGAATTCTGATGAGGTCCTGCTAGTAAATTCACCAAGACCTCTGTGCTACCTGCAGTTCAGCCACTACTACTCCAGGCTGACTCCCTCCCCTCTTCCCCATAAATATCAGACCACAAACTCTCCTCTTCAATACCAAAAAAGCTAATTCATCTTACAAACATCCCATATGTCTTTTAGCCATTTAATATATTGTTTGAAATCAATGGTACAGCACCATTTTAGGTATAAATCTCAGTGGTTGAAACAGAACCAATATAAATCCACTATCGAAAAGCAAAGCTACTCAGAATTTATTATCGTTCATCTGTTTTGATATTATAAATCTATCCAAATTCTTTTTTAAATCTGAGTCAGAATCTGTTCCATCATCTTTATTGCATGACAGTAGCTGTTGTCTGGATTAGTTTCACCTAAAACTGTAAGGGTAGAACTTTAAAGCACAGATTAAGGTGTAACAAAGCTTGAGTGACACGAGAAATAAACAAGCTGAAATTCAACAAGGTTTGTCAGTGTCACAGAGGGCACAGGCCTGAGATCGAGCTACAACACCATGGACCTGATTCTCTGACTATATTGCATGTGAATACAGCTTCCTGATGGTCATGTGGGGCCAGGGAATTCACATTTTGGGTGAGAATTTCTAGAGTGGATGAATTGTGTGCCTCACCACCTCCTGAATGGACACAGGATGGGCCCGCACAATTAATATTATTTCTGATTTCCCCTGAGTTCTGAGGAAATGGACATTGTCCTTTTCTGTAAACTTGCTAGTTCATTCCATTGAAATCTAGTCCATGAGTTTCAGATGGGAAGCACGGGATTCCTGGTTTCATTGCATGCACGGGATTCCTGGTTTCATTGCATGCTGTGGAGGTGACAGAAGCATATAGAAAGCATCAAATTGCTAGTGGTATTGGGGATTCATATCCCCAGCCCAGGTGAAGGGGTGGGGTGGGATGGGATGGGGTGGGAGGAGGGCGGTGTCTGGTCCACTATTCCCACTACAATTCAGTTGTTATGCACGACCTGCTTCTTTCAGTGTGCGCTCCTTTAATTTTTTTTCTATATGGCTGTGCAGAAGTGTTATTTATCACAGAACAAGGCTTGCTTTACAGCCACTCACCCGAGTAGCTTGGCAGGAACACTGGTCGATCCCAATCCCAGGGGACTTTTAATGGAGGGCCGGGGGGAAACACTCCTGGTCCTCCTGACCCACAAGCAGTGCTGGAAAGGTATCTCCCTTCTCACCTTCCTTCAGCTGCCAGGCTTCTCAAGGCCTGGAAAGCCCAGATGGCCACAGTTAAACCTTCAGGTCAGTTTAAATCAGAGGTTGCCAGCTTATTGATATATTTACATTACCAACACACCTCCTGGGAGCAGATTGGCTGTCTGCCCCTTATCCTGCCTTCATTAAAACTGGAAGTGGGTGGGTTCAAGATGGGTTGGGGTTAATTTTGCAACTTTTAAAATGACCCAACCCCAAACCAACTGTCTTTGGGGCTAAATTCCCCCCAAAGTGTTGAATTGGCTATAAGGGCAGCAAAACAAGACCAGCTCCTTAGTTAATGATTGAGTAATGTGATTGTTAATTACTTTCTGATGAATATGCCTCACTCCGCTTTTTCAGACTTCCCCTGCTTCTTACCCCAGCCAGTGACAACAGATGCTGTGGGCTCATTCCTACCTTACCTTCTGCTTCAGGGATTTTTACTGCAGTGCAAAGTTTTTGCAACCTCCCGAAGCCACAACTATCCTGCACAGCTTTCCTGCAGCTTTGTGCTGCAAAATCCCTCTAGATCTATGAAGCAGGAAAGGGCAGCTTTAGAATGCACTGAACAGATAACAAAAGAGGCCTCTGACTCTCCAGAAGGGCAAGGGGAAAAATAAGCCAAGGTTTCTGCTCCTGATGTTTTTCCCAATGACCTCTGGCCATGTATGCACTCGATGTGAGGTCAGGATGGGGCTCAAAGAACAGCTGATGTGTCAGATCACTTGGAATGTCCCTGTTGCCAAGAAACTCTTCCCCAGGATGAATGTCCACTTCTAAAAGAGAAGAGCTAATAGAGAAAGGTGTCAGAAACAGAAAAGCAATGTTTGACAGTTGCAAAAGAATTAAAGGATTGGCCTTAAATGATGGCTATTCTTGTGTTAATATAATTGTGGCACTAATACCATGCAATTAACAGGAATCAGAAATATTTACGTATTGAATACAGGTTGTTGCTAGCAACTGCTTTAATCTAAAAATACATGCAGGTGAAATAGGTTTTTTTTAAATTAGACTTACCATTAGACTTATTAGACTTAATTGCATTGAAATTAATGTTAAAAGATCAAAATTTTTAGAAAAGCAGTTTGCGACATAAGGTAATGAAGAATATTCCATTGCTGTAAAGAAAGTTTTTTTCCTAAATCCTGTGGATCTTCCCACATCACTCAAAATAACCTCATCTTCCAGCTCGTAACTGGAGCACAACCTACTGTATATAATAATAAAACCATAGAAGTACTGCAAAGTACATTGTGACCTTTACAAGATTGCAGCTGCATGAACGATCAATACGTACCTTCTTAGATTAATACCTTTTGAACAGAACAGCAGTTTGTCGAGAAAATAAAGACCTTGTTCTCTGCTCAACCACTGTCATACTCTTTGATATATATAAAGGGCTATTGTTGCATGCTGAGAATTCTGCATGGTTTTTTAAAAGTGTCATTTGCAGCAATGTTACTTTATAAAAAAATATTTTCCTAATATGTTTTCCCTTTATCCTCGCTCTCACTTTTGCTGGGATGTGCACAGAAGATTACAGGCAATGAGCCACAATTTTGCACTCTTCACTCAAGGCACTGTGTACAAGGCATTGCTGATAGAAAGCAGTCCCACAACACTTGCCCCATTGAGTGTGGCTAAGCTATTCAATATGGAAGGCTTCACAATCAAGTCTGGTCATGTCCGCACCCAGTGTTCACAGCTGTGCACTTTCCAGAATGGGCAGCAATAAGAAGAAGGAACACCCGGTAAATCAAAGACGCTGATGGAGTTGTAGCAGCCTCAACTGCTTCCGCTGCTGAAATCAGCTAACTCAGCACAAATCTGGGTCTTTTCGGTCTTTAAGGATCAGCCACATGTAATGTTTACTTACTAGACCTTTGGGAAGCCTACATTGGTGTTATTCAATGTTATTCAGTGTCAGAACATTTCAGTCTGCTGCCTGCTATATTTATGCATTACAGTATTTCCTGGACTGGTCAGCCTGCCAAGCTTGCAACTTCTTGTTTATCCTTCTAGTTCTTCTTTTGAATTCCAGCTTTACCTCTTGACTAGCACATCAGTTTGTTTTGATGAAGATAGAGTGCAGTTGATTAAGCAATTCGGGCATGAACAAGGTGATCTGTCACCTGTTAAAAATTTAACCTCGAAGATTGGGCATCAGAGATTCTGAAGTTTGTTAATAGCTGCTGCTGGTGTATTCACAGAGCTTGGTTATTAGTTTAAATTCCCCACATCTTTTAGTTTGCTGAAGAGGTAGACATTTTAGAATTGGTCTACTTGAACTGTGTTCCACTTGATTCCACTGACTAAGCTCTGCTCTAATACATTGAAATGCTGCTTATATTCACTTCATTTGATTTGCCTCAGTTAATGTTGTGATACTTATCCCTGTTTAGGGTCTTCTTTATCTGAATTGATTTTGTTTTACAGTGCAGATAAACAACTTGCATTTATATAATTTCCTATCATAGCCTTAAAGTGTGCCAAAACAGTTTACAACCAATGCATTAATTTTGAAGAGTATTCACTATTACTAAGGCAAACATGGAAGTTAAATTGCACACCTTCTCAAGGGCAATTAGGGATGGGCAATAAATGCAGGCTTAGCCAGCGACACCCACTTCCCATGAATGAAGAAAAAAACTCTTTCCATCTCTTGATTTGACGCCACCAAGATCCTTAATTATTTTGGATGAGATATTTTCTTCTTCTGTGTTCCTAGAGCCTTCTTATTTTCTATATTTATCAGCTATTCATTTACTGGCCTTTGATGTGTTAACTGGAATCTTAATGAGGTGTCCTTTGTTGAAGAGTTTATCTGTGTCTTGATTTCCTCTCAGATTTCTGGATTCTCAAATTGCATCCGATGTCTAGTTTATTTTCCCTGTCTGAAGAACTGGGAGTTTCGGGTCTATCTTAGTTCTCAGACAGATTCCAGCACCAACTGAATGAAGCACTTTCCCCTCAAACCACAGCAACAAAATGCCATGGAAATTATAACTGTCAGCCTATATTAACATATTTCTTCTAGTCTTTCACAGGATATTGGTGTCACTGGGTAGGCCAGCATTTATTACCCATCCCTAATTGCCCTTGAGAAGGTGCCAGTGAGCCACCCGGTGTAGGTACTTCCACAGTGCTGTGAGCAAGGGAGTTCCAGGATTTTGACCCAGCGACAATGAAGAGAGCGATATAGCTCCAAGTCAGAATTGTGCGTGACTTGGAGGGGAACTGGCAGGTGTTGGTGTTCTCATACATCTGCTGCCTTTGCCTTTCTAGGTGATAGAGGTCATGGGTTTGGAAGGTGCTGTCAGAGGAGTCTTGGTGAGTTGCTGCAGTACATCTTGTAGATGGTACACACTGCTGCCGCTGTGTATCGGTGGTGGGGGGGAGTGGATGTTTGTAGATGGGGTGCCAATCAAATGAGCTGCATTATCCTGGATGGTGTCAAGCTTCTTGAGTATTGTTGGAGCTGCACTCATCCAGGCAAGTGGAGAGTTATTCCATCATACTCCTGACTTGTGCCTTGTAGATGGTGGACAGGCTTTGGGAAGTTAGGAGGTGTGTTACTCACCACAGAATTCCTTGTCTCTGATCTGCTTTTGTAGCCATAGTATTTATATGGCTTTTCCAGTTCAGTTTCTGGTTAATGGTAACTCCCAGGATTCAGCGATGGTAATATCATTGAATGTCAATGGGAGATGGTTAGATTCTCTCTTGCTGGAGATGGTCATTGCCTAGAACTTTTGTGGTGTGAAATTTGCTTTCTGCTTATCAGTTCAAGCCTGAATGATGTCCAGATATGTGGACACGGATTGCTTCAGTATGGTGCTGAACATTGTGCGACCATCAATAAACAGCTCCACTTCTGACATTATGATGGAAAGAAGGTCCTTGGTGTCGCAAGTGAAGATGGTTGGGCCTAGGACACTACACTGAGGAGCTCCTGCAGTGATGTCCTGGAACTGAGATGAATAACATCCAATAACCACAAGCACCTTCCTTTGTTCTAGGTATGACTCCAACAAGGAGAGCTTTTTCCCTGATTCCAATTGACTTCAGTTTTGCTGGGCTCCTTGATGCCACACATGGCCAAATGCTAACTTGATGTCAAGGGCAGTCACTCTCATGTCAACTCTTGAGTGCAGCTCTTTATTCACTGCACTGTCGTCAACCCCTTCCACCACTTTGCTGATGATCGCGAGTAGACTGATGGGGCAGTAATTGGCCAGTTTGGATTTGTCCTGCTTGTTATGGAAAACAGCTGCCAGTCCCATGAAAATCATACAGCCCATGGACACCTGTCAGTATACAGGTATGGGCAGACAGAGGTTCTGGGGCGTATCGTGGGACAGAAATGAGGGTGCAGGTGAATGGGATCCAAGGCTTTGGAGGCCGAAGCTTTCCAAGTGAAGCCAGTTGCAGAGGAGTGCAATTGTTCAGCTTAGCTTCATAAAGGAAAGTAATAATTTACATTCCATGTTGTCTTCATGTCCAAATCATCTTCTGACTTGCTTCAGGCTGGAGGAAAAGCCACAGCAGCTTCCTTACTCAAGCCTGAGGTAAAATTGCAGTCTGACAGATGGACAGTGTAGCAAGCAATCCAGAAACTTTGCATAAAACTTGTAATGGGCATGATGAGGGTGAGTAAGTAACCTTGGCGATTTTAACTGCACTGGTACCCAGTTTCCTGCAGATGGGTAGGATTAAAAATCGCCCCATTTATTTTAGACACAGTATAGATTCTTACCAAAGGAAACAAAGTTCTGCTGGGTTGAGTCAGCAAAACAAGGCTGAATGTAGAGGTCAGGAGCAATGACAAATACTCAGGAATAATCATGGGGGGGTTCATGTTCAATTTCATGAAGCTCATATTGTGATATGTGTAATTACATGAGATTAAAGTATGTTGTCATTTTGGCACTGTGCCTTGATAGAGTGCATTGTTTGCTATTTTTCTGGGCTTCAAGCTTGGACAATGATGGAAAATGCCATTAAGTGAATTTTAGCATGATAAATGATAATACTTCTTAAATACTTATTGGAAAAATATCACTCTGTGACTGATCAAGGGAATATATATATTAATGCAACTTCTTGTTAACTTATTTTAAGGAGTATGATGTCTATTTGTCCTAGCGCAGCATTTTTCAGATGGTGGTTTTTCCTTCAATACTGGCTGCCACACAGCCATTTCGGCGGGACATTAATTGACTAATGGCAAGATTTCTGCCCCCGACTGAGGAGAAAGTCCTGCCTTAGAGAGCTGCCAGACAATCAGATGGCCGGCAGCTCTGTAGTCCCAGCAGCGCCAAGTTCTAGCAGTGGATATGACTGGGACTACAGCCAGTCCCCGAAGAAGTGGAGCTAATGGGGGCTGGACCGAGGTAAGTCTGAACTATCAGCAGGGCAGGGCTGTCATTACCCAGCAAGGGGTGTGAGGATGTTTGGAGGCCAGAGGGCTGAGAGGGTGGTTAAAAGAGGGTATGACCTTGTGGGATGCCTCTGGCACAGATTCCCCCCTTTCTCAACATCAGACAGTGCAGCAAAAGCTGCCGGGCTATCCACGTGGTGTGGTCTTCCCCATGCCCCAGATAAAGTAACGGTGGGGTTGGAATGAGGCAATTAAGTGGCCTAAAGGCAAATGGAAGACAGACTTGGTGCAAACAGGTAGGTGGCGGACAGGCCATGTGTTGCAATTTACGAGCGCCTGCCTTCAAACACCCTCCCCCAGCAGGGGACCACAAAATTCGACCTCTAGCTTTTTTGTCCACTTTTTGAGGGTTCCTGTCAATAATGCCTCTCCTACCCCACACTAAACACCAAGCTGGAGAATATCAGGGCCATAGAAACAGAGTCATAAGTTACCCTCCAAATCATACACCATCCTTACTTGAACATATGCCACCTTAGTCAGGAATGGGACCAAATATGAACTTGCAGCATTCTGCACAATTCATGACAACAATTTCCTGACCTCAGGAGTCCTAACAGACTTCTACACTGATGTGCTTATGAGGGATGGGCAGAAAATCTGCCCCTTAATGGTATAGTCCAGGAAACCAGTTGGTGGAGGATAGAACTGGAGCCAATCTTTACACGTTTTGTTCACATTTATTTACAGAGTTACACATTCCAAGCATGCACCTCCTAACCCAACAACACAGCTTCAACCTGTGTCTGTTTATGCATCTTTTGAGGAACCCAAAAATCAATTAAGTGCCCCCATTTCAAAGAAGCATTACTGACCTTTTGTAACAAAAACAAATGAAACAAAAAAAATTAAAACTTTAAATGAAACTTAATAACTCAAATAAAAATGGAATTCTCAGGGTTGATAATGTACTGCAGTCTCCCCTGATTCCCACCAGCTGTGGATGTGTGTCTATTTATAGGGACTTAAGTGAATCCCCAGCGCCTGCATACAATTAAACATAATGAATATACAGTTGATACTCAAGACCACCTGGAAACTGCAGACCAAGATTGGAAGCTGACCTAACTGGGCCGCAGGCTGGATTCCAGCCATTCCGACAGACTCCCAAAATAAATATGGCACGTGTACTCAGAAATGGCCCTGGGGGACTGTGTGTTAAACCTGATTTCAAGATAACTTCATGTTACATATAATACTTTGGCCCAGATCTTTTGTTTCCTGGGAGTCATACCCTGGATTACTCCGGAATATGCACCGGGGGACCCCCTCAGAAGTCTAACTGCAAGGACTACATGAGAATTCCAGGAAGTTGCAACTTCTGTTGGGCAATTCTCCTGCACCTGGAACCTTCTGAAACCCTGATTCAAAGTTGGAAACATCGTAAGGTTCCGACTAACTTAGCAGAATAGTCATCCAGGAGAAGTCAGAAGGATTAAAACCAGTTCTAACTCCTGGGTAACTGTGGTACTGACCCCTGGCTCCCCACTGGACCGCCAATTACCCCCTCCAAACCCCAATCCCAACTACCACCTCACTATCCCCTCCGACTATCCCCACCCGGCTACCCCCACCTGACTACCCCCATCCCCTGAACGCCCGACCTCACCCCCCAACCACATGCCCATACCCCCAGCAGCAACCCCCCGCAACCAAAGCCCCACCTTCGGCTAACCCCCACACAGCTGACTACTCGACAAACACCCCCCAACCACCCGACTCCCCTGACATCCCTAATACCACTACCCACCTCACAACACCCCCCAACAATCCCCCAACTGCCTCCGCACCCGCGACCACACCCCCACCCCTCCGAACACCTCCCCAACCTCGAACACCCGACTAGCCCCTATCCCTTGAGCACCCGACTACCTCCCCACTCCCTGACTACACAACTCTCCACAACTCCCAAATCCTCAATTACTACCCCCCACCCCCAAATACCCCCCGACTACACCTCTGATTACCCCCACTACACCCAACTCCCACACACCCACCCCAACCACCCCGACTAAACCCCTCAACACCCCCTTCACTCAGCCCCCCGCACCCCGATCCAACTTACCCCCCTCACCCACTTTACTTACACACTTACATTCTCCCTGCGGCTTTTAAAGTGGCAACATTTAAACAAAGGAACATTTAAACTTACCAGTATATGGCAGCCAGAGCCTTAAAAGGGGGCAGGGGCTTGGATTCCCATGACGATCCTACACTACGAAGGAAGATATGCTCCACATTTCTCAGGAGTCCCAGTTCGGAAGTCTGGGCGAGAAGTGTGGAGGCCCAGAGCAGGGTAAGAAAACAGGATCAGAGTGGCAATCTGACGGTCATTGCCATTCCTTGGTGGATACAGCCCTTCGAGCAAGTAAATTCCATAAATACAAGAGAAATGGGTAAGATGATTAGCCTTTTAAAAAATAACTATTCTTGTCCCTCAAGGCATCATTCAGTCTTAGGGATCTACAGATCCAAGCCTAGCCATCTGCGTGGCAAAGTACTTTCAGAGACAAGTTACTATTAATTGATGTGATTTGAACTCATATTTGTTTGTTCATCTGAGTAAATTATTCTCTCTGTTCTCCATTCTCTGTGAAAGGATTTGTTGGAGGAAACTTGGTGACTGCCCTTTTAAAAGCTTTCTACTCCTTGGATTATGGGTGCTGCTATGTGAATCGCTTGGAGGAAAAGATAGGAGAAAGGATACGAATAAGGCAACAACAAGCTTTAGTGTCCCCTAACAGGATGCTGAGAATGTCAGATGTGTATTGTGCCTGCATCTCACACTATGGTGGCATTTTTAACCCCTAAGAATGAGTGCGTTTATTTCAAGTGGTCTTTCAAAGATGTTTAAATTTCAAACCCAATCATAACCCACCTCCAACATGTCCATTTTTCTTAATGGAGGTGAGCCTGGCACAGAGGATCAATCCAGCCAAAGGATAAGAGGGCACTGAAAATCACAGACCATCACTGGCCAGAAAGATAATAAGTAAACGATATTTAAATAATTTCAAAAGGTAAACTACAACACAATAATAAGCGCATATTAACTGTGCCAGATAGCTGACCACTAAGGAAACATTACTCAATGCCTAAGAAAATAAGGAGAGGATGACTGCACCACTTGATTACTCCTGAGTCTATTAAACAACATGAATAATAACATCTCATGTCTGTTTTCATCAGCAATAGATATTGTATAGACATAGGTATATACATAACTCCTCTCCAATAGGCATGCCATATTAGTAAAGTCTTTAAAATACTCAGATGCAATATTCTGTCTCTATAATTGTTTTCTGTGCCAGCTGTAAAATTAATAAAGGAGCGCTTTGTCTTCTGTAACAGCCTTATTGTAAAATATGACACATCTGCAGTTCATTCATGGTAAAAAATCCAAGATTAAACACCAGCATTAACTCCAGCTCAGTTGGGAACTAACCACTGCTCCAGAAATGGGACCAAGGTACTGGGTCTCCTGGAGCCTCATTTACATCCTGTCACCTGACTTCCCAGTAGCAAGAAACAGCAGAAAATTGCATAGTCCAGGGGCAGCAGGCAATTGGCAGGATCGCCTGCCAGGGCCAACTCCCAAGGTTTCAATTTGGGAATGGATCTGAGTCTGCAGCAGGGGATAGGCCTAAACTTTCTTTGAGGAACTAGGAGTACTCCTTCGGAGCCTTTCTAAAAGTTTTTGAGAATTCTTGTTACTAAATTGTCCCAATGCCTATAACTTTCACTTGCATGTAACTTATCAGATCAAGCACCCGTTACATCAGCCCTGAATCTGCACCTGGACCTGTGGGCAGGATTTTACGTCCCGTGGGCGGGCGTGCGCCTGACCTGATCGGGCGTAAAATAGCGCGCGACGATGTCGGGCGAGCGTCCCGACGTCTTCACGCACTCGCGTGATATTTTGCTCAGTGGGGGTCCTCAAGAGTAGGCAATGCGCCCACCAACAATTAGGAGGCCTATTAAGGCCCTTAATCAAATAATTGATTCCTATCTTTCGCTGCCCATCCAACCTTACAGATGGCGGGCAAGCGAATCGGCCAGGCGGCGTTTGGATTTTTTATGAAACCTCATCCACGGGCGGGATGAGGTTTCCAGCAGTAAATAAAAAAAGAAATAAAAATTTTTGCACATCATTTTTAATATGTCCCTGTTCATATGACTGAGCCACATGTGGGGACATGTTTCTCTCATTTTTAAAATCTTTAATTTTGTTTCCGCAATTCTTCAGCCCCCTGAGGCAGCTCTGTGCCCTCAGGGAGCTTTCAGTGTGCGCTCTCCCACGTATGTGCAGACTTTTGTGCTCGAACTTCTCCCGCCCTCATCCCGACAGCGCTGAGCTCCTCAGCGCACATTTCACGCTGGCTGGCCACTAATTGGCCAGTGTGAAATCGCGGTTGGGGGCCGTTCACGGGCAGCGGACCTTTTCCAGGCTGCCCCCAGGCCTTCCCGCCATGCCCACCCGACGACCGGAAAATCCTGAGATAAAAGCAAAAAACTGCGGATGCTGGAAATCCAAAACAAAAACAGAGACAGAAATACCTGGAAAAACTCAGCAGGTCTGGCAGCATCGGCGGAGAAGAGCACAGTTGACGTTTCGAGTCCTCATGACCTTTCAACAGAACAGAACAGACCGGAAAATCCTGCCCTGTGAATATATCTGCGGACATTACCATTCTGATGGGACTTGAACTGCTGTGCACCAGCGGTTGAAGATTGCCTCCATCTGTCACATCTTCACAGATGTGTCCACTGTATTCACTGCCGCTTAGTTATTCTGAGGCATCATCAGTATTTCTAAAAAAGCAAGTGTACCCAATGAAAATGGCAAGGTGGACCAGAAGCATTGAAAGCAGCATCACAAGATGTTGGATCCAGAGATCTGTGGTGATGAATATTAAGCCATGGGCAGACTCAAAAATTATGTCTGAATCGTATATATGACTATTCCTGAACTGCACCATTAAAACCTAGTGGGTCTACAACAAGAGGACCATGGAAGCATATAATTTATAGCTTTGAAGCAGTAAACCCACAATGTCCCAGCATACACCTAAAGGTTAATGAAAAAGACCATTCACTTGTTTCATGAGGCAGTGCAAAATGATCATACACTTCAAATATACTAGTTTAAGCTTTGGAATGATCATATTGTTACTGTATGGATCTTGTTCAGGTGCAGTTGCAGAGCACTTTGAGCTTCAGTCAATTAGCTTATCACATTACTGGAAAACCAGCAAAAAAAACAATGTTCTGTGATGCTGCCATCCCAGAACTCTTTGAGAGCTCCAAAGGCCAGTATTGCTGTATTATGGGAATAGTGTTATTTTGTGCCTGAGATGCTATTATCCTGTGGAGAATTCATTTGGGCTGATCATACAGAAAATTGCGCACAGCATGCAACCACATATTACATATGCACTGCTGGCAGGGAGCATAATGTCAGAAAATTGACCCAACTAACTCAAGAGCATCAGCAGCAGCAGTTTATGATCTAAGTCTGACTTTCTAGGCTGACCATAAAGGCATTGAAATATCTTAATACAGGGAAATGGCTTGGGTTGATTTTTTTTTCTTTTATTCATTTATAGGATGTGGCTTCACTGGCTAGGCCAGCATTTATTGCCCATCCCTAATTGCACTTGAGAAGGTGGTGATGAGTTGCCTTCTTGAACCGTTGTAGTCCATGTGGTCTAGGTACACCCACGGTGCTGTTAGGGAGGGAGTTCCAGGATTTTGACCCAGTGACAGTAAAGGAACAGTGAAATATTTCCAAGTCAGGATAGTATGTGACTTAGAGGGGAACTTCCAGGTGGTGGTCTCCCCATGTACCTGTTGCCTTTGTCCTTCTAGGTAGTAGCAGTTGTGGTTTGGAAGGTGCTGCCTAAGGAGCCTTGGTGAATTCCTGCAGTGCATCTTGTAGATGGTACACACTGCTGCCACTGTGCGTCAGTGGTGGAGGGAGTGAATGTTTGTGGATCGGATGCCAATCAAGCCGGCTGCTTTGTCCTGGATGATGTCAAGCTTCTTGAATGTTGTGGGAGCTGCACTCATCCAGGCAAGTGGAGAGTATTCCATCACACTCTTGACTTGTGCCTTGTAGATGGTGGAGAGGCTTTGGGAAGTCAGAAGGTGAATTATTCACCACAGAATTCCTAGCCTCTGACCTGTTCTTGTAGATACAGTATTTATATGGCTAGTCCAGTTCAATTTCTGGTCAATGGTTACCACCAGGATGTTGATAGTGGGGGATTCAGCCATGGTAATGCCATTGAATGTCAAGGAGCGATAGTTAGATTCTCTTTTGTTGGAGATGGTCATTGCCTGACACTTGTGTGGCGTGAATATTACTTGCCACTTGTCAACCCAAGCCCGGATATTGTTCAGGTCTTGCTGCATTTGGACATGGACTGTTTAACTATTTGAGGAGTCGTGAATGGTGCTGAACATTGTGCAATCGTCAGCGAACATCCCCACTTCTGACCTTATTATAGCAGGAAGTCTTGATGAAGCGGCTAAAGGTGGTTGGGCCGAGGACACTACCCTGAGGAACTCCTGCAGTGATGTCCTGGAGCTGAGATGTTTGACCTCCAACAACCACAACCATCTTCCTTTATGCTAGGTATGACTCCAACCAGTGGAGAGTTGCTGCAGCAAGAAAAAAAATCTGTGAATAGGCTGGCATTTTGTTTTTTGGAGATACCCTGCCTTTTCATCAACTCCACCAACACTCAGCTCCTATTTCCCCATTCACGCCTGATCCAGAACTGAAGCTCCTACACCCCCCAATCAACATGAATCCAGCCCCTCTGCTCAAGAACTGAAGTCTACCCCTCTGCACAACAGCTCTTGTACCCCCAAAATTTTCACTCTGGAAGCTCATGAAGTCTGAGCCAGGAAAACGTTTGGGAAGCATGGAGTTAACTTTTTGTATGACATATCTCCATCCATTGTTCAAATGCAGGCATTAGCCTGATAATTTCCAACCTCCAGTCATATGGCCACGCTAAGTGTTCTTCCACCAATCCAGCCAATGCTTGTTCTAACTTTTCATTGAGGCATCTGGAGAATGGAAGGAAAATTAAGTGGAAAAAGGTCCACCACTTCCTGCCAACTATATTTCCTGGAAGGCCAACCAAAGCAGGAGTTTAGCTAACCTGCATGGCACTTGGATAGAGAACCAAGGAGGCAGCCGGTTCAGGTATTCCTGCACGTTCTGGAGTTTTACCTCCCTAGAATGTGCAGCCTTTTCCCTACGGGTTCTCTGCCGGGGATCTAGCCTAACTGACAAGCTTTGCTCCCGGTTGTGCGGGGGTGGGTATGCGCGGGCGCGGACCTGATCGGCGCCCCCGAACGTGTCCGCGCCGCCGTTTTACGTGGGCGGGCCAGTTAAGGCCCGCCCAGCGTGACACGCGCCCAGGAGCGCTGAGCGCTCCCTGTGTGGGCAGGGTGGTGGGATGGTTGCCTGAGTCAGGCCCTGTGGCAATGCTCACGAAAGAGCGCAGAAATCTCTGTGCCTCAGGGAGATTAGTTTAAGTTCCAAAAATTTTAATAAAGAAAAAAAAAATTAAGACAGTGACACATGAGCTGGGACATGTCAATGAACTGTAATGAAAAAGATTATTTAAACCCTTCATGAAACCTCATCCCGCCTGTGGATGAGGTTCCATGAAAAATACGAAGGCCGCCTGGGCTCTTCACCTGCCCATCAACCTTAAAGCTCAACGGGCAGCATTCTCAATAGGCTTAATTAGGTCATTAATGGCCTTAACAGGCCTTTGACAGTTTGGCGGGCGCACAGCCAAGTCGGCTGCACGCCCGCCGAACCGAACATCTAAATAACGCGGGGTGATGTCGGGATGCACGCCCTACGTCACCCCGCATCATTTTACACTTTGGCGAGCGGGTCCCGCCCCCACTCGCCGAGCCAAAGTTTCAGCCCCATGGGTGGGGAGTGTGGTGGGGGGGTGGGGGAAGGGTCCAAATCTTGGAAGTGTCTGATTATGGGGCTGGTCCAAGCCTGGAGGGGCGGGGGAGATCAGCAATCCTAGAGGAAGAAAGGTGAGCCAGCATCCTGGAAGGAGGAGAAGCAGGGAAGTTTGGGGGGACAATCAAGAAGCTTTCCTGATCCTCCTGGCCCACAAGCAGTGCCATAAAAGTACTTACCTCTTCCACAAAGCAATCCTTACCTCCTTTAGCCGGCAGGTTTTCTGAAGCCTGTGAAATCTGGTCAGGCAGAGTTAAACCTGGAAGAGAGATTAAATATGAGGCACTAGCCTCATTATAATATTTAAATAGCCAACCTGCCTCCTGGAAGTGGGTTGGTTGTTCTCCCCCATCCTGTCTCATTAAAAGCAGAAGTGGGCGTGTTTGAATCATGCTTGGGGGTTTTAAAATTTTCGCAGTCTAGCAAACTCAAACCCATCTGTTTTGCAGGCGTTGAAATTCCCCTCTACGTTATCGGCAGTGTTGTATAGATTTAGAAACTGCTGGAAGCACAGGACGGAACAAAGCTTGAACACATTGGGTGGGATTTTCTGGCCCTGCCATGGCAGGACCTGCCGCAGGAGATTCAGCAGCCCAGCCAAAAGTCCGTTGACTTTCGGCGGGACTGAACGATGCTGGAGGTGGGCAGGGCCAGAAAGTCCCAGCCATCATTTGTTACATTTCTGCTAACAGTCAACTAAAAGTAGGGAGGTCATGTTGGAGTTGTATAGAACCTTAGGGGGAGGCCACAGCTGGAATAGTGTGTGCGGTGCTGGTCACCACATTATTGGAAGGATGTGATTGCACTGGAGGGGGTACAGAGGAGATTTACCAGGATGTTGCCTGGGATGAAACATTTAAATTATGAAGAGAGGTTGGATAGACTTGGGTTGTTTTCATTGGAACAGTGAAGACTGAGGGGCGACCTGATTGAGATGTACAAGAAAATGAGGGGCATGGACAGGGTGGATAGGGAGCAGCTGTTCCCCTTAGTTGAAGGGTCAGTCACAAGGGGGCATAAGTTCAAGGTGAGGGGCAGGAGGTTTAGGGGGCATGTGAGGAAAAATTTTTTTACCCAGAGGGTGGTGACGGTCTGGAATGCACTGTCTGGGAGGGTGGTGGATGTGGGTTGCCTCACATCCTTTAAAAAGTACCTGAATGAGCACTTGGCTGGTAAATGGGATTAGGTAGGTAGGTCAGGTGTTTCTCACATGTCGGTGCAGACTTGATGGGTCGAAGGGCCTCTTCTGCACTGTGTGATTCTGTGATTCTGTGATTAAAAACAATGTAATTTGCCAAAACAAAAAACAAACACAAAAGGATCCTTGACTACTGGACAATTCACAGTCCACGAATGTAACTCAAAAAGGCCCTTTCTGCTTGTCACTCATTAAAATAAATAACTATTTTCCTTTTAGAAATAAACATTTTTGCCTGTGAACGTCTGATAAAAATAGACTGTTTTCACTTGACTTTGAAAGAGGAATTGAATAATTATTCTGAGTTTGGAGAGCAGGAATCTACAATTATATTTGTAGTCACCAATTTATGTATTTGCTGTACCAAACAGATTATCAGTAAAAGTATGCATAAGTAAGTTTGTTCTTACTTTGAACATAATTGGAGGCTTGATTATTGGAGACATGCACTGATACACATGTATCATTCAAGCATGGCAAAATAAGCAAGAAATAAAGGATCACACAAAGCCTTGGGACCCACTAATTGGTGATGTCTTTCTGTTATCAAAGCAATATAGAATGCCAAAATTGAATCAAATGTTTAGAATAACAGCCTAATCATCCAAAACTAGATGAGAATCTATCGTATCTATACCATGGGCCAAATCTTCTGGCTGGCGTGCGGGTGGCGGAGCCCGCACGCCAGCGCTTAAAATGTCGCGCGCTGACGTCACACGAGCGTGCCGACATCAGCGTGCGGCATCGCGATATTTCGGTCGGCGGGCGCGCTATGCAGCGGGACGTGCGCCCGCCATTAATTAAAGGCCTTGTTAAGGCCATTAACTCACCAATCGAGATGGATTTTGAGGGGCCCGTGTGAACTTCGGCTCGGCGCACGGTCCCAACAGGCAGGCAGGTAAGTGATTTTTTTACAAACCTCATCCAGTGGCGGAGTGAGGTTTGATATTGGAATTAAAAAATTGTTATAAAGTTTTTGTGTATTGCATTAACATGTCCCATCTCGTGTGACATTTTCACATGAGGGGGACATGTTGATGATTTTTTAATTTGTCTATTTTTAAAGTTTCACTGCCTTTCAACGATCAACCTGAGGCAGCACTTTGCCTCAGGGAGATGTGCGCTCTTTCGTGCGCATGCGCGAAAGGGCGCACTCTGGCAGTTGGGGAATCCCCCCCCCCAGCAGCCCATCCGTCGGGCGACACGCTGGGCGGGCCTTAATTGGCCCGCCTGCTTAAAATAGCGGCAGGGCCCGTTTTGGCGGTGGCGATTGGCTGCCCGCCCGCCGCCGAGTCAGTCGGGCCCGCCCGCCCATCAAGGGCAATATTCTGCCCCACATCTCACAATTTTCAGAAACAGTTGAATTTTCCCTTTTTTTCTCCTCTCCTTTCATATTGGACAATGGTTCTATGGTTGCAATCCTCGAATGCCTTGCCCGCATAGTCATTCTTCACATTTGAGTTAGACAGCAGTGGCATAAACATTCTGATCAGGTGGGAAGTGGGTCTCAGAAGCTGGATGATGTGCACCATCTACCCAATCTGTGATGATCTGACCCTACATGAATTTCTGGGATCAGCCCACTTAAAGATTGTATGCAGCAGCTTGAAGCAGCAGGCATCATGATTCTTGAAAGTGGGGAAATTTGGATTTGGATTTAAATTTTAAAAATGTTACCTTCTCAACCCAACTAAAACTATCTGTTTTGGGGGTTAAAAATTAACCACAAAATGTTCCACTTTAGTTAATTCTACTAACGCTATCCCTATTGAAATTTATTTTTGAAGGCTAACCATTACCTGTTGTCCCCTTCTCTCTCTCTCTAGGTATGTCACATGAAGGCAAAACCAGGCCATGTGTCGCCACTTCATTGCACACAGTGTCACTCAGTCATGTTCTCCTTCTAATTGCCATCTCAGAGATATCTATCCTGGAAAGGTTGGAGTGTGGCCCATTGGGAAGTGCACTGGGGAAGACAAACCACAGAAGTAAGTAGGAACAGGCAGCAGAAGCAGAGGAAACTACTACCCAGAAAGCCAACATATACCTACCTTGCTGCTGAGCCTGGAAACCTGGGCCTCACACAACCTGTCCTTTGACAAAAGGTTCTTTCTGAATCTCAAGCACCACTGTAATCAACGGAGGTCTGTGCCAAGCAGTGCACTGCATACGGCAATTTGGGTGAAAGCATCTACCAGTGGGCATGTGTGTACGCTTCTATGAAAGTTTGGCATCATTGCAGTCTACCACAGACTAATTAGCATCTCCATCTGGTAGTATAACAGTCATGGTACTGGACCAACATGCCCAATCACAACATAGCAGTTTGAGGAACTAAATTGAATAAATCTGCTGTTTTTGTAAAAGTCTGCAATGACACCCCATGTGACAGAGGACTTAAGAGGGTGATGTGCTCATGTGATAGTTTGCCTAGTGGTCCGCTGGTCCACAAGCTTAACTTTCTTATGGCATCTCTTGAAAAATGCAGTTGGCACAGTGACAAATGAAGGCATATGAGCTTCTTGTCTGGTGCAGAGGTATCAAAAAGTGAGTGCTGAATGCCTCCAGTGCAGCCTGATCAGCAATGAAAACTAATTGCCCTTATTAAAAGATCAAGAAAAAGTACTTTCAGTGCTTACGATAAGTATATGCTGACTGGAGTGATGCTGAAGTGCTCCAGCTGCATTATGCAAAGCTACTTACAATACACTAAATACAGGATCTTAACATGCCTTTGTACACTGTCTGTGCACGGGATCAAAGTGCCAGCAGACCTTTTTCACTGTATTATGGGTCGCTGTGTACAACAGGTTTAAGTGCGTTTCAGGCCTTAACCACAATAATACAGGATCCTGGCGCCAAAAGTACTTTGCATTATCGTCTCCAGTAAATTATGCGTGTGCCAAATGAAAAAAAAGAGGAATCATTCTGCAACATATACTGATCAGAACCAGCTATACTTTTATAGCTAAACTTGTGCTGACGGTTCAGCTCTTCAATAATGTGTTGCATGAAGCACAAAGGGGAGAAAGTGATTCTTCAGATCCTTGATTAGGCCCCATCTGGAGTACTGTGTTCAGCTCTGGTGCCTCCTAGCACCAGCATTGGCAACTTTTGGGAGGTGATGTTTGCTTGGAATTGACTTACCTGGTTGCAGGCTACTTTGTTTAGATAGAGAGGCTCAAAGGTTGCCAGGCTGACATTTGTAAATGGTGGAGCAGCCAGTTAGCTAACTGCACACCCACCACTGTACCTACTTGCATAATTTTGGAACTCAGGATATTTGAATTGGAGGGTGCTGCTGCCTGGAGTGAACAACCAAGGGTAGTTACAGCACACAGTGGAGCTACTGTGGATCAGAGGAGGACAGACTGTAAGCAATTTGAGTTTCTGTCTAAACATAATTGCTGCCTTATTTGACAGGTAATTTATTTCACGCAGGTACACCTTGCCTTATAAAACCATGTAACAATTTCTTTCTGCAGTAACACTTGCCAGAGATCCAAATTGAATTTACATTTCTGAATGGAATGCTACAGATCCAAATTTATGAGGGGTCTGAAGAAAGTACAGCCGGAGAAACTGTTCCCACTGGCAAAAAGGGTGGAGAACCAGAGGACCCCAATCTAGGGTGAATGGCAAAAGAAGACGACATGTGGAAAAACTTATTTGCACAGAGAGTGGTTAGGATCTGGAATGCATTGCCTGAGAGTGTGGTAGAGGCAATTTCAATTGCGGCTTTCAAAAAGATATTGGATAATTATCTGAAGCGAAAAAAATTGCAGGGCGACGGGTGAAAAGCAGGGGAGTGGGACTAGCTCAGTGACTCTTGCGGAGAACCAGCATGGCCACTATGGGTTGAATGGTCTCCATCTTGCTCTAGCCATTCTATGATTTTATAATTCTATGAAAAATAAAAGGAGATGTGTGTTATTTTTCCCATTAAAAATAGTGTGTTTAATTGGAATACATTTGTTTTGGAAAATGGGGTTCTCAAGAGTTGTGAGGTTCAGGGAGTCAGGAGGGGAGCTCAGGAGTCAGGGCCCAAGGTGTGAGAGAGTCCAAGGGAAAAGAATGGGATTGGAGGTGGGAGTTAGAATGGAGGGAGACTGGGGAACGGGGGCTTAAGTGAGCATGGGGATACAGAGGAATGGGGGCTTGAGTAGATGTGGGGATATGGAGAGGGAGACTGAAGAATGGGTTGGATGTTGGATTAAATAATCTATGCAAAGCCTGGAGCAGCAGCAACATGGTGAGTAGGAGCCGCACAATGAAAGGAGAACCCAGTAAATGGTGAGTGAAACCTGAGTGCATTATATGTTCTACTACCAGTTTTTTAAATTTATTCTTTCATGGGATCTGAGCATCACTGACAAAGTGAGTATTTGTTGCCCATCCCTAATTGCACTTGAATCAAGAGGCTTTCCACACCATTTTAGAGGGCACATTGTCAACCACATTGCTGTGGGTCTGGAGTCACATGTAGGCCAGAACAGGCAGATTTCATTCCCTGAAGGACATTAATAAACCAGATGGGTTTTTATGACAATGGTTACCATTACTAATGGCTAGCTTTACAACCCCAAAATTATTAATTGAATTTAAGTACCACCAGTATGATGGGACTTGAACCCTTGCCCCTAGAACATTTGTTTGGGCCTGAGGTTACTAATCCACTGACATTACCACTACACCACCATCTCCCCCAAACATATGTATAGCCAATCAATGAGTTAAAGTAGCAGCGTAAGCTTTGGAGAGAAAATGGGTCAAAGCATCTGTTTACAGTAATTTGTTTTTCTTTAAATGATCATTTTAGTTAAAATGTTTTTTTTTAATGTTTCAAAAATATAGTTGCAAAATCAGATTTTAGGTAATGCAGCTTTCAGTTGTGGTATATATTTAAGTCTATTCTTTAAAAGAATGGATATCTTAATTCTTGTAACATCGGAAATGGTTAATGACGTTCAATTATATGAAGGCACAATAAAAGTACAAAGAAATTATACACAGTGAATTGAAACAAGACTGCTTATTTCACAGGTGGCAGGCTTTCTGATAATATTGTACCTTTCTGTTCAATTTACAGTGCATAATCATGTTCAGAAATTGTCTTGTTGTAGCCTCTGGCTGAGACAAAGAAGAGTAACCTAGAATTACTAACACCACAGTCCAGAGAAATTTCTCAACCCTGTCTAGACAAACATCCTCTATCAGTATCAACTACATTGCTTCACTTGTGGTATTTTAAAGTCTAAATGCATGGCTCACATTTCAGAAAAGGAAAATACATTAAATATCAATAACGTACTTTCAGTTGGAAATTATACAAACCATTTCTTCCTTTAAGAAGGAAGATGTTGTCTATGCACTAGATGTAGCAAAATTATGAGCACATCGTAAAGTGCAGGTGTAGTATCACGCTCATTCTAGTACAGAAAGAAAATCCGCCTCCTGGGTGAAACATTAGCTTTATTTAGAGAAATTATTGAAAGCCCATCCACTGTAAATAGTAGTGATGACTGTTTACTTAAAACTGGTCTCAAGAGCATCAAAAAAAGGTGCTGAACCTAATTATTGTTAATGAAATTCAATTACATGCCTGTCCACTGCTCTATAGTTACAATCGAAATGAGCAATAGTCAGATCTAAATTTTGTAGCTTGTCCCATAATTTGTTATCATAACATAAATGATTACGTCAGCAATAATGTGGTTAGAAAGAAAGAGTTTATGTTATGTTGGAGCAATGTGATGAGGGTCATTTTGAAAGTCACGGAGAAAGCAGCAAATAAAACATAACTGATAGACACAGTATACACAAGCATTGCATAAGAATTAGCTTAACAGAAATTTGTCACTATACAATACTTTTAAATGAATTGATCTCCATTTGGTTACATGTTTCAATCCAGTGCACTAACTTCAAAAATCTTAATTTAATACCAAAGGATGAACACTTCTGAACAACAATTTTAGCTCAGCTTATTCTTCATATCTTCTCAATTAACCTTAAAGGCCTTTAGAACAAAAGTCAGTGCAATGCATGTCAAGAGAATTGGAAAATACCAATTATCTGTCAAGGTATTGACATTCATCAGCATCTCTGTTGCTGTGATCAGAGCTGTAATTAGCTGGTCCAGTGTAGATAGGCTTAGTAAGGAATTCAGCTTTGGGCATTAAAATGCAGAGGCCATGACTGCAAGTAGTCATACAGGACAGCTTTCAACACGTTGTCTCAGTGTGGTTAGACATGAACTGACATCAGGATGTTGCACAAGCACAACAAGAAGAAAGGACTAAACTGGTTAGTTAATGTCAGCACATTCATTTTGAGAAAAGAACATTCTATCTTCATTGCAATACTTGATGACAAAAAGTCCAGTCTTAATCCTAGTCACCCAGCTTCAATAGTGTGGTAAAGGAGTTAATACGGTAGTAGTCCGGCACCTGCTGCGCTCCCTTAGCATTTCCGTCCCTCTTTGCCAGCCCCTGTCCTCATCCCCAACATATTAGCTCCTATGTTTTCAGGAATGTGGAGATTGTCCACCGCAGGCATCCATGGGCCTCAAAATATTAAAAATTCAGCTTCTGGTGATATAATTTTGAACTCAGCATAAGTCAATCAATGAGATGCATGAATCATGAAAAGTGTTACCAAGCAACCAACATAAACATCTGGGTAAGTATGAAATTCAACATTTTTTGAAAGATTCCTTGTGGTCTTGGAGCACTGAGCTAATAAGGAAACATTGAGGCTCCTCTGGCCCAGAGGCATAAACCTCTTCCTTTTTGACTTGATTGTTCCCCTTGGATTCCTGCTGTTTTCTGGTTCTTGGCATTATTCCTGCTACCATTCATAAGTTATGATAGTATTTAAACGCCATGATGAGTCATGATATATAGGTGGCACAGTGCTCAAAGAAACACAAAGCACCAGATATTACTGTAATATCCTTAGATCATGGCGAGCAATGCTGGATTGTGAAACACCATTTACATACATTCCTGATGACAATAAAATGGCTGGAAGAGTTTTTAACTTGTAAGTTAACATACTTAGTTCTTGCAGAATAACTGTATCTCTTGCTCTTCCTGTTCCTGCAAAATTTCAGCACTTATCCTTTTGAGGCTGTTCGGCTACACCACCATGTTTTGCTGAGCAGAGCTTCAAAAGTGGACACTCCACTCAGAAGGCAGTCAAAATGCCATCAGAGTCCTTCATAGGATCTTGAATGTATAGATGAAGGAGGTTCCAGCCTGATTCAGATGGATATCCTAGTTGCCCATGGAAGGCTCCAATGCAAATGTTGACAAAACATGAATCCCCTTCAATTTAACTCCACTAACTCCACAACCTCCACATCTGATAGGTGCAGGGAGTTAAAATGTCCCCAAGAGTCTTCCATTCTCCAGATGCCTCAATCAAACATTAGAACTGACTGTTGTTGAATTGGTGGAAGACCCTTAACATGGCCATATAATTAGAGGTTGCAAATGATAAGGCTAATGTTTGTATTAGAAAAGTGGACAGAGTCATAGAAATGTGTGAAGTCTGTGTTTTGCAATTTTTTCCCTGGTGAGACCACGTGTTAATTCCTCAGACATCATGTGACTCCACAGTGAAACTTTGCAGGTATGAGAGTTGTTGAGCAGAGGGAGAGTCTTCATTTAAAAGTAAGTATATTCAAACTTGTGCCTAAATTCTTGGTTTTTTGTGCATTTAGTATTTCATAAACACTGAACTTCCAACAAGACAGGAAATATAACACGCATAAGACAGTGTGATGTCTTACCATTCTTCTCTGCATTGTATCTTAAGTACAGTTAACTATGAATAACTGAAGAAGAGGTGTGCTGTGGTTTAACAGGGAGGCATTGTGCCACCTTCTTTAAAGGAAAGAAGGTTCTTCAATTTATACAGTATCCTTGCAGCCTCAGGACATCCCAAAACACTTCACAGCCAACTTAGTGCTTTTTGAAGTGTATTCACTGTTGTATTGTTGGAAACACAGCCAACAGTTAATGCACAGCAAGCTCCCACAAAGAGCAGTGAGATAAACAACTAGGTAATCTGTTTCTTTTCTCAGTGATGTCGGTTGAGGAATAAATATTGGGCAGGACAATGGGGAGAATATCACACCTCTTCCAGGAAGTAATGTCATTGGATCTTATCATCCACCAGAAAGGGCAGATGGGGCCTCGATTTAGGATAACCTATTACAATATTTAATAGCTGTACAACATATCTATGCTTTAAAATTTTAAACAATGAACTCCTTACAGGTTTGCACTGGTGACATCTGCAATGTTGGCCAGTTTGCTGCTCACAGATTCATCAAAAGAAGTCACAGATACCTTGTTCAGTAGGTCCAATGCTTTATACCAAACCAACAGCAGTATCATGAGTGGTTACAAAACCACTACAAATTGTAGGATTTCTCAAAATTAGGAGGGTCAAAAACTGTCTCCAGGTTATCATTCAGGCCAATGGGCATAGTGCTGTGTCCTATACAACCCTGTTATCTTTTCTTTATCTCAATGTGAACCTAGATAGCTGGGATCATCCTCCTTCCTTTACCTCCCAAGCCTGCTTCACAACTGCAGGCATACTCCTGAATGTTGAGTCATGTTGAAGACTGCCAGAATATTTGAGTGACATCAAAGTTTAAATGTCAGCCGGGATCTCGGATACATCTTTGCAGGGGATAGAGTTTCTGGCACATTGACAATGCGTCCCAAATTTGCAAAAATGGAAACTTTTAAAACTATAAATGGAAATTATATGGGAACTATAAAACTGGTCCCTTGCACAGTAATATATGGTACAGTAATATACAGTGCAGCAATACATGGTATAGTGTTGTCCAATAGTATACAGTAGAGTAATATATGGGTCAATAACGTATGATACAGTAATATGAATCAAAATCCTGGAACTCTCTCTCTGACAGCACTGTGGGCATACCTACACCACCTGGACTGCAGCGGTTCAAGAAGGCAGCTCAATCACCACCTTCTCAAGGGCAACTAGGGATGGGCAATAAATGCTGGCATAGCCAGCGACACTCACATCCCATGTCTGAATAGAAAAAAATACGGTCCAATCATATTCAGTGCAGTAATATATTGTTTCCCTGGATGCTCTCTCAATGCTTTCATTTCAAGGCTATATGTGTGTCAACCATATCTGAAGATGAGAAAAAATGGAAGGATGCCTACAAAGTTTTCCTCAGTATCTGTGTCTCATATCACTGGTCAACTGGTAATATTCAGAAAGAGAGCTCAGGTGCAGCAAAACTTGCACCACAATCAAAGACATTATCAAATACACCACTGCTATTGAAACAGTGCTTTATTTGGCCAGACTAATCAGTAGTTTACATACAGTACAACCCCCAGGTGTCAAAACAATGGTTCTCTGTTTCATACTCCATTTTTCCTGAAAAGTTTTCTCAATTGCAGCTTGATAACCAGTTTTTTTAAAAATATGGCAGAGAAAAAAAAGGATGAAATATGACTGAGGAGTTAGGAATAGCATGAGTAACGCAATGTGGAAAAAATGCCACAGCTGCCATTATTCGAGGTGTCTACCAAGAAATGCCAAAGCTGCACCATTTTGTAAAGGGATAAACAACCCACAGTTTCTTTTACTTTCACATTTAGCTCTTTAAATGCCTTCGGCTGTAACTTCTGATTGACTGGCAATTGAGTCAGATTGGCACTCTGCTCGAAAGTTCTTACTTTAAAATCCAGGTGATCTGATCTTGCCTCACCTTCCGACTCAGGCCAGGCAAAATCTGAGCAGTGCAGCGCGTCCTCAGAGACTAGTGTCGAAGGGTTGTAGAGTCGAAGGTAAGGAAGCCATGCACCCTTTTGTACAACACTAGCTGTGGTAAGTTTAAAGGTACAGCCAGGTTTGAAGGTCCTTGACAAGTTAAGTGAATAATGTAAGGGGTAGGATTGGGGGGGTAGTGTCGGATTGGGTTGGATCGGGTCAGGGCTCAGGCAAAGGGGGGTTGGCTTGGGTTGGGCCTCGGGGTGGAAGGGGCTTGGGGTCATGTTAGCTCTCGGGGATTGGCGGGCCAGGCCAAGCCTCATGGGGGTGAAGGGGAGGATCAGGTCAGGCCTCAGAGTGGGGGGCGTGGGGGGTGGCCGGGGGGCAGGGGAGCCGGGTCAGTTCGGGTCCAGGGGCGGTGTCGGTGGGGGTTCTCGGGTCAGGTGGGCCTTGGGGCAGGAGGGCGGCGGGCCAGGAGGAGGTCAGGTTAGAGAGGATGACTGGGTCAGGATGGGCCTGGGGGCATGTCATGTCGAGTCTGGGGTGGGTGAGAGTTGGATCTGGCCAGTCTCAGGTGGAGAGGGAGGGGTGAGAGTTGGGCCTGGCCAGGTTGTGGGGAGGTAGTGAGAGTCAGGCCTGGTGGGGAGGGAGGGAGAGTGTGAGAGTGGGGTCTGGTGGGGTGTTGGGGGGGGGCTGTACGGGGGTGAGAATCGGGCCTGGTTGTGGCGGGGAGGGGGGAGAGTGTGAGAGCCGGGCTTGGCGAGTTTGGGGGGAAGGGGTGAAAGTCGGTCCTGGCAGGGCCGGGGGAAGATTTCCAGTGGGCGTTTGGGTTGGAGAGTTCCCATCAGAAGGTGTTGTCCCTTGGGGTGGGGGGAGTGCCATGGGGAGGAGGGGGAATAATAGGGGGGGTGGGGGAGACCACCGGGGGTCGGGGTGGGTTGGGGGAGACCCGTTGGTGGGGGGAGTAGTCAGGGGGTGGGGGAGCCCTTGGGTTCTGGGAGTGTGTTGGGGGGTTGGCATGGATCTGTGCGATAATTATCCAGAAGTTAGAAGAGGTTTTAATTCTTCTAAAGATTTAATTCTTAATTCCAGACAGGAAACAAAGAGTAGGAATAAACGGGTCTTTTTCCAGGCAGTGACTAGTGGGGTACCGCAGGGATCGGTGCTGGGACCCCAGCTATTCACAATATATATTAATGATTTAGATGAGGGAACTAAATTTAATATCTCCAAATTTGCAGATGACACAAAGCTGGGTGGGAGGGTGAGCTGTGAGGAGGATGCAGAGATGCTTCAGTGTGATTTGGACAAGCTGAGTGAGTGGGCAAATGCATGGCAGATGCAGTATAATGTGGATAAATGTGAGGTTATCCACTTTGGTAGCAAAAACAGGAAGGCAGATTATTATCTGAATGGCTGTAAATTGAGAGAGGGGAATGTGCAACGAGACCTGGGTGTCCTTGTACACCAGTCACTGAAGGTAAGCATGCAGGTGCAGCAGGCAATAAAGAAGGCAAATGGTGTGTTGGCCTTCATAGCGAGAGCATTCGAGTACAGGAGCAGAGATGTCTTGCTGCAATTATACAGGGCCTTGTAGAGACCACAGCTCGAATATTGTGTGCAGTTTTGGTCTCCTTATCTGAGGAAGGATGTTCTTGCTATAGAGGGAGTGCAGACTGATTCCTGGGATGGCGGGACTGACATACGAGGAGAGATTGAGTCAGTTAGGATTATATTTGCTGGAATTCAGAAGAATAAGGTGGGATCTCATAGAAACCTATAAAATTCTAACAGGACTAGACAGGGTACATGCAGGAAGTGTGTTCCCGATGGTGGGGGAGTCCAGGGCCAGGGGTCATAGTCTGAGGATACAGGGTAACCATTTAGGACTGAGATGAGAGGAAATTTCTTCACCCAGAGAGTGTTGAGCCTGTGGAATTTGCTACCACAGAAAGTAGTTAAGGCCAAAACATTGTATGTTTTCAAGAAGGAGTTAGATATAGTTCTTGGGGCAGAAGGGATCAAAGGATATGGGGAGAAAGCGGGAGCAGGCTATTGAGTTGGATGATCAGCCATGATCATAGTGAGTGGCAGAGCAGACTTGAAGGGCCGAATGGCCAACTCCTGCTCCTAGTTTCTATGTTTCAATGTTTCTAAATTTTTCTGGGTAACAATTGATATAACTCAGTCAGAACCATCTGACGTTTGAGATTAAAATCGCATTTTCATTCAGATGGTTCCCAGTGCAGGACAATTGCCCAGGGAATTTTGCACTTCTGGGCAATTGTGTGCAAACCTTACTTGTAAACCTCCAGGTGGGTTGGGGTGGGGAGGGCAGTTAGTGGTGGTGGAGGGGTTCCTTAGCGCACCTTTGTGGAACCCCGCCAACAAGACGCCCTATAGCTTGGACATTATGACCTCTTATGTTGATACCTTACATTGAGCCCCTGTAAGAAATTAACTATGGCAACAAGCACAATGTTTAAATTAAATGTAGTGCATTTACCGCTTTTATTTAGGGCATGAATTAAAACAGCTTTATTTGACATGGTGCTTCCCTATTTGTGCTTTTGTTTTGTTTCAAATGTGTTACACCAAACCTACCTAACCTTCTAAGTGATTCTCTTTTGAAAGGAATAAAAGTGTTCACCACCTGTAGGGTTTCCCTTAATGGAATTTGGATGGTGCTGGATTATGCCACATCCAAGACTATGGTGGCTGATGCCTGGTGCATCAACTGTGCCATGTTCTTATAATGATATAAATCCTTGAGCTTATCTGTTGTATAAGACACAAGGTACCAATCACGCATAAGGGATTGGGTAAACACATTGTGCATTCATTTATTAAGGCTAGGCAGAAGAGAACAGTTATACTTAGCTATAAAGCTTGAAGACAACAGAGCTGTATGTGTGTGCTCTGCTCAAAGCAAAAGTGAAACTAAGACTGGATCACATAATACATTTCCCTTTTAGTGATGTCATGCTGATATCCCTTAAAGGCATATTATAACATCTCCCTATCTTTTTATACTCCCCCCCCCCAAAGAATTATAACAACTTACAATATATGTTCATGTTTAGCTGCCATTACATAAGTGCATAGAACTGATGAATCTATGAGTCTCTAAAATGGAAAGGTACCTGCTGGTACACCCAGCTCGTGTGGTAGTAACCTTGTCTGGCGGTTTCTTTAATTGCTCACACTGATCTTTGGGATTGCCAGTTTTTGGATGATGTCCCTGATTGCATTTGGGATCTTGTCTTGGATGCAATAGGTTCTGTACGGTGGTTGAGTAGCTGGAATGGATCTCATTTGTCCTCAGTTACGCCTCACCATTGCGCCTTTGTGTGTAATGACTTCACAGGATCCTTGTCACTTGGTTGGTTGTCATGTACCTTCTGTAGGATCCTGGATGTGAACTTTTTGTGCCAACTGTAAACTTGGCAATTCTGTACCTGCATTTTTATCACACACACCTCTTATAATTTAAAAAGTTGGTCTCTAGCTTCTGAGAGATTAGAATGTGTAAGAGTAAGGAAATTGCTACACACAGGTCTGCCAAACATGAGCTTTTGTTGGTGATGGAATAGTTGCATTTAAGGATATCATTCTCAGATGTAACATTGCAATGTGCAGATCTTCCTTGGTGTGTCTACATTTGAGAATTAGGGATCTTACCATGCAAATCACTCATTCAGCTAGGCTGCTAGATCTAGGTTAATGAGGAGAAGAAGTAGTGTGATTACTATTCCACTTCTCACACAAGTTTTGAAATGGCTTACCAATAAATTGCAAACCTTTATCTGTAATGAGTTCCCTAGGTACACCAAATAACCTGAAAATAGCACTTAGAGTGTGCACGACAGTTGTGCTTAACATATTGTACAATTGTCGAATAATAGGGTACTTGGTAAAGTAATTGATGATAACGATGAAGTCAATGCCATGGACATGAAAGAGGTTGGATGAAATTTTAGACCAAGGTTGGGTAGGAACTTCATGTGCAATCAATGGTGCTTTGTGCTGACTTGGCAAATGCTCTTGACATGAGTTGCACTTCTTGACGACGATGTCAATGTCATTGTTCATACCGGGCCAATAGAATGTCTCTCTTGTGAGTCTTCTCATTTGATCTATGTCCATGTGTGAGAGATGAGGTTGTTGAAGAATATCAGGTCACAAAGATTCTGGTATGACGACCTGCGTTCCTTTAAAAATGACTCCCCATGAGATGCCTAGCTTGTCCCAATAAGGTTAAAATGGTCTCACATGTTCAGGGACATGCTGAATTGAATCAGGCCATCCTTTGATGATGGTTTTCCACAACTTCTGCTGTGTAGAATCTTTTGCTGTTTACTCTTGTAGCTGCTGCATTTGCGAAGAGGAAAATATACCAGATCAATTTGGAGAACATCTTCAAGTTGCATTTCAATGAAGTCAACTTGTAGATCTAAAGATACATCTTCTGTTTTTGCTGGGTTAGGCAATCTGCTAAGTGTATCTGATGTGACCATCAAGTTACCTGTCTTGTACCTAATCTCACAACCGTAACCTTGAATCTTTATCAAGAGACACTGCAATCTTGGAGTTGCACTGGGCAATGGTTTTCACCAAATCATCTCCAGTGGCTTGTGGTTGGTCTCCACCACAAATCTTTTGCCAAAGAGATAGTTATGAAAAAGTATGGTTCCAAACACTAAAGTTAATGTTTCCCACTTGCTGTTGCAGTAGTTGGATTGCATTATGGTCAGGGATTTTGAAGCAAATGCAATTATTTTGTCTTTTTATAGTATGCATGCTCCCAGGCCTTTCTGTGAGGCATCTATCTCTAGGATAGTTGTTTCCCTGCGATACAAATGTATCCTGGTACAGTGCATGTAATGTAATCCATGTGAGCTTGAAAGGGATCCTGGCCAAAAGATAGCCTGAGATGAAGTCCTTGATAACAATATCATCCAAATGGGGTACAAAATGTATCAAGTTCTTGGGACTTACCCGCTAGATGTGCTGATCAGTAACTATGCTTGCCATCAAGCTTCAAGAAGAATTTTGCATCTGCAAATCTCAGGTTTAACTCTTCTAATGTGCGGATTTTGTAAGGACATTTCAAAGCTGAGTTTAAATGCCGTTGATCGAGGCATACTCTCAATAATCAGCCCTTCTTTATGACACGTGATTAAGTTGCACCAAGCGGTGTGCTTTTGTAATCTTCTAATGATTCTCTCTTTCTCCATTTTGTTTAGTTTGACCTTCAATTTGTCTTGTGTGCGGATGCTGCACTTGCATCGTAGATCAATTGACAGAATTGCATTCTCCTGCAAGTGCAATGTTGCAGCTCCCTTGAAACGGCTAATTTTGTTGAAACATTCTGGGTATTTCAGTGTTAGGTCATGAACTGAGGTGACAAATAGTTTCTGTGGTTGGTCTGCCCTGTGAAGTCTGACTGATTCCATGGACTGTTGCTACTGTGAGGTCACGACATGCTGGTAGACCTGGATTCACTGGGCCTTTCTTTTTCCTCAATGTAGGATATCTGTGACACTCAGAAGGATTGAGTATATGTGCGCTCCAGAACTATGGATCCTGAATATGGAATTAGTGAACCATTGAACGCTGAAAGTTACACAGTGTTAGGTTTTGCAGTGGTCTTCTGTGCCTGTGAATGCGTCTTCTAGAATTCACAGGGGTAGTATGTTGGCACTTGCTTCTGTATCACTCTTCATCAATAACGAATAGTTACCAACTTGAACCTTGGAAAACACCTCAAAATGTGTGATGGTATCTATGTTTTCCACGAGTTTGATGGTATGAAACATGTGTTCACTACTCTTCGTCTTGTCGTGCACATCATGGTCACGGTCTGGTTTGTCAGGCAACTCAAATATATGTTTCTGATGGGATACCGGATGGTCATTTTTTTATTGCTTTAAGGGACCCGTTGTGTACCTGTTTAGGTCAGTGCAAGGCTGTTTGTAGTTGCATTACCCTTTGCTCTAGTGCACTGCCGCTGCCAATGACCCTTTCTGCCACATGCCTTGCAGAATTGAAGGAAAGCTGTGCATTTCCTTGATGGATGAAGAAAACCAACCTTCTTAGTCTGGTGAGTGAGTCACCAATGGTGCTGTACTTAGGACTTGTAAGCTTTGCCAAGGATCACTTCATATTTACATCCATCTTTGAATAGCCCTACAATGCTATATGTTTTGTGTTTGTCTAGCAGATCTTTCTGGAATGCTCCCATGGGAGTGGATGCGGTCACCAACTCAACAATTCTGTTTGTTAGGTCAGTGTTTGAAAAATCACGGTACATACCCTTTTCTCTGCATCTGCTGACGAAGTGGTGTATGGATTCTGTAGATTGTTATTGAAACGGCATGAGTTTATCCTGATTCTGATCTGGTCTTCCAATGTAGTCCATACCTTTTGGGGATCCTTTAGCTCTTCTCCTGTTAATCTTGACATGTTCAGCCTGTATAGCCTTAATTCCTAATTGTTAGGTGAAATTTTAGAGCTTGCTTGTTTGGCTCAGACACAGCTGAATCAAGAAATCATAGCTCTATACGCTGTTTAAATATTTTGAATTTGAATAATAGGTCAGCTGCATCCCAATTCAAACTGGGGAATTTTGCGGGCAATCTGAGAATGTCACTTTGACCTTCCTTCATCTGTAGTACCCAGGATGAGTGTCATTGTTGCTGCTCTTGTGCACTTTTCTGAAGCTCCGCCCACAAAGGTGAGTTGTGGTGGGAACTCACCATGGAGTAATGGCATCTTTGCTTTTTATCCAATTTATTATTCAGCAAATCCCAGAGCCACCCATTATAATCACAACCTTCTCTGGCCTAATTTTCATGACAGTTTTTATTTGCTTTTTTTCACAGAGTCACAGAATTGCTAGTGTAGAAGGAGGCTATTTGGCTCATCATGTCTGCACCGGCTCTCCAAATGAGCAATATAACCTAGCGCCAACCTCCTGCCTTTTACCCATAACCCTGCAAATTGTTTTGATTTAAATAATCATCCAATGCTCTCTTGAATGCCTCAATTGAACTTACCTCTACCACAGTTCCAGGCAGTGCATTCCAAACCCTAACTACTCGCTGTGCGAAAAAGCTTTTTCTCACCTTGCATTTGCTTCTTTTGCAAAACTGGTCCTCTGGTTCTCAATCCATTTACGAGCAGGAACAGTTTCTCCCTATCTACTCTGTCCAGACTGCTCATGCTTTTGAAAACTTCTATTAAGTCTCCTCTTAGCCTTCTCCTCTCCAAGGAAAACAGTCCCAACTTCTCCAATCTTTCCTCATAACTGGAAGCATTCTTGTAAACCTCTTCTGCACTCTCTCCAATGCGTTCACATCCTTCCTATAATGTGGCTCCCAGAACTGTACACAGTACTCCAGCTGAGGTCTAACCAGTGTCTTATATAAGTTTATCATAACCTCCCTGCTCTTGTACTCTATGCCCATGTTAATGAAGACTAGAATACTGTATGCTTTAGAAACAGCTCTCTCTACGTGTCCTGCCACCTTTAATGACTTATTTACATATACACCCAGGTCTCTCTGCTCCTGCACATCCTTTAGAATAGTATCCTTTATTTTATACTGTCTCTCCGTGTTCTTTGTACCAAAGTGTATCAGTTCATGCCTCTCCGCATCGAACTTCATCTGCCACCTATCTGCCCACTCCACCAATGTATCAATGTCCTTTTGATGTTCTACATTGTCCTCCTTGCGGTTTACAATTCTCCCAAGTTTTGTGTTGTCCGTGAACGTTGAGATTGTCCCCCGCATGCCATGATCTAGATCATTTATATATACCAAGAAATCAAGGGTCCCAATACCAATGGGGAACTCCATTACAAACCTTCTACCAGCCCGAAAAATACCCATTAACGATTACACTCTGTTTCCTATCCCTCAGCCAACTTTGAATCCACCATGCTACTGTTCCTTTTATTCCATGACGTATAACTTTCTAACAAGTCTGTTGTGTTGCACTGTATCAAAGGCCTTTTGGAAGTCCAGATACACCACGTCAATGGCCTAGCCCTCATCAACCATCTCTGTTACCTCTTCAGAAGGTATGAGTGTCATTGTTTTTGGTTTGATTCCCTCTTGCTCGCTATTGATCTGACTCACACCCCGGTCACTCATCTTTCCCGACTGAGCTAACCCGGTGCTGGTCCTCTTGATGCTCTGTCTCATTCACAGGACTGACAGGCTATGCGCTGCAATCTCACACAAGGGGGATCTGTCTGCTTACCAGCTCTTTACTTGAGCATTAGCTTGGTTCTGTGTCTCCAAAGCTTTTCTTTCCAGACAGCACGCTGATGCTGTGACTTCGAAGCGGTCTAACCAAAATGTCAAGGTCTTCTCATGCCATATAGCATGAAATAAGGCTGCTCATCATGCTGTACCTGCTCTTCATCTTGCTGCCATCTGTCTTCCAGCGCTGATCACCATGTTGTGTTATTATAATGATATAAAACATTGACCTTATTTGCTGTATAAGGCACAAGACACTAATCACTCATAAGGGATTGAGTAAACATATTACAGGTTCACTTATTATGACTAGGCACATGAGAACAGTTATACATAGGTATAAAGCTTGAAGATATCAGTGCTTCGTGTGTGTGAGCGTGGGCTCTGCTCAAAGCAAAAGTGAAGCCGAGACTGGATCACATGACACTTTTCCCTTCTAATGATGTCATGCTGGTATCCCTTAAAGGCATATTACAACAAACTGCTTCTGGTGGAAAGGGAGGCAAACTTCAGATCAATAAGTTGTGAGACTTCTGTCCCTTAATCTTTGCATAGTTCCTGCAATTGCTGAATTGTATAACTGCCTTTCTTGCATTATAATGCCTAATTTAACAGCAATGTTGTTTAATAAGTGGAAACTGTTGCTTTGCCAATGCTATTTCAGGCACTTAGGCCAGGACACAATTAATAGCTGATTAACACTATTTGATTTAATTGGCTGGCCCACGATGCAGCAGCTACAGCCCATATTGTAGCTCACATACTGAAAACAATAAAAATCATTTTACTCACAAAGGCAGCATGGATGGCTAAAGACATTCAAGGTCTGGAGGGATAAGGCCTTGGACGAGAGGGTAAGGAACACAGAGGTGGAAATACTGCTACATGAATGCTACAAGATTTGGATTGTTGTGAGCAAGGAGGGAAATTGAGCAGGAGAGAGGGAATTAGAAGGAACTGGCACTGAGCCAGGTGCAAGCAAGAGAGCATCAGCCTCCAGAAGTCAGCCAAATAGGCATGGATGTGATGGAAGTGTCAATATGGTGCACTGCACATGTGTCTGCACTCATCCTCTTCGTGTAATCCTTCAAATCACCTAGATAAAAACAAAAAACTGCGGATGCTGGAAATCCAAAACAAAAAATAAAAAGTTCCTGGAAAAACTCAGCAGGTCTGGCACCATCGGCGGAGAAGAGTACAGTTGACGTTTCGAGTCCTCATGACCCTTCAACAGGACTAAGTAAAAATAGGAGAGGGGTGAAATATAAGCTGGTTTAAGGGGGTGGGGGGAGAGAAGGGGGGGTGTTTGTTGGGACAAGCAAGCAGTGATAGGAGGAGATAACCAAAAGCAGTCACAGACAAAAGATCAAAGAGGTGTTGAAGGTGGTGATATTAACTAAAAGAATGTGCTAATTAAGAATGGATAGCAGGACAAGCAAGGTATAGACAGCTCTAGTGGGGGTGGGGTGAAATAAGACTAAAAGGGCATAAAAGGTATAGATAAATGATTGGTGGAATACATTAAAAATAATGGAAATAGGTGGGAAAAGAAAAATCTATATAAATGATTGGAAAAAACAAAAAGGAGGAGGAAGAAACAGAAAGGGGGTGGGGATGGAGGAGGGAGTTTAAGATCTAAAATTGTTGAACTCAATATTCAGACCGGAAGGCTGTAAAGTGCCTAGTCAGAAGATGAGGTGCTGTTCCTCCAGTTTGTGTTGAGCTTCACTGGAACAATGCAGCAAGCCAAGGACAGACATGTGGGCAAGAAAGCAGGGTGGAGTGTTAAAATGGTAAGCGACAGGGAGGTCTGGGTCATTCTTGCGGACAGACTGAAGGTGTTCTGCAAAGCAGTCACCCAGCGGTTTCCTCTACATTGGAGAGACCAAACGCAGACTGGGTGACTGCTTTGCAGAACACCTTCGGTCTGTCCGCAAGAATGACCCAGACCTCCCTGTCGCTTGCTATTTTAACACTCCACCCTGCTTTCTTGCCCACATGTCTGTCCTTGGCTTGCTGCATTGTTCCAGTGAAGCTCAACGCAAACTGGAGGAACAGCACCTCATCTTCTGACTAGGCACTTTACAGCCTTCCAGTCTGAATATTGAGTTCAACAATTTTAGATCTTAAACTCCCTCCTCCATCCCCACCCCCTTTCTGTTTCTTCCCCCTCCTTTTTGTTTTTTCCAATCATTTATATAGATTTTTCTTTTCCTACCTATTTCCATTATTTTTAATGTATTCCACCAATCATTTATCTATACCTTTTATGCCCTTTTAGTCTTATTTCACCCCACCCCCACTAGAGCTATCTATACCTTGCTTGTCCTGCTATCCATTTTTAATTAGCACATTCTTTTAGATAATATCACCACCTTCAACACCTTTTTGTTCTTTTGTCTGTGACAGCTTTTGGTTATCTCCTCCTATCACTGCTTGCTTGTCCCAACAACCACCCCACCCCCCTTCTCTCCCCGCACCTCCCCCCACCACCCCCCCCACCCCCCATTAAACCAGCTTATATTTGACCCCTCTCCTATTTTTAGTTAGTTCTGTTGAAGGGTCATGGGGACTCGAAACGTCAACTGTACTCTTTTCCGCTGATGCTGCCAGACCTGCTGAGTTTTTCCAGGTATTTTTTATTTTTTGTTTCTTCAAATCACCTGACCTGAGTTGGAACCCTAAAGTGCAAAAATTTTGGAGCAATTATATGTTGGGATAGGGACATTTATAGTTGAGTTTGTGATTTTTTTTTTGTGTTATTATTGAATAGGTTATATGTAACAAAGTTTGTTTCTAGGGCATATGGGTGGCTGAATGAGGAACAAGCTGGAGAATGTAGGCATACCATTTTGTCCTTGTACAAGACTTTGCTCAGGCCTCACTTGGAATACTGTGTCCTGTTTTCGTCTTACCACAGGGTGGATAGTGAGGCTTTGGCAGGGCTGCAGGACCACCATGTAAAGCATTATAGTTATCAAGATAGGTGAAAGGAGCTAGGGCTCCATACTTTAGAGAAGTTGTAGACTTGGGGGTGAACCTATTGAGTTTTATAAGGGAATAGATGAGTTCCAGCTGACAGTTTGTTTCAATTAAATAGGTTAGGAAGGACCTGCGGTCACAATTTTACATGTGTAAGGCAAAATCTAGGTTAGATGGCAAAGACTTTTTATCTCCCAAAGAATAATGGACCTTCAGAACAGGTTTCTGCCTCATGCAGTCAACACTGATTCATTTTCCAATGTAACCCCATTTTAACAATTGAAAATTAATGTGACCCCAGATGTCAGCAAAAAAACAGCAATAAAGCAGCATAGCAACATTCAGTATATAAATATTAAAGCTTGCATCTTATGGATCAACACATACTAATACATCACTTAAATATTAAAATCTGTGTATTTAAAGTACGATGTGAGAATGTTAATATTTTCACTGCACCTCCAGCCACCGCACTGAAACAGCAAGTCGCTGCTGTTGACATCATCTTTGTGCACCCGCTGCAATGAGCAGGAAGTCAGTACCACTGACATCATCCTTGTGCGCCTGTTGTTGCTGCTTCCCCCTCTCCAATCTCCTCGCCACCGCACTCACTAGCCCGCTCACTATCCAGCTCGCTGGCCCACTTGGAGAGTAGGGTGGCGAGTGAGGCAGTGAGATCTCAAAGGCTGACAAGATGGGCAGTGAGTGGGAGGTGAGCGGGCCGGTGAGCGAGGCGGCGAGTGAGCCAGTGAGTAGGGTGGCAAGTGAGGGTGTGAGGGGTTGGGCAGCCAAAACATTGTCCTGTGATGCAGTCAGCTACCTGCAGCGCTGCTGGCAGTGATGGCATAGGCACTGTGACTGCATGTGCAGTGAGTGCGCCCCCTGCAGTGACGGTGGCAGAAAATGCAGCCTAATATTTTACGTACTCCTCTCGGTTTCAGCCAAGCTCTCCACATTCCCCAATGACAGAAGATTCAGTGAAGCGCCTCTCCCTCTCCCCTTCCCACACGCACAGCAATCAACCCCTCTCCCCTCTCCTCCCCATCCACACAGTGTAATCAGTCCCTCTTCCACCACCTCCCCTCACCCCTCTGCCACCCCTCCCAGCTCCTCCCTTTTGCCCAACTGAGGGTACTTGCTAAGCAGAGTTGCCAGCCTTGGATAAGGAGCCTGTACAACAGGAACAGAAACACAATAAAAGTTTGAAGCCACTACTCACCTTTCTGGCTCAGCTGCATAACCTCCTGATGTTTATCACACATACTGAGTTAAGCTTGATTGCCTCTGCCTGCACCAAGTTGCGCACAAACATCCCTGGCCCGCTCAGCACTCACTACTGAAAGAGTTTGCTGAGGGCTTTGGGCTCACTGTCCATCCCCTGCAGTTTGGTGGCATCAACCCAATGGGCCCAGGACTGCCCCACCAGAATTTCCTCTCCTTAGCCACCATTGTTGCCTCAGAGGAAGGGGAGCTTGCAGCTCCAAATGCTATCTCTGCAACCACCAGTTTGGAAACCTCTGGCACAGTTGGATTGGAGGAGAATTTCCCAATTTTTCCAAATAGACCTGGGTTTTTATCTCATGTTTCACATTTCTCCAGCTATCAGATGGTTCTGGGTGGTGTGGACAGTATGTATATGGTGATGCACAAGGCACTGCAATGAAACAGGCTGGTTGGACTATTGGGTCTTTGCCTGTCTGTCATTGTTTATATGTTTGTATGTTTTTTTGCTTTCCTTTATTCTTTCATGGGATGTGAGTGTCACTGATAAGGCCAGCATTTGTTGCCTTATTACCCTTGGATTGAGTATCTTGCTAGGCCATTTCAGAGTGGAAGGCCAGGCAAAGTGATGCCTCAGGGAGATCGGCTGAAGTGTGAAAACATTATTAAAGGCAGAAAAAAATATTCCTGACATGTCCCCTCATGTGACACTGTCACATGAGCAGGGGCACGTCAATGTCTTTTATTGAAAAATTTTACACACATTTTAAATCCCTCATGAAACCTCATCCTGCCCTTGGAAGAGGTTTCATGTTTTTTGCTGAAGGCTGCTTGGGCTCTTCGCCTGCCTGCCAACCTTAAGGTTGGTTGGGCAGGTCCATTAATTAGGTTCATTACTTTTTTAAAGGCCTTAAGTGGCCGAATCGGCTGCGCACCCGCCGAACTGAGAAACTAAGTGTCACGGGGTGACATCGGGACGCATGCCCGACGTCACCCTGCGTCATTTAACTCATCGGCGATCGGGCCCCGCCCCCGCTCGGCAACCGGAATAAGCTGCCCACAATTCAAGCTAAAAATTGGTGCTGAGGACAAATACTGAGGGTTTATGTTCTTTCACTGGGTTTCTACAGCTCTCCTGACAATGTTACAATAGGCAAATCAGTGAATCAGCATGATAATTCACCCGAACTTACTTTGAATAGGTTCCAACTTCATAACGTGATTTCTCGATAAGATTATGACTGAGAATAATCTAGTTGGTTCATAATTGTTGAACCTCCAATAAACTCAGCTTCCTACATTCTTGGAACCTTTCATTGCTCAAATTGTTCTGTTGCTATGACATCGATCGTAGACAGCAACTAAAAATAAAACCCAAATTGTATTTGAAAAACACTTCCATCCTTCCCAACATAATGAATTCAATTATGCAGGTCTACCTAGGTTTAAATCATTAGGTCCACAGCTTGTTTTCATGTTATATTAATTCCTGCATGCTGAATCCACAATGAACGCACTTCTCTTACTAAATATTTTATTTTTAAAAAGTTATCTGAGGAAGTGAAGACTTGTATTGAATATTATGATACTGTACTTTGCAAAGACTATACCAAAACACCCCAGATTTATTTCCTGGTCCAAGGGACTGAATAGCCCTGAAAAATGGCTGGGGGACAATCCATGCCAGTTATTAACCATGCAGTCAGCACATAAAATTTGTGCTGCCTGCTTCTTGTGAAGATTTATGTGTACAGCCAGTGCCATTGCTTGTATATCTCTTGGGTTGGGGGATGGAGAGAGGTGGGTGATATTGGGAGGCCAGGACACTGCTTAATGGCAACCATCACCTCTTAAAGGATAGCTGTATTCCGACTTCAAAGACTGTATAACAACCTCTGAAGGAAATGGCTGAAGGAGGGAGAGTGTTGGTTCTAGGGATCTCCAATGCTGCAATGGAGGCCTTCATGCACACAATGGAGAGGAAGTGGACATTGAAAGCAATAGTGAGGGTTGGTCCATCGTGAAGGCAAAGTTGTGGAGTATGCAACATACTAACATAAATATGATTATCTGCTCAGGCGTGTTGTGCAAAGCTCCTTTTGAAAGGTCTAGGTACTGGAAGGGTTGTTTGATGACACTGATTATTTGCTCATGATGCTCCTTGTGACAGCATGACACTACAGCTGTGTGTGGTTCCTTGAGAGGAGCCATGACCCATTTGTAACTCTTGTCATCCAAGAGCTAGTGTGTAACTCAGTGACCTGGAGTTAAGGCAGGGGAATGGCACACAATGAAAGAATTGCAATTGCTACCAGGTTAACAAGAATTATGATGTGTTAAAAGAAAAATATTACGGAAGCTGGAAATCTGAAACAAAAACAGAAAATGCTGGAAAAACTCAGCACGTCTAACAGCATCTGTGTAGAGAGAAACAGAGTTAACGTTTCGAGTCCGTATGATCCTTCTTCAGAGCTAAAGAGAAGTGTTCACCATATGTTGCTTGTTGCTGCAAATAGGTTGTGCACTATGGGAATGAAATCCATTCCAACTGATAAAGATGTCTGGCTGGCAATAGAAAGCATACAAGGCAATGTGCAAGCATTCAATGTCACCTTGCTTCATGGTGAAAGCTGCCTTGTAAGTGAAACCTAGTGCTCACTCATCCCAGGGGAGGAGGGGTAAGTTTCATCCTGGAGCCACAGTGACTTCCATGATAAAGTAGTGCACTATGAACTGTCAGATATTACAAATGTCACCCCTTGCAGCCTGAAAAGAGCCTGTAGCATAAAGGTTTGAGGGTGACCATAACCTTAATAACCACAGGCAGTGCTATCCATGCCCTGGTGTGAAGATGATAACATATCTTGGGACATTGGTAATGTGATGGCACCTCATACATTGCTCCTCAGTCACATTGAGAAAGGAAAAATGCTACCTGAAGACCCTCTCTGGCTGTGGTCTCCACATGTCCCCCTCCTCCCTCTCCTTCTTCTGACAGCTTCTTTTGCTCCATGATGCCTTCCTTGCTGCTCCCTCTAATCCTGCATTGCCAAAGGCATGTTTGGAATCAGAATACTGGACTTCCGAAGCAAAGAATGGCAAAAGTGCAAAAGGAGCAAAATCTCTCTCTTTCAGACAAAATGAGCTTTCGAAATTGCTTGCAAACTCAAAATTCACCTAGAAGTCAAACTCAAGCCAGAGAGACTAAACCAGCAACTAACTTGTTAGTACTGCACAATCCTTTTAAACAGTACTGGCAGTTAGTGTTAGGCTGTGCTGAGGAAGGTCAGCAAATGACGAGTTAGGTGCTGGAGCGGGCAAAAATAGAAAACAGGTCCTCCAGGGAACCTTAGGACCCCTATCTGCCTATATTAATTCCAACTTTGAATGCTGATTGTTCTGAGATTGGATCCGTCTGTCTTGGATGCTAGGTATGGTATTTGGTTCTTAGACAGACTATAGACACACTCTGGTATCTACTTAACACTTGTTTATCAGTACTACTTCTAAACAGATTACACAGTGGGCATGTAGTTCTTAGGCATGATTCCAACCTCTCTCTCAAGAATGGAACACATGACTGACTAGTATCAGTGGAACATCATCATTTACGTCATACATTAGCATATCTCATCTGTTAACCCTTTATGCTACACTGCTGGCATATGCTTCTGAAGCAAATGCTACCTCCTCTACTATTTTGGTTATTACTTCCTCCTGCAGTTCCTGACGTCTGTCTTGGGGACTTAATAGGTTGCTGTCGCCTGAAAGCTGGGCCCTATACACAGACCAATTTCAGGAACTTATGGTCCATATTGAGTTAGAATATCTAGGCACTTTTAGAAACGGAAGTTAAAGTCAGGTGGGAGGAACCTGAAAAAATCTCATTTAAAATGTCTAAATGGACAATTGATAAAGGGCTGTTACTCTTCTCAGAAGCTTTGCTCAGTTCTGTGAATAGGTGATGCTGTAAACACTGTCATAATGGACACCAGGAAAAGGTATTGTAATCTGCCACAGCACAACTACTTTTGCTCGTTTTCACAATTGTTATTTTTTTTCAATTTATATGGCCAATAGCAATTGAGAGGCGATTGTGACCTCTCTATGCACTTGCTGACGTCATCCTCTGCAAAAAGTTGGTAAACATCACAGGATATAATGCACCTTTAATGACTTAAGGGAATTTTGCTTCTGTGTGATGCACAGCATTCTTTCTTTGAAGTCAAAATATCTCATTGTACATCAAAACCACTTCAGGTCACTATTAATTCAGTTGACAGAAGCAGGCTGCTCAAATCACAGAGGGGTCTGTGCATTAGAGCTAATGCATGTACTAATTGTGCATTCATTTCTGGTAATTTTGTACATTAGCATTAATCGAGCACTGGGCACAAATTTTGTCCCTGCTTCTAAATTTGCTTCTGGGATTTATTTTCCTCATGCATGACAACAGACAAACCCCCATCGTTAATGCTTTCCTTTGCTTGTTAACTGGTTGTTAAGCAGCAATTTACATAGAACAAGCAAATCTGCTCAGGGTTTACTTCATTTCCAAACTGTGTCATTCAGAGCTGACATTAAAACGCCAGAGGAAGCTGGCAGAAGTGAACGAGGAGCCTTTTGGTGAAATCTGCAGCGCAGATGTGGCATCAAGGCTGCCAATGTGAAATGCATTAAAGGTGGGCTGAGCTGGGAGACCATGTCCTTTGTCTCTGAGTGCTTTCAGCACCATCAGCAGGCATCAGTTCAGCCAACATTCAGTTTGCACTTCATCTCTGAAGTAACAGATGCCCTTTTCTTCTGTGAGTTGCCATACATAAAGTTAAACAGCACCAGCTGGAGACATAGACCTGATTTAATTAGTCACAGAGCACTATTCTCTACACTCATAGCATCATATCTGTACTTGGAGCAAGTTACCCTCCCTTTTATCCACAGAAAACTTTACTATCTTCCTGAAACTTCATGCAGTATGTGACCACCAGCAAACAGTTATGCAAGTTAATGCTCATGCTGGAGACTGCATATTCCCTTGATTTTGAGGGAAGGTTTCTCAGCAGTTTTGCGAGAAGACAGCATGCATGGAATGACTTTGTAAAACTTTGGTTTGCTCCACATATGAATGAGACCCTGTGGAACTCTCAGATGCAGACAGTAATATTCCTGAAAAAGAAACACAACAGAACAAAACTTTGAACACCTGAAACAGTGTTTATGATCTTTGAAGTGCTCTGGAACTGACTCACCTTAAGAACTAGAATAACAACAGGGGAAGACAGTGGCATAGTGGTGATATCACTGGGCTAGTACTTCAGAGACCCAGGCTAATGCTCTGGGACATGGGTTCAAATCGCACCATAGAAACTGGTGATATTTGAATTCAGTTAACAAATCTGGAATATAAAGCTAGCTATCAATAATGGTGACCATGAAACTGTCATCAATTGTTGTAAAAACAAATCTGGTTTACTAATGCTCTTTAGGGGAGCAAATCTGCCATCCTTACCTGGTCTGGCCTACATGTGACTCCAGAGCCCACAGCAACATGGTAGACTCTTAACTGCTGTCTGAAATGACCTTTTCAAGGTTTCTGGCAACAAATGCTAGCCTCACCAGTGATGCCCACATCCCGTGAAAGAATGAAAAAAAAGAGTTCTAACATGTTCCATTGAAAAAGATATACAGATGGCTGTCCCAGAAAAATTTCAGGAAGGCAGACAGCAGCAAGGGAATAGAAGGAAATATAAACTACAGTAGGAAACCAGTGCGTGGTCCAATCAGGGCAAGTGGACACTCAGTGAGAATAAAACGTAACCTTGGTGCCAGCATGAATCAAGTGGCTGCTTTGCCCTTTCCAGTATTCAGTACTGACCCTTGGGGTTGATCGCTGTATACCTCCCTCCAGCCTAAAAACAGCCATTCACCACAACTCTCTTTTTACTTTTCGTCACCCAACTTTGTATCCATGCTGCTGTTGCCTGAGATGGAAGCACAGACTGGAGATGGTGAGTGTCTTGTTTTGTGTTTCAATGATACACACAGGCTGTCGACATTGTAGCTGAGCTAAATTTATTGATAAGACATTTTCCTAACATACACACATATTTCTGCAGTAACTAAATTCTATCAAGACAGGTTCCAACATGTGCTATCTGACCTTCAAACCCCCAGTCAGGTGACCCTGTATCTCTAGCACAGAGTATCGAATAGTATCTAATTCTGGAGTTCGCTCCCACAATCAACTATTATCATGACAGTGAGGACTGAGTGCAACAAGGAACGAATGCTAACTTGGGAATTTGGTGCAGTTGGGATAACTCTGGTAAGTTTTTCTCAAGCTATAATTTAGATTAATAGTCGGACTCTGACTTAGAACTTTAAAACTGCAAGGTTAAAATGCCAAGTTTAAAACAATGCAACAAGGAATGAGTGCTAATTTGGAAATTTTGTGCAGGTGAGAATTCAGTGGAGAGGAGGAAGGAGGTGTTACTTTTTCTACCTTTTTTTCAGCCTCCAGTAGCTGGTGAGAATTCAAATACATTAATTAGGTGAGCAGGTAGGTGATTGTTTGGTGAGTTTTAAGATTTTATTCCTCTAAATGCAGGCAATAATTTAAACTGGTACTGGGGAGATATAAGCATCACATTAAATATATGGCTTAAGTAGCTAAATTACTTAATATAATAACAGATAACAGTTGAGTGATATTTCTAAACTTGAAATCTTATTAGAAAAATAAAACACAATAAAAGTGACAGGGCAGGTGATGTGTTGCAGCTGTAGCATGTGGGCTCTGGTGGACACCAGTGTGATCCATGGCAAGCACACCTGCAGTAAGTATTTGCAGCTCGAAGAACTTCAGCTCAGAGTTGATCAGCTGGAGCCCCAGCTTCGGATTTTGCAATACATCAGGGAGGGGGAAAGTTACCTGGACACTTTTTTCCATGGAGGCAGTCACACCCCTTAGGCTAAATACTTTTGATTAGGTCTGTGGTCTGGGCAGGAGGGTGTGACTGCAGGTGAGGCAGATGTGGGGATCCAGTACGTAGCAATGGAAGAGCCTCAACCCCTGCAATTCTGCAAAAGATTTGACGTTTTTGCAACTTGTGTACATGTGAGCAAGGACTGCAAAGTGAATGAACAAACTGACCATGGCACTGTGGTGCAGGGAGCCAATTAAGTGGGAGCAGTAATAAGGAATGTAGTTGTGGTAGGGGACAGTATAGTTATGGGGATAGATACTGTTATCTGCAGCTGAAAACATGAATCTCAAAGGCTGTGTTGCCTGCCCAGTGCTAGGGTTAAGGATATCTCTTCCGGGCTGGAGAGGAACTTGGAGTGGGAGGAGAATGATCCTGTTGTTGAGGTGCACGTAGGAACCAACAACATGGGTCGGACTAAGAAAGAGGTTCAGCTGAGGAAGTCTGGGCAGCTAGGGGCTGAATTAAAAAGCAGAACCACAAAGGTAATAATCTCTGGATTATTACTTGAGCCACGGGCAAATTGGCATAGTGTAATTAAAATCAGAGAATTGAATGCATGGCTCAACGATTAATATGGGAGAAGTAGGTTTCATGGGGCACTGGCACCGATGCTGGGGAAAGAGGAAGGTGTACCATTAGGATGGTCTTCACCTGGACTGCGCTGGGATAGGTGTCCTGGTGGGTCATATAACTAGGGCTGTAGCAAGGGCTGCAAACTAAATGGTGGGGAATCGGGTTCACAAGAGTGGAGCGCTGAAAAGTCAAATGGAAAGGGCAAGACAATAGTGCAGGGTAGCAATATGGGTAATGATAACCACACTGGATGAAACATACAAACAAAAGAGTGCACCAGCAAATATGGCCAGAGTAGGAAAATGGCTTTATGAGAACAGAGAGGGAGGAAGATTCAGGTGAAGGGAGATTTAGAAGTCCAAAGATAAAAGTTGAAGCAACAGAAATGTATACTGGTGTGGGTAAAGATGAGCTGAGTGGGAAAGGAAGGAATAGAGCGTTTAATGGTAATAGTTTAACAGTAACTGAGAGTAAGGTCTATGCAGGTAATAGTGGTAAAAAAATAAAATTGAAGTCACTTTATTTGAATGCATGGAGCATCCACAATCAGATAGATGAACTAGTAGAGATAAATTGTTTAGATCTAATCGCCATTGCAGTGACGTGGTTACAAGGTGACCAAACATAGTAATGTATGATTATAAGCAAGAGTAGGCCATTTAGCCCCTTAAGCCTGCTCCGGCCTTCAATAAGATCGTGGCTGATCTGATTGTAGTCTTAACTCCATGTTCCCACTTACCTCCGATAACCTTTGACTCCCTTATTAGCCAAGAATCTATCTACCTCTGCGCTAAAAATATTCAATGACCCTGCTTTCACCATTCTCCGGGTAAGAGAGTTCCAAAGACTCATGACCCTCTGAAAAAAAGCTCTCCTCATCTCCACCTTAAATGGGAGACCCCTTATTTTCAAACTCTGTCCCCTAGTTCTAGTTTCTCCCACAAGAGGAAACATCCTTTCAGCATCCACTTTGTCATGCCCCCTCAGGATCTTATAAGTTTCAATAAGATCACCTCACATTCTCCTAAACCCCAATGGATACAGGTCCAGCTTGATCAACCTTTCCTCATAAGATAACATTCCCATCCCAGGTATCAGTCAAATGAACTTTCTCTGAACTGCTTCTAATGCATTTATATCCATTCTTAAATAAGGAGACTAAAACTGTACACAATACTCCAAATGTGGTCTCATTAATGCCTTGCACAACTGAAGCAAAACATCTATACTTTTATATTCCATTCCCCTTGCAATTAATGCCAACATTCCATTTACCTGTCTAATTACTGCCATACCTATGTACCAACTTTCCCTGGTTCATGTACCAGGGCACCAAGTTCCCTCAATACCTCAGAATTCTGCAATCTCTCTCCATTTAAATAATATACTGCTTTTCTATTCTTCCTGCCAAAGTGGACAAGTTCACAGTTTCCCATATCATACTCCATCTGCCAATTTTTTTTTCCCATTCACTTAACCAATCTATTATCACTTTTCAGACTTCATATGTCCTCTTCACAACTTACTTTCCGACCTATGTTTGTGTCATCATCAAATTTAGCAACCATGCATTCAGTCCCTTTATCCAAGTTGAGACCAAGATTGGGAAATAAATGTTCCAGGGTACACAACATTTCAAAAAGACAGGCAGGATGGAAAAGGAGGAGGGCTAGCCCTGATAATTAAGAATGACATAAGCACAGTAGTGGGAAATGATAATGGCTTGGAAAATCAGGAAGGAGAATCAGTATGGGTGGAGATCAGGAATACCAAGGGTCAGAAAATACTGGCAGGAGTAGTTTATAGTAGTTTTTAGTAGGTATACTGATGGGCAGAGCATTAAACAAGAAATTATAGAAGTTTGTAACTACGGCAATGTACCTCTTGTGGGGAATTTCAATATTCATATAAACTGGACCAAACAAATTGACAAAGGTGGTCTGGAAAATTAGTTTGTAGAATGCTTTTGCGACAGTTTCCTGGAGCAATATGCTGTGGAACCAACTAGAGATAAAGTTATACAATAAAAACAAAAAAAGCTGGAAACGCTCAGCAGGTCTGACAGCATCCGTGGAGAGGAAGACAGAGTCAACGTTTCGAGTCCATATGACTCTTCATCAGAACTAAAGAAAAATAGAAATGAGGTGAAATATAAGCTGTTTGAGGTCAAACAGCTTATATTTCACCTCATTTCTATTTTCCAGCTATTTTTGATTTTATTTCATATTTCCAGCATCCACAGTATTTCACCTTTACCTTCGAGATAAAGTTACCTTAGATCTAATATTGTGCAATGAGGCAGAGTTAATTAGTAGTGTCATAGTGAAAGATCCACTGGGAAATAGTGATCATGATACAATTGAATTCCATGGGCGGAATTTTACGGCCCGTCCTTCTGACGGCATTTTCTGGTCCTGCTGGATTGAATGGGCTTTTGAATAGCTCACCACATTTCACAGCCCCATACCCACCACAACAGGGCCGTAAATTTCCACCCCATGTTGAGTTTGAAAATGACAATCACAAGCAAGAACCTTAAACTTAAAAAAGCCAATTACATAGTATGAGGTGACAGCTGTTAAAGTTGATTATGTAAACAGAGTGAAAGGCATCGCAGTGAATGAACAGTTGGAAACATTTAAAGAAACAATTCAAAATATTCAACAAAAATACATTCCATTGACAAGTAAAAACGAAGTGTGAAAGATTCATTTGTGGCTTAATAAGGAGGTTAAGGATAGTATTAAGTTAAAAGAAGAGGCATATAATGTTGCAAAGAACAGGAGTAAGTCTGACAATTGAGAGTATTTTAGAAGCCAGCAAAAAAGTTGATAAAAATGGAAAAAATAGAATATGAGAGTAAACTAACCAGGAATATAAAAACAAACAGATTCTAAGATCTTTTACAAGTATATGAAAATGAAGAGAGTAGCTAAAATAATTGTTGTTTCCTTAGGAGCAGAGATAGAAAAAAATATCATTGAAAATAAGAAAATGACAGAGACATTGAACAAATATTGTGTGTCTCTCTTTACAGAAGAAGACTGTTACACCCACGTCATGAGGAAGATGGGTGTTTTTTACCTTTAAAAGGCAGCATGGGATATGGACAATTTACCTTGACAAGATGGACCCCAGAAGCGTAAGGGGAGCTTATTTTGTATTTTCTGTATAGACAGCAAATGCATCATATCTGGACATGCCTCGGGGGAGTTATTAATATGCAAATGACCTTCCCCAGGTTCTCAAGACTACCTCTCTCCATTTTGCTCAAATCATTCATTCATGGGATGTGGGCTTTGCTGGCTGGACCAGTATTTATTGCCCATCCCTAGTTGCCCTTGAGAAGGTGGTGGTGGTGGTGGCGGCCTTCTTGAACCACTGTAGTCCATGTGGTGTAGGTACACACACAGTGCTGTTAGGGAGGGAGCTCCAGGATTTTGACCCAGCGACAGTGAAGGAACGGCGATATATTTCCAAGTCAGGATTGTGAGTGGCTTGGAGGGAAAATTCCAGGTGGTGGTGTTCCCATCTATCTGCTACCCTTGTCCTTCTAGATGGTAGTGGTTGTGGGTTTGGAAGGTGCTGCCTAAAGAACTTTGGTAAATTCCTGCAGTACATCTTGTAGATGATACACACTGCTGCTACTGTGCATCAGTGGTGGAAGGAGTGACTGTTTGCGGATGTGGTGCCAATCAAGCGGGCTGCTTTGTCCTGGATGGTGTCGAGCTTCTTGAGTGTTGTTGGAGACGCACTCACCCAGGCAAGTGGAGAGTATTCCATCACACTCCTGACTTGTGCCTTGTAAATGGTGGACAGGCTCTGGGGAGTCAGGAGGTGAGTTACGTGCACTATTCCTAACCTCTGACCTGACCTCTGACTCAATTAAAGTGACTCACTGCAACAATACCTGATAGACTTGCTGGCCTCATGGAGAAGCACATGCAAATAAAGATATTCAGAAGCTATTCATAACTGGAATGTTGATGGGGATAGTAAACATTCCCCATTGTGGGACAATTGCTTAGCCCATCAGACTATTTGTCTGGACATTTGAAATGTCAATAATGTTGTAACATGACAGAAACTGGCTTGTGATAGGAAATATATTATTAATTCACAAGGACAGCCCAGTGCAGTCAGTCTGGGATACAAAGATCATAGATGGAAACCATCTCACCCAGCAAAAGGAAGAACACTGACTAGAAAATCCACCACAGGCAGAAAAGTGGGGCTAATTTGTTTTGCATGCAGATTATATTTTCCCCTAAGGGACTTGGCTTCAACTTCAAGTGAAAAAGCTAGAAAGCTACTGTTAATTGAAGTAAACCATCGTGAGTTCATCACCAGAAACCTCCAACCTCCATTGGTGCATGCTGCCTCTTTTTTTTGTTATCACCTTTTCTTGTGAATGCATGTTTCGTGTGAATGAAGAGTGGGTATTGCTGCATTCTACATTTCGGATGTTGAGAAAAATAAATGCTTATTCTTTCTTTTAATTTAAACCTATGTGAATGCCTGTCTTCTGCCTGCCCTCAAAAGTCACAACACTCAAGGCGTTAAAACACTTGGGCAGAATCATACCAGATTTGCACTAAGTGTGCTAAAACAACATTTTACCCGACGGCCACGATGGCGGGTTCCCAAACCTGCCACATTATTTATGCATTCCCAGGAAACATGCCGTTTCCATGGCGGGAGGGCTGTCATTCACCCGCCTGCCATCACCTCACCGCTTCATTATGCCGAGCGCCATATTTAAAATCCAGCTGCGCGCACACATCTCAGTGCTTCCAGCCCATGGTTGCTGCAGGGAAGATGTCCACGAAAGGCAAAAAGGCTGCAGCCCCCAGGTTTAGCGACACAGCACTGGAACACCGCCGGGATGTCCTCCGCCCCCACACTGGCCGCAGGACGGGCAGCAGTGTGACCAACCAGGCTTGGGAGGCGGTCGCAGTGGTGGTCAGCACCAAAGCCCTTCAAAAGAGGACAGCCACCCAGTGCCACAAGAGGATGAATGATCTCCTCTGTGTCACTATGGTAACTCTTTTCATCAATCTCAACTCACACACTCACAAGCTCATCACATGTCCACAGGCCCTCACTCACTGCCAGTTCAAGAAAGATCACCATTCATTCTCTCACACTCAACAACATTGTCCTCATCCAGTCCATGGGACCACTCACCACCCACACATGCCAGGCATACTTATCATCTGGCCTGCTTACACTTTCTCCATCTCTGTTCATGTAGGACAAGCTGACACACAACAAGGAGAGGTCACAGACCAGTGGAGGAATGCCCAAAGTGAAGGTCCTCATGGATTTTTTAAACAGAGCCATCCATCTGGCCAGCGACAATCTGGATCGTTCCTGTGCTGAAGATGAGGTCGCCAGTGCTCTACCGAGTGAAGGTCCAGCAGTGCAACATCCACCAGACAACCATGCTGTGAGTGATGTGCCCTGTTTCTCAGGCCACTGCCATGCCCTAATTATCTCCCCTTGCTTCCCAGGCACATCTAGAAAACAGCCAGCAGAGTCCATGACCCAGGGCCTCCAACCAAGCTCCGAAGAAACCTCTGAAGAGGAATCTGAAGGCACCCTCCTTGAAGTTCCATTACAACGCTCAGTCACACCCTCCATCAGCACAGAGACACAGACGTCGGTGAGACCTAGCTTTAGAACAGCCTCAGGATCACAACCTGGTGATCTCATTGCACTTTCTGATCCACTGAAGGCGGCGACAGGGACTTCCCTGGTGTCCAGCATTCAGAAGACTGCTGGAGGCCAGAAATTTGCTGAGTCTGAGTCAGGTGATGAGCCTCTGGACTTGGTCATGTCACAATTGCTGGAGCTGTAAAGGCAAGATCAGGAACATTAGGAAGGGATGTCCGCTGCACTCCTCAGATTGCAAGACACGATGGAGGAGTCCGTCCACCTTCACTCTGAGGTGATAGCACTGGTATGCCAATGCATTGAGGTCAACACTGGTAGGATGGCAGCCGCCATGGAGACCTTGGTCCATGACATTGGTCCTGCACTGCTTTGTGGGCTCAACTCCATTGCTGATGCCATAGTTGGCCTCCAACAGTGTGTATGCAAGAGGGATGCCAGACAGCTTGATCTCACTTCAGCTACTTTTTCTCCTCAAAGAGTCAGCCAGGGGCCTTCGGACACCCATAGGGAGGAGGATCAGCAGATGCCTGAGAGGCTATGTGAAGAACTATGGAATGTCCTCACTGCATTTCATCAGCACCCTCCTGCTGATGACCCCAGGCCCATCCATCCAGGTAACTACAGGAGTGTTTGGTCCATTGAAATCCGCTCTCCCAGTAATCTCAGCAGCTCCAGCTCCACAGCACTAGGATGATGCCACTGCCACACAGCAGGGCCCCAAAAGCAGGCCGAGGCCCTCCAGGTCTCATCCCTCCAGAGGACACTTGCCAAGGTCATCACAGATGGGGTATTGCAGTCAGCAGGCTGCCTCTACCTCCACCTCCACTGTGGATGTCCAGGGAGCACCAAGCCGTAGCAACAGTGTTAGGAAAGTTAAGAAGTATTAGTTGCACAGCCTGGGCAAGGGTGTTAATCACTTGTACATACTGTTGACTATTGTCAATAAACTCCCAAGAATGTCTCTCTGCCTATGGCTCCTTGCTCTGATGAGCAGTGTTCTTGTCACCAGATGTGAAACATTTCAGCACAAGATAAAGGCAGATGACCCAGTCCAGGGCCTTTTCCCTGTGCTCTGTGCAGCCTTCAGACCAAAGAGATGGTCCAGCCTCACACTCCCTGAGTTGATTCCTGCACCTCAATGGTGCTGGTCATTGCTGCCAGAATGTAGTGGGCAGGCGCCACAGAGTTCTCTTATTCTCTCTGAGTGCCCTCAGCATCTTTAAGGTCAGGCTGGCCCCCATCTCTTCAGCATCTGTGACCAGTGACACTGTGCTCCTCAAGGGCTCAGGTTCTGAAGACGGCCAAAGGATCAGATGCTTCTAAAGTTTCATGGTTGCATCTCTATGATATGACTCACAGAGCACTAGCAAGCTTCCCACGGCCAGACGAGAGTCAGACATTCACAGAGGCTATGTGAAGATCTATGGAGTGTCCTCACTGCATCTTGTCATCATCCTCTTGCAATTGAGTGACGACTAAGGCCTTCACTGCATCTCCATGACAGGAGCATTCTTACAGGGGGTATTCGTGCTGCCATAAGCCAGGCTGAAGTCAAACATTCACAGATGCAATGTGAAGATCTATGGGGTCACCTCACTGTATGTCGTCATCATCCTCCACAAATCTAGCAGCTACGAGGGCCTCCTGAGCACCCCTGCCTCCTCTAGCCAGTGCGAGGGCCTCAATCCCATCATCTTTTCTTCACTCCCATCCCCGTCGGCATCCTTCTCATTGGAGGAGACCTCCAGCTCCTCCATCTCCTCCTCAGCCAGCTCCTCCCCCCGTTGAAGTGCCAGGCCGTAAAGGGCGCAGCAGACAACAATGATGCGTGACACCCTCTGCAGACCATATTGCAGGACTCCTGTTCAGGCATTGGAACCTCATCTTCAGCATCACGATGGTTATCCACCCAGTTGTGAGCTGCAGCATGAAACTCATTATAAAGCCTCTCTGCTGCAGTCTGAGGCCACCACACGGGGAGACGTCAGGGATCCGAGACCAACTGAGGATGTAGGAGTTGTGCACACTTCCTGGAAACCGTGCATAAACCTGCAGGATGCGTTTCTGGTGGTCGCACACCAGCTGCACATTCAGCGAGTGGAACCCTTTGCAGCTGATGTAGTCCACCGTGTGTTGTGACGGAGATCCGAGCGCCATGTGAGTGCAGTCGATTGCACCCTACAGCTGTGGGAAACCCGAGATCTTGGCAAATCCTATCGCTCTTGCATCCTGGCTCTCCTGATCCCTGGCAAAATACATAAAGTTCTGTGCCCTCGTGAAGATGGCATCCATGACCTCATGGATGGATTTGTGGGTGAAGGCTTGTGAGATCCCACATAGGTCACCTGTGGAGCCCTGAAAGGAGCCACTGGCATAGAAATTGAGTCCCATGGTCACTTTCATGGCCACTGGCAGTGGATGCCCTCCATGTCCACGTGGCACCAAATCCTAGAGTAGCTGGCAGATGTGACCAACCAGTTCCCTAGACATGTGCAGTCTTCAGTGACACTGGTTCTCGGTCATCTGCAGGAATGAAAAGCAGTGTCCATAGGCCCTGGGTTAAGCAAGGCACCGGTCAATGATGGCTGGCTGCGGCTCTTCGGCAGCATGTGTGGGAGCCCCAGCTGCCCCTTCTTCCTGAGGTTGCTGCTCCTCCCTCTGGGCAGCCAGGAGCCCCAGTCACTCTCTCCTCCATTGTCTTTGCACACTGTAGGCTATCAGGCATACAGCTAGTTAACCAGGCTCCACGATTCTGATGTACTCCTCCTGCAGGATGAAAGAGAGAGACACATGGTTAGCATGGATGTACTATGAACCTGTCCTGGTTAAATGTGAAGGCCCCTTAATGCTTCTAGGAGAGTGCTGGCCACCACTTGGATGGCCAGAGATTAGTGCACTGCATGGCTGCCTGAGACCCCCACCCACCTCCACCCCACTTCACCCGACTGATTGGCAGCAGCTTTGCCCATTGGACTGCATGCTGTGCTCTCTTTTCAGGCACAGGCATTCTCCTAACCCACACTGCAAGGCTGCACTGTTAGCTTAAACCATGGGGAAGGCTGGCCCAAGCCAAGATGCTGACATTGCAAGGGGCTGTGAGCACCTCCACCAATGACTGCTCCATGGCCAACTTTAGCGAAGAGATTGTACAACATGTGCAGTTGTCCAGCTGTTCTGCAGTCCACTAAAATGTTCATGGCTTTGCAATCTGTGCCGGCGGGCTGCAAAGCTTTGGGAGCACTCGGTGGCATTTTGATGCCTCTGTGTTGCTTGAGTGGGCAGATAAGCTAGAAGCCTGACTCCAATCATATGAATGTGGCTGTGCCTGAACTGTCTCAGTTGCAGTGGAAAGATCACTTTATACAAGGTTCCCCTAATGCGTGGCCGTGTCCCTCGCCCACCTTACCCTCCACCCGAACGCTTGTGCACTATATTCAACAGCAGGGCTGCCCTTGCCCTGCGCCTCCCCCACAAGTCGACTCAACTGCAAGGCAGCCCTTGACCCCCCCGCCATCACCACAAGTCACCTCAACAGCAGACTGCCCTTGCACCCCCCCCACCCGACAAGTCACCTCAGCCGCAAGACAGCCCTTTCCCCCCATTCCCCCCAAGTCACCTCAATGGCAGGGCTGCCCTTGATCCCACCACCCAAGCCCCCCCCACAAACTCCTCAAGCTTGAAGTCCAACAGACGACCCTGGCAAGCACTGCACATCGTTGCTGTGTACTCACCTCTGCGTTCCCCTCAAAGTGCAGCCCACCAAGTGTATGCCTATTACGTGCTGTTGTGAGTCACGTTGGTGTGCTTTCCCACCGACGTGAACAGACGATCCAGCGGGGGAGGGGGGTACGATTTCGGCGGGTTGGCCTAATAACGGTATGAGGATGTATTACAATGACGTTCCCGATGTCCAATGGTGGGAAACACAGACCGCCATCAATGGGCTGAGCGGACATTCGCAAACTGATTTCACACTGTCGTGAAACCAATCACGCCATATTGTCCACTTGCCACCAAACACCCCCAAGACCAGCGGGCACGGAAAATCCTGGCCTTTGTCTCTAAAATACATTTTGTTGCAGTCTGTCAAATGGTGGGAAAAGGGGGAAATTTTCCCATATCACTCTCCTGTCCGTAACAAGATGCAAGTTACATACCAGAAATAGAGGGTAACCAAAGGGCTAATAAGTGTCAAGAAATTAATGTAATTAATACCAGCAGAGAAAAAGTGCTGGAGAAACAGAAGGGGTTAAAATCCAACAAATCCACAGGATCAGGTGGCCTGCATCCTAGGGCTTTAAAAGAGATAGCTGCAGAGATAATGGTTGCGCTGACTATAATTTTCCAAAATTTCCCAGATTCCGGAAAGACCCCAGCAGATTGGATGTTATCAAATGTAACACTACTCTTCAGGAAAGGTTGGAGAAAGATAACAGGGGAATACAGGGCAGTTGGCTGACATCAGTCGTTGGAAAGTGCTGATGTCTATTATTAAGGACATTTTAACAATGCACTTAGAAAAGCATAGTTATATTAGAACAAAAGTCAACATGATTTTCTGAAAGGGAAATTCAGTTTGACAAAATAGAGTTGACAAATAGACATAACTGGTTTAGATCTAATCACCGTTAAAGATATTCCAGGGTACACAACATTTCAAAAAGACAGGCAGAATGGAAAAGGAGGAGGGGTAGTCCTGATAATAAAATATGATAGAAAGGCATCAATGAGAAAGTATCTTGTCTCAGAAAATCAGGAAGTCGAATCAGCATGGGTATGGTTTTTGAGGATGTATCTAGTAGGGTAGATAAAGGGGAACCAGTAGATGTAGTATACTTGGATTTCCAAAATGCATTTGATAAGGTGCCACACAGATGCTTAATAAACAGAATAAGGGATCATTGAGTTTGGGGTGATATATTAGCTTGGATAGAGGATTTATTTTTATTTGTTCATGGGATGCAGGCATCGCTGGCTACGTCAGCATTTATTGCCTATCCCTAATTGCCCTTGTTTGGAGGGCATTTAACAGTCAACTATATTTATGTGTCTGGAGGCAGATGTAGGCCAGACCAGGAAAAAATGGCAGATTTCCTTCCTTAAAGGACATTAGTGAACCAGATGGGTGGTTACCAGGCAGAAAGCAGAGATTAGGGATAAATGAGACGTTTTCAAGTTGGCAGGCTGTGACTAGTGAAGTTCCCCAAGGATCAATGCTAGGGCCTCTGTTATTTACAATCTATATTAATGACTTAGATGAAGAGACAGGAAGTAATGTAAGTTTGCTGACAATACAAAGCTAGGTGGGATTGCAAGCTGTGAGGAGGATACAAAGAGCAAAGAGGCTGCAAAGAGATATAGACCAGAAAGTGAGTGGGCAACAAGTTTGGAGATGGAGTATAATGTGGGGAAGTGTGAGGTTATTCACGTTGGTCATAAGAATAGAAAAGCATTTTTTTTTACAAAGGGGTGAACCTTTAAATGCAAATGTTCAGAGAGACTATACCCGTTCAAAAGGTTAGCATGTAGTCACAGAAAGCAATTAGGAAGGCAAATGACATGTTGGCCTTTATTGCAAGGGAATTGGAATATATGAATAAAGAATTCTTCCGACAGTTGTACAGGGCTTTGATGAGATGATACCTGCAATACTGTGTGCAGTTTTGGTCTCCATACTTAAGGAAGGGTAAACTTGCATTGGAGACAGTACAGTGAAGGTTCCCTGCAATGAAAGTGTTGTCCTATGATGAGAGACCGAATAAATTAGACTATGGAGTTTAGAAGAATGAGAGTTGATCTCATTAAACATTTAATATTATGAAGGGGTTTGACAGGATAGATACTGAGACATTGTTTCCACTGGTTGAGAATCTAGAATGTGGGGCATAGTTTCACATAAGGGCCCATCATTTAGGACTGAGATGAAGAGAAATTCCTTCACTCAAAGGATTGTGAACCTTTGGAATTCTCTATCTCAGAGTGTTGTGGATGCTCCGTCATTGGATACATTTACGGTTGAAATAGACAGTCTTTCAGGGAATCAAGGAGATAGGGAGCAGGCAGAAAAGTGGAATTGAAACCCAAGATCAACCATGATCATATTGAATGGCGGAGCAGGCTCAACAGACTGTATGGTCTTCTCCCTCTCCTATTTTCTATGTTCTTATGTTCTTATCCCATGGGCTTCAATTTTGCCGATAAGCTTAATGCGTGGTACTTTATCAAATGCCTTCTGAAAGTTCATATACACAACAACTACACTGCTCTAATCTACTCTCTCTGCTACTTCATCAAAAGCTTCATATTGACTCCAAGTTAATGCAATTTAAAGTACTAAATTTAAGAAAGTAAGAAAAATAAGAGATTAGAAATGTACAAATTATTTTGACTTTTGGTGATAGTGTAAAATAGCAATATCAGGTCAACGAGTCATTATACATCTCTTCCAATTTTCATTTGCGTTGAAACCAAAACTCAGTGACCAACCCAGAATACTGTTAGCATTAGTCCAGCTGACATGCACTTAAAGGCCATAAGTTAAGTCAGGAGCTGGATATGATGGAGCTTTTGTGGGGCCTTTTAAGTATGGAACCTCTGCCTGCTTCAAAAATGGCCTGCACCACAGGAAGGAATGGGGACACCCAATGCCATGTCCCAGCCTGACAAAGGTCCAGCGAGTCATCGGTGCCTGTATATATGGTGGCCAGATCATCAAGTAATGGATGTGGGCCGCATATGGGAGTCCAGGTCTGGACTCATATAGAAAAAGGGATAAAAGTTACCGAGGAACTCCAGCAGCAAAAGGCTGATGTATTAACTTCTTCGGACAGGCAGGCATCTTTTATATGCCGTTAGTGGTGAGGGCACCCTACCTTGATCCCAGAATGTCTACTCGGGTCAGAGGTGAAGGTTCCTGGCAGTTACACCTCAACAGTTATGCTGAAATGTGAACATTTTGATTTTCTGCCCCTTTGTCTTTCCTGAGTGGCCTGGCAGGCAACTCAGATGTCACTAATCTTTGAGTAAAGAAATTCCTCCGAGTAGCATCAGGCATAACTGTGCCAACAGTAGGGGGGTTTCGGATGGACAGACAGGTTGCAGGAGCCCGTGACTTAGAAATTGGCCACTCCTTTGATACATTTTGCATTGGAATTTCGATTTGAATTTATGGTTCCATGGTCCTATGGTGTTGGCTATGGCTCACTGGTAGCACTCTCACTCTGCCTCAAAATAGGCCACATTCCAGAGACTTGAGCACGTAATCCAAGTTGGCAATTCAGTGCAGTATTGAGGGGACCCTGCACTGTTGAAGGTGCTGTCTTTTGGATGAGACATTAAACCAAGTCACTGGCCTCTCAAGTGGAAGTAAAAGTTCTCATGACACTATTTGCAGAAAAGCAGGAGAGTTCTTGTTGTAGCCTGGTCTGTATTTATCCCTCAAGCAACACATTAGTCTTAGTAAACCTCTGAAGACTTGAGGGCTAAAAACCTACAGCTGTTCTGAGGGACATCTGCTGTGATTCTGCTGCAAGGGCTTCAAACCTAGCTGAGATCCAGATATATCAATTCGCAGCCATCTGTCAGCATATGCTGATAGAAAGTCCTACCTCCCCATAGGGCCATGGACATTGAGGAGACAGGTTTGAGGGAGTGGCCAATTCCTAAGACAGGAATTCTTGTGTCCTGGCTCTCTGTCGGGACCCAGCATAGAATAGGCAGATGTATTCCATATGTTAACAAGTATTTTGTAAACAAATCAGATGGGAAGCAAGGGTCTATGGTTCCCAAAGGTGTGGAGCTGAATTAATTTTCGTAAGCAGCCTGGTGACCCAAATGGGCACTGGGCTGTTATAGACTTACTACTCATGGGCCAGGATTTTATGGCCCTGCCGCGGCATGTCTTCTCCACCCCACCCCCCCACCCCCACCACCCAGCGGATGCGGCAAGGCATTTAAATCTGTATTCAGTTCGGCAGGACTGTAATATCCCACCGGGCAGGAGGGGTTGTAAAATCCTGGCCATGATCTCTCTGCCTGTCCCCGCAATCTTCAGCAAAGTAGCTGCCGAATGCTGCAGAAAGTGTACCCCGTCACTTATCCTTATGAGGGAAGAAGTTAAAGAAAGGTCACCATTGTAGATTTTATATTTCAAAGTTCACACTGTGCCACGATGTACAACAGATTTTTGGGGCTATGATTAAGGTTCTAATTCTGCTTTATCTGAGTGTATAAGAATGAAAGTAGGAGACGCACAAAACAGAGCACAAGTGGACTGATCCCTAATCGAATGTGACAAAAATGTATTGCAGGTGGTCACAGCATGAAATGTTACATTCCCTTCCCAACTGGATTTCATCAAAGCATCTGAGGTATCTCCACTGTATCACAAATGAATATTTGATAGGAATTTACACATAAATTTTAAGGTTCGTATGCATCAATCCTTAATTTAATACAGCATCTTGAGTTGCGTAGGAGTAATGAATACAGAAAGCTATTAAGGTCATACATCAGCATTAATTGTACTGTCTCTATAATATTTGGAACAATAGTACCAAGCGTAAATAGCTGTAACAGATACGAGTGAAGAAATATTGTGAGGATCCAATAAATTTACTGCTCTTTAGTCTATTAAACTCGGCAGGTAGAACTTAGTTATGTTTTTAGTACTTACTCATTTATAGACAGTGTTGAATTACCATTTAATACTTGCCTAATTCAGCCTTCAAGTCTAATACTGTGTTCTAACCATTCATTCTGACCTAATATAAGTTAAGTCCCATCTGAGGAAAAAAAGAATAAATGCTGGCAAAAACCAATGTCTATCTTCATACAAGTACACTACATCTATGAGTAAGGAGAGTGTGATATAATTTTCTCCACTAGTACAAGGAAAAGTGCATTTACGTAGAGCTTCTCACAACCGCCAGGCATCTCAAAGTGCTTTTACAGCCAATGAAGTACCTTTGAAACAAAAACAGAAAATGCTGGAAAAACTCAGCAGGCCTGACAGCATCTGTGGAGAGAGAAGTAGAGGCAACGCTCAGAGAAGCACTTTTGAAGTTACCATATATGCAAGAAATACAGCAGCCAATTTTACATGCAGCAAGCTCCCACAAACAGCAATGTGATAATGACCATATAATCTGCTCTTGTGATTTAGGTGGAGATAAGAAACACCAAGGGGTAGAAAACATTGGTGGGGGTTGTCTATAGGCCCCCAAACAGTAATGGAGATGTAAGGGAAGGCATTAAGCAGGAAATTAGAGACAAGTGCAATAAGGGTACAACTGTAATCATGGGTGACTTTAATCTACATATAGATTGGGCAAATGAAACTAGCAATACTACTGTGGAGGAGGATTTCCTGGAGTGTGCACGTGATGGTTTTTTAGACCAATACGTTGAGGAACAGGCTATCCTAGACTGGGTATTGTGCAATTAGAAAGGATTAATTAACAATCTTGTTGTGTGGGGTCCCTTGGGGAAGAGCGACCATAAAATGATAGAATTGTTCATTAGGGTTGAGAGTGACGAAGTTGAATCTAAATAAAGGGAACTATGAGGGTATAAGGCACAAATTGGCAATGATGGATTGGGGAACCTTACTAAAAGGGTTGACAGCGGGTAGGCAATAGCTAATATTTAAGGAGCATATGCATAAATTATAACAATTATCCATTCCTGTCTGGCGCAAAAAATAAAACAGGAAAGGTGGCTCAACCATGGCTTACAAAAGAAATTAGGGATAGTATTAGATCCAAAGAGGAGACAGATAAAAATTGAAATAAACATCTATAGTGAAACGTTAGCACTATTATTAGTACTCAAAACTTTTGTGCATTGAGATCTTCTTTGTAAGTTTTCTATTTCTCCTACATGATGCTACCTCTGTTACTTCAGGAGAGCTACAGGCAAGCTGCTCATTCCCATACTCTGACGGCTGAGATGCCCATGGTGGACATTTTCTGGATTTTGGAGCCCACAAGGATCCCTTGAAGATTATCCTATGTGCATCTGTGAAGGGGCCGACTTGGTCATCGAGGCAGGAGACAACATTTGGGGCTCTGGCTGGGGCGGGGTTGGTGATGGGCTGAGAAGTGGGCGTGGCTTGGGAAGAGTCCCATGTGCCCTTTCTCACCTTCCCTCTCATGGCCCGGCTGCATTTCCCTGCTAGCCAAGAGCTGGAGAGCACTTGGCTGCACTTCAATGTGACAATGACAGCCAAATGCTGCTTTGATTGATTCTCTGTACAAATGGCAATCAGAATGTCCATTGACCTGACCCAGCATGCACTCGATGGTCTGCCATGTCTGATTTTCCATGCCAGGAGCCACTCTTTCAATGGAGGTGGTCATCAACTCAAATGCCTGAGACATCATGTGTTCATGCTAGTGATGGACAACTCCATTCTTTCTCTAAGGGCATGCACCGCCTCTGGAAATGATAACTGAGTCAGTGCTGAAAGTTAGCCAAGTGCAGCTCATGACAGGTCATGTATTGGTGACATCAATTCAACATGAGTGACAGTTAAGTACTAAGGGGCAGAGCATCATCTCATGTTGTCAATAGGACCACTCCCATTTCATCATTGCCAACGCACAATACTTGAGCCACCTTGCTGATCTCCAGAATGTCCTTCTCCATCAAGGTCCCCCCTGCTCTTTGTCTCTCCCTGGAGTTATAGGCTTTCTTCTGCAATAAGAAAAGACAGAGAGTTAGGAGTGTGAGAAATGAGATGAGTGTTGAGAATGGAATGAGAACTCCTGAGAAGGGTAACTGTGAGGATTGGATGTGAGGGTGTGAAAGGAGAGTGCGAGAGGAGAACCCAGGGACAGCCAGTCAGGATCACATAGAGGACAGTGTGAGAGGACGACCCTTGGACAGGGAGTCAGTAGCACCTAGAGGAGAACAGAGGAGCTATAAAACAGCACAAGAAGCGGTGAGAGTTCGAGAGCAGAGGTGTCTGAGTGAGTTTGGTGAGGAAGGAGGAGGTGCAACCTTTTGTCATCACCCTCTGCCTCCCAAAACTGAGCCAATTTTGAATCCACCTTATCAAATTACCCTGTATCTCATGTGCATTTGCCTTCTTATAAGTCTCCATGTGGGACCTTGTCAAAGGCTTTGCTGAAATCCATATAAACTACATCAACTGCACTACCCTCATCTATACACCTGGTCACCTCCACAAAAAAATCAATCAAATTTGTTAGGCATGACCTCCCTCTGACAAAGCCATGCTGACTATCCCTGATCAAACCTTGCCTCTCCAAGTGCAGATAGATTCTCTCCTTCAGAATTTTCTCCAATAGTTTCCCTACCACTGACATGAGACTAACTGGCCTGTAGTTCCCTGACTTATCTCTACAACCCTTCTTAAATAGCAGAACCACATTAGCTGTTCTCCAGTCCTCTGGCACCACCCCCGTGGCCAGAGAGGAATTAAAAATTTGGGTCAGAGCCCCTGCGATCTCCTCCCTTGCCTCCCTCAGCAGCCTGGGACACAAATCATCTGGACCTGGATATTTGTCCACTTTTAAGCCTGCCAACACCTCCAATACCATGTCACTCCCTATATCAATTTGCTCATGAACCTCGCAGTCTCTCTCCCCGAGTTCCATTCCTTCATCCTCATTCTCTTGGGTGAAGATGGATGTGAAGTATTCATTCAACACTCTACCGATGTCCTCTGGCTCCACCCATAGATTGTCCCCTTGGTCCCTAATAGGCCCTACTCTTTCCCTGGTTATCCTCTTCCCATTGATATACTTATAGAATATCTTGAGGTTTTCCCTACTTTTACCAGCCAGAGCTTTCTCATATCCCCTCTTTGCTCTCCTAATTGCTTTCTTAAGCTCCACCCTGCACTTCCTGCGCTCCACTAATGCCTCCGCTGATTTGCTTCCCTTGTACCTGCTAAAAGTGTCTCTTTTCCTTCTCATCGTATCCTGAATATCTCTGATCATCCATGGTTCTCTGGGCTTGTTACTTCTTCCTATCACCCTAGAGGGAACATGTTAAGCCTATACCCTCCCCATTTCCTTTTTTAACAGCCCCCCCCCACTGCTCCTCTGTAGATTTCCCCACAAGTAGCTGTTCCCAGTCTACCTTGGACAGATCCTGTCTTATTTTATTAAAATCTGCTCTCCCCCAATCCAAAACATTATTTTGCAACATGTCTATTTCTTTGTCCATAACAAGCAAAAATTCCTAGATTGTGTTCAGAAAATTTTCTACAGAAGTATGTGTCCAATCCAACAAGAAATGATGCACTGTTGGTCCTGGTTCTTGGAAATAAGGTGGACCAAGTAGATCAAGTGTCAGTGGGGGGATATTTAGGAGACAGTGATCATTGTATTATACATTTTAGGAAGATGATAGAAAAGGATGATAGGCAATCCAGAATAAGAATAATTAACTGGACGAGATGGGGGAACTGGGCCAGATAGACTGGAATGAAAGATTGGTGGGATAAACTGTAGTTGGACAATGGGCTACATTCAAAAAAGAATTGGTTCAGGCACAGTCATCGAAAGGAAAAGGTAGGGCCAACAAATCCAGAGCTCCTTAGATGAAAAAGGAGATTGAAATTAAGATAAAGAAGAAAAAGTGTGCTTATGACAGGTGTCAGGTAGAAAATACAACTGGTAACCAAGAGGAATACAGAAGGTTCAGAGGGGAGGTGAAAAGGTATGTTAGAGAAGCAAAGAGGGAGTATGAGAAAAGGCTGGCAGCGAACCTAAAGGGGAATTCCAAAGTCTTCTATTGGCACATAAATAGTAAAATGGTGGTAAAAGGAGGGGTAGGGTCGATTAGGGACCTAAAGGGGAATTTACACATGGGCGAAAGGGCCATGGTTGACGTAATAAATCAATACTTTGCACCTTCTTTACCAAGGAGGGAGATGCTACCCAGGCCATGGTGACAGACAAGGAAACCCTGTCACTAGAAGGGTTCAAAATTGATAAGGAGGAAGACTGTTAAAGTTGACAAGGCACCAGAAATGGATGAGATGCATTCAAAGATATTGAAGGAAATGAGAGTAGAAATTGTAGGGGCACTGGCCATAATCTTTCCGTCTTCCCTAGACTTAGGGGAGATGCTAGAGGACTAGGCAATTACAAACATTATGCCCTTGTCCAAAAAAGGTTGTAAGGATAAGCCCAGCAATTACAGATCAGTCACTTTAACTTCAATGGTGGGCAAGATTCTAGAAACAATTATTTGGGATAGAATTAGTAGTCACATGGAAAAATATGGATTGATAAGGAAGAGCCAGCATGGATTTCTAAAGGGGAAATCGTGCTTAACTAACTTGCTGGAGTTTTTTGAAGAGGTAACAGAAAAGATCAATGAGGGTAATACTGTTGATGTGGTGTACATGGACTTTCAAAAGGCACTTGATACAGTGCCACACAACAGACTTGTGAGAAAAGTTATTGCTCATGGAATAGAAGGATTGTTACAACGTGGATACAAAACTGGTTGAAAAGTAGGAAGCAGAGAGTAATGGTCAATGGATATTTTTCGGGCTGGAGGAAGGTTTGTAGTGGAGATCCTCAGCGGTCGATACTGGGACCCTTGCTTTTCCTGATATATATTAATGATCTAGATCTTGGTCTGCAGGGGACAATTTCAAAGTTTGCAGATGATACGAAGCTTAGGAGTGTTGTAAACTTCAAGGAGGGCAGTGTAAAACTTCAAAAGGACATAGACAAGTTGGTGGAGTGGGCTAATAGGTGACAGATGAAGTTCAATGCGGAGAAGTGTGAGGTGAGGTGATAGGACGAACATGGACAGACAATATAAAATATAAGGGGTGAAATTTTGAAGGGGGTGCAGAGCAGAAAGACGTGGGTCTACATTTGCATAGATTATTGAAGGTGGCAGGACAGGTGGAGAGAGCAGTTAATAAAGCATATAGTATCCTGGGCTTTATTAATAGTGGCATAGAATACAAGAGCTGGGAGGTTACGCTGAATTTATATAAAACATTCGTTAGACATCAGCTGGAATATTGTATATAGTTCTGGGTGCCACATTATAGGAATGAATACATTGGAGAGAGTGCAGAAGAGGTTTACAAGAATGGTTCCAGGGATGAGAAATTTCATTTACAAAGACCGATTGGAGAGGTTGGGACTGTTCTCCTTGGAGAGAAGAAGGCTAAGAGGAGTTTTGATTGAGATGTTCAAAATCATGGGGGTGCTGGGCAGAGTAGATAGGGAGAATCTGTTCCCACTCGTTAAAAGGATCAAGAACAAGAGGGCACAGATTTAAAGTGATATGCAAAAAAAGCAAATGTGATGCGAGAGAACGTTTGAACAACGAGTGGCCCGGGTCTGGAATGCACTGCCTGGAGGTGTGGTGGAGGCAGGTTTAATCAAGGCATTCAAGAGGACATTAGATGATTATTTGAATGGAAACAATGTGTAGGGGTACGGGGAAAAGGCAGGGCAATGGCACTATGTTATAATGCTCATTTGGAGAGTCAGCGCAGATATAATGGGCCAAATGGCCTCCTTCTGTGCCGTTAAAATTCTGTGATTCAGTGATTCTGAGAGCAATAGGACATGGGTGAGTTTAAGGGGAGAATTTTCTCCCTGTTGGGGAAGGTGGTTTGGGCGCGGGCACGGGCGGGTGCCTTAATAAAGTGGTGAAAATTTTTTTAGGATATGTCCCCTCATGTGAAACTGTCACATGAGCTGGGACATGTGCCTTAATTTTAATAAAAAGTTTTGTGAAAAATTAAAATCATTCATGAAACCTCATCCCGCCTGTGGATGAGGTTCCATGAAAAATGTGAAAGCCACCTGGGCTCTTTGCGTGCCCACCCACCTTAAGGCTGGGCGGGCAGCTCAGGTAATTGCTTAAGTGAAACGGCCTTAATAGGCCTTTGACAGTTCGCCAAACTGAAAATCTACATGACGTGTGGTGATGTCAGGATGTACGCCCCGCCCCCACTCGCCCGAGCCAAAGATTCTACCCAAAGTGTGTCTGTTGAGATGGAGATTTGAGGAGGAGGAAAGAATGTGTGTGAGAGCAAGGTTTATCAGTCAAGGGAGTGCTGTGCAGGAGGAGGCTAGGGTGGGGAGAGAATGATGGCTGTCAGCTGAGATTTGTAGGACACTCACTTTGCCAGATCAAATGAAGTCATTAAACCTCTTCTGTCACTGAATGAAGATACTGGGCACCACATTCCTTTCACTCACATCTGTGCTATTTCCAGCCATAACTGCTTCATTATGCTGGCTGGCCTTCACTTCCTGTCCTCAGGGAAGTGGACATCTTTCCTCACACTGACTCCATCAATCATGGCCTCCAGGGATGAGTCTGAGAACCGAGAGGGGGACAGCATTCCCATGTCTTGCTTCCATTGTCCAGGTGTTTGCTGGCTTCTACAGCAAGATTTCCACTCACCCTCTGATTAGTTGGAGCACCTAGAAGCAGGATGCTAATGTTGTCACTCAGTTAAAGGGCCACAGCAAAGCTTGTTGCAGAGTTCAGTGGCTTCCTGACCAATTAGTGGTCCCTTTGGTTTGGCAGGGAGTAAGGTAAATTAAATTCAGCCACAATATTTGGTGATTTGCTCTGTTTAACGTGGCCAAAGTCAGATAAGTACAGAATGTAGGATTTTAACTATGCTAAGAAAATTAGGAGAGAAACACTAATTTAATCCTTAATCTCTAGGTGACTCAGTGGGTAAATAACAGACAGATTTGTTCGAACATGATTTCCTGAACTGTATTTTGTGCAACCATTGATTCCTGCTGAGGAAAAGCAGATTACAGAATCACCCTTTTAATACATCATCTCTGCAATCCATTCTATTTCTCTTAGCCACTAACTTTCTGAGCAGAGTCGATTCATCAAAGAATGATCTTATGATTATTATTGTCAATAAAAATATTTCAACTCTGGAAACAAGAAGACAGGTTTTGTCCTCTGGTTTATTCAATTTATCAGCACAATAGCTCTTCAACCACATTGTGCATCACACATATTTGTAGAGGTGCAGGAAACAGGAACAGGAAGCTGCCTGAAATGGGGCGGAGCTTCTTTAAATATTAAAAACACTGGGTGGATGCTCTTGCCTTTACTCTTTGCCTTGGCATTCATGCATGATGATGCTTGGTCATTTTATACCCATGAATCAAGGGTGTCCAGGGTTATTAGGGAGCTGGCTGTATGATAAGTTCATTGAAAGTATATATTAAGAAAATTAATTCAACAGTTTTAAGGTCATTTCAGTGCCATTTTCTTCATCCTTATTTGCTGCTGCTTAGGTTCCGAAAAGAGTTTGTGGCAATTGCTTGCTGCATTATTTATTGCTGCATTAGTGCCACCTGTAGGAATCCCCACACCTCAACTATTGAAGGAAGAAGACAATGATTAATAGAGGGATGTTAGCTAGTTTAGTCATGCCAATGATGTAGCAGTGCAGATGCTTCTTTTTGGGAGTGGATTAGTTCATAGGGGCAGATCCAATTCCCAAGGGCGCTGTGATAGCAGGTTCTTTGTCAGAGAAATTATATGTGAAGGCCTGACCAACACAAATGTTGGATAGTTCTTCAGAAGCATTCCACCCTGAAATAGTTTCCAGATCTAAAAAGTTGGCAAAACTGATGAAGACAATTACAGGCCAGTTGATCTTAATTCTATTCCATGTGAAATGATGGAATCAACTATCAGGAGTAAATCTCAGATTTACCTGCACAATGGTAATCTAATTCTGCAATAATTACTGCAGGAGTTCCTCAGGGTAGTGTCCTAGGCCCAACCATCTTCAGCTGCTTTATCAATGACCTTCCTTCCATCATAAGGTTAGAAGTTGGGATGTTCGCTGATGATTGCACAATGTTCAGCACCATTCGCGACTCCTCAGATACTGAAGCAGTCCATGTCCAGCAAGACCTAGACAATATCGAGGTTTGGTCTGACAATTGGCGAGTAACAGTCATGCCACACAAGTGCCAGGCAATGCCCATCTCCAACAAGACATAATCTAACCATTGCCCCTTGACATTCAATGGCATTACCATCACTGAATCCTCCACTAGCAACATCCTGGGTGTTACCATTGACCCGAAACTGAACTGGACTAGCCATATAAATACTGTGGCTACAAGAGCAGGTCAGAGGCTAGGAATTCTGTGCCAGGTAAATCACCTCCTGACTCCCCAAAGCCTGTCCACCATCTACAAGGCACAAGTCAGGAGTGAGATGGAGTAATCCCTACTTGACTGGATGAATGCAACTCCAACAACACTCAAGAAGCTTGACACCATCCAGGACAAAGCAGCCTGCTTGATTGGCACCCATCCACAAACATTCACTCCCTCCACCACCAACGCCCAGTAGCAGCAGTGTGTATCATCTACAAGATGCACTGCAGGAACTCACTAAGGCTCCTTAGACAGCACCCTCCAAACCCATGACTATTACCATCTAAAAGGATATGTGCAGCAGATGCATAGGAACACAAGCTCCTGGGAATTCCCCTCCAGGCCACACACAATCCTAACTTGGAAATATATTGCTGTTTCTTCACTTTCGCTGGGTCAAAATCCTAGAACTCCCTTCCTAACAGTGCTATGAGTGTACCTACACCGCATGGACAGCAGTGGCTACAGGCAGCTCACCACCACCTCCTCAAGGGCAATTAGGGATGGGCAATAAATGCTGGCCTAGCCAGCGACACCCACATCCCATGAATTAATAAAGAAAAATCAGCCTTTAACACACAATCATATGGTGAACAACCTGCCTGATAACTTCTTTGATTCCTTTGAGGAAGTGACAATCCAAGTGAACTGCAGTCAGCTTTAACTTTCAAAAGACTTTGGATAAAATCCCACATGAAAGGCTACTAATTGACCTCAAAGCTGAGGGGATTCAGGGTAGAAACATAAAACAAAATACTGAAAAGTCAGCATGGATGTCAAGAGAGAACATCCAGCTTAGGCAACTTCATTGAATTCTTTGAAGAAGGAACAGATAGAGTAGACAAAGGTAATGCAGTAGATGTAATGCATCTAGATTTCCAAAAGGCCTTTGATAAGGCACTACATAATAGGCCAATGAATAATGCCAAAACATGTGCAGTCAAGGGACAAGTAGTGAATGGATAGCTAGCTGGCTACAGAAAGCATAGAGTCAGGGGTAAAGGGTGGCCATTCAGTATGGCAGAAGGTGGAAAGTTGGATCCCATAAGCATAAATGCTGGGATCACTGTTGTTTACAATTTATATTAATTATACACTTTAGAATCATAAACACTATTTCTAAGTTTGCAGATAACTCCAAATTTTGAGGGTGGGGAGATAGTGAATGACGAGGGGGTCTGCAATAACTTACAAGAAGATATTAACAAACTTGCAGAATGGGCATATATTTGACAAATAAATTTCAACACAGGTATGTGTGGGGTATTACGTTATAATAAGGAAGTCACACATCCTTGGAAAATAAGAATCTAAATAGGGACAGAGGAGCAATGGGATCAAGGAATACAAGTATACAAATCAGTAAAAGTAGAAAGACAGGCTAATAAGGTCATAAAAAGGCAAACAAAGTATGAGGGTTCACTTCTAGAGGGATACAAGTAGCAGAATTTATTTCAAATCTTGGTTATACCACTTTTAAAATATTGTGCACTATTCTGGTTGCCATATTGCTGGGATCAACAGCATGGAATACATGCTTCAGAAAACTCAAGTTAGACCAGGATTTTCCGGTCGTCAGGTGGGCTCGACAGGGCCGAGCGGGAGTGACCACGAATTGGACTGCTGCCCGCAATCGGGCATCACCTACCATTTTACGCTGGCTGGCCAATTAACAGCCAGCCAGCATGAATGGCACGCTGCAGCGCAGCCTGTGTGGGGGGAGGGGGGAGGAGGGCGAGGGCGGAACTTCACGCATGCGCGCGAGTGCGCACAGTAAAAGTTCCCTGAGGCACAGAGCTGCCTGACGGAGCTGGAGCTTTTTGACCTAAAAAAAATAAAGAAGTTAAAAACGTTAATAACATGTCTCCTCACATGACTCTGTCACATGAGCAGGGGCAAGTTACGAATTATTTTGAAATTTTATTCTTTAAATCACTGATTGAAACTTCAACCCGCCCATGGATGAAATTTCACAAAAAATCCAAGGCCGCTTGGCCTTTTCGCCAGCCCGCCAACTTTAATGCCAGCATGCGCACTGACGATTCGCGCACATGCCTGCCGCAGAAACATCACGCAAGTGTGCGAGGACATTGGGATGCTCGCCCGACGTCAGCGTGTGTCATTTTATGCTCGGTCAGGTCGGGCGCGCGCCCGCCCGACGAGCGCAATATTCTGCCCCATGTCTTCCGCATGGATGACTACGGAATCTCCAAGCAGATCATCTATGGGGAATTGCCTCAGGATAAACAACACCAGAAGTCAGTATTCGCATTACAAGGACACCCTAAAAAAGAGACTTACAAACTTTTGCATTGCAGACCCACCTCTCTTGGAAAAACACAACAGCCAACCGGCCCATGTGGAGGCAAACACCAAAATTGGGTTCAGCATGTTTCAACGACCATCTAGGCCAAATTTGCAACATCAGACATGCCAGAGGAAGGCCAGAGGTGGCGCAGCTGCACAAGTTTCCCCCAAGCACCAACAACATCAACATGAACTGCCAGTTCTGTGGACACCCATGCCGATCCCACATCAGGCTCTTTAGTCATGAGAGGACCCACAGAAGATGGTGAAATGATTTACAGTTTGGACATACTCAAACAATGAGGATTCTACCACTATTACGTCTAATTCTCTGCTCGGTCACCATGCAAATGTCCAAAGTTGCATCTGGAGCAAGGGATAATTATGATAATCTGCCGACCACAAAACACTGCACAACAATAGTGTGCTCGTTGGCTGGGCTGGAGCGGAGTAGGGGGGAACTTCAATGACCAAATGAACATTATGATCACGTCGCTTACCCAATGATGTTGCCTTGAGGCATTGACTGGAAGGCAAAAACTGTTAATTAGTAGAGCCTCAGATTCCCCAATACTGCCCTGGAGGCATTCGCTGAGGCAGTAAGTAGGAGAAAGAATGTACTATTTCCATCAGAAGGAAGAAAAAGGCCCCATCTGCAAAGTATGAATTTATGTGGCTGAACATGTAGTTAGCCATAGCTATGTGAAAAGTCAGGTTCAATGCTCTGAGGTAAGACTGTCATTCACAGTCTTGGTTTCAGCATAGCCCTGTATCACTTTAATGTAACATTAATGAAAATCTTGACCACCCCTTTCTTCACGTTCCTCGAATTTAATCATTGCAACACGCTTCAGTGGCCCTTCTGCTGCCACATTCAAACCCTGTCACTGCCAACACTCTAGTTATTAGTCCTGTCTGATGCAGTTGATTCTTCATAACACCAGAAAAAGTGTATTAGTCTGATGCACAATCAAACGTCTTCAGCATTCCAGTCACTAACAGGTTCCTTTTCCTCTTTCAAGTCAAACTAATGCATAATACCAATGAGAGAAAAAGCACAGGAGCAGAGATCCAGGCTGAATTTTGTGGAGGTGGCAGTGGTCCGGTTGCTGGGGCTGAAAGCCGGCCCAGAGGTGGGGGAGCTGTGATGGTATGGGTGGTGGGTGGAAGACAACCCCACTTTGGCGGGCAGGGAGACCCAGGACCATATTTTATGCTATCCTTATTAAGGAAGGTCACCCACCCCTAAGAGCTTCTTGCCCAATCAGAAGGCTCGCAGTTCAGCAGTCTCAGCAGTGCCACCGCTAGCAGTGGCCATTGCTGGGCTGCACCTGGAGAATGGGGGTGTATCAACGGCCAGCGCCCTCAAAGAGGGGTATTTAGGATTTGGGATAAAAACAGAGGATGCTGGAAAAACTCAGCAGGTCTGGCAGCCCTTGTGGAGAGAGAAACAGAATTAACGTTTCGAGTCCATATGACTTCTTCAGAGCTAAAAGTTTGGGTTTGGAATAACCGGGGCCTGGTAATCGGGGAGGGTGTGTCAGTGGACAGGTGGTGCTGTTGCTAAAAAGTACCCACCAAAAAGTACCCACCCCCCAACTCAGCTTGCTGAGAGGTCACCCTGTTTCACTGGAATGTCTCCCAAAGCATCAGCGCACCACCCAGTCACTGACAAAGCACATATAGAGGCAAAAAGTGGCCCTTAATTGGCCACTTAAGTGGCTTAATTGGGATCCAGGTGGGCAGTTCATCATCTTTCCCACCACTGGCAAAATGGCATGATGGCAGGAAAACATCAGTCACACCACCTGATGCCTTCCTGTGCCATTTTGCCAACCTTCCCACCTCCTAGCCTGCTCCCAAAGGGATTGTAAAATTTAGCCCTACATCCTTTCAAGTGCCTGGTCTGCTGAAGAGACTGCTACGAATGTCATGAGCAGGAGTTCCCTAGCTGTTGTCAAGGTTGAGGCAGGATTCATGCCGCAGGGTGATATAACCATCCATTTCTCTTAACATATAACTATCCCCCTCACTCTGTCTACACCCCAGTCTGATGTTGCATTGAACATTGACTGATATACAATTGTCAATGGCTGCTAACCATTTTCTATGCCTTTTTCAGGCCCTGATGAAATCACAGCAGTAGAGGAGGAGGAGGGCACTGCAACTTCATTATTCACACCCATGTTTTCAAGAGCCTGCACAGAATTTGGCACTCCTCATAGATTGTGCCTTAGAGGAGTCAGCACTGGTTGAGGCACTGAGCACAAGTGTGTTGGAACAAGGATGGGAGGAGAGGATGACCCAGGGTACAAGAGGAAAAGCTCATGTCCTACCCCTACTGTACAGGGCAGAAGTTATGGCTCGAGATTTTAGGTTGGCGGGAGGCAATCAGCAGACCCAGGTTTGGCCAGAGAACGGACCGCCGACCGCAAACAGCCCCCGACCGTATTTTCATGCTGGCTGGCCAATTAACAGCATGAAGTGAGCGCTGAGAAGCTCAGCGCTGCTGGGGTGGGGGCGGCAGGAGGGCGGGCACTGACATCAACGCAGGTGCAGGGCAGGGCTGAGAGAAAGCTCCCTGTAGGCAAAGAGCTGCCTCAGGGAGCTGAAGACCTGAAAAATTAAAAATAAAGGTTTCAGAAGCTGAAAGAAAGTGTCCACGCATCGTAATGAATCATCTGAAAATTAAGCTACTGAAAATGCGGTCCACAGAAATTTATTTATATTTTATTTAATCATGGAAACCATATCCCGCCCGTGGATGAGGCTTGATGAAAAATGTAAAGGCCGCCTGGCCGATTCGCCCGTCCACCAACCGTAAGGTTGGATGGGCAACAAAAAATTGCAGACAATTGCGCTGTTAATGGGCTTAATTGCCCTCTTAATTGTCGGCGGGCGTGCTTCCATCTTTTGTGTGCACCCGCCGACTGAAATATCGCTCAAGCGCAAGATGACGTGGGGACGCTTGCCCAACGTCACCTCGCGCGGTTTCACGCCAGATCAGGTTGGTCACACGCCCGCCCGAGCAGTGGAAAATTCTGCCCTAAGAATTCCACAGCACAGCTTTCAAAAAGAATATTGGCTGTATACCAGGAATCGTGAGGTGCAGTGAACTGCTTACAGGAGGGCTTCACAACATTTTGGTAAGTGTGGTGGAATCTACTTCCAATTTGTGTGTGACGCTTATACATGGCATTGAATCACTAAAGTTAGCATGGATCTTGCTACCCACTCAGCAGAATGCACTTGGGACCGCTAGCTAGGAACCTCTGGCAACAGCGGCAGTATTTCTAAGGTGCACATACAAAAACCATGCAGACTTTGGGCTCCACCATTTCCTGTAACTTACTGAGCTTGAAGGAAAACATTGATTCAGGCTTCCAGGTTGTCAAAGAACTCCTACAGTCTGCTCCCGCAGTTCAATGGGATTGCAGGGATCTGTGTCTTTGGTACCATGAGAGAAGTTCATGCTTTCCTAGCTCAGGAAGACAATTTGCCTCCTGCCCCCGCAGCCTCATTCTGGTGCCACAGCTGAGGACTTCTGAGGCCCAATTCCCTTGAAGTCATTGACCATGACCATCATAATTGCCCTTTAAGAGGTTCAGCAGTCTTCTACAACCCAAAATGAAGCCATTCAGGCCTGGGCTTGGGCTGCACCTCATAGCAATGTTAGGGTAGGTAGAAGGGCACTTAGAACAGCTATGAGGGAGTTGCACCAGAGCAAGCAATAGTGAATGGAGGATATAAAGATAGCTGTAAATTAAATTCTTGCTGTGCATACTTTCTTTGGCGAATATTTGATGACCAAGCAACGTGCTTTGTCTGAAAGCCCAGGCATGTTTTTGAGTTGGATCTCAAGGATGGTAGAAGGGCTGGTACTGATGTGGGAAGTGAAGTATCTTCATAAACGGTCCCAGGGTGTAACAGGGACTACTGGAAACAAGGCATCCAGGAACTACCAAGCATCTATTAATTATATACAACTATGTACAGGGACTTAGTGAATAGCAAAATTGTGTGTCAGAAAAGAATGATCCTAGAGCGGGGTTGTCCATCGTATGGCCCATAGGCCAGAGTCCAGCCTGCCAAAATTTCTATCTGGTCTGGTGAGCCAGAGCCCAAACAGTCTTGTGCATGTTAGTGCATAGCTGCTGAGTTCATCATGGGGGCCTGGTAATTTTCTCTGCAGTTGTCTTGAATTGAAATCTGAGGGTCCATCCAACGCCAGTAAAAACACTGTAGCAAACTTTGTTGTGCATGACTGCTTTCAACCTCCTGGCCTTCTGAGGACCTGACTGTACAAATCGACAAGGCAGCAGCAGGCACCAACATGGCTGCTGCCTGCCTTTGCCGCTGGCACCAGGCTGGCAACCCCTGCCTCTGAGAGGTGCTTGGTGCTTCTAATTGGATGCTGAATTCACCTCCTGGCTAATTAGACCATTTATATTTAAAAGTAACATTGCGATATTGGCACAGCTTCGGGTCAGAACCCAGAATTCATCGGGGAGTTGAGTTCCTGACCCGCATAGAAAATACAGCCCAGTGTGTTTTGAGTGTCACATATATCCTGTGCTCCATCCCCTCCTTGGCTGCTTTTCCTCCTACTGCACAGCACGATAACTGCCAGTCACCATTATGACCAAGCTCTGAGACAATGGACTGCTGTGCGTTATTCACTTTTGTTAGCGCTGTGGTAACACGCTGACATCTTCCTTGCTTTTAAGGTCACTCATTTCATCTAATTTGAAGTTAACCATTTTCCCATTATCTTTCTCAGTGGGGAGACTCCACATGAGTTTTTAATGCTCGACCTTTAACAAAGCTTTCACAAAATCTACTGACCTGTTCCGCTAATTTTTAACTGTTGTTCAGAAAGCTATTTCAGAATTGTGGGAAATCTCAACAAAGATAACACAAATATTTACTTTTTATTTGTATTTACTTTTTCGGCAATATTATTGAAGAAGCAAAAGAATAACCAATTAAAACCACCCAAATGGAGAGAAAATAAACCATTGCAAATCTACCTTGCTAAGAAAATAACTGCATCAACTTTGTGAGCAAGTGTGCTTTCAAACACCTTTCGCTAATCAGTATGATTAGGGTTGCTTTTTGGGCCCTTAATCACTGAGCAATCAATGCCAGATATCTCACTAAATCAATGTTCAATATAGTGGTGAGAAAGTAAGCTAATAAATTAGTCTTCTCATTTGAAGCTTGTTCGTAAAACTCACACCTCTTGTTGTTTTCTAATTTCTAATGCCTTATCTTTCCAAAATTTACTCTCCAGCCCCACAAGTGAGAAAAAAATTGAAATGTGGCCCCTCACACAAAAAGGTTGGGCACTCCTGTCCTCGAAATTCTTTGGGCTGCAGCATACCAGATGTTTCTAAGCAGCAGGGGCATGGTTTCAGGAGTCCTGTGGTCCATTCTATCGGGATTTGAGTGGTAGCATGGCATGGATTGCCTCTACTTATATGCTTGGGTTCCTCAGAAATACCATTAGATAGGCCTGGAAAGGAAAGTATTTTTCCCCAAGCAGCCAACCTGGTACAAGGTGGAGGAATCATGGCAGCTACAGGAAACTTGGCACAAGCCTAAATGATGCACTGCACATTGTTGCACAACAACTGGTTCTTCAGTGAGTGACATTCATTCTTAATCATGTAGATGCTAGGCTCTCTACTAATGCATGCAAGGCTATGTGTCTGCAGTCAATGATACCTAAGGGAACCCTGGAATCCCAGTTCCAAGCCTTGTCTTGCTGCTTTACAATATCCATGGGGAAGGATATAAAATCATTGGTTTTGGCAAAGAGCCTATCCATTACCTGGTTAATACAAAGCTTCACAGCTGGTTGAAAATTATTCCACCAGACACCTGCTACAGGATGACCTGGAAACACAAACATTCGGAACCACATGATTTTGTTAGCCAAGGTAAGGTTGTGCATGATTCTGTCCTTGGCTGTAGTTGCTGCACAACAGGTGTCAGGTCTTTGTCCACAGCTCCCAGGTAAAGTAGTGCCTCCTCACACATAGCTCCAAGGTAAACTGCAGGTAAGAAGTTCTGAGCCTGCACACATGTGTGGTAAGGTCTCCTATGAGCTGCCCTCCTTTTGTCTCCTCTCCATGCAGCTTTAGCTCCCTGGTTCCTGGCCTTCCTCCCCAGATCATCCTGCTATATTAGTGATATAAATGCCAAACTAAACAAAAACAATCTGTGTTTGTCAAAAAACCCTGCTCAAAACTCATCTGCTGACTCACCAAATTCCTTTCAGAAATCCTCACTGTCAGTTCCAGAACCCAGACATCCTGTGAAGCTCAAACACTGCACACTGGCAGTCCAAATAACTTAACTGGTGATGTATCTAAGAGCAACTGATATTCCCTTTAAATAAGTTGGAAATGGCGCCCTCCAGGCTATTCTGAGACATGATTTGTGTTAGTAATTTAGAATTGGCAAATAGGCTATAACAGCATTTCCAATTTAAGAAATGAAAGAGATGGATGATTACTTTGTCCTCCTCCTTTAATTATATTTCCATTGTCTAATTCCAATTAAAATTGTCAGCTTTATTGATAGTATTCACTGTATGTCCAGATAGTTTTATTAAATCTTTTTGATATAACGTTATTAATCTGTTAAGTCACTGCTGTCGAATTGATGTCCCTGTATAACCTGTTTCCTCCTTTCTCCATTTGTTGATTCCATCAGATTTTCCGACAGTAGCTATGTCATTGCCAGTTGCTTTCCTCTGATATGTAGAAAGTTATTTTAAATTCTATTTATCTAAGTGGCACTGCTAATTATAAGATTGATCAAAGAGCTGAAACACATTTATTCCACTCTGAGGTAAATGCACCATGGAAATAACAGCAATAATTACATAGGTGTGGAATTCTGAAGACCCTGAGTTGGAAATGGAGCAGTTCTGTTTTAACAGATCATATGTTCCATTCACACTCGGTGACAAGAACCAGAATTCTTCTATATGAAAGATTCAATTGTGAAATTCTAGAAAAATTCTCCCTTAAAAAGTGCTTGGAAAATGCAGGTTTTAAGCTATTCATAATTTGCTATTGCAGAAACTTGAAAAGAAATGTTTGCCCATTGTCATGTGTGCCCCAAATCCTGGCTGCTGTTTAAATAAATATACTGCAGAACATACAGGAACAGATGTGCCATGGTATCACTGCTGTGTGTGTCAATTTGAATTCTATTTCAACAATTACATTTTTCATGGATATGTTTATGCAGGATTGTCCAACATGCAGCTGCTAAGCATATGTATATGATAAGGAGTTGAATATTAATATTTAATTACCTCCTAAACTGTAACTGTGATATTCAACTTTCAGTTGTTTATGCTACTTTGAACCTCCCAGGGCTGTGCATGTTTTAAATAATCTATAAGTACTACTTGACTTCAAAGAATTAGCATTGGGGTAATTGATTACTTTTATGCAGAGCGCAGTGCTCATCAAAAAGTTCTAAGATTTGATTTTAAATTCTGTTCCAAAGCCCAGCCATCCAGTAAAGCTCAAAAACTGCACATTACCAGTCCAAATAATCTAACTAGTAATCTACCTAAGAGCAACTTAGGTTGATGAGCACTCTACCGACAATAGCAGAAGTGGGCTAAATGCTAGGGTCTTACAAGGAATTCTCGAAAAAGAAACAAGCTCAATCAGTTGTACAGGCCATACAACAGCTTTTGAAAATGTTTCAAGGTGGTAAAGGCAATTTCATGCAACAAGCACAAAGAGTTGAGAAGTTAAAAATAATCATATTCCATGAAACAGAAGGACATAGAAATGTGATTGTGCCATTTTTTGGGTGTTAACCGGGTGCATAAGCTGCCAAAATGGCAGGCAGAAAACATGCACTCATTTCAAGTCCATCACCTTAAATCAGGCTTATGCCTGATGGACTAGATCAAATGTAATACAGAAAGTACAACTGAAAGACAACAAATCTTACACAGCAACATAATCAAGGTGTTGTACAATCAGGTGCGAAGCAAACCTTAAATTTCACCACAGGGCTGAATATTATCTTAGAATCTGGCATTGTCTACTTTTAGAATATATTTTATCTTAATTGACCATATATTTGTATAGTATAGCTTTCAGCCAGATGGATGTCAGTCAACAAGCTTTTCAAGCAACACTGTAAGATAACATTAGCCATGTGAACCCACAGACAGTGCTTTCATTTAGTTGGCATTAACTTAAGACCACTCATGCACACAAAGGGCAGAACAACCTCTTGGATTTTTTTTTCTTTATTCTTCCATGGGATGTGGGCACCACTGGCAAGGCCTGCATTTGCTGTCCATCTGTCATTGCTGTTGAACTGAGTAGCTTGCTATGCACATTGCTGTGGGACTGGAATCAACGTAGAGCAGATAGGAAAGGATGGCAGGTTTCCTTCCCTAAAGGGAACATTAGTGAACCAGATGGGATTTTACGACCATCAATGAAAGTTTCATGGTTACCGTTACTGAGACTAGCTTTATATTCCAGAATTATTAATTGAATATAAATTCCACCAGCTGCAGTTGTGAGATTTGAGCCTGTGTCCCTAGGATATTAGCCTGGAGCTCTGGATTACTAATCCAATGACAGTACCGCTATGCCACCATCTCCCAAAAATATGCATTCCAGGGATTGACGCATTCGTCAAAGAAACTGTGGTACCTTTTACCCGGAGTTCACTTAAAGAACAATTGATGCCAATGGTTCTACTTCATTCACTGGTTATAACAGCAATAGAAACAAAGGAGAAATATAGGCATGTGAGCACATGTGGAGATAAAGTACATGGTTATCATAGGGTAAATATTGAAGTGTAAAACATGACCGCATACACACGCATATAAAGATATGGATTTTGACTCCCATCTGATTTATTCAGATGGACACACTCTGTGAAATGCCACAGAGCCATACAGACCAGAAAAGTCCCAGTGAGAGCACTACCTCTCATACGTTAGCTGTTAATTTCTACCAGGGTTGCAGTGGAATGCCAGAATTGGCCTCAGTGAGTGTGAGTCAGAAAGGTTAAAAAAAAGAATCAACTATTGTTGCCATCTTTAGTCACTTTTTTTCTGGAAGTATTCCTGGATGGACCCAACATGGAAAAAATATTGGGGCCAAAAATTCATGGAGTAACACTCCACAGTGACAATTACCTCTGTTGCTAACTCTGCTAACATCTACAGGGTCTGGGATAATCATTCTATTTGTATGACTTCAGTGCTAGCTAGTGTTTTGAGGAAATCTACTGAACTAAAATAGCCAGAAAATCTGACAAATAATCCCTGCTAAGGAGATTATAAGGTCCCTCTAGAGAAAAGCTTTGCTGCCCCTGTGACCTTTACAAAGGGTCTGCCTTCAGATCACCCCTAATAATGTTAACGCTTTCGAGTCTATGTCACAGTCCTGGCCAGTGACCTACAAATGCTCATGCTAGAGCCAACTATACACTGCGCCCCAGAGGTTCAAATCCTCTTTCCCACTTACAATAAATTGATGTGCTACCCCAAACAGACCATACAGCAAACGTTGGCGTTAGATCAGGACATGTTGTAACAGAATTAGATTGGGTTAGAAGTAGGGAGGTAGGAGACAGAAAATAGGAACAAAGCTTGGGCACTATGATCAGCAGGGCTTAGAGGTTTCAATTGTGGGGTCGGCTTGGCCTGTTATTGTTTGAGTTCAGAAAATGGAGGGATGATATCTAGTTAAAGTTCACCATTATGCAAATCACAGCAATACAGAACAGAAGAAAATATGGTCCATACAAATAGTGAATAATACAGTGGAAATTAGTTGATGTAACTGAATATTATCATATCGCAAGTAAATTATCATGAGTAATGTTACCTGGTTGTTTCTCTGAAGATTTCACAGACACAGCAGAAACAGACGTAAAATGGAGAGGGACCAATGGATTCTTTAGGTAGGGGACTAGGAATACTGTAGGCTGGATTTTATGGGGTCTCTTGTTCCCAACCCCCTCCTCCACCCCGCCAGCTATAAAGAAGGTCGGGAGTCCATGATAAAGCTAGCTGCCCTGCAGCCATTTTCCGCTTGACAGAGCATTAATTGGCTCAGAGCGAGACTTTCATCTGCCTTAGAGAGTTGACATCCAATCCAATTGGCTGAGAACTCCTTAGACACAGCAGCTCCAGGTTTGAACAATGACTACTGATGGGGCTACAGCTAGCTCTGGTGAAAAGGAGGCTATGGAGCTGGACTGAAGGTAAATTTGGTGTATCGGCAGGGCTGACAGGCCCCAGCGAGTGGGGTGAGAGGGTTTGGGGCCAGGTGTGAGAGGCTGGGGCAGGATTAAAGGAGTGGGTATGACCTTGCAGCAGTGTCTCCGATGGGCACAGGGAACTCCCAAAGGAGGTAGCACCACTGCCCCCAACCCCACCATTGACCAAAACCAGCTCTCCCTGTAAAAGCTGCCAGGCTACACACTTGGCCTGGGCCTCCCCCTGCTATGGCAGGGACAGGATAGGACCAAGAGCAAGCAGACTGCCCAATGCCTCCACCAACCATCGTAAAATGGGGGACAGTTCGAGAGCAGGAAGGCAGCTGGCACTAGGCCACGGGCTGCATTTTACAGCCTCTCCCTACCTTCAAACATGCCAGCGGGCGAGCATAAAATCTAGCCCTGTGTGCCAGTATACAGTTTCAACGGGGGTTATAAGGCATCCTACAACTTAATGTGTAGAGGGAAAAAAACAATGTTTGAGCAACCAATTGAACCATCAATTCAACTTCATAACATGGAACATAAAATGAACTTCTAACTGCTGCGGTGTTGCCAGTGGTATTGTGGCTGTGGCATGCTTTTAAAGTCTGCATGATTTCCATATTTCATATACACAATTTGTCACAAAAATAACCATTTTCATTAACTGTGCATCTCCAGCTGACACCACCAGTCAATAAGAAAGCAGCCAGTTGTCCGAGACAACCTCTTTCAACAATTTACAGCAGTAAATGATTGTTCATATAATCCTGCAAGGCAAACAAAACCAGCAATTGAAATGGCTGATTGTTGTGCTAATTAAAGACAAACAATTCATATCCACTCTGAAAATCTCTGTAAGGAAAACGGAATCAACAAGAGTATGAATTATAATAAGCGTGTGTGAAAGCTAATGGCATCTCTGTGGTTAAGTAAGGATGCTGTCTCTCACATTGTTATATATAGAGAAAAACTTGGCTATTACATCAACATCTGTTTCATAAATTTACACTGAAGACATAAAGGACTGTGCATGGGAAAGTGTGCAATGCAAAGGTTATTCTGAGTAACTGTGATGTGTTACTTAAGGAGCACTGAAATTAAAGTAGCATAGGAACAGGAGCTAGCCACTCAGCCCCTCAAACCTGTTTTGCCATTGAATTATATCATGTCTGCTCTATATCTCTATTCCATTTATCAGATTTTGGTCCATATTTCTCGAAATCCTTACCTAACAAAAATCTATCAGTCTCAATCTTGATAAAAGGTCCGTCTATGTCCCTTTGCAAACTTTTGCTTTCATCCACATAATTCGCTGTGCCTCTAATTTAATGTCATCTGTAAAATTGAATATACTGTTTGTTTCTTCATCTGTCATTAATATATATAAGATAAAGCCCCCCGTACCGATCCCTGGAAAACACCATCGTCACATATGCCAATCAGAAGAAATTCCCTTCATCCCTTTTCTCTCTCTCCTACTCTCAGCCAATTACTGACCAAAGTCATAACACTACGCCAATTTGATGTGCTCTCATGTTTGCTAATAATCTTTTGTGTGGAACCTTATCAAAAGCCATTGGAAGTTCATATGGAGAAAATCTGTAGACATTCTCCTATCCACCATGCAAGTTATTTCCTCAAAATATTCAAATAGATTAGTCAGACATGACCTCAGGTTCACAAATCGATGTTGACTGTCTTTGATCAGCTCATACGTGTCCAAGTATTGGTGTGGAGCCCCATGACACTCCAACCCAATTATGCTGGCCTAGGAATACCAGGATGACTAATATCAAAGTAATTAGGTCTGCAGCTGCAGTAGGCACTGGCCCCATGTAAGGAGACTAATAAAATAGGAGGATAAAAACAAAAAGCTAAAAGCTACTGCGGATGCTGGAAATCCAAAACAAAAACAGAATTACCTGGAAAAACTCAGCAGGTCTGGCAGCATCGGCGGAGAAGAAATCAGTTAACGTTTCGAGCCTTCATGGCCCTTCAGCAGAACTGAAGCATAGTTAGAAGAAGGGAGAAATATAAATTGGTTTAAGGTGGGTGGGTGGGGGGGGTGGGGAGTGGGGGGGAGAGACACATTGAGGGTGTGGTGATTGTGGAGATGAGCAGATAATCAAAAGATGTCACAGACAAAAGGGTCAAAGAGGTGTTGAAGGTGGTGATATTTGTCTGAGAAAAGTGCTAATTAAGAATGGAAGACAGGATATTCAAAGTACAGCTCTAGTGGGGGTGGGGTGGAAAGACTAACAAGGTCTTAGTTTAGATTTAAAAATAATGGAAATAGGTGGGGAAAGAAGAATCTATATAAATTATTGAAAAAAAAGTGGGGGGGGGCGGAGAAACGGGGTGGGGATGGGGGGAGGGGGAGTTTAAGATCTAAAGTTGTTGAATTCAATATTCAGCCTGGAAGGCTGTAAAGTGCCTAGTCGGAAGATGAGGTGCTGTTCCTCCAGTTTGCGTTGGGCTTCACTGGAACAATGCAGCAAGCCAAGGACAGACATGTGGGCAAGAGAACAGGGTGGAGTGTTAAAATGGCAAGCGACAGGGAGGTTTGGGTCTTTCTTGCGGACAGACCGCAGGTGTTCCGCAAAACGGTCGCCCAGTTTGCGTTTGGTCTCTCCAATGTAGAGGAGACCGCATTGGGAGCAACGAATGCAGTAGACTAAGTTAGGGGAAATGCAAGTGAAATGCTGCTTCACTTGAAAGGAGTGTTTGGGCCCTTGGACGGTGAGGAGAGAGGAAGTGAAGGGGCAGGTGTTGCATCTTCTGCGTGGGCATGGGGAGGTGCCATAAGTGGGGGTTGAGGAGTAGGGGGTGATGGAGGAGTGGACCAGGGTGTCCCGGAGGGAACGATCCCTACGGAATGCCGTCAGGGGGGGTGAAGGGAAGATGTGTTTGGTGGTGGCATCATGCTGGAGTTGGCGGAAATGGCGGAGGATGATCCTTTGAATGCGGAGGCTGGTGGGGTGATAAGTGAGGACAAGGGGGACCCTATCATGTTTCTGGGAAGGAGGAGAAGGCGTGAGGGAGGATGCGCGGGATATGGGCCGGACACGGTTGAGGGCCCTGTCAACGACCGTGGATGGAAAACCTCGGTTAAGGAAGAAGGAGGACATGTCAGAGGGGCTGTTTTTAAAATAGGAGGTTGAGCAACATTCTGTTCAGCGCTCTCTTGGTGTGCATGCAGATTACACCCAAAGTAGTGCCCCAGGGTCAATGATGACAACAGCGATAGGCTCTGTCCTCTTTTGTTTCCTGATCCCCAGTACAAACCTTGGCCAGAGGATGTGGGGGTGCATCTCCTGAGACATCAAAGAGGAAAATGCCAATCAGGTGGAGATTTGCTTGGAGCTGCTTGGAACAGCTCACTGTTACCGTGTCATGGTTGTATGGCACCTTGAGTATACCACACATGTCTGGTGCATGGTAGAAACAGGCCTGACATGTTTTTCAAAAAAAAACCTCACATTGAACAGTTAAGAAATGTACAAAAGAGCATTTAAAGAAGTATAAAAATGAGAAAGGAATTCATTTGGTCCTGTCAATCTCAGGATATGCCTAGTAGTCATTAAATCTCTTCGGGCGAATCATCCGATCCCATTGGCGGCGGGCAGCATGGCGGGCGAGGGCGCACAATTCAGCAGGATGGGCAGAAATCAGATTCAAGCCAGCGTGAAATCACAGCGGGATCATCTGATGGTGCCCACCATGGTGGAACGCGAATCCCACTGGAGGCTGGCATGAACACAATTTGCATCCCACTAATGGGATACAAAGTAAGGCCCGACCGGAATCGCTGTCGACACCCAATTTACTGTTACTTGTCCAGAACACACCTGGACAAGCAAGATGTGCAGAAGTTGGGTCTTACCTTGAGGGCCTTGGTCAGATCGTGGACATCCGAGGAGAAGATGAGCCCTGCAGCTACTGGACCCTGGGAGGAACACATGCATCATTTGCTGGGCAGATTCTCATGGACATGGCTCTGCTGTGGAGCAGGCCTCGGAAGGTGGGAAGTCTCCATTGATGCTTCGAGCCTGCTTTGGAACATCATGATCTTGGCCATGGGCTGATATGAATGATCAGCAAAGAGAGAGGAAGAGGATGGCCTATGTGTGAGGAAGATGTACCGGGGGTGGTGGGGAGTTGCGGGGGTGGGGGGAGAAGGTTGGGCAGGGGGCGGGGATGAAAATGTTGGGGGTGAGGTGCAGGCGGTGGGGGAGTGGGGGGGTGCAGGTGCCAGCCAGATGGTGAGGTTAGGAGGGGGGAGGAGGGTGTCTGGCAGGGAGTGGGGTGTAGGGTGTACCGGGGGAGGAGTGAGTATGGGAGGAGGAGGAAATACGGGAGGATGAGGGTGTAATGTGGGAGACTGCTGCAGGTACGGAGGTAGGTGTAATCGGGGTGGAAGGTGTAAGGGAGTGAGATCAGAGGGGGACGGTGCCCAGGGGGAAGGAGGGAATTCGGAGAGAGGAAGGTGTCAGGGCAAGGGAGGGAGTTTGGAGGGGTTAAGGTGTCTGGAGGCAGGGCCGGAGTTCGGAGAGTGGAAGGTGTTTGGGAGGAGGAGGGAGTTAGGCTAGAGGAGACAGTAAGGTGGAGTACAGGTGAACGTGCAAGGGAAGGGTCTGTTGCATCAATGACTGCCTCCTGGGGAGTGAACTGAGTGTGGCGTGGTAGGAGGGAATGGTGAGTGTGAGATGGGGCAGAGGGAGCCAGTAGGGTGGGAGGGTGAGGGTTCGATGGTTGCGGTAGAAGGGACGGTGAGAGTGGTTGGTGGGGACACAGAGGCAGGCATGGACCCTGGGGGTGGGAAGGAGGAGGGCGGGGAGGTCAATGTGGGTGGGGGCAGGGTTCTCTGGAGGTAGGGAATGTGCATATTCACCTGGACATCCTGGAAAGTAGGGTTCGGGATGGTAGGTGACAGTGGGGAGGTGGAAGGTGATGCCGAGGGGGTTGACAGTGATGGGGGAAAGGATGGGGGAGCTGATTAGAAATTTGATGGCTTCCATGTTTATCAAATCAAAAGTGAGCGGAGCCTCATGTTGGACGGGCACAGGTGCTGCATGGGAGTGCGATCAGTGGGTGGGTGGAGATGCAGGTCGGCTCAGATGGACAACAGATAGAGAACCCCAAGAGGCAGCATTGAAAATGCTCGGGACAGTGAGATGAGTGCAATGGATGAAAGCGTACGTGGGAGAGTGCTTGCACGAGGCTCAGAAAGGCACTGCCACACGCACACTTCTCCCTCCAGAATCATTTGTGGTCCGGCTGTGCACAGCTGAACTGCTAGTGGGCAGGGTGTGGATGCAGGGGGAAGATTTGAGATGTCTGTCAATGAAACTGAAAGATAAGATTACACATTATTCAGTGAAACTGAATACATTTTCAGATTATAAGGTGACAAAATGTGTTCACCCGGGCAACCAACTGTGATCAGCATTTCTTCACTTTTCTAGGCCTACCATTTCTTCTAGGTGCTAACATCCTAACATCCGAATCAGGGGGTGGAGACAGCCTGTGCAATGTTTGGCCCTGTTGCCTCTGATTGCTTTGGCATGCGTCCTCTGGAGAGCAGAGGCCTTGGGGGCCCATGTTTGCTTTGGCGTCCTCTTGTGGGGCAGCTGCTCCCGCTGTGGTGACAGAGGACGAGATTGAGGGGGGTGACAGGCAGAGGGGACTTGGAGGGAATGGACACCTCTGAGGTTCCTGAGTGGATGGCCCAGGGATGTCTAGTTGCCACTCCTCCTCCCTTCGGGTGCCTGAGGGCCTCAGCCTGACACCTTGAGGGGAAGGAGCACCTGGAGGTATGTCAATGTGCCCCATTTCCTCCTCGCGTTACCACTGCGGGAACTCACCCATGGCTACTGCGATGGAGTGCAGGTCTGCACACATCTCTGCGTTCTGTTGGACCAGGCTCTCCATGGCATCCACCATCCTTCCCATGGAGCCCTCCATATGTGGGCATCACTTCATCAGAGAGCAGGCAGACGCACTCCTCCAACTCACGTGCTTCTCTGTTGAGGGCTTCCAACAGCACTGCATGATGTTCCATGCCTTCTGCTGACTCTCCACAATGAGTTGGAAGGCCAAATCCAGAGGCCCACCACCTGACTTAGACCTCACAGATGCCTCTTCCCCAGCAGCCCTTTGAGTACCGGGGAGCCCAGCTGAACCTCCCCCTCCTGCTGCAGACACGTTTTCATGAGATAACTACCAGATTGTGAACCAAAGGTTGCCTTACATCTCGGTCCCGCCGAGGTGAATGTCGCTGCGCTGGTGGCAGGTATGGTTCAGAACCATGACAAGTTTTCAATGGTGCTGCCCTCAGGGTCCTTATCCGTGGTGTTCTTGGCATTGGAGTCAGGGTCAAGGCTACCTGAGGGCGACGTGTCAGATGTGCCTAGTACAGAAAGTGGAGATTAGTAGTGCTTGAACACAGAACTGTGGACTCAGAGTAGCGTTGAGAGGGAGGGATGATGTTGTGCAGGATTCTCACGTGGGTATTCGCTGCTGACATCTCTGTCACATGGGAACGGTCCACATGCTCTCCGGCCAGCTCCAACGTGTGGCTCTCAAATGGAGTGAGAATCTTGACATCTAGCACTCCTCCCCAGGTCTGGGACCTCTCCCATTGATCGTGCACATTCTTGTCCTGCATAAAGACAGGTGGTGAGAGTGTGAGCAAGGCACATGCCAGGACAAATGAGTAGGATGCCAGGTGAGTGTGCGTGCTGAGTGGAGCCATGGACAGGATGAGGAGGCCAGATGGAGATGTGAGGGTGTGTGCGAGAGAATGAGTGGTGATGTCCCTTGGGCTGGCAGTAATGAGTGAGATGCCCGTGAATATGTGATGGGCTTGTGAGTGGGTGAGTTGAGATTGATGAGATGGTTGACCTACCCCGGTGGCACAAATGGAATCATTCATCTGCTTTCTGCACTGGATAACCAACCTCTTGTGTGCAGCGTTGGTACTGACCACCTCTGCCACCACCTCCCAAGCGAGAGCTGTGATGGACCACCTGTGGCCAGACCAGGGGTAAAGGACATCACAGCGGGCCTCCACGGCATCGAGGAAGCATCCCAGGGATGCGTTGCTGAATCGGGGAGCTGCACTCTTCTTGCCTTTTGGAGCCATGTCTTCACCAGACCAGTCCTGGGCTGCAAGCATTGAGAAGTGTGTACATGGCTGCAGTTTAAATATGGCACCCAGCATGAGGAAGTGGGGAGGTAATGGTGTGGCAGGGAGATCAGAGGCTGCCCACTAGCAATCCAGTAGCCGTGAAGGAGATGATATGGTACAAAAACCCGCCATTGCAGCCAACATGTAAAATAACATAATTTTTCATGCCTGCTACAGCACTAAGTGCAAATCTGGGATGATTCCGCCCTTAGCCTTAAAAGGGCAAGCCAGATTAAGGACAATGAAATTCGATGTGACTTGTGAGTGAAGGTTATTAAATGTAACATGGTTATCTAAATAATAAGTACCTACCGTATTCTGAGGGGACTCGACAGGGTAGATGTTGGGAAGATGTTTCAAGTAGTGGGCTAATCTCGAACTAGGAGACATAGTTAGAGAATAAGGGGGCACTCATTTGAAACTGAGATGTGAAAGAATTTCTTCTCAGACAGAGGGTAGTGACTGTCTAGAATTCTCTACCCCAGAGAGTTGTGGAGGCTCAATAATTGGAAGTTTTTAAAGAGGAGATAGATAGATTTTTGAAATATCAGGGAGTTGAGGGCTATGAGGAGCTGGCATGAAAGAGGAGTTGAGGCTTAGGGCAGATCTGCCATGATCTTATTGAATGGCAGAGCAGACTTGAGGGGCTGAATAGCTGTCATGAAGCTATTAATGTATATAATATTATTGGAAATTTTTTTTTTTAAATACAGGTTTAGTCTGTGGATATGTCTGTGTGCGTTAATGGGACTAAAGCCAGCTAGTCTAGGTGCTTTGATGTATAGTAGTTTTGAGATGTAAACAGTAAGGCAAAGTATATAAGTATTTTGTTGACTAGAGCATCCAAGAAGGGGAGTGAAATCTTATACCTAGCTAGGAGAGACCAAGCAATGTTTATATTACTAATAAAGTTGGTACTATGAAAGGAGTTCAAAGGGCCTGGGGATACAATGAAAATTTACATTCAAAGTGCTGGGTACAACAAAAAGCAGTTTTGTGTGTGCAGGGCAGAGGCATGTAACATCAAAGCAGCTATATGCCTACAACTGCCTACAGATGCCTACATGTCGGCAAAGGAACCAAAGTGAAAGGAACCTTATTTTGAATTTGTAAGATGAAAATGCTTTGTTTGGTGCCTGCTTAAAGTCTATGGGTTGTTGTTGCCTCAGTGGAGATTAGTTTGGAATTTGTTAAAAAGCTTTGATAGTAGTAATTTGTAGCCATGTGTATATGTTTAATGTGTGTAAATGTCTCATGTAGTTTGATATAAAAACCTCTCAGGAACTGGTGGTCTTATTCCTGAAATTAGAGTTGCATCTCAAACATACCACTTGAAAATATAGGTTATGACAGTTGCTTAAAGTTTCCCTTGGGATTTTAAGTAACAGCCTTTAACAACAGCTATGTCATAACAAAGGCCTACCCTGCTCCTATTTCTTATGTTCCTATGTACCCAAGTACTATAAAAATATAATTTAAGGTTAAGTACAAGTCTGCCTTGCAAAACCTCGAGAGATTAGGTTAAGAACTATTTTTCATAAAATACTTGTTTTACCAAACTTATTTCAGAGTGCAGAACCTAAACAGGGATTTAAGTATTCTAATTGCCCAGCGCACATCCTACTTATCTTTTGTATAACTTGTAGGATGTCAATGGCTAATTTGGTTTCCTATCATCAGGTAGCTTGGCCAAATCAAAAAAAGAAAGAATTCCATTTATATTGTACTTTTCTTCATCACCAGACATCTCAAAATGCTTTAAAGTCAATGACATAGTTTTGAAGTCACTGTTATAATATAAGAAATATGGCAGCCAATATACCACAACAAAATCCCACAAACAGAAATATGATAATGAGCAGACAATCTGTTTTTCTTAAAATATTAACCGGGACACAGGGGTAACTTCCCTGCTCCTTTTCAAATTGTGACAAGTAATCCTTTACATCCGCCCGAGAAGGCAGATGCGACCTCAGTTTACATTCATCCCTAGGAAGAAGAAGCATACTAAAGGGAGGACAAGGCAACCATTGGCTGACAAGGGAAGTCAGGGACAGCATAAAAGCTAAAGAGAAAGCATACAATGCAGCGAAGAGCAGTGGGAAACCAGGGGATTGAGAAGCCTACAAAGACCAACAGAGGACAACTAAAAAAGAAATAAGGAGGGAGAAGCTTAAATATGAGGGTAAACTAGCCAGTAATATAAAAGAAGATTGCAAGAGTTTTTTTAGATATATAAAGGGTAAGAGAGAGGCAAAAGTGGACATTGGGCCGCTGGAAATTGAGGCTGGAGAAGTAGTAGTGGGGAACAAAGAAATGGCGGAGGAACTGAATAGGTACCTTGCGTCAGTCTTCAAAGTGGAAGACACAAATGACATCCCCAAAGTTAAAGAGAGTCGAGGGGCAGAGGTGAGTATTCTGGCCATTACCAAGGAGAAGGTGCTAGGAAAACTGAAAGGTCTGAAGGTGGATAAATCACCTGGACCAGATGGATTACACCCCAGAGTTCTGAAGGAGATAGCTGAAGAGATAGTGGAGGCGTTAGTGGTGATCTTTCAGGAATCAGTGGAGTCAGGGAGGGTCCCAGAGGACTGGAAAATCGTTAATGTAACCCCCCTGTTTAAGAAGGGAGTGAGGCAAAAGACGGGAAATTACAGGCCGATTAGCCTGACCTCAATTATTGGTAAGATTTTAGAGTCCATTATTAAGGATGAGATTTCAGAATACTTGGAAGTGCAAGGTAAAATCGGGCAGTCAGTATTGTTTCATCAAGGGGAGGTCATGCCTGACAAATCTGTTAGAATTCTTTAAGGAGGTAACAAGTAGGTTAGACAAAGGAGAGCCAATGGATGTTATATACTTGGACTTCCAGAAGGCCTTTGACAAGGTGCCGCACAGGAGGCTGCTCAGTAAGATAAGAGCCCATGGTGTTAGAGGCAAGGTACTAGCATGGATAGAAGATTGGCTGTCTGGCAGGAGGCAGAGAGTGGGGATAAGGGGGTCCTTCTCAGGATGGCGGCCAGTGACTAGTGGAGTTCCGCAGGGGTCAGTGTTGGGACCACAACTTTTCACTTTATACATTAATGATCTAGATGAAGGAACTGAGGGCATCCTGGCTAAGTTTGCAGATGATACAAAGATAGGTGGAGGGACAGGTAGTATTGAGGAGGCGGGGAGGCTGCAGAAGGATTTGGACAGGTTAGGAGAATGGGCAAAGAAGTGGCAGATGGAATACAATGTGGGGAAGTGTTAGGTCATGCACTTTGGTAGGAAGAATAGAGGCATGGACTATTTTCTAAATGGGGAGAGAATTCAGAAATCTGGAGTGCAAAGGGACTTGGGAGTCCTAGTCTTCTCTTAAGGTTAACTTGCAGGTTGAGTCAGTAGTTAGGAAGGCAAATGCAATGTTGGCATTTATTTCGAGAGGACTAGAATATAAAAGCAGGGATGTGCTGCTGAGGCTTTATAAGGCTCTGGTCAGACAACATTTAGAATATTGTGAGCAATTTTGGGCCCCGTATCTCAGGAAGGATGTGCTGGCCCTGGAGAGGGTCCAGAGGAGGTTCACGAGAATGATCCCAGGAATGAAAGGCTTAACATATGATGAACGTTTGAAGACTCTGGGTCTATACTCGATGGAGTTTAGAAGGATGAGGGGGGGTCTGATTGAAACTTACAGAATACTGAAAGGCCTAGATAGAGTGGACGTGGGGAAGATGTTTCCATTAGTAGGAGAGACTAGGACCCGAGGGCACAGCCTCAGAGTAAAGGGAAGACCTTTTAGAACAGAGATGAGGAGAAACCTCTTTAGCCAGAGAGTGGTGAATCTATGGAATTCATTGCCACAGAAGGTTGTGAAGGCCAGGTCATTGAGTGTATTTAAGATGGAGATAGATAGGTCCTTGACTGGTAAGGGAATCAAAGGTTACGGGGAGAAGGCGGGAGAATGGGGTTGAGAAACTTATCAGCCATGATTGAATGGCGGAGCAGACTCGATGGGCCGAATGGCCTAATTTCTGCTCCTATGTCTTATGGTCTTTAACGTCTCACCCTAAAGACACCTCCAACAGTGCAGTGATCATACAGGAACCTGGATGGATAGGTTTTATCTGTTTTCACTGTTAGGCTCACCATTAAATTGTAAAAACATTTGCTCATTACTGTAGTGACAAATTAAGTGCGCTGAACTAGAATTTTAACTTAATGACCTGGGTTAGCAATGTTCCTTTCTAAGTAGTTTTTAAAATTTTTTATGGTGCTTGGGTAGGCATTTGTTCATTATTTAAACTACCATTTGTGGCCTTTAGTAACCTTTACACCTTAACTCACATTGAATTTGAACCAGTTAAGAACTAAAAATGAAAGACCACAATTGTTCCTGCTGATGTAAGGACTTTAATCTGCTAATTAAGCTCTTAGTTTTCGTAATTCTGCACATTGCTGTTCAGAGGACTGTTTTACACTTATTATGAAACCACATGTGTGATGCATACCATAGACTTTAGTATTGATCTATTTATCATCAGCATCATTTTATGGTACTTTATTATTTGCTGACTACAAATCATATTTATAATCCATGCACACGAGTGAATAGTCTCTGGGATTTGCAAAATCAGTAACTATTTGTTGATTTTCATTTTCCACATGATAAATTTTTGATGTATCTCTGTTTCATTCTTAGTATCTCACCACATGACACTAAAAGTTAATGCAATGCTTTTGAACATGAAATACATGTTGAAAATTAGTTCCAAAGACACTGGTGTGCTGAGGCAGGAGAGTGGGAGCAAACCCTGTTTAGGGCAAGGAGGCTCTTTCAAGACAGAGGGGGCATGGACTCTACTGGTATCCAGAAACAGTAAAGTAAGTTTTCAGTCAGTTTTGATACAAGCAGGAGTTTTTTGTGAGATAGACACTTCATATGGGTAATGAATGCAAAGAAGATGCAATACTTCTTTATGGCAATTAATAAATCTTCCACAGGGTTGCTTATGGTGAGTCAGAGGATATGGATTTTTATCCTGTATCATGTACAATAAATTGAGGGCTGCTGATTTTGAGTGATTAAATAAACGAAATTGTTTTTTATTATAGAATATTGTGATATTTTTAGGTTTGATTTCCAGGTTTGCAGAGCAGTGTTGAGTGACCCTTTTCCCCTTTCCTGTTCTTATTGATTTTAAATGTGTACATATTTATACATAATGTGTTTTAATAGTTGTAATATATAATTCAAAATGGATTATTGTGATGGTATGTTTCAGGTGTTTATATATAATTGGTATTAATGTAAGGTTTAGGAACATAGGAGTGGGTGTAGACCATTCAGCTCGTTGAGCCTGCTCTACCATTCCATACAATCATGGCTGATCATTCTCGTTAATGCCTTTTTCCCCATACTATCCCCATATCCCTTTAAATCCTTGGTATTTAGAAATCTGTTAGTCTCTGCTTTAAACATACTCAATGACTGAGCTTCCACAGCCCTCTGGGGTAGAGAATTCCAAAGATTCACAACCTTCTGAGTAAAAAAGTTTCTCCTCATATCGGCCCTAAGTGGCCTCCCCTTTATCTTGGAATTGTGTACTCTGCTTCCAGACTCCCAACCAGGGGAAACATCTTAGATATAATTGTTCCTGAAAGGACATGAATTTAGTTAAGATTTTATTCAATACCTATCATTCCATTGTGCTCCAACCTACTTGGTCATGCAAATACTCACATGAAAATTTACATTCGCCAGTAGCCTCATGTCAACATGTGGGGAAGACTTTTTTAAATTGTTCACACAATGTGGGCATTGCTGGCTAGGCCAGTATTTATTGCCCATCCCCAATTGCCCTTGAGAAGGTAATGGTGAGCCTCCTTCTTGAGCCACTGCAGTCCATGTGGTGTAGGTACACCCATAGTGCTGTTAGGAAGGAAGTTCCAGGGTTTTGACCCAGCAACAGTGAAGGAATGGCGATATATTTCCAAGCCAGGATGGTGTGTGGCTTGAAGGGGAACATGGTGTTCCCATGTGTCTGCTGCCCGTGCCCTTCTAGATGGTAGAGATAGCGGGTTTGGAAAGTGCTGTTAAAGGAGCTTTGGTGAGTTGCTGCAGTGCATTTAATAGATGGTACATACTGCTGCCACTATGCGTCAGAGACAGAGGGAGTGGACTTTGAAGGTGGTGGACGGGGTGCCAATCAAGTGGGCTGCTTTGACTTGGAGGTGTCAAGCTTCTTGAGTATTGTTGGAACTGCACTCATCCAGGCAAGTAGAGAGTATTTCATCACACTCATGACTTGTGTCTTTTAGATGGTGGACAGACGTTTGGGAGTCAGGAGGTGAGTTGCTCATCACAGAATTCTCAGCCTCTGACCTGCACTTGTAGCCACACTATTTATATGGCTGGTCCAGTTCAGTTCCTGGTCAATGGTAACCCCCAGTATAGTGATAGTGGGGATTTCACCAATGGTAATGAATCTTGAAGGAATATGGTTGGATTCTGTCTTGTTAGACATGGTCATTGCTTGACACTTGTGTGGCATGAATCTAACTTGCCGCTTATCAGCCCAAGCCTGAATATTGTCCAGGCCTTGCTACATATGTACATGGACTGCTTGGGTATCTCAGGAGTTACAAATGGGCTGAATATTGTACAAACATCAGCGACCATCCAACTAATGACTGTAGGATGGAGGGTAGCTCATTGATGAAGCAGCTGATAATGGTTGGGCCAAGGTAAAGGGCAATTAGGGATGGGCAATAAATACTGGCCCAGCCAGCAAAGCCCACACCGTGACTGAATAAATTTTTTAAAAGTTACAACGCTGACATCTATCTGGCAATGTGGAAAATTGATGAGGTACATTCTATCCTGAGGAACCTCTGTAGTGATGTCCTGGAACTGAGATGATTGACCTCCAGCAACCACAACCATCTGCCTTTGTGCTAGGTATGACTCCAACCAACGGAGAGTTTTCCTCCTGATTCCCATTGACTCCAGTTTTGCTGGGGCTCCCTGATGTCACACTCGGTCAAATGCTGCATTGATGTCAAGACAAGTCACTCTCACCTCACCTCTGGAGTTCAGCTCCTTTGTCCATGTTTAGATCAAGGCTGTAATAAGGTCAGGAGCATCAGTGAGCAGGTTATTGTGAAGCAAGTGCAGCTTGATAGCATTGTCAAGAACACCTTCCATCACTTTGCTGATGATCAACAGTAGACTGATTGGATGATAATTGGTCGGGTTGGATTTGTCCTGCTTTTTATGGACAGAACATACCTCATCAAGGCCACATTTGACCGAGAATGGCATCAAGGAAATGATCGTGGTTGTTGGAGGTCAATCATCTCAGTTCCAGGATATCACTGCAGGAGTTCCTCAGGGTAGTGTCCTAGGCCCAACCATCTTCAGCTGCTTCATCAATGATCTTCCTTCCATCATAAAGTCAGAAGTGGGGGTGTTCGCTGATGTTCAGCACAATGTTCAGCACCATTCGTGACTCCTCAGATACTGAGGCAGTGCAGGCCCATATGCAGCAAGACCTGGGCAATATCTAGGCTTGGGCTGACAAGTGGCAAGTAACATTCACACCACACAAGTGCTAGGTAATGACCATTCCCAACAAGAGAGAATCTAACCATGGCCCCTTGACATTCAATGGCATTGCCATCACTGAATCGCCCACTATCAATATCCTGGTGGCTACCATTGACCAGAAGCTGAACTGGATCAGCCATATAAATACTATGGCTACAAGAGCATGTCAGAGGCTAGGAATCCTGTGATGAATAACTCACCTCCTGACTTCCCAAAGCCTGTCCACCGTTTACAAGGCACAAATCAGGAATGGATGGAATACCGTCCACTTGCCTGGATGAGTGCAGCACTAATAACACTTAAGAAGCTTGACACCTTCAAGTCAAAGCAGCCCACTTGATTGGCACCCCTTCCACAAACATTCACTACCTCCATCACTGACGCACAGTGGCAGCAGTGTTTACCATCTACAAGATGCACTGCAGAAACTCACCAAGGCTACTTAGGCAGCACCTTCCAAACCCACGACCGCTACCATCTAGAAGGACAAGGGCAACAGGCACATGGGAACACCACCACCTGGACGTTCCCCTCCAAGCCACTCACCATCCTGACTTGGAAATATATCGCCGTTCCTTCACTGTCGCTGGGTCAAAATCCTGGAACTCCCTTCGTAATAGCACTGTGGATGTACCTACACCATGTGGATTGCAGCAGTTCAAGAAGACAGCTCACCACCACCTTCTCAAGGGCAATTAGGGATGGGCAATAAATGCTGGCCTAACCAGCGACAGCCACATCCTGTAAATAAGTTTTAAAAAAGAAAAAAGTTGAATAAGAAAAATATCAATCTTCTCACATTGAGTGTTCCAATTTGAGGACCGGAAGTTCACAGGACTTTTGATCATTGGCAGAAATGCGAAGCATTAAACAAAAGGTGGAGGATTGAGTCCGTCCACATCCTGAGTTCTGCCCAACATGTGTGCAATCAATTGCCCCTTGTACCTGTGGAAATCAGCGATGGCATTGAATCCCACAGCTCTGGCTGCCTGACTCTCAGGGTCTGGGGTGAATCATAAAAAATCATTGGCTCTTCTGAACAAGGCATTTGTGCATTCCCTGATGTAGTTGTGAGTGGCTGACTGTGAGATACCACAGAAGTCCCTAGTGGACCCCTGGAACAATCCAATAACATAGAAATACAATGCCACGGTGATTTTTAAAGCTACTGGCATTGGATTGCCTCCCAACCCATGGGAACTTAGATTCTCCTGTAAAAGCTGACATAAGTGAGTAATAGAATGCCTTGACATCCTTAGCTGTCTCCAACATTACTCTGACATTTGCAGGTAGTTACTCCCTACAATCATGCTCGACTGCCCATCTATAGATATTGACTTTCCCTGTTTAGTCCAGATTCCTCCCCCGTCCTCCACGAGCCTTCGTAGTTCCACAACAACTCATCCTCCATCCCTAAGTCAGTCATATCCTGATCCTCCTTGCACATCCAGCACCCTGCCACCCTCTCTCCCTTGGTCAGCAATGGCCCAGTCCCCTAGCATTGCCACCGCCCTATCTCAGTGCATCAATGCCTCCTCTCCAATAGTACACAAAGCACAACATGAACGAAAAGAAAAGAAATGCTCTCGTCTGGACCTGGAAAAATTTATTAATTTTGCTTCCAATCTCTACCCCTCCATCATTTTCACATGGCCCATCTCTGACACTTCCCTTCCCTTCCTTGACCTCTCTGTCTCAATTTCTGGTGATAGACTGTCCACCAATATCCATTACAAGCCTACTGACTCCCACAGCTACCTTGACTACAGCTCCTCACAACCCGCTTCCTGTAAGGACTCCATCCCATTCTCTCAGTTCCTTCGCCTCCGTCGCATCTGTTCTGATGATGCTACCTTCAAAAACAGTTCCTCTGACATGTCCTCCTTCTTCCTTAACCGAGGTTTTCTACCCATGGTAGTTGACAGGGCCCTCAACCGTGTCCGGCCCATCTCCCGCGCATCCGCCCTCACGCCTTCTCCTCCCTCCCAGAAACATGTTAGGGTCCCCCTTGTCCTCACTTATCACCCCACCAACCTCCGCATTCAAAGGATCATCCTCCGCCATTTCCGCCAACTCCAGCATGATGCCACAACCAAACACATCTTCCCTTCACCCCCCCCGGCGGCATTCCGTAGGGATCGTTCCCTCCGGAACACCCTGGTCCACTCCTCCATCACCCCCTACTCCTCAACCCCCACCGACGGTACCTCCCCATGCATACGCAAAATATGCAACACCTGCCCCTTCACTTCCTCTCTCCTCACTGTCCAAGGGCCCAAACACTCCTTTCAAGTGAAGCAGCATTTCACTAGCATTTCCCCCAACTTAGTCTACTGCATTCATTGCTCCCAATGCGGTTTCCTCTACATTGGAGAGACCAAACACAGACTGGGTGACTGCTTTGCAGAACACCTTCGGTCTGTCCGCAAGAATGACCCAGACCTCCCTGTTGCTTGCTATTTTAACACTCCACCCTGCTCTCTTGCCCACATGTCTGTCCTTGGCTTGCTGCATTGTTCCAGTGAAGCTCAACGCAAACTGGAGGAACAGCACCTCATCTTCCGACTAGGCACTTTACAGCCTTTTGGACTGAATATTGAGTTCAACAACTTTAGATCTTGAACTCCCTCCTCCATCCCCACCCGCTTTCTGTTTCTTCCCCCTCCCTTTTGTTTTTTCCAATAATTTATATAGATTTTTCTTTTCCCACCTATTTCCATTATTTTTAAATCTATACCTTTTATGCCCTTTTAGTCTTATTTCACCCCACCCTCACTAGAGCTATCTGCGTGTCCTGCTATCCATTCTTAATTAGCACATTCTTTTAGATAATATCACCACCTTCAACACCTCTTTGGTCTTTTGTCTGTGACATCTTTTGATTACTGCTCCTATCACTGCTTGCTTGTCCCTACAACCACCCCCCCGCACCACTTCTCCCCCCACCCCCCCTCCCCCACCACCTTAAACCAGCTTATATTTCACCCCTCTCCTATTTTTACTTAGTTCTGTTGAAGGGTCATGAGGACTCGAAACGTCAACTTTGTTCTTCTCCGCCGATGCTGCCAGACCTGCTGAGTTTTTCCAGGTATTTCTGTTTTTGTTATGAAAGAAAAGAAGCTCCTGCTCAGTCCAAATCCACCAGGAAGAGGACCTTGCCTGCTGAACATCATCTTTAGCCAGTTGTGAATCTGAAGGCATGTATTTTTCGTTCGCTGCAGAGTTAATTGCCAAAGTACCATTTAAACTGGTGAAATGGTGTTTTAATGAGTATGCAAAACATGCAAATACATTAAAAATATGTTGCCGCTGCTTGTCGTCAGGAAGCTTAACTCTCCTTCAAACCATCGCAACCTTAATTCCCTACTTTCATCCCATCATCGAAAACCTGCCATTTTGCCTCCCACACAATTAAGTGCTACCACAAGCCTCATTTCCCACTTCGGTAGCAACGCAAGATTCCAGCCCGAGGGGTGATTATCATGGAGGGTTATGGTTAGAATAGATCACAGGCTGGGAGGATTATAATCTGCGCTGACTTTGAGTGTGACTTCCCTTTGAGAGCATAGGATCAGTGATCTTGTCCTTTTATTTATTAGCCTCACTATAAACACCCGTGTTCACAATTTTGCCAGGAACTCTATTGATCACCTGCCATAATCTTAGTAGAAACCTCATTTATGCATGTGTTTCTGCTGATCATCCACCACAGCTATAAAGAGAAAAAAAGACTTGCATCTATATAACGTTTTTTTATGGCCATTGAACATCTCAAAACACTCTACAACAATGAAGAACTTTTTAAAATTGTAGTCATTATTGTAATTTAGAAAATACAGCAGTCAATATGCACACAGCAAACTCCCACAAACAGCAATGTAATAATGACCATAAGAACATAAAAAATAGGAACAGGAGTAAACCATTTGGCCCCTCGAGCCTGCTCCGCCATTCTATAAATTCGTGGCTGATCTTCAATTGACCAGATAATCTGTTTTTGTGATGTTGATTGAGGGATAAATATTGGCCAGGACACAGTGGTTATGTCATTCCCTGCTCTTCTCCAAAATAGTGCCATGGATTGTTTACATCCACCAGAGCAGACAGATGGTTTAATGTCTCATCTGAAAGCAGCTCCAACAGTGCAGCATTCCCTCAGTACTGCACTGGTGTGCCAGCCTTGATTTTTGCGATCAAGCCCTGGACTGGGACTTGAACCAGGAATCTTATGATTCAGAGGTGACAGTGCTACCAAGCGATGACCGATCTGGAGAACCCCTGACGAAATTCCCAGCACTGCACTTTCAACAGATAGGACAAAATATCCAATTGATATCCTTGGAGAAAAGTTGAATCCCACCCTTCCCTAGGAGAAATGTATAGATTTTATTCAAGTGATTGTGGTTTGGAAGGAGAATCATTTTCATACATAGAGCCATAGAGTCACAGAAGGAGACCATTCAGCCTATCGAGTCCAGGCCAGCTCTCTGTAAAGCAACCCAGTCAGTCGCATTCCCCAGCTCTATCACTATAGCCTGCCAGTTTATTTTCCTCAACTGCCCATCAAATTTCCTTTTGAAATCATTCATTGCCTCTGCTTCCACCACTCTAGTAGGTCATTATTATTTGTGCGTAAAAAAGTTCTTCTTCACATCCCTCCTGCATCCTTAGCCCAAAACCCTAAGTCTATGTCTCCTAGTCCTTGTAGCATCAGGGGATGGAAACAGCTTTTCTTTGTCTACCTTATCTAAACCTGTCATAATCTTATAGACTGTATAAAATTGGTCCTCAGTCTTCTTTCCTCCTTGCATAACAACCCCAGCATCTCCAACCTAACCTTGCAGCTAAAATCCCTCATCCCTGAAAACATTCAAGTAAATCTCCTCTGCACCCTCTCAAGGATGCTGACACAGTTCCTAAAGTGTTGGAAGGAAACAATCAAACAACACTTATCTCACTGTCTTTAAGTAGAACTCTGATAAGCTTATTTACAGGTCCTCTCAGTGGAAATATGCACCGCATCTGGTAATAAATCTCTGATTCATTCTTAAACAATTTTGTGAATAGGTTGTTAGTGCAAATAGAATATGTTGATACATGTAAAAGTATACAGAAATACAAAAACAGAATGCTATCGTAGGAAGTTGCAGTCCCAAAATATCTTGAAAAATGCAAATTGCAGCTAGCCCTACCAGAAAGCTTTGACATCATTTTGCTTTCAAATCTGTTCAATGTGCTCAAAAATGATCAGTGATCATTTGACATCAAATGTTCTAATTTGGAATGAGCTTTTCCTGCAGTCAGCAGCACTTTGCCATATTTGACTCCAAAGGCAAAAGGTGCTTGAAGGTATCAAAATTAAGCACTGAAAGGCACCAGGTGCATTCGAAGGCATCAAGTGTGTTCAAAGGCATCAAATACACTCAAAGGCATCAAATGTGATCAGCAACCTGCATTGCAAAACACAAGGAAATTAACTACTTAACTAATATCTGAAATTATTATAATTTTCATTTAGCTCAAAAATTGTTTCCATTATACATGCTTGACAGCAGCGTCAGATCTCCATCAGTTCTTAAGTAATTTTATTAATTCATTAATTGCCGTCCTGGAAAGAAAACATGTGGGACGTGGGACGATTGGAATCCCTCATGCTTGCCTTCACCCTCCTGCCCGATCTCCTCCCAGTGGCACAGCCCCACATCAGCCTTCCAATGGCTCCCTCCTCTCCTCCCCCGGTCTTGGGCCCACACAACCCCTGCCTCCAGTCCCTGGCTTACACCAACCCCCACCCCTCAAGTCTTGGGCCTACACCTCTTAACCCAGTCTTGAGCCTACACCACCAGTGCCTATCCCCCACCACACCACCCTGCCACCCCCCAACCCCTACAGAGTCTCGGGCCTACACCACCCACCGCCGAACTTCAAGCCTTGGGTCCCTGTCACGAACCGTGGGCCTCAGGCTTCCACTGCTAAACTTCAGGCCTTGCATCCCTGCTGCCAAACCCCAGGCCTCAGACCTAAAGTAGCTCTTGATATCTAAGAGCTGACTCAGCAGTTTAGTGTAGAGGATGCGCAGCTCTGCAGCTGGTGCAGAGGGAGTACTGAATGTGAAATATAGGCTTTACATCAATATTGTTGTAAGCCCACTGCAGTTCTTCACACTTCTGCATTTAGTGAGCTGAAATGCACTGCATCCATCCCATATACCAGTCTCACTAAGGCATCAGATTTAATGCAAGAAATACTTAAATGAACACCAAGCAGGAGATTCATCCTGAGGTTTCCTTGTGCACTATTTAAAAGATCTAGGACCAAGGTTTACAATACCTTTTAGACATTTTTCCTCTTTTTTAGCAATGTATTTTTCTGACGGTCAGGTAGATTTTACTCTCCATTCTGGGACCTGTGGGTTCCACAAAGTTGTACCTACACCACAAGCTCACAGGCTCAAGAAGGTGAAACATCTCAAGAGCAGTTAGGGATGGGCTATAAAGCTTGGCCTTGCCAATGATGCCCACATCCAATGAACAAATTACAAAAATGGGGTTTCTGGGGAAGGACCTTGCATTATGTAGGAACATAGGAACAAAAGTAGGCCTTGAGATGGTGAAGGTGAGCCACAACTTAAAGAATGACTTCCATTTTTTCAGAAAAATACATTGCTAAAAATGTCTACGAAAGCAACACCGTACTAAAAAGTGTTGTAAACCTTGGTCCTAGATCTTTGAAATAGTGCACAAGGAATAGATGGAAACCTCAGCATGAATCTCATGCTTGGTGTTCATTTAAGTATTTCTTGCATCAAATCTGATGCCTTAGTGAGACTGGTACATGGGCTGGATTTAAATTTTCAGGAAGGCGGGGACGCAGCGAAATCAGCTGCGCGCCCACCGACCTGTCAATAGCCAATTGGGGCCATTCGTTGCTTTCATGCATGAAGCCTGTACAAGGTACAAGTTCGGTAAGGCTTTCAACTGTGTGTATTTAACTGTGAGATAGGCCTATGTGAGCAATAAATGTGGAGCCGATTCACAAGTAACATCTTGTAGTGTGAAATAATGGACTATCCCCCATGGAGTCTTATTGTTTCAGATTTCTTGTGAACTATGCAGTCTTTTTCTGCATTGTTCCCATCTCTCATGAGTCCTTTTCACCATTTCTTGCCAGGCTTGGCTCACTGCCGTTTTCAAGCATAAAGGTGTTCTGTAGTTTTGAATAGTGCAATCTTCTGCATTCAGTCCTCTTGCTGCAGTATATCCACTTCCCCAGTTATCGAACAGGGGGTGTGAGTTGTATTTAGCATTTAGAAAAGACTCCAAGATTTTACCTCATGTACAGCTACTTATCTTCTATAACCTTAGATAGCACTTCTACTGAGACTGCAGAGTTCAGTAATCTCAGTTATTTTCCAAGTGTAATTTGGGTTTGGGTGATGTTTCTAATTGAGTGAATAAAATAGTTGAACAATATCTTTCTCATAAATGACAACTGTTGGAATTTGCAATGTAATGGAGATGAAGAAAGTACTCTTGAGAATGTTTCTTGCACTTAAGTTGAAGAATTGAATTTAAAAAGGGGACAAAAATGTTTTTTTTCATGTAAATTTAGCACAAGAAGTAGACATATGTGAGAGGTTGTGGAATTTTTGGAGCTAATTTTAAAAGACAATTGGCAATTAAAAGATAACCCATTTGTGGGAAACTGACCAAATGAAAAGCTGCCATTAATGTTTTCCCTTAAAGGCAGAAGCACCATAATAAAAATGGGTCAAGATATCAAGGGATATGGAGCAAAGATGGAAAAATAGAGTAAAGTGCAGGTCAGTTGTGATCTAATTGAAAGATAATTATTAAAAAATAGTTTGGAAAATATCTGAGCAAAATATAGCCTGTGATACACGTACAAAAGTAAGATAAAGTTTGCTGGTGAAGATCCAATATCTGACACATCATGCTATCCAACCAATTTTAAATTAAACTTCTTCTACATGCCAAGGAGAGATTACCATGGCTTAGAGGCATCTAAAGTAAATGAAAATCAACTTGGAACAATATGTTTATGTTCACAAAGAAAGTAACAGATATGTAACACAATTTTCAGCAAATATGGTGTAATACTGCTTCAACGTTAAAATATTATCCAATTCCTGAGGCTGCTCTGCTGGCAGCCATTAGCATTCTTGATAGAAGAATATGTTTGCCTTGATATGTGACCCAGTTCCCTGCACATGGAGGAGATAATCTTAGCTACATTTCCCAACTAGTATGGCCAGTCTACAGTGAAGAGGTGACTAAATGGTACATGTTTAATGAAATAGAGCAGCAAAGCATATTGCTCAAGATACAGTCAAAAATTGGCTGAGACATGCAAATGTTTTTTGCAGCATTATCGAAAGCAAACAAAGGAGAATGGATAGCCCAATTGTTCACCATTTTATTTAATATACAACAACACGTTATAGGATGTAGTGAATAATAGAAACAAAATATGAAGTGGACAGATATTCATCTTCCACTCAGCTGCCTTTTGATAATACGACAGTGTTTAATTTAATATAATTTTGATTACATTAAATAGTAAATATGTCTTAACAAGAGAAAATTTTAAATACTCTGAGGGGCATCCAAATAGAGGAAAGCAAAGCAGCAATCTGGGCATAGTTCTCAGTATTATGTCCAGCATTATATGTAGTATTCCAGTAAAATGCCTCAGCTGATTTACCAACTATACATTTTAATTTTCAAAGATAAACACAAAAATAGCTTTAAAAAGAAAATGGTGGCAATTGTCAACAACCTTCTGGAACAGGACTGTCAACAAAAAATGAATGGTCTCACTCAAAATCTTAATGCAACTTTCCCTTTGAAATCCTGACATTTAGTTTTCTGTTATTAATTCCAGATTTCCAGCACCCATAGGTATCTCTACAAAGTTAAGTTGCCTCATGCCAAACCATACATGCAGAATCAATGTCAATGGATTGAATCATCCTTGGCAATTTAAGGAATTAATATATTCATGCATTCACCTTCCTCCATACCCTTCCATAAGACAATAAGAACTAGGAGCAGAAATAGGCCATTTGGCCCATCGACTTTGCTCTACCATTCAATGAGATCAAGGTTGATCTGATAATCCTCAACTCCACTTTCCTGCCTTTTCCCATAACCCTTGATTTCCTTACTGATTAAAAATCTGTCTATCTCCACCTTGAATATACTTAACAACCCAGCTTCTACAGCCCTCTGCAGTAAAGAATTCCACAGATTAACTACCATCTGAGAGAAGAAATTCCTCCTCATCTCTGTTTTAAATGGGCAACCCCTTACTCTGAGATTATGCCTTCTGGTCCTAGACTCTCTCACAAGGGGAAGCAACTTCTCAGTATCTACCCGGTCAAGCCCCTAAGAATATATGTTTCAATAAGCTCGCCTCTCATTTTTCTAAACTCCAATGAGTACAGGCCCAACCTACTCAACCTCTCCTCATAAGAAAATCCCTCTATACCCAGAATCAACCTAGTGACCCTTCTCTAATGCCAGTATATATGTCCTTAGCTAAGGGGACCAAAACTGTTCACAGTATTATAAGTGTGATCTAACTAGTGCCTTGTATAGTTTTAGTAAGACTTCCCTTTTTTTATACTCCATTCCTTTTGAAATAAGGGCCAACATTCCATTTGCCTTCCCTATTACCTGTTGAACTTGTATGTTAGCTTTTTGGGATTCATGCACAAGGACTCTCAAATCCCTCTGTGCTGCAGCCTTCTGCAGTCTTTCTCCATTTAAATAATATTCAGCTCCTCTATTCTTCCTGCCAAAGTGCATAACTTCATATTTTCCCACATTATATTCCACCTGCCACTATTTTGCCTACTCACTTAACCTGCCTATATCCCTCTGTAAACTCCTTGTGTCATCCTCACCACTTGCCCTCCCACCTATTTTTGTATTTTCACCTTACGATTTCAAAATGAGGTCCTTTTCACTGTGGAGCCAGTTGGAAGCTTTGCAGCTGCCTTTTGATCTTACATTGCCTCTGCTCTGCACACCCAAAAACTACTGAAGTTATACCTACCACCACTGATTGAATTCCAAATTCTCATTGTCTCATCAGCCCCTTTGAACTCCACCTTTTAACAATGAAACCCCTTTCATATTACCAATTTTATTAGTAATATAAACATATGGCTTGGTATCTGCTCGATAGGTGTCAAGTTTTCACCCCACTTCTTGAATGTTCTATTTTAAAAATGCAAATGCACGCTATCTCTCTTCCATATCAAAACTAGTACCCATTAAAGCACCCAGACTTGCAGGCTTTAATCCAATTAAGACATACCTGCAGATTAAATCTCTATTTTAAAAGAAAAATATTTTCCAAAATATTATATACATTAATAGCTTGATGACAATATGATTTATTGATTCTGGGATTGCTTAACCCTGTAGTATCCTGCATGCTATTTTGGCATGCATATAGTCCTGTTTTGTAGCTTTACCAGTTTTAGATACACCTGGTGTTGCTCCTGGTATGTTCTATTGCATTCTGCAATAAACAAGCATTGGTCCACCATCTTAATGGTAAGGGTAGATGAATGATATGATGGGTCTTGAGGTTACAAATTTTTAAATACAATTCTCCAGGCACATAGAACTCCTTGGATGTCCAGTTTTGAGTTACTATATCTGTTCTTAATCTATCCCATTTATCATTTTGGCAGTGTCATATAGCACAATGGATTATGTCCTCAGTCTGAAGACTCATCACCACAAGGTATATGCAGTGATCACTTTTACCAATGCTGTCAATGAACAGATGCATCTTTAACAGGTAGATTAGTGAGGATGAGACCAAGCAAGCTTTTCCCTCAGGTAGATTCTCCTACACCTGCCACAACCCCAGTCTGGCAGATATGTCCTTCAGGACTTGACCAACTCGGTCAATAGTGGAATTACTGAGTCATCCTTGGTATTGGACATTCAAGACCTCCCCACGAGTACATTCTGTGCCCTTACTATCTCAGTGCTTCTTCCAAGGGGTGTTCAACATGGAGGAGTACTGATTCTTCAAATGAAGGAGAGCAGTAGGTGGCAATCAGCAGGAGGTTTCATTGTCCATATTTGACCTGAATCCTTGAGACTTCTTGGGGTTTGGAGTCAATATTGACGACTACCAGGACAAATTCCCCCTGACTGTAAACCACTGTGCTGCCACTGATGGGTCTGTCCTGTCGGGAATGGTGAAGTGGGGAGAGTTTGGGATTTTGGCTGAAAGGTATGCAAGCATGACTATGCCTAGCTGTCCTGCCTCTTCCTACAAGCACTTATAAAAGTGGATACCATAGTGAAAATTGAAGGAAAATGTGGGCTGGTCAAGTGCCCACCAACGATATGATGCTTCTTACTTACTGCGTTTGAAAGCTCACACAATCCATTTCAAAATGATACTACATAGTGTTGTGGAAAGCTATGAGAATTCCTCTGCATTTAGAAATATGGACCTTTGCTGTAGTATACTGCATTCTCCCTCTGTAATTACGTAATACATTTAGAATTCATGTGCTTTGTAAGGCAATGTATTAAAATGTATTAAATTAAATATTAAAATTAATAAATTAATTTGTGCATGCACTTTGGCAACCTGGCCTAGTACATTTCTCCTTCACCAGCCCCCACATTCAAACAACAGGTGAACTTCCAGTGGTACACTTTCTCATCTCCATTCATGTTAGTTGGTACTTTTCTTTACTGCAGGGTAAACTTATACTCTAAATCCCCACTGCAGTACCTCTAAGGCTTTCTTGCTAAATGCTGCAGTTCTCCATCCAACCATTTTCTGGAATGTATCAGACAGCTTTAGGAACATTGTGCAGTCCTTTCAGACTCCCTCCTCCAGACAGGGGCGTTCCAAGTGCATTCTGTGAGGGGTGGGAGTGCGCACCAGGAAAATATTTTTTTCCCATTAATATACTTTATTCATAAAAATTTGGAAAATTACATTCCATAACAGTTCTAATTGGACATTACTGCAAGTGCAAAAGAGTTCAAGTTTTTTCCATCCAGCATGCAGCACTCTGAGGCGCCTCAATACAAATGCAATTACAAGTGATATTTACAATATACATTCCATGTAACATATGCCACCTGAGGGCTTTTACACAGTTTCAATCCCCTTGGAATACTATGGCAGGTGGACTTTGGATAGTGGTGTTTCCCCATTGATCGCTTGTGGTGGCTGTCCCAAGCTTTGGGGAAGGTGAGTTTGGGGGCACCAGAATAATATTTAAATCATCCATGTTGGTTCAGATTATCAACCCTGCAAAAATACCAAATCAAAAGAATAGAGATCTGGGGGTTACACACAGATGCACATACCCTGGATTTTCCTGATATTACAATCCAATTTTCAGGTGATACCACTCTGACCAAGGCTAAGAATTAGGGTGTGGATCTGTGAGAGGATCTTCACTTTGTTTATATCTGCCAAATGTTCCAATATTGTTTCCATTGATGCTACATGGTCAAATATGGATGGGTATATGAATTTGAATTCCAAGTAAGCAATTTACAGGAATTACACAGCAGGTTTCAAGTTTTAAGACTTTTACTGTAACACATAAATTAAAAGCAACATTGTCTAAACACAATTTGAGGAGACAACACATACTCTAAAACTGCAGAAAAGACCCTCAACACTTAAAACAACTGAAAATCTTCACCCATGATTATACATTAATCTGTCCCTTAAGTAGACACTTTATTCTCCCATAACCAGCCCAAAGTGATTCTTAGCTTTAAAAAAAAACTTGTTTCCTTTCTTTTCCTTTCTCAGCTGGTTGACTCCTACTCCCTGAGCTGGCTTTCCCGGGGAGGGATGAACTGGAGATTTTTCCCTCTAGTTAAAGCTAGGTGAATCTTCCAGTCTCTTTCAAATCCCCACAAACCCAGTTTCTTTAATCTGATTGTGAGCTCTCACTTACATTTTTGTGTGGTGAATCATAGAGGCTTTCTGCCTCTATACTACTCCCTATCTCTCTCTCTCTCTCTATCTTGCATTCTGGCAGGCTGGCAGCTGTCTGTGAGGTCCAATGATATTTTAAGAAAACACCCTAAAAGCCAATCCTACAATGGTTTCCTATGGACGCTTTCCCTCTCAAAGCCCATCTCCATGGCAATGTGAATCAGTTAGGCCCTTTATCCAAGTAGAAATGCTAAACAGCAATAACTTAGCCTCCCAAATTCATTCTATCTTGAAATTAAATAAGCAGTTTAAAGTATAACTGTTTACAAAACCTGACATTCCGAACACCTTCCCGGGACTTTGGAACCTAACAGTCTATTCACCATCTGCACAGACGTTTTGATAAATGTTGACAGGCACGAGCACCTTGCATCTTCTTAGTAATACAGCCTGGGCCCCACTTTGATCTGTAATAACAACGCCACTCAGGTTTGTTGTCAACAGAATTCAGAACAGGCCAAGTAACCCCCATCATTCCTCCATTTTACCCTAACTTAGAAAGGCAGACTTGAAGGATGGCAATCTTATAAAACCTCACATTTGTAACTATGTGAAGAAGTGCTGACATAGTAACATTGTGGGCTGAATAATACGTGGCAAAAACTGGCTTGTACACACCCACGCCAATGTATTATTTGGCGTGATAATGCGGAATTGTGTTCCCGACGTCATCACGCTCGAACATGATAATGCGGTATGCGGGTGGGCCTAGAAATCGGAGCCTGCTCACCTTACTTAAATTCCATTTAATTATTTAATTAAGCTTGTTAATATGGCAATTGACTAGAATAATATATGCTGGAAGCAATGAAATGCTTAAAAAATGTGAATCACGCCAGGAGGAGATCTTGTATTTTTTCACTGCAAGCTTGTAAGGGAAGGTAAAAAGGCACCAGCTAGGTCCTTAGTTTGACCTCAGCAGGTCAGGCTGCTGTGAGTGCTGCTAGCATTTGCTATTGGAAGCTGTGTTTCCAGAGGATACCTTTGCTGTTCTGAGGCATCATTTAGCCTACAGAAAAGTGCATTTAGACCCTCAACTGTATCTCAGCCTGTTTGGTTGTAAAAACATGGGGATTGTGGCCTTTGTGGGAGACACATCCTCTAGTGAGGAGGAGGAGGAGATTAGGAGGAAGAAGGCCATTTCTGATGGAGGCAGCCTCTCCCCCGTCATTCTGTCATTCACACAGTGCTCCTTGAGTGCCAAAGCAACAGAAGCTCCTCCTGCGACTCAGCAGGGGTATTCTAACATGGCGAAGCCCTCAAGGCTTCAGCCACACAGGGGACACCCAACAAAGTCATCCAGGGCAAGAGGACAAGCAGATCAGCAGCCCCTCCCTAGCACAGCAGCAAGCGAGGGGGAGCATTGTACCGGAGGACACAGAAAATAATTAAGAAAACTCAACATTAGTCACTAAGCGGGTCACATGGGTGCATTTGTAGATGTTATCATCAGATGGTCCATTGCCAATATGTTAATAAACCTTTGATTTACCATCCTTTACGCAGAAGTTCATTTTATCCATAAGCACCCTAGGAATTTTATTGGGAAAATATTCCTGACTTGCCAGTAGTGAACACTGGTTACAATGCAACAATGCCGAAGGAATCAGGATGGCAATTGTGCTGAGGATGTTCTCAGTGAGGTCACAGTTAAGATGGAATGACCTTGAGACACAGGCAATACACACATCTCTGAGGCCAAGAGTGCCTGACCTACTGGAATCTCCGTCTTATCAAGGCCCCCCTCGTGTCACGGCCATCCATGTGCTCTGTGTAGACCCTTACACCTCTGCCTTGGGGTGTTCCCTCACCTCCTCTTTGACCTCATCATCAAAGAGTGCCCACTACCTGGCATCTCCTCTTCCTCCAGGGCATCCCCTCTGTGAATGGCGAGGTTATGCAGAGCGCAGCACACAATGACCATCAGTGAATCTCTGGATGGTGCGAACTGCAATGCTCCTCCTGATCACAGTCTTCATGGAGTGTGCAAGGTCACAATTTTCAACACCATTAGCAACATGTCGATTAGAAGATATGACACCTTGCAACCATTAAACTGCACTTGTTGGAAACTCACAAAGTTTCTATCGGGAGGCTTCCATGTCTTTGAACGCATAAAACACACATGTACTATTCATGAAAGCATGCCAGGCCTTAAACCCTCTCCCCTTGGCCCTCTATCCTTCTGTGTCCCAGATCTGGTTTCAGCCCCTTGCAATCTCAACCAGCCCAGGCCTCCCTCCAATCTCGCCTCTGCCTATGGATCGGGTCGTTTCCATGAAGGACAGCAGCAGAACCTCCTCCTCCAGCGACGTGAGGGTTACAGCTCGGGTACGCCACCTCCAGTCCTGTTTCTCTCCCGGGCATTGTGGGGCCGCTTCTCCTGAAATGAAGTGCAACATTGCAATGATGATCACTCTCCGGTAACTTAATTTCAGCACTCCTCTAAGGTAAGGGAGGAATGCATGATCTCTACAACAGTTGGCAGGTTGGCATCTTAGATGCTGTGTACCTTCCTCAAGTCTAAGGCCGTTCTCCCCCCACACGAAATAAGGTAAATGAGCTTGTGGCGCAGATTGAAATTGGCAGGTATGATGTGGTGGGCATCACAGAGACATGGCTGCAAGGGGATCGGGACTAGGAGCTAAATATCCAATGATATACATCCTATCGAAAAGATAGGCAGGTTGGCAGACGGGGTGGGGTTGCTTTGTTAGTAAGAAATGAAATTAAATCGATAGCAAGAAATGACGTAGGGTCAGATGATGTAGAATCTGTGAGGGTAGAGTTGAGGAACCGCAAAGTTAAATAAAAACCATAATGGGAGTTATGTACAGGCCTCCGAACAGTAGTCAGGATGTGGGGCACAAGATACACCAGGAGATAGAAAAGGCGTGTAAGAAAAGCAAAGTTACAGTGATCATGGGGGATTTCAATATGCAGGTAGACTGGGAAAATCAGGTTGGTAGTGGATCCCAAGAAAAGGAATTTGTAGAACGTGTACGAGATGGCTTTTTGGAGTAGCTTGTGGTGGAGCCCACTAGGGAACAGGCAATTCTAGATTTAGTGATGTGTAATGAGGCAGATTTGATAAGGGAGCTTAAGGTGAAGGAACCTTTAGGAGGAAGTGACCATAATATGATAGAATTTACCCTGCAATTTGAGAGGAAAAAGCTGGAATCAGATGTAATGGTATTACAGTTGAATAAAGGCAACTACAGAGGCATGAGGGAGGAGCTGGCCAGAATTGACTGGGAGATGAGCCTAGCAGGAAAGACAGTGGAACAGCAAAGGCAGGAGTTTCTGGAAGTAATTTGGGAGACACAGCAAAAATTCATCCCTAGGAAGAAGAAGCATACTAAAGGGAGGACGAGGCAACCGTGACTGACAAGGGAAGTCAGGGACAGCATAAAAGCTAAAGAGAAAGCATACAATGCGGCGAAGAGCAATGGGAAACCAGGGGATTGGGAAGCCTACAAAGACCAACAGAGGACAACTAAAAAAGAAATAAGGAGGGAGAAGATTAAATATGAGGGTAAACTAGCCAGTAATATAAAAGAAGATTGCAAGAATTTTTTTTAGATATATAAAGGGTAAGAGAGAGGCAAAAGTGGACATTGGGCTGCTGGAAAATGACGCTGGAGAAGTAGTAGTGGGGAACAAAGAAATGGCAGAGGAACTGAATAGTTACTTTGCGTCAGTCTTCACAGTGGAAGACACGAGTAACATCCCCAAAGTTCAAGAGAGTCGGGGGGCAGAGGTGAGTTTGGTGGCCATTACCAAGGATAAGGTGCTAGGAAAACTGAAAGGTCTGAAGGTGGATAAATCACCTGGACCAGATGGATTACACCCCAGAGTTCTGAAGGAGATAGCTGAAGAGATAGTGGAGGCGTTAGTGGTGATCTTTCAGGAATCAGTGGAGTCAGGGAGGGTCCCAGAGGACTGGAAAATCACTAATGTAACCCCCCCTGTTTAAGAAGGGAGTGAGGCAAAAGACGGGAAATTACAGGCCGATTTGCCTAACCTCAGTCGTTGGTAAGATTTTAGAGTCCATTATTAAGGATGAGATTTCAGAATACTTGGAAGTGCATGATAAAATAGGGCAAAGTCAGCATGGTTTCATCAAGCGGAGGTCATGCCTGACAAATCTGTTAGAATTCTTTAAGGAGGTAACGAGTATGTTGGACAAAGGAGAGCCAATGGATGTTATATACTTGGACTTCCAGAAGGCCTTTGACAAGGTGCCGCACAGGAGGCTGCTCAATAAGATAAGAGCCTATGGTGTTAGAAGCAAGGTACTAGCATGGATAGAAGATTGGCTGTCTGGCAGGAGGCAGAGAGTGGGGATAAGGGGGTCCTTCTCAGGATGGCGGCCAGTGACTAGTGGAGTTCCGCAGGGGTCAGTGTTGGGACCACAGCTTTTCACTATATACATTAATGATCTAGATGAAGGAACTGAGGGCATCCTGGCTAAGTTTGCAGATGATACAAAGATAGGTGGAGGGACAGGTAGTATTAAGGAGGCGGGGAGGCTGCAGAAGGATTTGGACAGGTTAGGAGAATGGGCAAAGAAGTGGCAGATGGAATACAACGTGGGGAAGTGTTAGGTCATGCACTTTGGTAGGAAGAATAGAGGCAAAGACTATTTTCTAAATGAGGAGAGAATTCAGAAATCTGGAGTGCAAAGGGACTTGGGAGTCCTAGTCCAGGATTCTCTTAAGGTTTACTTGCAGGTTGACGTGGTAGTTAGGAAGGCAAATGCAATGTTGGCATTTATTTCGAGAGGACTAGAATATAAAAGCAGGGATGTGCTGCTGAGGCTTTATAAGGCTCTGGTCAGACCACATTTAGAATAATGTGAGCAATTTTGGGCCCCGTATCTCAGGAAGAATGTGCTGGCCCTGGAGAGGGTCCAGAGGAGGTTCACGAGAATTATCCCAGGAATGAAAGGCTTAACATATGAGGAACGTTTGAGGACTCTGGGTCTATACTCAATGGAGTTTAGAAGGATGAGGGGGAATCTGATTGAAACTTACAGAATACTGAAAGGCCTGGATGGAGTGGATGTGGGGAAGATGTTTCCATTAGTAGGAGATACTAGGACCCGAGGGCACAGCCTCAGAGTAAAGGGAAGACCTTTTAGAACAGAGATGAGGAGAAACTTCTTTAGCCAGAGAGTGGTGAATCTAATGAATTCATTGCCACAGAAGGCTGTGAAGGCCAGGTCATTGAGTGTATTTAAGACCGAGATAGATAGGTTCTTGATTGGTAAGTGGATCAAAGATTATGGGGAGAAGGCGGGAGAATGGGGTTGAGAAACTTATCAGCCATGATTGAATGGCGGAGCAGACTCGATGGGCCGAATGGCCTAATTTCTGCTCCTATGTCTTATGGTCTTATGGTCACACCGGAACAACACCTCCACCAAGACATCGGGGCAACCAACGCTGACAGTGATGCATAATCCTGCCTTGGACCTCAGAGGAACTGTCAAGGCACAAGCATTTCAACCCTCCCTGTACCTTCCTTGCACACAAATACACAGAGTGAGGACTTATTCACCCTTGCTGATCTCAAGAGGTCATTTAGCCTCTTCCTACATTGCCTCTAGTTTCAAGGCACGCCACGAATGCTGCTGACCTCCGCGGCCACCTCTGTCCAGGCTGCTGGTCATTGAGAGGGGTTTCCTCTTCCCGTCAACTGGCATCAGGACCTCACACCTGGTGGACACAGGTGGAGGAGGGCGCAGAGACAACCACCATCAAAACATGCGGCAGTTCTCCATCTTCTTCCCTGCCCCACCCCTCAATCCCTTGTCTCAGATATCTATGGAGGAAAACACGCTATAGCTAAGCAGCTGCTCAATTTTCAGATCTTGACATCGTGTGGATGATCAGATTTCATGCCATCTGTGTTCATTGGCATAAACACTTAACTCAAAGCCGCTGCAGAATTTGACTCATTTTTCATAATAATAATACTTACCTCAAATGCCTGATAATCTTGCAGAAAACAAACACTTCCTTCTGGCTTTTCCCCTTAAAAAATCCCTGGGTCACCTGACACTGTCCCATGCCAGATGGTCCCTTTAAATGAGTGGCCGTTACCTCTTTCCGGGTCACAGCTAACGATCAGGGCAACTGGACATCCTGTCCTCCAGCTCAGATTTCTGCAGTGCAACCACAATGCAGCAGCCTTTACACCTGCCTTTCTGCCATTAATTGGATTTTTGCCATTTTGTAAGGCATGCTGGGACAGCAGGGGGCAGGAGTCAGTAATCCACCCACTTCCAGTGCGAGTCGCACCCACCGCAGTATTATTCAGCCCTATTTGTCCCATTTTGGTGCATCACTGTCTCATTGACACTGAACATAGCAACTCACCAAGGCTCCTTCGACTACACCTTCCAAACCTGCCACCTCTAATATCGAGAAGGACGAGGGCAGCAGATGCATTGGAAGACCACCACCTGGAAGTGCCCCACTCACCATCCTGACTTGGAGATATATCGCTGTTCCTTCACTGACACTGAGCCAAAATCCCAGAACTCCCTAACAGCACTGTGGGTGTACCTACATACATGGACTGCAGCAGCTCAAGAAGGCAGGTCACTACCACCTTCTCAAGTGCAATTAGGGATGGGCAATAAATGCTGGCCTAACCAGTGAAGCCACATCCTATAAATGAATAAAAGAAAAAAAAATCAACCTAAGTCATTTCCCTGTATAAGGGCTGGGCTAACCAGTGATGCCCACGACCCATGAAAGAATTTTTAAAAAATAAAATAAGCATCCAATATTGTTAACATAAAAGGCATAATATGAATAATTTAGCAGTTCTTTTTGAAAGGATTCTTACAAAACTTAATTCTTGGTTTTGTTTTTTTGCTGCATGGACACTAACCAATGGGAAAAAAAGCCTAATGGAAGCATTGAGAGATGGTTGTCTGTAACTAGCTATCAAGTCTTTCAAAGCCAGAAGCGACAATCACCTCTGTGCTAATAATCCCAAGCCTCAATGATAGCGATCCGAGCATTTAAAACAGAAGCAGAGATTCCCTTAAGGCTTCTGTTGTGGCCACTCAAGATCACAGTTCAGAGTGGACAGCAGATCTGCAACGCCATTCATCAGGACACAGCAGATGCACTTAGGATGCCTCCTACTGCTCTTCTGTCAGCTGCAGATCCTCAGAGATCATCAACGCTGCCTGTGATACTCTGCAAACATCCACTTCTAAAAGCAAGGCCCAAGAGATCTCCAGTTTCTTTAAACAAGGAGCAGATCTCCTGACTTTCCAACATACAATGTTTCCCTGTTCATCGCCTACCTTAGCTCCACCTGCCTACTTGTGCTCTGTGCATTATATGCTGCACTTCCCTTTGCCTCATTCCCTCAGATGGCTGTCCCTGGATGATATAGTTCCACGTTCATGCTTAGCAGAGACAGAAGGAGTGATAACGTGTGGAATAACATGCTGGCAGGACAAGAGACAAAAATGTTTAACAAAGATTTTTTTACTGTTCTGCTGCTCCTTCTGGATGCACATTTTGATTACCAAAAGATATTTGCCATATTTTTGATGGTGCCCTCCAGCACCTCATCCACCACCTTAACCATTCACTCCCTTCACCACCGATGCACAGTGGCAGCAGTGTGTCTAATATACAAGATGCACTGCAGCAACTCACCAAGCCTCCTTCAATAGCACCTTCCAAACCTGCGACCTCTACCATCTGGAAGGACAAGGGCAGCAGATGCAATGGAGCGCCATCAACTGTAAGTTCCTGTCTAAGCCACACACCATCCTGACTTGGTAGTATATGTTATGACACAGCAGTTGGTAAAGGCTGAGTTGTTTAAATCCAAGAGAGAAACTTGAACAACTGTCATAATCTATATTTTCAATTGGTATGTTTGAGATGTAGCTCTGAATACAGGAATATGTCCATTGAGCCTCGAAAGGTTTTTTATATAAAACTAAATTAAACATTTATTAATTTAGCAATAAATTAAACACATACACATGTCTACAGATTACTGCCATAATAGCTTTTAAACAAATCCCCAAATTAATCACTCCCAGGTAAATCTCTGCCAAGGCAACAGTAACCCATCAACTTTAACCAGACACCAGGAAAATCACATTTGACCGTACAAATTCAAAATGAGGTTCCTTGCAATTTGGTTCCTTTGCAGGCACAGTTGTAAGCTTACAGGCTGGATGGATCTTAAATGCCTCTGACTTATACACAAACTCCTTTCTGTTAAAACCTAGCTTCTCCTTTGAATGCGATTTTTCCATTGCATTACGAGGTTTTTTAATTTTACCTCTCCTAACAATAATCCTTTCATTCCACCAATTTTATTAGTAATATAAACACATTGCTTGGCCTCTCCCAACCAGGTGCAAGATTTTACCCATTCTTTTGAATGGTTTATTCAATAAATGCAAATTTACACAACCTTTTTTTTAACTTCCTTACATTTATTTAATTAACATCTCAAACTACTATACATCAAAGCATGCAGGATAGATGGCTTTAATCTAATTAAGACACATACAGACACACACATAGACACAGACCCTAATACAATGCCAATTTAACAATAATTTCCAATAAAATTATGGACATTAATATCTCTTCATGACACACAGAACTTTAGTTGCTGATAAAATAAACATGTTGAAGCTTTTTGGCTTGCATTTATCAGGACACTTCACAAGAATACCAATTTAAGGGGAAAACAACAATCTATACTATATGAGGAGACAGTGCTGATTGGTTGCCAAGTGGACTCTGATTGGTAGAGCTGTTACCAGAGATGGTTTCTGACAGTTAACTACCAAACATTGTTTGAAATTTAAGCCAGGCATCTTGACCATGATTGGCCAAGGCGTTGCCCTGAGGAATGAGCCAGTGAACGGCTGTCACTTATTTTGTTTAGCTGAAACAGGTGTGTGTACATGTTCTTTCTGTCTACAAAGAACAGGGCTTTGTGTATTAATATATGTAGCTTCCAGTACACACAGATGCACCACACTGCAATCTTAAATTGGCTGTCAGTGTAATTCTTTTGCAAGCATGGGCTAGTTGGGTGCAGTCTGAATCTTGCTCATTGCGAACAGTGGCTGGAACATGCTGTTTGATACTATCCGCCAGTCTTTAGGAAGTATGACCTTCATATCCACCATCACACTGGCACTGAAATTTATATACCACATTACTCATTTGGGTGATAGGCAGAATGTCTTTTTGGCCTGACATCAGCCTCCTGTTAGTGGCCAATACCACTCGTGCTGCTGCTGCATAGTAACAACGTGAAATGACTAGCTTCACCTGTTGTTCAAATTTTTGAGGTACCTTGCACTTCCAAGGTAATCTGAGGTAGATTGTGCACTTTTCAGGGCTGAAAGTGACAGCCTTAAGCCCATTCATGAGTTTGCATGATATAGAAGGCAAAATAATCTCATCAGGGTAGCCATGCACTGATTCATTCCTCAGGGCAATGCCTTGACCAATCAGAGTCAAGATGCCTGGTTTAAATTTCAAACAATTCTTGGCAGTTAGCTGTCAATCACCATCACTGGTGCATTCTTCATGGAAACATCTCTACTAATCAAAGTCCACTTGCCAACCGATCAGCACTCTCTTCTCATACAGTATAAATTGTTGTTTTCCCCTTATATTGGTATTCTTGCAAAGTGTCCTGATGAGTGCAAGATGAAAAGTTTTGGCATGTCTCCTTTTTCAGCGATGCACTATCCATTGACTTAAAAGTGGTGCAACTCCTTAAGTGTAGTATCAATTAGAAAATCTTGTGTAGTGCTGGACATTACCCTCCCCCATTATAGGGGGAATGTTTAACATAGATTTTTGGCCTCTCAGGAAATCAAGGGACACAAGGAGTTGACGGGAAAGTGGAGTTGAATCCTAAGATCAGCCATGTTCATGTTGAATGGCGGAACAGATTGGATGGGCCATGTTATCTTCTAATGCTCCTATTATTTTATGTCCTTATGTAACACATGGAATAGGTGCAGCAAAAAATCATTATAATGATATCAAGATTGAAAGGCTATGATATGAAGAAAATTAGGTATTTTTGTGACTGGGGAAGAGAAGGTTAAAACAGAATCTAATAAAGGCTAAATTTGTGAAAGGTTTTGAGAGGATTAATGCTGAAAGCTTGCTTCCACCGGTTCACAAATCAGTAACAAAAGGGCATAGATTCAGCATTATCACCAAAAGAATGAAGGGGGAAGTTAGAAGGAACTTTTCACACACAGGATTATTAAAACATGGAATGCTTTACCACAAGTGGCTACTGTGGCAGTGACTATGGAGGCAAATATCCTAGGGCCTTGTGTTACATACCTGTAGAGTAGCAAGAATGTAGCAAAAGAACCAGGAATTCCTTGTCACTTTCCTCAGGGCTTTGTTTGGGATGGAGCTTCAAACTACTCCTAATAAAAGGGACACTGATAGCGGAGGGCTGTAGCCATGATGGGATGCAGCTGGTAAAGATGGCTGCCCAGGCTGTGTTTCCTCTACCCTGCTGGACCTTTGACTGCTGGGAATTTGATTAAGCACAGGTATTCTGGCCTACTGACCAACAGGTGTGGAATCCATCAAGGGTCCCGGCCTGGATTAACTTCCATAGTTTTTAATATTCTTAACTTTTCTCTGGTTCCTTGTATAGGGAGGCCATATTAATCACCTTTGTGATTAAAAAAACATTCTTGGAATTATTTCCAACGATGGCATTTGTTGTCCATCTTTCATTACCCCTGAGGAGGTAGTAATGACCCACTTCCTTGAACTGCTCAAGATCGTGTGGTGAAAGGGCTCACATAATGCTATTAGGTAGGGACTTCCAGGGTTGTGAATCATGTAACAATGAAGGGGCAGTGATACATGTCGGTGTGTGTGACTCGGTGGGGAGCTTGGCAGTTATGTTGTTCACATGAACTTGCTGCCTTTGTCATTCTAGGTGGTCAAGTTTGTGGCTTTGGGAGGTGCTGAAGAAGCTTTGACAAGTTACTGCAGTGCAACCTGTAAATAGTACAGTCTGTGGCCACGATACACCTGTGGTAGTGGAAGTAAATGTTTAAGTCATTGGATGGAGTGCTAGTCATGAACTGTTTCATCCTGTTTATTGATGAGATTCTTGAGTATTGTTGCAGTGCACCCATCCAAGAGAGTGGAGAGTATTTCATCACATTCCTGACTTGTGCCTTGTAGGGAAACTTTGAGAAGTCCGTAGATGAGCCTCTCACTGTAAAATACCCAGTCTCTGACAAGCCCTAGTAGCTGGTCCAGTTAAGGTTCTGGTCAATGGTGACCTTGATGATGGTAATGCCATTCAATGTCAAGGGGAGGTAGTTAGACTATCTCTTTTTGGGAGGGTCATTGTCTGGCAATTGTGTGCCACGAATGTTACTTGACACTTATTGGTTCAAATCTGGATGCTGCCCATGTCTTGTTGAATAGTCAAATCAGTAGTTATTGTGGGCGGAAGTTTCCATGCCTGCTGGCGTCGGGAATGTTCCACAGCATGAACGGACAATATGGTGACAAGGCCAATAATCAGATTCATGATGTCGGGGAATCAGTTTGCAATCATCCACTCTGCCCGTTAATAGCGGACTGTGTTTCCCATCATCGGATGTTGGGAACCTCATTGTAATGCATCTGCATAGGGCCCATCTGCCACCTTGGATCATCTGTGAACACCAGCAGGAAAACACATCGATACAAAACACACCTTGACAACTGTGATGTGCGGAAGTCAGGACTTACCGCCAGGGCCTTGCTCACATCGTGGACATCTGAGGAGCAGAAGACGCTGGAGCCCGATAGCAACGGGATCCTGGAGGAACGCCCATGGCATGCTGGGTGGATTCTCATGGATTTTGCTCCAATGTGAAGCAGCTCATGGAAGGTAGAAAGTCACCATTGAGGGTCTGCTCACAGCAGACGATTGCCTAGGGGGTGGAGAGGAAGGTCCAGCTGTACTTGGGAGAGGAAGAAGTACTGGGGGGTTGGAGAGGAAGGCCTAGGATCGACTGGGTGAAGAAGGGGTGAGGTTGGAAGGGAGGGAATGAAGATGTCGGGTGGGTGAGTTTGGGGGAATGGAGTACAGGGGGAAAGATATAATGGTATTGGGGGAGAAGCCTGCAACTGGGAAGGTAGGTGTAATAGGGGAGGGAGGTATAAGGGGAGTTTGGAATGGGGATGGAGTATAGAGAAGGGAAGGAGTCTGGGGAGGGGGACGTGGGAAGAGTTGCAAAAGGGGAAGGAGTTCAAGGTGGGGAAGGAGTTCTAAGAGTGGGGGATGTCCAGGTGAACGTAGAAGGGAGGGCTCTGTTGAGTCCATGACTGCCTTCTGGGGAGTGAACTGAAGGGGTAGTAAGAGGGAGTGGTGAGAACGACTGAAGGCAGAGTGAGGCAGTAGGGTGGGAGGGTTAGGGTATGAAGGTATCAGTGGAAGGGACGGTGAGGCTGATTGGTGGGGATGTGGAGGCAGACAAGGTACCTGGGGCTGGGAAGGATGGGGGTTGGGGAGGTTAAATGTGGATGGGGGTGGGATTTTCAGGAAAGAAGGGAATGTGCACGTTCACCAGGACATCCCTGAAATAAAAGGGTTATGGTTGGCTGGTGACGGTGGGGAGATGGAAGATGATGCCAGGGGGTTGACAGTAATGGGAGAAAGGAAATGGATGACTTGGAGAGGTGTAAGGAGGAAAAACTGTAGCACTACCATGCTGGCTAAATTGAAGGTGAAACGAGAGTTATGATGGGTGAGAACAGGTGCTGCAGGTGTGATCAGTGGGTGGGTGGAGATGCAGGTCAGCTCAAATGGTCAACCAAAAGAGAACCCCAGCAGGCAGCATTGAAAATGCTCAGGACATTGAGATGAGTGTGATATAGGAAAGATCCGTGTATGTGGGAGAGTGCTTGCACAAGGCACCGAATGGCCTTGCCACACACATACTTCTCCCTGCAGAATCACTCATGGGCTGGCTGTGTGCAGCTAAATTGCTAATGGAGGGGATGCAGTGGGAGGACTCGCAATGCCTGTCAATGAAACTGAAAGACACCATTACACATTATTCAGTGAAAGTCAATATATTTTCAGATTGTATGGTGGCAAAATGTGTTCATCCATGCAATCAACTGTGATCAGAATTTCTTAACCTTTGAACGCTTTAGACTTCCAGTTGCTGCCCTGACATCCACATCAGGGGTGGAGACAGCCTGAGCAATGGTTGGCCCTGTTCCTTCTCATGCCTTCAGCGTGGGTCCTCTGGAGAGCAGAGGCCTTGGGAGCCCTGGCTTGCTTCGGCTGTCCTCCCGTGGGCCAGCTGCTCCCGCTGCAATGACAGAGGACGAGGTTGAGGGGCTCACAGGCAAAGAGAACTCAGAGGGACAGGACAGCCTCTGAGATTCCTGAGTGGATGACTCAGGGGTGTCCAGCTGCCACTCCTCCTCCCTCCGGGTGCCCGAGGGCCCTGACTGAGTCCTTGAGGGAAGGAGCACCTGTGGGGATGCCGAGGTGCCCCGTTTCCCTCTCACATTGCCACTGCAGGAACACACCCATGGCTCCCGTGTTGGAGTGCAGGCCTATGCGCATCTCCACGTTCTGCTGGACCAGGGCCTTCATGGAGTCAGCCATCGTTCCCATGGAGACCTCCATACGTGAACTTGTGAGCACCACTTCATGAGAGAGCAGGTGGATGCATGACTCTGACTCATGTGCCACACTAATGAGGGCTTCCAACAGCTCTGCATGATGTTCCCCCGCCTTCTGCTGACTCTCCAAGATGAGTTGGACAGCCAAATCCAGAGGCTTGTCACCTGACTCAGACCTCAAAGGTGCCTCTTCCCCAGCGTCCTCCGAGTGCCAGTGAGCTCGGCTGAACCAACCTCCTGCTGCAGACGCGCGTCCATACAGTGACAGCCAAATTGTGAACCCGAGCCTGCTCTGAATCTAAGCCCCACCAAGGTGTCTGTCTTTGCGCTGGTGCATGGTGTGGGTAAGCGCTGTGACATGTCTCCCAGGCTGCTTCTTTCCAGCTCCTAAATGGAGGAGGTGTCCTCTTGGCTGGAGGTGAGGGCATGGATGGAGCTGAGGGACTGGCTGGCTGCGGGTGTCGGTCCCTTGGCATAGCTCCCTGTGAAGCAAAGTAGAGATAATTAGTGCAAGGCAGCAGAGTCAAAAGCAGGAGGCAGAGCACTCACAGTTCTGTTGAAGGATGGGTGATGTGGTGCAGAATCCCCACGAGGGTGTTTGCCGCCTTCCTCACCGTCACCGCAGGCATGGTTCACATCCTTACCAGTCAGTGTGATGGCACGCTCCTCAAAGTGAGTGAGGGGCCTAATGTGGGCCACTCCACCCCTGGTCTGGGACCTCTCCCTGCTGTTGTGAGCCAGCTTCTCCTGCATGAAAACAGATGGAGAGAGTGTTAGCAGGACACATGGCACTACTTGGAATGTTTGTGTGGTGAGTGGAGTCATGGACAGGATGAGGACACGAGCTCCAGAGGATATGAGTCTGATGGAGATGTAAGAGTGTGTGTCAGAGTTAGTGGTGTTCTCCCTTGAGGTGTGAGATCCCTGAGGATCTGTGATGGGTTTGTGAGTGGGTGAGATGAGAGTGATGAGAAGAGTGACCTACCCTGGCGGAATGGATGAGAGCATTCATCCTGTTGTGGCACTGGGTGGCTGTCATCTTTTGCAGGGCATTGGCACTGACCACCGCTGCCACCGTCTCCCATGCTGGATTCGTGATATTGCTGCCCATCCTGCGACCAGAGCAGGGGTAGAGGACATCAGGCCAGACTTCCACTACATCCAAAAGGCGCTTGAGGGACGTGTCATTAAACCGGGTGGGCTGCAGCCTTCTTGCCTGCCAGGGCGATGTCTTCTTTGCAACAGTCATGGGCTGAAAGCACTGAGAAGTGTGTGCGCGGCTGCACTTTAAATATGGCACCCAGCGTAATGAAGCAGCGAGGTGATGGCATGGCGGGCAAATGAGAGCCCACCCATCCACCATTGAAACAATGTGTTTCCTGGGAATCCATAGTTAATGAGACAGGATTGGGATGATACGGCGTGAGGAGCCGCCATTGTTGCCGGCGGGTAAAATGACTTTTTTCCCACCCGCTACCCAACTTCGTGCAAATCTGGGATGATTCCGCCCTGTGCCTCTAAAAATAGTTTGGGCTCAGGCCTGCCATATCAGACACAATTATATACATATTAAAATTAAATGTAAGCTTTATTTATGGCAGATTTCAAAACCAGTGAAGCAGCAACATTTTATTACTGTGAGAGGATTACTTCACTACTTTCCATTCTGAAGCAACCTTACTAAATGCAGGATACAGTAAACACAACAACACAATTTGTGTCCAGGGAACTGTGCCAGCTGAAGCTCTTTCATGGAGGATTCCTACAGTTCCCTTTTAGTTGAAGACATACTATCTTGTATCTTTCCTTACCACTGATTCTATGGAGGTATGACTGTCAACCTTTCATAACAACCTAAAAACAAAAAACTACTGCGGATGCTGGAAATCCAAAACAAAAACAGAATTACCTGGAAAAACTCAGCAGGTCTGGCAGCATCGGTGGAGAAGAAAAGAGTTGAAGTTTCGGGTCCACATGACCCTTCAACGGAACTGAAGTATAGTTAGGAGAGGGGCGAAATATAAGCTGGTTTAAGGTGGGGGGGCGGGGGGAGAGAGGTTGAGGGTGGGGTGGTTGTAGGGACAAGCAAGCAGTGATAGGAGCAGATAATCAAAAGATGTCACAGACAAAAGGATCAAAGAGGTGTTGAAGGTGGTGATATTATCTAAGAAAAGTATTAATTAAGAATGGATGGCAGGACACTAAAGGTACAGCTCTAGTGGGGGTGGGGTGGAAAGACTGACAAGGTATTAGTTGTAGATTTAAAAATAATGGAAATAGGTGGGAAAAGAAAAATCTATATAAATTAATGAAAAAAAAACAACAAAAGGGAGGGGGAAGAAACAGGGTGGGGATGGAGGAGGGAGTTTAAGATCTAAAGTTGTTGAATTCAATATTCAGCCTGGAAGGCTGTAAAGTGCCTAGTCGGAAGATGAGGTGCTGTTCCTCCAGTTTGCGTTGGGCTTCACTGGAACAATGCAGCAAGCCAAGGACAGACATGTGGGCAAGAGAGCAGGGTGGAGGAATTTGTTGCATTCGTTGCTCCCAATGCGGTCTCCTCTACATTGGAGAGACCAAACGCAAACTGGGCGACCGCTTTGCAGAACACCTGCGGTCTGTCCGCAAGAAAGACCCAAACCTCCCTGTCGCTTGCCATTTTAACATTCCACCCTGCTCTCTTGCCCACCTGTCTGTCCTTGGCTTGCTGCATTGTTCCAGTGAAGCCCAACGCAAACTGGAGGAACAGCACCTCATCTTCCGACTAGGCACTTTACAGCCTTCCAGGCTGAATATTGAATTCAACAACTTTAGATCTTAAACTACCCCTCCCCTTATCCCCACCCCGTTTCCTCCCCCTCCCTTTTGTTTTTTTTTCAATAATTTATATAGATTTTTCTTTTCCCACCTATTTCTATTATTTTAAAATCTACAACTAATACCTTGTCAGTCCCTCCCCACTAGAGCTGTACCTTTAGTGTCCTGCCATCCATTCTTAATTAGCACTTTTCTTAGATAATATCACCACCTTCAACACCTTTTGTCTGTGATATCTTTTGATTATCTGCTCCTATCACTGCTTGCTTGGCCCTACAACCACCCCACCCTCAACATATCTTCCCCCACCCCCCTACCTTAAACCAGCTTATATTTCACCCCTCTCCTAACTATACTTCAGTTCTGTTGAAGGGTCATGTGGACCCGAAACGTCGACTCTTTTCTTCTCCACCGATGCTGCCAGACCTGCTGAGTTTTTCCAGGTAATTCTGTTTTTGTTTTTTCATAACAACCTTCCTGTTACCATTCTCTTTTTGATTTAAAGAAGTGTTAAATCAAATATTGTTACTGTTCTTCTCATCCTAACCTCATCATCTGGCACATACTTTTCTGTAGTTGGTCAATCATCTACTTCTGGAAACTTGGTAGTTTTATCTCTCCTCTTGGGTGAGAAAGCTACTTATCCCAAATGTTCCCCTTTCACACATGATTGCAATAGTGGGTCTTTATTCCAGCGTATTTGAAATGGAAGATACACTATCCTGCCAACAAACAGGAGCAGAGAATTAGCATTACTACACTCACACAGCAATTGTTACTGGATTTACATAACCCTACCACAATGCAGCTCCGGAGGCACCTTCAGCAAGTTTTATTTTAGTTAACTTCAACTATCGAGGATTTGTAAATGGAACTGAACAATATGGAATCATTAGCAAACAACCCTGCTAATGGTATGATGGAGAGAAAGCCACTGATGAAGCAGTTGCAAAAGAAGAAAATAAAAAGAAAGACTTGCACTTATATGGCACTTTTCACAACCACTGGACTGGACAAGGGCTTCTTGGTGTCAAATGCAATCGAATACTGCCTTGATGTCAAAGGCAGTCACTTTCACCTTACCTCTGGATTCAACTCTTGCATCCATGTTTAGACCAAAGCTGTAATGAGTCCTCAAACTGAGTGGCTAGGGGGAAGTGTCCTAACTGTGGTGCTGATAACCTGTATTCCGGTACTAGCTGTGATTCAATCAAAGTGTGGAGGTCATTTTTTTTGCTGGTGCTGTTATGGACAGGTGCATCTGCAAGAAGTAGATTAGTAAGGATGAAGTCAGGAAGATTATTTTCTTACAGAATAAAATCATAGAATGATTATAGCACAGAAAGTGGCCATTTGGCGTGTCATGTCCATACAGACTCTCTGTAAGAGCAGCTCAGCTGGTCCCACTACCCTACCTTTCCCTCGTAGCTCTGCATGTTTTTCTATTCAGATAGTTATACAATTCTCTTTTGGAAGCCATGGTTAAATCTGCCTCAGCACACTGTAAGGCAGTGCACTCTAGATCCTAACCATTCGCCTCATTAACAAGATTTTCCTCATGTCACCTCTGGTTTAATTATCAATCACCTTAAATCAGTGTCATCTGGTTCATAACCCTTCTGCCAATAGAAACGGTTTTACCCCACCTACACTGTCCAGACCTCATATGATTTTGAACACCTCTATAAAACCTCCTCTCAATCTTTCCTTCTCTGAGAAGAACAGCCCAATGTTTGACAATCTATCCCTGGACCAATTATCTTAAGTCTTTTCTGCACCCCGTCTAAAGCCTTCACATCCTTCCTAAAGTATGGTGTTCAGAATTGGACACAATACTCCAGTTGAGGCCAATCCAATGTTTTATAAAGGTTCACTTCCTCGTTTTTGCACTCAGTGCCTTTATTCATAAAGCTCAGAATCCCATGTGGCTCATTAACAACTTTCTCAACCTGTCCTGCCTCTTTCAACAATTTGTGTACTTGTACCCTCAGGTCCACCTGCTCTTGCACCCCCTTTAGGGTTGTATCCTTTATTTTACATTGCCTCTCCTCATGCTTCCTATCAAAATGTATCACTTCACACTTACCTGCGCATTAAATTTCACCTACCATGTGTCCACCCATTGTACCAACCTATCTATGCCCTCTTGAAGTCTATCATTATATACCTCAGAGTTCATAGTACTTGCAAGTTTTGTGTCATCTGCAAATTTTATAATTGTACCCTGCGCATCAAAGCCAAAGTCATTAATATAGATCAAGAAAATTAGTTGTCCTAAAAGTGATCCCTGGGGAACCTTACTATATACCTATCCCCAGTCATAAAAACTGCACTTTACCACTACTCTCCATTACCTGTCCCTCAGCCAACTTTTTATCCATTTTGCCACTGTCCATTTCATTCCATGGGCTTCAAATTTGCTGACAACTCTGCTAAATGGCTCTTTATCAAATGCTTTTTGAAAGTCCACTAACGCCATGTCAAATGCATCGCACTTATCAACCCCTTCCTTTACAGCAAACGACAGGTGCAAAATGTCGCTTAGTATTTTATCCATGCCCTCCACCTCCGTGAGTAATTGCTTTTTTTGGTCCTTAATTGGCTCCACTCCTTCTTTTACAACCTTTTCACTATTTATAGGCGTACCAAAGACATTTGAATTCCCTTTTTTGTTAGCTGCCAGTCTTTTCTCATACTATCTCTTTGCTTCTCTGATTTCTTTTCTCATTTCCCCTCAGAACTTCCCTATATTCCATCTGGATCTCACTTGTATTATCAACCTAACATCTGTTATTCACACCCTTTTTCTGCTTCATTTTGCTCTCTATATCTTTCAGCATTTAGGGAGCTCTGACTTTGATTGTCCTACCTTTCCTCTTGGTGGGAATATACCTCAGCTGGACCCGAACTATCTCTCCTTAAAAGGCAACCCACTGTTCTGTTGCAGTCTTGCCTGTCAATCTTTGATTTCAATTTACCTGGGCCAGTTCAGGACTCACCCTGCTGAAATTGGCCCTCCCCCAATTAATTATTTTTACTCTAGCTATCTTGAAATAATTTGAAAGTAGTACAAGTAAATTGCTGTTTCACTTGACAGAAGTATTTGAGGCTCTGAATGGTGGGAATGAGGGAGGTAATAAGGCAGGTAGAGCATCTCCTGCCCTTGCATGGGAAGTTGCCATGAAGGGAAGGGGACATTGGAAATGGTTGCAGGGTGGAACAGGAACTTTTTAAAATTCATCCACAGGATGTGGGCATCGCTGGCTAGGCCAGCATTTATTGCCCATCCCTAATTAGCCTTGAGAAGGTGGTGGTGAGCTGCCTTCTTGAACTGCTGCAGTCCATGTGGCGTAGGTACACCCACAGCGCTGTTAGGGAGGGAAGGGACTAACTTTTCAGAGTGCTGAAAGAGGAGGGGAGGGGAAGGTGTGTTTAGCGGTGGTGACATCACACTGGAGGCAGAGGAAAGGGAGAGGATGATCGGTTGAATGTGACAGCTGGTGGGATGGAAGATGATGACAAGGGAAACCCTATTGTGGTTTTGCACGAGGGAGACGAATGGGTGTGAACAGAAGCATAGGACTTGGAATGGGCCCAATTGAGGGCCCTGTCAACCAGGTCGGAGGGGAATTCTCTGTTGAGGATGACAAAAAAAGATATATTGGAAACACTTGTACCATCAGAATAGATGACATGGAGACAGAGAAACTGGTAGCTTATTATAGCAGAAGGGGCAATAGGAGGCAGTGTAGCCAATGCCTACTTCTACCTCTATAGCCCCGTAAAATCATCTGTTTCTGCTCCTATCTCAGTTCGTCTACCAGTAAGGCCATAATAACAGCATTGTCCCCTCCTGATCAAATTATTCCAAAGCCCTTAAGGCTCCTGCTGACCTTAAATACTGTGAGAATTAGAGGGCTGATACCAAGTTCAAGAATAGCAAAAAATACCTTATTTTGTCAATAAACCAAGAATCTTTTGACCTTTGTCGTGTGTTGGCCAACATTCCTCTCTGCATTCATACATATTTGCTTGCACTAAAATCAAGTGGAATGCTTTGAGATGACTCAACAATGATGATTATTGGAGCTGTCAATGACTGTTATCAACTCTGCCATTTGGAAGTAGACACAATTTATACAGACATTTCCAAGAAAATATCATCCCATTGACATATCCCTTTTATGTCATTCTATATCCAGCAGCACAGTAAAAAAACTGTTAACACTCAGCTGGCAAGCATTTTCCTCTGATAGTCAGGTCTGGAACTTGATCTGATGACCTTTTGGTAATCAAGCACTCAGTCACTGGAGCTACTCAAAGCCCTGGCTGTGTTGCAAAATAATGAGAAAGCTATAAAACAATTCTTGAAGGACGGCAGGTAATAATAAATCAGTGATTTTATAATTTAATGTTTCATTGATTGCTTAAAGCATGAAACATTGAAGCCTACAAAGTGTTTCAGTGGTTTCCTCGTTTAAAAGGCCCTATATGCAATTTTCATTTGAATGGAAAATATTGTTGTGTACTAGCTCAAAGAAATATGCTGGTGGTTAGAAGTACACAACAATCAAATGGCAAGCTTTGACTGAAGATTGCTTGGGGCATGAAATGTAACAATACATAAAACACATAATCCACAATCTATTTATATAGTTTTTTTTTAATCACTAACAGCCAAGCAGGGAAAGTGCAAGCATGAAGAATGTAGTGATTGAAGGTATAGCCTTTTCCTACTGCCTATCAGAGGTCATGTGATTGTTCTTGTAGACTCTGACGAATGAGCCCTAAGCACGGGTAATCTGGAGGGCAGGGCTTCCTAGGCGAGAAGCTGGTTCAAGCATATAGCTTCTGAAAGAGCTCTCTGTAATAAGGTTTTCTGTTTCAAGTAGAAACCTGTCCAGTACGTCAAGTCATTACATTTGGTGACGAGGGTAAAATAACTGCTCCTCAACTTGTGAATGTAAGTACATCAGTTCAAGAAAAAAAGAAAAGCATACTCACCAGTTATACCACTTTTCGGCAGAATCGACCCTCATGACACGTCTTTGGAAGACTGAAGCCAGTATGTTATTTATTTCTTGGGAAATGAAATTACCGCAGAGGAGAAGCAGAAAGCAATCCTTTTGAGCGTATGTGGTAGCAAGGCATACAATCTCATCTATAGTAAAATAAAAGCAAACCACTGTGGATGCTGGAAATCCAAAACAAAAACAAAAATACCTGGAAAAACTCAGCAGGTCTGGCAGCATCTGCGGAGAGGAACACAGTTAACGTTTCGAGTCCGAATGACCCTTCAACAGAACCTCATCTCATCTGCAGCTTGACGGCCCTGAACGTGCCCAATTCTAAGGCCAGAATTTTTCGACCGTCAGGCAGGTGCATGCCCGACCCAAAAATGACACGCGATAACGTTGGGCGAGTGTTCCGATGTCATTGCGCACCCGCGCAATATTTCGGTCGACAGGCACGCGCAGGAGTTGGAAGCACGCCTGCCAACAATTAAAAGCCTATTAAGACCATTAATTGTTACTTTAAGTTCAATTTTTTGTTGCCTGTCCAACCTTATGGCTGGCGGGCAGGCGAAAAGGCCAAGCGGCCTTTGGATTATTTTAGGAAACCTCATCCACAGGAGGGATAAGGTTTCCAACAGCAAATAAAAATTAAATAAGAATGTTTAAATTTCATTCATAACATGTCCCTGCTCAGGTGACAGTCACATGAGAGGACGTTTTTTACCATTTCAAAATTCTTTATTTTTAATTTTTAAAATTTTCATCTCCCTGAGCTTGCACCCACACGCGTGCGTGAACCTGTGCACTCGCCTCCCCCCACCCCCATACAGGCAGTGCTGAGTGCTGCAGTGTGCATTTCATGCCGAGCGGGCCTTAACTGGACCGCCAGCGTGAAATCGCGGTCGATCCCCAATCGCGGGTTGTGGTTGGCTTCCCGACCACTCCCGCTCACCCCCGCTGAGCCCATCCAATGAGGGCAAAGTCCTGGCCTAAATCTTTTAGCAAATTAGTAGACCTCATGAAGATGCATTTTCAGCCGAAGCCATCCATAATAATGCAGAGGTTTAAATTTAACTCCAGAGTAAGGGCCCCAGGAGAGTCCACCGCAACCTACATAGCGAAGTTGAAGCAGTTGACAGAGGATTGCCACTTCGGAGACATGCTTAATGATACGCTGCGGGACCGATTAGTTTGTGGAGTTCACAACGAAGCCATTCAGCGCTGTTTACTCACAGAACTCGACATCAATTTGAAGTGCGTCCTGGAAATAGCACTAGCCATGGAAAATGCAGCGAGAGACTTGCAGGCTTTGCAACACATACAACATGGCACTGTTCTTCATGTGAGGCAGGAACCTACCGCCAGGCATGGCGCGAAAACCAGGGACACAGCAGCAAAGCGAGAGGCAATGTCCTCTGGTAGAGAAACAAAAAGGCCTAGTAGAAACATTTCAGCAGTGACTCCGAGCTTAATCTGTTACAGATGTGGAAGTGATCACATACCGGACACCTGCAGAGTCAAGGAGGCAGAATGCCATTGCTGCCATAAGAAAGCAACACAGGGTGAAATTGAGGCAGCCCATAAGGCAGCGGACCAAAATGATTGAAGTCAGTAATATAACAGAACCTGAAGCTGCCGATACCAATATCTATTTCCTGTACATTGTCAAAGCAGTAAAACCTTAACCTATTATCATCACAATCTAAGTAAATGGGAAGCCACTAATAATGGCTGGTAGATATAGAAGCTTCAACCACAGTGGTGGGAGAGCATACATTTAAATACCAAAACATCGATACCCAGCCACTGAATCTGGAGAAAACAATGGCTCAATTGAAGACAGACACTGGAAAATCCATTCAGGTAAAGGACATCACCACAGTGCCTGTGTCCTATAGGCAACAGACAGCCCAGCTTCCAGTGATCATAGTGACAGGTGAAGGACCTAGTCTTCTGGGCCGAGACTGGTTAAAAAAAAATGAAACTCAACTGGTCTGAAATAGTTCACCTGAGAACAGGAGGAGTTCCTGAACTGCTAAGGAAATGCAACAGTATATTTCATGATGAATTAGGAAAGTTAAAAGGCTTGCAAGCAAAAATATATGTGGATTCTCAGGCGACACCCCATTTCTTTAAGGCTAGCTCTGAGCCTTGTGCCCTAAAGGAGAAGGTGGCTGACGAACTGTGCCGGTCAGAAAAGTTAGGCATCATCCAACCACACCAGTTTTTGGAATGCGCTGCGCCCATAGTCCCTATGGTGAAACCTGATCAAACTATACGCATTTGTGGGGACTATAAATTGACTGTGAACAAGGCAGCTAAACTAGATAAATATTCTATTGAGGATAGACAACTTGTACTCAAAGCTTGCTGGAGAAAAATCCTATACAGAACTGAACGTGAGCTATGCTTACCCCACCAGCTAGAGCTGGATAGTATGTCCAGAGGGTACGTAACCATCAACACGCACAAGGGTTTTTATCAATATATCTACCTACCCTTTGGAGTATCATCTGCATGTGCAATCTTCCAAAATAAAATGGAGACTCTTTTGCAAGGACTTCCCCAAGTAGTAGTATACCTAGATGATGTTCTGACCATAGGGTCAATGAAAGCTGAACATTTGGCCAACCTGGAAGAGGTGCTAAGATGCTTGGAAGCCAGTGTATGATTAACAAAAGAGAAATGTATATTCCAAGCGTCAGAAGCTACTTACCTGTGTCACCGGATGGATGCCATGGGTTTGTATCCAGTAGAAAAGAAAGTTAGGGTAATCAAAGATGCAACCTCTCCGTCCAGTGTAACTGAACTCAAGTTTTTCCTGGGCATGATCAACTATTATAGTCACTTTTTGTCAAACGTGTCAACAGTGTTAGCACCATTACACTTGTTTAAAAAGATTCATTGTTGGTTATGGAATTTGCAACAAGAAGAAGCCTTTGTGAAAGTTAAGGAGCTATTACATTCATCATGTGTACTGGTATATTATGACACATCAAAAGAATTAATATTAAGCTGTAATATGCCTCCCTATGGTGTGGGAACTGTGTTATCACATAGAATGAAAAGTGGTTCTGAAAGGCCAATCGACTATGTCTCCAGAACTCTCTCTGCGGCCAAGAAGGGTTATTCCCAAGAGGAAAGGAAGGTTCATCAGTAATATTTGCAGTGAAGAAATTCCACCAGTATCAGCATGGACAGCATTTCACCATTGTGTCAGACCATAAACCATTAATGGGTTTATTCAGTGAGGATAAGGCCATTTTGCCAATAGCCTCAGCAAGAATTCAACGTTGGCTTTGATATTATTTGCGTATGAGTATACCTTAATGCACCATCCTGGCTTCCATATTGCAAATGCGGATGCATTCAGTCGTCTCCCATTTAGATAGCATTGTATATGCTCCAGTGTCACAAGAAGCTGTGCTTGTACTGAATTTCCTTGACTCTTCACCTGTGTGTGTGAAGCAAGTAAGGAATTGGACGAACAGAGATCCAATTTTGTCGAAACTCTGAAACCTTGTATTGCAAGGGTGGCCAAATTCATCAGTGTCTGAAGAGATGAGACAATTCCATGCCCAAAAAAACACAGTTAAGTTGTTAAGATGGAATCTTGTTGTGGGGATCAAGATAGTGTCGTCCCTTTGCAAGGAAGAGAACCACTCTCGACAGAGCTTCACAATGCACACCCAGGCATATTGAAGATGAAAATGCTTGTGCTAAGCTATTTCTCATGGCCAGGCATTGACAGTGACATTAAAAGCATGGTCAAGCACTTTCTCCACTACCAGCAAAAACAGAAGTTGGCTGTTTCAGCTCCACTGCATCTGTGGAAGTGGCCTGGTCGACCCTGGGATAGACTATATATTAATTATGTAGGTCCATTCTTAGGTACCATTGATCATAGATGCACATTCTAAATAGATGGATGTGTATGAAGTCAGATCACCAACATCGAGCGCAACTATTGAAAAGCTGCGTCAATGTTGTAGTATACATGGCCTGCCTGGAGTCATTGTTTCTTTACAGTCTTTACTGGTACAGAATTCCAGAGATTCATGAGTTTAAATGGAATCAGACATATCAAAACAGCACCATATCATCCCTCATCAAATGGGTTAGCTGAAAGAGATGTGCAAACTTTCAAATCTAGAATAAAGAGGTTATCTGAAGGTACTCTAGGAACTTGACTTCCCGGCTTTCTTTTCAATTATCCTCATTCAACTATGGGTTCAATGCCATCTGAATTATTGATGAAACGCCGTCTACGTATAAGGTTAAGTCTGCCGTTTCAAAACTTAGAGGAGAATGTAGAGAAGAATCAGAGGAATCAAAAATTGAATCACGATATTCAAAGCAAAGTTCGAAGATTCACAGTAGGAGACATAGTTTTTGTGTGGAATTTCGGAAGTAGACCTTGTTGGGTTCCTGGTACAATTGTCTTAGAAACTGGTCCCTTGTCTTTCCAGGTGGAAGTGGACAACTGAATTGTTCAAAAACATGTGGATCATTTTAGGAGTAGAGAGGCATTCCAACAACCAGCTATTCCGCCTGTGATTAACATCAACCAATAATCCCGGAGGTGACAGATCGACCTAGAATAGACTTAGCCAATATCTCTATAGAGTTGTTAACCCTGAGCTGCCACTTTCTAAAGATGTACCTGATGCTGCAGTTCCTGATCATGTTGATCCACTGGGAGAACTTCAAGTGGTAGAGTGCCCTAACCGAATAAGAAAACCACATCAGAGACTTAATCTTTGATCACCTGACCTGTATATATGTATAGGATGTGGATTAAAATGTTCTTTGTAAATAGAAAAAGTAAAAAAAAACTAAAGGTGAGGGGAATGTAGTGATTGAAGGTATAGCCTTTTCCTATGGTCCATCAAGGGTCATGTGATTGCTCTTGTAGACTGACAAATGAGCCCTAAGCACAGATAATCTGGATGGCATGGCTTTCTAGTCAAGGATCTGAAACACTGAATCACAGAATCTTACCAGCACAGAAGGAGGCCATTCAGTCCATCATGTGTCCACCAACTCTCCAAATGAGCATTACACCTGTTGCCATAACCCTGCCTTTTCCCCATACCCTTGCACACATCTAATGTCCTCTTGAATGTCCCAATTGAACCTGCTTCCAGCACACTTCCAGGCAGTGCATTCCAGATCTGCACCACTCATTCTGTGAAAAAGTTCTTTTCATGTCACATTTGCTTATTTTGCAAATCACCTTAAACCTGCGCCCTCTCATTCTTGATCCTTTTATGAGTGGGAACAGCTTCTCCCTAGCTACTCTACCCAGCCCCCTTATACTTTTGAACATCTCCATCAAATCTCCTCTTAGACTTCTTCTCTCCAAGGAGAACAGTCCCAACCTCTCCAATCTATCCTCATAGCTGAAGTATCTCATCTCTGGAACCATCCCTGTAAAGCTCTTCTGCACTCTTTCCAATGTGTTCACATCCTTCCTATAATAAGGTGCCCAGAACAGTACACGATATTCCAGCTGAGGTCTAATGTGTGCTTTATATAAATTTAGCATAACCTCCCTACTCTTGTACTCTATGCCCCTATTAATAAAGCCCAGGATACTATATGCTTTATAAACTGCTCTCTCCACTTGTCCTGCCACCTTCAATGATCTATGCATATATACACCCAAGTCTTTCTGCTCCTGCACCCACTTCAAAATTTCACCCCTTATTTTATATTGTCTATCCATGTTCTTCCTACCAAAATGCATCACCTGATATTTCTCCGCATTGAACTTCATCTGCCACCTATCTGCCCACTCCACCAACTTGTCTATGTCCTCCTGAAGCTCCACACTGTCCTTCTAGCAGTTCACAACGCTCCCTAGCTTTGTATCATCTGCAAACTTTGAAATTGTCCCCTGGACACCAAGGTCTAGATCATTAATATATATCAGGAAAAGCAAAGGTCCCAGTATCAACCCCTGGGGAACTCCACTACAAACCTTCCCCCAGCCTGAGAATTATCCATTGACCATTGCTCTCTGCTTCCTATTTTTCAGCCAATTATGTATCCACATTGCTACTGTCCCTTTATTCCATGAGCAATAGCTTTTCTCACAAGTCTGTTGTGTGGCACTGTATCAAATGCCTTTTCAGAGTCCATGTACACCACATCAACAGCATTACACTCATCGACCTTTTCTGTTACCTCTTCAAAAAAGTCCAGCAAGTTAGTTAAGCATGATTTCCCATTTAGAAATCCATGCTGGCTCTTCCTTATCAACCCATATTTTTCCAAGTGACTGCTAATTCTATCTGAAAAAATTGTTTCTAGAATCTTGCCCACCACTGAAGTTAAACTGACTGGTCTGTAATTGCTGGGCTTATCTTTACAACCTTTTTTTGAACAAGGGCATACTGTTTGCAATTGTCCAGTTAACTGGCACCACCCCTGAGTCTAGGGAACACTGAAAGATTATGGCCAGTGCCCCTGCAATTTCTACTTTCACTTCCTTCAATATCCTTGGATGCATCTCATCCAGCCCGGTGCCTTGTCAACTTCAATACACCAATAGTCTATTCAACACTTCCTCCTTATCAATTTTGAACCCTTCTAGTGACAGAGTTTCCTCATCTGTCACAATGGCCTGGGTAGCATCTCCCTCCTTGTAAAGACGGATGCAAAGTATTCAGTTAATACCTCAGCCATGGCCCATTTGTCCATGTGTAGATTCCCTTTTAGGTCCCTAATCTACTCCTCCTTTACCACCCTTTTACTATTTGTATGCCTATAGAAGACTTTGGAATTCTTCTTTATGTTGGCTGCCAGTCTTTTCTCATACTCCCTCTTCACTTTTCTAATATGCTTTTTCACCTCCCCTCTGAATCTTCTTGCTTATCAATTGTATTTTCTATCTGACACCTGTCATAGGTGCACTTTTTCTTCTTTATCTTAATTTCAATTTCCTTTTTTCATCCAGGGAGCTCTGGATTTGTTGTCCTGCCTTTCCCATCCCCCTCCTCATTTCTTATTGCTTCTGAACACCTCGTATCCGGGAGTTTTTAACACCTAGCTCTGCCCTTCCTTGAGCTAGGCCTCTGTTAATGCCACAACATCATATTTCCACATGGTAATCTGTGCCTGTAACTCTGCAATCTTATTTACTATACTCCGTGCATTCACATACATGCATAGTAACGCTGATTTAGATTTTGTTACTTTCTCCCTTGCCCCGACTTTACCTACTAACATACTATTCTCTATACTAGTGCTGTCTGTTCCCCTCAGTATTTTGAGCACCCTGGTGATCCTCTCTAATATTTTCTCTTGCTTCCCACACCCCTGCCGAGTTAGTTTAAAGCCCTCCCAACAGCACTACCAAAACGCCCACAAGGAACTCAGTCTCAGATTTGTACAGGTGCAAACCATCCGGCTTGTACAGGTGCCATCTCCCCCAAAGCCAGTCCCAGTGTCCCAGGAATCTAAAGCCCTCCTTCCTGCACCATCTTTCCAGCCACACATTCATCTGCCTTATCCTCCTATTTCTGTACTCACTGGCACATGGCACTGGGAACGATCTGGAGATTACTACATTAGAGGTCCTGCTTGCTAATTTTCTAAATTTTGATTGCAGGACCACATCTCCCTTCTTACCTAAGTTATTGGTCACAATGTGGACCACGACCTCTGGCTGACCACCCTCCTCCAGAAGAATATCTTGCAGCCGCTATGTGACATCCTTGACCCTGGCAACAGGGAGGCAACATACCACCCTGGAGTCACGTCTATGGCCACAGAAACATCTGTCTGTTTCCCTAACCAATGAACCCCATCACTATAGCTCTTCCTTTCTTCTTCCTACCTGCCTACTTCTCTTGGACTGCCTGATGGTCACCCATCCCTCTCTGTCTCCAGGCCCTTAAGCTGCGGTGTGACTGCCTCTCTGAGCATGCTATCCACATAGCTCTCAGCCTCGCAGATGCACCATAGTGACTCCAGCCGATGCTCAAGCTCTGAAAACTGGACCTCAAGTTTCTGCAGCTGACAGTGTTTCCTGCACATGTAGTCAGCTAGGACGCCTGTAGCGTCCATGACGTCATACATATTACAGGACACGCATTCCACTTGACTGAGCTGCCCTTACATTAACTTTATTCTACTTTGGATTATTTATATTACTTTATTATATTGGCCCTAAATTCCCCTTATTCTTGGTGCTTCGCAGTTAAATCCAAGTATAGGAACTTTAAAAATATTACACTTTTCTAATTTACTCACGAGCTCCTACTTACCAAGGCTGCCACACTTCTTTGAACAAAGAAAAGGAAAGGAGCACCTCCTCCCTTCTCACTGAACTCCCTCAGTCACCAAACCCCAACTGAAGCATTCTACTGCAGCCAAAAATAGCACTCCAGTACAGATCAGATCTGGTTCCAGCATGTAGCTTCTGGAAGAGCTCTCTGTAATAAAGTTATCTGTTTCAAGTACAAACCTGCCCGGTATGTCAAGTCATTACAAAGAAAAATACTAATGAGTAGATTTTAACCTTCCTTAGGCAGGTACAGTGTGGATGAAGGGTCAAGACAGCAAGAGGCTTCAAACTACGTTCGCAACCTTTCTGTCCCTCAACTGTTCAAAGTCAGACACAGGGAGTTAGAATCTCTTGAACCTCATGATCCAGGGAGCCAGTTAGTTCATGACTTCAATCCCCACATATTCGATTCATACCCCATGTTAAATTATTGGGCAGAATCATCCCTGAATTGCACTAGGCGTGGCAGTGGATGTGAAAAACAATGTTCTGGCCGCAATGGCAGGTTTTTGCTTCTCATCTCATCAATTGTGCAGCCACAGGCAATATGCCATCTCACTGGCCTCTGAATCACCCGCCACACCGTTACCTCACCACTTCTTCACTCCTGATGCCATATCTAAACGGAAGCTACGCTGACAGTTCTGAATGCTTGCAGCCCAGGACTGCGCCAGAGAAGACATGGCCCTGAAATCCAAAAAGTGTTCAGTGACTCTGGCCTTGGGAGGTCCAGCAATCTCACCACTCCAGCTTGGGAGGTGGTGAAGGTGGTGATCAGTCCCAACGCCGCACATAAGAGGTTGGCCATTCAGTGCAGAAAGAGGATGAATAATCTCATCTGTGCTGCCAGGGTAAGGCAACCATCTCATCACTCAAAACTCACACACACATTCACTGGCATCTCACTCACTGCCAGCTCAAGGGACATCACCACTCACTCTCTCACACACACCCTCACTTATCCATCTGGCCTCATCTCCTCTGGAGACTGCCTCCTCAGTCCTCACCATCTTGAGGCCACTTACCCATATCAACATGTGCTCCCACACACACACACCCTGGGATCCCTCCCTTCCCCAGTACAGCCCTTGCCCTGCATCCTCTTCCCTTGCCTGAGGCCACTTCTCCCCCTTTCCCAAGCAAGCCCTGGCCGTGTAGCTGTTGAAAAAGCTGGTCTGGTAAATAGAGAGCTGCCCATAAAACCCCCTAAAATTGATGTGGTGCTGTCTGTGAAACCTGACACTGATGATCGCGAGTGCTGCCCGAAGCAAGATACACAAACAAACCTCAAAGTCCCGAGCAAAGTGCAGCTCATCAGGTGCACAACGCTTACGTACAGTTGTGAAGCACGCCAACGTGCCTGGATGATCCAGTATGGAGGGATGATCCCAGTAAGCAGGGCTTATAATGAGATGCTAAAGTATTGAAATTAGGTTCCTGACATGCAGCAGCGGGAAATTCAGCCCACTATTGACAGGTGGAGCGGATGATTGCAAACTGGTTTTACAATGACGTGAAACCTATTTTTGTGATCTCCTGATATTTTCCGCTCCCTCCCGCTATGACACACACCACACATGGGAGCAGACTATTTCGCCTGCTATCTTTCAGGTGGCTAGATACTTGGGCATCAATATTAATCCCCCTCGATAGGTGGGAAGGGGTCAGGAGAAGGGTTATTAAATGAAATTTATGGAACTGTCCACGCACATGCTGATACCGATGTTATGGTGGTTGATATCGGGGTGTCCAAGTGACCCAACCTGGAGAGGTGGGACACTCATTAATTTATTCAAATATGGCTGCTCCAGTGTAATTAGTAGACCAATTCAAAATTAACTCATGCTACCTGGTTACCAAGGAGTCAGGACACAGTGAAATGGAGGCTGGAACGGCTGGTTTGCCATTATATGTGCCTATTTCAGCACTCCTCCTGGGCTAGGGGGAGCAGGATTGCTCCACTGGGCCTCACAATGGAGCCATGAGCCTTCTCTGCCCCAAACGCCAGACCTTGCAATCACGCAATTATCCCCACTACCGATTATCAATCTCCTCACTCCCTCTACAATTACCCCACCACTTTCCCGATTATCAAACTTCTGCCACTCCCTATATATTTTTTAATTGATTCATGGGATGTAGACATCATTGGCTATGCCAGCATTTATTGCATATCCCTAATTGCCCTTGAGAAGGTGGTGGTCAGCTGCCTTTTTAAACCGCTACAATTCCTGTGGAGATTCCCCTGCAATTGCTGACTGCCCCTGACTTCCAAATTGCCAATGCCCACCCCCTCCTGAAACCTTTCCCTCCCCTCCCGATTGTCAGCAACTGTCCATTAGATCAGCTGCTGGCCAGCAGGGGGCCCTAACAGGTGCAAATGGGCCCCTCATGTTAAGATTGGCAGGGTCCCTGAGTGCCTGTTTATGCTGGGATCTCTGGCCATTTTTTAGCCTTCCTTATACCCTTCCTGTAAATGTCAGCACCTTGGACTTTCAAGAACTTATGACCTATTTATCATAATCTTCTTTAAATAATCAAAATTGTCCATAAATTTGATGATGCTACCTGTTTCACAGATAGTAAAATGGATGCCAAAATGTCAGTTGGCTTATGAGCGTGTATTCCAAACTAGAAGTGAACCGCCTTCTATATTGGCATAAGCATCAAAAAAGACATCTAGGAACCATGCCTAAGGTAGGCTGCAGTCCATTCACATATGCAAATAATGAGCTAATGCCTGCCTGATGACTCCATGTTAAATTGTTTTGGCCTGATTACAGTCAGCATCAATCCAGCTACAAAGGAAAAGTAGATCTTCATGTGGACTATCCAGCCATGAAGAGACCACTGCAGGTCGCAACCAAAAAGATGAGGGTCAGAATTTTTTGGATGATGGGGTTTCCCACCCACCACCCCCTCCCCCACTCTACTGATGACTGCCTCACTTTGAGGAGCGTCAATTGGCTGGAAATGGGCCTTTTGTCCCTATCTAGGAGGAAGTCCCATCTCAGAGAACCGCTGGAAATCTGATTGGCCGGCAGCTCTGCATGTTCTAGCAGTGTCACAGGGATTGGTCACTACTGGGACTGCATGCAGATCCAACAGTACAAAGTGTCAGGAAGACCATGATAAAGGTAGCTCTGGGAGGGGGGGTCTCTTGGTGGGCCCAGGACAGGAGGCCTGGGGAGAGGTGGGGTGGATGGGGTGGGGGGGGAGGGGGTTGCAGGCCAGTTGGGGAGATGACACCCTGGAAGTGAGCGGGGAACTTTAGGGGTCCCTGATAGGGAAAGGGTGTCTGTCAGGGAGGTGACACACCTTCCTGTTCGAAGCCTGACCAGGCTAATGTGCTGGGCCGCCCCCTGTACCACCACTGCACAATCAGCCACCCACTCCTATCCATGACTGGGCGGTAATGGGTTGATAGAATAGTTATGGTAATGAGTGAAGTAGATCATGATCTCATAGTAACATCTGCAGCCATGTATAAGAGACTCTGTGGAGAGGGCAGACAGAGAAATATACCTAATCTAAAATCTATCTTATACAGAGTGTTAATAAACCACTTTGAAGTAACTACCAGAGACATATTACAGTCTCACTGGGTAAGATAGGCTATGCACCCAGTATATGAAACAATGACCTCCTCCTGCTCACCCCTCAGATTAGATAATTCCAATTTGGTCTGTGATTAGGGACAGGAGGATGTGACTGCAGGTGAGGCAGGTATGGGGACCCAGTGGATAGAGTTCAAGGAGCCCCGGCCCCTGCAACTGTCCATTAGTTACAAGGTTCTGGGAAGTTGTGTGGATGAGAGCGGGGACTGCAAGGAGGATGAGTGAACTGATCATTGCACCATGTTACAGCGAGCTATTCAAGTGTGGGGAGGAAATAGGAACATAGTAGTGGTAGGATACAGTATAATTAGGGGGATAGATACTGTTCTCTGCAGCCGTGAGTTTGAGTCCTGAAAGCTTGTCGCCTACCTGGTGCCAGGGTTAAGGACATCTCCTCAGAGCTGGAGAGGAACTTGGAGCTCGAGGGGAGGGATCCAGTTGTCATCATCCATGTTGGTACCAACAACACTGATAGGACTAGAAAGAAGGTTCTGCTGAATGAATTTGAACAGTCAGGAGCTAAATTAAAAAAACAGAACCTCCAAGGTAATAATCTCAGGATTACTACCTAAACCATGGGCAAACTGTCATAGGGTAAATAATGTCAAGGAGTTAAATGCGTGGCTCAAGGATTGGTGTAGGAGCAATAGGTTTCAGCTCATGGGGCACTGGCACCCAGTGCTGGGGTGGAAGGGAGCTGTTCCGGTGGGTTGGATTTCACTTGAACTATGCTGGGACCAGTGTCCTGATGAATCGAATAACTAGGGCCGTAGAGAGGGCTTTAAAATAAATGGGACGGGGAGGGATGGTTCTGAAGAGGGGATACCTAGGCTTGCAAAGCAAAAGGATATGGCAGCATTGTAGGGCAGCTATTTAGGTAATGATACCTAGAGTGTGAGAGGAAGGGACAGAGTACACAAACAAAAAAAAAGCATCAAATAGGGTAAAAGGGGAAAAAAATAGTGAAAAAGCAAAATTAATGGCTCCTTACATAAATGCACGTAATATTCGGAACAAAATAAATGAATTAATGACACAAATAGAGGTTAATGGGCATGATCTTCTAGCCATTACGGAGACATGGTTATAAGGAAATCAAAGCTGGGAACTAAATATTCAGGAGTATGTGACTTTTCGAAAGGACAGGCAGGAAGGAAGGGGCAGTGGGGCAACTTTGTTAGTACGAGATGGAAGTACGATGGCAAGAAATGACCTTGGATCGGGAAATGTAGAATCCATATGGGTGGATGTAAGAAATAACAAGAGAAAGAAGACACTGGTGGGAGTAATCTATAGGACCCCTAACAGTAGCTATACTGTAGGACAGGGAATAAATCAGGAGATAATGACGGCATGTAAAAAAGACAGTACATTAAATCATGGGAGAGATTAATCTTCATGTAGATTGGGGAAGTCAAATTGACAAAGGTAGCCACGAGCAAGAATTCATAGAGCGTATTCGGGACAGTTTCCGAGGACAATATGCTACGGATCCAACCAGAGATCAGTCTATTTTGATCTAGTAATTTGTAATGAGGCAGATTTAATAAGTGATCTCAGAGTAAAAGATCCCCTAGGAAACAGTGACCATAACATGGTAGAATTTAGCATTCAGTTTAAGAGTGAGAAACTTGGGTCAGAAACAACTGTGCTAAACTTAAATAAGGGTAATTAAAAAGCAATGAGGGCAGAGCTGGCTGAAGTGAACTGGGCAAGGAGTTGAGCAGAAAAGGCAGTTGATGAACAATGGCAGACATTTAAGAAAATAGTTCATGACTTACAACCACGATAAAACTCAGTGAGGAAGAAGGATTCTAGGAAGGGGATAACCAACTATGGTTAACCAAGGAAGTTAAAGATAGTATCAAATTGAAAGAAAAAACATACAACATGACAAAGGTTAGTGGTAAGCCAGGTGATTGGGAAAGTTTTAAAAACCAACTAAAGGTGGCCAAAAAAATAATAAAGAGGGAGAAAATAAACTTGAGGGTAAACTAGCAAGTAATATAAAAACAGACAGTAAGAGCTTCTTTAAATAAATAAAAAGGAAGCGAGAGGCCAAAGTGAACATAGGTCCCTTAGAAAATGAGGCTGGATAATAATAATGGGGAACCAGGGAATGGCAGAGGAGTTGAATAATTACTTTGCATCAGTCTTCATAGTAGAAGACACTAATAGCATTCCAAAAATACTAAATAATCAAGGGGAAATGGTGGTGGGGGGGGAGGAAATAAATACAATTACTATCACTAGGGAAAAAGTACTAGGGAAAGTAATGGGGCTAAAGGCTGATAAGTCCTGGGCCTGATGGGTTGCATCCTAGGATTTTAAAGGAAATAGCTGCACAAATAGTGGATGCACTGGTAGTAAACTTCCAAGAATCCTTAGATTCTGGAAAAGTCCTAGAGGATTGGAAAACTGCCAATATAACACCCTTATTCAAAAAGGGAGGGAGACAAAAAAACAGGTAACTATAGGCCAGTTAGCTTAATATCCATCATTGGAAAAATATTCAAGTCCATTATAAAGGATGTAATAGCAGAGCGTTTAGAAATGCATAATATAATTAAGTAAAGTCAGCATGGCTTCATGAAGGGGAAATCATACCTGACAAACTTATTAGAATTCTTTGAGGAGGTAACAAGCAGGATAGATAAAGGGGAACCAGTAGATGTAATATATCTGGATTTCCAAAGAGCATTCCATAAGGTACCGCATATAAGGCTACTTAATAAGGTAAGAGCTCATGGTCTTGGGGGTAGTATATTAGCATGGATAGATGATTTGCTAACTAATAGAAGACAGAGAGTTGGGATAAGGGGGCACTTTCAGGATGGCAACCTTTAACGAGAGGAGTGCCACAGGGATCAATGTTTTTACAACAATCATTTACAACATATTTACAACATATATTAACGACTTGGATGAGGGAAGTGAATGTACTATCGCCAAGTTTGTGGATGACTCAAAAATAGGTGGGAAGGCAAGTGGTGAGGGTGACACAAGAAGTGTACAGAAGGATGTAGACAGGTTAAGTTAATGGGCAAAAACTTGGCAGATGCAATATAATGTGGGAAAATGTGAGGTTATGCACTTTAGCAGGAAGAATAGAGGAGCTGAATATTATTTAAATGGAGAAAGACTGCAGAAAGCTGCAGCACAGAGGGATTTGAGGCTCCCCGTGGATGAATCACAAAAAGCTAACATACAAGTTCAGCAGGTATTAGGGGAGGCAAATCGAATGTTGGCCTTTATTTCAAAAGGAAGAGAATAAAAATAGGGAAGTTTTGCTAAAACTATACAAGGCACTAGTTAGACCATACCTAGAATATGGTGAACAGTTTTGGTCCCCTTATCTCAGGAAAGATATACTGGCATTGGAGGCAGTCCAGAGAAGGTTCGCTAGGTTGATCCCAGGGATGGAGGGATTTTCTTATGAGGAGCGGTTGAGTAGGTTGGGCCTGTACTCATTGGAGTTTAGAAGAATGAGAAGCAACCTTATTGAAACATATAAGAATCCTAGGGGTTTGACAGAGTAGATGCTGAGAGGTTGTTTCCCCTTGTGGTTGAGTCTAGAACCAGAAGTCATAATCTCAGAGAAAAGGGTCGCCCATTTAAGACAGAGATGAGAGTACGAGAGTAAGCTTGTAGGGAACGTAAAAACTGACTGTAAAAGTTTCTATAGGTATGTGAAGAGAACAAGATTGCTGAAAACAAATGTAGGTCCCTTACAGTCAGGAACAGGGGAATTTATAATGGGGAACAAAGAAATGGCTGACCAACTAAATACATACTTTGGTTCTGTCTTCACAAAGGAAGGCACAAATAACATACCAGAAATGTTGGGGAACACAGGGTTTAGTGAGAGGGAAGAACTGAAAGAAATCAGTATTAGGAGGGAAATGGTGTTGGGGAAATTGATGGGATTGAAGGCCGATAAATCCCCGGGGCCTGATAATCTACATCACAGAGTACTTGAGGAAGTGGCCCTAGAAATAGTGGAAACACTGGTGGTCATCTTCTGAGATTCGATAGACTCTGGAACAGTTCCTACAGATTGGAGGGTAGCTAATGTAACCCCACTATTTAAAAAGGGAGGCAGGGAGAAAAAAGCGAATTATAGACCAGTCAGCCTGACGTCAGTAGTGGAGAAAATTATAGAGTCCATGATAAAAGATTTAATAGCTGAGCACGTGGAAAACAGTGGCAGAATCGGATACAGTGAGCATGGATTCATGAAAGGGAAATCATGCTTGACAAATCTACTGGAATTTTTCGAGGATGTAACCAGTAGAGTTGATGAGGGGGAGCCAGTGGATGTGGTTTATTTGGACTTTCAGAAGGCTTTCGACAAAGTCTCACATAAGAGATTGGCGTGTAAAATTAAAGTGCATGGGATTGGGGGCAGTGTATTGAGATGGATAGAAAACTGGTAGGCAAAGAGTAACAATAAACAGGTCTTTTTCCGAATGGCAGGCAGTGACTAGTGGGGTACCACAGGGATCGGTGCTGGGACCCCAGTTATTCATAATATATATTAATGATTTAGATGAGGGAATTAAATGTAATATCTCCAAATTTGCAGATGACACAAAGCTGGGTGGGAGGGTGAGCTGTCAGGAGGATGCAGAGATGCTTCAGTGTGATTTGGACAAGCTGAGTGAGTGGGCAAATGCATGGCAGATGCAGTATAATGTGGATAAATGTGAGGTTATCCATTTTGGTAGCAAAAACAGGAAGGCAGATAATTACCTGAATGGCTATAAATTGAGAGAGGGGAATGTGCAATGAGACCTGGGTGTCCTTGTACACCAGTCGCTGAAGGTAAGCATGCAGGTGCAGCAGGCGGTAAAGAAGGCAAATGGTATGTTGGCCTTCATAGCCAGGGGATTTGCGTACAGGAACAGGGATGTCTTGCTGCAATTGTACAGAGCCTTGGTGAGACCACACCTGGAATATTGTGTGCAGTTTTGGTCTCCTTATCTGAGGAAGGATGTACTTGCTTTAGAGGGAGTGCAGCGAAGGTTTACCGACTGATTCCTGGGATAGCGGGACTGACATATGAGGAGAGATTGAGTCAATTAGGATTATATTCGCTGGAGTTCAGAAGAATGAGGGGGGATCTCATAGAAACCTATAAAATTCTAACAGGACTAGATAGGGTAGATGCAGGAAGGATGTTCCCAATGGTGGGGGAGGCCAGAACCAGCTGTCATAGTCTGATTATATGGGGTAGACCATTTAGGACTGAGATGAGGAGAAATGTCTTCACCCAGAGAGTGGTGAGCCTGTGGAATTCGCTACCACAGGAAGTATTTGAGGCCAAAACATTGTATGTTTTCAAGAAGGAGTTAGATATAGCTCTTGGGGCGAAAGGGATCAAAAGGTATGGGGAGAAAGCGGGAGCAGGCTATTGAGTTAGATGTTCAGCCATGATCATAATGAATGGTGGAGCAGGCTTGAAGGGCCAAATGGCCTACTCCTGCTCCTAGTTTCGATGTATATTTCTATTTAGGAGGAATTTCTTCCCTCAGAGGGTAGTCAATCTTTGGAATTCTTTACTGCAGAGTGCTGTAGAGTCTGGGTAATTTAGTGTATTCAATGCGGAGATAGACAGCTTTATAATCAGTATGGGAATAAAGGGTAAAAGCAAAAAACTGCGGATGCTGGAAATCCAAAACAAAAACAAAAATACCTGGAAAAACTCAGCAGGTCTGGCAGCATCTGCGGAGAGGAGCACAGTTAACATTTCGAGTCCGAATGACCCTTCAACAGAACTAAGTAAAAATAGAAAAGAGGTGAAATATAAGCTGATTTAAGGGTGGGGGGGGGGGGCGTAGAGCTAGATAGAGGGCCATAGATAGGTGGAGATAAAGCGGGTTTTAGTAAACACCTTGTCAAACACCAGGAGAGAAATGGAAAGCAATGAAGGTGAACAAGGCAAAAGAAAGATACAAAAATCCTGACGGAGAGAAGAATACTTCTTCAAGGTAGGCATTCCTTGAAGAGAGTGGAAGTCAATTAAACACTAAGATAAAAGCAAAAAACTGCGGGTGCTGGAAATCCAAAACAAAAACTTTTTATTTTATTTTTATTTAGTTCTGTTGAAGGGTCGTTTGGACTCGAAACATTAACTGTGCTCCTCTCCGCAGATGCTGCCAGACCTGCTGAGTTTTTCCAGGTATTTTTGTTTTTATTTTGGATTTCCAGCATCCGCAGTTTTTTGCTTTATCTTAGTGTTTAATTGACTCCACTCTCTTCAAGGAATGCCTACCTTGAAGAAGTATTGCTCTTCTCTCTGTCAGGATTTTCGTATCTCTCTTTTGCCTTGTTCACCTTCATTGCTTTCCATTTCTCTCCTGGTGTTTGGCAAGGTGTTTACTAAAACCCGCTTTATCACCACCTATCACTGGCCCTCTATCCAGCTCTACCTCCCCCTTAAACCAGCTTATATTTCACCTTTTTTCTATTTTTACTTAGTTCTGTTGAAGGGTCATTCGGACTCGAAACATTAACTCTGCTCCTCTCCACAGATGCTGCCAGACCTGAGGGTTATGGGGAAAAGGCAGGAAAGTGGAGTTGAGGATTATCAGATCAGCCATGAGCTAATTGAATGGCAGAACCTACTCGAGGGGCCAAATGGCCTTCTTCTGCTCCTTTGTCTTATGGTCGAAGTATTGCAGTAGGAAGGAGACCCAACGAATTTTATCGTCCCCCTTTGCATGCAAAACCATGGGTAGAATTTTACGGCCTGCTGGTGGGTGCGCGCCCGACCCGATCAGGTGTAAAATAGCGTGCGATGACGTCAGGTGAGCATCCCAAAGTCATTGCGCACTCGCACTATGTTTCGATCGGCAGGCGCAGGCGGGTGCCGGAGCCACACGCACCATTAATTAAGAAGCCACTTAAGGCCATTAACAATCCAATTGACGCCGATTTTTCATTGCCCGTGTGGTTTCACACTCATCACACGGGCAAAATTGGCAGGCAGCCAGCTGACCTTTTCAAAAACCTCACACAAGGGCAGGATAAAGGGGTGAGCAGCAGCGCCAGTGTCCGTAGTAGGGAGTTTGGTTTTCGTTTGTTGCAGGTGACTTATTAGTACTTGGCAGCTTCATCTCTGTTTCGGGCTTCATTCTTAGCATTTCCAGGCTTCATTTCAGGACTCCTTGGTGTCTCCAATAACCCTAGAGGATTCAGACTGTGTGGACCCTTCCAAGTATCACCCTGGTAATGGTGATTGTGGTCTCCACTGGTGGCACCTCCCCTGAAGAGGAAGAGAGGGGCAGAAGTGAGAGGAGGCCAGGTGTCCTTATGCAGCTTCCAGGGGAGTGACCTGTGGGAGGAGAGGCGCAGGCACAAGGGGCGCAGTCCAAGGTGTTAGGGGCCATGGAAGATGCCATTATCGTGCTGCCAGGGTTTACAGCGGCGATGCAGCTACCTCAATATGTTTGAGGGACAATGCTAAAGGAGGCTCTGCATCTCAATTGAGATGCACCCTCCATCTATCAGATGATTGGGCCTGAGATCACCTCTGACTATATGGGTGGACACCCCATGCCAGTGGCTCTTAAGGTCACAGTGGCCCTCAGCTTCTATGCCTCCGGCTCTTTCCAGGGGTCAGTGGGGTATCTGTGTGGAGTCTCCCAGTCAGCCATCCACAGTTGTGTCAAGCTGGTGACAGAAGCTCTGTTCAAGTGGGTATTGACTTTCATTCATTTCCATACGAATGAGGCCAGCCAAGCTGAGCGAGCAAGAGGTTTTGCAGTGATTGCTGGCTTCCCCTGCATCCAGGGTGCAATCGACTACACACATGACCATCAAGGCACTAGCAGGTGAGCCCGGTGCCTGTGTCAACAGGAAGGGCTTTCACTCCATGAACATAGAGATGGTGTGCGACCACAGGATGCAGATTCTGCAAGTCTGTGCAAGGTACTCTGGCAGCTCCCGTGACACGTACATCCCGAGACACTCCCAGGTGCCAAGGCTCCTCAGTGCTCGACTGGATGGAAGGCTGCTGGGTGACGAGGGCTATCCCCTGAAAAGGTGGCTCAGGATGCCTCTCTGCCACCCAAGAACAGAGGCAGAGCAGCGGTATAACAGGAGCTATGCCTCCACAAGGGCGGTGGTAGAGAGAACCATAGGTCTTCTGAAGATTTGTTTCTGATGCCTGGACCATTCAGGGGGTGCACTACAATACCCCACAGAGCGGGTGTTACTGATTGCTCGCATGCTGCACTCTCCACAATCTGGCACTGGCAAAGGGGCACCCACTGGAGGAAGAGGATCTTAATGCAGCTGCACAGGCCACAGAGGATGAATCCATTGGTGAGTCTGAAGATGAGCATGTTGAGGAGAACACTGAGGGCGTGGAGGCAGACCTCAGTAACCTCCAGGGAGGCAGGGACCTCAGGGATGCCTTGATCCAATGCTCCTTCAGCTAGGCTGCCAAATAAACACTACCAGGTCATGCCAGGACTGCCACCTCCACCCTGGATGTCTGAAATGACCTTTCCCTTTGACCCCAAAGTCCACTCAGTGCCTGTGCAATAAAGATTTGAACCACCTATGTCATGCATTACATATTAGCATACCCTGCACAACATTAAGTAAAAAAGGTGAAGCATGCTCAGGCAATTACAACAGAAGAAAATTTATCTCATGTTGACAGTCAAAACAAATTAACAGAACCTTCTCTGGTATTCAACCCCAGATCAGTTAAAATAAGCAAAACACTGCAGAACAGAAGATCACCCATGACCTGTCCCTCTTGTGCTCATGGTGCCTTAAACTTACGTTTCTGAGTGCTATGGCTTGATGTCCCCTCTCGCTGGCACCTGCATTGGAGTCAGTCTGCTGACTCTGGTGACTTGTTGGCCTTGATCACCTTGGCGGTTGTCCTCTGGCTAGTGGAGCCTGTGCTGGTCCCGCCTGGGAGGGAGTGGCCAATGCCACAGCTGGCATCTCCACAGTCGCCGCAGCCTCATCAGATGCCATGGTCACTGGCAGAGGGGTAGACGATCTGCTGCCATCATCCACAGTGCCCTGAGAGGAACCCGCAGAGATGACAGGCAGCTCGTGTGAGGTTGCTCTGGACCGCCTTGCTCACCATTGAGGTCCTAGGATGGGCACCTAGCTGGGATATTGGGTGCTTCATCCATCTCCCACACAAACACTGACCACCTGAGGTCCGTGCCTGTGTAAGGGCTTGCATGTTCGAGCGCCTGATTCTGTTCCTGGAGCTGCCTCTCCACGAGAGTCGCCACTCTCAATGGAGAAAGCAATGCGCTCAGCCATGATGGTCAACGCAGTGCACATGCTCCACATGAACTCCTCCAAAACGGAGACCATGGCACGCATACCCTCATGGATCTCCACCAGATCCTCCCACACATCTCGCTGGACATCCAGCATCTGCCACCTAATGGATGACCACAGAGCCTCATCATCTGCCTTCAACTCAGAATCGCAGAATCGTCTTAGTCTCCAGCAGTCCTCCGACTGCCGGTGCCCTGGGCACTCTCTGCCTCCACCTGTACCTCAAGTGAGTGTGAAGTGCCCTCACTGCTATGCACCGACATTCTAGCTGAAGATCTAACTCCCACTAAGGTGCTGGTATCTGCGCTGGTGCCTGGTTCAGAGATTGGGTGTGACGCAGGTGCATGTGGAGACTGACGATTCCTCTGGTATCAGGGGTGGGTCTTCGGAGTCCAACAATTGGGTGTCTAGTGGCAAACCTAAGGGAGAACAACAACATGTCATTAGTTTAAGTCATCACACTGTCCCTGTGCATGCCAGACACCCTGGTGAGACCATAGAGATCTGCATCATGGTGCCATCATCTTTCAATGATCAATGGGGAATCTAGTTTTGAGGCTCCCATCAATGATGAAATGACACAAGTTTGTTTGCACCATCTGAAACTCTCACCTCTGTGCACTGTACTCTTACCTTCATCTGACACCCTAGCCTCTCCCCGGCCAGTTGACCAAGGTGCATGGCGCCTCTTCAGTTCCAAGGCATCCTGCTCATATCTGGTTAGGATTAGAAGGTTAGTGGGGCCTCTGCCGGTCCTACCCTTCAATGTTGTTAAGGGCCGTCTTCTCCTGCAAGGACAGAGGAGCATTGATTAGTCCACTCTCTACCTTCAGCGCCATTGTAGCCTGGCAAACCCTACCTGAGGAACACCTTGCAGGGCACATCCGAGTCGTGGCCCTCGAGTCATAAGACACTCAGTCCAAGCAGCCAGGGCTCACTCTCTTGGCCGTCTCCAGCGTCATTTACAGTTGGCACTCAGACTCTAACACCCCTGAGCTCCAAGGGGGTACGGCCAGCCCTTAATACTCCAACACACTGATCCATGCCAACTCACCCTTCCCGAGCACAGCAGGTTGTTAAGCCTCTTGCGGCACTGGACCCAGGTGCGCCGCACAACATCATGGCTGCTGACTAGCACTGCCACCTCCTTCCAAACTCTTTTTGTAAGATGAAGTGGCCTCCTCCTGGCATTCCTCCTGGCAGCCACCTCCTCCAGGAAGACCGCGAGGCACTTATCAGAAAACCAGGGGCTGAGTGCCCACCCAACCTGCCCACCAGCCTGGCGTCTGCAGCCGCATTTGAATCCATAACTTTTAATCTCCTGCGGACCACACCAAGGTTGTCTTCATCACCGGCAGCCTTCCAGGGCCTGACTGTGTCGGTTTTAAACCAGCCGCCAGGTCCAATGACAACATGCTCCTATCTCCACCCCGCCCACCCCTTCCCAACCATTGGGGAGCCGCCTTTCACACTCGGCAGGCCTTATTTGGCCCACCAGCATGAAATCGCGGTCGGGGGCCGAGCACGGGCAGCGGCCTGTTTCTCGCCGCTCCCGGGCCCGCTGACTCAAAATCCTGCCCACTGCCTCAACTCCCCCCAATCACTGCCTCAACCCTTCCATCACTGCCTCAACTACCCCAATCAATGTCTTGATCCCCATCACTGCCTCGACTCCCCCCCAATCACTACATCAACCCCCCCCCCAATCACTGCCTCAACTCCCCCCCACAATAACTGCTGCAAGCCCCCAATACTGTCCCAATTCCCTCAAGCACTGCCTGAGCCCGTCCAATCACCACCTCTATCTCCAAATAATGTCTCAAATCCCCCAGCCACTGTCTCAAACCACCCCCCAATCATTGCTATGACTTCCTCTCCCGATTACCATCTCAACCCCCACCCCCACCCCATTCACTTTCTTGACCCTCTCTTCACCTGCAATGAGTTCACACCAGCAGGTAAGTATGAACCAATTTCTAGGCCAACATCCCCTCTGTAACGTTGCTAACGTTTCTGGACTAAAGTATATTTACAACCTCCATGCTTTCCTTCCTGTTCCTGGCCAATGAAACCATTTAAAGGATGACATTTTATAGATTTTACTTAAAATTTCATTGATGTTAAGCCAATTCTTTTGAGAGAGCCATAAAAAGTCGTATTAAAAGGCAAATCACTCTGGTCATTGAAGCTTTTCATACATTTTTTTAAATTCAGTTGATCTCAAGCATACTTATCAGGAATTGATAAAAATGTTTTCAGGCTAGTGAACCACACATGAACAAACCAGTAATACTTAGAACAATTTTATATTAATTTTTCACATTTCAGATCTGCTCAGTTGTACACACTTTTGCACAGTCAGCGCTTTAACTTCTGGGTTAATTTGCAAACAAAGTAACTGCTTTCCCACAAGAATCTAATCTGTAAAGATTTTCAAACGCCTCCCTAGCATTTCAGCTCTAAAGAAAGCATAAGTCACTAATTCATTAATTATTCTAAAAGAAAATCTTATGCATGTGATTGAAGCATTTATATAACTTGTTTAATCTGCTATCAGCTTAACTTACATTGAGTGAGAGATCCAGCAAGTAGTTAATATTGCTTTGTACAAAGAATCACATGTGTATGTCAAGTCAATAATGATTGATTAGTTTGCAGATGTGAAAGTCTTTATTTGAACATTTTTGTCTTTTAACTTTCAGCAGCAGTTGTTTCCTTCTGCATAATGACTTTAAAATATTTGATATTAATTGTGTGAAAGTCTTCATCAAAATCTCTATGATTTTAATAGTTTAGAAAATTATAGCAATGACTTGTCCATTACACGCATTCTTTGAAAATATCTAACGATAGTCCAATATTGCTGCCAGCCCATAAATGAAACTCACTTGGGATGTGATCCCTTTAAGAAATGTCACACTCCTAGCTGCCAAATGGTCTTTCCCCTCAGTACCATATATACTGGCGCATTTTCTTAGTTCCTTATCTAATGAGGCAGCGTTAACTGCCCAGAAGAAATCTTTAACTTCTGTTGGGCATAGACCTCAGCTGGGTTTAGCTGTCGAACTATGGGTACAAAGCAGGTACTCAACTGATGCTCACTGGTTGTGAAAGGGCAGGGAATCAGCCAGCTCCTATGCTGGATGCCCTGGCCTCACAAAATAAAAGGAAAATTTTGAGATTTTGTTGTGGAGCGGCTGTCAGATGATTCCTTTAAGGTGTGCGAGTTAGGTCACTCAACTGCCTGTTACAAATAGAGCGTGGCTCATTTATACTTTGAAATTGCAGAAGGACCCTAAAGCAATGGAGGACTCTAATTTGCATTTTTACAAGTGCCTCCAATGCAAAGCAACAGTTGTTCTGTTTGCCCATTTACAAGACCCTGAAAAGTGCATTAGGTGAGCCATGGGCCTTCAAGGGGAGATCACTATCTAGGGTTCTCAACTATCCTGGCATGGTTGGAGTTTTCCGGAATCAACAGTACTTTTACCTGAGGTCTGCCTCCAGTAACCCGGGAGATCAGTGCTTTAAATTGATCACAGCAGGGAGCTACCCCACTGGACTCTGATCCACCCCACCCTGCTCCGTGATGACACCAGCTGCTGTCAAAACCTCAGCTTTAGCGATGTCGCCCAGCCAAAGCCACAAGGAGTCACATCCACGGGCAGCAGGGGACTGGGGCTGGAGACTTGGGAATCGGGAGGCTCAGGAATCATAGGTGTCCATTTAGGAGGAGGATTGATGTTTGTGGGTGCTTGAAATGAGAGTGGTCTCAGTGTCGTGGGGTTTGCAGAAGGATATTGGAACATGAGCATCAGGGGGAATGAGGGATTTATGGGGGAGAGGTGGGGAATTAGGGGATTGAAGGTAGTGGGAGTTAACTAGTAGTCAGGGAATTGGAAATCAAGCGAAGGAGGAAATGGGAGGGTATGGTTACCAGCATTTTCCGCAGAGCCGAGAGAAGCAAAGTGATGAGTAGAAGCGTCACTGAGAGAGGAGCAGACAGTGTGGGGGAAAAAACCCAGAGCTTGATTGTGGCTAAATAGTGAAAGATTATTTACATTGGTGGGTGAATGGGGAAATAGGGAATAGAAATCAAGGCCGTCCCTAGAAGAAACAAAGGGGAAGGGAGGCGGAAAGTTTGAACTGAGAGCTTTTATTAATCCGTGGGATACTTCACCACATGTGGCCATTGAGGTAGAATCTAAGGGCTGAATGTCAGGCCCTGATGGGGGAAACACAGCACAAGGAAATGTGCACTGCTGGGTGACATGCCAATTCTCTGGAGCCACTCTCCTAGAGGCATAATGGGGTGGATGGTTGCAGGGCTAACTGCCCGCAAGCAGAAGGTAGCCAATGAAGGCTTTTTAAAAGCTTAAAGACCTGTCGTCAGAGGCAGTGGTGGGGGGTGCAGGGATCAGGCGGGGTTGGGGGTGTGGGGGTGGTGGGCAACACTCCAGGCAGGCTTTGTGGGCATAAGCCCACCTGTTGTCTATCATGGGTCATGTGATATTCTGTGGAGGCTCCAACCAGTGGGCCCTTTGCACGGGCAATCTGGGTTGGGGGGGGAGGGGTAGGGCTTCCTGACGAGAGTCCTGCCTGAGCGTGTAGCACCTGAAAAGCTCTCTGTAATAAAGTTTAGCTGTTTCTTGTTGAAACCTGTCTGCTCTGTCGAGTCATTACATTTGACAACAAGGGTAAAATTATCTTCAACTCTGCGCCTTACTCTGTTACTGTGAGTACATTGCATTTTAAGGAAAAAAATAGACTGCTCACCAGTCATGCTGCTATTCGGCAGAATCAATCCTTATGATGCGACTATGGAAGACTGGAGCCAGTATGTAGATTTTATTTCATAGCGAACAAATTTACCACAGAGGAAAAGCAGAGAGCCATCCTCTTGAGTGTATGTGGCAGTAAAACCCACAATTTCATTCACAACCTGATGGCCCCGGGTGTGCCCAATTCTAATTCCTATAATTAGCGGACCTCGTGAAAACACACTTCCAGCCGAAGCCATCTGTAATAATACAACGTTTTAAATTTAATTCCCGAGTTAGGGCCCCAAGAGAGGCCATCACAACCTGTGTAGCGAAACTCAAGCAGTTAACAGAACACTGCAAATTCGGGGACACGTTAAATGATATGCTGCGGGACTGATAAGTTTGTAGAGTTAAGGACGACGCCATCAGCGCCATTTACTCGCTGAGGTCGACATCAACTTTACATGTGCCCTAGAAATCTCTATCGCTATGGAAAGTGCTGTGAGAGACTTGCAGGTTTTGCAACACATACAACATTGTGCCATTCTTCATGTTGGATGGGAACCTCCTGCTGACTGTGGAGCAAAAACCAGACCCACAGCATCGAAGCGAGATGCAATGTCCATTGTGAGGAACATGAAAAGGCAGAGTAGAAACACTTCAGCAGCAATTCCAAGGTTAATTTGTTATAGGTGTGGAGGTGACCACAGACCAGACACCTGTAAATTCTAGGAGGCAGAATGCCATTACTGCCATAAGAAAGGTCACATGGTAAGGCAATGCTGGGCAAAGCTGAAGCAGCCACAAAACAGCATACCAACATGACTGAATTAAAGAATACAGCAGAGACTGAAGCTGGTGGCACCAATGTTTACTCTCTGTATAACGTAACAGCTGTGAAAACCAAGCCTATCACTGTGACAATCCGAGTTAATGAGAGGCCACTAATAATGGAGGTGGATATGGATGCCTCAACTACAGTGGTGAGACAGCACACTTTCAGGTAACTTAATAAAGGTAGGCAGCCAATAAACCTGGAGCGGACAACCGTAAAATTAAGGACAAACATGGGAGAATCCATTCAGGTAAAGGGCATCACCAAAGTACCACTTTCTTACAAGCAGCAGGCAGCCCAGCTGCCTGTAATAATTATGAAAGCAGAAGGACTCAGTCTATTAGGCCGAGATTGGTTGCAGAAGGTTAAGCTCGATTGTTCCGAGATATTTCACCTAACATCCAGAACTTCTAAGAAAATACAACATGGTTTTCGGGATGAACTAGGAAAGTTAAAAGGCATGCAGGCCAAGATACATGTGGAGCGATACAGGCGACACCTCGCTTCTTTAAAGCAAGACCTGTGCCTTATACATTGAAAGAAATGGTAGATAAGGAGCTGTGCCAGTTAGAAAAGCTGGGTATTATCCAACCTGTTCAATTCTCGGAATGGGCCTCGCCCATAGTTCCAGTGGTTAAGCCCAACTGCACCATATACATCTGTGGAGACTACAAATTGACCATAAATAAGGTGGCCAAGCTAGACAAGTACTCTATCCCAAGGATAGATGACTTATATGCCAAACTGGCTGGAGGCAAGACCTATACAAAATTGGATATGAGTCACACTTACCAGCAACTAGAGCTGGATAGCACATCGAGGGCGTACGTAAACATTAACACACACAAGGGTCTCCATCAGTACACCTGTCTACCCTTTGGGGCCTCGTCAGGGTGTGCTAGCTTCCAGGGAACAATGGAGAGCCTTTTGCAAGGACTCCCACAAGTAATTGTATATCTAGATGATATCCTCATCACAGGGTTAACTGAGACAGAACACTTGACCAATCTGGAGGAGGTGCTAAGGAGGTTCATGGAAGCCGGCGTATGGTTAAAGAAGGAAAAATGCACATTTCAGGCACCAGAAGTGACTTATCTATGTCACAGGGTGGATGTCATGGGAATGCAGCCGGTAGAAAATAAAGCTCAGGCAATACAAGATGCGCCATCACCATCCAGTGTAACAGATCTCAAGTCCTTCCTGGGCATGATCAACTACAATAGACACTTCTTACCAAACCTATCAAATATGTTACACTCATTACTGAAAAAGGAACCACCATTGGTCTTGGGAGTTACAATAGGAAGAAGTCTTCATGAAAGCAAAGGAATTGTTGCATTTGTCATGTCTTTTGGTACACTACAACCTATCGAAAGAGCTGGTATTAACATGTGATGCCTCCCCCTACAGGGCGGGAGCTGTGATGTCCCATAGAATGGAAAATAGATCAAAAAGCCCCATTGGCTATGTCTCTAGAACTCTCTCCACAGCCGAGAAGGGTTATTCCCAGCTAGAAAAGGAAGGTTCATCGATGGTATTCAAGGTAAAAAATTCCACCAGTATCTGCAAAGTCGCCATTTCACCATTGTATCAGATCATAAACCATTAATGAGTTTATTCACCGAGGACAAGGCCATCCTTCCAGTGGCATCAGCAAGGATACAATGATGGGCTCTGACATGATCTGCATACGAATATACTTTTGCTTACCATCCTGGTCTACACGTTGCAAATGCAAATGCACTCAGTCGTCTTCCATTGCCAGACAGTATTGTGCATACTCTGTTCCACAGGAATTAGTGTGATTATTGAATTTCTTAGATTCTTCATTTGTGTGCATGAAACAAATTAGAAATTGGACAAACAAAGATCCAACATTATTGAAAGTCAGAGACTTTGTCTTAAAAGGACGGCCAAACTTGACTATATCTGAAGAATTGAGACCATTCAATGTCAGACAGACAGAGGTGAGATTTTGTTGTAGGGGTCAAGAGTGGCGGTCCCACCACAAGGCAGAGAGCTACTCTCGACAGGACTCCATAGTGCCCATCCAGGTACATCAAAAATGAAAATGCTTGCACGAAGCTATTTATGGTGGCTAGGCATTGATGGAGATATTGAAAACTTGGTCAAGCAGTGTCTCCACCGTCAGCAACAACAGAAGTTGCCTGTTCCAGCTCCCCTGCATCTGTTAGAATGGCCTGGTTGACCCTGGGCTCGATTACATATTGATTACGTAGGGCCATTCTTGTACTGTGTTCTTCTTAATTGTAGATGCAGATTTCAAATGGATGGATGTGTATGAAGCCAAGTCACCAATATCAAACACAACTATAGAGAAGCTACGTCACAGTTTCAGCACACATGGCCTACCTGAAATTGTCATTTCAGATAATGGCACCGCTTTTACCAGCACAGAGTTTCAGATATTTATGGATCTGAATGGAATCAGACATATTAAAACAGCCCTTTACCATCCCTCAGCGAATGGCCTAGCCAAGAGGGCAGTACAAACTTAAGTCTGGTATGAAAAGCCATCGGAAGGCACTTTGGAATCTCAACTTTCCCATTTTCTTCTCAAATATCGCACAACACCACATTTGACTACAGGTTCTACACCGCCTAAATTATTGATGAAGCGCTATCTGCATACAGTTACACCTGGTGTTTCCAAATTTAGAGGAGGAGGTAGAGTGTAATCAGAGAAACAAAAATTTAACTGCGATATACGCAGCAAAGCTCCTACATTCACTGTAGGTGACACAGTATTCGTGCAAAATTTCGGCAGTGGACCCTGTTGGGCTCCTGGAACCATTGTCTTAGAGTCTGGTCCATTATCTTTCCAAGTACAATTGGAAGATAGAATTGTCCATAAGCACATAGACCATACTCGTGCCAGAGAGACATTCCAACAACCAACTATTCTGCCTGTGATTAACATTGAGGTGACTGATCGGCCTAGATTGAACATGCCCAATGTCTCTGTATAGTTGCCAAACCCTGAACTGCCACGTTCCGATGATGTGCCTCATGCAGTTCCAGATCCTGTTGATCCTTTTGAGGGGCCTCAAGTGGTAGAGCTATGCCACTCTAGCCACATAAGGAGAGCACCTCAGAGACTTGATCTATAATCACCTGAAACTGAATATGTTGTTGGATGTTCAAATGTTTCCTTGTTAATAGAAATTGTAAAAAACTAAAGGGGGAGAAATGTGGTAGCTGAGGGCATAGTCCCTCCTGCTGCCTATCAGGGGTCACATGATGTTCTGTGGAGGCTCCAACCAGTGAGCCCTTTGCACGGGCAATCAGGGGGGAGTGGATCTTCCTGACAAGAGTCCTGACTGAGTGTGTAGCACCTGAAAAGCCCTCTGTAATAAAATTTAGCTGTTTCTTGTTCTAACCTGTCTGCTTTGTCGAGCCATTACACTTTGAATCCCTCCCCTCCTGCCTGGCTTCTGCTGCAGCTGCAGACTGCTTTGTCAAGTGGCTCTCCAGAGAACGGTCTGTCCATTTGTTATAGGTGATCCTAGCTAGCAATTCTTAAAGAACTAATCTCATGGTCCACAAAATGTCTCAAATGTTTTATTTTGTGAGGCCAAGAGGCTCAGCATATCAGCTGGCTCCGTTCCCCAGAAAATGCTGCTGTGTTGCACATTATGGTTCCACATAGTTTCACTCCTTTCCCCACTATCCCCTGCTGAGCTCCATTATCCAATGTATTCAAATCCCAGTGTACTTGCTATGTTTTGCTCCCCTGCTATGCCCTGAATACTTGGCTTGAAATGGGGCCATATAAATATGTCCCATAATCACAAGTACCTGTGAGCTAGTAATACTTAATAAAGGCATGAACTATTATAGATTATAGCCTTGAAAATAGCTATGAATTGAGTCTTTCTCACATTAGTTCAAAATGAGCTCTAATTTCCTACTAAAAGATTTAACTCAGCTTTTTATTCCATGCTCCAATTTTGTAATCTTTATTTAGTAAAATTTCACAGGTAAATCTTGTCCCCAAATGAAAGAAACAATTCCAAGATGGTTAAAACTCTGTTTGTTCATTTGAATGAAATTAAAGAATGATTTTCAGCAAAATAAAGGTTGTGGCTTGAGAACTGCACTACCTGCATGTCAAACAAGATAGCTGGGTCCACCACTAATCTATGTATTTCACTTACCCCGATGCTGAGATTAAGGATAGTAACTGTCATAAGTGAAATCAATTTAATCTCACAGGAACATGTGAATTCAGAAAGTTCTAACACTGAATTGCTAAGAACGGGTTCAAGGACTTCATACTCCACTGATGTCTACTAGCGTCGCATATTCAAACCTTTTAGTCAAAGTGGTTCTGCTATTTGCAGCAAAAAGTATGATATTTTTGTAAAAATATCATTTTTGATGCCTAAACAGAGCATTTCCATGCATCCTAGAGCAGTTTACAGGAAACAGGAATTATCAGCATCTCAGAACTCATTAAACCAGAGTGGAAGCAAGTCACCCTTGATCACAAGGGGCTGCGTAAGAGAAGAGACAGGAAACAGTGATGAAGGAGGTGGTTTCAGGCTGGCTGAAAGCTGCTCTGCAGATGCAGGAGCTCAGGCACTTTAACTCAATTTGTTGTTGTAGCCCAATTGTTCCTTTTGAAGTTGTTCTGGGACGCTCTGGAACATTAGACAGCCAACGATGTTCTGTCCAAGCTGCAATTAGAGTGCACGCTTCCTGTCACCACAAAATAGGGGAGTAATCCAGGCCAGATGTGCAATTTTAAAACATATTCAGACTGTTATTTTACTCCTTTCTGCATGTTGGTCCTTTCTTCTTCATCCGATGGGCACATATCATGGAGGTACTGTCAGGAAATTATTTCCTGCATCTAAGTTAAAAGAAAGGTTTAAAGCTTGTAGAATATCATCATCATCTCAACCAGAGAAAAACATGAGTAAGTCACTACATCTCCATGATGTCCATGGAAATGCTGGACCATGAGTCAACTGGAAAGAGATATATTACATGAGACAAGTGTTACAATAGCGAGATTGGCAAGATTGTTATGTTTTGGACTGTATCTTTAAATTTAGGTTAAATGAAGAGGGTCATGTGACCTGTTCTGCAGACTGCCTAACAGTAAGACTGTGTGGTTTGATTATTAGAGATCAAAGAAAGGCTTAGATTATTTTAATGGAAAGAAGGTGCAAGGTATTACACTTGGAGACAATGGTTGCAGTCCCTGAGTTCATAATTGGTAGACCCTGAGTCGCCCAAAGCCCAGAAAGGTGTTGCAGGTATTGGGTTATAAACAGTTGTGCTATAAGCTGTCTATTTCCTTCTAAAAGATAAAAGAGAGCTGTGGTCAAGAACAGTTAATCAACATTTCTACCTAGATGCAAGGTTAATGTGTTTCAGGTTGTCATGGGGAAACGCAGAGGAAGCCATTTTTGAGATCAGGTTACAGGCTTCCCTACAAATGAATAAACATCAAAGGCAGACAGATAGTAGACCTGTGTGGCCAGCAGAGAGAAGAGACTGCTTTGCTTTGTGAGCTACCACAGCCGGATGCATGAGAGAGATAGTCTCAGGTGGAAGAGAAGCATCCTGTAGCCAACTAGAATTCTAGGACAAAAACAAAAATACCTGGAAAAACTCAGCAGGTCTGACAGCATCTGCAGAGAGGAATACAGTTGACGTTTCGAGTCCGTATGACTCTTCATCAGTTCTGATGGAGAGTCATATGGACTTGAAACGTCAACTGTATTCCTCTCCGCAGATGCTGTCAGACCTGCTGAGTTTTTCCAGGTATTTTTGTTTTTGTTTCAGATTTCCAGCAACCGCAGTATTTTGCTTTGATCTAAAAATTCTGGGATACTCATCCCAGAAGAAGAATCATCAGAACAGGCTTTACTGCTGGCAGCAGATTTAAGGAACTCTCCAAAAGCTGAGGAAGGCACCTGGAGACTCAAAATTACTACTCGGCAAAATGGGGATACAGGAACCTATTGAAATCTGGGAGCAACTGTGGACTGTTTGTTATAAGAACTGTAATTCCATGGAGCATGCAATGTGTGATAAGTATGAAGGGGGAATGTTCCTTTCTGTAGTCTAGGGTATAAGTTGCCTACAAAAATAATTTAGTATTTAGTCAATAGTCCTTTGTCATTTGTTACAGTAAAAGTTTTAAAATGTGAAATACGACAGTACGAAATAGGAGCAGAAGTAGGCCATTCGGCCCTTTGAGCCTGCTCCGCCATTCAATAACGTCATGGCTGATCTGTTTGAGTTTTGAATTTCACATTCCCATCTACCCCCGATAACCTTTGATTCCCTTGCCTAACAAGAATCTATCTACCTCTGCCTTAAAAATATTCAATGACCCCAACTCTACCACCTTCAGAGGCAGAGTTCCAAAGTCCAGCAGAACCCTCTGAGAAAAAAATTCTCCTCATCTCTGTCCTAACAGGGCGTCTTGATGTGTCATTCTTTCAGCTATTCTGCAGCAGCGAAGAGTAAAGCTCTTTAAAGCAAGGAGGATAGGGAAAAATAAGAATGTTAACCTGCATGCAAACCATTATCTAGACTGTACCGTTTTGTGTGCCTAAAAATACATACCATGGTTTTCTCATAGTTACAAAGTTATCTCTGTGGGCCTTGGTGTGCTAAATTACATTAAATAGACATGCAAGCTTTGAATACTTCAGATCGGATTTATATAGGACACAGTGAATGATATTAGAAGCATTGAGAGAGAAAGTAACCACTGGGAACATCAATATATGGATTTACCAGTGGGGACTATTTTAACATCACTGTAATGCTACTTTTGTCTGATGGCCTGTGTCATTTATTGACCGTTTAATGGTTTCTATTCAAATTCTTTGATGCTTACATGGAGGTAAACCTTTCTACTGTAGCCCATCCCACGTATCTTATTTGCCAATACACTGTAGTGCATATTTGCCACACTCATTTAAGGTCTGTTCTCAGGCTTAAGATAATACAGTAATTTATTTAGTCTAAATGTGACTAAGCAATTTAACAGTATACAGTGATATTTCAATGCACATGTTTAATTAACACATTAATAAATAAGCTTGTAAACACACCTTCATTGGCATTTTTCTGGAAAATTCTAACAATTTCTTGGATGATATTTTCTTCTAGTGGAATGATAAAATACTCATCAGGTAATAAAATGCTCATCAGGTAAAATACAACTTTACAAAAAATGAATTTTTTTAATGAAAGTACATGGAATTCTTCCCTCCCAATGGTTGTCTGGACAAGTACAGCTGAGCCATCCAAAACAGGAAGATCCCAAATTAAATCGTACATCTCTGCTAAATTTCAACTGGTGTGGCCGTGAGACAGGGAGGGAGAGAGATAGGCTACAATTGGTTCCAACATTCCAACCTGGGAAACAGGAAATAGATTTAACCAGGATTCCTGCTTTTGATTACTCAGCAATGACTGCTGGAAATATGCATACAGATGTCAGGCGAGGATAAGTTTGAGCTTAACTATAATGGCCCCATGACAACTAACTCAGCAACGCCCATTATTCAGAATCACACATGGAGTGTAGATACTTATATATAATACCAGAGGTTCACTCCCACCCAAACAGTCAGAACAATTAGAATCATATCCAGCATGAGGTACAGCTTGTGGAAATGAAGAGTTATTCAGATGAAACCGACTGTCAAAAGAGAAAAAGAACGATCAAATTGTGTCTTCTGTTCTACCAAATCTGACTGGGTTAGTTATATAGTTTTTATAGTAACTACACAATAGCAATTAATTTAGTATATCTCTAAACAACCTTGTAATACCTTATTGGTAGTTATAAAACACAGTATGTTATATTTAGCTGTGTCCAAAAGACTTATCCAATATATATGTTTATGTCAGCTACAATTGCTTTTAGCTGCATCGTTAGTCTCAGCTTGGCACTAGTCATTCAATCTGATAAGTGCAGGAACCTGTCAAGATGCTTGAGAGTATCCATAATGGTAGGGTTACAATTTGCCTGATATAAAGTGCATACTTTGCCCCTACAGGAGTACATCCTATTTAGCTAAACTTTAAATAAAAGAAGACAGAAAATGCTGGAAACACTCTGCAGCTGTGGAGAGACAAAGGTAACATTTCAGATTGATGATCTGTCACTAGAACTAGTTCACCTGACCTGCTTGAGTGTTTCCAGAATTTTCTTTTTATTTCAGATTTCCATCATCTATGATATTTTGTCCTGAAACCTTAAGGCAGGTTTCCAATAGGTAAGACTCAGATCGCCCAATTTTTCACAGAAATGGAGCTGGATTTTTACAAGCATGAAACATACAATTATCAGCTTGAACCATCCTATCCGCTAGAACATTGGGTTACAGGGTTATCTGGAACGGAATTGCAAGAATCCCAGCCTGCCAGCAAGAGATCAATTGCTTCAGGTCCCATTAATGATGCAGCCTGGCTGATCAATCATCAAAAGTTCCCTGGAGCACAGCAGAACTGCCTGGCTCAGCTATCAAGTTAGTTTGAGTTTGCTGTGATCGCTTGACTTGTTTCTAATCTTCCATCACTTGAGCTGTCATATTTAAGCCAACTCAATTCCAAAGAGATTCCTTTTCCTTCCTCGTAAGAAAGACAATATTTGGTCATTAGGCAACTGTAGGTGTAGATTTTAACCCTTGCTGCAGAGACAGAAATACCAGGAACTCCTTGCATGTATAAAATGTGTGAATGCATTGCCACAATCTTCAAAACCAAAGCACGAACATATACTATACTTCATTGTACAATGTTCTGTCAGTTGGAGTTGCGGAATTCCAGTTGCATGTCTTTCTGCTATCAAGTCATGATAGATACCAAATATTGAGCACAATAGTCTCACATTGAGCCTCCAGGAAAGCATTTCAGCAGTTCTCATGGCTCATCAACTATGCAATGGTGGACGGATCTCAGTAGCACATGTTGCACTGCACCAGCCATCTCAAGTTTCCTAAAGTCCAGATTTAATGCAGTGAATCTGACATGTGAAATCAAGGTCCCTTTTTGAGGAGAAAAGCAAAATAACTGCCAATGCTGGAAATCTGAAACAATAAGAGAAAATGCTGGAAAAACTCACCAGCTCAGAAGAAGAGTCATACAGACTCAAAACGTCAACTCTGTTTCTCCCTCCACAGATGCTGTCAGACCTGCTCAGTTTTTCCAGCATTTTCTGGTTTTGCCCCATTTGAAGAGATTTGGAAAAGAAATGTGACCACTGTAAGGTTAACCGTTGCAGAAATGCAACCATTTCCCCTTTTTCTAATAGTCTCTTCGTATTTTTCAAAGGCAGAAGAGGAAATCTGCTATAATCCTCTCCTAATCACATTGGATTTAACATTTCCACTGCCACCAGTGATGCTCCCTTTTCCTTTGCTGTCATTACATTAATGATTAGGCCCAGGGCACAGCAGTTTCAGATACTTCTGATCCTAATTCTCCAGTGGGCAGTATGTATGATGAAAGTTTACATCATAAATGTGATTAAGAGGCCAGAATCAACGCTTTGTATCTTCATAGGTTCAAAGAAGCAAGAATTGAATGATTGCAGCAATTTGTCAAACTGCTTGTTACAGTGGGCCAGTTAAATGTTAAAGATTCCACTTCACTATGTGAAGAAGAGCGAGGAGTTCTCCCAGTGTCATGGTCATCATTTTTCCAATAATAAAGAGCACTATATACATGAAACATTAAATAAAGGTTTTCTTTGCCTGTTCAGGTAGGAGTATAAGATTCATTTGCACTATTTGACAATGTTTCCTCAGCATTCTGGCCAAGATTCTTCCATTAGCCAAACAAATAAAACAGATTAACTAATTATTCATCTTATTTGCTGTTTCAGTGATCGTGTGTAAATACATTGCTGGTTTTGCAACGAAACAGCGTCGATACACCTCAACAGTGAATGTGATTGGTGCGATATAAATCGAGACCAGTGGGAGAGGCAAGAGTACAGCACAGATAAAAGGAATGTCGAGAGGGCAAGAGAGTCACTGCGAAACCAGTGGGAGAAGCAAGAGCACGGGGGGAATAAAAGGAGTGTCGGAGAGAGAAAGTGAGAGACACGGTGAGACCAATGGGAGGGGCGGGAGTACAGGGGCGGGGGGGTTAAAAGGAGTGTCAGAGAGAGTGAGAGGCACTGTGGGTGGAATTTTCTGAGCCTGCTGGCGGTGAGCGTGATAGGTGGTGTGCATAGAAAATATGGCACGACCTGCTTCACGATGGTATGAAGGCAGGTCACGATCATCCATTCAGCCTGCCGACGGCTGGCTGTGTTTCCCGCCATCGGTTGGCGGGGAGCTAATTGTAATACATTAGCGTATAATTAAGAAGCCATCCGGCCAGGCTCTTGGAGCCCCGCCGTATCATCCGTCCATGTCAGCGGGAAAGCATGCCAACGTGTTTCACAACAGCACACAGGCGACATGTACTTTGGGGGAACTGAGGTGAGTGAGCAGCAGCGTTCTCCACAGCTCACCCATTGTTTACAGGCCTTGGGGCACCAGGGGGCAACTGATGCCTTACCCTGGAGGTGACTGCTGAGGGTGGGGCAGTGTCCAGGGGTAAGTGCTGTGCAGCCTCGAAGGGGACTGATGGGGAGTTGGGGGGTGGTGGCGGTGGTGTCCAGGGGCAAGTGCTGGCCAACCTCGGTGGTGACTGTTGTAGGTGTGGGGGGTGGTCAAATGCTGTCCTGGCGCTGCATTCCATGCACAGGCAATTGAGTGGGGGGGCAGAGTAAGCGAGGGAAATGGCCACGCATTAGGGACACCTTTATAAACTGACCATGCCTCTGCAACTGAGACAGATCAGGCGCAGCCACAGTGATATGATTGTGGTCAGGCTCCAAACCTGCCTGCCCATGCAAGCAACGCAGAGGCACCAAAGGGCCACCAAGCGCTCTATACCTCATCCACCCCAGCCACCCACCCCGCGGCACAGACTTTTGTCCGCCATCACTTTATTGGATCGCGGAGCAGTGGGACTGCACACGTTGTACAATCTCCTCGCCAACGCTGGCCATGTAGCAGTCACTGCTGGAGGTGCTCACAGCCCCTTGCAATCTCAGCATCCCGGTTTGGACCAGTGTCCCCCATGTCCCAGGTTGACAGGACAGCCATGCACCTCACTCATCTCTCGCCATCCGAGGGGTGACCAGCACTCTCTGGGAAGTATTAAGGGGCGGTCACACAGGGCCAGGAAAGGTGCTAAGTGCAGCCATGATAACCACGTCTCTCTCTCTTTCGTGCTGCAGGAGGACCACGTGAAGATCATGGATCCTGGTGACCTAGATGTATGCCTGATGGCTTACAGGGACCGTAGAAGACAGAGGAGAGAGTGACTGAGGCTCCTGGCTGTGCAAGGGCAGGAGCAGCAACCTCATGAACAAGGGGCAGCAGGGGGTCCTGCACATGCTGCCCAGGAGTGACAGTGAGCCGTGGCTGGTCAGCGCCTAGCGACACCCAGGGTCTATAGACACCGCCTGCCATTGTTGCAGATGACTGAGAACCAGTGTCACCAATGACTGCACATGTCTAGGGACCTGGTGGTTCTCATCTGCCACTTACTGCAGGGCTTGGCGCCAAGGAGTGCATCCACTGCCAGTGGCTGTGAAAGTGACTGCGGCACTCAATTTCTACGCCAGTGGCTCCTTTCAGGGCTCCTGTGGGATTTCACAATCCGCCACCCACAAGTGCATCCATGAGGTCACGGATGCCATCTTCTCCATGGCACACAACTTTGTGCATTTTGCCCAGGACCGGGACAGCCAGAATGCAAGTGCCATTGGATTCTCCCTGATCACAGAATTCCCACAGGTGCAGGGTGCAATTGACTGCACTCATGTGGAGCTCAGGTCTCTATTGCTATACTCAGTGGACTTCATCAACCGCAAGGGCTTCCACTCACTGAACGTGCAGTTGGTATGCGACCACCAGAAACGCATCCTGCAGGCGTGTGCACAGTTACAAGGGAGTGCGCATGACGCTTACATCCTGAGTCACTCGTAGATCTTTGCAACTTTCCAGGGTCCACAGATGCTTCAGAGATGGCTCCTTGGAGACAAGGGCTACCCGCAGAGGTTATGGCTGATGACACCTGTGTGGCGGCCTCAAACTGCAGCACAGTGATGTTATAATGAGGCTCATGCAGCAGCTCACAACTTGGTGGAGCGGACCATCGGGATGCTGAAGATCTGGTTCCGGTGCCTGGACTGGTCTGGGGGAGCGCTGCAATACAGTCTGCAGAGGGTGTCACGCATTGTCGCCGTCTGCTGCGCCATTTACAACCTGGTGCTGCAATGGGGTGAGGAGCTGGCTGAGGAGGAGATGGAGGAGCTGCACATCTCTTCCGATGAGGAGGACATCAATGGGGTTGAGGGTGAGGGGGTCCCCGGTGGTGCCGATGGTGGGTATGAGGCTCTCGCACTGGCTAGACGAGGCAGGTGCACTCGGGAGGCCCTCATAGCTGCCAGATTTGTGGAGGGTGATGATGACATGCAGAGAGATGACCCCATAGATCCTCACATCGCAGTTGTGAACGTTTGGCTCCAGTCTGGCTTATGGCAACGCCATTACCCTCTGTGAAAATGCTCCTGTCATGGAGATGCAGTGAAGGCCCTAATAGTCACTCGATTACAGGAGGATGATGACAACATGCAGTGAGGACACTCCATAGACTTTCACATAGCCTCTGAAACTGACTCATGTCAGGCCAAGGACAGCTTGCTTGCACTCTGTGATCAGGGGCGCAGCCATGAAACTTTAGATGCACCTGATGCTCTGTCCCCCTTCAGCAACTCAGCCCTTCAGGAGCTGGTGCACAGCATCACTGGTCACAGATGCTGGTGTGATGGGGGCCAGCCCCACCTTAAAGGTGCTGAGAGCACACAGAGAGAATGAGAGAACTCTGTGGCGCCTGCCCATTACATTCTGGCAGCAATGACCAGCACTGCCGAGGTGCAGGCATTAGTAATGTTTCCAGGGAGTGTGAGGCTGGACCATCACTGTGGTCTGAAGGCTGCACAGAGCACAGGGAAAAGGCCCTAGACTGAGACACCTGCCTTTATCTTGTGCAGAAAGGTTTCACATCTGAGTGACAAGAACATTGCTCATCAGAACAAGGAGCCATAGGCAGGGAGACATTCTTGGGAGTTTATTGACAATAGTGAACAGTATGTACAAGTGATTAACACCCATGCCCAGGCTGTGCAAATACTTTCACCTAACTTAGGGCTTTGAGGTGTCAGCTGTGGCTCAGTTCATAGCACCCTTGCCTTTGAATCAGAAGGTTCTGGGTTCATGTCCCACTCCCGGAAACCAAGAACTGTGAATGTACTCGAAAGAGTTACATGCGATCTGTTGATAACTCGAAAGAGTTATTTTCACCTAACTTTCCTAACCCTGCCACTACATCTTGTTTGCTCTCCGGACATCTACAGCAGAGGTGGAGGCAGCCGGCTGACTGTGATGCCCTGTCTGTGATGACTTTGGCGGGTGCCCTCTGGAGGGCTGAGACTTGGAGGGCCCCGGCCTGCTTACAGGGTCCTGCTGTGGCACAGTGGCACCCTCCCCGGCCTGTGAAGCTGGAGCTGTGAAGGTCACAGGAAAAGGAGAGTCAGAAGGGCCGCTCACTCCCAGAGACAGCTGAGTGCTTGGCACCGGAGTGTGCACCTGCAGATCTTCCTCCCTAAGGGTGCCCGAGGTCTCCTGGCTGACCCCATGAGCAGAAGGGATAGCTGGAGTGAGATCGAGCTGCCCAGCATCCCTCTCACATACACACGTTTGGAGGCCAACTGTGGCATCAGCGATGGAGTTAAGCCCGCGCAGGAGTGCAGGAGTGACGTCCCAAGGTCTCCATGGCAGCCGCCTTCCTGTCAGTGTTGACCTCGGTGTGTTGCAGTGCCGGCACTATCACCTCAGCTTGAAGGTGGACAGACTTCTCATCATGCCTTGCAATCTGAGGAGTGCAGCGGACATCCCTTCCTGATATTCCCAAGCTTGCCTTTGCAGATCCAGCAACTGTGACATGACCAAGTCCAGAGGCTCATCATCTGACTCGGACTCAGCAATGTTCTGGCCTCCAGCAATCCTTCAAGTGCTGGGAATCTGGGAAGTCCCTGCCTCCGCCTGCTGTGGATTAGAAAGTGAGATGTGCCCACCAAATTGTCTTCCTGAGGCTACTCTAAAGCTAGGTCTCAATGAAGTGTGTGTCTCTGCGCTTGTGGGGGGTGTGGGTGAGTGCTATGACTGGAGGGATGGTGCCTCCAGATTCCTCTTCAGAGGTTTCTTTGGGGCTTGATTGGAGGCCCTGGGTCATGGACTCTGTTAACTGTTTGGCAGATGTGCCTGCGAAAGCAAGGGGAGATAATTAGTGCATGGCAGTGGCCTGTGAAAGAGGACACATCACTCACGGCATGGTTATCTAATGGATGTTGCACTGCTGAATCCTCACTTGGTAGAGCAGCGCCAATCACACCATCAGCACAGGACTGGTCCCGGGCATTGACGGCCGGCTGGATGGCCCTGTTTTCGAATTCTATCAGAACTTTGATCTCCAGCATCGTTCCACCTGTCTGCAAACTTTCCCTCCTGTTGTGAGCCAGTTTGTCCTGCATAGATAGAGATTGGGAGAGTGTATCAGGATGCCTGCCGGGCCAGATGATAAGTACGTCTGGCCTGTGTGGGTGGTGAGTGGCCCCATGGACGGGATGAGGACAATGATGATGTGTGTGAGAGAGTGAATGGTGATGTCCCTTGCACTGACAGTGAGTGAGGGGCCTGTGGGTGTGTGATGGGTTTGTGAGTGTGAGAGTTGGGAGTAATGAGAAGAGTGACTTACCCTGGTGGAACGGAGAAGATAATTCATCCTTTTGCAGCACTGGGTGGCTGTCCTTCTCTGCAGAGCGTTTGCACTGACCACCATTGCCACCACCTCCCAAGCCGGTTTGGTGACATTGCTGCCCATCCTGCGGCCAGAGCGGGGGTAGATCACATCCCGGCGGGCCTCCATGGCATCCAGCAGTCGCTTGAGGGACCCGTCATTGAAGTGGGGGACTGCAGTCTTTTTTCCTTTGCTGGCCATGTCTCCCGGGCAGTGGTGGTGAGCTGGTGGCGATGAGCACTTTGCTGGTGGCTGCCTTTTAAAAATGGCGGCCGGCGTGATGCAACAGCAGGGTGATGGCGAGTGGGCAAATGAAAGGCTGCCCACTATTGAAATGGCGTGTTTCACAGGAGTGAATAAGTAATGCAGGGAGCTCAGGATGATACGGCGTGAAAACCCATCATTTTCGTCGGCGGGTAGGACTCCATTTTACCCGCCCGCTAGCACACTTCTGGAAAAATTCTGCCCTATGAAACCAATGGGATTATGCCGGGGCTGGTGGTGTTAAAATGAATGTCAGAGAGTGTGAGAGACTGTGAGACCAGAGGGAGATCTTCAAAGAACATTAAAGTTTGACATGGGACAAATGATTGCCTGGTGAGTATTTTTCACTTTTCTATCAAAACTTAGATATTTATTTCAAATTGAGAGCTGGGAAATTAAGAATTTAAATCGGGCAGTAAGTGAATAACAAGGTTATAAGCCCAGGGCAGGTCTAGAGGTATTAATCAAAATTAGTAGTTCATACAGGGCATTAGCTAGATTGTTGTTTTAGCTAGTGGTTGTTTTACATCATGGATGGGCATCTGTGACCTGTTGCTTGCAATTCCTCCATCACATGGGAACTTCAGCACACTTCATATGTCTTGGATAACCACATGTGTAGGAAGTGTCTCCAGCTGCTTGAGCTCAAGCTCAGGATTTCTGAACTTGAGGGGCAGCTGGAGTCACTGTGGAGCATTAGGGAGGATGATAGTTTGCTAGATCATATGTTCCAAGAGGGTTTTTTTATTCATTCATGGGATGTGGGCATCGCTGGCCAGACCAGCATTTATTGCCCATTCCTAATTGCCCTTGTTCAGAGGGCCTTTAAGAGTCAACTGCATTGCTGTGGGTCTGGAGTCACACATAGACCAAGCCAGGTAAAGATGGCAGATTTCCTTCCCTAAAGGACATTAGTGAACCTGATGGGTTTTTACAATGGTGTTTTGGTCATCATCAGACTTTTAATTTCAGATTTTTATTGAATTCAAATTTCACCATCTGCCATGTTAGGATTCGCACGCGGGTCCCCAGAGCATTCCCCTAGGTATCTGGTACGCCACAGGAAGCAGGGAGTTCAGGATGTTAGGTGGGGAGCCAGCAGGAGGAGTAGGAAGAGGTGGAATGTACAGGAGTCTTCAGTATGTGTGCCATTCTCAAACAGATACTCAGCATTGGAGACTGGTGGGAGTGATGATACTCTAAAGGAATGCAGTCCAGACCATGCTCCCAATGGCCAAGGCACTGTACAGGTGGGAACAGCAAAACACAGAAATGCAGTTGTTCTATGGTCAGGGGTCAGATAAGCATTTCTGTAACTGTCATCGAGAGTCCCACATGATGTGTTGCTACCCTGGTGCCAGGGTAAAGGACATCATGGAGAGAATGCAGAATATTCTGCAAGGGAAGGGGGTGTGCCAGAAGCTGAGGTACACATTGGTACCAACAACATGGAGAGGGCAGGTATTGGGGTCCTACGGTTAGATTTTCAGGAGCTAGAGAGCAAGCTAAAAATAGGACTTCAAAGGTAGTAACCTCTGGGTTATTGCCATTGCCACCCATTGGCAAGAGTAGAAATAGTAAGATAGCGAGGATCAATGCATGGCTTGAAGAATGGGACAGGAGGGAGGGCTTCAAGTTCTTGGGGTATTGGCACCACCAGTTCTGGGGCAAAAGACACTTATCTGAAAGGGACAGGTTGCACCTCAATAGAACTAGGACTAATGTTCCCACAAGGAGATTTACTCGTGTGTTTGGGGGAGGGTTTAAACTAAATTTGCATCAGTATATAGAGGTATAAAAGAGGAATAAGGTACAGTGCTAGATCAGATCCATATCAGATAGGAGCAGACTAACAGGTAATAATGAGTTATTAGGTGGCTCCAGTGTATGGGAGAAAGTAATAAAGTCTAAATTAGAGTCACTGTGCATATATGTGAATGCACAGTGTGGTAAATAATATTGGTGAATTACAGGTGCAGATTGCCATGTGGAAAATTATGTTGTGGCACAAAGAAGGGCTGGCCTTAGTGTTAAATATCCCTGGATACCAAGTGTTCAGGAATGATAGCAAAGTTAGGGAAGGAAGAGGGGTGGCAGTATTGATTAAGGATAATATTGCAGTGCTAGAGAGAAAGGCTATTCCATAGAGGTCTCAGATGGAATCTATTTGGCTAGAGCAAAGGAACAAAAAAGATGCAATTACATTGTAATGTAGGCTAGAGGCTGTCAACTAGTGGGATAGATGTAGAAGGACAAATTTGCGAGGAAGTGAAAAAATTATGGAGTGATTATAATGAGGGACTTTAGTTATCTGAATATACACTGGAGTAGTAGTAATGTAAAGGGGCATAAGAGTTTCGATTGTCTGTTCAGGAAAATTTTCTACAGCAGCGTGTTTCTAGTCCAATGAGAAAGGAGGCACTGCTAGACTTGGTTCTTGGGAATGACGTGGATCAAGTGTCTGTAGGGGAGCATTTAGGGGACAGTGATCATTGTATCATAATGTTTAGTTTGGTTATGGAAAAGGACAAGGATAAATCCAGAGTAAGAAAATTAACTAGGGAAAAGCCAACTTCAATGGGGTCAGAGTGGATCTGACCCAGATCAACTGGAATCAAAGGTTAGCAGACAAACTGGCATCTGAGCCATGGCTGCCTCTGGAGAAGAGAGGGTTCAAGTGTGAAGTGATTCATTTTGGTAGGAAGAATTCAAAGAGACAATAAAGGGTACAATTATAAAAAGGGTGTAGGAGCAGAGGGGCCTGTGCATATATGTGTATAAATCATTAACTGTGGCAGGCAGGACAGTTGAGAATGCAGTTAAGCATACAGATTCCTAGACCAGAATTTTATACTCCCCCATCTGTGGGTCTTTAGGTGGCGGTAGTGCTTGAAATTGAAGGGATGGGACTCCCCCTGGGTTCCCGCCCACCCTGAACACATAATGATTTTAAACAAAAACAGAATTACCTGGAAAAACTCAGCAGGTCTGGCAGCATCGGCGGAGAAGAAAAGAGTCGACGTTTCGAGTCCTCATGGCCCTTCAACAGAACTGAGTATACTTAGGAGAGGGGTGAAATATAAGCTGGTTTAAGGTGGGGGCAGGGGCGGGGGGGGGTTGGGTGGGGAGAGAGAAGTTGAGGGTGGGTTGGTTGTAGGGACAAGCAAGCAGTGATAGGAGCAGATAATCAAAAGATGTCACAGACAAAAATATCAAAGAGGTGTTGAAGGTGGTGATATTATCTAAGAAAATGTGCTAATTAAGAATGGATGGCAGGATACTCAAGGTACAGCTCCAGTGGGGGTGGGGTGGAAAGACTGACAAGGTATTAGTTGTAGATTTAAAAATAATGGAAATAGGTGGAAAAAGAAAAATCTATATAAATTATTGAAAAATAATGATTTTACACTGGGGTGGGCAAGACCTTGGATGGGAAACCGTCCTTGCCCCAGTTGAGGCCCTTAGATTTCCAATTATTAGCCACTTAAGGGCGGTTTCCCACCCAGCCTCAATTTTTAGGCTGGCAGAAAGATCGAATGTCCGTGGAGGAAGCCCAGAAAAGAAGAGTTTTATCCTGGGCAGGAAGTGGGGAGGGAGGGCACCTTCTGATTGGGGGCGCCCTCCCCCCCTTAAGGTCCGTTGGCTTCCAGACCTCTGTCCACCCCAGGCCTCTCCCTCGAGGCCCCGATCACTTCCTTCAAGCCCCTCCAGTACTTCCTATCCTCCCCGTCCTGGGACTCCTTGAACTTACCTGGACCTCCAGTGCCCAGACAGAGGCTCCGAAATCCTCTTGCATTTCTACTTCTGGCTGGCCGCTCTCTAATGTGGGACTTACTCCCGAGTAAGGGGCAGAAGACATGCCTGCAGCCACTTAATGCTCATTCAAGCATGAAATGGCTGCGGGGCACTCGAAGTCGGTGGGGGACTCTTTGAGCGGCAGGAAGCAAGACCCCGCCTTCTGAAAAATTTAGGCCCTAGTCTTGATTAATAGGGACACAGAGTAGAAAAGCAAGGAAGTTATGTTCAATTTATACAGAACGCTGGTTTGGCCTCAACGGAAGTATTGTGTCCAGTTCTGGGCACCGCATTTCAGGAAAGATGCGAAAGCATTAGAGAGAGTGCAGAAAAGATTCACAAGAATGGTCCCAGTGATGAGGCACTTCAATTATGTATAAAAGACTGGAGAAGTTGGGACTGTTTTCTTCGGAGAAGCGCAGGTTGAGAGGGGATTTTATAGAAGTATTCAAAATCTTTAGCAGGAAGAAACTGGGACCGAATTGTTGTACAGGCAGAGCTAAAAGGGAGAAAAGTGAAAGGGATCGCAGCGGCTCTGACCCAAATTTTTAATTCCTCTCTGGCCACGGGGGAGGTGCCAGAGGACTGGAGAACAGCTAATGTGGTTCCGCTATTTAAGAAGGGTTGTAGAGATAAGCCAGGGAACTATAGGCCAGTGAGTCTCACGTCAGTGGTAGGGAAACTATTGGAGAAAGTTCTGAAGGAGAGTATCTATCTCCACTTGGAGAGGCAAGGTTTGATCAGGGATAGTTAGCATGGCTTTGTCAGAGGGAGGTCATGCCTCACAAATTTGATTGAATTTTTTGAGGAGGTGACCAGGTGTGTAGATGAGGGTAGTGTAGTTGATGTAGTTTATATGGATTTCAGCAAAGCCTTTGACAAGGTCCCACATGGGAGGCTTATAAAGAAGGGAAAGGCACATGGGATACAGGGTAATTTGATAAGGTGGATTCAAAATTAGCTTAGTTGTAGGAGGCAGAGGGTGATGACAGAAGGATGCTTTAGTGACTGGAAGCCAGTGTCCAGTGGTGTACCACAGGGATCTGTGCTCGGTCCCCTATTATCTATGTGGGAGGCAGGATTAGTAAGTTTGCAAATGACACAAAGATTGGCCAGGTAGTTAACAGTGAGGTTGAGTGTCTTGGGCTACAGGGAGATATAGGCAGGATGGTCAAATGGGCAGATAAGTGGCAGATGGAATTTAACCCTGAAAAGTGTGAGGTGATAGACTTTGGAAGGAGTAATTTGACAAGGAAGTATTCAATGAATGGCATGGCACTAGGAAGTTCTGAGGAACAAAGGGGCCTTGGCGTGTGTGTCCAAGATCTCTGAAGGCAGAGGGGCATGTTAGTGGGGTGGTAAAAAAGGCATATGGGACACTTGCCTTTATCAGTCGAGGCATTGATTACAAAAGTAGGGAGGTCATGTTGGAGTTGTATAGAACCTTAGTGAGGCTACAGTTGGAGTACTGTGTGCAGCTCTGGTCGCCACTTTATAGGAAGGATATGATTGCACTGGAGGGGGTGCAGAGGAGATTCATCAGGATATTGCCTGGGATGAAACATTTAAGTTATGAAGAGAGGTTGGATAGACTTGGGTTGTTTTCGTTGGAGCAGAGAAGACTGAGGGGTGACCTGATCGAGGTGTCCAAGATTATGAGGGGCATGGACAGGGTGGTTAGGGAGCAGCTGTTCTCCTTAGTTACAGGGTCAGTCACAAGGGGGCATACGTTCAAGGTGAGGGGCAGGAGGTTTCAGGGGGATGTGAGGAAAAACGTTTTTACCCAGAGAGTGGTGAGGGTCTGGAATGCAGTGCCTGGGAGGGTGGTGGATGTGGGTTGCCTCACATCCTTTAAAAAGCACCTGGATGAGCACTTGGTCAGTGCAGACTCGATGGGCCGAAGGGCCTCTTCTGCACAGTGATTCTGTGATTCTGAGAGAGAGAGACAACATGATCAGGACAGGCTGGTGGTAAGGATGGTAAGAGGAAATGGAGAAAAGAGGCAATGACAAAATGGTGGTAAACGTCAGAGAAAAAGAGAGGTCTAAGTGGTTCTGAAACCACATTGGGAAAAAACAGCCCATGTAATGTGGTTATAAAAACATCACAGAGGGTGAGAGAGATAGACAAGATAGTGATCATAAAAGAGACAAGAAATAGAAAGCACAATGAAATCAGAAAATCATGTGAGTGATACAGTGACCAGCTTTTTTAACTTTTCACATCGTTCATATTCCAGAAGTAAACAGAATTAAAAGATTACATTTGACTCATCCAGCACTGACTTAAGAATAACAGTAAAGTTCACAAGCACATTCAAAAAAGTCTAAACATTAGACAGTATTTAAAAGCAAAAACACAAACAAAGTCACATGAATATGAGAGATTTAGAGTTTGTAACATAATATCAAGGTTATGATGAAGATTTAACTCAAATTTTAATGTGTGTGTGAATGATGTAATGTGTTACATCTTTGCAGGCTAGCTTAGCTGTGTTCCTGTCATTCAAGGTTTCTTTAATTCATGAACAACAAAGTGAATTTTTGAACCTTCCTTGATGGCTCAGTGAGTATATCAAGTGACTCACTGAGTCCAAGAAATTCCAGGTTTGATCCTTAGCCTGTGTTAATTTAACTAATCTCAGCTGCAATACTTCTGGATTGAGTGGTTGATTGGTGGAGAGGGAAATGAAGACCTGAATCTTCCGTTCAGTGTTGGGACCTCAATTTCTGGCTCTGAACAGACAAAAAAAAATACACACTTACCTTCCTCCGATTTTTCAGGGCAATTTTCCGATCGAGGATCCTGCAGAATTGCCTCAGTGCAGGCATCCTCAGAGGGAGCAGTGGAGTGAATCTGTGCAGAAACCATGCCCCTTTTATGGCAGTAGCTGCCGTAGTCTGGTAAGTAAATTTTAAATGTTCCAAAGCTTCTTTGAAAATCTATGGAAAGAAGGTAAATGTGTAAGGGGGTAGAATAGGTAAGGTAAGTGGGTATGGGGATAGGGTGGGTAAGGTAAGTGGGTAAGGGGATAGGGTAAGTGAAAGGGGTAGGCTGGGTAAGGTAAGTGGGTAATGGGTAGGGTGGCAGCTGGGTAGCATGGCAGTTGGTACAGTGGCAGGTAGATTGGGTGGCAGGTGCCAGGTGGATTGGTGGTAAGGGTGGCAGGTGGGTAGCATGGTAGTTGAGGTGGATGGCAGGGGAATTACCCATCAGAAGTTCAAACATCCCAGGCAATTCCCACAGAATCCTTGTGTTGGGACTTCAAGGGGCTCTGAAACGCATTTTCTGGACTATGTCCAATCTCCAACAATCCGGAGATCAGAGGCGCTGATCCAACTTAACCGGGATTGTAATTAATAACTTCCAACCAGTGACCTCAATTTAAAAAATTTTTTGTGTGAACCTTAGGTGAGGATTGGATTATGTTCCTGGGAACAACAATAATTTGCATTTACACAGGTCCATAGCCAAAATAAAACATCCCTAGGTGCTTCTCAAAGGCATTATAAAACAAAATATGATGCCATACCACATAAGGAAATATTAGGGCAGATGAGCAAATACTTAGTCAAATAGGTAGGTTTTAAGGAGGTAGAGAGGCACAGAGGTTTAAGGAGGGAATTCCAGAGCTTTGGATCTAGACAACTGGAGGTATGACCTCCAATAGTGAAGCAGCAGAAATCAGGGGTGCTCAAGTGGCCAGCATTAGAGGAGCACAGATTTCTTGGAGGGTTGTAGGACTGTAGGATATTGCAGAGATAATGAGGGGCCAGGCCCTGGAGGGATTTGAAAACAAGGATGCGAATTTTAAAATCAAGATGTTATTTAAACAGGCACCAATTTAGGTCAGCAAGCACAGGGTAATGGTTGAATGGCATGTGCTGTGAGTTAGGACACGGGGCGCCAGAGTTTTGGATGATGTTAATTTACGGAGAATGTGGCAGGCTGGTCAGGAGCCCGTTAAAATAAGCAAATCTTAAGGTAACACATGTGTGGATGAGGGTTACAGCGGCATGAGTGCTGAAGCTGATGTGGCGACGGGCAATGTTACAGAGGCAGAAATAAGTGGTCTTATTTTCAGCGTGGAAATGTGGTTGAAAGCTCACCTCAGGGCCAAATATAACACCAAGGTTCTGAACATTCTGATTTCTCCAGTGATTTGCCAGGGAGAGGGATGGAATTGGTGGCAAGAGAGCAAAGTTTGTGATGGGAACTAAAGGCAATAGGTTCAGTCTTCCCAATATATAATTGATGGAAAATTCTGCTCATCCAGGACTGGAAGTCCAATAAGCATTCCGATAATTTAGCGACAGTGGAGGAGGTGCGAAAGGTTGCGGCAAGGTACAGTTGGGCATTGTAGGCGTAGATGCGAAAACTGATGTTATGTTTTCAGACCATGTCACTGAGGGGCAGCACGAAGGTTAAAAATAGGAAGAGTTCAAAGATAGATCATTGGGAGACAGCAGAGGTAACTGTGCAGGAATGGGAAGAGAAGCCATTGATGGTGATTCTCTGGGTACAAATCAGTTAGATAAAAATGGAACCAGGCAAGCGCATTTCCACCCAGCTGGGTGGTGGTGGAGATGTGTTAGAGGGGGATGGTGTAATCATGGCTGCAGATGGGTCGAGAAGGGTGAGGATGGATAGTTTGCCTTTGTTAAGTCACGTAGGATATCATTTGTGACTTTGATAAGAGCTCTTCCTTAACTGTGATGGGCATGGAAACCTGATTTGGAGATTCAAACATATGAATCTGGGAGGCAACAACATGTTCATGGACTTTAGAGAGGAAAGGGAGGATGGAGATGGCGCAGTAATTTGCAAGGATGGAAGGGCCAAGGATTGTTCTTTTCTTGGAAAGGGGTGATGACTGCAGGTCTGAAGGGCAAAGGGGCAGAACCTGAAAAGAGAGAACATTAACAATGTCAACTAACATGGAATCCAAGAGGGAAGTCAGGTGGGCAGTAGCTTGATGAAAATAGGGTCAAGGGAGAAGGAGGTGGGTCTCATGGACAAGATGAGGGCATGAGGGGAGGTAAGAGGGAAGGACACAAATTCAGGGTTAAAGCAGGTTGAATAGCCTTCTGACCCTCGAGGGAGGATTTCTGCAAAGGGCTCTTCCTTTTATCCACCGTAACTTGGGAGTTCATTCCATTTTTCTGGGGTTTCCACCAATGTTACAGGAGATGAGTGAAAGAATCCCTGTGCAAATGAATCCCCCATCCACCGGCCATCACAAACATCGAGGTTTTTATAATAATATTGCCAATGTGGCACATTAAGTTTTTCCATAAAATTAGTATCAATGTTTTAAGGACAGATGGGGAGATAGGAAAAGAAATGATGGAGAAAATAAATCAATTTACAAGATTCACTTGTCAATAACTAAGCAATATAACTCATAGAAGACTTTAAATCAACAAAATATTGATTAGGAACAAACATAAATAGAAAGGGAAAAGAAATTACTTGAGACAAAGCAATTTTCTGTCTTCCATAAGGCAGCTTTAAACTGTGGCCTTGAACAGAAAATTAAATGTCAAATGAATACATGTATTTGCATATTTTGCCATTTTAGCCTTGTGAGCATCTTATTTTCATGCCTTACAGCATAAATGCATTTTCTGTCATAAACTGTCTTCGAAATTAACCTCATGAATATTTTACGGCATAATGAAGATAATGAAGAGCACATGTCGCACATTTTAGGCTTAATCATAATCACTAAACATGCACAAAAAATGCTGACTTTTCATGAATACCTAATATGAAGCAGATATATACATTATATATACGTATATAGAGATAGATATAAGTGTAGTGTTGCAGGGGCGACACCATGGTCCTGCCAAGGCAAGGTCGGGATGGAAGGGCGATAACCAATCGCAATCCAAATCCATACCGTGGATTACCTATCACCGTCCGAGTCACGGTGAACCACAGCGAAGGAGGATCACCTATGGATCGGGGCTTCTTCACCAGGAGGATCCTGTTGAAGGCGTGCGGCTTCCAAGCTACGGAGATCTTCACCCTGCACGACTCCCGCAAAGGGGTTTATTTTGACGTCACGTTCAAGCGGGTGGCAGACTGCGTCCGGCTCCTGAGGGTGTTCGAGGAGAAGAGAGACCTGCCGGAGATGAAGATCCTGACGGCGGAGCCGCACTTTTCTCTGCCGTTGCAACGGGAACGTGAGGTGATGGTGCATGTGTACAACCCCTTCGTCCCTGTCGCCGACGTGGTCACCTTCCTCACCAGGTACTTCGATAAGGTAGGGAGCGGCACCGAGATTCGAGACGACTTGGGGATCTGGACAGGCAAACGCCTGTTTAAGGTCACGCTAAAGACCGATGGTAAGAGAGCCATTTTCCACCCTCCCTCCAGTTTCGCTATCGGGGGAAACCGGGGCTACCTGGTCTACGCTGGGCAACCCAAGCATTGTCGCTCATGCGGCAAGGCTGGTCATGTGGCGGCCAACTGCAGCGCCTCCCTCTGCAAGATCTGCAAACAGGAAGGGCACCAGACAAAAGACTGCAAACAGGCCAAGTGCTGCAACCTGTGTGGCGAGGCAAGTCACCTCTACAGGACCTGCCCCAAACGCTGCCGTACTTACGCACAGGCAGCCAAAGCCGACCAGGGGGAAGCAGAAGAAATGTTTCGTGTCACTCCAACCACCAAGGCCCCCAGGGAGCTCAACGGGACAAAGGAGGACACAGAGAGAGACAAGGTGGAGAAAGAGATTGAGGCAACAGAGAGCCAATCAACAGCACTACCCCCTGAACCTCCCAGTCCTCAGGACAGTAAATCAATGGAGGAGGAGGCAGCAGTGGAAAAGCAGCAGGGGGAGTGGCGGACGGTGAAGAACAAGAAAAGTAAGAGGGAGCGAAGAAGAAGCAAAGGCGTTTCCCAGAGAAGCGGCAAGAGGCGTCTCCCATCCGACACGGATGACAAGGGCAGCAGCTCTTCGGATGATGAAGCGCCAGAGCGGCACCGACAGAAGAGGCGGCAAAGCTCCAGGGCGTTGGAGAATGAGACACCCGAGCTCCAGAAAATTGGAGACAACAAGGAGACCAGCGCACCCCAACTTTGCCTGCAACCTGAGGAGGCCAGTGCACCACAGCCCCTGGAATCTGGGAGCAGTGAGGCAATCATCGCACCCCAGCTCCAGGAAGCCGGGAACAGCAACCCCCCAGAGGGGGTGAGTTTTGGAGAAGCTTCTCCAGCAAAGGTCATCTCAAAACCCGCTCTCTACGTGAACCTCCAGATGCCACTGGAGCAGAACACGGCCAAGGAGATCTACCTCAGCCCATCCAAAGTGAAGGAATTTGAGCTCACTACGGGTATGAAGGAGCAGACTAAAGGTCTGGGACTCTCAGAGACAGTGGGTTTGGTAGGAGAATAAATGCTTTAAAATGGGTTTAAAGATTGTATCCATAAATGTGCGTAGCATTAAATCTACTACGCGATGTGTTGCGACCTTGGACTACCTAGCCAAGGTCAAAGCTGACCTGTTGTTTCTGCAGGAGTGTGCGATACCGCACCTCAGCTCCTACAGGCAATGGTCACGATGGTGGTCCCACGGGCCATCGATCTGGTCGGGCGGAAACGACTCTCGTTCCTCCGGCCTGGGTATTCTGCTGCGGGGAGGCAACTTCACCGTCTCCGAGGTCAAGGAGGTGGTGGGCGGGCGACTCCTCGTAGCAGACGTAATGTACAAGAACGCTCCACTCCGGTTAATTAACGTGTACGGCCCGGCACAAGGGGCTGAGCGGCTGGAGGTTTTTCAGCAGCTCCCACTGCTGCTGGCGACCTCCAGGCCGGTCATTCTGGGCGGGGACTTCAACTGCATCATCGATGCGGCTGGACGATCCGGCAGGGCCGGAAGCAGATTGGACGCTACGTCCAGATCCCTGATGGAAACAGTTAAGGATGCCAAGCTGCACGACGTCTTCAGCAACCCTGCAGACGGAGCGCAGCGTAGATACACCTGGTCGCGGCCAGACGGGTCCATTCGTTCCAGGATAGACTTCCTGTTTGTGTCCCGTGCATTCACAGTCAGATCCACCGACGTCAAGCCGGTGTTCTTCTCTGACCACTGCCTCCTACTGGCGGACTGCCACTTGGAGGAAGACCTGAGGGTGGGCAGGGGGGCATGGAAGCTAAATGTGCAACTGCTGACCCCAGAGAACATTGAGGAGCTCAAGAGGGATTACAAAGGTTGGAGAACCGTGAAACCCCTCTTTGAGTCCCTGACACACTGGTGGGAAGTGATCAAGGGAAGCATCAAGAGGTTTTTCATCCGCAAAGGCACCCAGAAAGCTAGAAAGGAACAGAGGGAAATGTCCCGACTCCAGGAAAAGATGCAGAATCTGCTCCGGCTGCGGTCGATGGGGGTCGATGTCAAGGAGGAGCTCCAAGAGGTGAAGGGCCAGCAAGCCTCGCACTTTGCCTCGGAGGCCTCCAAGATCATCTTCCGTTCCAGAGTCCGCTCCGTGGAGCAGGATGAGACGTGCTCACGTTTCTTCTTCCAAAAGGTACACAGAGAGCGCTCTGTGATCAGCAGCCTGAAGGAAGAAGACGGCTCAGTAAAGTCATCACGGTCCGACATTCTGAGGATCAGCAAATCCTTTTATGCCGGACTGTATGACGTGAAGCCCACGGACAGCACGGCCTCCCAGTCCTTCCTGTCCTCTATCACGGAGGTCTTAGACCACAGTACGCGGGAGAGCCTAGACAAACCGCTAACTCCTGACGAACTGACTAAGGCCCTCGAGTCCTTCGAGAAGAGTAAAACCCCCGGAAGCGACGGCCTGCCGGCGGAGTTGTATTCGGCTCTGTGGGACTTGATCGGCCCAGACCTGCTAGAAGTGTACGAGAGTATGCTCCTGGCCGGCAGCATGTCAGAATCCATGAGGAAAGGCATCATCACCCTCATCTACAAGCACAAGGGGGAAAGGGAGGAAATTAGAAATTGGCGACCCATTTCACTGTTGAATGTGGACTATAAGATTCTGTCCAAGGTCATCGCCAACCGGGTCAAATCCGCTCTGGAATTGGTGATTCACCCTGACCAGACCTGCTCTGTGCCAGGCAGGAAGATCTCTGACAGCCTGGCGCTGCTCAGGGATACGATTGCCTATGTACAGGACAGGGGTGTGGATACCTGCCTCATCAGCTTGGATCAGGAGAAGGCCTTTGACAGAATATCGCACACCTACATGGGGGATGTGCTCTCCAAAATGGGCTTTGGGGAGGGAATTCGAAATTGGATCCAACTGCTCTACACTAACATCAGTAGCGCAGTCTCAATCAATGGGTGGGAAACAGATAGCTTTCCGATTAAATCTGGAGTCAGGCAGGGCTGTCCTCTCTCGCCTGTCCTTTTCGTGTGCTGCATAGAACCCTTTGCCGAGTCCATCAGGAAGGATCCGGGCATAAGAGGAGTGACGATCCCAGGCAGTGGAGGCACTCAGGTAAAAGCCTCCCTGTACATGGACGACGTCGCCGTTTTCTGCTCGGATCCGCTGTCGGTGCGCAGACTGATGCACGTCTGCGACCAGTTCGAACTGGCCTCGGGAGCCAAGGTAAATCGTGGGAAGAGCGAGGCCATGTTCTTTGGGAACTGGGCTGACCGATCCTTTGTCCCCTTCACTGTCAGGGCTGACGGCCTGAAGGTGCTGGGGATATGGTTCGGAGGGACCGGGGCATGCGTTAGAAACTGGAAGGAGCGAGTGGCTATGGTGAAAAGGAAACTGGGCATGTGGGAGCGACGCTCCCTCTCCATTGCGGGTAAGAACCTGGTCATCAGGTGTGAGGTACTCTCGCTGTTGCTGTACGTGGCGCAGGTCTGGCCCATTCCACACTCCTGCGCGATGGCGATCACTCGAGCCATCTTCCGCTTTATCTGGAGGTCGAAAATGGATCGTGTCTGCAGGGACGCGATGTACAAGCCTCTAGATAAAGGGGGAAAAAACGTGCCCAACATCGCCCTCATACTGATGGCCACCTTTGTGTGTGGCTGCATCAAGCGGTGCGTAGACCCTCAGTACGCAAACACCAAGTGTCACTACGTGCTGAGGTTCTACCTGTCCCCGGTGTTGCGAAGGATGGGTCTGGCCACGCTGCCGCGGAACGCTCCAAGTAGTTGGACCGTGCCGTACCACCTGTCCCTGGTGGAAAAATTTATGCAGAAAAACACCTTTGACCACAAGTCCATCAGGCAGTGGTCAGCACGTAACGTCCTAGAGGCCCTGAGGGAAAAGGAGAGGGTGGACCCTGTGGGATGGTTCCCCGAGCAGACTGTCAAAGTCATTTGGCAGAATGCCTCATCGCCAGAACTTTCCAACAAGCACCAAGACGTAGCTTGGCTGGTGGTGAGAAAGGCCCTCCCCGTCAGATCCTTCCTACACGCCAGGAGTCTCACCCCCTCTGCACGTTGCCCTCGAGGTGGCTGTGGTGGGGAAGAGACCGTTGTTCACCTCCTTGTGGATTGTGCCTTTGCAAAGAAAGTCTGGAGAGAGATGCAGTGGTTGCTGTCGAGGTTCATCCCGAGCAGTTCTGTGACACAGGACTCTGTGCTCTACGGGCTGTTCCCAGGGACACACACCGAGACAAACATCGACTGCAGCTGGAGGATCATCAACTCGGTGAAAGACGCGCTTTGGTCTGCCCGAAACTTGTTGGTCTTCCAGCACAAAGAGTTGTCCCCGACCGATTGTTGCGGACTGGCACAATCCAAAGTCCAGGACTACGTGCTGAGGGACGCACTAAAGCTTGGGGCAGCTGCCGCAAAGGCGCAATGGGGAAGGGTCGCTGTCTAAGACCTTTCTACCACAGCGCACCGAGAGACTGGGAACTGTTTAGAGCCCCTCGGGCTGTACAGATCAAAATGAAAGGCTGTAAATGACTGTAATATTGTTTGTACTGATGCACCTGGTGATACATTTTGTAAAAGTTTAACCTGGATTGTACTCTTGTAATGTTGTTTTTGAAATGGTTTTGAATGTGATTGAAGATAATTTATGAATAAAGTATATTTTTACAAAAAAAAATATATATATATATTTATATATAACCATACATGCCTCAAATGCTTCAAAATTTAAAGTGATTTTTTTTCTTCTTGTAAAAGATGCTGACTCAATGGACATCACCCACTGTGCAACCTGTGTGATAGCGAAATGTTCAGCTGGCACCAAGGTATATCATAGAGATGGGGTGGGGGGTGGCGGATGAGGGGGGGTGTGGTGGGGGAGGGTCTGGACCTCATTAGCCCCAATTACTATCTATTATTGAGGGTCCCACCTGAATGGGAGGGAGAGATCTTTGGCCACCTAAAAACAGGGCCACTTAAATGGCGGTGAACAGAAAGCGAGCACTGAGATTTTGCAGAACTATTTTAATTGCCTCCTGCCCCACTCACACCCAGTAAAGCCCACAGCTGGCAGCAGGCGTGATAGTGGCGTGAGCAGACAATATGGCGCGATTGGTTTCACGACAATGGGCAGGCAGGCCGCGATTGTCTGCTCAGCCCGCCGATGGTGGGTCGTGTTTCCCACCATCGGTTGTCGAGAGCCTCATTGTAATACATCAACATATCATTATCAGGCCATCCCGTCGGGTTTTTGCACCCCTGCTGGATTGTCCATTCATGACAGCGGGAAAATACACTGATGTGTTTCACAACAGCACACAGGCAACGTGCACTTGGCATTTAACCCCAGCCAGGGGGGTCGGGATTCAGTGCCACCCTGCCTCAGAGGCAATTTGTGAGGGTGAGGGGAAGCGGGGGTGGTGGGGGGGGGACAAATGCAGCCCTGCCTCATAGATAACTTTTGAGGGGGAGGGGGAGCAGGGGACAAGTGCAGCCTTGGCATTGAGACAAGTGGGGGCAGGGGGAGTGCAAGGGCAGCCCTGCCATTGAATACAGCACACAAGCATTCGGGTTGGGGGGTAGGGTGGGCCAGGGAAATGGCCACATATTCAGGAAACCTGTAGGAAGTGACTATTCCTCTGCAACTGAGACAGTTCAGGCGCAGTCACATTGATATGGTTGGGGTCGGGCTCCTAGCTTTTCTGTCCACTCAAGCAACGCAGAGGCATCAAAGTGCCACCAAGTTCTCCAGAACTCCCCGCCCAAGAGCCACAGTGAGCCATCACAGGCTGGCACCAGGACCTATAGACACCGCCTTTCATTCCTACAGATGACCAAGAACCAGCATCACCAAAGGCTGCAAATGTCTAGGGAACTGGTCCCTCATATCTGCCAGTTACCGCAGGACTTGGCACCAAGGGGACATGGAGGACATCCACTGCCAGTGGCTGTGAAAGTGACCATGGTGCTCGATTTCTATGCTAGTGGCTCCTTTCAGGGCTCTACAGGTGACCTCTGTGGGATATCACAGGCCTCCACCCACAAATGCATCCATGAGATCACGGAGCCATCTTTGCGAGGGCACACAACTCTGTGCGTTTCACCCGGGCCCAGGAAAGCCAGGATGAAAGAGCAATTTGATTTGCTCAGATCGCGGATTTCCCATAGGTGCAGGGTGCGACTGACTGCACTCGTGGCGCTCAGATCTCCGTCGCAACACACAGTGGACTACATCAACCACAAGGGCTACCATTCACTGAATGTGCAGCTGGTGTGCGACCAGCAGAAGCGCATCTCACAGGTGTGCGAACGGTTTCCAGGGAGTGTGCACAACGCCTACATCTTCAGTCAGTCATAGATCCCTGGAGTCTTCCAGGGTCCACAAAAGCTGCAAGGTTAGCTCCTCAGGGACCAAGGGTTACCCACAGAGGCCATGGCTGATGACACCCATGCGGTGGTCTCAGACTGCAGCAGAGCGACGCTGTAATGAGGCTCATGCTGCAGCTCACAACTTGGTCGAGCAGACCATCAGGATACTGAAGATGAGGTTCCAGTGCCTGGACCGGTCTGGTGGAGCCCTGCAATATAGTCCACAGAGGGCGTCATGCATCGTCATCGTCTGCTGCACCCGTTAGAACCTGGTGCTGCAACAGGGAGACGCGCTGGCTGAGGAGGAGATGGGGGAGCTGCATGTCTCCTCCGATGAGAAGGATGCCGACAGGGTTGAGGCTGAGGAAGTCCTCAAAGGCGATGATGATGGGGATGAGGCCCACGCACTGGCTAGACGAGGCAGGCACGCTCGGGAGGCCCCCATAGCTGCTAGATTTGTGGAGGATGATGACAACATGCAGGGACGATACTCCATAAATCTTCACACAGCATCTGAGAATGTCTGGCTCCTGTCTGGCAAAGGGCAGCTCACTTGCGCTCCATGATCAGGGTCATATCATAGAGACGCAGCCATGAAAACTTAGAAGCATCTGATACTTTGCCCGCGTTCAACACCTGAGCCCTTCAAGAACTGGAACACAGCATCACTGGTCACAGATGCTGAAGAGATGGAGGCAAGACCCACCTTAAAGGTGCTGAGAGCACTCTGAGAGAATGAGAGAACTCTGTGGTGCCTGCCCACTACATTCTGGGAGCAATAACAAGCACCGCCAAGGTGCAGGCATCAGTAATGAGTCCAGGGAGTGTGAGGCCGGATCATCACTGTTGTCTGAAGGCCGACCAGAGCACAGGGAAGAGGCCCTGGACTGAGAAACCTGCCTTTATCTTGTGCAGAAAGGTTTCACATCTGAGTGACAGGAACACTGCATAGCAGAACAAGGAGCCACAGGCAAGGAGACATTCCTCGGAGTTTATTGACAATATTGAACGGTTATATCCAAGTGTTTAACTCCCATGCCCAGGCTGTGCAACTAATTCTCCTTAACTGTCCTAACCCTGCCGCCACGTCTTGGTGCTCCCCGGACATCCACAGCGGTGGTGGAGGCAGCCTGCTGACTGTGATGCCCTGTCTGTGATGACTTTGGTGGGCATCCCCTGGAGTGCCGAAACTTGCAGGGGCCCGCCCTGCTTTCAGGGTCCTGCTGTGTGGCAGTGGCACCCTCCTTGGCCTGTGGAGCTAGAGCTGCTGAGGTCAGAGGAAGGGGGGAGTCAGATGGGCCGGACACTCTCGGAGTCACCTGGATGTATGGGCCCAGAGTGTGCACCTGTGGATCATCCTCCCTGTGGGTGCCCGGGGGTCCCAGGGTGATTCCTTGAGGTGCAGTGGTAGCTGGAGTGAGATCGAGCTGCCCAGCACCACTCTCGCATACACACTGTTGGAGGCCATCTATGGCATCAGCAATAGAGTTGAACCCACGCAGCAGTGCAGGAGCAAAATCCTGGACCAAGGTCTCCATGGCGGCCGCCATCCTGCTAGTGTTGAACTAGGTGCGCTGGAATGCCAGGGCTATCACCTCAGGCTGAAGGCAGTTAGACTCCTCCATCGTGCCTTGCAATCTGAGGAGTGCAGCAGACATCCCTTCCTGATGTCCCTGAGTTCGCCTTTGCAGCTCCAGCAACTGTGACATGACCGAGTACAGAGACTCATCATCTGACTCGGACTCAGCAAGGTTCTGGCCTCCAGCAGTCCTCCAAGTGCTGGGGACCTGGGAAGTCCCTGCCTCCGCCTGCTGTGGATCAGACAGTGCGATGTGTTCACCAGATTGTGAACCCGGGGCTACTCTAAAGTTAGGTCCCACCGAGGTGTGTGTCTCTGCGCTGGTGGAGGGTGTGGGTGAGCGCTGTGATGGGACTTCAGGGAGGGTGCCTCAAATTCCGCTTCAGAGGTTTCTTCAGGGCTTGATTGGAGGCCCTGGGCCATAGACTCCGTCGGCTGTTTGACAGATGTGCCTGCGAAAGCAAAGAGAGAAAATTAGTGCATGGCAGTGGCCTGTGGAAGAGGACACATCACTCATGGCATGGTTGTCTGATGGATGTTGCACTGCTGAACCCTCACTTGGTAGAGCACTGCCGACCTCACCATCAGAACAGGATTGGCCTAGATCTTGGCCAGCCAACTGGCTAGCTCTGTTTGCAAAGTCTTTGACGACCTTGATTTCGGGCATTCTGCCACCGACCTGCGACCTCTCTCTCTTGTTGTGTGCCAGCTTTTCCTGCATGGATAGAGGTGCAGAAAGTGTAAGCTGGATGCCTGCCAGGCCAGATGACAAGTATGCCTGGCCTCTGTGGGTGTTGAGCAGTCCCATGGTCGGGATGAGAACAATGACGGTGAGTGTGAGAGAGTAAATGGTTATGTCTCTTGAACTGGCAGTGAGTGAGGACCCTGTCGATGTGTGCTGGGTTTGTGAGCGTGTGCAGTGAAAGTGATGAAGTGACTTACCCTGGCGGAACGCAGAAGATTATTCATGTGTTTACAACACTGGGCGGCTGTTGTCTTCTGAAAGGCATTGGCCCTGACCATCACTGCCACTGCCTCCCAAGCCGGATTGTTGCTGCCCATCCTGCGGTCAGAGCGGGGGTACAGGACATCCTGACAGGCCTCCATGGCATCCAAAAGTCGCTCAAGAAACCCATCATTAAACCAGGAGGCTGCAGTATTCTTCAGTTTCACGGCCATGCCTCCCGTGTAGCAGTGGTGAGCTGGAAGTACAGAGTGTGCTTGCGGCTGGACTTTAAACATGGTGCCTGGCATGATGCAGCATGGTGGTGGTGCGTGGGTGAATGAGAGCCCGCCCACCATGGAAACGGCATGTTTCCCGGGAGTGCATAAATAACGAGGCGGGTTTGGTACAATACGGCATGATAAACCCGCCATGGGAGCCAGTGGGTAAAACATGATTTTACCCGCCCGCTACTGCACTTAGTGCAAATTTGGGAAAACTCCAACCCACGATTAAAAATAAAAAGCGCTGAAAATACGCAAAAGATTAGTTGGCAATTGTAACAGCAAAAGTTGAAATTTTGGATGCACCTTTCATCCCTATATTACAACAATCATTGTAAAGTGCTTTGGGACAACCTGTGGTTGTGGAAAGTGCATTTTATAAATGCAGGTCTTTCCGTTCCATGTTAGGTCTGATAAAAGTTATACACTTGGAACCTCATGGCTTGGCTATTCTCCTAATAGTTGCTGACTGACCTATTGGGCGGGATTTTCCAGCCCTGCCCATAGCGGGCGCCATGCTGGACGGGAGCAGAAAATATCCTAAGATCAGAAAAATCAGTTTACTGCCGTCGTAAAAGCAGCTCGGGATTGTCCACTCCAGCTGTCAATGGTGGGCCGCCATATCATCTTAACACATTTGTATCTTACTATAAGGGCTGCTTGCTGGAATTACGCCCCCCCCGCCCATCACCACCACCGCCGCCAACACTGGATCAATGGTGGGTGGTGGGGGGGGGAAGTGCACCTTGAAACGAATCCTGCGCTGGCCTGGATTTTTGGGACGATTAGTTGCGGACACTATAACGAAGCCCTGAGCCCATATTCACTGACAAGTCATTGACAGAAAAAGGGTCTCTGGAGACTAATGCTGACTCTTGCCTGTTGCAGAGAGGAGACCATCAGGAAGATGGAGGCTAGATTTATTGCTGCCTGCATAATCGTTTAAAGGCAGGAGAAAAGAAGGAGGAGGTTGCGACAGAGGTGCCAAGCTTGCCAAAGGGAGGAGCTAAGCCCTCAAGACCAAGGGGCAGCAGAGCCCCATTCAGGCACAGAGGATGAGTCTCACAGAGATGTCATGGGTAAGCGCCTCGGAAGACCGTGTGTGTACAGAACTCGCATGTCTTATCTGCAAATGAGCGAGAGTCATGCTGCCGACGCCTCCACATGTCCAGGGATCCTGTGATTCAAATTTGCCACGTTCTCCAGGAATTGGCACCACAGAGATTAAGAGGGCATCCATTGCCTGTGGCTCTGAAAGTAATGTCCGCTCTGAACTTCTACGCCAGTGACTCATTCCAAGGTTCCACTGGGAATCTCTGTGGGATCTTTCAAGCCTCCATGCACAAATGTATACATGAGGTCACAGATGCCCTTTTTGCCAAGGCCCACAATTACTACAATTTGACAGAGCAAGATAGGACGCCAGAGCATTGGGCTTTGCAGCAATTTCTAGATTCCCATAAGTGCAGGTGCCATCGACTGCATTCATGTGGCTATAATAGCTCCCTAACAACAGGCACTCCAATAGCCAAACAGGAAAGGCTACCACCCGTTCAACGTACAGCTGGTCTGCAACCATAAGAAACTTATCATGCAGATTAGAAACATAGAAACGTAGAAACTAGAAGCAGGAGTAGGCCATTCGGCCCTTCGAGCCTGCTCCACCATTCATTATGATCATGGCTGATCATCCAACTCAATAGCCTGCTCCCGCTTTCTCCCCATACCCTTTGATCCCTTTTGCCCCAAGGGCTATATCTAACTCCTTCTTGAAAGCATACAATGTTTTGGTCTCAACTACTTTCTGTGGTAACGAATTCCACAGGCTCATCACTCTCTGGGTGAAGACATTTCTCCTCATCTCAGTCCTAAATGGTCTACCCCATATCCTCAGACTGTAACCCCTGATTCTGGACTCCCCCACCATTGGGAACATCCTTCCTGTATCTACCCTATCTAGGCCTGTTAGAATTTTATAGGTTTCTATGAGATCCCCCCTCATTCTTCTGAACTCCAGCGAATATAATCCTAATCGACTCAATCTCTCCTCATATGTCAGTCCCGCCGTCCCAGGAATCAGTCGGGTAAACCTTGGCTGCACTCCCTCTATAGCAAGAACATTCTTCCTCAGATAAGGAGACCAAAACTGCACACAATATTCCAGGTGTGGTCTCACCAAGGCCCTGTAGAATTGCAGCAAGACATCCCTGTTCCTGTACTCGAATCCTCTGGCTATGAAAGCCAACGTACATTTGCCTTCTTTACCGCCAGCTGCCTCTGCATGCTTACCTTCAGCTACTGGTGTACAAGGGCACTGAAGTCTCATTGCACATTCCCCTCTCTCAATTTATAGCCATTCAGAAAATAATCTGCCTTCCAGTTTTTGCTACCAAAGTGGATAACCTCACATTTATCCACATCATACTGCATCTACCATGCATTTGCCCACTCACTCAGCTTGTCCAAATCACACTGAAGGATCTCTGCATCCTCCTGACAGCTCACCCTCCCACCCAGCTTTGTGTCATCTGCAAATTTGGAGATATTACATTTAATTCCCTCATCTAAATCATTAACATATATTATGAATAACTGGGGTCCCAGCACCAATCCCTGTGGTACCCCACTAATCACTGCCTGCCATTTGGAAAAAGACCTGTTTATTGTTACTCTTTGTTTTCTGTCTGTCAACCAGTTTTCTATCCATCTCAATACACTGCCCCCAGTCCCATGCGCTTTAATTTTACATGCCAATCTCTTATGTGGGACTTTGTCGAAAGCCTTCTGAAAGTCCAAATAAACCACATCCACTGGCTCGCCCTCATCAACTCTACTAGTTACATCCTCAAAAAATTCCAGTAGATTTGTCAAGCATGATTTCCCTTTCATAAATCCATGCTGACTGTATCTGATTCTGCCACTGTTTTCCACGTGCTCAGATATTAAATCTTTTATCGTGGTCTCTAGAATTTTCCCCACTAAAGACATCAGGCTAACTGGTCTATAATTCCCTGTTTTCTCTCTGCCTCCCTTTTTAAATAGTGGGGTTACATTAGCTACCCTCCAATCTGTAGGAACTGTTCCAGAGTCTATCGAATCTCGGAAGATGACCACCAGTGCATCCATTATTTCTAGGGCCACTTCCTTAAGTACTCTGGGATGTAGATTATCAGGCCCCGGGGATTTATCGGCCTTCAATCCCATCAATTTCCCCAACACCATTTCCCTCTACTAATACCGATTCTTTCAGTTCCTCCGTCTCACTAAACCCTGGGTTTGCACCAGATAGCCAGGAAGCATCCACGACTCATACATCTTGAGTAGATTGCAGATCCCAGACATCTTTGAGGGACCATACAGGATCCAGAGTTGGCTCCTCAGTGACAATAGGTACCTGCAAAGGACGTGGCTGATGATGCCTGTGCAGCGGCCACAGAATCCTGCAGAGAGACGGTACAACAATGCTCATGACGCTCCCCGGGCATTGTTGGACCACACTATAGACATCTTAAAGATGCGATTCCAATGCATGGACAGATCTGGTGGCGCATTCCAGCACACTCCCCAGAGGGTCTCACAGATAATCGTGGCTTGCTGCGTGCTGCACAATCTGGTGCCACTAAGGGGGGAGGACTTGCCAGATGCAACATGGAGGAGCTGCACATCTCTTCCAATGAGGAGGACATCGAAGGGGATGAGGGCATTGAGTTGGAGGAAGCCAAGGCTGCAGGGGAAGAGGCATAGCACAGGCCAGACGACTAAAGTGTGCGTGTGAGGTCCTCATAGGCACCAGATTCCATTTGGGAGAGTGATAAGTTGCAGTGAGCACCTTCTTAGACAAGTGCCCTCCATCATGAGCCCACATTAACATCAGCATTGCTATTCCTCTCATTTCAACCATGCCCTTCAATCTGAGAGTGTATAGTTACACATCAGGCTCACATTGTCCTGATCCTTTGAAGAATGAAGAAGCTTCAGAAGCATGTTCCCTTGCTGAGATGAGGTGCTAACTGGAGGAGGGAGTCCAGGCATCAGACATCACATGGTGCTGCCTCTTCAAGTGCCTGTCCAGTATTCCAGTCGCAAAGGCAGCCTACAAGAACTAGGCGTTGTCCCACTATCCTTAGTGGGCTCATACCTGTTTGCCTTCAATCTGACAAAGCTCCTCAAGGAGCTACCATCTAGAAGGTCAAGGGCAGCAGAAACATGGGAACTCCACCACCTGGAAGTTCCCCTCCAAGTCACTCACCATCCTGACTTGGAAATATGTCGCCATTCCTTCACTGTCACTGGGTTAAAATCCTGGAACTCCCTCTCTAACTGCACTGTGGGTGTACCTACACCACATGGACTGCAGCGATTCAAGGAGGCAGCTCACCACCATCTTTTCAAGGGCAATTAGGGATGGGCGATAAATGCTGGCCTAGCCAGCGATGCCCACACCTTGTAAACAAATAAAAAAAAATCTACCTCCAGCAATGTGACAACGCATTCTGTGTAAAGTCAAAGGTAAAACTGATAGGTGACACATGGGCCAAGGCAGCCGAGGACGTTCCGTAGGTGTGCATCCATTCTGAGATGACTCAATCCTCTGTGTCACCTTCTTCTCTATCACATTAACATCTGGCACTCTCAATTAGGGATGCTGGCCTGCTTTTATCCTTACTATGCACCTGAGGATGACGACTTTCAACCACTTGCGTGCCAGACATTAAAATGCCTCCTCCTTAAGACACACATTGTGCCCTCATGGCCAGCCCCGGCCCTTATGAACTCCAAAATTCTCAGACACCATGAAGTCCTCAAGGTGACAAGTTGTTGTTAATTAAGAGCAGACTTCAGCTTCAGTACATCCTCGCTCCTATCCTATTGCTCCCCTCAACATTGTCTAAAGCTACAATGTGCGCTCCCGGAGCATGCTCAATGGCTCTGTTGACCACCTAAAATCATCATTTGCAATTAGCATGCCATGTTTCGGCGATCAAGGTTGGAGGTTTGAGCTTCAGGGCAATAATGCAGCTGAGAGGGGCAGAGCTTTGGCACCTTGAGGTGGCAAAGTCCTCCCACTTATTGGTGAACTTAGCAGATGTACACTGCGAAAGCCGGAAACGCGGTTGGCAGATAGAAGTGCGCACATGAGCTCTGAGTATGGGCTCATAGCATGAAAACCCTGCCAAGAGGCAGAAAGCACATGGATATGCACAATATATGACCCTTCTTCATGCGTGAACACATCTCTCCTTGTACACTACACCTTCACCTTTCGAGAATGCAGACAAGATAGGAGAACACCTCTGCCTCAATCTCACACAGCCAAGAATAAACATGACATGGCCCTGAAAAGCATGTGAACGAGTTTCCTTCCACAAGCACACTTAACATTAAGGGACATCTAATGTGGTGATATGGAAGCACACTTCTTAGATGAGAGGCCCATGATAGCGACTTTTGTTATAAGTGCGGTATTACACCTGATTGACAGCAACAGAGCTCATCATATAAAGGAGGCATACACAAGAGGAGCTGTGAAATGGGCCTGATTCTATTTACATTTGTGAACATTATATACATGTTGTGAACACCGTGCTACCATAGTACTAACTACATTTTCCTAACTTTTCTAAACCTACCGCTACATCTGGGTGCATCCCCGACCTCCACGGCGGAGGTGGAGGCAGCCTGCTGACTGCTATGCCCTGTTGTCTGTGATGACTTTGGCAGGCATCCTCTGGAGGGCTGAGACCTGGAAGGCCCCGGCCTGCTTTGGGTGTCCTGCTGTGGGGCAGGTGGACCCTCCTCAGCCTGTAAATCTGGAGGTGATGGGGTCACAGAAAGAACAGATTCGGATGGGCTGGACACTCCTGGAGTCACCTGGGTGGATTGCCCCGGGGTGTGCACCTCATGATCCTGTTCCCCATGGGTGCCTAAGGGCCCCGACTGACTTCTTGAGAAGTGGCAGCTGGAGTGAGATCGAGATGCCCCACTTCCATCTCATAATGCCACTGATGGATGCCACCAAGGGCTACAGTGATGGAGTGCAGCTCCTGCACCACTGCAGGACAAATGTCCTGGACCAAGGTCTCCATGGCTGCTGCCAACCTGCCAGTGTTGACCTTGATGCATTGGCATGCCAGCGCTATCACCTCAGAATGATCGCAGACGGACTCCCCCATTGTCCGTTGCAATTTGAGGGTAGCAGCTGACATCCCTTCCTGATGTTGCCATGATTGTTGCTGCAGCTCCACCAACTGATTGAGGACCGAGCCCAGAGGCTCATCATCTGACTTGGACTCAGCAGAATCCTGGCCTCCAGCAGTCCTCTAAGTGCCGGCGATCTCAGATGTCCCTGCCTCCGCCTGTTGTGGACCAGTTTGTGTGCTGTGCTCACTAGATTGTGACCCTGAGCTTGCTCTAGAGCCACGGAGGTGTGTGTCTCTGTGCTGGTGGAGGATGTGGGTGTACGCTGTGATGTATCTTCTGCTGTGGTGTCCTCAAGATCCTCATCTGAGATGTCGTCAGGGCTTGAGTTAAAGGCCTGGCTGGATGAGGCCATAGAGTGCTTGACTGAGGCTCCTATGAAAGCAAGTAGAGATAATTAGAGCATGGCAGGCAGCTCTAAAACAGGACAATGCACTCACAGTATGCTTGTTTGAGGGATGAGCTGGTGTAGGATCCTCACATGGGTGTTTGCTGCCATCCTCACCATTGCAGCTGGCACGGTCCATGTCATCTCTGGCTAGCTCAATGGCTTGGTTTTCAAACTGAGAGAGGACCTTGAGTTCTGGCATTGCACCCCCAGTCTGGGATCTCTCCTTGTGATTGTGTGCAATCTTGTCCTGCATAAAGACAGATGGAGAGAGTGTGAGCAAGATGCATCAGGGCAGATGATAAGGATGCTTGGCATGCCTGGATCATGAAGGGAGCCATGGACAGGATGAGGGTGCAATTTCCAGAGGAGATGAGGCCAGATGGAGATGTGAGGGTATGTGTCTGAGAGCGAGTGGTGATATCCCAAGTGAGTGAGATACTAGTGAATGTGTGATAGGCTTGTGAGTGTGTGAGTTGAGGGTGATGAGATGGCTGATTTACCCTGGCGGCACATATGAGATCATTCATCCTTTTTCTGCACTGGGTGCCTGACCTCTTCTGTGCAATGTTTGCACTGACCACCACTGCCACTGCCTCCCAAGCCGAACCGATGAGCTTGCTGGACATCCCGCGGCCAGAGTGGGGGTAGAGAACATTGCAACAGGCCTCGACTGTGTCCCAAAGGCATTCCAGTGAGACATCACTGAATTTGGAGGCTGCCGTCTTCTTGGCTTTTGGGGTCATATCTTCAGTGGAGTGGTGCTGGGCTGCAGATATTGAGAACTGTGCGGTTAACTATGGCACCCGAAGTGAAAAATCAGTGAGCTCATGACAAGGCGGGCAAATCAGAGGCCACCCGCCAGTGACCCGGTGTGTTTCCCATGCGTGCATATTTAATGAGGCAGGAAGCGGATGATATGGTGTGAAAACCTGCCATTGCGACCAGTGGGTAAAATATCAAGTTTCACGCCCACTACGGCACTCAATGCATTGAGGGGAAAATCTCATCTATTGTGTATTTCCAGCATTTTTATTTTCATTTTACATTTCCAACATTTGCATTTCTTCTGTTTGGTTTTACTACATTCATAATTCTTTTACAATGTGATATCCCTTTAAGTACATAGTATTAATTGGGATGAATGTTCAGGTCCACCCCTTCTGATACTGCACGTACAGACTGTTATGATGGAGAGAGAGTAATTGACGGAGTTCTGCTCTCGCACACTCAGATGCATACACAATGAGAACTTGCCAGCCTCTATCACTGATGGTGTATTTTTTTCCTTTTCATTAAAACGAACTCATGGCACAAAAGAAATCAGCAGGAAATTGAAAGGTGTAGATCAAATCAGCACTGGCAACATTTTGTTGCTCTTTTGAGGCCAGAATGAGGAAAATATGGCAGCAGCTCCATGGTAAAATATTTGTCTTGATGACAATTTGGAAAATGCCTGTTTTGCTCTTTGATTAATGATCCACTGAAATCACACACTACTAAGTTACAATTCTGAGCTTTTGTTAGCGGGTCATTAATTACAGAGAAAACAGCTTTTTATCTCACATTTTTAATTAAAGGGAAGTTTTACCCTTCAAATGACAAGGACAAAAATGTTTCTAAATGAATGAACTGAGGTGATCTCATGTTAGTTCCCAATGGACAATGTGCATGATACAAAACTAACCACAATGCTAGCACCAACGAACAAGAAATTAGCAACCTCACTCTGAAAGGCCACTCGAATAGCTGGTACTATAGGGAACTACCAAAATGTTGCGCTAATGTTGGTCAAAGAGCTTTATTTTACTTCTAAGCCCATATTAAACCTGACCCAAGGGGTCTCTACTCTGATACCTGGTGGCAAGAAAGGAATAGTTTGCATTTCTTAACACTGAAATTGTTCTAAACAAGCCAGAAGCTAACAAGTAAATGTTGTATTGACATCCTGAAAACATCTAGAAATGCACTACTCTTAATACAATACCACATTTATTCTTTTACAAAATCATTTGTGGCAATTCAAGTATATATTTTTTAAAGAATATATGAACATTATTTTTTCTGACATGTAAAATGATCAACTTGCTCGAATGCTCACTCTCTGGATTTCGGTTTTCTTACTGCCAGTTGCTCGGATGTTTCGTAATGTCACAATGGATATTTTCATCTGTGTGAATAATGAATTTTACTTTCTTTGGTGTGAAGTATCAATATAGTTGAAAAATAAGATTTGAGTTCATAGAATAAAGTGCAGTTTTTGGACATTACCAATAAATATTTATATTGATTCTGTCATGAATGTGATCAGGGCAAATGAATGCAAGTTAATAACTCAGGAAAATACATTTCAGGATCTGCTCCTTTGCAAGATTTCTATCCCAAAGGGTCATCTGATTTTGAAATGTTATTGAAGTACAAGAAGACCTGGTGAATCCAACATTTGTATGTGCAAAAACAGAAAATGCTGGAAAAACTCAGCAGGTCTGACAGCTTCTGTGGAGAGATAAACAGAGAGTCCGTATGACCCTTGGTTTTCCCAGCATTTTCTGTTTCTGTTTCAGATTTCCAGCATCCGCAGTATTTTGCTTTTGTGTTTGTATGTGCGGAGTTTAACCATGCCGAAAATATAGAAATTGGGCCATTTTGAAACACAACAGGAATATTACCTTGGTCATATTGGCAATGTGCTCATGCAAAAGGAAGAAAATATCCTTTGTTCACTCTGAGCCTGATTCCGTGATTGAAAACTGGCTCCTATGTATAAAGTAGGGACTGTGCATATTGGGTTCAGGTATGCTCTTACAGAACTATTTTTATTGCTGAAAATTAACATGCTGACTGATAGGCTAAACAGTGTTACTTGAACAAAATGAAAGTAAGTTATAATGAGTTAGACTCCCCATACTCTTAATATCAGTAATGTGTCTATCAAAAACAATTGCAACCCCATTTGTGAGTGTAAATTTATTGCTTCCCTCTTGAAGTTGTGTTTTCTTACTCTTGATAACCATTCAATGAAAAATGAGTTCCTATTATCAATTTTTACTTATCATTTCATATCTGTGTCGTCCATTTTTCTTTCCATAGTTCCAAAGCTCCAGCTATTAAAATTAGCTAACTACTTTAAGTACTTTATAATATTATGAACATTCCAACAACCTAACTTGATGAGTTTTTTTTGATGAGGTGCCAAAGAGAGCAATGCAGATGATGTGGTGTACATGGACTTCAGAAAGGTTTCCTACAAAGTATCACATAATAGGCTTGCCAGCAAAGATGAAGTTCAGGGAACATAATTGACAGGGGCAACGTGAATATAAAGTTGGTTGGGTGAAGGGAAGCATAGTTCTGAACAATTGTTTTTCGGACTGGAAGAAGGCATACAGTGGGGTTCCCCAGGGATCGGTACTAGGACAACTGCTTTTCGTGATATATATTAATAACCTAAATATAGGTGTACAGGATACAATTTCATAATTAGCAGATAACACAAACCTTGGAAGTATAATGAACTATGAGGAGGATAGTGATAGACTTTATGAGGACATAGACAGGCTGGTGGAGGTAGACGCATGGCAGATGAAATTTAATGCAGAGAACTGTGATGTGATACATTTTGGTAGAAAGAATATGGAGAGACAGTATAAAATAAAGGAAACAATTCTAAAGGTGTTGCAGAAACAGAAGGACCTGTGGGTATATGTGCACAAACCGTTGACAGTGACAGGGTAGGTTGAGAAAGTAGTTACAAAGGCATACAGGATCCTGACTTTATAAATAGGTGCTTGGAGTACAAGAGCAAAAAGATTACGATGAGCATTTCTAAAACATAGTTTCTGCCTCAATTGCAGTATTGTCTCCAATTCTGTGCATCAGACATTAGGAAGGTTGGGAAAGCTTTAGAGAGGGTGCAGAAAAAACTTATGAGCATGGTTCCAGGGATAAGGGACTTTAGTTATAAGGATAGTTTGGAGGAGAGAAAGCTGAGAGGTTTCATAAATGTGTTTAAAATCATGACAGGTCTAAAGAAAGTAGATAGGGAGAAACAGTCCCCAGTGGTGGAATGTTGCGAGCCAGTGGACACCGATATAAGGCAAATGGCAAAAGAAGCAATAGCAACATGAGCAAAAGCTTTTTTACACAGTGAGTGTTAAAATAAATCAGGAAAAGCAGTGGTCCTGGTACCAATCCCTGGGGACCCCACTGTTTACCTGTATATCTGGAATGCACTGCTTGAGACAGTTGTGGAGGCAGATTAAATTGCAGATTTCGAAAGGGAATTGGACAAACACCTAAAGGAAAAAATTGGCAGTGCTACAGGGACAGTGAAGAGGAGTGAGACTAGCTAATTTGCTCTTGCAAAGAGCTGGCATGGACATGATGGGCCAAATGGCCTCCTTCTGTGCTGTAACTATTCCATGACTCTATGATCTCTATTTGTTCTCTCTGCTTCTGTCTCTTAATTATTAATTTTCTATGTTTTCCTTTATTTTTCATTTACATTGTTTGATTTCTTTACGTCATCTCTTTGTTCTGAATCAGTTCAAAGACACTTTAGAAGGCACTTTTTTTTCCCAAAGGAAACAGTGACCATAACATGGTAGAATTTAGCATTCAGTTTGAGAGTGCGAAACTTGGGTCAGAAACAACTGTGCTAAACTTAAATAAGGGTAATTACAAAGGAATGAGGGCAGAGTTGGCTGGGGTGGACTGGGAAATGAGTTTAGCAAAAAAGACGGTTGATGAACAATGGCAGAGATTTAAGAAAATAGTTCATAACTCACAACAAAGATATATCCCAGTGAGGAAGAAGGATTCTAGGAAGGGGATAAACCAACCATGGTTAACCAAGGAAGTTAAGGACAGTATCAAATTGAAAGAAAAAACATACAATGTGGCAAAGATTAGTAGCAAGCCAGACAATTGAGAAAGTTTTAAAAAACCAACAGAAGATGACCAAAAAATGATTAAGAGGGAGAGAATAAACTTTGAGGGTAAACTAGCAAGTAATATAAAAACAGGCATCAGAGCTTCTTCAAATATATAAAAAGGAAGAGAGAGGCCAAAGTTAATATTATGCCCCTTAGAGAATGAGGCTGGGGAAATAATAATGGGGAGCCAGGAAATGGCAGAGGAGTTGAATAAGTACTTTGCATCAGTCTTCACAATAGAAGGCATTCCAAAAATACTGGCCAGGATTTTCCCGTTGGCGATTTGGGGGTGGGGCCCGCTCACCGATGGGAAAATGACGTAGGATGATGTCAGGAGGAACCCCCAACGTCATCCCGGTCCCTTTAAATTTTCAGGAAGGTAGGCGGACAGCGAAATCTGCTGTCCGCCCGCCGACCTGTCAATGGCCAATTAAGGCCATTAACAGGCCAATTAAGATTGTTAAAGACCCTGCCCGTCCAACCTTAAGGCTGGCGGGCAGGCCAGGAGCCCCAGTGGGCTCCTGATTATACATGAAACTTCATCCACTGGCAGGATGAGGTTTCATGTCCGTTTTTAAAAAGTTTCATAAAGTTTATGTGCTTCTTATTAACATGTCCCATCTCATGTGACATTGTCACATGAGGGGGACATGTTAATAATTTTAATATTTTTCTATTTTTGGAGCTATTTTACCTGTCAGTAATCTCCCTGAGACAGCACTTGGTCTCAGGGAGAAGTGTGCTCTTTCGTGCGCATGCGCTGCTGGGCTGTTGTTGTAGAGGACTTAGATAAATTCAAGGTAATCAGGCAGAGTCAGCATGCTTTTGTGAGAGGGAAATCATGTTTAGCCAATTTAGTGGAGTTCTTTGAAGAAATAACATGTGCTGTGGATAAAGGGGAACCAGTGTATGTACTGTACATAGATTTCCAGAAGGCATTTGATAAAGTAACTTTAGAACTGCGACCTTGGTTTAAAAAAAACGCTATACAAAAAGCTGTCTCACGGAAGAGCCTCACTCTTGGATTATGATCTACAAAATGGCGGCGGCCCCGTTCCGGCGGTGGACTTCAGCTGCCCACCCGCCGCTGAGCCAGTGGGGCCCGCCCCCCCACCAAGGGCAAAATTCTGCCCATTAAATAATCAGGGGCAAAAGTGGAGGAGGAAATAAATACAATAATTATCACTAGAGAGAAAGGACTAAGGAAACTAATTGGGCTAAAGGCCGATAAGTCACCTGGACCTGATGGGTTGCATCCAAAGATATTAAAGGAAATAGCTGCATAAATAGTGGATGCACTGGTCGTAATCTTCCAAGAATCCTTAGATTCTGGAAAAGTCCCAGAAGATTGGAAAACTGCCAATGTAACACCCTTATTCAAAAAGGGAGGGAGACAAAAAACAGGTAACTATAGGCCAGTTAGCTTAACATCCATCATTGAGAAAATATTAGAGTCTATTATAAAGGATGTAATAGCAGAGCATTTAGAAATGCATAATATAATCAAACAGAGTCAGCATGGCTTCATGAAGGGGAAATCATGCCTGACAAATTTATTAGAATTCTTTGAGGAGGTAACAAGTAGGATAGATATATGGGAACAAGTAGATGTAATATATTTGGATTTCCAAAAGGCTTTCGCTAAGGTACCGCACATAAGACTACTTAATAAGATAAGAGCCCATGGCGTTGGGGGTAGTATATTAGCATGAATAGAGGATTGGCTAATAATAGAAGACAGAGAGTTGGGATACAGGAGGCATTTTCAGGATGGCAGCCTGTAACTAGTGGAGTGCCACAGGGATCAGTGCTGGGGCCACAATTATTTACAATATATATTATTAACTTGGATGAGGGAAATGAATGTACTATCGCCAAGTTTGCGGATGACACAAAAATAGGTTGGAAGGCAAGTAGTGAGGATGACACAAAGAGTCTACAGAGGGATAAAGACAAGGTAAGTGAGTGGGCAAATATATGGCAAATGGAATATAATGTGGGAAAATGTGAGGTTATGCACTTTGGCAGGAAGAATAGAGGAGCTGAATATTATTTAAATGGAGAAAGACTGAAGAAAGCTGTAGCACAGGGGGATTTGGGGGTCCTTGAGCATGAATCTCAAAAAGCTAGTATACAAGTCAAGCAGGTAATAGGTGAGGCAAGTAGAATCTTGGCCTTTATTTCAAAGAGAATGGAGTATAAAAATAGGGAAGTCTTGCTAAAACTATACAAGGCACTAATTAGACCACACCTAGAATACAGGGAACAGTTTTGGTTCCTTTATCTAAGGAAAGATACACTGGCATTGGAGGCAGTCCAGAGAAGGTTCACTAGGTTTATCCCGGGGACGGAGGGATTTTCTTATGAGGAGAAGTTGAGTGGGTTGGGCCTGTACTCATTGGAGTTTAGAAGCATGAGAGACAACCTTATTGAAACGTATAAGAATCTTAGGGGGCTTGACGGGATAGATGCTGAGAGGTTGTTTCCCCTTGTGGGAGTGTCTAGGACCAGAAGTCATCATCTCAGAGTAAGGGGATGCCCATTTAAAACAGAGATGAGGAGAAATTTCTTCTCTCAGAGGGTAGTCAATTAGTGGAATTCTTTATGGCAGAGGGCTGTAGAGGCTGGGTCAATAAGTATATTCAAGGCTGAGATAGACAGTTTTTTAATCAATAAGTGAATCAAGGGCAGGAGCTTCCTGTAAGCGAGTGGGGGAACGGGGCTCGTTCGCCAACGCGTAAAATGACGCGGGATGACGTTGGGCGGAACTCCCGACGGCACCGCGCCCCATTTAAATTTTCAGGTAGGCGGGGGCTCAGCAAAATCAGCTGTGCACCCACCGACCTGTAAATGACCAATTGAGGCCATTGACAGAGTCATTTAAGTAATTAATGGACCTGCCCGTCCAACCTTAAGGTTGACGGGCAGGCCAGGAGCCCTGGCTGGCATTAGAAAAAGCATGAAACCTCATCCACGGGCGGGATGAGGTTTCATGTAGGTTTTAAAAAATGTAATTAAAGTTTTTTAAAAAGTTATGGACATGTCCCAACTCATGTGACTGTGTCACATAGGGGACATGTTAGGGACTATTTTTTTTATTTTTAATATTTTTACTGTAGAGCCAATCCCCCTGAGGCAGTGAAAGAGTGCACTCTCGGGTTTAGGGATTCTCCCCCGCCCGCACAGGGAGCGCATAGCACTTCCGTGCGGTCGTTACGCTGGGCAGGCCTTAACTGGCCCGCCCACGTAAAATGGCGGCACGCCTCAATCGGGGGCGCCGATCGGAGGCACGCCTCCGCGTGCCCGCACTTCAACATGCCCCCCAACGGGGGGAAAATCCTGCCCCAAGAGTTATGGGGATAAGTCAGGAAAGTGGAGTTGAGGATTATCAGATCAGCCCCTGATCTCATTGAAAGGTGGAGCAGACTTAATGGGCCGAATGGCCTACTTCTGCTCCTATGTTCTATGGTCTTATGGTCTTAAGATATTCATATTTTCTCCTATTGATTACACATACATGACCAGATTGAATAGTAAGTGATAAAAGCAGATTCTTATAAAAATGCACACTTCCTACATGCCTAACTGATCTCTACAAAGCTTCATATATTTACTTGGGACACAAACTTTATCAATGGATATACTAGATTGTATAAAATACAGCATTTAAAAAAGCTGTTATTTATATTTGTATTAAAAGCAAAATACCGTGGATGCTGGAAATCTGAAGCAAAAACAGAAAATGCTGGAAAAACACAGCAGGCCTTGCAACATCTGTGGAGAGAGAAACAGAGTTACCATTTCAAGTCCAATATGGCTCTTCTTCGGAATTTTGCTGTAATATGAACATTTAAGTCACCTAAAAGACATTTTTAATCAGCTATATTTTGAAAGATGAGCTGATAATTTAAATCAACCATTTACGGACTAACACTTCTAGAGGTGACAATGATGACCTTGAAACTGTTTTACTGTGCTTTACAAAGCCATAAACTTTATAAACAATTAAATAAAAACTATGTACGGTAGAGGAGCATTTACCTAATTGAAAAGATATTAGATGATACATTTGAGTGGTGTAAGGTTACCACTAATTTCAGCCACCCTGAATGCTGCTGGTTATATTATATGCCAGCACGGGTGTTTTTGAAGGCAATTTGGAACGTGATCAGTGGATTCAGGAATCACAAGAGTGTTCAGCAGGTATAAATTAGAGTGCCAAACAGTTCATAAAGCAGTGAAAACTATCAGTATTGGATACTTTGTTTCTTGTTGTTTTAACATTTTCATCTACTTCAATCCTCTGCCTGTCCCACCATGCTAATTACAGCATCTGAGAGCTAAATAAGTTAAGAGTACCTGAAAAAAAACACAGATGTTACACTAAACTCTAGTTGTTATCAGCATCTTGTCGATTAATTAATTAACGTCATACTCTATTTACTATTGAATGTTAGTTTGTTCTCTTGTGGCTCAGTGGATAAATGCACTTTGTGATGCAGTGCAGCACTGATCCATCACACCCTCAAGATCACAAGTTGATATTTAGTCTATGCCAAAAAAAAAACCCAATCAGGACAGTAGGGTATACACTTGGCCTGAATATCAATGGGCTAGAGGGAAAAATTAACCAGGGTTAACCAGGCTCCTAATCACAATCCAAGAACCACTGCTGGAAAGTGCAGAGGGTATGGCTGTTCCCTGAGTACAGGTTGGGCTTAACTGTGCTATTCTTCACTGTCAAGGCTTGTCTACACTCACTGTCAAGACTGTCACATGAAGAATACAGAATGCTGCCAGTGACCAAGAAGTTATATTCCAACATGAGTTGGCAACTTTGGGAGATGATGGATGTAGTGGAATGGGAAACTTCTTTCAATTCATGACGGGAATGGTTCACCTAAAAGGTCATATTTAAATATGTTCAAGTTTAACCAATTTGACAGGGTTGTTAATAACTAAGCACCTTGTTCATGATGACCATGAAATTTTTGCATAACCCATGGATACCCATATGTTTAAAACTGGACAGATGTCCAGAGTTTTATTTCTTCATCGGATGTGGGCATCACTGACTAGGCCAGCATTTATTACCCATCCCTTTTGCCCTTGAGAAGGTGGTGGTGAGCTGCTTTCTTGAACTACTGCAGTCCATGTGCTGTAGGTACACCCACAGACTAGATTGCAGTCACATGTAGTTTTATCAGATTATTATTTGATGCTTGGGGTGAAGTACAACTGACAGTATTAAATTGGCAACCCTGGCCTGGAAAACCTTTTCAAGTTACAGGCGTGAGTATGTACATACATTTGTCAAAATGACAGATGAAAGTGTTGGACAGTAAGATTCTTTTCCCCCATTATATTCAGTCTGACAGCAAGCACATCAAATGTTCCATTTTATTTATGACATAATAATATGAAGAACTGAATGAGTGTACTTGTCAGTAAAGAAATACCAGAAATGAAATCACAGTCACTGAGAACCTAAATGAAAACAGGCACCTTCACAAATACTCCAGTTGTTCCTTCAGCAAGATTCTCTGATAAAGTTGGAGGTGGTGGACTGTGTTAAAATTTTAGGCATCTTCAGATACCAAAAAGTTGAAAGATTCACTAGCTTAAGTCATGTTTATCACAGGCAAAATACCCTGTGGAGCAACTAGGATTTTTAAATCTTTATTTTCCTCTAATGAATATATTTCCTAAGATTTCACA